>NC_071619.1:39498473-40913473 GCF_014839835.1 Dryobates pubescens | reverse complement strand
TGCAGCTGTCTAAGCCATGGGCTGACAGCTTGGCCAGCAGTTTGCTGTGGGGGACAGTGTCAAAGGCCTTGCTGAAGTCCAGGTAGACTACATCCACAGCCTGCCCCACATACACCAGGCTGTCACCTGATCATAGAAGGAGATCAGGTTGGTGAGGCAGGACCTGCCCTTCCTAAACCCATGCTGGCTGGGCCTGAGCCCTTGGATATCCTTCAGGTCTGGGGTTTAGTGTCACACTTGGTAGACTTAGATACTGTTTGGACTTGATGATCTTCAAGGTCTTTTCCAACCACACTGATTCTGTAATCCTGTATCTTTTTCTGTAGTTAACACTTTTGTTCTGCTTTTCTGCTTCTTTCCTTTGCACCTTCTTGGGGTTTTTTCCTTTTTTCTTCGAGTCTGGGGCATATCTGCTGCTGGCTTTTATCCCTAAGTGCTGAGCTGGGAGAGGTAACCTCTCTTTCTTACTCTTCTCTAGTTTCCTGATGTGGAAGCACTGTGCAGGGAACTTCCTCCAGTTCAGAAAAAAGAAAGAGGAGATTTCCCTCCAGAGATGATTAGAGAACACAGTGGAGGTAATGTGATGTTCAGCTTTCTAAATGCTTCTGAAGCAAGACTGGTTATGAAAATGATGTTGATCATGGAAAACCTTGTCATGGTGTTCCACTGTTTCCCTATTAGCATCTGAATGTCTCAGTTCCAGTAGTGATTCTTCACTTTCACCTGGCCCTCTGCTGCAGGCTCCTTCCAAGCAAAATGAAGACTCCAGCAGCACAACAGGTAAAGCAGCTTTCCAGCAGGTCATTTGGAGCAGGTTCATTCTTCTTAGAACTCTTGACAAGATACCTGCAATAGAAATGTAAATCCACCTATGTCTGTTCAGCTTGCTAAATACTTCTGAAGCAAGACTGGTAGAAATGAAGGTGTGTGTATATATATAGAGAGAGACATGTGTGTGTATATATATATATACACACTATATATATATATAAAATATATAATATATATACATATACATATACACTATATATATATATTATATATAATATATATACACAAGACCAAATGCAAGGTCCTGCATCTGGGTTGGGGCAATCCCAAGCACCAATATAGGCTGGGTAGGGACTGGCTTGAGAGCAGCCCTGAAGAAAAGGACCTGGGGGTGCTGGTGGATGAGAAGCTCAACAGGAGCCAGCAGTGAGCACTTGCAGCCCAGAAAGCCAACCAGATCCTGGGCTGCAGCAAGAGAAGTGTGGCCAGCAGGGCAAGGGAGGGGATTCTCCCCCTCTGCTCAGCTCTGCTGAGACCCCACCTGCAGTACTGCCTCCAGTTCTGGAGCCCCTATTACAAGAGGGATCTGGAGGTGCTGGAAGGTGTCCAGAGAAGGGCCACGAGGATGAGCAGAGGACTGGAGCTCCTCTCTTATGGAGACAGACTGAGGGAGTTGGGGCTGTTCAGTCTGGAGAAGAGAAGGCTCCCAGGTGACCTCATTGTGGCCTTCCAGTATCTGAAGGGGGCTACAAGAAAGCTGGGGAGGGACATTTTAGAGTGTCAGGGAGTGATAGGACTGGGGAGAATGGTAAAAAAAACTAGAAATCAGTATATTCAGATTGGATGTTAGGAGGAAGTTTTTCCCCATGAGGGTGGTGAGAGCCTGGCACAGGTTGCCCAGGGAGGTGGTGGAAGCCTCATCCCTGGAGGTTTTTAATGCCATGCTGGATGTGGTTCTGAGCAACCTGATCTAGTGTGAGGTGTCCCTGCCCATGGCAGGGGGGTTGGAACTGGATGATCCTTGAGGTCCCTTGCACCCTGACAATTCTGTGATTCTGTGTAGTTTAAAACAATCACCCTTGTCCTATCACCATATGCCTTTACAAAAAGTCCCTCTTCAGTTTTCCTTTAGGCCCCCTTCAGGTACTGGAAGGCCACAAGAAGGTCTCCCTGGTGCCTTCCCTCCAGCCTGAACAGATCAAACTCCCTCAGCCTATCCTCATACCAGAGGTGCTCCAGCCCTCTAATCATCTTTGTGGTCCATCTCTGGACTCTTTCCAACAGACCCATGGCCTTTTTGTGCTGGGGGCTCCAGAGATGGAGACAGTGCTCCAGGAGGGGCAGAATCACCTCCCTTGACCTGCTGACCATGCATCTTTTGATGCAGCCAGGGATCAGTCTCCCCTCAGCCTCCGTTTCTCCAGACTAAACAACCCCACTTCCCTCAGCTGCTTCTCACATGACCTGCTCTCCAGATCCTTCACCAGCTTCCCTGTCCATCTCTGGAACTGCTACAGCAAATCAGTGTCTTCTCTGTAGTGAGATGCCTATTTTTTTGGTGGGTTTAGAAATCTCCTTTTCAGACCTAAACAAGGCTGCAATATCACAAGAGACACCCTTCCAGCATAAAGTTCAGAGTCTGCTGGTGAATGCTGCAGGACAGCCAAGAAAGGAGAAAGTGACCTTACCATCATGCCTTCAAGGGAGCAGACCAAGGTCCATACCAAATAAAAAGGTAAAATAGCATCTTTTTTTTTTGTTAATACTAATGCCCTCTCAGTCACATTGCTTCACTCTGGAGCAATACTGCAGGGGATTATGGATCTGCCTACTGAAACACAGCAGTTGCAAACTATGTCATGGAATGGAATGGAATGGAATGGAATAGAATATAGGATAGGATAGGATAGGATAGGATAGGATAGGATAGGATAGGATAGGATAGGATAGGATAGGATAGGATAGAATAGAATAGAATAGAATAGAATAGAATAGAATAGACCAGGTTGGAAGAGACCTTCAAGATTATCATATCCAGCACATCATCCAACACCATCTAATCAACTAACCCATGGCACCCTATCAAGTCTCCTCCTAAACACCTCCAGTGATGGTGACTCCACCACCTCCCTGGGCAGCACATTCCAATGGGCAATCACTCTCTCTGTGTAGAATTTCTTCCTAACATCCAGTCTGAACCTCCCCTGGTACAGCTTGAGACTGTGTCCTCTTGTTCTGGTGCTGGGTGCCTGGGAGAAGAGACAACCCCCTCCTGGCTACAACCTCCCTTCAGGTAGTTGTAGACAGCAAGAAGGTCTCCTCTGAGCCTCCTCTTCTCCAGGCTAAGCAACCCCAGCTCCCTCAGCCTCTCCTCACAGGGCTGTGCTCCAAACCCCTCCCCAGCTATGTTGCCTTCTCTGGACATGTTCAAGTGTCTCTAATAATTTAATTTTCTTTGCAAAGATAGAAGATCCTGTTGCAGGAAAGGTCAACACATCTTCACTTGCAACAGCAAGACAGCAGCTTAGTGACTTCCATCTCATTCCACCCCGAGTGACATTTGGAGTACTAAAGGAAGGCTGCACCTATGCAGCAACTGTGATCTTGAAGAATGTTGGTGTGAACTTCCTAAGGTTAGTCTGAATTTTCAGTACCTTTGTTATTAACTGTCCAAACACATATTGCTTGTTAATTGTCAGCTGTTAAATCTGATTACCATGAGATTGCAAACTGTGTTTGTAAATTTGGAATCCTGTCATTAGTATTGACTGGACAGAGGAGATGGTGCCACATCCAGCTGGCAGCCAGGCACCAGTGGTGTCCCCCAGGGATCAGTGCTGGGCCCCAGCCTGTTCAATATTTTTATTGATGATCTGGATGAGGGCATTGAGGCCATCATCAGTAAGTTTGCAGATGACACCAAGCTGGGGGCAGGAATTGATCTGTTAGAGGGTAGGAGAGCTCTGCAGAGGGACCTGGACAGGCTGGACAGATGGGCAGAGTCCAAGGGCATGAGATTGAACACATCTAAGTGGTGGTTTCTGCACATTGGCCACAACAACCTCATGCAGTGCTACAGGCTGGGGGCAGAGTGGCTGGAGAACAGCCAGGCAGAGAGGGACCTGGGGGTAGTGGTTGATAGTAGGCTGAACATAAGCCTGCAGTGTGCCCAGGTGGCCAAGAAGGCCAGTGGCATCCTGGCCTGCATCAGGAACAGTGTGGCCAGGAGGAGCAGGGAAGTCATTGTGCCCTGTGCTCAGCACTGGTTAGGCCACACCTTGAGTCCTGTGTCCAGTTCTGGGCCCCTCAGTTTAGGAAAGATGTTGAGATGCTGGAACATGTCCAGAGAAGGGCAACAAAGCTGGGGAGGGGTCTAGAGCCCAGCCCTATGAGAGGCTGAGGGAGCTGGGGTTGCTTAGCCTGGAGAAAAGCCTGGCCACACCTTGAGTCCTGTGTCCAGTTCTGGGCCCCTCAGTTTAGGAAAGATGTTGAGATGCTGGAACATGTCCAGAGAAGGGCAACAAATCTGGGGAGGGGTCTAGAGCCCAGCCCTATGAGAGGCTGAGGGAGCTGGGGTTGCTTAGCCTGGAGAAAAGGAGGCTCAGGGGAGACCTTAGGTCTTCTGAGGAGCAGATAAGGGAACTGGGGTCGTTTAGGCTGGAGAAAAGGAGGCTGAGGGGAGACCTTCTTGTTCTCTACAATTCCCTGAAAGGAGGTTGGGATGAGGTGAGTGTTGGTCTCTTCTGCCTAGCAACAAGTGATAGCATGAGAGGAAATGGCCTCAAGTTGCCCCACGGGAGGTTTAGTTTGGCAATTAGTAGAAACTTCTTCACTGAAAGGATTCTCAAACACTGAAATAGGCTCCCAGGGAGGTGGCTGAATCCCTGTCCCTGGGATCTTCCCCATTAGAGGTGTTTCAGAGATGCAGTGCTAAGGGATGTGGTTTAGCACCAGACCTGGTAGTAAAATAAAGGTCAGACTGGGTCTTAAACGATCTGACACCATTCCAACTAAAACAATTCTATGTTTCTGTGACAGTAGGATGTGTATTTCCATGATTTCAGCCTGGATGAGGCTAGCAAATTCTGCTGGCTTGCACGAGCAGGGTACCTGCTTGCTCAAAAGGGTCAGTGCCTGCTTGCTCAGTAGGGTCGGTGCCTGCTTGCTCAGTAGGGTCGGTGCCTGCCTGCTTGCTCAGTAGGGTAGGTGCCTGCTTGCTCAATAGGGTCGGTGCCTCCTTGCTCAGTAGGGTCGGTGCCCACTTGCTCAGTACGGTCGGTGCCTGCCTGCTTGCTCAGTAGGGTCGGTGCCTGCCTGCTTGCTCAGCAGGGTCGGTGCCTGCTTGCTCAGTACGGTCGGTGCCTGCCTGCTTGCTCAGTACGGTCGGTGCCTGCCTGCTTGCTCAATAGGGTCGGTGCCTCCTTGCTCAGTAGGGTCGGTGCCCGCTTGCTCAGTACGGTCGGTGCCTGCCTGCTTGCTCAGTACGGTCGGTGCCCGCTTGCTCAGTAGGGTCGGTGCCTGCTTGCTCAATAGGGTCGGTGCCTCCTTGCTCAGTAGGGTCGGTGCCTGCTTGCTCAGCAGGGTCGGTGCCTGCCTGCTTGCTCAGTAGGGTCGGTGCCTGCTTGCTCAGTAGGGTCGGTGCCTGCCTGCTTGCTCAGTAGGGTAGGTGCCTGCCTGCTCAATAGGGTCGGTGCCTGCTTGCTCAGTAGGGCCGGTGCCCGCTTGCTCAGTACGGTCGGTGCCTGCCTGCTTGCTCAATAGGGTCGGTGCCTGCTTGCTCAGTAGGGTCGGTGCCCGCTTGCTCAGTAGGGTTGGTGACTACTTGCTCAGCAGGGTCGGTGCCCGCTTGCTCAGTACGGTCGCTGCCTGCCTGCTTGCTCAATAGGGTCGGTGCCCGCTTGCTCAGTAGGGTCGGTGCCTTCCTGCTTGCTCAGTAGGGTCAGTGCCCGCTTGCTCAGTAGGGTCGGTGCCCGCTTGCTCAGTACGGTCGGTGCCCGCTTGCTCAGCAGGGTCGGTGCCCACTTGCTCAGTAGGGTCGGTGCCTGCTTGCTCAGTACGGTCGGTGCCTGCCTGCTTGCTCAATAGGGTCGGTGCCTGCTTGCTCAGTAGGGTCGGTGCCCGCTTGCTCAGTAGGGTCGGTGCCCGCTTGCTCAGCAGGGTCGGTGCCCACTTGCTCAGTAGGGTCGGTGCCTGCTTGCTCAGTACGGTCGGTGCCTGCCTGCTTGCTCAGTAGGGTCGGTGCCTTCCTGCTTGCTCAGTAGGGTCGGTGCCCGCTTGCTCAGCAGGGTCGGTGCCCGCTTGCTCAGTACGGTCAGTGCCTGCCTGCTTGCTCAATAGGGTCGGTGCCTGCTTGCTCAGTACGGTCAGTGCCCGCTTGCTCAGTAGGGTCGGTGCCTGCTTGCTCCGCAGGGTCGGTGCCCACTTGCTCAGTAGGGTCGGTGCCTGCTTGCTCAGTACGGTCGGTGCCTGCCTGCTTGCTCAGTAGGGTCGGTGCCTGCTTGCTCAGTAGGGTCGGTGTCCGCTTGCTCAGTACGGTCGGTGCCTGCCTGCTTGCTCAATAGGGTCGGTGCCTCCTTGCTCAGTAGGGTCGGTGCCTGCTTGCTCAGTACGGTCGGTGCCTGCCTGCTTGCTCAATAGGGTCGGTGCCTCCTTGCTCAGTAGGGTCGGTGCCCGCTTGCTCAGTACGGTCGGTGCCTGCCTGCTTGCTCAATAGGGTCGGTGCCTGCTTGCTCAGTAGGGTCGGTGCCCGCTTGCTCAGCAGGGTCGGTGCCTGCTTGCTCAGTACGGTCGGTGCCTGCCTGCTTGCTCAGTAGGGTCGGTGCCTTCCTGCTTGCTCAGTAGGGTCGGTGCCCGCTTGCTCAGTAGGGTCGGTGCCCGCTTGCTAAGCAGGGTCGGTGCCCGCTTGCCCAGTATGGTCGGTGCCCGCTTGCCCAGTATGGTCGGTGCCTGCTTGCTCAGTACGGTCGGTGCCCGCTTGCTCAGTAGGGTCGGTGCCTGCCCGCTTGCTCAGCAGGGTCGGTGCCCACTTGCTCAGTAGGGTCGGTGCCTGCTTGCTCAGTACGGTCGGTGCCTGCCTGCTTGCTCAGTAGGGTCGGTGCCTTCCTGCTTGCTCAGTAGGGTCGGTGCCTGCTTGCTCAGTAGGGTCGGTGCCCGCTTGCTAAGCAGGGTCGGTGCCCGCTTGCCCAGTACGGTCGGTGCCTGCTTGCTCAGTACGGTCGGTGCCCGCTTGCTCAGTAGGGTCGGTGCCTGCTTGCTCAGCAGTATCGGTGTCCGCTTGCTCAGCAGGGTCAGTGCCCGCTTGCTCAGTACGGTCGGTGCCCACTTGCTCAGTAGGGTCGGTGCCTGCTTGCTCAGTACGGTCGGTGCCTGCCTGCTTGCTCAATAGGGTCGGTGCCTCCTTGCTCAGTAGGGTCGGTGCCCGCTTGCTCAGTACGGTCGGTGCCTGCCTGCTTGCTCAATAGGGTCGGTGCCTCCTTGCTCAGTAGGGTCGGTGCCCGCTTGCTCAGTACGGTCGGTGCCTGCCTGCTTGCTCAATAGGGTCGGTGCCTGCTTGCTCAGTAGGGTCGGTGCCCGCTTGCTCAGTACGGTCGGTGCCCGCTTGCTCAGCAGGGTCGGTGCCCACTTGCTCAGTAGGGTCGGTGCCTGCTTGCTCAGTACAGTCGGTGCCTGCCTGCTTGCTCAGTAGGGTCGGTGCCTTCCTGCTTGCTCAGTAGGGTCGGTGCCTGCTTGCTCAGTAGGGTCGGTGCCCGCTTGCTCAGTAGGGTCGGTGCCCGCTTGCTAAGCAGGGTCGGTGCCCGCTTGCCCAGTATGGTCGGTGCCCGCTTGCCCAGTATGGTCGGTGCCTGCTTGCTCAGTACGGTCGGTGCCCGCTTGCTCAGTAGGGTCGGTGCCTGCCTGCTTGCTCAGTACGGTCGGTGCCTGCTTACTCAGTACGGTCGGTGCCTGCTTGCTCAGCAGGGTCGGTGTCCGCTTGCTCAGCAGGGTCAGTGCCCGCTTGCTCAGTACGGTCGGTGCCCACTTGCTCAGTAGGGTCGGTGCCTGCTTGCTCAGTACAGTCGGTGCCTGCCTGCTTGCTCAATAGGGTCGGTGCCTCCTTGCTCAGTAGGGTCGGTGCCCGCTTGCTCAGTACGGTCGGTGCCTGCCTGCTTGCTCAATAGGGTCGGTGCCTGCTTGCTCAGTAGGGTCGGTGCCCGCTTGCTCAGTAGGGTCGGTGCCCGCTTGCTCAGCAGGGTCGGTGCCCACTTGCTCAGTAGGGTCGGTGCCTGCTTGCTCAGTACAGTCGGTGCCTGTCTGCTTGCTCAGTAGGGTCGGTGCCTTCCTGCTTGCTCAGTAGGGTCGGTGCCTGCTTGCTCAGTAGGGTCGGTGCCTGCTTGCTCAGTAGGGTCGGTGTCCGCTTGCTCAGTACGGTCGGTGCCTGCTTGCTCAGTACGGTCGGTGCCCGCTTGCTCAGTAGGGTCGGTGCCTGCTTGCTCAGCAGGGTCGGTGCCTGCTTGCTCAGCAGGGTCGGTGCCCACTTGCTCAGTAGGGTCGGTGCCTGCTTGCTCAGTACGGTCGGTGCCTGCCTGCTTGTTCAGTACGGTCGTTGCCCGCTTGCTCAGTAGGGTTGGTGCCCGCTTGCTCAGTAGGGTCGGTGCCCGCTTGCTCAGTAGGGTCGGTGCCTGCTTGCTCAGTACGGTCGGTGCCTGCTTGCTCAGTAGGGTCAGTGCCCGCTTGCTCAGTAGGGTCGGTGCCCGCTTGCTCAGCAGGGTCAGTGCCTGCTTGCTCAGTAGGGTCTCTGCCTGCCTGAAATAGTCTCTGGTAAACTGATACTCTTCTCTTTCTGGCAGGTTTCGTGTGAAGCAGCCACCCCCTCACACAGGACTCAGGGTGGTGTACACCCCAGGACCTGTAAGTTCCAGGGGATCTTTGGGATTTTTGCTAGAGTTAGCTGGCCCTCAGGCCATCTAGAGGTCCTCTCAGGACAGCTCTCTGGGAACAGCACTGGCACAGTGCATGATCCGCTTAGAGTTATTTGAAGCAATGCTGCCTTCTGCTGTCCCTCTGCTGCCTTCAGCTAAGTACCCTGTGCACTCAGAGCCTGAGCAGATTGCAGAGGGATAAATGTATTCAGGGAAAAGCAGCAGGTCAGGCACAGAGTTGGTCAAGGTATTTTTTAAACAAATGTGATATTCTACCACTACCTCTGAGTTTTCTCATCTGTTAGGGCATTTGTTGTATCTGCTCTCTCTTATGCCCCAACATTAACCTCCTTCAATTCACCAAGCTTGGAAGAGTGCCTGAAAAGCTGCCCAGCAAAGAAAGACCTGGGGGTGTTGAGTGACAGGTGGCTGAGCTGTCAGTGTGCCCAGCTGTCCAAGGTGGCCAACAGTATCCTGGCCTCTATCAGGACTAGTGTGACCAGCAGGACCATGGATGGGATTGGCCCCCTATACTCAGCACTGGTGAGGCCACATCTTGAATACTGGCTTCAGTTTTCAGCCCCTCCCTCCAAGATCATTGAAATGCTGGAGCACCTCCAGAGAAGGACAACAAAGGTGGGGAAGGGCCTGGAGAACAGGTCTTGTGAGGAGCAGCTGAGGGCGACCTTGTCCCTGTCTACAACACCCTGAAAGGTTGAGAGCAAGGAGGTCTCCTTTCAGACTCCCTTTCTCCAGACTAAACAACCCCAACTTCCTCAGCCACTTCCCACAAGACCTGTTCTCCAGTCCCTGCACCAGCTTTGTTGTCCTTCTCTAGACACACACCAGCAACTCAATGTCCTTCACACCGTTGACTGCTACACTCTAGATGTGACCATCAATCAATTCCTCATCCACCAAACAGTCCATCCATCAATTCATCTCTCTCCCATTTAGAGAGAAACATTGTGAGGAATTATGTCAAAGGCCTTACAGAAGCCCACTTACATGGCTGGAATAATTTCCATTCTCTTTTCCCATCCACACAGCCATCCTTTTGCATCTTCCCTTTCTTCCCTACCTCTATGTTCATTTTCAAATGGAACAGACTGTTTCAGGTGGAAAGGGACCTTCAACAATCATCAGCTCCACCTGTCTGACAGCTTCAGGGCTGGCCAGAATTTAAAGTTCAGTATTAAGGGCCTTGTCCAAAGGCTTCTAAAACACGGACAGGCATGGGACATCAACCACCTTCTGATTCTCTCATCTACCCCAGTGTCTCCATTTCCCTGGAATCTACAAGCAAATTGTGAAGGAACAGAACTACAAACACCTTGCAAACTGCAATGTGAAGAGACACTTGTGTGGAACAGATGCTGGGTGTCTCTGTCCAGAGAGGGCAAGAGCCTCAGTTCTTTTGAATTGTCCTGTGTTATGAAACTAGAGGCACAAACAAGGCCAAAATAGCAACAGCCCTCAAGGCTATTTATTAAGATAATAAAGTGGACAGATCAGTGGGAGAGACAGAAAATAGAGAGAGAAGAGGGAGAGAGCAGAGGAAAGGAATTATATTACCACAGCACTAACCCCCCAAGACAGTTTGGGTCTGGGGAGGAAGGCTGCTGCGGCGTTGGAAGGCTGCTGCGGCGTTGGAAGGCTGCTGCGGCGTTGGAAGGCTGCTGCGGCGTTGGGAGGCTGCTGCGGCGTTGGGAGGCTGCTGCGGCGTTGGAAGGCTGCTGCGCCGTTGGAAGGCTGCTGTGGCGTTGGGAGGCTGCTGCGGCGTTGGAAGGCTGCTGCGGCGTTGGAAGGATGCTGCGCCGTTGGAAGGATGCTGCGGCGTTGGAAGGATGCTGCGGCGTTGGAAGGATGCTGCGGTGTTGGGAGGATGCTGCGGCGTTGGGAGGATGCTGCGCCGTTGGAAGGCTGCTGTGGCGTTGGGAGGCTGCTGTGGCGTTGGGAGGCTGCTGCGGCGTTGGAAGGCTGCTGCGGCGTTGGAAGGATGCTGCGCCGTTGGAAGGATGCTGCGGTGTTGGGAGGATGCTGCGGCGTTGGGAGGATGCTGCGGCGTTGGAAGGATGCTGCGGCTTTGGAAGGCTGCTGCGGCGTTGGGAGGATGCTGCAGCGTTGGGAGGCTGCTGCGGCGTTGGGAGGCTGCTGCGGCGTTGGAAGGCTGCTGCACCATTGGAAGGATGCTGCGCCGTTGGAAGGATGCTGCGCCGTTGGAAGGATGCTGCGGTGTTGGGAGGATGCTGCGGCGTTGGAAGGATGCTGCGGCGTTGGGAGGATGCTGCGGCGCTGGGAGGATGCTGCGGCGTAGGGAGGCTGCTGCGGCGTAGGGAGGCTGCTGCAGCGTAGGGAGGCTGCTGCGGCGTTGGGAGGCTGCTGCGCCGTTGGAAGGATACTGCGGCGTTGGAAGGATGCTGCGGCGTAGGGAGGCTGCTGCGGCGTTGGAAGGCTGCTGCGGCGTTGGAAGGCTGCTGCGGTGTTGGGAGGATGCTGCAGCGTTGGGAGGATGCTGCAGCGGCGTTGGAAGGCTGCAGCGGCGTTGGGAGGCTGCTGAGGCATTGGAAGGATGCTGCGGCGTTGGAAGGATACTGCGGCGTAGGGAGGCTGCTGCGGCGTTGGAAGGCTGCTGCGGCGTTGGAAGGCTGCTGCGGTGTTGGGAGGATGCTGCAGCGTTGGGAGGATGCTGCAGCGGCGTTGGAAGGCTGCAGCGGCGTTGGGAGGCTGCTGAGGCATTGGAAGGATGCTGCGGCGTTGGAAGGGTGCTGCAGCATTGGGAGGCTGCTGCGGCGTTGGGAGGCTGCTGCGGCGTTGGAAGGGTGCTGCAGCATTGGGAGGCTGCTGCGGCGTTGGGAGGCTGCTGCGGCATTGGGAGGCTGCTGCGGCGTTGGGAGGCTGCTGCGGCGTTGGAAGGGTGCTGCAGCATTGGGAGGCTGCTGCGGCGTTGGGAGGCTGCTGCGGCATTGGGAGGCTGCTGCGGCGTTGGAAGGCTGCTGAGGCATTGGAAGGCTGCTGCAGCGGCGTTGGAAGGCCGCAGCGGCGTTGGAAGGCTGCTGCGGCGTTGGGAGGATGCTGCGGCATTGGAAGGCTGCTGCGGCGTTGGGAGGATGCTGCAGCGTTGGAAGGATGCTGTGGCGTTGGAAGGATGCTGCGGCGTTGGGAGGCTGCTGCGGCGTTGGGAGGATGCTGCGGCAGCGTTGGAAGGATGCTGCGGCAGCATTGGAAGGATGATGCGGCAGCGTTGGAAGGATGATGCGGCGTTGGCGTGGAGTAGATGTTGTCCTGGCTGGCTGTGCTGTCCTCTGAGCAGCCTCTTCAGCTCCGTGAGTTGCAGCAGGCAGAACTTAGGACACGGAGAGATGGTTCCTCTTGGTCTGCTCCTTCCAGGCTCCGTGGTGATGTTTCTGTTCTCTCCTGGTACACTTTCCTTCAGACCAGCATTGCTCCAGTCTTTTCCTTCTCTTGTGTTTTCCTTCCCTCAGCCAGCAGTTGCTCAGATCTTTCATACAGGTTTCAGGTATGTATATTCCAGAGGGCATGGATAGCAGTGGCCTCTGCCCATTGTTTCCAGGGCAGCTGCAGTCTGGTGACCAATCTTTGTCTATGCAACTTCCAGAGAGTCATTGTCCAGCGGCATCTGCCCAGTACACATCAGCTATTGTCTGGGCAAGCAGCAAAGGTGATTTTATCTTTGTAGAGTCCCATCAAGAGAGACAAGATTTAGTCTCTCACACTGGGTACCTGGCAAGCACCACTCTGCGTGCTGGGAACTGCCTTTAATTTCACCAGACAGTGCAGAACAAAACCAAACCATTCAAGGACTGCTGGAGGGAACTAGGTATGAAACATGAACCTTACCTGTGAGTAATCAATGCTCTGTGTCCCCTAGGTGGCAGCAGGCTTGCAGGTCGAACTGGAGATAGAGATTTTTGCCAGGGTAATTGGAGGGGGAAACACTGCTGGCCTTGAAGATGTTTCCCATGATATCGAAATATTAACAGAAACAGCAACTCTTTTCCTGCCTGTGAGAGCAAATATCCTTTGATGTCTTAATTCCCACACACGTATCTTCTAGCATCAACTAGACCAGGCACTTGGGGACCAACTACCTGCCAGGAGCCTTAAGCATCTTTTGCAGTAAGGGCTGCAGAGCTGGCAGGCTTTCCTGGCCGTCACAGAAACACACCAATGGCTGCTTCCAAAAGCACAACAAAATGCAGATTTGAAGGAAGCAAAAGCAATTTCCATCAGAGTGACAAGGTTTTTAAGAGTGGGGAAAGGAGGAATGGTAAGCTCAGAAGGAGCTAACAGGAGCCCTTTCCCACCACCCCAGTCCTTTATAACACTTATGAATGGATGGCAGCATCTGATGGTACAAATCCATGTGTAAGCCCAGAGACAGATGGGCAGAGTCCAAGGGCATGAGGTGTAACACATCTAAGTGCCAGGTTCTACACACTGGCCACAACAACCCCATGCAGTGCTACAGGCTGGGGTCAGAGTGGCTGAGAGCAGCCAGGCAGAGAGGGACCTGGGGGTAGTGGTTGATAGTAGGCTGAACATGAGCCAGCAGTGTGCCCAGGTGGCCAAGAAGGCCAATGGCATCCTGGCCTGTACCAGGAATAGTGTGGCCAGCAGGAGCAGGGAAGTCATTCTACCCTGCACTCAGCACTGGTTAGGCCACACCTTGAGTCCTGTGTCCAGTTCTGGGCCCCTCAGTTTAAGAAGGTCATTGAGACACTTGAATGTGTCCAGAGAAGGGCAACAAAGCTGGGGAGGGTTTTGGAGCCCAGCCCTGTGAGGAGAGGCTGAGGGAGCTGGGGTTGCTTAGCCTGCAGAAGAGGAGGCTCAGGGGAGACCTTCTTGCTCTCTACAACTACCTGAAGGGAGATTGTAGCCAGGTGGGGGTACAGACTACTTGTGACAGAACAAGCTGCACCAGGGAGGGTTCAGGCTGGATGTTAGAAAGAAATTCTTCCCAGCAAGAGAGATTGGCCATTGGAATGTGCTGCCCAGGGAGGTGGTGGAGTCACCATCACTGGAGGTGTTTAGGAGGAGACTGGATGAGGCACTTGGTGCCATGGTTTAGTTGATTAGATGGTGTTGGGTGATAGGTTGGACTCAAACTCAAAGGTGTTCTCCAGCCTGGTTAATTCTGTGTTCTGTATACTCTGTCAGGGGAGATGCCAGCACAGAAGCTCCAGAATGGTGTCAGACATTAGCCCAGTGTGAGTTCAGTAAGCTTTTCAACTGCTTAATTGAGGACAGAGCTAGACTGAAAGAAAACAGCCATGATTCAAGTTGTTTCACAGCCTTATTTCCAGAATTCATTCCAGCCCCCATGCATATTGGCTGCACAGCTCTGCAGGAAGGGTTAGATCCTTAACCTGCCTTTCCACCAGTGCTCACCGGTGACCTCTACGAGTGCCGCCCACAGGGGTACCCCCAGGGGAGGATGGCAGCCACCATCCAGGCAGTTCCTGCAAGCTCCAAGCCACGGCTCCAGCCTGCCCTTCCTCGAAAGCTTTCTGGTTAATGTGAGTACTGGGTGGAGGGAGAGCAGCTGTTTGGCCTCCTTTTGGCTTCTTGTGCTGGGTTACACCCATCCTGGGGGGCAGGCCTTGTATCCCCCTGGGTGTAGGTGGATTTCAGTCCTTCGGAGAAGCCTGGATGCGGCAGGGCGAGGATCAGGCCTGACCACAGGGCAGAACCAGGAGGCCAGCAGCATCTGTTGGTCCTTCTGAATAGGTGAGGCAGGAGCAAAGAGAAAGATGGCTGCCATGCCCTCCCCTTTATAGTCTTGCTGGGCAGGAAGGGGGAGAGGAACAGACCAACTCAGACCCATGGGACCCCTCCTCCCAGGAGGGAGAAACCACATCCACCTGGATCAGGTTTCTTTTGTCCCCTGGGGGAAGCAGGGCTCTTGCAACCCTCCACACCCCGGGATGGATGTAACCCAGCACACTTCTGATCCACATCATCAACAAACCTCACAGGAAAGCTGTCCCTCACACAGCACACAAGCCTGGCAAGGAGTGGGAAGCACTGGATGATATTAACAAGAGGACTCACTGACACATTACTACAGCTGCTCAGGGCAGTGGAGGCACTCACAGATGAGCCTCCCCAGTCCTGTCCCAAAGCCTTCACTTAACTGCCTCCACCTTGAACAAGTCATTGAGCCTCCTGGCAGCAGGAGGCTGGTTTAACTGCAGCTGAACCCTAATAAATCAGCCTCTCTTTAGCACTCTTCACTTGGTAAAACCAACTCTTACTGCTGACTCTGACACTGACAGCAAGTCAGGACAGGAATCTTGCAGACAGGGCATCCTTATGATGACAAGTTTGAGCACACACAGCCCTCTGCAGACATTGGTTCATACAGCACAATTCTGTAACCTTGAAGAATGAGTCTGCATGAGGAATGGATGTCCTCACTGCCAGCAGGAAAGCCTTGTTGGTGGGGAAGGAGCAACCCCTCTGTTGTGACCAGATAGCCAGGGCTCAGCTGCCAGCTGAGTTAAAAGCAGGATTAAGACATTCCAGCTGTATCTCATTTCTTTTCCTCTGGAGGAAAAGGAAATCAACCCCAAGAAACACTGCAGAGAAGCATGCACCCCTGACTGCTGCATCTGCTCTAAAACTACTCAGAGTACGTGAACCACAAAGCTTTTTTCCTCCCCTAAGTATCCTCCAACCTTTTCCAGTGTGGAAATTTATCCCCAGAGTAACACAGAATTCAGTCTAGAACAGCAAATTCAATGCCCTTCAG
Organism: Dryobates pubescens; assembly: GCF_014839835.1. Taxonomy (NCBI): domain Eukaryota; kingdom Metazoa; phylum Chordata; class Aves; order Piciformes; family Picidae; genus Dryobates; species Dryobates pubescens. The sequence goes on along the minus strand of NC_071619.1, from coordinate 40,898,029 downwards.
CTCAGAGGCTTACAAACAGGATCTCATGTGGGTGATGATGAGTTGCTGGAATGTGTCCAGAGAAGGGCAACAAAGCTGGGGAGGGGTTTGGAGCACAGCCCTGTGAGGAGAGGCTGAGGGAGCTGGGGTTGCTTAGCCTGGAGAAGAGGAGGCTCAGGGGAGACCTTCTTGCTGTCTACAACTACCTGAAGGAAGGCTGTAGCCAGGTGGGGGTTGGTCTCTTCTCCCAGGCAACCAGCACCAGAACAAGAGGACACAGTCTCAAGCTGTGTCCTCAATCCATCACCACAAAATCTCCTGGACTCCAAACCCTACTCATCTCAAATACATCAAGGAACCCTGAAGAGAGTAAGATCCCATAGCTACAGGCTGGGGTCAGAGTGGCTGGAGAGCAGCCAGGCGGAAAGGGACCTGGGAGTACTGGTTGATAGTAGGCTGAACATGAGCCAGCAGTGTGCCCAGGTGGTCAAGAAGGCCAATGGCATCCTGGCCTGTATCAGGAATAGTATGGCCAGCAGGAGCAGGGAAGTCATTGTGCCCCTGTGCCCACACCTTGAGTCCTGTGTCCAGCTCTGGGCCCCTCAGTTTAGGAAGGAGGTTGAGTTGCTGCAAGGTGTCCAGAGAAGGGCACCAAAGCTGGGGAGGGGTCTGGAGCACAGCCCTGTGAGGAGAGGCTGAGGGAGCTGGGGTTGCTTAGCCTGGAGAAGAGGAGGCTCAGGGGAAACCTTCTTGCTGTCTACAACTACCCAAAGGGAGGCGGTAGCCAGGTGGGGGTTGGTCTCTTCTCCCAGGCAACCAGCACCAGAACAAGAGGACACAGTCTCAAGCTGCACCAGGGGAGGTTTAGGCTGGAGGTTAGGAAGAAGTTCTTCATAGAAAGAGGGATTAGCCATTGGAATGTGCTGCCCAGGGAGGTGGTGGAGTCACCATCCCTGGAGGTGTTTAGGAAGAGACTGGATGAGGCACTTGGTGCCATGGTTTAGTTGATCAGATGGTGTCGGGTGATAGGTTGGACTTGATGATCTTGAAGGTCTCTTCCACCCTGGTCTATTCTATTCTATTCTATTCTATTCTATTCTATTCTATTCTATTCTATTCTATATAGTCTTCTTCAACCATCCAGAACAGACATGGTTAAGTCTTTGCAGTGGCAGAGACACAGTTTAAGTCAAGTTTCCCGGGTGGGTATCACTAGAGCAAATGATTCTTTCCACTGAAACCTGGACAGTTAAGAGACCAACAAGCAAAAACAAAGCCAACAAAACAAATCACTGACGTAGCATCACCTGACCAAGTGCAGTCCTATGTCACTTCTATGTTTATAGTTATTCCTCTTGGATATGTAAAATATTTCACAGAGATTCCCTAATATTCAAATTAAATGCTGCACAGGAAGCTGCCCATGAAAGCCTTCCATGTTCCTACATGGACTGCTCTTCCTGGACTCATGGTCATGGTATTTACAACACTCCATTTATGAAATCAAGGCAAAACCCTTCATCTAGCTGAAGCCCATGGGAGAACCCTTCCTCACTGTTCTGGTTTGAGGCCAGGCAGATCCTCTCTTGCCCCTGAGAGGGGCAAAAGAATGACCCTTGTCACACCAATGGGTTGCAGAAGTGATGGAAAGTTTGAATGGAAAAGCAGTGAGTGTTGTACAGAAACCCAAACACACAGAGTCCCCAAATGCCTCTCAGCACTTCCCTTCTTCCCCACCTGAGGGTATACCCAAACCCCCCAGGGCTCTTTCTTCCCTCCCCACTGCTAGGATAGTCTCAGCTTGCCAGGTCTGAGACTGCCCCTCCCCCACTTCTCCTCCTGGGAGAGGCCTAGCCAGGCTGTGGTGGGTTAATGCCCATTCTGAAAAGAAACAAAACAGGGTGGAAGGCTTGCAAGTGCTTTGCCCTCCCTGCAGGGCATTTTCCCCCTGGGAAACTGAGTCTGTTCCACTCCCCTCTCCCTGCCCAGCTAGGGTATAAAAAGCAGGACATTGCAGTCACTAGGCCTGCTTTTGGCTCCTGCCTGCATGAGAGTTACTGCAGCTGCCTTCCTGCTCCTCTGCCGTGTGGCCAGGCCTGATCCTTCTCCCTGCTGCCTCTGTGCCTCTTCAGAGAGAGACTGGTTTTGTATTCTTCTCCTTCGTCCCCCTCCCATCCATCCTTGTTCCTTGCCCTTGTGAACCTTACCTGTTATTGATATATATTTTGTTGTTGTTTTGTTTTGTTTAAAGACAACTCTTTACCTCTCTACTTCCAAGCTGACTCCAAATTATACTTGGTGGATTTGCTCCTTTCCTTTTTCCCCTCTCTGCTGGGAGGGAAGAGGGGGGAGCTGGGGAGAGATTCTCAGCCTTGCCCCCATCTGAGCTCTTAACTCCACACACAGGCCTAAGAGGTCTTGAGATACTCCCCCAGCGTTACCTGATAGGGAGCATCTCCCACAGGAGAGGGAAGAGAGAGGAAGAGAAAGACTTAGCAGCTGGATTTATAGGGAGCAGGACACGATGGGTATGAAATACACAGCTCCCTCTGTTCACCTACTGGGATGGACCCTTGGGGCACTGGAGATGTAGGTTGTGTGGCAGCAGCAGGAGGCACCCAGCCTGAACTGCCACACTCACATTGTTCCAACAGCAAGAGTAGAGGCCAGGTCTTAATGAAGCCAGTCTGAAACACTGGCAGTGCTCACACACTTGCAAAGAAGCCAGGTGCAATTACTGGGTTTGCTTCAACTGTACCAAGGCAGAGTTGGGGTCTGGTTGGCTTTTGGGGGGGGTTTAGGGTTTTGTTGTTGTTGTTGTTTCCTTCCCTGCTGTTTGTTTTCTTCCCTTTCATGTTAATTTTCTGTCCTTTTTCACTACAGATAGAGCCCTGGAAGAGTAACATGAAGATCAGCAATCCTGAGATACCTGAATTTCAGTCCTGGTGTTATGGAAATGTCTCTAGTGTAGGCTTATTATGGAACCAGATTAATGTGAATACTGTGTCTTGTCTACTATTAATGGGAAACATGGGCCATAAGTTGACAACCTTCTGCTGTGGCTGTCTGGCATGCAAAGAGTGAAAGGATGACTGTCACTCAACCCCAGTGCTGGAGTCTCTGCACTTCAGAAGAGTGATGAATGGTTCCCCATAGGTTTGCTTTGAGAAGGGGTTATGTTTCTAGAACATGTGCTGAGGCACCTAAAAATCTTTGAAGTATAGAATCATAGAACCAATAAGGTTGGAAAAGACCTCAGAGATCACCAAGTCCAACCTGTCACCCAACACCTCAGGACTAACTAAACCATGGCACCAAGTGCCACGTCCAATCCCTTTTTTGAGCACCTCCAGGGATGGTGACTCCACCACCTCCCTGGGCAGCACATTCCAATGGCCAATTACTCTTTCTATGAAGAACTTTCTCACCTCCAGCCTAAACTTTCCCTGGCACAGCTTGAGACTGTGTCCTCTTGTTCTGATGCTGATTGCCTGGGAGAAAAGCCCAACCTCCACCTGGCTACAACCTCCCTTCAGGTAGTTCAGCAATGAGGTCTCCCCTGAGCCTCCTCTTCTCCAGGCTAAGCAACCCCAGCTCCCTCAGCCTCTCCTCACAGGGCTGTGCTCCAGACCTCTCCCCAGCTTTGTTGCCCTTCTCTGGACACATTCAAGTGTCTTACTGTCCTTCTTAAATTGAGGAGCCCACTACAGGAGGGGGTAGACAGGAAGGGGTTGGTCTCTTCTCCCAGGCAACCAGCACCAGAACAAGGGGACACAGTCTCAAGCTGCACCAGGGGAGGTTTAGACTCGAGGTGAGGAGAAAGTTCTTCACAGAGAGAGTTGTCATTGGAATGTGCTGCCCAGGGAGGTGGTGGAGTCGCCATCCCTGGAGGTGTTCAAGAGGGGATTGGACGTGGCACTTGGTGCCATGGTCTAGTCGTGAGGTCTGTGGCGACAGGTTGGACTTGATGATCCTTGGGGTCTCTTCCAACCTTAGTTATACTGTGAGACTGTGAGCATGGAGCAGGTTTCACTGAAATCAACTGTGATTCTGCAAGAAAGAACTGAGCTGCTCTGGTCATCTACATCACAGAACCACAAAGTGGTAGGCGTTGGAAAGCACCTCTGGAGATCATTTAACCCCACCTGCTAGAGCAGCATCACCTAGAGTAAATCACACTGAAACACATCTAGGTGGGTTCTGAAAGCCTCAAGAGATGGAGGCTCCACAACCTCTCTGGGCAGCCTGTTCCAGTGCTCTACCACCCTTAAAGGGAAGACTTTTCCTTCTACTTACATGGCACTGCCTGTGTTCCACTTTGTGCCCACTGCCCCTTGTTCTGTCACTCAACACCTGGTTCCATCCTCCTGACACTCACCCTTTAGATACTGCTAAGCATTATAGGAGATCCCCTCTCAGTCTCCTCCCCCACTGAGGTGTCTCAGTCACTAGAGCCTTAAGGACATTTGTTTGGACCAGAGCAGGGGAAGAAAAAGAAGAGGAAAAAACAGAAAGAAAAAGAGGAAACCTGTCCCACCATAGGCAGTCCAACCAAAACAGGTTGTCCCAGCACCATGCCAGAAGGCCTCACTCTTCTGTTTGGGGCTAGAAATAAAGGGAAGGCCTTGAGGACAAAAAACCACTCTGCTAGGGGCACCCATTTATTCCCCACCAGTCCTTACTCTGTTTCTGCATCCCTAAGCTGATTTGCCCATCCTGGGTCATGGGGTTTCAGAAATGGCTTTCACTGAGCTGGATGAGGGCATTGAGTCCATCATCAGTAAATTTGCAGATGACACCAAGCTGGGGGCAGGAGTTGATCTGCTGGAGGGTAGAGAGGCTCTGCAGAGGGACCTGGACAGGCTGGACAGATGGGCAGAGTCCAAGGGCATGAGATTGAACACATCCAAGTGCCAGGTTCTGCACACTGGCCACAGCAACCCCATGCAGTGCTACAGGCTGGGGTCAGAGTGGCTGGAGAGCAGCCAGGCAGAGAGGGACCTGGGGGTAGTGGTTGATGGTAAGCTGAACATGAGCCTGCAGTGTGGCCAGGCAGCCAAGAGGGCCAATGGCATCCTGGCCTGCATCAGGAACAGTGTGGCCAGCAGGAGCAGGGAGGTCATTCTGCCCCTGTACACTGCACTGGTTAGGCCACACCTTGAGTCCTGTGTCCAGTTCTGGGCCCCTCAGTTTAGGAAAGATGTTGAGTTGCTGGAAGGTGTCCAGAGAAGGGCAACAAAGCTGGGGAGGGGTTTGGAACACAGCCCTGTGAGGAGAGGCTGAGGGAGCTGGGGTTGCTTAGCCTGGAGGAGACTCAGGGGTGACCTTATTGCTGTCTACAACTACCCGAAGGGAGGTTGTAGCCAGCTGGGTTTTGGTCTCTTCTCCCAGGCAAGCAGCACCAGAACAAGAGGACACAGTCTCAAGCTGCACCAGGGGAGGTTTAGGCTGGAGGTTAGGAAGAAGTTCTACACAGAGAGAGTGACTGGCCATTGGAATGGGCTGCCCAGGGAGGTGGTGGAGTCACCATCATTGGAGGTGTTCAAGAGGAGAAGACTTGATAGGGTGCTTGGTTGCATGGTTTAGTTGATTAGGTGGTGTTGGGTGATAGGTTGGATGCGATGATCTTGAAGGTCTCTTCCAACCTGGTTTATTCCATCCTATCTCCTTCCCCTGCAGGCAATACAGAGTATGGAACACTTATTAACTCCTTCAGACTTTGCCCATTCCTGGACTCTTGCTATCAGACACCATCTTCAAATGCTCCTTTGCACATCTGTTTCACAGTGGGAAACTGAACCACTTGGAGATGGCTTCCCCACCCACTACTTAGAGAGTAGTGACTAAGAGAAACATCTCAGTCTTTATCAGACACCATGCACCACAAACTGGGAACAGCAGCAGAGACTTTTGCTTACTTTGTCCTGCCCCACTGCAGAAATGAATCATTCTGCCTGATGCACCACTAGCACGAGTGCAGAAATTCAGTGCAGTTTTCTCAAAGCTGGAGCAAGCCCAGTGCAGGTGACTCATGCTGCTCATGCTCAGCCTGCCAACTCTGCAGAGCAGCACAGGCCTGGGTGGCAGCCCTCTCCTTTGCTCCCAGATTCTCTGGAAACAAATTTCCTTTGGGAAGAGACACAGAGAGCAAGGCAGCTGAGGCTTTACTAGAGAAACATCATGACAAAAGTCCATGAACAAAGCCACCTCATCCAGCAAATATAAATAGGCCTTTTAGATTGCAGCCACAGTTTGCCCTGCCCCACTAAAGAGTGAGTGGCTGCAGAGCAAGTTCTCACACGTTGGCAGAAGTCACTTGGCTGTGCCCAGAGGCTCTGAGCACCACCACAAACCAGCAGGTGTCAAACCATCATCAAATCTTGCCAGCTGCCTTCCCTGCACGGGGCATGATCTCACCAGCTGCTCCATGTGCTGCATTCACTCCACTGAGTCAATGCTGCTACAATGACCCAGCCTCTTCTGCAGGAGAAGTCAGCTCCATTTCTAATGGGTATTCTGCTGGAGGAAAGCATATACCCCTGACAGCCACCTCACAGATGGTTCACATCCATACAGCTGCAGCAGACTACAGTGAGTAGTCAGAACCATTCTGAGCCGGGGTTATAGGCTAGGTTATACCACATGAGGAGGGGACAGACTTTCTCCCAGTCCCCTCATCACAGATGTTCAGTCACAGGAAGGCTTCCACACCAGCACTGAGGTTATGTGACCCCACCCAGGTGCTGTGGGTCTTGGGCAGCAAGTGCTAGAGCACTGCAAGAACCATCTTCTCTTTCTTCTTCCTCTTCCTCCTCTTCTCCTCAAAGCGGTCGGTAGCGTCAGCAAAAAAGGTCACCTCTTCCTTGGCCTCTATCTCCCTCTTCAGGTACTGCAGCCCTGCCATGTTGAATCCCAGCACATCCTGTAGAGACAGACCAGCACCACGCTGTTGGGCACAGCTCAAGCTTGTTATGGGGCAGAGGGTCCTGCACTGGGCTGCCCCAACAGACTCTCCCACTGGACACCATGGGCAATGCACACTCCCAGCCCCTGCACCACCCTCTTACTCCAGGTTAAGGAAAGGAGGAAGGTGCCACACTCACCCTGGCCTCACTGACTCTGGAGATGGTGGTTTTCTTCAGATCTTCTATCACTGTCACCAGCATGTGGTTGCTTGTGATCTGTCCAAAATGTATCCTGGGAACACAGCAAGCAGTGACACATTCCAGCATTGTTCTTAAAGTATCAGCCAGCCCAAGCTCTCCATGTTCTGGACACAGCATGTGTCTGAAATGTGGCCTCTCCAGACCAGCCTTGTGTAACAGGCATGGGCAGATGGATCTGGAAATGCTCTTCTCTGAAGCTTCTCTTCAGGACACAGTAGCTCAAGGGAAGGCCTCTCTGAGGGCTCTACAATGACTCCATGCCAGTGAAATGTGCCACACTGCATCCCATCAATCCATTCCCATGCACCATTTGCTGGGGGTTACAGCAATTCCTTATCTCTGGCAGAGACCACATTGTTATGCCCAAGGACATGTTCCAAGAGCTTCAGACCCAGAGACATGATGAACCCCAAATTCCCCCCTGCTCTCATGCTACACATGTTCACAGCAAGCAAGGTCATCTTTGCAGCCCCAGGAAACAGAGTATGGCACAGAATCATAGAATCAACAAGGCTGGAAAAGACCTCAGAGATCATCAAGTCCAACCTGTCACCCAACACCTCAGGACTAACTAAACCATGGCTTCAAGTGCCATGTCAATCCCTTTTTGAGCCCCTCCAGGGATGGTGACTCCACCACCTCCCTGGGCAGCACATTCCAATGGCCAATTACTCTTTCTGGGAAGAACTTTCTCCTCACCTCCGGCCTAAACCTCCCAGCTCTCCAGCTCTGTGCTGTCCCTAAGCCCTGACTCACACCACCCTCCTGGTCACATAACTGGCACAAAATTAGTTCAAGACATGCACCAGCATGGGGAGCCCAGAGCAACCAACAGGCCCACTGCTGACCAGAGAGCCCTGTTAGGCCTTGCTCAGGCCCAGGTTCTGAAGCCGGCAGATCTGTCTGTGCAGGTGGAACTCACTTGAGCAGGAAGAGGAGAGCTCGGCACAGTTGTTCAACTTCTGAACCCAGCTGAATATATTCATTGAAGAGTTTGAGCAGGTCAGGGACATAGGAGAAGGGCAGCACCAGAAGAGACTCTTCCAATTCACTGAGGAAAAAGCAAAGGGACAGAAGCATTAGCTTCAGCCACTGCACTGCTAAAGATGAGCAGGAGACACTTCCATACTGGTACAAAAGCTGTGCTAAGTATTCAGCACTGTGGGTCAGTGCATGTGCATAGACTACAGCCCAGGCCAGCAGGCACCTCCTGGCATGGAGAACAGGCACTCAATCTTCCCCTTCACACAGCTTCCTGAAGCTGCTCTTCATGTACATATGCATCTGCAAGTAGCCAGCCAATGTGCATGAGCTTCATCCAACACTCCACATGAAAGAAACCATTCCCATTGCCCAGTTCCATGCACACAGGCTGCCAGGAACAGCAGCTCCAGACGTCTCAGCACTGCCCACACCCAGCACCAGAGACTGTTCCAAGACCTCAGCCAGTCCTGGGCCCAGGAATCAGGCACTAACTTGTTTCAGCAATAAGGCTCTTAGGACTCACCTTGACTTGACCTTCTTGAAAACTTCTAGCACATATGCAGAAGGCTGTAAGAGAGGAAAGACATCAGCTCTCCTGATCAAGAAACACTCCAGGACTAACATGTGTTTTTCACACAGATACAACCATGCAATCACTTCTTGTGAGATGGGCAAATCAAGCTGAATATAACAGAGGGAACAGAATAGGACAGGAATAGGACCAGGTTGGAAGAGACCTTTGAGATCATCAACTAAACCACAGCACCAAGCACCCCATCCAGCCTCTTCCTAAACACCTCCAGGGATGGTGACTCCACCACCTCCCTGGGCAGCACATTCCAATGGCCAATCTCTCTTGCTGGGAAGAACTTCTTCCTAACATCCAGCCTGAACCTCTCCTGGTGCAACTTGAGACTGTGTCCTCTTGTTCTGGTGCTGGTTGCTTGGGAGAAGAGCCCAACCCCCACCTGGCTACAACCTCCCTTCAGGTAGTTGTAGACAGCCCCTCTGGCTTCAATCAGCTGCCAGTCTGGCCAGTTCTCCCTCCCCAAAACACAAACCCAGCCTCCTCAGGGTAATGTAACCTGGTGAAGAATACTGTGAAAAAACTCATTTAAATTCAACCAGCTAAATCCTCTTGTATTCAGTTCTCTTGGTCTCTTCTCTCAGGCAACCAGCACCAGAACAAGAGGACACAGTCTCAAGCTGTGCCAGGGGAGGTTTAGGCTGGAGGTGAGGAAGAAATTCAACACAGAGAGAGTGATTGCCCATTGGAATGGGCTGCCTGGGGAGGTGGTGGAGTCACCATCACTGGAGGTAATCAGGAGGAGACTTGATGGGGGTGCTTGGTTGCATAGTTGATTAGGTGGTGTTGGATGATAGGTTGGACACGATGATCTTGAAGGTCTCTTCCAACCTGGTTTATTCTATTCAGGAAAAGGGAGCAAAAAACCCAAGGCTCTTCCTAACAGTAATTAAAAATGCAGTCTAGGAATACCCCTTGGAATGAACCAGAGCAATCAAAAGTGATCTCCTCAGAGGAGTGCATTTCATCAGTGATACCCACACATCCACGTGTGTATTAGGAAAACTCTCAGAATTTAGTGACCACTCTTGAGTGACAGGATGACACCAGTGAGAAAAGCTCCAGCCTGCAACACCTGGACACTGAACTACCACACAGAGTTTTCTCCACATACATTCTGTAAGAATAGAAACAGAACCAGAAGCTGCTGCTCCAGTGCCACAGAAATAAACCTGCAGCAGCAGGGAAGTCATTCTGCCCCTGTACTCAGAACTGGTTGGGCCACACGTTGAGTCCTGTGTCTAGTTCTGGGCCCCTCAGTATAAGAAGGACATTGAGACACTTGAATGTGTCCAGAGAAGGGCAACAAGGCTGGGGAGAGGCCTTGAGCACAGCCCTGTGAGGAGAGGCTGAGGGAGCTGGGGTTGTTTAGCCTGGAGAAGAGGAGGCTCAGGGGAGACCTTCTTGCTCTCTACAACTGCCTGAAGGGAGGTTGTAGCCAGGTGGGGGTTGGTCTCTTCTCCCAGGCAACCAGCACCAGAACAAGAGGACACAGTCTCAAGCTGTGCCAGGGAAAGTTTAGGCTGGAGGTGAGGAGAAAGTTCTTCCCAGAAAGAGTAATTGGCCATTGGAATGTGCTGCCCAGGGAGGTGGTGGAGTCACCATCCCTGGAGGTGTTCAAGAGTGGATTGGATGTGGCACTTGAAGCCATGGTTTAGTTAATCATGAGGTGTTGGGTGACAGGTTGCACTTGATGATCTCTGAAGTCTTTTCCAACCTTATTGATTGTATGATTCTGTGCCTGACACCTTCTTGGACTGTGCTGCCCTTCAGTGAACCCAGTGTTTTGGCTCAGGCGGCATCCACCAGCCCCACTGCAGCTGAGCATGGCCAGAGTGGCCTGGCCATTGTACTTACTGTGATGTTTCCATAGGCACGCAGGATGGGATTGACAGGAAAGGGAACCTGGAGAGAAAGGAAGGGTTAGAATGAGGCAGGCAGGCATGCACAAATGTGTGTTCAGAAAAAAACCTGGCAGAACCTCTCTCTACTGTGGGTTCAAGTGTCTTCTGCAATGCCCACACTTCTGCCCTTCCCAGAGCTTTGCTGAAGGCCTCATTTGCAGCCACTCTACAGTCTCAGGCTCCTGTGACTAACTCAAACACGTGTGAATTTTCTTCCACTTAACTGCCACCTCTCCCACTTGTATCACAGCCCCAGATTTAGCAGGGAGTGTTGAGATGAAAGCAAAGAGGTGGCTTTGGGATGAACTTGCAGCAGCATGCTCCCACAGGGACAAAATGCTGACTTTAACCATGAAGATGGTTGGGAAGAAGCCTCCCCCAGCCATGCCCCACGGCACAGTGCCATTTTGTTCTCCTAGGGATTTCAGCCAATCTCTGCTATGTCCAGCTGTCCCCATTTTATCTGCATGCTATTTCCACCTGAGCTGGAAGAATACACCCAACACACCTCGGGATTAGTACATTTCTGAAGTCTTTTACCTCTTTTCCTGAAGCTTTGCATACAGCCTTGTGTTCCTTTAGCTTTGCCATCTCTTCTCTGTACAGCTCGATAGCTTCCATGATCCGCTCAGCCTGTGCGGGACAGGAGCAGCACATCAGTGACACACAAGTACCAAGGCTGGGAAAGACCTCTTGACATCATCAAGTCCAGCCTATGACCTACCACCACCACATCAGCTAAACCATGCCACCAAGGGCCACATCTTTCTTAAAGACCTCCAGTGATGGTGACCCCACCACCTCCCTGGGCAGTCCATCCCAGTGCCTAATGAGCCTTTCTGTGAGGAAGTGCTTCCTAACATCTAACCTAAACCTCCCCTGGCACAGCTTCATACCATGTCCCCTTGTTCTGTCACTAATTGCCTGGGAGAAGAGCCTGACACCAGCCAAGTCAAAGCAAAGCTCAAACCCAACTGGAGAGAGATGGAAGCAGAGAGGCTGGCATGGAGTACCAGAGGACTCCTTGCTCAAAGGTTAACCTCTGCTCCAGACTGTACCACTACCTTGAGCACATCAATCATGCCCTGAAGATCACACACCATCCTCATCCTGACCTCCCTGACCCAGGTAGTCTCTGCTGGAGCTTCAGTTGTTACCTTGGCATTGAAGTCCCCCCACAGCAAGCAGTACCCCTTTGAAGCACAAGCCAAGGTCAGGGCATTTGACTCTCCAGATTAAGGACTTTCTCTGTATTTACAATGGGTACCAGGCTTGAAATCTGCAGCCAGGACATCACCCACTCCCACACCTTCCTGGTACACCTCCTGACTCAGGCATTGATACATTTCCACCTTCCACAGATGCCCATGGGACTGGGCAGCCTTTCAGAGAGACACTTAGAATAGAATAGAATTAACCAGGTTGGAAGAGACCTTTGAGATCGTTGAGTCCAACCTATCACCCAACACCATCTAATCAACTAAACCATGGCACCAAGTGCCTCATCCAGGCTATTCCTAAACACCTCCAGTGAGGGTGACTCCACCACTTCCCACTTAGAGAACATCCTGGCTGCCTCGTACTCCTTTGGACTGCAAACTCCAAGGGGCAAGAGCAGCCCCCTCTGTCCCACATGAGACAGGCAGAAAAGCTGCAGCTACAGGAACCTCACACCCGGAGCAGGTGCCAAGGAGCAGGACAGACTGCTCTTGCATGCTCTTGGTGGAGTCCTCCAAGAGCATGCAAGAGGAGTCCTCTTGAGGCTGCACAGGTTAGTCCTCTTCAGAGCAATGCTGTGACCTTGTGACAGGTCCTTCTCCTGGAGAGACTGATGAGACACAAGGCCATGCCTGCAGACCCCCAGAGTCTTACCGCTTTGATGGTTTCGATGGTCTTCTTTCCTGCCAGCCCCGTCTCTCCTTGTGTCTCTCCAGCCACCTGCAAACACAGTTTGCAGCTCCATCCTTCTGCAGCTGACACACACAGGCTCCCCCTGCATCCTACCACATCCCATAGTAAGAAAAGCACCAGCCCTAGCCCTTAGGCTGGTCATTTATGTGGGGATTTCCCAGGTGCACAGCTCTTCCTGAGGAGCAAAGGCACCGTGCTAACGCTGAGCTCCAAACCCAGCTCCTGTTCTGAGGTTGAGTGACCCAAGCAGCAACACAACCCAAGCATCTGAGCAAGAGGGATCAGGTTTCCCCACCCATCCTGACTACAAGGACCTGGAAGCAGCTATCAAAAGGCAGGCCAGCCTTGGTACACTGCTGGTGTGGACCTGAGCTGGGAAGATAGGAAGAGGAACAGCACAGCAAGGTTTCAGTGTGTAGCAGTTTGAGGAGCCCCACAGGCTCTCTGGAAGTTAGCTCTCTGGAGCTAGTCAACTGTACCACCAGGCAACCACAGCTTCAGCAGCATCCCCTGCACCTCCCCAGACCAAGGAGATTATCAGTCCTCTCTGACACTTGTTCCATGCCTCCCACAGGAGCAGTTCTTCCAGACTCTGTACAGTCAGACACTCAGATGCTGCCACTCACCACAGGCTGCTCCTCCTTTGCCACGCTCTCTTCATACTCAGCTTCTCGTTGCTGCAGTGGGCAAGAGAACACAGGTGAGCAGCAGGCAAGGGTACAAATCCCTCCCAGACTGGTCAAGCAAGGGAGCCTTCCAGCTCTGTGCAGCCCATTGGCAAACCAGGACAAATCAGCAGAGATCAGCAATGCCAGTGCAAAACTTGTCCCTGGACCCAAGCCCACAGAGAACTCTGCAATCTCCCAAACAAATCAAGGTCTCAGCTCTGGATGCAGGGATAGCCCTTAGGCAACCCACCAAGCTGAGACAGAGACAGCAGCAACTCAACACCACAGCCTCCAGTTTGGCACACACCACAAAAGAAACATGCATGGAAAAGTCCCAGGGCTGTCCTAGAGTGCAAGAGGAAAGAGCTTCCCATCAGCTAATTCACTGCTGGTGTATTCATGCCCACCTTGTTGCTTGACCCAAAAACACACTGGCACCTTGGGAAAGCAGCTGTCTCTGTCTCTCCTTCTACCACCATCATTCCTAGCACACCAACCACTGGGCAGCAAGATGCTGCCTATAGGTCACCTCAGCTCTCTGCAAACAGGTTAGGACAAAAAAGTCCCACCCAGTTTATTGCAGGTTTCTCATCCACTCCTGCTTCTGCACATTTCCACATCCTTCCCCCACAGTGGCTTCAAAACTGCTTTAAGAGGAAAATCAGATTCCTCTGACAGACAGTGAAGGCAAGAGTTAGAAATTGTCCCAAGGGAATTTTCAATTGGATAGGAGACAAATACATCTGCCAATCCAGCAGTGGTTCAGCACAGGCAGCCTGGAAAATCTCCTTGCTTGGAGACCATCATGTATGAAGAAAAGTCTCTGAGCAGCCTGATACAGCTCTAAGGTTATCCTGCAGTGAGCAGGGGGTTGGACTAGAAACCTTCATCTTGAATTCCTCCTGTGAGTCTGATTCCTCACAATACAGGCTCAAATGGAGTAGGAAAGGGCTTCTTCCAGCATCCCTGAGCTGCTGAGACAGATGGATCTCTCACTGATGCAAGAGGGGAAATCAAGAACTGCACTGAACAGAAGCAGTGCCCTCCATCAATCCCCAGCAGCCACCTCCTGCACTGCCTCCAAAGCACACTGGCAATGAGAGGAGCACAAGGGAATAAGAGAAGGTCAAAGACTGTTGCCAGCAGAATTATAAACCACAGCTGCAGAGGACAGTATGGGAAGCAAGAGAGAAGCAAAGCAGAGAGCAGTTTATCCAGGCATCTGCAGTGCAGTACACACAAAGCACTTGCAACATCTGCAGTGGTGCCTCCAGACAGCTCAGGGCACCAGTCACCCCATGCCAAAGATGCCAGTCTACCCTGGGCACCTCAGTGCCAAGCTGCAGTTACTAATCAGCAAGTCTGCCAAGGGTGAAGCCAGACTCTTCCATAGTGAATAATGCCTGCTGGGGAGAAAACAGCTCTGGAAGTTGTATTTGGCAGGAGAGATGTGAGTCTCACCATCTCCCTCTCCTCTTCCAAAATCAGTGGCTCCCTGGTCCGTTCCCAGAGGCGCAGGGACTTGTCATGGGACGAGGACACCACATAGTCTCCGTTGGGACTGAGTGCCAGACACCACACCTCCTTGTGATGCCCCTGCATGACAGACAGGAGAGAAAAGCTGTGAACATGACCCAGCTCCACCCCCTGAGGGACATGCTGCCCGTTCAGGGATAATGCTTCCTTTCAACAGTCTCCAAGACCTCCTACCTCCAGCGTCTGGATGTGCTCAAATTTGTCTGCATCCCACTGCTTTATCTTGCTGTCCTTCCCAGCTGTGAAGAAGAGATGGGATTTTGCCACAAACTGCAGGTACATCACACTGGAAGGGAAAAAGGCTCCAGTTCACTCACTTGGAGAATACTGCAGACCTCCCCCCCTGCCTCTATGCTGGACAAAAGTGTTACTGCTGGACCACAGCCCTGGAGGTAAGAGGGTCCCCAGTGCAGAGATGCTGTGGGGTCTGACTAACCTGTCATCATGGGCAAAGAGAGAGCGGTGACAGTCCCCAAAATCCAAGCCCCAGATCTTCACATTCCTGTCAGCAGAGCCAGTTGCAATTAGAGTCCCATCCTACAGAGCAACAAGGAGACAAGAGTGTGGGCAGCTGGCTGGCAGCCCCAAGAGGAATTGCTGCTGAAGCAGTGACTAAGCAGTGTTAAGCAGATATATATATATATATCTATGGCTCCTGAAACATGCCCTCCTGATCCCTCCACCTCATCTAACTGAAGTGGATCATGCTTATGGTACCAGCACCCTGGCTCTCTTCTGAACCTCTGCAGGCATTGAAGACCTTAGCTGCATCTTGAAGTTTTTGGCTTCCAATCAGTTTTATTCCAAGGACACTCCAGAGCAAAATGCAGCCCAAGAATGAACAGGCATGAAGAGGCTGCTTCACCTCAGCACCTGCTCTCTGCTCCCACTAACACAGAATTGAGCTCCTCTCACACAGTTGGTACCTTTAGCAGGGCAAGCTGAACCTCTTCAGAGGAGTGTGGGGAACCACCACAGCATTTGGATTTCCACTTGCTCACAAAATGCCCTGATCAGTTCTGTGACTGCTTCTCCATGACCCCTGCCAGGGAGCACAGGACTGTGGGACAAGGAGAGCCTTTTGCTGTGCTCCATCAAGAAACTGCTAAGTCAGGAGCAGGAAGGTGATAAGAAACCATTATCTTGGAGGCCTTGCTGCCAGCAGAGGTTCTCAGAGTCATCTGTATCACCACAGTCCCACCTAACACATAGCCCCAATCATACTTACATAGGAGATGTCCATACACAGCACTGGCAGCTTGTGTCCATACAGGGAGAGGAAAAACTGAAGCAGAAGAGAAACATCTCAGTGAGATATGCTGGGTAGAGGTATAAGAAAATCTCAAGCTCCAGGCCAGCTCTGCTCTGCTTCAGGAGCTTTTTCTAGCACTGCCCAATTTTCATTCCTACCCTGAACACTGTTAGCAGCAGGGCCATGATCACAGAGAAGCACACAGAATGGCAGGGGTTGGAAAGGACCCAGTGTCCAGAGCTAGACATAGTGCTCCAGGTGTGACCTCACCAGAGTAGAGAGGGAGGAGAACCTCCCTCATCCTGCTGGCCATGCTCTTCTTAATGCACCCCAGCATACTGCTAGCTGCCTTGGCCACCAAAGCACATTGCTGGCTCCTGGCTCTCCACCCAGTTCCCAGGGCTTTCTCTGCAGAGCTGCTTTCCAGCAGGTCAACCCCCTAACCTGTACTGCTGCAGGGGGTTATTCTGCCCCAGGTACAGGACTTTATATTTGCTCTTTTTGAGCTTCACAAGGTTCACCTCTGCCCAACCTCTGCCATGAAATGATGGCAAAACTAAGAGAAGGGCGAGAGTATCCAAGCAAGATGAGCTAACCCCAGGGGTAATCACAACTGTTTAGAGAGTTCACCTCTGTTTCTCATTGCTGGTCTGTCTTGTGTCACTCCCTAACATTCATGCACTAATACACAACTCATAAACCCACCACACATTGCCACAAGGAAAATGTTTCTCCTTCAAGCTTTGCCTCTGCTATGCCTTATTTAGAATAGAATAGAATTAACCAGGTTGGAAAAGACCTTTGAGTCATCGAGTCCAACCTACCACCCAACACCATCTGATCAACTAAACCATGGCACCAAGTGCCTCATCCAGGCTCTTTTTAAACACTCCCAGTGATGGTGACTCCACCACCTCCCTGGGCAGCACATTCCAATGGCCAATCTCTCTTTCTATGAAGAACTTCCTGCCAACATCCAGCCTAAACCTCCCCTGGCACAGCTTGAGACTGTGTCCTCTTGTTCTGGTGCTGGTTGCCTGAGAGAAGAGACCAACCCCCACCTGGCTACAACCTCCCTTCAGGTAGTTGTAGACATCAATGAGGTCTCCCCTGAGCCTCCTCATCTCCAGGCTAAGCAATCCCAGCTCCCTCAGCCTCTTCACAGGGCTGTGCTCCAAACCCTTTCAATGCCAGGTGTGACACATCCAGCCCCACCCTTACAGTGCCTCTTTTCCAACCTGGTTAATTCTATTCTATTCATAGCTCTGCAGTACCATCACACCCACAGGGCTGAGTGAGCCTTGCCACCTGAAGGTTCACAGCACTTCCCAGATGGAAAGTGTGTCTCCTTCCCTGTGTGGGCCAGCCACGGTTCTGACAGCCTTGCTAGCCAAGAGGCATCTGAAGCGGGAAGCACGGCCTCGAGCGTCCTGCAATAACCAGACACTTTGCCTACGTATTCTTGAGCTTCCACTCCCTCTCCATCTGGCCTCACAGCCCATTTGGCCACACACCTTGAGTGTGTCCACATAGAAGATCTTCACAGTGCAATCCAGCAAGGAGACAGCCAGCAGCTTGTGGTTGGGGCTGTAGCGCACGCAGAGGACATCTTCATCCAGCTGCAGAACACGCACGTGTTTCACGGAAAGCCTGCAGCCAAGAGGAGGGGAAAAAACCCAACTGTTATCCCAAACAAGCAAGCTGGGGAGAGGCATGGACACAGCTCCCACTTTGCACCCCGGGAAAGCAAGTTAATCCTAACACACAGCGTCTCACTCCTCATGGCGGCTTGGGCAGGACCACAGGCGAAGGCAGCCCAGAGAGGTTTCTTTTCTCACCTCTTCTGCACACTGCTCTCATCCTTCACCAGCTCAAACTCCCAGAACTTGACACACTTATCAGCACCTCCTGTCACAAAGCCACGCTGCAGGGAGAACAAAAAACAGCAATTACTGTGAAACCAGCTCTGCTGCAAGCCAGAGGAGTTCTAGAGCAGCACTGCTTAGGCCACACCTTGAGCCCCGTGTCCAGTTCTGGGCCCCTCAGTTTAAGAAGGGCATTGAGACACTTGAACATGTCCAGAGAAGGGCAACGAGGCTGAGGAGGGGTCTGGAGCACAGCCCTGTGAGGAGAGGCTGAAGGAGCTGGGGTTGCTTAGCCTGGAGGAGGCTCAGGGGAGACCTTCTTGCTGTCTACAACTACCTGAAGGGAGGTTGTAGCCAGGTGGGGGTTGGTCTCTTCTCCCAGGCAACCAGCACCAGTCTCAAGCTGTGCCAGGGGAAAGTTCTCCCCAGAAAGAGTAATTGGCCATTGGAATGTGCTGCCCAGGGAGGTGGTGGAGTCACCATCACTGGAGGTGTTCAAGAGGGGATTGGATGTGGCACTTGAAGCCATGGTTTAGTTAGTCATGGGGTGTTGGGTAACAGGTTGGACTTGATGATCTCTGAGGTCTTTTCCAACCTTATTGATTCTATAATTACATGAATTTAAGTTCTTGTATGGATTCAAAAGGCACTGGTGCACCTGGCTCTGGTGTAATTCCTATTACACAGTGCTCCCAAATCCTGAAGCTACCAGCAAAAACTAAGAGAGTCCAGTAAGTACCACAAGAACTATTAAGAGCCTAGAAAACACACCCTACAAAGACAGAAGTTCATCCTAATGGCCATCAGATAGACAGGGAGGGTGACCTGGTCACTGTTTGAGTGCAACACACCAAAAGAAACCCCAAGCAAGTCATCACTATTAACAAGGTAACTTCAACAGACAAGCAGCAAATTTAACAAGGATAATCAGCCACTGCAGCAGCTGGAATGCATCCACAAGCTATGTACTGCTACACACACAGACCTTATCAGGGAAGTCAAATTGTTCTCAGTCATGCAGAAGCATGGTAAGGTAATGAAGATGGTCCCACACAGCCCTAATGGTGATTGCTATGTACCACACAACTAGAAAGGTACTGCATCAAGCTGTGTGTGTACCCACAGTTAAGGATCTTAGACACCACCAGCTGCATCCTCCACTTGCCAGGATGAGGAGACCCCACACTCCCACCACTAGTACAAACAGCACTACAGGAAGGAGCTATATAAAAAGATGTGCAACAGGTGGTAGTCAGAAGGGTGGCTGAGTTACCTGGTCTGGTGAAAGAGCAATAGACCACACTGCTCCATCATGAGCATCTAGTGCCTCTACCAGGCTCCCAGAAGCCAGGTCATACAGCTGCAGCTTCCCAGTCTGTGGAGAAAGATCAATCACAGAAGACAAATCAGCCCCCCCTTGCCTTCCCAACACACAACAGCTCTTAGCAGCAGAGCAGCCCTGCCACCCACCTCCCAGCCAGCCTCATCAGATGGCTGTTACAAACAGACAGCCAAACTCTGCATCTCCTTTAGGGGACTCCCAAAACTCTCCCCAGCTATCCAGGCCAAGCCACAGGAGCTGCACAGAGCTTGGGAACAGAACAGAGCCAGAGTGTCAGAGATGTTTTCACCCCTGAGTGATGTCTGCAGAAGAGGAGAGCGTTTACCTTGGTGCCGAGGATGACCTGCCGGTCTCCGGGGACGAAGAGGGAGCAGAGCGCGTACTCGCAGTCCATCGTTCGGATGCACTGCAAGGTCGATCTGTGGACGAAGCCAGAGCCCAGAACCTCATCACACACATGATCTGGCCCAGGAAGTGACAATCACAGAATGGCAGGGGTTGGAAGGGACCTCCAGAGATCATCCAGTCCAACTCCTGTGTTAAAGGAGCAGGCTGCACAGGAACAAGTGGGTTTTGAAAGTCTCCAAAGGAGACTCTGTAGTCTCTCTGTGGTCCTCTGGCAACCTCAAAGTAAGAAAGTTTTTTCCTCATGCTTAAGTGAAACTTCCTGTGTTCCAGATTCACAGACTGCATTGGGTTGGAAGGGACTCTCAAAAGTCATCTTGTCCACCCCCCTGCCATGGTCAAGGCACACCTTACCTCCAATGAGATCAGGCTGCCCAGGGCCACATCGAGTCTGATCTTGAATGCCTCCCAAGAAAGGGCCTCAACCACATCCTTGGGCAACCTGTTCCAGTATTTTACCACTCTCATTGTAAAGAACTTCTTCCTTAGGTCCAACCTAAACCTACCCCACTGCAGTTTAAAACCATTACTCCTCATCCTGTCTCTACAAGCCCTTCTAAACAGTCTTGCAGCAGCTTTCCTGTAGGTTCCCTTCAGATACTGAAATTTAGTTGTAAGGTTTCCCTAGAGTCTTCTCTTCCCCAGGCTGAACAGGCCTGTGAGGAGGGGCTGAGGGAGCTGGGGTTGCTTAGCCTGGAGGAGGCTCAGGAGAGACCTTATTGCTCTCTACAACCTCCCTGAAGAGAGGTTGTAGACAGGTGGGGGTTGGTCTCTTCTCCCAGGCAACCAGCACCAGAACAAGAGGACACAGTCTCAAGCTGTGCCAGGGGAGGTTTAGGATGGCTGTTAGGAAGAAGTTCTTCCCAGAGAGATTGGCCCTTGGGATGTGCTGCCCAGGGAGGTGGTGGAGTCACCATCACTGGAGGTGTTTATGAGGAGACTGGATGAGGCACTTGGTGCCATGGTTTAGTTGATCAGATGGTGTTGGGTGATAGGTTGGACTTGGTGATCTCCAAGGTCTTTTCCAACCTGGTTAATTCTAATTCTATTCTATTTGCCACTAAACTCAGCCTCTGTGCTGCTTTACAGCAAACTCTATGTTAGTTACATAGCCTTAGCTCTTCAGCTTCTCAGTTTCCCTAGTAAGGCAAAAAGTCAAACAGGTTTCCATTTCCTTCCTTCACTTCACTCACTATTTCCTATTTCTCCATCACGCTTTCTTCCTCATCACTGCCTCCGAACAGAACAATCCCCCAGTCCTGGGAGACTGACACACACAGGGCAGGGGGGCTGACAAAACTGGACTGTGTACCTGTTCCAAATCTTCACAGACTCTGCAGCTGCTGAGAGAATGGCAATGTTGTCGGAGCTGAAAGCCAAGGTCCTGACGTCGCTGCGGTGGCCGCCGATGGTTATCCTGGACGTGCGGACAGCCTGCGGCACTTGTGCCGAGAGAGGCAGGTTGTAGGACTCAATGACATTGTTCTGGAGCAGCAGGACGATCTTCAGCTCTCCTTTTGGAGAGAGAATCAAGTCAAAGGACCTGTTTGATCAGACAAAAATCAGGGGTAATAAAGACAAAATGTAGGAGGGATCAAGCATCAGATCTTTATTGATGATCTGGACGAGGGCATCGAGTCTATCATCAGTAAATTTGCTGACGACACCAAGCTGGGGGCAGGAGTTGATCTGCTGGAGGGTAGAGAGGCTCTGCAGAGGGACCTCGACAGGCTGGGCAGATGGGCAGAGTCCAAGGGCATGAGATTTAACACATCCAAGTGCCAGGTTCTGCACATTGGCCACAGCAACCCCATGCAGAGCTACAGGCTGGGGTCAGAGTGGCTGGAGAGCAGTCAGGCTGAGAGGGACCTGGGGGTGCTGGTCGACGGTAGACTGAACATGAGCCTGCAGTGTGCCCAGGCAGCTAAGAGGGCCAATGGCATCCTGGCCTGCATCAGGAACAGTGTGGCCAGCAGGAGCAGGGAGGTCATTCTGCCCCTGTACACTGCACTGGTTAGGCCGCACCTCGAGTACTGTGTCCAGTTCTGGGCCCCTCAGTTTAGGAAGGAGGTTGACTTGCTGGAACGAGTCCAGAGAAGAGCAACAAAGTTGGTGAGGGGTTTGGAACATAAGCCCTACGAGGAGAGGCTGAGGGAGCTGGGGTTGCTTAGCCTGGAGAAGAGGAGACTCAGGGGTGACCTTATTACTCTCTACAACTACCTGAAGGGAGGTTGTAGACAGACGGATGTTGGTCTCTTCTCCCAGGCAAGCAGTACCAGAACAAGAGGACACAGTCTCAGGCTGCGCCAGGGGAGATTCAGGCTGGATGTTAGAAAAAAGTTCTATACAGAAAAAGTGATTGCCCATTGGAATGGGCTGCCTGGGGAGGTGGTGGAGTCGCCATCACTGGAGGTTTTTAGGAGAAGACTTGACAGGGTACTTGGTGCTGTGGGTTAGTTGTTTGGGTGGTGTTGGATTGGTTGATGGGTTGGACGCGGTGATCTTGAAGGTCTCTTCCAACCTGGTTTATTCTATGTATTCTATGTATTCTATACAACTGAGAAGAGAGAGTGCGTGCCACCAGCAAGCGCACACTTAGACAAAGGGACCGCTTGTGGAAGAGGTGTGAATGGGCTGGAGACCATGGTAGGCTTCTCCCCAGCTCCAAGGTGTACAGATGAGGACAGGGAAGCTAATCCACCTCTCCCTATACTGAGCTGTGCAGGCATCCCCACGTCACTGCATAATGTCAGCTCAGACTCTGCAAGAGGCTTTCCACTCACTTGATTTTAGAAGAAGCTTTGATGTTAGTGACCCGCTGAATCTCCTCCTGCAGGCTCAGCTCCACACTCTTTTCAGGCTCCTCTTCAGAGTTCTGTCTAGAAATGTCAGGTAACAGAGGAGAGTCAAATAACCCAACACAGCTAGCACAAAGAACAGCATGAGGAAACCACTTAGCCTGCTGAAAACAACCACCCTTTTATCCATCAGTGCTAACTACATGCCAAACAGAGAGGGACCTGGGGGTGCTGATTGACAGCTGCCTAAACATGAGCCAGCAGTGTGCCCAAGTGGCCAAGAAGCCCAATGGCATCCTGGCCTGCATTAGGAATAGTGTGGCCAGCAAGAGCAGGGAAGTCATTGTGCCCTGTGCTCAGCACTGGTTAGGCCACACCTCGAGTCCTGTGTCCAGTTCTGGGCCCCTCAGTTCAAGAAGGACATTGAGACACTTGAACATGGCCACAGAAGGGCAACAAGGCTGGGAAGAGGCTTTGAGCACAGCCCTGTGAGAGGCTGAGGGAGCTGGGGTTGCTTAGCCTGGAGAAGAAGAGGCTCAGGGGAGACCTCATTGCCCTCTACAACTACCTGAAAGGTGGTTGTAGCCAGGAGGGGGTTGGTCTCTTCTCCCAGGCAACCAGCACCAGAACAAGGGGACACAGTCTCAAACTGTGCCAGGGGAAGTTTAGGCTGAAGGTGAGGAGAAAGTTCTTCCCAAAAAGAGTAATTGGCCATTGGGATGTGCTGCCCAGGGAGGTGGTGGAGTCACCATCCCTGGAGGTGTTCAAGAGGGGACTGGATGTGGCACTTGGTGCCATGGTTTAGTCATGGGGTCTGTGGTGACAGGTTGGACTTGATGATCTTTGAGGTCTCTTCCAACCTTGGTGATACTGTGAAGAACAGGGTGAGACAGTGAAGTTCATGCTGTCATGCAGACTGCTGAAGAGAGAAACTGTCCTGAAAGAAAGAAACCTCCTGTGGAGCCAAAGCACCCCAATGAGGCATGCTGGAAAGGCGCATACAAAACTGACAATAGAAAGCTATGTTTGACAGGGGGATCAGCTTCTGCTCACCTACCACTCACAAGAAGTCCTCAGCCACTGCCAAAAAGTATCTCCAGATTTACATGCCCTGTGCTTCAGTTTCTACCCTGGAGCCAGACCTCTCCCTAAGGGCTGTTGTGAGGCTCCTGTTAAGACTCAGGATACCCAGAGAGCCACTCAACACAAAGTAAATACTATGAAAGCTCCTGCCTGTACCTCTGCCTGCTGTAAAACAGGCAATGAGGTATCAGTCACTCTGACTCCTTGGATGAAGCTCTCATTCCTGTACCTTCTGTCAGGAATTTATTTGATGCACCAAGCAGTATAAATATGCAGGTCAGACAGAGGCAAGTAGCTCTGAAAAGTACATTTTCTCTTCACTCCTTTGCACCCATTAGCTTTTCCCACAGGGGAAAAACTCAGAGAGGAAGGCCTTTCCTTAGTCCCCAGAAGCAAGTGTTGCTCAGACAAGGATCAGGGATACACAGGAAGAGTAAAGCCCAAAATACCATAGACAGAATGCCCAGTAGCTTGGAGTTCAACCACCATGTCACCCTGCTGCTGGGCTTTTGTAGCAGCCCTCTGGAGACAGACAGCACCCAAACACATCCAACAGACTGCTTACTTGGCTTTTTTCTTGGCTTTCTTCATTTTCTTTTCCAATTTTTTTTGGAGCTCC
The DNA here is from genome assembly GCF_014839835.1 of Dryobates pubescens. Classification (NCBI taxonomy): domain Eukaryota; kingdom Metazoa; phylum Chordata; class Aves; order Piciformes; family Picidae; genus Dryobates; species Dryobates pubescens. The sequence goes on along the minus strand of NC_071619.1, from coordinate 40,873,931 downwards.
TCTTCAGAAAGGACAGAGAACACTTCCAAAACAGCGTCCGTGCCCTGGAGGCAGAGCAAAGTCAAAGGCATGCACAGCCCTGGCTGGCCCTTGCACAGACGAGACAGTTTCTCTAGCAGTCTCCTTCACAGCTCGAGAGCAGAGCCCAACCCCCACTACTTACATGGCAGGCCAAAACCTTGCCAGTCTGGTCTGTGGCCAGAGTCACCACTCGGTCTCGCCCTTCCCTCATGATGGATCCAACTCTGCTGCACTTCACAAGGCGCTACGGGGAGAGAATGAGAAGACTTTGGCTCTGAAAGGTCAAGTGATCTGCTCAAGCAAACTCAGAAGCCTACTGGCAAGGGAAACCAAAAGGAGAAGAAGGGGAAATAAACCTACAGGGTCCTGGTAGAACACCCAGCAAGGAATATCTAGAGATAAAGCAAGAATTTGTGTGAGCTACAGGCTTGCAGCCTCATTTTGTTGTATCTTAGGGGACATAACCTTTGATAGTCTCAGTGGAAGTGTAGCTTTATCAGCCAACCATAGTGAATTAAGAGAGAGATGAGTTTTTATGCTACAAAGACAGCAGAGATAGCTCCTCCCTCAAAAAAGCAGAGAAGGTGAGAACAAAGAGTCTGAAATGTGGTTGAAGGGAGAGAATTCTCTGGAGAGGAAGCTGGAACAGTACTTAACAAGGTCAGGTATCTACCACAACTACATACAGTAGGTTTGACATCTGAGCAGGAGCCCAGAAAGTTCCACCAGAAAGCAGATTCAGTTAAGTCTCCACCAGCAGCACAAGTGGGAATGGCTTTCTTCAACAGGATCTCATCCACTATTTCATTATGGTGCAGCTCTGACCTCTCAGCTTCTGCATCTGACTTGCAGAGCTGAGCAGCAGCACTGTGCTTGGCAGCAATCCACCAGCTAGGAACTGTTTTATTCCCATGCTGTTTAGTGGAAGAGCTCTGTTAGCACTGCCAAACTTTAAAGAGTTGCTAGTCCTCCCCAAACAGAAGGCAAAGAAAAAGCTTTCCAGGGAGAATCAAAGTTTGGCACACATCCTTCTGCTGATGTTTTGCAGGTAGATAAAGCAGCAGCTGCTCCTGAGGAAGATGTTACAAAGCAAGACAAGAAATTGCCAGGATTTGCCTAACAGGCTAAAAGTGACACTTGGGGTATAAACCAAATACAGAGCAGCAATGTGGGGGGGACTAAAACTTCTGGTGGCGCTGCAAGCAGCACCATGCAAATGGGCTTAGAGATACAGTCCCACAGACAGTGTGGAAAGCTGAGCTTACGTCCTCAGGATGCTCATCCAGCTCTAGGGTCTCATCCTCTTCTGTGTTTTCTTCTCCTCCAGGTGTTAACCCTTTGCTTTTCTTTAATTCTGGCTCATCAGGGTCTTTCACCTATGCACAAACACAAAAGAACCCCAGAAGGAGTACTTGAAACCACAAGGGCTACCATGTGTGGGGTTTTGTCTCACAATTCATTTCCCTGAAGGAACAAGTGGTTAGCAAACACTGCAACAAAGAAGTGGCCTATAGCATGCCTTTAGACACAAAAAACTGTGTCCTGCCCCTGTACTCAGCACTGGTTAGGCCACCCCTTGAGTCCTGTGTCCAGTTCTGGGCCCCTCAGTTTAGGAAAGATGTTGAGCTGCTGGAAGGTGTCCAGAGAAGGGCAACAAAGCTGGGGAGGGGTCTGGGGCACAGCCCTGTGAGGAGAGGCTGAGGGAGCTGGGGTTGCTTAGCCTGGAGAAGAGGAGGCTCAGGGGAGACCTTCTTGCTCTCTACAACTCCCTGAAGAGAGGTTGTAGCCAGGTGGGGGTTGGTCTCTTCTCCCAGGCAACCACCCACACAAGAAGAGGACACAGTCTCAAGCTGTGCCAGGGGAGGTTTAGGCTGGATGTTAGCAGGAAGTTCTTCCCAGACAGAGAGATTGGCCATTGGAATGTGCTGCCCATGGAGGTGGTGGAGTCACCATCCCTGGAGGTGTTTAAGAAGAGCCTGGATGAGGCATTTGGTGCCATGGTTTAGTAGATTAGATGGTGTTGGGTGATAGGTTGGACTTGATGGTCTCAGAGGTCTTTTCCAACCTGGTTAATTCTATTCTATATTAGAAATGCTTCAGCATTGTTGGCCTATTAGTGTTACTAGGAGAATGGAAAGGAGTAAGGAAAAGCAGGTCCTGTACACACAGTCCTGGTTGGAAGAGACCTCAAAGATCATTCATCATGTACCTGTCATAAGACTGTCTTTTCTAGCACTAAGCCAGAAGGCTGGAAGATCTGACACACTCTGGAAAGATTGTTCTGGAAGTGCTCACAGCTTCACTTGGAAGCTCCCCAAAACCAGCCACCAGAGCAGTGTCTGGATCTCTCAAACAGCAAAGACACTGCTTTGGCTCTCTTTCCCAGAACATCAATTAGATTTATCACATTCCAGTCCTGTATTAGTTCAAAGCCAAGCAGCTGGAGGAGACTGTGAGGGGACAGAGAGGGAAGACTTTACCTCCTGGATGTGAGTGATGTCCCACACCCTCAGCTCACTGTCACCACTCCCAGTGATCAGACGCTTCTCTTCAGATATCAAAGCCATCCCCCAAACCTGTCCAAAGGCACAATGGGAAGAATTAGCTTAATCATCATACCAACAGTAGAGCATCTCTGATTCATTTAAATGGCAATTAAGAAGAGACTGGATCTAGACAGGACTTTCTCTAGGGATATTTGTATTGGAATTGTCACCCAGTGCACGTTGATGACAGCTCCTGGAAAGTTTGGAAGTTTCCTGCTTGCCTAATGACAAGCAAAATACATCTCAGTGCCAGTTTACAATTCCAGAGAGCAGGAGTTGCAGGGAAAAGCAGAGTTGGCCATGCAAATTCAAAGTCCCTGCACCCCAGCAACACCCCATGCATCCCCTTTACCTCAGTACGGTGTCCAACGAGAGTTTTGAAGCAGTGCTGGGTGTCCAGATCCCACCACTTCACCAAGGTGTCTTTGGCACTGGAAGAAAGAAGAAAAAGTTGAGATACAAGAATCATAGAATAGAATCAATAAGGTTGGAAAAGACCACAGAGATCATCAAGTCAAACCACTCACCCAACACCTCAGGACTAACTAAACCATGGCACCAAGTGCCTCATCAAATTTCTTCTTAAACACTCCCAGGGATGGTGACTCCACCACCTCCCTGGGCAGCACATTCCAATGGCCAATCTCTCTTTCTGGGAAGAACTTCTTCCTAACATCCAGTCTGAACCTCTCCTGGTGCAACTTGAGACGGTGTCCTCTTGTTCTGGTGCTGGTTGCTTGGGAGAAGAGACCAACCCCCACCCGGCTACAACCTCCCTTCAGGTAGTTGTAGACAGCCCCTTTGGCTTCAATCAGCTGCCAGTCTGGCCAGTTCTCCCTCCCCAAAACACAAACCCAGCCTCCTCAGGGTAATGTAACCTGGTGAAGAATACTGTGAAAAAACTCAGCTCCCTCAGCCTCTCCTCACAGGGCTGTGCTCAAGGCCCCTCCCCAGCCTTGTTGCCCTTCTCTGGACACGTTCAAGAGTCTCAATGTCCTTCTTAAATTGAGGGGCCCAGAACTGGACACAGGACTCAAGGTGTGGCCTAACCAGTGCTGAGCACAGGGCAGAATGACTTCCCTGCTCCTGCTGGCCACACTATTCTTGATGAAGGCCAGGATGCCATTGGCCTTCTTGGCCACCTGGGCACACTGCTGGCTCATGTTTAGGCAGCTGTCAATTACCACCCCCAGGTCCCTCTCTGCCTGGCTGCTCTCCAGCCACTCTCACCCCAGCCTGTAGCACTGCATGGGGTTGATGTGGCCAAAGTGCAGCACCTGGCACTTGGACTTGTTGAATGCCATCCTGTTGGGCTCTGCCCATCTGTCCAGCCTGGCAAGGTCCCTCTGCAGAGCTCTTCTGCCTTCTAACAGATCAACTTCTGCCCCCAGCTTGGTGTCATCTGCAAACTTACTAATGGTGGACTCAATGCCCTCATCCAGATCATCAATAAAGACAATGAATAGGAAAGACTGCCAAAGCTTGCACACTTAGAAAAGTGGTAGATACACACAAACATCTAAACCATGCCACAAGTGACTTCTGCAGGTGTTCCCATATAATTTACTCTAGGTGATCCTGCTCCAGCAGATGGGCTGGACTGGATGATCTGGGGTTCATCAAGAAAAGTGTCCAGCAAGTCCAGGGAGGTTCTCCTCCCCTCTTCTCTGCCTCAGTGAGACCACATCTGGAATACTATATCCAGTTTTGGGCTCCCCAGTTCAAAAGAGAAAGGGAGCCACTGAGAAGAGTCCAATGGAGAGCCACAAGGAGGATTAAAGGACTTGAACTCCTCTCCTATGAAGAAAGACTGAGAGAACTGAGGCTGTTTAGTCTTGAGAAGAGAAGGCTGAGGGGAATCTTACTAATATCTATAAGCTGGTGAAGGGTCTGGAGAACAGGTCTTGTGAGGAAGTGGCTGAGGGAACCAGGGCTTTTTAGTCCAGAGAAAAGCTGTTGAGGGGAGACCTTCTCACTCTCCACAACTCCCTGAAAGGTTGGAGTGAGACAGGGGTCAGTCTCTTCTCCCTAGTAACAACTGACAGGATGAGTGGAAATGGCCTCAAGTTGTACCAAGGGAGGGCTGGATTGGATATTAGAAAGAACTTCTCTGAAAGGGTTCTCAAATGCTGCAACTGGCTCCCCAGGGAGACAGCTGAAGCCTCATCTCTGGAGGTGTTTCAGAGTTGCAGAGATGTGGTGCTGAGGGATATGGTTTAGCACCAGTCCTGGTAGAGTTAGACAATTGTTGGACTCAGTGACCTTATACATCTTTTCCAACCAAAACAATCCTGTGACTCTACTTGGATTCAGGCACCAGGCTTGGAAACATGACAAGGTGGCAACATCATATTGTAACGTGCTGCTGGGTCCGAGATAGCACAAGCCAAGAGGGGAAACACAAATGGCAGCAGCAGCTGGGATGTGCAAATTGCAAGTAAAACCATAGCTGCTTCCCTCATTGACCACTACACCGATTCTGACTGACCTGGTGATCAACAGGTTCTTCTCCTTCAAGAAAAGGACTTGAGTGACCACATCCTTGTGGCCCTTCAGCCGGTACAAGCCACTCTCGTTGATGACATCCCACACGATGACATCTGTATCCTGGAACAGAAGAGAGACTCCCCAAGGGACTGGCATTTGTTTCTGCAAGGCATCTACCTCTGAGACTGATTTCTCAGCTTTCTCACTTGGAATTTTAATGCCAGGGATGACAAGTGCAAATGACATTCCTTCCCCAAAGGTGCATTCACACCAATAAGCACACCTCTGCTGTGGCTTGATTGGCTTTTGCTATCCCTGATCTCACAAGCTTCTTTATAGGGAATCAGTCCTGGGACCAGGCTTGTTCAACATCTTTGTGGGTGCCATGGACAGTGGCATTGAGTGCACTCTCAGCAAGTTTGCTGAGGACACCAAGCTGTGTGGTGCAGCAGACAGCTGGAGGGAAGGGATGCCATCCAGAGGGACCTGGACAGGCTGGAGAGGTGGGCACAAGCCAACCTCATGAGCTTCAACAAGACCAAGGGCAGGGTCCTGCAGCTGGGTCGAGGCAACCCCAGGCACAAATCCAGGCTGGGCAGGGACTGGCTGGAAAGCAGCCCTGAGGAGAGAGACTTGGGGGTGCTGGGGGAGGAGAAGCTCAACAGGAGCTCTCAGTGTGCACTTGCAGCCCAGAAAGCCAATCAGCTCCTGGGCTGCAGCAAGAGAAGTGTGGCCAGCAGGGCAAGGGAGGGGATTCTCCCCCTCTACTCAGCTCTGCTGAGACCCCACCTGCAGTACTGCCTCCAGTTCTGGAGCCCCTATTACAAGAGGGATCTGGAGGTGCTGGAAGGTGTCCAGAGAAGGGCCACGAGGATGAGCAGAGGGCTGGAGCACCTCTCCTGTGAGGACAGACTGAAGGAGTTGGGGCTGTTCAGTCTGGAGAAGAGAAGGCTCTGAGGTGACCTCATTGTGGCCTTCCAGTATCTGAAGGGGGCTACAAGAAGGCTGGGGAGGGACTTCTCAGGATCTCAGGGAGTGATAGGACTAGGGGGAATGGAATGAAGCTGGAGGTGGGGAGATTGAGGCTGGAGGTGAGGAGGAAGTTCTTCCCCATGAGAGTGGTGAAGCCCTGGAATGGGTTGTCCAGGGAGGTGGTTGAGGCCCTGTCCCTGGAGGTGTTTAAGCCCAGGCTGGATGAGGCTCTGGGCAGCCTGATCTAGTGTGGGGTGTCCCTGCCCATGGCAGGGAGGTTGGAACTAGATGATCCTTGTGGTCCCTTCCAACCCTGATTTATCCTATGATTCTATACCTCAACAGCTCTACTAGGACCCCACTCCTGCCCTGCCTCCTCCCTGCTGCTCTCCCAGCCCCTGGCTCCCCAGCTCCATTGCCGTCTCATTGCCATCCTCTGGCTACAGGCAGAACCCACACTTCAGACAGGGCAGGGCAGGTCAATGCCCTCCACAGAGCATCTCTATGAAAGGACTGTCCCCTAGATGTGCAATCCTCACCTTGGAGCCAGATACCAGCCGGCCACCCAAGGGGTCATACTGCATGGCTGTAACTGCAGCCTTGTGTCCATTGAAAGTGATATTTGCTTCTCCACTCAGAAGGCTGAAGACACGGATTGATCCATCTTCATACCCAACAGCCAAGTGCAACCCATCTGGGGAAGGGCAGAGGCAACTGACCTCCTGCTTGGGACCTTTAAGGATAAGCACCTGCAATTTTTAGGAGACAAAAACATACATAACATTGATAAATGACATGACAGAGCAAGATATGTATGCAGCAGAAAGAACATTCCCTGCTCTTTTACTGAGCTGAGTGCTTCTGACACTTCAGAAGTTTGCTTTTCAGCTTCCTGCACCAAGCAGTGTCCCTTGCTCTCTGGCAGTTAAAATACAGGGGCAGAAATGTGGACTTCAGAGTTCCAGACAGTAGCTAGAAGAGAAACAGTTTATCATCACCAAACAGAAAACTGGTGCAGAATGAGACCTGGAACTCTGAAGTCCACATTTCTGCCCCTGTGTTTTAACTGCCAGAGAGCAAAGGACATTTTGATCATAACAACCCCATGCAGTGCTACAGGCTGGGGTCAGAGTGGCTGAGAACAGCCAGGCAGAAAGGGACCTGGGGGTACTGGGTGACAGTAGGCTGCACATGAGCCAGCAGTGTGCCCAGCTGGCCAAGAAGGCCAATGGCATCCTGGCCTGCATCAGGAATAGTGTGGCCAGCAGGAGCAGGGAGGTCATTGTGCCCCTGGACTCAGCACTGGTTAGGCCACCCCTTGAGTCCTGTGTCCAGGTCTGGGCCCCTCAGTTTAAGAAGGACATTGAGACTCTTGAATGTGTCCAGAGAAGGGCAACAAGGCTGGGGAGAGGCCTTGAGCACAGCCCTGTGAGGAGAGGCTGAGGGAGCTGGGGTTGCTTAGCCTGGAGAAGAGGAGGCTCAGGGGAGACCTTACTGCTGTCTACAACTACCTGAAAGGTGATTGCGGTCAGGAAGGGGTTGGTCTCTTCTCTCAAGCAACCAGCACCAGAACAAGAGGACACAGTCTCAAGCTGTGCCAGGGGAAGTTTAGGCTGGAGGTGAGGAGAAAGTTCTTCCCAGAGAGAGTTGTTAGCCATTGGAATGTGCTGCCCAGGGAGGTGATGGAGTCACCATCCCTGGAGGTGTTCAAGAGGGGATTGGATGTGGCACTTGGTGCCGTGGTTTAGTCACGAGGTCTGTGGTGACAGGTTGGACTTGATGATCTTTGAGGTCTTTTCCAACCTTATTGATTCTATGATTGGTTAAGAGTAAAGGCTCCCTGACTCATCCTCTCTCCCTTGGCCTTTCTCAGGTATAAAACAGAGCAGTTTCTTTGTAGGCTGCACTAAAAGTTGAAAATAACAAAAACATCTCCAAAACAACATGGCAGCAGCCACCACCTTAGTGGCTGTCAAAGCAAATCCTGAATTCAGTTTGCAGTGGGCACTAAGCAGTAGCTACAATGTTTTCAGAGCCTAACAGAAGGAAACAGGCATTCAAGTCCTTAAACTTAACAGCTCACCAATTCCACACAGGATACAACTTTCACAGGGGAAAACCAGCTCCACAGCAGAAACAAACTTCACAACACCCCTGTTTCCTCCCAGAACTTACACACACAGCACTACTGCTGCCCACCAGCTGAATAGGGAACAGCTTTCACACAATCACAGAAGGGTAGCAGTTGAAAAAGCCCTCCAGAGATAATCTAGTGCAGCCCCTTGGTAACACAGGTACTCCCACAGCAGGCTGCACAGAAACAGGACACTGAGGCTCTTGAATGTGTCCAGAGAATGGCAACAGAGCTGGGGAGAGGGCTTGAGCACAGCCCTATGAGGAGGGGCTGAGGGAGCTGGGGTTGCTTAGCCTGGAGAAGAGGAGGCTCAGGGGAGACCTTATGGCTGTGTACAACTACCAGAAGGGAGGTTGTAGTCAGGAGGGGGTTGGTCTCTTCTCCCAGGCAGCCACCAACACAACAAGAGGACACAGTCTCAAGCTGTGCCAGGGGAGGTTTAGGCTGGATGTTAGGAAGAAGTTCTTCACAGAGAGAGTGATTGGCCATTGGAATGCGCTGCCCAGGGAGGTGGTGGAGTCACCATCACTGGAGGTGTTTAAGAAGAGACTGGATGGGGTGCTTGGTGCCATGGTTTAGTTGATTAGATGGTGTTGGGTGATAGCTTGGACTCAATGATCTTGAAGGTCTCTTCCAACCTGGTTTATTTTATTCTGTTCTAACTGAGGTACCAAACACAGACCGCAAAGGATCAGCAGTGAGACTCAGCCAGCGCGCACCCAGAGCTGCGAACTCGCCCCACGAGCAAACCTCGAGCTGTGCTCAGGCTACAGAACAGGGGAGAAGCTGCAGAGACGACACTGCCCTTGAAAGGCAAACCCCTAACACCAAACACTTTTGCGGGATACGGTCCAAAAGCGCCGCACCTTACAGCCCCCACCCCCTCCCCGGCTCCTCATCAGCCGCGTCAGTCCCCTCCGGGGAGGGCTGCCTGGACAGCCTCGGCACCCACCTTCTCTCCTTTCCGCGTATCCCAAATGAAGACGTGCTCGCAGGCCGGCACGGCCACGCAGCGGCCCCGCTCGCCGCGCAGCGTAACGAAGACCACGTTAGCCCTGGCGCTGGCCACCAGCCCGAAGAGCGCGGCCGGCCCGTAGCGCAGGTACTGCCGCGTGAGGCCCATGGCGGCACCGGGGCAACGCCGCTGTGCGGGGGTGAAGCGCCGAGCAAGCGCCGGGCCGGCCCGTCCCGGCGGCGCGGCCGCTGCACCGCCCGCCACACGTGCGCAGCACCGCTCCCCTCACGGCGCGGGCCGGAAGTGCGTGACGGGGCGGGAGCTGCGCCGGAAGCGAGGCCGACGGCCGGGCACCGCCTGGGGCCAGGCCGGGGGAGGAGCGGCGCTGCTGCCGGAAGCGGAAGCGGGTGGCGGCCGCTCCGCTTTTCTGGGTGATGTCGCCGAAGCGGCGCCGATCGAGAGCCTGTGGCCGGGCGGGCCTGGCAGCGGCGGCACGCTCTGCCGGTGAGTTCTCGCTCGCCGCCGCTGCTTTTGCCGGCGTTCCTGCGCTGATGGGGGCCGCGGCGGGGGAGGGGGGCGAAGCCTCTGGCTGCTCGCCGGCCTCGCCCCCGGCGGTGCATCTTACCGGCAGCTGGGGTGCAGGCGGCTGATGGGCGTGAAGGGCTTCAGGCTCCTCGGCTGCCGCTCGCTTTATTCCGCCTTCTGAGCCGTCCATCCCCGAGGGGGATGCGGGGGCCTCGGGCAAAACCTGGGGAGAATGGCGAAGTGGAGCTTGTGTGCATCCCTCTTTGACTGCCTGCCTCTTACTGTGGTACTTAGCGCCCTGGTTTGGGCTGTTAATCAGAGGGCAGACCCTGTCGTAGGTGAGCTTTTGTTTGGAACCACTGTAGCCGCTATTTCCTCCTTGTTCGTTGCCTTTCTCACGGCTCTTCGCGGTGAGGGTTCTATTTAGGTGCCCTTAAGGCCATTTCGGAAGTAGTGCCAGCTTTTATTACCCTCAGTTTGAGCTTAGGCGTTGGGTTGGTTGGGTTTTATTGTCCTAGCCGAGGAATTGCCATTTGTGGATGCTGTGTTTGAATTGGATTGTGGGCCTATAAAAAATACTCACTAGCAGGTGTGTGTGTGGCAAACTGAGTCTAGCAAGACGAGCAGGACCCTCTGAGTCCTGCTGAGGCACTGCTGAGGCCACACCTTGAGTACTGAGTTCTGTTTTGGGGCCCTCACTACAAGAAAGGTACTGAGGTGCTGCAGCATGTCCAGAGAAGGGCAGGAGACTGTTAAAGGGTCTGCAGAACTGTGAGCAGTGGCTGAGGGAATTGCTTTTGTTTAGTCTGGAGAAAATGAGGCTGAGGGGAGACCTGCTCACGCTCTACAACCCCCTGAAGGGACATTGTAGTGAGGAGGGTGTTGGTCTTGGCTCCCTAGTAACAAGTGAAAGGTTATGGGGATGCAGCAGGGGAAGTGTAGGTTGGATATTAGAAGACATTTCTTCATAGAGAGTGTTCTCAAACACTGAAACAGCCTCCCCAGGGAGGCAGCTGAATCCCCATCCCTGGAGGTGTTTCACACATGCAGAGGCGTGCTGAGGGATATGGTTTAACACCAAACTTGGTAGAGTTAGATAATGGTTGGACTCAATGATCTTAAAGGTCTTTCCCAACTGAAATAGAATAGAATTAGCCAGGTTGGAAAAGACCTTTGAGATCATCAAGTCCAACCTATCACCCAACACCATCTGATCAACTAAACCATGGCACCAAGTGCCCCATCCAGGCTCTTCCTAAACACCTCCAGTGATGGTGACTCCACCACCTCCCCGGGCAGCACATTCCAATGGCCAATCTTTCTTTCTGGGAAGAACTTCTTCCTAACATCCAGCCTAAACCTTCCCTGGCACAGCTTGAGACTGTGTCCTCTTGTTCTGGTGCTGGTTGCCTGGGAGAAGAGCCCAACCCCCACCTGGCTACAACCTCCCTTCAGGGAGTTGTAGAGAGCAATAAGGTCTCCCCTGAGCCTCCTCTTCTCCAGGCTAAGCAACCCCAGCTCCCTCAGCCTCTCCTTGTAGGACTTGTGCTCCAAGATACTTATACTACATATAATACAATATACTTGTATAATATACTACATACAACACAATAATTCTGTGATTCTATGAAGTTACTGAAGTGAGTACATTTGTGATAGCTTAATAGTATAGTTTAGCAGTTACAATGAAAATATAGTAGCCTAAGTATTATGTGCTGGCAATTGAAAACAGAAAGGGACCTGGAGGTACTGATTGACAGCTGCCTAAACATGAGCCAGCAGTGTGCCCAGCTGGCCAAGAAGGCCAATGGCATCCTGGCCTGCATTAGGAACAGTGTGGCCAGCAGGAGCAGGGAAGTCATTGTGCCCCTGTACACTGCACTGGTTAGGCCACACCTTGAGTCCTGTGTCCAGTTCTGGGCCCTTCAATTTAAGAAGGACATTGAGACACTTGAATGTGTCCAGAGAAGGGCAACAAGGCTGGGGAGAGGCCATGAGCACAGCCCTGTGAGGAGAGGCTGAGGGAGCTGGGGTTGTTTAGCCTGGAGAAGAGGAGGCTCAGGGGAGACCTTCTTGCTCTCTACAACTCCCTGAAGGGAGGTTGTAGCCAGGAGGGGGTTGGTCTCTTCTCCCAGGCAAGCAGCACCAGAACAAGAGGACACAGTCTCAAGCTGTGCCAGGGGAGGTTTAGGCTGGAGGTGAGGAGAAAGTTCTTCACTGAGAGAGGTTTTATCTGTTGGAATGTGCTGCCCAGGGATGTGGTGGTGTCACCAACCCTGGAGGTGTTCAAGAGAGGACTGAATACGACACTTGGTGCCATGATCTAGTCATGAGGTCTTGGGTGATAGGTTGGACTTGATGATCTTTGAGGTCTCTTCCAACCTTGATGATACTGTGAAAAGCATGTGTCTGCAAGTTTGAGTCCTAATCTGCAACCAGTGTCATCTCAGTTCTAAATAAAAAGGCTCAGATGGTAGAGTTCAGTCTGTAAACTCCCTGGGCCAGCACTCAATTGTACAACTATGTTCTCTTTCTTGGAAAACTTATTTGGGTGAGGGGGTTTTGTGCCTAAGTGCATGACTGTAATGACTAAGGAACCCTAAGTCCTTACTTGCAGTGCTTCAGGAGTCACTGAGCTTTTCCAGGGCTGTACCCATTATCCTGTATTCATTAGAACATTTGTGTAGGGTTTTTTTGATTCATGGGTCTTTGGGAGTTGTAGTGGTTTAGGACATGGCTTATTGGCTTTTGCTGGTGGGGGGTTGGTTGGCTGGTTGGGGTTTTTTTGGGTGTGGGGGGCATGTTTTTAAAGTATAACCCAAGGCTAAACCAACATCTCTGAAGGGCTCATCACAGAAAGCATCTGGTTGGAAGACACCCCAAAGATCATCCAGTCCAGCCTTCAACCCAGCACTGAAGGCTCAATACTAAACCATGTCCCTAAGTGCCAGGTCCACACGCTGCTTAAACACCTCTAGGGATGGTGACTCCACCACTGCCCTGGGCAGACCATTCCAATGTCTGATAACCCTCTCTGTGAAGAAGGATTTCCTGGCATCCATCCTGAGCCTTCCCTGATGCAGCTTTTAGCCATTTCCCCTAGTCCTGTCACTTGACACCAAGGAGAAGAGGCTGGCCCCCTCCTTGCTCCAACCTCACTTCAGGTAGTTGAAGGGAGTGATGAAGTCTCTCCTCAGACTTCTCTTCTCCAGACTGAAAAACCCCAGCTCCACTTAGGAGCTGTGCTCTGCTCCATGCCCTTCAGCAGCCTTGTTGCCCATCTCTGAGCACGCTCCAGAACCTCGATGCCCTTCCTGTAGTGAGGCTACAGTTTGCTTTTTGTTCAGCCTTTCTGAAAATGTTTGGGCTTATTTTGCCTTTCTGCCCTTGGGAACTTGTGTTCAGCATTTTCAAAGTGCAAGGTCACAAGCCAGTTGAACCAATTTAGTAGAGAACATGTTTTCATCTTGCACTGTTTGAAAACATTTGTCTGACTGAAGTGTTTGCAGCCCAGAAAGCAAATCAGATCCTGGGCTGCAGCAAGAGAAGTGTGGCCAGCAGGGCAAGGGAGGGGATTCTCCCCCTCTGCTCTACTCTGGTGAGACCCCACCTGGAGTACTGCCTCCAGTTCTGGAGCCCCTATTACAAGAGGGATCTGGAGGTGCTGGAAGGTGTCCAGAGAAGGGCCACGAGGATGAGCAGAGGGCTGGAGCTCCTCTCTTATGGAGACAGACTGAAGGAGTTGGGGCTGTTCAGTCTGGAGAGGAGAAGGCTCTGAGGTGACCTAATTGTGGCCTTCCAGTGTCTGAAGGGGGCTACAAGAAGGCTGGGGAAGGACTGCTCAGGATCTCAGGTAGTCCTAGAACTAGGCGGAATGGAATGAAGCTGAAGGTGGGGAGATTCAGGCTGGAGGTGAGGAGGAAGTTCTTCCCCATGAGAGTGGTGAAGCCCTGGAATGGGTTGTCCAGGGAGGTGGTTGAGGCTCCATCCCTGGAGGTGTTTAAGGCCAGGCTGGATGAGGCTGTGGCCAGCCTGATCTAGTGTGGGGTGTCCCTGCCCGTGGCAGGGGGGTTGGAACTAGATGCTCCTTGTGGACCCTTCCAGCCCTGACTGATTCTATGATGGTTCTATGATTTGCATTGCCTTTTTGCACAGATGTACCAAAAGAGAAACTGGGAGCAGCTGAGGTGAGAATCCGTGCTTCCTGCTAGCTGCAGTGTCATGGGTTGGGGCAGATCCCCTCCCCACCACAGGCAGAAAGGAGGACTCAGACAAAGGAATTGCAGAAGTGATGGAAAGCTTAAATAGGAAAACAATACAAAACAACAAGGAAAGTTGTACTGAGACCCACAGGCACCGTGACAAAGAGAGAGAGCCCAGAATATACCCACGAACCTCCCATCCCCACCTGGGGGTGGGGTACACCCAACCCCCCCCAGGGCTCCTTCTCCCCACACTGCCAACCCAGCCTTGGGCCTGGGCAGGCCCGAGGGAGGCAGCTCAGGCCATGTTACCCAAGCAGCAGCAGGGGATGAAAGAGGAAACCCTGCACTGATCTATTATTTCTATTTCTATTATATCTATTATTATTTAGGGGACACAGTCTCACGCTGTGCCAGGGCAGGTTTAGACTCGAGGTGAGGAGAAAGTTCTTCCCAGAGAGAGTTGTTAGCCATTGGAATGTGCTGCCCAGGGAGGTGGTGGAGTCACCGTCCCTGGAGGTGTTCAAGAGGGGATTGGATGTGGCACTTGGAGCCATGGTCTAGTCATGAGGTCTGTGGTGACAGGTTGGACTTGATGATCCTCGAGGTCTCTTCCGACCATAGTGATACTGTGATACTGTGATTATAGGGGAGCAGAGCATTATGGGAAATGGACTACCTGGCTTCCTGTGACCACCCCCTGGGCTGGGCCCACCCCTTGGGACCTCCCAGGTGTGGTCTGTGCAGTGGCATCTGGGCCAGCACCCAGCCTAAACCACCACATGTAGTTACAGTGCAGTCCTGAACAAGGGCTGGCTCCACAGGAATTACTTTTAGAGAACAGCTGGTGACCTGGTCCGATTTTTTTTCTTCCTTTAAAGCACCTGGAAGACTCCAGTGAGAATTGGAGTGTGCCAGATTATCAGAGGAGAGGAGCTCCTTTTGCCATCCCATGGATCCCTTGGGTGCTCCCTCCCAGTTTGTGGACGTCGACAGTCTGCCGTGCTGGACTGATGCCTGTGAGGATAAGCAGACTGACTCTCACCAAAATCCTGCTGAAAAAGCTCAAGTTGATGTTAGATCACCTTTTCCATACAGGAAAGACATCAATGCCAAAATAGTCTTATGGTAAGTTCCACGTGGCTCTGGTGTGTTTGCTGTCACTTCTCCGTTTGCTGTGGGAGCCAGTTGCCTGGTGTAACAATTGTTGCTGTAGAATAAAGCCTTCAAGCCCTCCTTCCTTGCATCAAACATTGAGGGGGCTGGGAAGAAAGTTAATCTCCTTGTCCACTGTAAATCTTCAGGCCTGAGGTTTGCTCCACCATAGTTTGCCAACTGCATGTTCATAGACGTTGCTTGGTGCAGCAGCTGTGCTGCTTACTGACACGCTCTACACCTGGTACCAAAACCTAATTCTGCCCTTGGATACTTTTATTTTTATGAATACTAACAAAATCTCTTTGCTATCTAATAGCTTTTTATCTTTCTTGCTGGCTTTACTCCACTTTCAATTTTCCAGTGCAGATCCACTATGTCTTTTATGTGGGTCTTGTGGCTTGCTTTTGATCCTCTTTTAATGCCCTCCCTTCTTTCTCTCTCCATTCTGTGTTCTATCTCCATGATTTTCCACCAAAAGTTACTGAGAGAGTACAGTGTGCTGAGATGAACTTACTCCATTGGTTCTTCTTCCCTGTACCACAGATGTTTGTGCCTGTTCTCTAGATGAGTAACAATGTGTTTGTCAATGTGAAGAGAGAAGGATTTCTCAGGGATACAGATTCAGGGATCAGCCTGATCCTCTTTCTGGTTAATACATGCAGGAAATGGGACTGTTCATGGATTTCCTGAACCTGACTAAGTAAAGAGAAGTAAAAGGTTAAACATTTCTTGTGACTTGGGCTTGGGTGTAACAAATGTGTGCAATTGAAACCGTTACTTGAATCTCTCTCTGTGTGGGGGAATCCTTTGTTTCCCTTTCTGTGCTCTTTGATCCTAAAATCTCTAATGGCTTGCTGCTGTGACAGAAAACAGATCAGGGGGTCTGCTACTCCATTGTCTCTTGCACATCACTGCTTTGGTTATCTTCTGCATGTCTGATCCTTGAACAGCAGAATGAATGTGATCCAGTTGCAGGAACAAAAGCAGTGAAGCTGTGCTTAGCTGCAGTGTCACTCCAGATTCTCAGTGGTATGAGGAAGAGCAGTAGCAGTAGTAGGGTGCCCTGCCTGGTGTGTATGCAGGCAAACAAAAGGTACATTGAGAAGACTGTTAGCCTTGAAAGTAATACACCACACAGACTGTCCTCTTATCTGCAGGGCAGATTAGATGTGTCTTGGGACACATCTGACTCCCATCAGTTGGGCACTGTTGCTTCACATACTCTGCTAGATAAACTGCGCTACTTGCAACTACAACACTGGCTTTGTTCCATACATCACTGAGTTACTGTTGGGGGTGGAAGTTTTTAAGGAAGCAGAATCACTTAGGTTGGAAAAGACCTTTAAGATGAGTGCAGATGATGAGTTGTGTGCCATCCTTCCTCATCAGTTAGAGACAAAGGATGACTGTGCATGAAGAGCGTGTCAGGGTACGCTGCGCTTTTTGGGCCCTGGAGTACTCTTAATGCTTTTCCTTTAACTTGGCATTTCCCTGCTTGCCAGCTCTTAGTTTGGAATATCCTGCTTAATCTTCCACTTAGCTCTAAAGAAACCAATTTCTTGTTTCCCCAGGAAAGGAGATGTGGCATTATTGAACTGCACAGCCATAGTGAACACTAGCAATGAGTCTCTCACTGATAAGAATCCAGTATCTGAAAGTATATTCATGCATGCTGGGCCTGACCTGAGGGATGAACTGCAGAAGCTCAAAGGTAAGTGGCCAGAGATGGTTTTTATTGTATTGAAACCTGCTGTCCTTGCATAGTACAAAGGATCAAGATGTGGATGAAAACTGAAATCAAGGTCTGGCTGTATTGTTGTGGTTTGGGGGTTTTGTCCTGACATCTGATAGTGATGTGAAATAAAGAGAGGGAATCCAAACCAGTCTGGTCTCCTCTCCTTTTGCTATTCAGATTATGGATAGTTGAAAATGTGTGGCAGATGATGGACTTGATGAGCCCTTCCTTTGTGGTACAACAATTCCCATTGTTATCTGAAGCCACTCAGAGTGCTTAGCTTATCAGAGCTTTTACTCCAGGGGCCATCCTTGTATGGATTTTGCTCTTACCCTGTTCAGTATGTATGCACTGCAGAAGACCAGTGCTAAACCTGACCATTGCAGAAATTAAGTGGGTTCTAATAGATCTTCTTTCAGGCTAATAATTATTATTAATAGCTTCTTAAAACACTACCTATCTACATAAAGTCTTAGTGACTACTTAAATTGTCCAGTTCACTTGCCTCTTCTGCACAGCATAAGAGTTTCAAGGAGTGACAAGGCCATCCCTAATGGAAGGGAAGGTCTGGAAATGGATGACATTTGCTTTACCTGGGTTCTTCATTGGCAGAGTTTATGGCTATTAATGACATTTAGAAATGCTCAGGATGGGAGCACACTGCATTGGGTTAGGAACTGGCTGGAGGCTGAGCCCAGAGAGTGGTGGTGAATGGTGCCACATCCAGCTGGCAGCCAGGCACCAGTGGTGTGCCCCAGGGATCAGTGCTGGGCCCCATGCTCTTTGACATCTTTATTGATGATCTGGATGAGGGCATTTGAGTCCATCATCAGTAAATTTGCTGATGACACCAAGCTGGGGGCAGGAGTTGATCTGCTGGAGGGTAGAGAGGCTTTGCAGAGGGACCTCGACAGGCTGGACAGATGGGCAGAGTCCAAGGGCATGAGATTGAACACATCCAAGTGCCAGGTTTTGCACATTGGTCACAGCAACCCCATGCAGAGCTACAGGCTGGGGTCAGGGTGGCTGGAGAGCAGCCAGGCAGAGAGGGACCTGGGGGTGCTGGTTGATGGTAGGCTGAACATGAGCCTGCAGTGTGCCCAGGCAGCCAGGAGGGCCAATGGCATCCTGGCCTGTATCAGGAACAGTGTGGCCAGCAGGAGCAGGGAGGTCATTCTGCCCTGTACTCAGCACTGGTTAGGCCACACCTTGAGTCCTGTGTCCAGTTCTGGGCCCCTCAGTTTAGGAAGGAGGTTGACTTGCTGGAAGGTGTCCAGAGAAGGGCAACAAAGCTGGGGAGGGGCTTGGAACACAGTCCTGTGAGGAGAGGCTGAGGGAGCTGGGGTTGCTTAGCCTGGAGAAGAGGAGACTCAGGAGAGACCTTCTTGCTCTCTACAACTACCTTAAGGGAGGTTGTAGACAGGCAGATGTTGGTCTCTTCTCCCAGGCAACCAGCACCAGAACAAGAGGATACAGTCTCAGGCTGTGCCAGGGGAGGTCTAGGATGGAGGTTAGGAGGAAGTTTTACACAGAGAGAGTGATTGCCCATTGGAATGTGCTGCCCAGGGAGGTGGTGGAGTCACCATCACTGGAGGTGTTCAGGAGGAGACTTGATGGGGTGCTTGGTTGCATGGTTTAGTTGATTAGGTGGTGTTGGATGATAGGTTGGACTTGATGATCTTGAAGGTCTATTCTATTCTATTCTTATCTTGTGTGTGAGGAGCAGAGCTCATAGTTACCCAAGATGATACAGAAGTCTGATGTAGTTTGCAGTTCAGAACTCACATATCTAAGAACTTTGATGCTGAGCTGGATTTTGAGACCAAACTGATCCTGGGTAACAGCTCTGTCTCCTTATTGTGTAGTTGAACATGGACAGGAGAGCCCTATTTTTAACACAGATTCTCAGTGGTTTAAACTACAACTGAACAGAGATTCTCTGGTTTCATAAAACCACATTTTGCTGATGCATCTTGCTTCTTATGAGCAACCTGGAAGTCATGAGGGAGGAAAAGTAACCACTCCATAGGAGAGGGGAAATTTAGTGTCCTTGAGGTGGAAGCAACTGTTAGAATACAGCAGATGTTACAGAACAATTAGAAGCCTACTATGTGTTCCAGGACACTTCTAAAATAAACCAGGGCATCTTTTGTGTACTGAAGTGGAAGGAGAGGGACAACATTTCAAGGAGTCCTTAAAATATGAGATCAGTCAGCTTTGCAGGGAGTTATTTATCAAAGTTGAGCTTAGCTTCTTGGATCTGCCCTGCTGAGTCTGATGTAGTTTTGCATTCTCCACCCCTGTGGTGACACTGAGGTCTTCTCTCTGTAATCCTGGCTTGCATCAGGAACAGTGTGGCCAGCAGGAGCAGGGAGGTCATTCTGCCCTGTACACTGCACTGGTTAGGCCACAACTTGTGTCCTGTGCCCAGTTCTGGGCCCCTCAATTTAAGAAGGACATTGAGACACTTGAACGTGTCCAGAGAAGGGCAACAAAGTTGGTGAGGGGTTTGGAGCACAGCCCTGTGAGGAGAGGCTGAGGGAGCTGGGGTTGCTTAGCCTGCAGAAGAGGAGGCTCAGGGGAGACCTCATTGCTGTCTACAACTCCCTGAAGGGAGGTTGTGGACAGGCAGAGGTTGGTCTCTTCTCCCAGGCAACCAGCACCAGAACAAGAGGACACAGTCTCAAGCTGTGCCAGGGGAGGTTCAGGCTGGATGTTAGAAAAAAGTTCTGTACAGAAAGAGTGATTGCCCATTGGAATGGGCTGCCTGGGGAGGTGGTGGAGTCACCATCATTGGAGGTCTTCAGGAGAAGACTTGATGGGGTGCTTGGTGCCATGGTTTAGTTGATTCGGTGGTGTTGGATGATAGTTTGGATGTGATGATCTTGAAGGTCTCTTCCAACCTGGTCTGTTCTATTCTAATGCCTTCTGCAGGTTTGTGACTCCCTGTGCAGGACAGATTCCTTTTAGTCTTGCAACAAGAGCTTTCCAGAAACCAGTTTTTCTGTGACATCAGTTCTCCCCAGTGCAAGAGGGACAGAGATATAGTAGAGAGTGTCCTGCAGAGGACCACAAGGATGATTAAGGAACTGGAAGACCTCTCTTAGTGAGGAAAGGCTGAGAGACCTGGGGCTGTCTGTCCTGGAGAAGAGAAGACTGAAAGGAGATCTTATTAATGATTGTAAATACCTGAAGGGTGGGTGTCAAGAAGAAGGTGCCAGTCTCTTTTCAGTGGTGTCCTGTGATAAGGGTCAATGGGTACAAACTAGAATGTAGATAGCTGCATCTCAACATGAGGAAAAGCTCCTTTACTGTCAGGGTGATGGAGCACTGGAACAGGCTGCCCAGAGAGCTTGTGGAGTCTTCTAGACTAGATTTGGGTGAGGAAGGGGAGAGATAGCAGACTTCTCCAGGCATCAGAGAAAACTCAGGCTTCAAACACAGAAGCTGTTCCTGGATTTTAATGTGTTGACAAACTGAGGGGAATGGAATGGTCTCTGGATGCCAGTGAGGGTTCTGGCAACATGAAAAATGAATTAAGTATGAGGAGCTTGCAGGGGATAGCTGGAGAGCAGTTGAACACAAATGAGGTAAAGATGCAAAGTATGCTGGCCTGGAGTAAATGATTCTTGAGTATGTAACTGGAGGGTGCTCTGAGGGAAACAATTAAATGTGTTGCTTGAACTTCATTACCTTGAGACTAGACATGTCTGTCAAGAACATACACTCTCCATGAGGATCACTCCTCTGCCTTGTGGACATGAAAAAGCCTGCAGAGTGAAGAAAACTACCCTGTTGTGGGAGCACAGATCAAACCAGGTTTTGTTCTGTGTTTTAATAGCTTGCTGAGCAGCTCCTGGCTTTGATAAAGGAAACTTGTAGTCCTTTTATAGAATCCTAGAATTGTTTTGGTTGGAAAAGACCTCTAAGATCATTGAGCCTAACTCTGCCAGGCCTGGTGCTAAACCATGTTCCTCACTACCACATTCTCTGCGTCTTTCAAACACCTCCAGGGGACAGGGATTCAAGCACCTCCCTGGGGAGCCTATTTCAGTGCTTGAGAACCCTTCCAGTGAAAACATTTCTTCTAGTAGCCAAACTAAAACACAAACCAAGTTTGTACATTCAGAAGGACTTTTGTTGCTGGTTGTATAACCTTTGTGCATCATTTCTTCTGCACATGATTAAACTATTTCTCCTATGGCCCTGCATGTAGCATCGAAAGCACTGCAGTTAGGACAGCATTTCCAGCCATTGCTGGCTTGTCCATATATGCCTAGCTTTAAAATGGAGAGGAATGAGCACAGTTAGGCTGGATATTAGGAAATATTTCTTCACTGAAAGGGTTCTCAAACATTGGAATGGTCTGCCCAGGGCAGTGGTAGAGTCGCTGTCCCTGGGGGTGTTCAGGAAGTGCATGGACCTGGGACATGGTTTAGTGTTGACCTTTTGGTGCTGGGTCAAGGGTTGGACTGGATGATCTTTGAGGTCTCTTCCAACTGGGTGTATTCTGTGATTCAGTTCTCACCTCCTCAGCTTTGCTAGGTGCTTATTAAGGAGCTGTTGTGAGATAGCATTTTAGACATCAAAGACAGCAGTCTGACTTCTATGTATGGAGTGCAGCTGTCTGACACTGGAGGCAGTTCAGGGCTTGAATGCTTACAGCTTTCTTACCATGACATTGGCATTTATCCTGGTGTTTCTTTTTTCCTTCAGGCTGCAGGACTGGTGAGGCTAAACTCACCAAAGGATTTAACCTGGCTGCTCGTTTCATCATTCACACCGTGGGGCCCAAGTACAAAAGTCGCTATCGCACCGCGGCCGAGAGCTCTCTCTACAGCTGTTACCGCAACGTCCTGCAGCTGGCCAAGTAAGTCCACAGCAGCTGCCAGGAGGGCTTGCCCTCCCTGGTGTGTCTGTCCTGCATCCTCAGCTCTGCACAGAGGCAAATGGGTGTGAATACCTTCTCCATGCATTTAGTAAAAGATCAGAGAGCATTAGAGCATTGCTGGTGGACGAGAGGCTCAACAGGAGCTCTCAGTGAGCACTTGCAGCCCAGAAAGCCAATCAGATCCTGGGCTGCAGCAAGAGAAGTGTGGCCAGCAGGGCAAGGGAGGGGATTCTCCCCCTCTGCTCAGCTCTGCTGAGACCCCACCTGGAGTACTGCCTCCAGTTCTGGAGCCCCTAGTACAAGAGGGATCAGGAGGTGCTGGAAGGTGTCCAGAGAAGGGCCACGAGGATGAGCAGAGGGCTGGAGCACCTCTCCTGTGAGGACAGACTGAAGGAGTTGGGGCTGTTCAGTCTGGAGAGGAGAAGGCTCCGAGGTGACCTAATTGTGGCCTTCCAGTATCTGAAGGGGGCTACAAGAAGGCTGGGGAGGGACTTCTCAGGATCTCAGGTAGTGCTAGGACTAGGGGGAATGGAATGAAGCTGGAGGTGGGGAGATTGAGGCTGGAGGTGAGGAGGAAGTTCTTCCCCATGAGAGTGGTGAAGCCCTGGAATGGGTTGTCCAGGGAGGTGGTTGAGGCCCTGTCCCTGGAGGTGTTTAAGGCCAGGCTGGATGAGACTCTGGCCAGCCTGATGTAGTGTGGGGTGTCCCTGCCCATGGCAGGGGGGTTGGAACTAGATGCTCCTTTTGGTCCCTTCCAACCCTGACTGATACCACTGCTACTAGAGGCTGCAGGGTGTGCTCTGTGCCTGTGGGTTACCTGTGTTGCTGTGCAGAGAGCTGAGCTGGTTCAAGCCCTGAAACACTGGAGCTAGAACTGTGCAGCGTTCAGTTACTCCAAGAAGGAGCAGCATTGGTAACACTGTTGGGTTCTGTGCTGTGAAAGCTTTAAGTGAGCTTACCCCAGCAGCAGTTTCATGTGTTTCTGTAGCCCTGTGGACCCATCCACAGGCAGAGCTGCTTGATGATCAGTTCAGGGCTCTCTGCCTTCTAAAGCCCTGAGTCAGGGTGTAAGGATATTGCTAAATCTACGGTTGATGCAGTTGGGTTTGTAGGTTTTCCTCTTGCATATGTGATATTTTCTGCTTCCTTTTAGCTAACTGGGAATTTTCTTTCTATTTTCCTGTGTTCTTTCCTTTATTCTGGTCTTCTCCTGTGATGGCTGTCACAAGGGTAACAGTCCTAGCAAAGACCTGAATAAGAGTGATGTCATAAAACCTGCTTAACAGTTTCTTAGGATTGGGAAGATCAGTTCCTCCAAGTCTGGGCTGTGCATTACAGTGCAGTAGCAACTGTGTCAATAATCAAGATTGCAGCTAAGGTTTGTGGTAGCTGCCAGTTTTGTTCTGCCTCAGAAGTACCAAGCAAAGGCAGGCCTGGATTGAAACATGTTAAAAAAGACAAGCTAAATTGTAATCATTCTGCTTCCTGAGTTGTGAATACCTTTCAGCCAATCTCTGCCGTAACTTCTGGTGGCTGTAAAATTGCTTACCAACTCTGAGCTTGCTCCCACTCCTCTGATGACTGTTGGCAACACCTCTGCTTCACTCTTCTATACACATCTCTCTGCTGGAAGAATCTTTCTGATCTTAAAGTATGTATCACTCTGTGCCACTGGTTGTCTAATCATACCTAGGACTGAATAAGCTGCCTTGCTATGTGTCCAGCCCTCTGACTAACAAAACAAGTGGTAGGTCAAGTGAAGGAACAGGAGAATGTTTGCAATAAAGAGCACCTTCTTCTCCCCTCCTCCTCCTCCTCGCTGTCAATCCTATACAGGAAGGAAAGTATATTGGAAAGGATTGCAGGGAGAGCTTCCTCATTCAGGAGAAACTGCAGGAGCAACGTAGCTGAGGCAGAAGGAAAAGTCAGAGAGCACAAGAGGAAATTATGGAATCATTAATGATTCCCTCCTCCTCTGCTTAATTGTGGTATGTATGAATCTTGCCAGGGAAGAATCCTTCTGCAGAAAGGTGGAGGAGGGTTGCTGCTGCTTAGAGGCAGGAAAAGCAGTGCTAGTGTTATCTACTGTACTGGCAGCCTTTTGTTCTTAGGTATCTGACCACCTAGTCATTCCTTCTTGTGTTTTCTGGCTTGCAGGGAACAGGCAATGTGCTCCATAGGATTTTGTGTCATTAATTCTCTGAAAAGATGCTACCCCTTGGAGGATGCAACCCACATAGCCCTGCGTAAGTGTGTTGGGGGGTGGCATCATCTGGGTGTGTGGCCGCTCGAGGCTGTGCCTTTAAGGAAGGGGCACACTGGCTAAATGTTTGTAAAATATTCTGGTATTCTAAACAAATTTCATTGGCCAACGATTGTGGGAGGTGAGGATTGGACCCAGGGGAGCTGGGAACTTTCTCTCAGTCTTCCTTCCTTCGCTGTTCCTCTCGGCTGGATCTGCTTCTGGGATTCTGGCCAACTAAGATAAGATACTAACTCCTGTGCCAGGCCTTTCTTCCTTTCCTGCCCTGCTAACCATCCTCATCTCTTCTTCTACCTCTTTGGGGGAGAAGGGAGGTAGGGGGGTGAAGGGGGGCACAGGGGGAAGCCCCCTCTGTGGGGGGTCTGGTTTCTGATAGTGTTTATTTGCTGTATATTCCTGTATTATATGTAAAATCCCTGTATTTGTTGTGTTACATAGAATCTGTTTCCTTGTAAAGTATACTCTCATTTCTCCGACTGGGTTTAGCCGTGGTCTCTCTCTCAGTGGGGGAGGGAAAGCAGAGCCTTTCCTTTCAAACCACCACAGGATGGCAGTATTCAGCAGATCACTCCTCTCTGGAAGACTGCTGTTCATTTGGGGAAACCTTGTCTTAGGGGGCTGTAGTGTCACAGAATTGTTTTGGTTGGAAAAGGCCTCAAAAAGTCAAGTCCAACCGGTGCCTAACTCTAACAAGTTGCTGAACTACATCCTTCAGGACCACATCTCTGCAGCTTTGAAACACCTCCAGGGAGGGGGGAGTCAGCCACCTCCCTGGGGTGCCTATTCCAGTCTTTGGGAACCCTTTCAGTCAAGAAACTTCTGCTCCCCAATCTAAACCTCTCCTGCTGCAAGGGTTTGGCTTAATTTTGCAGGGCCATAGAATCACATTCCACAGACTGAGGAATACTTAGAAGCTAAACTCAGAGACTTTTTTTGTATCCATCTGTAAAATAAGCAGCCTGAGAGTGGAGGGGAAACTTCCACTGTGTCCAACAAGCCATCTGGGTGTGTTAAACTGTCCCTTTATCCCCACTTGTATACAACCTGTAGAGCTGTTTCCTATGAGATCTCTTTATTCTGTACTCTCCTTCACTTGTGTTTGTGTGTGTAAATGTCTTCTCCTGTTTTGCTACCTATATTTGATCTTCTTCCCTGCAGGCACAGTTAGGAGGTTCCTGGAGATCCATGGAGAGACTCTGGAGAAGGTGGTGTTTGCAGTCTCTGAGCTGGAAGAGGTATCTCTTTGATGTTCATTCTGCCAAAATTAATGGGCATGTTTGATCTTCTCTCCATGAGATTTAACTCCTGCATTGTAGAGCTGAGTTGGGATTTCCCTTTCACATCTCATAAACCTTTGGTCCCACAGCATCCTTTTGTCTCCTACTAGCATACCAGCCTTTCCAGTACTATTTATGCTCTTAGCAGTCACTACAGACAGGATCTTTCCACTCCTGGCTTCTGTGTTTCTGAGCCATGAACAGGAACCTGTGCTAGAGGTTATAGCATGCAATTGTACTGGATGGTATCTGCCAGCCAGAAAGGAAATTCCTTGTACAGATTTCCTCCTTACACAATGGTACATCTCTTCTACTTTAAAACAGCCAGTTTAACATGCCCATGGGTCATCTAGAAACATCCTCCTCATTGCTTGCTGGCTTAATGAAACAGCAATGTAATGATCTGTATGCAGACAGGTGCTAGCAGTCTGAGTGTTGACTTCTCTTGTATATCAGACAGTTCCCAGGCAGACCCCCCACACTGAGTTCAGGTTCTGTGGCATCCAGATGAGGAAAAGCTAACTTGTTGGGAGTTCTAGAACTAATCTGCTGAAGTATTAGAATGTCCAGTACAGAGTTTCACCATTTTTCTCTGTGCAGGGAGGGTTTCTACTTGTTGGGTGCTGCTCTCTCCCAGTCAGATCCCCAAAGGTGCTCTGTGTAGTTGTGCATTTTAATACAAGCAGGCTTTGATAAAGTCTGTTATCTTTATATGCTGTAACTTCATTATGGAGCTAAAGTAAGTGCAACCTCCCTGAGCTCATGCAGCTTCAGCAGAGTCCTCTCAAAGTCCTGTGCCAGTGTGGCAAAAACAAGAAGTTAACCCTGATAAAGGTTCTCTGCCTTTATTGCTAGGTAACAACTCAAATTAAGCCGCTGAGAAAACGCTGCTCTGCCTCCAAGCTGCCCGAGGTCCCTGCTCTAAGGGCAGATGTTACTTAACTGAAAAGCAAGAATGGGTGACAGACCCCTTGCCTTTTTCTTACTTGTAGGCCACTTACCAGAAGCTGCTGCCTCTGTATTTTCCAAGGTCATTGGAGGAGGAGCTCCGGTCCTTGCCTTACCTCCCTGCAGACATTGGCAATGCGGACGGGGAGCCTGTAGTGCCAGAGCGGCAGATCAGGATTAGTGAGAAGCCAGGGCTTCCAGATGGTGAGTTCCTAACTGAGCTTTGCAGTAAGTATCTGTGTGAGTGAAAGGTGACAGAGAACCAGAAAAGGTGCATAGGAAGCAGATGTTTTACCCCCACCTCATCTAAAGCAGGCTTTAGGAACTGGCTGGAGGGCCGTGCCCAGAGAGTGGTGGTGAGTGGTGCCACATCCAGCTGGCAGCCAGGCACCAGTGGTGTGCCCCAGGGATCAGTGCTGGGCCCCAGCCTGTTCAATATCTTTATTGATGATCTGGATGAGGGGATCAATTCAGTCATCAGTAAATTTGCACATGACACCAAGTTGGGAGCAGGAGTTGATCTGTTAGAGGGTAGAAGAGCTCTGCAGAGGGACCTTGCCAGGCTGGACAGATGGGCAGAGTCCAACAGGATGGCATTCAACAAGTCCAAGTGCCAGGTGCTGCACTTTGGCCACAGCAACCCCATGCAGTGCTACAGGCTGGGGTCAGAGTGGCTGGAGAGCAGCCAGGCAGAGAGGGACCTGGGGGTACTGGTTGATGGTAGGCTGAACATAAGCCTGCAGTGTGCCCAGGCAGCCAGGAGGGCCAATGGCATCCTGGCCTCCATCAGGAACAGTGTGGCCAGCAGGAGCAGGGAGGTCATTGTGCCCTGGACTCAGCACTGGTTAGGCCACACCTTGAGTCCTGTGTCCAGTTCTGGGCCCCTCAGTTTAAGAAGGACATTGAGACACTTGAACGTGTCCAGAGAAGGGCAACGAGGCTGGGGAGAGGCCTTGAGCACAGCCCTGTGAGGAGAGGCTGAGGGAGCTGGGGTTGCTTAGCCTGGAGAAGAGGAGGCTCAGGGGAGACCTTATTGCTCTCTACAACTACCTGAAAGGTGGCTTTATCCAGGTGGGGGTTGGTCTCTTCTCCCAGGCATCCAGCACCAGAACAAGAGGACACAGTCTCAAGCTGTGCCAGGGGAGGTTTAGGCTGGAGGTTAGGAGGAAGTTCTACACAGAGAGTGATTGCCCATTGGAATGTGCTGTCCAGGGAGGTGGTGGAGTCACCATCACTGGAGGTGTTCAGGAGGAGACTTGCTAGGGTGCTTGGTTGCATGGTGTAGTTGATTAGGTGGTGTTGGATGATAGGTTGGACTCGATGATCTTGAAGGTCTCTTCCAACCTGGTTTGTTCTATTCTATTCTATAAAGAGAGGACTGGCTACTTCTGAAGCAAGTCTTAAAACAGCAAGGAGGTTTTTTTCCTATGCCAAATCCAGGTGATGGGTCCTGCACTTGAATCACAGCACTGTGCAATGCTACAGGCTTGGGGCAGAGTGGCTGGAAAGCTGCCCAGCAGAAAAGGACCTGGGGCTGCTGGTCAACAGCTACCTGAATGTGAGTCAGTGTGTGTCCAGGTGGCCAAGAAGGCCAAAAACATCCCCTGTATCAGGAACAGTGTGACCAGGAGGACCAAGAAAGGGATTGTCCCCCTGCACTGGCAAGGCCACCCCTTGAGTAGTAAGTTCAGTTTTACAGCCCCAACTACAAGAAAGACATTGAAGTGCTGAGCAGGTCCAGGGAAGGGCAACAAAGCTGGTGAAGGGCCTGGAGAACAGGTCTTGTGAGGAGCAGCTGAGGGAGCTGGGGTTGTTTAGTCTGGAGAAAACAAGGGTGAGGGAAGGCCTTCTCATCCTGCAAATACCTGAAAGGGGGCTGCAGTGAAATGGGTGTTGGTCTCTCTCCCTAGTAACAAGTAATAGGACAAGAGAAAGTGGCCTCAAGTTGCCCCAGGGGTGGGTTAGTTTAGAAGAAACTTTTTGACTGAAAGGGTTCTCAAAGATCTGAATAGGCTCCCCTGGGAGGTGGTTGAATTCCAGTCAGTGGAGGTGTTTAAAAGCTGCAGAGATGTGGTGCTGAGGGACAGGGTTTAGCACCAGCCTTGGCAGAGTTAGAGAATGGTTGGAGCTGACGATCGCAAAGGTCTGTTCTAACCAAAGCAATTCTGTGATCATTCTGATGTTGCTCCCAGCAAGTGAGCCTGTGCTCTTGTATCTCATCACACAGCTGTGTTGTAAACTCCAGTATTAAAAATACCTAAACTTAGTTTATTGCCAGCTCTACAGCAGCTGTCCAAGCTGTGACAAGGATATAAGTAGTAGTAAGGGCCTTTCTACAGCACAGCTTCTAAGCTGAATGAAGTTGCAGCATGCTTACTTTTCCCCTTGTTAAAGCAGGACAACTGTAAAGCCCAAGGCTCTCTCTCCAGACCCTGCTTTTCTGAGAGCATTAACCCTTATCCTGTTGTTGCAAGCTAGGACTTGCCCAGTTAGTTTCCAGTACATCCAAGTTATTAAGGGAATCCATAGTTATCAATCACTGCTTTAATCTGTCAGTGGTGCTGGTTAGATAGACTAGAACAGAATTAACCAGGTTGGAAGAGACCTTTGAAATCACAGAGTCCAACCTATCATCCAACACCATCTAATCAACTAAACCATGGCACCAAGCACCCCATCTAGTCTCTTCCTAAGCACCAGGGGAAGTTTAGGCTCGAGGTGAGGAGAAGGTTCTTCACTGAGAGGCATTCCCCATTGGAATGTGCTGCCCAGGTAAGTGGTGGAGTCACTGTCCCTGGAGGGGTTCAAGAGGGGATTGGACGTGTCACTTGGTGCCATGGTTTAGGCATGAGGTCTGGGGTCACAGGTTGGACTGGATGATCTTTGAGGTCTCTTCCAACCTTGGTGATACTGTGATACCTCCAGTGATGGTGACTCCATCACCTCCCTGGACAGCACGTTCAAATGGGCAATCACTCTCTCTGTGAAGAATTTCTTCCTAACATCCAGCCTGAACCTCCCCTGGTGCAGCTTGAGACTGTGTCCTCTTGTTCTGGTGCTGGTTGCCTGGGAGAAGAGACCAACCCCACCTGGCTCCCTTCAGGGAGTTGTAGAGAGCAATGAGGTCTCCCCTGCACCTCCTCTTGTCCAGGCTAAGCAAGATACCAGAGCACCATCATGGGACATTTTGGGGGTTTGTGTTGCTTTGCAGCAGGATGGCTGAGCTGGCTCACTGAGACACATGGCAACTCCTCAGCAGCATTGCTGTCTTTTATGCAGCTTGACCATTTTGCACTCCCTTTGTCTCTACTGCAGATGCTTCAGATGAAGAGGGTCTGGAGGCAGATTTGTCCTTCATTGGGTCCCATGCTTTTGCCCGCATGGAGGGCGACGTTGATAAACAGAGACGCCTCATCCTTCAGGGACAGTTGTCAGAGGCAGCCCTGCAAAAACAGCATCAGAGGAAGTGAGAATTCCCCTGTCTGTGTCAGTGTTCTGTGTTAGGGGTTCATAGGACCAGCCCTTATGATTTTGTAAAGCCTGATCTGGCAAAAGATACAGATAAACCTGGTGTCACCCAGGGTCCTTGTGGGAGCCTCTTTGGCCTGAAAGTAGAAGGCAAAGGGCAGTAGGAGAGGGGAGCTACTGCTGAATGTGCTAGTTCTGATGAACCCCCTGTACCCACTGCTTCCCACTACCTGCCTTCTCTTTGCCACAAGATGTCACTCTCTGTCACCACTCTCTGTAGTGGAGTCACTTCTGAGGCTCTGAGCAGAGAGCACAACTCTTACATTGATTTATCTGTTTAGAAAGATGGATGCTGAAGGTGGGGATTCCTCTCTTTTTTTTTTTTAGCCTTTTTTTCACCCCCCATTATTCCTAATCCACCTGGCCACTTCCTTTAGCAGCCATTTCTATGCTGGAGTCCTCTGGAGGCCAAGCATCATGCTGTTAGATGAGGCACTAAGCTGCTCACCCACTCAGAGAGAGGGGGGAAAAAATGCCTAAGGTTTTTTTTTTTCCTGTGTTGTAAAGACTAAACATGGAGGTATTTAACTTCTGGGAGCTGAAAAAGCTGAGATCTTTTCAGCCCAAATGCAGTGCCCCTAGAGTTACTGCTTGGTGCATATTCATCATCCCAGTGGAAATCATTAATCATATAACTAACCAGAAGATTAAATCAAAAGGCTAAGGCACAACTACTTTTCTTTCTGTTTTTTATCCCTGCCCAACATCTAACAGCTTGACAGTTGCTGCACAGATCAGAAAACTACAGCTTTAGAGAGAGGATTCAGTTAGAGCTTGTTTTGTCCTTCCCATCCCATATCCTTTTTCAGGCTTCTGATGCTATTCCCAAGGGGATGAGATCTGACCAGATGGTTTCTCGTTTGCTTCTCACTTTCCAGTTACAATCGCTGGCTGTGTCAGGCAAGAGCTGAAGACCTCTCTGACATTGCTTCTCTCAAAGCCTTGTACCAGACAGGTAAGTTCAGGGTAACCATGGCTTACGTGTGTTGTCTTCAAGTTAAAAGCACAAAATGAAAATGCAGTTGTTTCTTTGGTTATGTGCAGCCCATAAGGCATGTTACTGCATGATTGTGTTTTGTTAGTGCATAGAATGGAATTAACCAGCTTGGAAAAGACCTTTGAGATCACTGAGTCCAACCTATAACCCAGCACCATCTAATCAACTGAACCATGGCACCAAGTGCCCCATGCAAACTCTTTTTAAACACTCCCAGTGATGGTGACTCCACCACCTCCCTGGGCAGCACATTCCAATGGCCAATCTCTCTTTCTGGAAAGAATTTCTTCCTAACATCCAGCCTAAACCTCCCCTGGTGCAGTTTGAGACTGTGTCCTCTTGTTCTGGTGCTGGTTGCCTGGGAGAAGAGACCAACCCCCACCTGGCTACAACCTCCCTTCAGGGAGTTGTAGACAGCAAGAAGGTCTCCCCTGAGCCTCCTCTTCTCCAGGCTAAGCAACCCCAGCTCCCTCAGCCTCCCCTCACAGGGCTGTGCTCCAGACTTCTCCCCAGCTTTGTTGCCCTTCTCTGGACACATTCAGGAGTCTCAATGTCCTTCTTCAGTTGAGGGGCCCAGAACTGGACACAGGACTCAAGGTGTGGCCTAACCAGTGCTGAGTCCAGGGGCACAATGACTTCCCTGCTCCTGCTGGCCACACTGTTCCTGATGCAGGCCAGGATGCCATTGGCCTTCTTGGCCACCTGGGCACACTGCTGGCTCATGTGCAGCCTACTGTCACCCACTACCCCCAGGTGTCTTTCTGCCTGGCCACTCATGTTATTACATGTGATTTAGGTAAACATGGAGTACACAGGCAGCATACACTTGCAGTCCTTTAGGCTTAAATTTCTCAGCTGTGATGTATGCATTGGATCAGAATAGCTCCTGCATTAATGAAAATGAAATACAGTAGTAGAACTGTGTAATCATAGAATGCTCTGGCTTGGAAGGGACCTCTGAAGGTCATCTGGTCCAACCCTCCCTGCACTCAGCAGGGACATCCTCCACTAGATCAGGTTGCCCAGAGCCCTGTTGAACCTCACCTTGAATATCTCCAAGGATGAGGCCCCAACCACCTCCCTGGGCAACCCATTCCAGTGTTCCACCACCCTCATAATAAAGAGCCTGTTCCTAACATCTGATCTAAATCTGCTCTTCTCTAGTTTGAAGCCATTGCCCCTTGTCCTGTCACCACAGGCCTTTGTAAACAGCCCTTCTCCATCCTTCTTGTAGGCCCCCTTCAGGTACTGGAAGGCTGCTATTAGGTCTCCCTGGAGCCTTCTCTTCTCCAGACTGAACAACCCCAGCTCCCTCAGCCCATCCTCACAGCAGAGGTGTTCCAACCCCCTGATCATTTTTGTGGCCCTCCTCTGGCCCTGCTCTGTTGTCACAATGAAAGCAAATGTGTTGCAAAAATTCTGAGCTGTGGCTGACTCTCCCTGGTTTGAAAGGGACCATCTCCAAAACCTGGCATGACTCAGAAGTTTAGAGCTGCATTTTGTGTTTCTTTTGTAGGTGTAGATAACTGTGGCCGCACAGTGATGGTGGTGGTTGGAAGAAACATCCCTGTAACCCTGATAGACATGGAAAAGGTAAGGCTTTGTAAGACTGGAGCTGAGTAGCTGAATATGAATGTTCAGGGTAGGATAGAATAGAACAGAATTAAACAGGTTGGAAAAGACCTTGGAGATCGAGTCCAACCTCTCACCCAACACCATCTAATCAACTAAGCCATGGTACCAAGTGCCTCATCCAGGCTCTTCTTAAGCACCTCCAGGGATGGTGACTCCACCACCTCCCTGGGCAGCACATTCCAATGGCCAATCTCTCTTTCTGGGAAGAATTTCTTCCTAACATCTAGCCTAAACTTCCCCTGGTGCAGCTTGAGACTGTGTCCTCTTGTTCTGGTGCTGGGTGCCTGGGAGAAGAGACCAACCCCCACCTGGCTACAACCTCCCTTCAGGTAGTTGTAGACAGCAATAAGGTCTCCCCTGAGCCTTCTCCTCTCCAAGCTAAGCAACCCCAGCTCCCTCAGCCTCTCCTCACAGGGCTGTGCTCCAAACCCCTCCCCAGCTTCGTTGCCCTTTGTTGCTGCAGTCTAAGGGTAATTCAGTGTTAATAGTAGCAAGGCTTAAAAGATTCAGCAGAAACTATTTTCATAGGTAGATGAAAATGTATTCCCTTACGAAGCTTTGTGTGTCTTGGGGTGCTTGGGGTGGGGTTTTTCAAGGAGCAGCTGGATGTTCTTTAGAGAAACAATCCTAAACCTGAGCTGCTTTGTTTTGCCAAGAAGGAGACTGCCAGGGCATGGAGAATCGAAAGTGATGAGTCAATTTATTTTGTCATTGCTGTGGTGGGTGCAGTTTCCCCCCCAGCATTACCTTTGCCAGACCAACTCAGTTAGAAGCAAATGAAGCTGTATTTACAAGCAAGATCTACAGTCTGCAATGGATGTGCACAAAACACACAGGAGTTACAATATTATACAGGTATTTACAATTAGCAAACAGCTCAAGGACCTCCCCTGGCCAAGGACAATGGGAAGCTGCTAGCTTCTCCCTCCCTGACTTCCTATACCCCCCCTATACAAAAGGGACAAGAGAAAGGAACAGAGAAGTTAGACTTGGCCAAGGCCAGCCAAAAGCACACAGATTATCTCTCCTGAGTGAAGCAAAACAGCCAGAGATTAGAAGAGAAAAGGGAAGAATTGTTATGGTACAGCTCCTCTTATTCCAGACATTTACCCAATGAATTTGTTTAGGGTAATCTTTTGTGTTCCTTTTCACACCCAATAGTGATCAATTTATATTTTCCTACTTTTCTGCTCAAAAGCTGTAACTAAGCTTAAAAAGCATTGCCTAAACCCACCACAATTGCAATGGCAATCTGTGAGGTCAGCTAGACTGAAATAAAGACATCTAAGTTATTACAGCTGCGTTGACCACTTGCAATGTTCACTGTGCTTTTGTAGGTGAAACCTAATGCCACCCAGCCTCAGGCTTCCTGATCTGTGAATAAATTCAAGCATGCTAAGCTGGGTCGAGGCAATGCCAGGCACAAATCCAGGCTGGGCAGGGACTGGCTGGAAAGAGCCCTGAGGAGAGAGACTTGGGGGTGCTGGGGGAGGAGAAGCTCAACAGGAGCTCTCAGTGTGCACTTGTAGCCCAGAAAGCCAATCAGATCCTGGGCTGCAGCAAGAGAAGTGTGGCCAGCAGGGCAAGGGAGGTGATTCTCCCCCTCTGCTCAGCTCTGCTGAGACCCCACCTGCAGTACTGCCTCCAGTTCTGGAGCCCCTATGACAAGAGGGATCTGGAGGTGCTGGAAGGTGTCCAGAGAAGGGCCACGAGGATGAGCAGAGAGCTGGAGCTGCTCTGCTATGAGGACAGACTGAGAGAGTTGGGGCTGTGCAGTCTGGAGAAGAGAAGGCTCCCAGGTGACCTCATTGTGGCTTTCCAGTATCTGAAGGGGGCTACAAGAAGGCTGGGGAGGGACTGCTCAGGATCTCAGGTAGTGCTAGGACTAGGGGGAATGGAATGAAGCTGGAGGTGGGGAGATTGAGGCTGGAGGTGAGGAGGAAGTTCTTCCCCATGAGAGTGGTGAAGCCCTGGAATGGGTTGTCCAGGGAGGTGCTTGAGGCCCTGTCCCTGGAGGTGTTTAAGGCCAGGCTGGATGAGGCTGTGGCCAGCCTGATCTAGTGTGGGGTGTCCCTGCTCATGGCAGGGGGGTTGGAACTAGATGCTCCTTGTGGTCCCTTCCAACCCTGACTGGCACTATGATACTCTGAATACAAGTGTAAGTGTTCTCTGCCAATACAAATAACATTTCTTCCTGTCTCAGGCTCTTCTGTATTTCATCCACGTCATGGATCACATTGCAGTGAAGGAGTATGTCCTGGTGTACTTCCATACACTCACAAATGACTACAATCAACTGGACTCTAATTTCCTGAAGAAGCTGTATGATGTTGTCGATGCCAAGTGAGTGTCAATAGGAGAAGAACCTTTTCTGCTCTTCCTTTGTGCTAGGCAAATGTTTGCCCTTCCCTGTGTCTGGCTTCCTGCTTACATGAGAGTTCTGCTGGGGCAAAGCTCTAAATAAACACAAAAGAGAAGGAGAGGCAAGGTATATTTTCTTTTCTTCTTAAAACAATTAAATCAGGAAGCCCTGTCCTCTGCAGTTTCCCTCCTAGAGCTGTTGGAGAGGTGTCCTGGGTGTATTGTCTGTCTCTTTCCAGAGGTGGAGTTTCTGTAGCCTGGCTCTGTTAAAAGGTGTGAGGGGAGAGGCTTGGGTAACAGTGGCAGTCATAATTTGTCCTTTAACTGTCACTGTCCATATAAGCCTGCAGGCAATGATGTCTTTACCTGAAAAACAGTCATTCTGCTTCTTTTCCCCTTTGCTTTCCTGGTGTCTGCCCTTATGTTGCATCTAACTTGGCAACATTACATACAGGCACTTCAGCAAAATGACAGTTGGGCTGCATAGAAGGTTGGAAAAGACCTCAGAGATCATCAAGTCAAACCTATCACCCAACACCTCAGAACTAACTAAACCATGGCTTCAAGTGCCACATCCAATCCCCTCTTGAACACCTCCAGGGATGGTGACTCCACCACCTCCCTGGGCAGCACATTCCAATGGCCAATTATGCTTTCTGGGAAGAACTTTCTCCTCCCCTCCAGCCTAAACTTCCCCTGGCACAGCTTGAGACTGTGTCCTCTTGTTCTGGTGCTGCTTGCATGGGAGAAAAGACCAACCCCCACCTGGCTACAACCTCCCTTCAGGGAGGTGTAGAGAGCAATTACCCTGAGCCTCCTCTTCTCCAGGCTAAACAACCCCAGCTCCCTCAGCCTCTCCTCACAGGGCTGTGCTCAAGGCCTCTCCCCAGCCTCGTTGCCCTTCTCTGGACACCTTCAAGTGTCTCAATGTCCTTCTTAAATTGAGGGGCCATAATTCTTTGCTAAATACTTTTTGCCTTTCTCCACACCAGGTACAAGAGGAACTTGAAGGCACTGTATTTTGTCCACCCAACATTTCGTTCAAAGGTGAGGTAACTAATAGCAGAGAGAGGTGTGTTTTGTGTGTTGGTGGGGTAGCATGTGAGACTGCAGTGTGAGGGACATGGAGGTATATAAAATCAAGCAGTATCTTCTGGATCCACAATCAGAACTTGAAATTCATCCTTATCTTACATCTAGATTTGGTCTTCCCACCTTAGTGCCAAGCTGTCAGCCCATGGCTTGGATGGGAGCACACTGCATTGGGTTAGGAACTGGCTGGAGGCTGAGCCCAGAGAGTGGTGGTGAATGGTGCCACATCCAGCTGGCAGCCAGGCACTAGTGGTGTGCCCCAGGGATCAGTGCTGGGCCCCATGCTCTTTAACATCTTTATTGATGATCTGGATGAGGGCATTGAGTCCATCATCAGTACATTTGCTGACAACACCAAGCTGGGGGCAGGAGTTGATCTGCTGGAGGGTAGAGAGGCTCTGCAGAGGGACCTCAACAGGCTGGGCAGATGGGCAGAGTCCAAGGGCATGAGATTGAACACATCCAAGTGCCAGGTTCTGCACATTGGCCACAGCAACCCCATGCAGAGCTACAGGCTGGGGTCAGAGTGGCTGGAGAGCAGCCAAGCAGAGAGGGACCTGGGGGTACTGGTTGACAGCTGGCTGAACATGAGCCTGCAGTGTGCCCAGGCAGCCAGGAGGGCCAATGGCATCCTGGCCTGCATTAGGAACAGTGTGGCCAGCAGGAGCAGGGAGGTCATTGTGCCCTGTACTCAGCACTGGTTAGGCCACACCTTGAGTCCTGTGTCCAGTTCTGGGCCCCTCAGTTTAGGAAAGATGTTGACTTGCTGGAAGGTGTCCAGAGAAGGGCAACAAAGCTGGGGAGGGGTCTGGAGCACAGCCCTGTGAGGAGAGGCTGAGGGAGCTGGGGTTGCTTAGCCTGGAGAAGAGGAGGCTCAGGGGAGACGATCTTGCTGCCTACAACTACCTTAAGGGAGGTTGTAGCCAGGTGGGGGTTGGTCTCTTCTCCCAGGCAAGCAGCACCAGAACAAGAGGACACAGTCTCAAGCTGTGCCAGGGGAGGTTTAGGCTGGATGTTAGGAGAAAGTTCTTCCCAGACAGAGTGATTGCCCGTTGGAATGGGCTGCCTGAGGAGCTGGTGGAGTCACCATCACTGGAGGTGTTCAGGAGGAGACTTGCTAGGGTGCTTGGTTGCATGGTGTTGTTGATTAGATGGTATTGGATGATAGGTTGGACACGATGATCTTGAAGGTCTCTTCCAGCCTGGTCTGGTCTATTCTAGTCTATTCTGAACCTCAATGCAGTGATGCTCTCTGTGCCCTGGTTTTTGCACATGCTCTTTACATGGAGAGGTGGAAGCTTTGGATCTTGTTTCTTTCAAAGGAAAACCTTTCTGCCCATTTTTCTGCTGTCTACTTGGCAGTGTGGAGAACCATGACCAATACCTCTGGGAGCTCCTACTGTAGTTAATTTGCTGGATGTTTCACCTTTTCTTGCCCTACAAGAGATATTGCATCTGTGCTGTATATCATTTAAGAGCCGCCCTAGTAAGGAGGGAGGGCAGCAATGAGATTAGATAGGATTAGAGAGTGCAGAATAGCAAAGAAAGACAGAATAGAATTAACCAGGTTGGAAAAGACCTTGGAGATCATCCAGTCCAACCTATCACCCAACACCATCTGATCAACTAAACCATAGCACCAAATGCCTCATCCAGGCTCTTCCTAAACACCTCCAGGGATGGTGACTCCACCACCTCCCTGGGCAGCATAT
Organism: Dryobates pubescens; assembly: GCF_014839835.1. Lineage (NCBI taxonomy): Eukaryota > Metazoa > Chordata > Aves > Piciformes > Picidae > Dryobates > Dryobates pubescens. Next base: position 40,836,492 of record NC_071619.1, on the reverse strand, counting down.
TCCAATGGCCAGTCTCTCTTTCTGGGAAGAACTTCTTCCTAACATCCAGCCTAAACCTCCCCTGGTGCAGCTTGAGACTGTGTCCTCTTGTTCTGGTGCTGGTTGCCTTGGAGAAGAGACCAACCCCCACCTGGCTACAACCTCCCTTCAGGGAGTTGTAGACAGCAAGAAGGTCTCCCCTGAGCCTCCTCTTCTCCAGGCTAAGCCACCCTAGCTCTCCCAGCCTCTCCTCATAGGGCTTCCATAGATGGAAGAATGCTTTTGTGATGGAGTGCAGAACAATCCTGTTCTGCCTTGAGGAGATGCAAAACTGAACTCCCCCAGCAGTGACATACTGTCTGTGGGCCAACAGAAGATGGTGCTCACTCCCTGCAGGTGCCTCATGCTGCAGCAGTGTACACACAGATGAATTATGTGTCAGCAGCAGCCCTTCCTAAAACCTCTGTCTGCCTTGTTAGAACAGTTAGAAATGTGATCCTCCCTGCTCACATCAGATTAACCTCTGTGTTTATTCTGCTTTTTGCTGACATTGATCAAACTTCAGAATATTTATGTCTGGGGAAAGGAAAAAAACCCACATCTGTTTGCACATGTTCAGCAAGAATGTCTTTAACTGCTGACTTTCCAGAGTCTGCCCTTTGCCTGTTCACAGATGGCACACCATGAGACACTGAGCTTCACAGAATGTCAGGGCTTGGAGGGACCTCAAAACATCATTTAGCCCAATAGAATAGGACAGAATAAACCAGGTTGGAAGAGACCTTCAAGATCATTGTGTCCAACCTATCATCCAACACCACCCAACCAACTAAACCATGGCAGCAAGTACCCTAGCAAGTCTCCTCCTGAACACCTCCAGTGATGGTGACTCCACCACCTCCCTAGGCAGCACATTCCAATGGGCAATCACTCTCTCTGTGTAGAACTTCCTCCTCACCTCCAGCCTAAACCTCCCCTGGTGCAGCTTGAGACTATTTCCTCTTGTTCTGGTGCTGGTTGCCTGGGAGAAGAGACCTGGTACCCCCAGGTCCCTTTCCACCTGGCTGCTCTCCAGCCACTCTGACCCCAGCCTGTGGCTACAGGATCTTACTTAGTTCAGGGCTCCTTGATGTATTTGAGATGAGTATGGTTTGGAGTCCAGGAGATTTTGTGGTGATGAATTGAGGACACAGCTTGAGACTGTGCCCTCTTGTTCTGGTGCTGGGTGCCTGGGAGAAGAGACCAACCCCCACCTGGCTACAGCCTCCCTTCAGGGAGTTGGAGAGAGTAAGAAGGTCTCCCCTGAGCCTCCTCTTCTCCAGGCTAAGCAACCCCAGCTCCCTCAGCCTCTCCTCATAGGGCTGTGTAGGTGAGACAGAGGCTTCCCAACAGCAGAGCCTCCAGTTTGTGTCAGGATATTGACTAATTATTCCCATATGGTACAGGTCTGGAGTCTGCAGTTGGAGCTTCCAGCTCTTATTCCTGAAAATGTAGCAGCCAGCACAGAACATCACTAAGGTCTCAAAGCTGAGTGGGCAAATCAAAAATCTGAAGTACTAGCTCAGATTTAGTTTAGGTTCAGGTTCTCAGCAGCACTTATCCCCTCCTCTCTTCCACTACATTTCCCTGTGGTTGAGGAAAGTGGCTGGGTTGGGTTTTTTTCATTGTTGTAGGATAAGAACTTGCCTTTGCCCAGTCCATTACCATGGTCCCTGTCCCTTGGGGAACTGCAGTGAGACTCAGCAGATGGTGGGAAGCAGGGGGGGTGAGAGACCTGGAGTTCTTGAACTTCTGGAAATGGAATTGGGTTGTATCCCATTCTAGCAGCACAGCTGGAGGGGAAAGAGGAGGCTCTGTGTGCTCATGTCTTGCTGCCAAGTGTTTTCCCTGACTGAAAGGCAAGTGGGATTGGTGCTGGCTGTTGTAGGGACTATCAGCTTGTGAGAAGTACTGGGGAGTAGGCAGCAGACAGAGCAGGTGGCTGCTGAGAGGGAATCATTTTTCTCTCCTCCTCCTCTTTTGGTTATTGCAGGGCTGTTGTCCCCGTGGATGATTGCTAGCTCAGGAGCCACAAACCTCTTCAGAAGGGTTTGGCACATTGATCTTCCTATCTGGGGCACTGACCTCCTTCCCTAGAAGTAGGGAAAAATACCCCTTGTCTCAAAAGCAGGAGGAGGGCTTGCTGCATGACCATGCAGCTTCCCAAACACATCATCCCTGCACGTAAATCTCATTCTTCACTCCCTGATACAAACTGGTTCACAGCTGTGGTGAAGCCTGGCACAAGGGATGGCTGCCAGCCCTTAGAGTTGCTTTGCTTATTTCTGGGCTAAAAGGGTGTGGTGGGTTAACACCCATTCTGAAAACAGGGGGGAGGGCTTGTGAGTGCTTTGCCCTCCCTGCAGGGCATTTTCCCCCTGGGAAACTGAGTCTGCTCCACTCCCCCCTCCCTGCCCAGATAGGGTATGAAAGGGAAGGCATTGGAGTCATTAGCTCCCCTTTTGGCTCCTGCCTCTTCTGCATGAGAGCTGCTGCAGCTGCCTTCCTGCTCCTCTGCCACGTGATCAGGCCTGATCCTTCTCCCTGCTGCCTCTGTGCCTCTTCAGAGAGAGACTGGTTTTGTATTCTTCTTCTTTGTGCCCCTCCCATCCATCCTTGTTCCTTGCCCTTGTGAACCTTACCTGTTATTGTTATACACATGTATATAATGTTTAAAGACAACTCTTTACCTCTCTACTTCCAGGCCAACTCCAAATTATTGCTTGGTGGATTTGCTCCTTCCCTTTCTTTTTTTCCCCTCTCTGTTGGGAGGGAGGAGGGGGGAGCAGGGGGAGAGATTCTCAGCCTTGCCCCCCCATCTGATCTCTTAACTCCCAGTTAAGGCTTAAACCACCACAAAGGGATCAAGAGGCATTTCATCATCTCTCTTGGAAACTCATGTGCCCCTAGAAAACCAGCATGGTTTCAATGTACTTCCTGGTGCCAACCATCATTATTTGTTTTCTCCATATGAAATTGGTATAAATTATGTGCATGAGCCAGCAGTGTGCTCAAGAAGGCAAACAGCATCCTGGCTTGTATCAGGAACAGTGTGACCAGCTGGACCAGGGAAGCGATTGTGCCCCTGGACTCAGCACTGGTGAGGCCACACCTTGAGCATTGGGTTCAGTTTTGGAGCCCTCCCTACAAAAAGTGCTGGATCAGGTCCAGAGGCAGACAGTAAAGCTGGTGGAGGGTCTGGAGAACAGGTCCTGTGAGGAGCAGCCAAGGGAACTGGGGTTGTTTAGTCTGGACAAAAGGAGGCTGAGGGGAGACCTCACTGCAGCTTCCTGAAAAGAGGTTGGAGACAGATGGGTGTTGATCCCCCCTTAGCCATAGGATGAGAGGAAACGGCCTCAAGTTGCACCAGGGAGGTCTACATTGGACATTAGGAGAGAGACTGATTGTTTAGCCTGGAGAAGAGGAGGCTCAGGGGTGACCTCATTGCTCTCTACAACTACCTGAAGGGAGGTTGTAGCCAGGTGGGGGTTGGTCTCTTCTCCCAGGCAACCAGCACCAGAACAAGAGGACACAGTCTCAAGCTGTGCCAGGGGAAGTTTAGGCTGGAGGTGAGGAGAAAGTTCTTCACTGAGAGAGTTGTTGGCCACTGGAATGTGCTGCCCAGGGAGGTGGTGGAGTCACCATCCCTGGAGGTGTTCAAGAGGGGATTGGATGTGGCACTTGGTGCCATGGTTTAGTCATGAGGTCTGTGGTGACAGGTTGGACTTGATGATTTTTGAAGGCTCTTCCAACCTTGGTGATTCTGTGAAGATCTTTACTGAAAGCATTCTCAAGCACTGGAAGAGGCTCCCCTGGGAAGTGGTTCAATCCCCATCCCTGGGGGCATTTCAGAGACACAGAGATGTGGTGCTCAGGGATGTGGTTTAGTGCAGAGTTGTGGTAGTTAGATAATGGCTGGCTCAGTGATCATGGGGATCTTTTCCAACTGAAATGATTCCCTGATTCTGAGGCTAGCTGCCTGTCTAGAATACATGAGTTTGGGTGTGCAGGGAGGAGGGTTCATCTGTTACTCTGAAACATGGAGTAACCCAGGCAGGATGTGTCACTGCACAGTCTGGTTTTGTAGGCTGACCCTGCCTTCATTCATGCATTGGTGTTAACATTCTTGTGACCTGTAAAGAATCTGATTCTCTTGTGCTGCTGAATTGAAACCACTGTGATGGCAGTTCTTTAACTGACAACAACTTGTGTTGTATTACTGGGGGGGGGAAGGTAATTACAGACTGAGAACAGAATCAGTGAGTCTTAGGGGTTGGAAGGGACCTTTTGAGACCTAGTCCAAGCCCCCTGCTAGAGTAGATTTACCTAGAGCAGGCTGCACATGAACACTTCAAGGCAGGCTTTGAAAGCCCCTGGAGGAGACTGCACAACCTTTCTGGGCAGCCTGTAAGCAATGAAGTTTCTCCTTAAGTTCAAGTGAAACTTTCTGTCTTCTAGTCTGCACCCACTGCCCTATCAGTCACTGGGCACCACTGAAAAGAGCCCAGCCCCATCCTCTTGATCTCCACCCTTTAGATACTGATAAGATCCCCTCTCAGGCTCTTCTTCTCCTGGCTAAAGGTCCTCAGGTCTTTCCCTTTAAAATGTTGTTTTCAGGCAGATGATTTTTATTGCTCATTTCAAACTCCCACTCCCTTCAAGGGTTTTCCTGTGGTGTTCCTTCTTTTCTATGAACTTTGTGCTGTCAAAGCTCTCAAAACAGAATCACAGGATGGTCAGGGTTGAAGGATGAGACATCTAGTCCAGGCCACCCATGCTTAAGCGGGGTCAGCAGCACCTGTTTGCCCAGGGCTATGTGAATGGTCCCTAATAGGAGGATTTGTGGCCTGTAGAACATTGTTTTTCTTTCCCTTCAGTCTGACAGGAAAAGACCAGCTAGGAAAGGTTAAAAAGCAATAAAAAATAATCATAGCATTTCACTGGGGAGAAGGCAAGTTGGAAAATACAAGCAGTGAATCCCAGCAGGAGGATTTATTAGCTTACAGAAGTATCAGTGATGGCCTGTGTGAAACAAAAGTTCCTTACCCTGTTTACATCCAAAAGAGAGAGAGGTGGGTATGCTTAACATCTTGTCACAGAAGTTGGTAAGGCTTTGATGAGAAATGTGGTAAAACAGGGCACACTCAGCCAGCCCAGAGCAGAGAGCAGATTTCAATAGGACCCCTGAACAGCTGAAAGTCTCTGTCCAATAAATACAATAGAATAGAATTAACCAGGTTGGAAAAGACCTTGGAGATCACAGAGTCCAACCTATCACCCAACACCATCTGATCAACTAAACCATGGCACCAAGTGCCTCATCCAGGCTCTTCCTAAACACCTCCAGGGATGGTGACTCCACCACCTCCCTGGGCAGCACATTCCAATGGCCAGTCTCTGTGAAGAATTTCTTCCTCACCTCCAGCCTAAACCTCCCCTGGTGCAGCTTGAGACTGTGTCCTCTTGTTATGGTGCTGGTTGCCTGGGAGAAGAGACCAACCCCCACCTGGCTACAACCTCCCTCTCTCCTGAGCCTCCTCTTCTCTGAGCTAAACAACCCCAGCTCCTTCAGCCTCTCTTCATGAAGTGCTGGCTGGAGCAAAGTATTATGGGGCTTGAAGCTCAGGTTGTAACATGAGGCTTCCTGTTCTGGTTACTGCTTTTGGATTCTTGGGTTTGGGGTGTTGGTGCTCTTGTGCTGAGATGGCAGTGGGACAGGGAGGGGTGGGGGAGTAGCTCCCTGCCTTGGCTTTGCAGCTTGCTTGCTGCCTCTTCCTGCTGTGCTTTTTCTGCTGATAGGCTGAGGCAGTTGTGCATTGTATTATCCCATTTATTCAGTGACCTCTCAGCTGAACTCAGAGGGGCTTTTTGTGTGTTACTTTTCCCCTCACTCCTGTGTGGTAGGGAAAAGGCTGTGTTAAACTAGCACACCTTGTTGTGTTGCTGCTATGGTTATTAGTGTTTCAACTGTGGCTCCAGCCTGCTGAACTGCAGAGCGTCGTGCTGAGCGTGAAGGGTTTGAAACAGCACCACCTTTACTTGGCTTTGTTGGCATTTATTTGCAGGTCTCAGCATGGTTTTTCACAACCTTTACAGTCTCAGGGCTAAAGGACAAAATTCACTATGTTGAAAGCCTTCAGCAGTTATTCACAGCCATACCCCCAGAACAGATTGATCTCCCTCCTTTCGTCCTCGAGTATGACGCCAGGGTAAGTGATTGCATGCAGCCAGCCAGGAGTGTTTGCTCCTAACTGTGGTTCTTGTGCTTCTCTCATTCTGCTCTGAAAGAGCTTTAAAGGGACTGATTTCCACATCTTAACAACAAGAAGAAAGGGAAGGTTCCTGGAGGGTCTAGGTGTTCTTCTCTAATTCTTTCTACATCAGTCCAAGTAGAGGGCTCAGCTGGGGGGCAGGCTCCTATGTACATACAAGGCAGACTTCCTTTCCTCTGTGAAGAGCTGTAACATAAAACACTGAAAACCAGTGGGCAAGGTGAAATGTCTGTCACACACCTGCTGCATGCCTTGCACTGTCTGCAAAATATCCTGTGTTTCATGATCCCTGTCCCCTGTGTCCACAAGCACACAAGAAGAGGGGAGGAAAAAGTGGGGGCGAGGGGGAAGTGGAACTGTGAAAGGGAGCCTTGCCTTTGTGTTCCTCCTTCCTGCTCCTCTTCCCTTTTCCATCCCACACCTCTAGCCAAATGATGGAATTAATGTGGCTTGCATTGGTCAAATCATTCTAAAGGGGAGGATGTGCTGGAACTCTGAAGTAACAGCCAGAGCTGTGTGTCTGTGTAAGCAACTTTTTGCTTAGAATAGAATAGAAGAAACCAGGTTGGAAGAGACCTTCAAGATTCTCGAGTCCAACCTATCATCCAACACCACCTAATCAACTACACCATGCAGCCAAGCACGCCATCAAGTCTCCTCCTGAACACCTCCAGGGATGGTGACTCCATCACCTCCCCAGGCAGCCCATTCCACTGGGCAATCACTCTCTCTCTGTAGAACTTCTTCCTATCCTCCAGCCTAAACCTCCCCTGGTGCAACCTGAGACTGTGTCCTCTTGTTCTGGTGCTGGTTGCCTGGGAGAAGAGACCAACCCCCACCTGGCTACAACCTCCCTTCAGGTAGTTGGAGACAGCAAGGTGGTCTCCCCTGAGCCTCCTCTTCTCCAGGCTAAGCAACCCCAGCTCCCTCAGCCTCTCCTCACAGGGCTTAAAACCAAGGCAAAGCCCAGTTCTAATTTTGCCTAGTACCAGCACAGTCCTCTCCTGGGTGAATTGTGGCAGTCACTACACCCTTGGGGAAGATGAAGCCAGAAGTACCTGTTTGGTGTCTGGGTTTATGTTTGTTTTTTCCTTGCCTGTGTCATCATCCATTTCACCAAGGTGTGTTGGAGAAGACCTTTATCTCCCTGCTCTTTCTGCTCTCCTTGCAGGAAAACGGGCCTTACTATTCTTCCTACCCTCCATCCCCTGACTTGTGATCTGCAGTCCTGCAATGCTGCTGGCTCCCCGTGGATCCAGTGGACCTGATGCCTGCCAAAAACCTGTGCATTTGCCCATGTACAGAACTCAGAGAGAGGGTTTTCCTCCCCCAGCTCTGGTATTTTTTTACTGATGAGATATTTTCAAGCACTCAAGCAATCAGAGAACTTTATGCCACTGTGAACTGTACAACTCTTTCAACTGTATTTAGCCACTGTAAATGTTGGGTGGGTTTTGTTTGGCTGCTTTTGGTTTGTTGTCAAGGTGGTTTGTTTTGTTTTCCTGTTGTGGTTTGGTTTTCTGTTTTGTTTGGTGTTTTTTAACTGTGGCCATTTCTTTCTGAACAAACTTTCTCTTTCCTTAGAGCTCCCATCCTCTCCTCTTCTTAGCTACAGCCATTTTCCAGTTCCATTTATAAAGCCTGTTCCTTATTGGTCTGCACAACTACTGTGCAGTACCAGCCTGGCACATTGCTCACCATTCAGTCTCTGTTTCACTTCTGGTTATTTTCTCTTTCTGTTAGTGCTGATTACTTTGGTCCTGACCCAGCAAAACTATCTGGAATTGGGAATGCCATGTCTGCAGGCTGAACAAAACACTACAGCCAAGCCAAGATTGCTGCAAGACTTGCTGCCACAAATGCTAGGTGAATGAGGAGCCTTGGGAAAGCCCCTGACAGGATTTATTGGATGATGTGACATGTCAGGATGCCACTACCCTCCCAGTCAGAATAAAATTGAAATGCACTTGTGGTTTCTGTTCTCTCACTGGGGTACTGGTTGATAGTGGGCTGAACATCAGCCAGCAGTGTGCCCAGGTGCCCAAGAAGGCCAATGGCATCCTGGCCTGCATCAAAAATAGTGTGGTCAGCAGGGAAGTCATTCTGCCCTGTACTCAGCACTGGTTAGGCCACACTGAGTCCTGTGTCCAGGTCTGGGCCCCTCAGTTTAGGAAGGATGTTGAGTTGCTGGAATGGATCCAGAGAAGGGCAACAAAGCTGGGGAGGGGTCTGGAGCACAGCCCTGTGAGGAGAGGCTGAGGGAGCTGGGGTTGCTTAGCCTGGAGAAGAGGAGGCTTAGGGGAGACCTCCTTGCTCTCTACAAGTACCTGAAGAGAGGTTGTAGCCAGGTGGGGGTTGGTCTCTTCTCCCAGGCAGCCAGCACCAAAACAAAAGGACACAGTCTCAAGCTGTGCCAGGGGAAGTTTAGGCTGGAGGTGAGGAGAAAGTTCTTCCCAGAAAGAGAGACTGGCCATTGGAATGTGCTGCCCAGGGAGGTGGTGGAGTCACCATCCCTGGAGGTGTTCAAGAGGGAATTGGATGTGGCACTTGGTGCCATGGTTTAGTAGTCATGAGGTGTTGGGTGACAGGTTGGACTTGATAATCTTTGAGGTCTCTTCCAACCTTATTGATTCTATGATTCTATTCTATGGTTGTAAGAGATACCTTAGCAGGTGGTTATTCATACCCACTGTGTTGGTTGGAAAGAGAGCTCTTTCTCCTCTTTAAAGATACTGTGGATTGCTGGGATCAACAGGGGGGAAAAATCCTCTTGAACTTGGTTGCCTAATTGCCTATCACTCTTTGTGTTTGCAGTCATCTTGCAAAAGCCTAGACTCTGGGAGTGCAGTGAGAGATGAGCCATCCTGAGTCTCCTTTCACTAACTACAACACAGCAAAGTTCACTTAAGCATAAGGAGAAACCTCTTGGCTTTCATGGTGCCTGAGCACTGGCCCAGGCTGCTCAGAGAGGTTGTTGAGTCTCCTTCTCTGGAGACCCAAAACCTGCCTGCACACATTCCTGTGCAGCCTGCTGTAGGTGCTCCTGCTTTGGCAGGGGGATGGGACTAGATGATCTCCAGAGGTCCCTTCCCACCCCTGCCACTCTGTGGTTCTTTCCTACTGTGGCCTCCTGGCTTAATGTCATGTTCATACTCCATGTGACCTCAGCATGCTGGTACAACAGTTACAGAAGAAGGTGGTCTCTGGGCTGGGGTTGAGCAGCCAGGCCTATGCAGCTTAGAAAAAGCAAGTGGGTTTGTCTTTAAGTGTCCCACAGCGTCCTTGTGTGATTCCATTATCAGGTCCAAGGTGCTGCTCAAAGCTGGAAACTTTAGCACAGTGGAAAACCACCTTGGAGTTAAGAGCTGGGAGTGCTGCACCTTCTGCTCAGTTCACACAGGATTCTTCTGATCCTTCTCTGCTGGGTGTTGAGAACAGCAGCAGCCTCTCCGGAGCAGCCACCATGTGTCCCTGCCTCCTTTTTTTCACCTAGCTGTTAACAGCTGCCCTTGTCTAGTGACTTTTATGGCCAGCAATGAATTTTCCATGCTCCTCTTAACAATTTGTGTAGCTTTCCACCCACATTAACCATCTGCTGTTTTTCACACCCCCTGGCGTTTGCAGTGAGGCCGCTGCAGAGCCACCCGGTGTCCACTTAACGAGGGGATTAAAGGTGACTCAGAGCAGGCTGTGAAAACCAGAGCTCTCAGCTTCTCGGGCTCGAGATGGTTTCTGGCCTTTTAGCTCACAGATGGCTCAGAGTCTCAAAACTGAAAGAGTTCCTCTCAGGACTCAGTCTGCACGTTTTTCAGACCCTAGTCCAGTCATTTTAAGCAATGACTTGGCTCAGGGAAGTGTGAATGTGCCTCCAGAGCTTTTGCAGAGCAAGAAGGAGATCTTGGCACCGTGCAGCTCATTGTGTATATTTTTCCCTTGAAAGATTTGGCTTGGCTTCTTTTATTTATTGGGTTTTTTTTCCCCCCTCCCCTTACCCAAGTCTCACAAACCTCAGTGGCAAGACAGAACCTGCATTGTGCTGCAGAGCTTTCCTCTAAGTCTGGAGCTGGGGTCATTCACCAGGTTTTTGTTATGCCTTTTTTAATGGAGGTTTCTCCATGTGGCATGCCAGTGGGAAAAAGTAAATCAGTGAGGTGCTCAGGGTATTCATTGCTGTTGCTAATGCTTGACTGTTCAATGCCAGTGTTTTGCATATCAGAATTAAGCTAGCTGAACTGCCTTTGAGTGAGGCTGAGCTAAACAGTGAGGTGCCCTGGTTAAGGGTGGGTGTGATGATTTCCTCTGGGAAGAGGCCAGGGAGGCAGCCTGTGGATGCCATAATTCTGTCTGCGTTTTAACAGCCCTCCCCCCTGCAGTCACTGTAGAATTAAAAGTTCTGATCAAGGTTTTATTGCCTTGCCCAAGGCTATTCCACACATTCTGCAGGGCCATAAAGAGGGGGAGAGGTCTGCCTCAAAAGAGCACTGCATTAGCATAATGATGGCTGACCTTATTACCACTCTAACCCCCTGTGTGATGCTGACAGCAGAGGGACTTTGTTGTCAGTAAAGCTCAGAGGTGGTGCTTAGGCACTCAATATACAGCTAAGAAAGGGTGGGGATTGGAAGGAACCTCCAGAGATCATCTAGTCCAACCCCCTGTGTTAAAGCAGGTTCACCAAGAGGGCCAATGGCATCCTGGCCTGCATCAGGAACAGTGTGGCCAGCAGGAGCAGGGAAGTCATTGTGCCCCTGGACTCAGCAGGGTATCCTGTGAGTCCTGTGTCCAGTTCTGGGCTCCTCAGTTTAAGAAGGACATTGAGACACTTGAACGTGTCCAGAGAAGGGCAACAAGGCTGGGGAGAGGCCTTGAGCACAGCCCTGTGAGGAGAGGCTGAGGGAGCTGGGGTTGCTTAGCCTGGAGAAGAGGAGGCTCAGGGGAGACCTTACTGCTGTCTACAACTACCTGAAAGGTGATTGTGGCCAGGAAGGGGTTGGTCTTTTCATATACATCAAGCAACCAGCACCAGAACAAGAGGACACAGTCTCAAGCTGCACCAGAGGGGGTTTAGGCTGGAGGTGAGGAGAAAGTTCTTCCCAGAGAGAGTTGTTAGCCATTGGAATGTGCTGCCCAGGGAGGTGGTGGAGTCACCATCCCTGGAGGTGTTCAAGAGGGGATTGGATGTGGCACTTGGTGCCATGGTTTAGTCATGAGGTCTGTGGTGACAGGTTGGACTGGATGATCTTTGAGGTCTCTTCCAACCTTGGTGGTTCTGTGATGCTGTGTTGGACAGGAACACATCCAGTCAGGTTTTGAAAGTCTCTGGAGGAGACTCCACAACTTCTCCAGGCAGCCTGGTCCAATGTTCCAGCACCCTCACAGTAAAGAAGCTTTTCCTGATGTTCCAGGCTGAAGAGCCTCAGCTGTCTCAGCCACAGCCCTTCTGGAAGCAGCCTGTATTCCCTTGCTGGAACTGCAATTAGGTGTCGTAAGAGACGGAGTCTGTCAAGCTGCCATCTGACCATGGGCAGGTGGCTCAATGTACCTCAACCTACCTGCTGTCCTTTGGCCAAGCCAGAGTTTGAAGCAACTGCCAGAGCAGTGAAAGGTGAAAGTATCAGGTGGCAGCTTCTCCTGTTGTGTTCTGTGCTGCTTTCTTAACCTGCTGCTCCTGGCAGTAGGAAGTGGCGAGCAGATGTGGGAAAGGTCAGAATCACCTTTGTACAGGCTACTGAGCTGCTGTGAATTTGCCAGGTACACTTCAAGCTGAGCTGCTCTTTCCTGCTGACAGAATCCTAGAATGAAAACTGAGCTGCTGACTTTGGCATCTTCTCCTCTCCAGCAGTAGCCCAAACCCCTGTTTTTCCTATCACATGTGCCTCTGTGGCCTCAGCCTTGCACTGTGAGGCCTTCTCCCTGCTCTGTCCCATAGCACTTCTGTGGCTGGAGCGCTGCAAAGGCTTAGCGTCCTGCTGTTGAGACCAGACACTCCATGTGAAATTAATTTAGATGGGTCTGCTATGCAGCAAGCTGATAGCAGTCCTTTGTCAAACTGAAAAATAAGAGCAAAGGGAGTTATCCCCTTTCCTTGGCCTCTCTGGGATGAATCTCCTGTTACATCTGTGACCGAGCAACCAAATGAACAGTCCCTATGTGAAGCTTGTTTGCACCTCTAACTAAGCATATTCCAGAAATTCCTGAATATGTTGATTCTGGCTAAACAGGAACTGGTCCCAGGGACTTCTGTTAGTGAAGTGTGGTCTTGGGAGGGTGAGGGAAGTATTTCAGCTGAGTTGGGGGAAGAGGGTAAGAAGAGAAGTCTACCTGGAACTACTCGTGGTTCTCCGGTGCCAAGGACGAATAACATCCTGTGCTCCTCAGGCAACTGGCCTGCAGGATTTTCTTTAGTCTCCCCTGGGAAAGGAATCAGTCCTGAGTTAAAGGGGAAAATGAGTACCTCGACCAGCAACATGCAGTCTCTGCACTAGGCTAAGCTGAGGATGTGGAAAAACTAAAGTAGCCCTGAGCCATACTGCAGCAGCGAGAGGCAAACAAACCTGCTTCAAGGTGCTGTTCCCTTCCAAAGCTGAATGAGAGAAAGATGTTTGATGGTTCAATATTGGGATACTGAGCCTGCTTGTCTTGTATGCTTAAAACTCAAGCAAAGCATGGGGGGGGGGGGGGGGGGGGGGGAAGGGAGGGTGATCCTGATCCAGTGCACGAGTTGCTGGAGCTCCCTTCTCCAAGGGAAGGGGGAAACGTGCTCCCTAAAGGTTAAGGACTGCAGAGATCAAAATGCTGCAGCCCCAGACCTGCTGCAGCGTGACCCCTGCCTCCTTTGAACACAAGGTGGAATTCTGATAAGCAGGCAACCACTTGACTCTCCAGTCCCCCTCAAATACTTGCAATGGGAAACCATTCCCAACATGCATGAGGGGAAAAAGGCCAAGATTCCTAATGCAATTTAGACGTAGCTATGGGGGAGGTGGCTTTGCCTGGAAGGACATTATGTACAGAAACGAGGGGAAGGGGATTGTATTGGATGATCCCTGGCAGCCTCTCTGCCAGCACAGCATCTGGTTTCAATCAGCTAATCAGATCCTGTTTGCAGGCCTTTTTCAGCTGTGTTTCCCTTGAAAGCCCAGTTCCTTGTCCAGATGGGGCAGGACTGCTTGCGATTACAGCGCGGTTAGCACAAGGGCAGCAAACCCCAAAATGTTATCATGTGCTCAGCACTTCCACCAAAATGTTACAAGGAGAAACCCTTCCCCTGGGGAGCCATAGAACCACTGCAGTTGGAAAAGACATTTAAGATCATCTAGTCCAAGCATTACCTAACTCTACCAAGGCATTGAGGCCATCATCAGTGAATTTGCAGATGACACCAAGCTGGGGGCAGGAGTTGATCTGCTGGAGAGTAGAGAGGCTCTGCAGAGGGACCTGGACAGGCTGGACAGATGGGCAGAGTCCAAGGGCAGGAGATTTAACACATCCAAGTGCCAGGTTCTGCACATTGGCCACAACAACCCCATGCAGTGCTACAGGCTGGGGTCAGAGTAGCTGAGAGCGGCCAGGCAGAGAGGGACCTGGGGGTGCTGGTTGATAGTAGGCTGAACATGAGCCTGCAGTGTGCCCAGGCAGCCAAGAGGGCCAGTGGCATCCTGGCCTGTATCAGGAACAGTGTGGCCAGCAGGAGCAGGGAGGTCATTCTGCCCCTGTACTCAGCACTGGTCAGGCCACACCTTGAGTCCTGTGTCCAGTTCTGGGCCCCTCAGTTTAGGAAAGATGTTGAGTTGCTGGAAGGTGTCCAGAGAAGGGCAACAAAGCTGGGGAGGGGTCTGGAGCACAGCCCTGTGAGGAGAGGCTGAGGGAGCTGGGGTTGCTTAGCCTGGAGAAGAGGAGGCTCAGGGGAGACCTTATTGCTGTCTACAACTACCTGAAGGGAGGTTGTAGACAGGCAAGGGTTGGTCTCTTCTCCCAGGCGGCCAGCACCAGAACAAGAGGGCACAGTCTCAAGCTGCACCAGGGGAGGTTTAGGCTGGAGGTTAGGAGGAAGTTCTACACAGAGAGAGTGATTGCCCATTGGAATGTGCTGCCCAGGGAGGTGGTGGAGTCACCATCATTGGAGGTGTTCAAGAGGAGACTTGATAGGGTGCTTGGTGCCATGGTTGAGTTGATTAGTTGGATGATAGGTTGGACTTGATGATCTTGGAGGTCTCTTCCAACCTGGTCTATTCTATTCTATTCTATTCTATTCTAATGCTAAGCCATGCTCCTTGCCACCACATCTTTGCATCTCTTAAATACCTCCAGGGATGGGGATTCAACCACCTCCCTGGGGAGTCTCTTCCAGTGTTTGAAAACCCTTTCAATGAAGAAATCTCTCCCACTGTCCAATCTAAACCTCCCCTGGTGCAAACTAAAGCTGTTTCCTCTCATGCCTTTACTTGTTACTAGGGAGAAGAGACCAACCCCCACCTCACTCCTCCTTTCAGGGGGTTGTAGAAATCAAGGTCTCCCTTCAGCCTCCTTCTCTCCAGATTAAACAACTCCAGTTCTTTCAGCCACACCTCACAAGACCTGTTCTCCAGACACTTCACCATCTTCCTTGCTCTACTCTGGCACCTCAATGTCTTTCTTGTGGTGTGGGCCCAAAAGTGAATGCTGGACTCAGGACTGTGTACAGGGCCTCAGTCCCTTCCCTGGTCCTGCTTGTCACACACACGCAGAGATGTGGTGCTAAGGGACATGGTTTAGCACAAGACTTTAGACTAAGATACCAGTTGGATTTGATGAGCTTAAATGTCTTTTCCAATTGAAACAATTATATGATCCTATGGCACTGTAACAAGCTCACACCTGCCATGAAGCAGCACTGCATGAAATCAGACAGGTGTATCAATGAGGAGCCAGTACCGGGGCCAGGTGCCTTCCTAGTGCTGTCCATTGCTTTCTCACACTGATTTCTGAGAGAGAGGTGTTGCAACCCCTCTTTCCAGTTCTCACCAGTAGGTTTGCACAACAAGGAGCTCATAGCTCACATGGTTTAAAAGGTTAATAACAGCAGCTGGCTGCTGTAGTGACTTGGAGACACTTAGGCACGGCAAGCAGTTTGGCAGGAGATGCTGAACTTACATCCGAGGTAAGATGTTACCCTGTCTGCCCACAAAGAAGATTTCAAAGGTGGTTTTGCATTTCAAAGACTAACAAACATCACCACAAAAAGAGGGAAGGTACAACATGGCCCCTTGAGTAAATCAGTAGTGACAGTAAAGGCAATGCCTGGCTGGCATTCATTAGCTCTGCTCAGTCTCTTGTTCACTGATCCATCGGCATCCTCATCACTGGATCTTGTCGCCTTGGGTTGTTGTGTTTGTGCCCAGGTGGCCAAGAAGGCCAATGGCATCCTGGCCTGCATCAGGAACAGTGTGGCCAGCAGGAGCAGGGAAGTCATTGTGCCCTGTGCTCATCACTGGTTAGGCCACACCTCGAGTCCTGTGTCCAGATCTGGGCCCCTCAGTTTAGGAAAGAGGTTGAGTTGCTGGAAGGTGTCCAGAGAAGGGCAGCAGAGCTGGGGAGGGGTTTGGAGCACAGCCCTGTGAGGAGAGGCTGAGGTAACTGGGGTTGCTTAGCCTGGAGAAGAGGAGGCTCAGGGGAGACCTTATTGCTCTCTACAACTCCCTGAAGGGAGGTTGTAGCCAGGTGGGGGTTGGTCTCTTCTCCCAGGCAGCCAGCACCAAAACAAAAGGACACAGTCTCAAGCTGTGCCAGGGGAGGTTTAGGCTGCATGTTAGGAAGAAGTTCTTCATAGAGAGAGTGATTGCCCATTGGAATGTGCTGCCCAGGGAGGTGGTGGAGTCACCATCCCTGGAGGTGTTTAGGAGGAGACTTGATGGAGTGCTTGATGCCATGGTTTAGTTGATTAGACAGTGTTGGATGATGGGTTGGACATGATGATCTCAAAGGTCTCTTCCAACCTGCTTTATTTCTGTTTTATTCTATTCTATTCTAAAGATAAAACAAGAGTTTTTGAGGGATTTGAGTATTGTAAGGTAAAGAAGTTTTTTGCCTGAAAACTGCTGGGCATAGCTGAAAGGCTCCCTGAAAGTGCTCTGTAGTGCAGGCCAGGGGCAGTGTCCCTTTTCTGGTCTCAGAGGACTCTTGCCAAGGTGACTGGATAGTGTGGCATTTCCAGGAACATAAGCCTCTCTGACTTGCTGTGAAAACATCCAGAAGCTCATACACAGCAGTATGAACTGTGGACTTGGTAAGATGTTTCTGAGCAGACACCAGCTGACGGTCAACACGATGATCTGCTAGAAAGCCACTCTGTGGAGAAGGACCTGGGAGTGCTGGTGGGCAAGTTCACCATGAGCCAGCAGTGTGCCCTTGAGGCCAATGGTACTCCAGAGTGCCTTAAGAAAAGTGTGGCCAGCAGGTTGAGGGAGGTTCTTCTGCCCTGCTACTCTGCCCCAGCCAGGCCTCAAAAGAAGGATTGTGTCCAGTTCTGGGCTCCCCAGTTCAGGAGAGACAGGGAACTACTGGATAAAGTCCAGTGGAGGGCCATAAAGATGGTGAGGGGCCTGGAGCATCTCCCTTACAAGCAGAGGCAGAGGCTGAGAGACCTGGGGCTCTTCAGCCTGAAAAAAAAATAGAAGACTGAGAGGGGATCATAGCAATTCTTATCTAAAGGGTGGAGGATGAGAGGATGGGGCTGGGCTCTTTTCAGTGGTGCTCAGTGGTAGGACAAGAGGCAATGGACACAAACTAGAACACAAGAAGTTTCATTTGAATATCAGGAAAAACTTCACTGTGAGGGTGTTGGAGCACTGGGCCAGGCTGCCCAGAGAGGTTGTGGAGCCTCATTCTCTGGAAACTGTCAAACCCCACCTGGATATGTTTCCTGTGCCACCTGATCTAGGAGTACTTGTGTTAGGACTTGATGATCTCTGAGGTCTTTTCCAACCTTATTGATTCTGTGATTCTAAAACAAGTAGGTGGGTTGGACTGGGTGATCTCCAGAGGTCACTTCAAGCCCCCACCCTTCTGTGGCAAACAAGAATCTCTGTTAAGTCCAGAGCTGTAAGGAAGAACTCTGAGCAGAAGAGCTGCTCTGCTCTGATAGCAGACAAGAGCACTTCAGAAATGCAAACACATTTTATGGCAGTGGTAGGGGAGTGGCTTTTGGCAGATCCCAAAGAAGTTGTTCCAGTCAAGGGAAATGCTCCATGGAGCTTTGTTTGCATTTGAGCATCTCTTTGAACTTAACTCCATTACAGCAGTGTACCAAAGCATTTGCAAGGGACTGATCCAGCATTTTAAATAATAATAATAATGATGATGATAAAATTAGAAACCCAAACAACTGAAAACCTCAAAGCACAACACATGGAATGGAATGGAACAGAATAGAACAATGGAATGGAATGGAATGGAATGGAATGGAATGGAATGGAATGGAATGGAATGGAATGGAATGGAATAGAATAGAATAGAATAGAATAGAATAGAATAGAATAGAATAGAATAGAATAGAATAGAATGGAATGGAATGGAATGGAATGGAATAGAATAGAATTAACCAGGTAAGAAAAGACCTTCAAGATCATCAAGTCCAACCTATCACAACATCTAATCAACCAAACCATGGCATCAAGCACCCCATCCAGTCTCCTCCTAAACACCTCCAGGGATGGTGACTCCACCACCTCCCTGGGCAGCACATTCCAATGCCTAACAACTCTTTCTGTGAAGAATTTCTTCCTAACATCCAGCCTAAACCTCCCCTGGCACAGCTTGAGACTGTGTCCTCTTGTTCTGGTGCTGGTTGCTTGAGAGTAGAGACCAGCTCCCTCCTGGCTACAATCTCCATTCAGGTAGTTGTAGACAGCAATAAGGTCCCCCCTGAGCCTCCTCTTCTCCAGGCTAAGCAACCCCAGCTCCCTCAGCCTCTCCTCACAGGGCTGTGCTCCAAACCCCTCCCCAGCTTTGTTGCCCTTCTCTGGACACCTCCCAGCAACTCAACATCTTTCCTAAACTGAGGAATAAAGCATAGGAATAAACCATAGGAATGCTCTGCAGCCTGGCTGGGGCAGTAGGAGCCCTCAGTGGGACCTGCTGATGTGCCAGCTCAGGTCTGCAGAGCTGAGGGGCATTGGATGGGTACTGAGTGTGACAGGGCATACCAAGCCCCAAGGAAGATGGAGTTTGTGCAGATGGATTAGCCATGTGCAAGATGTGGCACAAGGAGCAGCTGAGGGAGCTGGGCTTGTTTAGCCTGGAGAAGAGAAGGCTGAAGGGAGACCTTATTGCTCTCTACAACTACCTGAAAGGTGGTTGGAGCTAGCTGGGGGTTGGTCTCTTCTCCCAAGTAACAAGTGACAGGAGGAGAGGAAATGGCCTCAAGTTGCACCAGGGGATGGTTAGGTTGGATATTAGGAAAGGTTTCTGTACTGAAAGAGTGGCCAAGCACTGGAGCAGGCTAGCCAGGGAGTGGTGGAGTCACCTGGAGGTGTTAACAAACTGTAGACACACTGCCTCTGGATGTTTCTGGGCACGGTGGTGTTGGGTTGACAGTTGGACTTGATGATCTCAGAGGTCTTTTCCAACCTGAATGGTTCTGTGATTCTTAGCAGTTTTTGGAGCAGTTAGGCAAATGCTCTTCTGCTGCATCACATTTAGATGTTTCCCTTGCTACACTGCGGTGATCACTGTTATCATTAGCAAACAGTGAAACAGTCACCGCTGAGGCAACACTGCTGAAATATTTCACAACTAGCAATAAGCTTTCAGACCAAACTGCTAAAAACAGACTTTGGGGCTGCCCCCTGCAAAACCCACTGCTCCCTCTACAACCACCTGAAGGGAGGTTGTAGCCAGGTGGGGGTTGGTCTCTTCTCCCAGGCAAGCAGCACCAGAACAAGAGGACACAGTCTCAAGCTGTGCCAGGGGAGGTTTAGGTTCCAGAAAGAGTTGTTGGCCATTAGAATGTACTGCCCAGGAGGTGGTGGAGTCACCATCCCTGGAGGTGTTCAGAAAGGGACTGGATGTGGCACTTGGTGCCATGGTTTAGTAGTCATGAGGTGTTGGGTGACAGGTTGGACTTGATGATCTCTGAGGTCTTTTCCAACTATATTGATTCTATGATTCTATGATTCTCTTGCCCCACCCTCTGGTGGCCCACTTCCAAGGGGCTCAAAGCACACCACCTTTCCAGTACCTGGGTTGGAAAAGCCTGTCAGTGTTTGCTGTTGGATGCTCAGAGACATTGCAAGCAGCAGAACTAGGAACAGTGGAAAGCTGTGGAAAATAACATTGCAGAGTCAGCAGCAAAGGTTTCTGATGGAGGTCTGCCTCATGAGCCCAGTCTTGCACACATCTCCTGCCCAAGGCAATGCTCTGTCAGGTATACTAAGGAAATACAGTGCACCCCTGGAGCAAGCAGCAAGGACAGGAGAGGTGGCAAGCAGTTCCAGCAGCACCCCATCCCACAGCACAGATCAGTGCAGTTCATAAACCATCATCAATAAACTGAACATGTTGACTCCAGACTCTCCCCGAGGTTTGGAGGGGTTTGGCATGGGGTGTTTTGGGTAGAGAGAAACAAAGCATCCCCCTAGACATTTCAGTCATTCTTTGATGTGTGAATGGAGCATGGTTCTGTGAATGGAGCATGTGCCTGCACCTAGGCACTGCAGAAGAGATGGGTGCTGTGCCCACGGCAGCGCTGCACAGCTGGGAGCTCACACCGCTCACAGCCCTCCACCTCCAGCTGCCAGCACCACTGAGCAGTCTAAACAGCATTGCCTTTGCTCTGTCTAGCAAATCCCAAGAGAAGAGCAGCTGTAGCAGCTCCAGGACAGCAGTAGAGGGGTATGCACATTAATCCAGAGAGAAATATTCTTTTCTCTTGGCTCTGGAACAAGCCCTAATGAGAAGCAGCCCACCCGAGCTTTTGAAGAACAAACTCACCAGGAGAATCCTCTGCTCTGATCAGCCTCCAACCCTCTCATCTGCTTAGGAGAAATAATAAACTTGGACATACAAGTTATTTTCAAACACACACTTGAGCAACCTCACACAGGGAGGAATGGCAGGGAGGACAGGGCCAACACTGGCACGGCTCCCCCCGGCGAAAGGCAATGCCTGCAGAGCACCTCTTGGTTCCTTTGGGAAGCTGAGGGAGGGGGGCTTTGTTTCCCAGGGTCCCAAAAAATAAAGGTTCATTGGGGTTTTTTTTAAGCTAGGCTCAGTCCTGTCTTGTGCAGGCTGCTGTGTTCTGACACACTGTGGTGTGCTAGGACAGACACCCACCTGCCCCCAGTGTGGGCAGGCACGGCACCCACAGTGCTGCGTGGCACAGGTAGACAGGGCCTGGGCAGCTTCTTGGGACTGCCTGGAAAACAAACCAGAAACACAGAGTCCTCCTCAGAGAATGCACAACTTCTGCAAAGAATGCACTTTGGAGATGTTAATCTCTTGGCCTGAGCTGTGATACTCGTGCTTTGGGGTTGGTTTGTTCCTTTTTCTCAAATTATAAATATTTAACTTTTTCAAAGCACCAAGGGGGTGGTGGAAGCCTCATCCCTGGAGGGGTTTCAAGGATGCAGAGATGTGGTGCTGAGGGACATGGTTTAGCAGCAGGCTTGGGAGATTAGATAATGGTTGGACTGGATGATCTTAAAAGGTCCTTTCTGATTGAGACAGTTTGATGATGCTGTTTTCCTTTAGCATTCACTTCCCTGATGGCAGACACCTTTTGTTTGAAACATCATAGAACAGAATCATAGAACCAGTAAGGTTGAAAAAGACCTCAGAGACCATCAAGCCCAACCTGTCACCCAACACCTCATGGCTAACTAAACCATGGCACCAAGTGCCACATCCAATCCCCTCTTGAACACCTCCAGGGATGGTGACTCCACCACCTCCCTGGGCAGCACATTCCAGTGGCCAATTACTCTGTGAAGAACCTTCTACCCACCTTGAGCCTAAACCTCCCCTGGCACAGCTTGAGACTGTGTCCTCTTGTTCTGGTGCTGGTTGTCTGGGAGAAGAGACCAACCCCCACCTGGCTACAACCTCCCTTCAGGTAGTTGTAGACAGCAATGAAAGATGTTGAGTTGCTGGAAGGTGTCCAGAGAAGGGCAACAAAGCTGGGGAGGGGTTTGGAGCACAGCCCTGTGAGGAGAGGCTGAGGGAGCTGGGGTTGCTTAGCCTGGAGGAGGCTCAGGGGAGACCTTCTTGCTGTCTACAACTACCTGAAGGGAGGTTGTAGCCAGTTGGGGGTTGGTCTCTTCTCCCAGGCACCCAGCACCAGAACAAGAGGACACAGTCTCAAGCTGTGCCAGGGGAGGTTTAGGCTAGAGGTTAGGAAGAAGTTCTACATAGAAAGAGAGATTGGCCATTGGAATGTGCTGCCCAGGGAGGTGGTGGAGTCACCATCACTGGAGGTGTTTAGAAAGAGCCTGGATGGGGAGCTTGGTGCCATGGTTTAGTTGATTAGATGGTGTTGGGTGATAGGTTGGACTTGATGATATCAAAGGTAATTTCCAACCTAGTTTATTCCATTCCATTCCATTCCATTCCATTCCATTCCATTCCATTCTATTCTATTCTATTCTATTCTATTCTATTCTATTCTATTCTATTCTTGCAGCATCCCAAATCACAGTGTGACTCTTCAGGTAGGGCACAAGCTCAGGGCTGGTTTCACCTCCCCTCTCCTGGGATAAAGGCCCAGTCACATCAGCCTGGGGTCGTGTGCCGGGGCAGTGAGCACGGCCAGCAGGCACATGTGTGCACAAAGGCTCTCCAAAAAGGCTGCAGCTGGGGAAAGGGTCCCATCTTGGCATGGAACCTTGCCTCACTGCCTCCTCCAAGCCTTCTCCTCCCGAGAAAACATCAACAACCTCTCAGGCAGCTGATGTTTAGTCTGCCCCCGCCGCTGTGTCTCCAGCGTGCGCTGCCGGGCAGGGATCACTGCCTGGCAGGGATGTTGCGTTGCGGAGCTTGCAGGCCAGTGAGTGAGCATGGGGGTTATGACATGTCCTTAGCACTAGCACTGGCTCCTCTGCAAAGATGAGAGGCAGCTTCCCGGGTCCTGTGTGCTGGCCCAGGCGCAAACACCAGAGGACTGGCACCTGGCAGGGGCAGAGCAGCCAAGGGGCTCAGCCGGCGCTGTGGACTCTATCAGATGCACCACGGCTGCCATCCGCAGCTGCCAAAGTCTTTGAAGGACTCTTCACTTCAGAGAGTCCCTCCCTGTTGCAAAGCAGAGGAGCTGGCCAAGTGAGCACGTTACTCACCCTGTCTGCTGCACTGCACTGCTCAGAAACAGGGGCAGGAACCCTCACGGCATCACAGAGACCTTTCGGTAGGCCCACAGAGGGGGCCAGTCTGTATTGCCCAAAGGAGCGAGTGCTCCCAGGGACCACACACACCACTTGTCAGATTGGTTACTGGGATGGACTATGAACAGCTTAGGAACTTCCTAAGCTGTGGTCTAGGTACACCCACACATCGCTCCTCCAGGAACATCCCCCCCTAGCCCCTCCACCAGCTCCAGGCTCCCCAGGATGGGATGGAGATGAGCATGAGAAGAGTGTGGGTGGCACTGGGCACACAGCAGACTGGATTCAGGTTTGGGAAACAGCACAGCCAGGTCACTGAAGAGCTGTGCATGGAGCAGTTGCTGTATAAGCCCCAGACCCTGCTGCAGGCCACTGCTCTGGCAGCAGGCACCAAGCTGGTGCTGGGATGGCGACTCGATCCATCACCAGGCTGAACCACGGATACAGGAGCACACGGGGGACTTCACCAGTGTGTGGCATTTTGCTTGCAAGTCAACCACCAGCTTTTTGAAGGCATCACATGACATCTCTATTGAAAGGCTTTTGCTCAACTCAGCCAGCCACCTGGGTGCAGGTCTCCTCCACTTGCCTGTGTCAAACCCTGTGGCTGCAGGCAACCACAGTGACTGATGGAGACCGATGGAGCCAGAGCAGAGCCCTGTTGTGCTGGGCTCTCTGCTGGCCAGAGAGCCTGAAGCTTCTGGTGCCTGGGTCAGAGCAGAAAACCAGGGGCAGGAGTCAAGGTACAGGGTGTAGGAGTGCAGGAAAGCAATGGAACAGCCCTCATCTCGGGGATAGAATACATATCCCTTGCTGTCCTTAGATACGACAGGAGATGAGGAGGAGGAAGGTGGAGATCCAAGTGGCTTGCAAAAACGCCCCTTTGCTGATGTACCCCACAAACACCTGGCTCAGGTTTCAGCCAGGCCCCTGAGCTGCTGTGTGCAGGCAGGGGATGTGTCTGCTTTCCCTCTCCTCCCTGCCCTGCTCAGTACGTCAGCAGCAGCTGGCACACGACGAAAGCTTTTGCGCAGGCTGCACCTGGCTCTCCACCCCCATCCCGTTTCAGCTGCCCTGCTCTCTCACAAGAGCTGCTCTTTCGAGTCAGAAAAGGGCACCGAGAGAGCAGCTGTTTCCAGCCACAAGCCCTGCTGCACCACGTCAGCCAACGGGGCTGACAGAGCAGGTCAGGGAAGGGCCAGCCCCCCGGCGTCCTGGCTTCAGTGCAACCAGGAGGTCTCCCTCTGAACATTTTCCCTTTGGTTTCTGGCTGCCCAGCAAACCTGGCATCTCCCCCAAGGCAATGGCAGGGCCACGAAGAGCTGCCACCCTTTGCTCCTGTTGTGCCAATGGGAAAGCCAAGCATGCACAACACCTCCAACAGAGAGAGTCTTCTTTTGAGGCTGCTGAAGTTCTGGTGGCCCCCAGAGCCATCTCTGCCCTAGATCCAGCCCCAGGAGAGCCCTAAGTCCACAGGCTCCCTTTTCTGTTTTCTCAGGACACATCCAACACAGCTCCCTCATCCCAAGACATGCCCAAGCCTACAGACAGCTACAGGAGGATCTCCACACGCAGGCTGCCTGGGACAGCCAGGGAGCAC
The DNA here is from genome assembly GCF_014839835.1 of Dryobates pubescens. Classification (NCBI taxonomy): domain Eukaryota; kingdom Metazoa; phylum Chordata; class Aves; order Piciformes; family Picidae; genus Dryobates; species Dryobates pubescens. The sequence goes on along the minus strand of NC_071619.1, from coordinate 40,812,253 downwards.
CAGCTCATCTTCTGAGCTGCCAAACAGAGAGGGACCTGGGGGTGCTGATTGACACCCGCCCTAACATGAGCCAGCAGTGTGCCCAGGTGGCCAAGAGGGCCAATGGCATCCTGGCCTGTATTAGGAATAGTGTGGCCAGCAGGAGCAGGGAGGTCATTGTGCCCCTGTACTCTGCATTGGTTAGGCCACACCTTGAGTCCTGTGTCCAGTTCTGGGCCCCTCAGTTTAAGAAGGACATTGAGACACTTGAAGGTGTCCAGAGAAGGGCAACAAGGCTGGGGAGAGGCCTTGAGCACAGCCCTGTGAGGAGAGGCTGAGGGAGCTGGGGTTGCTTAGCCTGGAGAAGAGGAGGCTCAGGGGAGACCTTCTTGCCCTCTACAACTACCTGAAAGGTGGTTGTAGACAGGAAGGGGTTGGTCTCTTCTCCCAGGCAACCAGCACCAGAACAAGGGGACACAGTCTCAAGCTGTGCCAGGGGAGGTTTAGACTCGAGGTGAGGAGAAAGTTCTTCACTGAGCGAGTCGTTCGTCATTGGGATGTGCTGCCCAGGGAGGTGGTGGAGTCACCGTCCCTGGAGGTGTTCAAGAGGGGATTGGATGTGGCACTTGGTGCCATGGTCTAGTCGTGAGGTCTGTTGGAACAGGTTGGACTCGATGATCCTTGGGGTCTCTTCCAACCTTGGTGATGCTGTGATACTGTGATACTGTGATCTGCTATGGCAGCTCACTGCAGGCTCAGAGGGGCAGCGATTCATTGGTTGCAACCACAAGAATCACTTTAGCTCGGCACACCAAGGCACACCAGTGAGGAGACAGGTTTCTCCTCTTCACATTGCCATAGCATGAGTCTTCTCCCTGGGGAAAGCTTAAGCAGCATATCTCACAGTGCTGAGGAGAAGGCTGCTGGCCAGCTATAACCCTTCCTATAATGTCTTCCAGGGACTGAGAGACTGAAGCCCCCTTGGTGCACATCATATTTCACCAAGACAATCCTTCCCCCACCTGAAAGCTGTGGCCAGACTTGCCAGAGGGGCCAAGCTGAGCTGAATCTGACCAGAGTTGCAAGCAGTGTTACTCATCTTCTCACTGGAGCAGCAATGGACTGGATGAAACTCTGGTATCAACGTTTAGAAGACCTCCAGCTGCCTAGGCTCGTTCTAGAGGCAAGGCTCCAGAGCCTTATTTCAATCCAGCAAACCTTTCTCAGGCACTGCAATCTCATGTGATATGAGGAGCTGGCTCTGTGGCTCTGCCAGTTACTTCTGGGCTGTGAAGAAGAGGGGCACAGCCCCTTAACTGTTAGTCCATGAGCCAGCCATGAGGCTGTGCAAAACTGCTGGCTGGGATCAGGCTCAGTTGATTTGGTAGCAGCACTGGAGCTAGCAGTGGAGATGAGAAGGTGGGGGCTAGATGTAGCAACTCTGCCAGAAGTGAGGGACTTGCATGGTGCCAGGTGACACCACCATGCAGGGGACAGTACATTTCCTGTCCTGCACAGCAACAGAGCTGCCTGTGCAGTGCTATTTTACTGCTCATAGGCTAAATCAGGCTCTGTGGCCAGCCCCAGCCTCACTGCTGAGAAGCCAAGGTAATGGGAAGTGAAAGCCACAGAGACCATGACACCTGCTCTGCCTCACTGTTTGGCTTGCCTCTCTGAAGAAACCTTGAGCTGCTATATTTGAGCACTGATTGTGTCCTGGCTCTGTTCTTATCCTTGTTTGTGAAGTTTGACTGAGTTCACACACTCTTGTGCACACAACGTGCCCCCCTCCAGCTGCCAGGGAGCACTCACAGCTGCCCGAGATCCTCTCACGCTGCAGGGACACAGGCTCCTGGGGACAAAGCAAATGCTGTCCTCAGGCTTTCTACACCACCACCATGCCAGCACACACCAGAAACTTGAGAGGAGCTGCTGACAGCCCAGGCTGGGTGTAGGCTGCTTTACCTGGAGGGTGATGGAGCACTGGGCCAGAATTCCCAGCCTGGCTGTGGAGACTGTCAAAACCCACCTGGAGAGGGACCTGGGGGTACTGATTGACAGCCACCTAAACATGAGCCTGCAGTGTGCCCAGGTGGCCATGAAGGCCAATGGCATCCTGGCCTGCATTAGGAATAGTGTGGCCAGCAGGAGCAGGGAGGTCATTCTGCCCCTGTATTCTGCATTGGTTAGGCCACACCTTGAGCCCTGTGTCCAGCTCTGGGCCCCTCAGTTTAGGAAGGACATTGAGACACTTGAATGTGTCCAGAGAAGGGCAACAAGGCTGGGGAGAGGCCTTGAGCACAGCCCTGTGAGGAGAGGCTGAGGGAGCTGGGGTTGCTTAGCCTGGAGAAGAGGAGGCTCAGGGGAGACCTTATTGCTGTCTACAACTCCCTGAAGGGAGGTTGTAGCCAGGAAGGGGTTGTTCTCTTCTCCCAGGCAGCCAGCACCAGAACAAGAGGACACAGTCTCAAGCTGTGCCAGGGGAAGTTTAGGCTGGAGGTGAGGAGAAAGTTCTTCCCTGAGAGAGTTGTTAGCCATTGGAATCTGCTGCCCAGGGAGGTGGTGGAGTCACCATCCCTGGAGGTGTTCAAGAGGGGATTGGATGTGGCACTTGGTGCCATGGTCCAGTCATGAGGTCTGTGGTAACAGGTGGGACTTTGAGGTCTCTTCCAACCTTGGTGATACTGTGACATATCCCTGTGCAACCTGACCTAGGCAAACCTGCTCTAGCAGGGAGGTTGGACTACAGGATCTCCAGAGGTCCCTTCTAACCCCTATAATTCTGTGATTGCCCCCAGAGTCAAAGATCACTCAAACTCACTCAGGTTTTGAAGTCAGCCCTCAAGCCCTCCCACCCTTTTTCTGCCCAGTGAGAGGGGACATACTGGAGGGAGGCAGCTGAAGCAGGCAGTTCAGTCTGCTTTGACTAGGTGCACCAGCATGGTGGGACACATCCCCAAGACAGAGCTTTTACAAGCAGCCCAAGTCATCTGTTTATCTATCTCCTTCCTCCCATTGACATTTCCATAGTCAGGCTGCTCTAGTCCTGGCTTCTCCATTCTTAGTTACATATTTCCTCTTCTGTCCTTTACATGCTGGTGTCACACCCTTCACAAGGTGTTAGGGGTTGGAAGGGACCTCTGAAGGTCATTGAGTCCAACCTCCCTGCCAGAGCAGGACCATGGAATCCAGCACAGGTCACACAGGAATACATCCAGATGAGTCTTGAAAGCCTCCAGGGAAGGAGATTCCACAACCTCTCTGGGCAGCCTGTTCCAGTGCTTTGTGACCCTCACAGTGAAGAAGTTCCTCCTCATGTTGAGGTGGAACCTCCTGTGCCGGAGTTTATGTCCATTGCCCCTTGTCCTACCACAGGGTGCAACAGAGCAGAGCCTGTCCCCTCCTTCTTGACACCCAACCCTCAGATACTTATCAACATTTATCAAATCCCCCCTCAGCCTTCTCTTCTCCTGACTGAACAGCCCCAGGGCTCTCAGCCTCTCCTCATAGGGCACTGCTCCAGTCCCTTCATCATCCTCATAGCCCTCCACTGGACTCTCTCCAGCAGATCCCTGTCCCTCTTGAACTGGGGAGCCCAGAACTGGATGCAATATTCCAGGAGAGGCCTCAGCAGGGCAGAGTAGAGGGGGAGGAGAACCTCCCTGGATCTGCTGGACACACTCTTCTTAATGCACCCCAGGATCCCATTGGCCTTCATGGCCACAAGGGCACATTGCTGACCTATGGATAGCTTGTTATCCACCAGGACTCCCAGCCCTTCTCCACAGGGCTGCTCTCCAGCAGCTCACCTCCTAACCTGTACTGGGGCAGTGTATTATTCCTTCCTGCACTGATCCTTGTTGAGCCTCATTGGGTTCCTCTCTGCCCAGCTCTTCAGTCTGCCCAGGCCTCGTTGAATGGCTGCACAGCCTTCAGGTGTGTCAGCCAAGCCTCCCAGCTTGGTATCATCAGCAAACTTGCTGAGCAGACACTCTGTCCCCTCATCAGTGTCGTTGATGAAGATGTTGAACAGGACTGGATGCAGCACTGATCCCTGGGGAACTCCTCTAGTGCCAGCTCTGCAGCTGGACCTGACGTCATTGACCGCCGCTCTTTGGACTCGATACGAGCCTTCATCAGTCCTTTCAGTAGCTGTAGGGTCAGGGAGGACAGACTCAGATTCCAACACTTGCTGCCTGATCAGTCCCTGAGTTCAAGGAGGAGGCTGTCTTCAGAAACACTGGTGGGGAAAAGGTCTTGCAGAATAAGCACTCCCTCTAGAGCCTTTTATTCAGACTGGGAACACAAGGACCTTGGCAGCTTAACTCACTGACCTGCCCCTCTTCTTACTCACTGGCTAACTATCCCTGCAGCAGCTTCTGCCTCTTTTTTTGGGGGGGTGATATTTCTCCACCAGGAGAGGAAGCTCTGAACAGAGTTAATTAACCCATGGATGGCTGCCACACCCCAATTTTCATCCCACTCCAGGGCTGTCCGTGGTGCTGAGCCCAGGGCTGGCCGGGGGCACTGAGGGACACTGCCAGGCAAGGGGAAAGTGTCTGCTCCTTGGGTGAAGGCTGGAGGCAGAGGGCAAAAGAAAACACTGCAAGAACTTCCTCCCCCTACCTTACCCACTGAAAAAAAAACCAACAAAAAGCAACAAGAGGGGTGACCCCCTGGGCTGGTCAGGCCACACCTTGAGTCCTGTGTCCAGCTCTGGGCCCCTCAGTTTAGGAAAGAGGTTGAGCTGCTGGAAGGTGTCCAGAGAAGGGCAACAAAGCTGGGGAGGGGTCTGGAGCACAGCCCTGTGAGGAGAGGCTGAGGGAGCTGGGGTTGCTTAGCCTGGAGAAGAGGAGGCTCAGGGGAGACCTTATTGCTCTCTACAACTCCTTGAAGGGAGGTTGTAGCCAGGAGGGGGTTGGTCTCTTCTCCCAGGCAACCAGCACCAGAACAGGAGGACACAGTCTCAAGCTGTGCCAGGGGAGGTTCAGGCTGGATGTTAGGAAGAAATTCTTCATAGAGAGAGTGATTGGCCATTGGAATGGGCTGCCCAGGGAGGTGGAGGAGTCCCCATCCCTGGAGATGTTCAAGAGAGGATTGGATGTGGCACTTGGTGCCATGGTTTAGTCATGGGGTCTGTGGTGACAGGTTGGACTTGATGATCTTTGAGCTCTCTTCCAACCTCAATGATTCTGTGATCACTTGGTCCAAACTGCCCTGGTAAAGCAGGGCCTCCAGTTGCCCAGGACCATGTCCAGGTGGTTCTTACATGCCTCTTACAAGCCAAAACTGGATTTCAAAACTGGAATGGTCATCTGGGGCAGCAAATACTGCACCACCATCGCTCACACATAAAAGCCTGGGCTTCATCAAGACACTTGTGAGGGTCCTCAGATGTTACCTTTTCTTTCAAGAGGGTCCCTCTGAAAGACTTTCATTCATTAGTGACCATCAGGATGGCTCTGGTGGTTAGGGTGAAGGATACTCATAGAAGGACCCTGTGGTTCCATGAAGATAGAGCAGCTGGTTTCCTGAAGTCTCCTATAGTCCTGACACAGGACTGGCAGAGAAAAGTGATTTTTGCCTTTGTGAAGGTGTTTGCTAGCTAAGTCTGGAGAAGGCCAGTGGTAGCTCCTGAGCCCCTTACACTGGTGATGCAAGATGAAGAGGCATGTCTTGTATCAGGGCTCCTCAGCTTGGGTCCAGATCCTCTCATGTGTGACTGAGGCAAGTGGGGACTGCTCTCCTGTGCTGCCAGTGCAGAAACATGCAAACAAACCTGGTACCTGCAGCTGCAGGTCTGAGCCTGGATCATCCCACAGTCTGCAGTGACACAGGGAGTTCACCACCCCTGCCCTCAGCCAAAACAACACTCTCAAGGATAGAATAAATTAGAACAGAATAGAATAAACCAGCTTGAGACTGTGTCCTCTTGTTCTGGTGCTGGGTGCCTGGGAGAAGAGACCAACCCCCACCTGGCTACAACCTCCCTTCAGGTGGTTGTAGAGGGAGCAGTGGGTTTTGCAGGGGGCAGCCCCAAAGTCTGGTTTTAGCAGTTTGATCTGAAAGCTTATTGCTAGTTGTGAAATATTTCAGCACTGCTGCTTCAGAGGTGACTGTTTCACTGGGCCTGCTCATGATAACAGTGACCACCACGGTGTAGCGAGGGAAACATCTAAATGTGATGCCTAAACTTCCCCTGGCACAGCTTGAGACTGTGTCCTCTTGTTCTGGTGCTGGCTGCCTGGGAGAAGAGACCAACCCCCACCTGGCTACAGCTTCCCTTCAGACAGCTGTAGAGAGCAAGAAGGTCTCCCCTGAGCCTCCTCTTCTCCAGGCTAAGCAACCCCAGCTCCCTCAGCCTCTCCTCACAGGGCTGTGCTCCAAACCCCTCCCCAGCTTTGTTGCCCTTCTCTGGACACCTTCCAGCAACTCAACCTCCTTCCTAAACTGAGGGGCCCAGAACTGGACACAGGACTCGAGGTGTGGCCCATGGCAGACTGAAAAAAAAGGCAAAGCTTTCCAATTCTCAACTTTTACAGTCAGCATCATGCTTCCCCTTGGACCTCACTTCATATTATCTTCAAAAGCTTATGGGAAAGTGTTCACTAAGTCACCTCACAAGCCAGGATCACTGCCACCCATGGACGAGGCATTTCTTCCTCTAAACTGTAAAATCAGCGTCAGGAATGAGGATTAATGTGGCTCTTCCCAGATCCCCTCTTCCACTCTTGGACAAGAGGCTGCATGTTTTCATTCTCCTGGAATTTACCCAGTATTTCAAGCATTAACACTAAGATCTGCATAGCAGAATGCTCTTCCAGCCAGTTTCTCTCACAGCTTGCTGCTTTCTAATGATTTTCCCCTCTTGCTCGTAGGCTGACGACACCAAGCTGGGGGCAGGAGTTGATCTGCTGGAGGGTAGAGAGGCTCTGCAGAGGGACCTCGACAGGCTGGGCAGATGGGCAGAGTCCAAGGGCATGAGATTGAACACATCCAAGTGCCAGGTTCTGCACATTGGCCACAACAACCCCATGCAGAGCTACAGGCTGGGGTCAGAGTGGCTGGAGAGCAGTCAGGTGGAAAGGGACCTGGGGATGCTGGTTGATGGTAGGCTGAACATGAGCCTGCAGTGTGCCCAGGCAGCCAGGAGGGCCAATGGCATCCTGGTCTGCATCAGGAACAGTGTGGCCAGCAGGAGCAGGGAGGTCATTCTGCCCCTGTACACTGCACTGGTTAGGCCACACCTTGAGTCCTGTGTCCAGTTCTGGGCTCCTCAGTTTAGGAAGGAGGTTGAGTTGCTGGAAGGTGTCCAGAGAAGGGCAACAAGGTTGGTGAGGGGCTTGGAGCACAGCCCTGTGAGGAGAGACTGAGGGAGCTGGGGTTGCTTAGCCTGGAAAGGAGGAGACTCAGGGGTGACCTTGTTGCTCTCTACAACTACCTGAAGGGAGGTTGTAGTGAGGCAGAGGTTGGTCTCTTCTCCCAGGCAACCAGTACCAGCACAAGAGGACACAGTCTCAGGCTGCGCCAGGGGAGGTTTAGGCTGGAGGTTAGGAGGAAGTTTTACACACAGAGAGTGATTGCCCATTGGAATGGGCTGCCTGAGGAGGTGGTGGGGTCGCTGTCGCTGGGGGTGTTCAGGGCGAGGCTTGACAGGATGCTTGGTGCCATGGGTTAGTTGATTAGATGTTGTTGGATGATAGGTTGGACACGATGATCTTGAAGGTCTCTTCCAACCCGGTTTGGTCTATTCTATTCTATTCTCAAAAGTCATTTGTCGTCTAAGCAGGACAAGCTCCTTCATCAGAAACATGGCTCCATCTTTTTAACCTTTATTAACAGCCCTAATTCCAAAACCCCAAAGGCTGTAGGCCCCCCACACACTAAGTTTTGTTCCAAAAAAAGAAACACCTCCCCATTCTCTTTAAGGAAAAATGTAGCTGGTTGGTTTTCAGCAGCCCCTCCCTACATCAAACTTGACTCAACAAGGCCAAGTGACAAGTCATAGAATCATACAATCAGTAAGGTTGGAAAAGACCTCAGAGATCATCAAGTCCAACCTGCCACCCAACACCTCATGACTAACTCAACCATGGCACCAAGTGCCACATCCAATCCCCTCTTGAACACCTCCAGTGATGGTGACTCCACCACCTCCCTGGGCAGCACATTCCAATGGCCAATTACTCTTTCTGTGAAGAACTTTCTCCTCACCTCCAGCCTAAACTTCCCCTGGCACAGCTTGAGACTGTGTCCTCTTGTTCTGGTTGCCTGGGAGAAGAGACCAACCCCCTCCTGGCTACAACCTCCCTTCAGGTAGCTGTAGACAGCAATAAGATCTTCTCTGAGCCTCCTCCTCTCCAGGCTAAGCAACCCCAGCTCCCTCAGCCTCTCCTCACAGGGCTGTGCTCAAGGCCTCTCCCCAGCCTTGTTGCCCTTCTCTGGACACCTTCAAGTGTCTCAATGTCCTTCTTAAACTGAGGGGCCCAGAACTGGACACAGGACTCAAGGTGTGGCCTAACCAGTGCTGAGCACAGGGCACAATGACCTCCCTGCTCCTGCTGGCCACACTATTCCTGATGCAGGCCAGGATGCCATTGGCCTTCTTGGCCACCTGGGCACACTGCTGGCTCATGTTCAGCTGCTGTCAGCCAGTACCCCCAGGTAGCTTTCTGCCAGGCTGCTCTCCAACCACTCTGTCCCCAGCTTGTAGCACTGCATGGAATATCACCTGGAGATTCCTGTCATGGGTGATAAGAACAGCAAGACATAGGCATGACTGTTCCTCAGGCTAAAGTTTCACTTCCTGTCCTCCTGGGTGTAGACCTTGGTTTTTGGTTTTTTTTCCCCCTTAAAACCCCCCTGAGGAGATATTCCACAACAATGTTTTTCTTCCATGGAAGATCACTTATGTAAACTTTTGTCTTCTAAAAGCAGATGCACTAGAGCAAGGCTTTGTTTTGGCAGGAGCTTCCTGATGTATGGCCACCTTAAAAAGAACTAAAACAATGGCTTGTAAGATTTCACAGAACATTTTGTCCTGTGCCCCAGGAGGTGACAGGGAGTCCAGGCTGGTGCCTGGCTTCAAAACCTGGCTGGTGCTTTTTTTCCCCCTCCTCTCTCATTGACACTTTGGCTTCAGGTTATCTGGAGTCCAAACTGAGCCTCCAGTTAATGTCATTGCTTCTAGAAGGGGCTGGTGTAGTATGCATGGGCTGAGGGTGATGTGGTGTGAGGACCATAAGCTTTGGGGAAGGTAAAAGATGCTGTTCGTTGTGTTGGGTTGTGATGGGTTAAAGCCCGTCCAGAAAACAGGGTGTGTCATCATAGTACCAGTCAGGGCTGGAAGGGACCACAAGGAGCATCTAGTTCCAACCCCCCTGCCATGGGCAGGGACACCCCACACTACATCAGGCTGGCCACAGCCTCATCCAGCCTGGCCTTAAACACCTCCAGGGATGGAGCCTCAACCACTTCTCTGGACAACCCATTCCAGGGCTTCACCACTCTCATGGGGAAGAACTTCCTCCTCACCTCCAGCCTCAATCTCCCCACCTCCAGCTTCATTCCATTCCCCCTAGTCCCAGCACTACCTGAGAGCCTGAGCAGTCCCTCCCCAGCCTTCTTGTAGCCCCCTTCAGATACTGGAAGGCCACAATTAGGTCACCTGGGAGCCTTCTCTTCTCCAGGCTGAACAGCCCCAACTCCTTCAGTCTGTCCTCACAGGAGAGGTGCTCCAGCCCTCTGCTCATCCTCGTGGCCCTTCTCTGGACACCTTCCAGCACCTCCAGATCCCTCTTGTCGTAGGGACTCCAGAACTGGAGGCAGTACTCCAGGTGGGGTCTCAGCAGAGCTGAGTAGAGGGGGAGAATCCCCTCCCTTGCCCTGCTGGCCACACTTCTCTTGCTGCAGCCCAGGATCTGATGGGCTTCCTGGGCTGCAAGTGCACACTGAGAGCTCCTGTTGAGCTTCTCCTCCCCCAGCACCCCCAAGTCTCTCTCCTCAGGGCTGCTTTCTAGCCAGTCCCTGCCCAGCCTGGATTTGTGCCTGGGATTGCCTTGTGAGTGCTTTGCCCTCCCTGCAGGGCGTTTTCCCCCTGGCAAACCCAGTCTGAGGTCTTTTCCAACCTTATTGATTCTATATCTGGGAGCCAGGCTCCACCTGGCACTTACCCAAAGGATACATAAACTTGCAACTGTATAATAGAAGTAAGGTTTTAAAAGCCACACATTTTAAGTAATGAGAGGTCTCTGGAAGTTAAACCCAGCTTTTTCCAAGCTTGTTTACAGTGGCCACACAGCATTTACACCTTATTTTCACAGTGCTTGAGCTCTCTGCTAACTCCATCCTGTGAAAAAGGAGATCTGGTTGGAGTCTAGGTAAGCTGCCAGCACTGAGGCATGTCTGGATTCCCAAGAATCCATCACTACGGAAATTAAAAGGAAATTAAAGCACTGGGAAAATAAAAAGGGCATGTTAGGTTGCTATGGAGCCTGATTCAATTTCAAGGTAAGGTTTAACTCCATGCTTAATTCACATCATCATGCAGCCAGTACAGCAGGAGGTTAGAGGGCCCCATGCTGCTGTTCAGCTCTCGGCAGCGCCCCGGGGTCCTCTCCACCTCGGCCTGTGGACAGAAATACTCTCCTCAAATCATAGAATCAGTAAGGTTGGAAAAGACCTCAGACATCATCAAGTCCAACCACATGAGTCAGTGTAGGCTGGGGACTGGCCTGCTGGAGAGCAGGCTGGAGGTGAGGAGGAAGTTCTTCACCCTGAGAGAGGTGAAGCCCTGGAATGGGTTGTCCAGGGAGGTGGATGGGGTGCCATCCCTGGAGGTGTTTAAGCCCAGGCTGGATGAGGCTGTGGCCAGCCTGATCTAGTGTGGGGTGTCCCTGCCCATGGCAGGGGGGTTGGAACTAGATAATCCTTATGGTCCCTTCCAACCCTGACTGATACTATGATACCAGGGAAGAGGGAAAGGACCTGGGGGTCCTAATGGATGGAAGGTTGACCGTGAGCCAGCAATGTGCTCTTGTGGCCAAGAAAGCCAATGGCATCCTGGGGTGTAGTGGAAGGGTGTGGTCAGTAGGCTGAGAGCAGCTCTCCTCCCTCTTTTCCTTCCAACCAGAGAACAAAAATCTGCCTGAGAACACCGAAGGCCAGAGCTCGCTCCCCGAGAACTCCACACGTAGCACACAACAGCAGAGCAGCACTTGGACACTCCCTGGTTCTGTGCTGCACTTACTGCAACAAGTTCCAAATTACATGCAAACTACAGCCCAAACCTGGGTGTAACACAGCCACCCTGCAGGTTCTGCTGCACACTGCTGCAGTTGTAAGCCAGACATGCCTGCAAGAAGATGGGGCACCTCTGCTTCACAACTGTGGTGCCCCAGTTCGCCTGTGGGGTTTCTTAAACACCTGCACACTATTCGGTTTCTGAGATGTCCCAGTACTGTCCATCCCCTTTCCCTGCCCACTCCACCAATAGGCAGGTCTTCCAAAACACCTGCTTCTGACCCTGCCAGCACATCCCTGTGTTACCTAAGCCCCTGTTCAGGCTGGGGAGAGGCCTTGAGCACAGCCCTGTGAGGAGAGGCTGAGGGAGCTGGGGTTGCTTAGCCTGGAGAAGAGGAGGCTCAGGGGAGACCTCATTGCTGTCTACAACTACCTGAAGGGAGGATGTAGCCAGGTGAGGGTTGGTCTCTTCTCCCAGGCAACCAGCACCAGAACAAGAGGACACAGTCTCAAGCTGCACCAGGGGAAGTTTAGGCTCTAGGTGAGAAGAATGTTCTTCCCAGAAAGAGTTACTGACTATTGGAATGTGCTGCCCAGGGAGGTGGTGGAGTCACCATCCCTGGAGGGGTTCAAGAGGGGACTGGATGTGGCACTTGGTGTCACGGTTTAGTCATGAGGTCTTGGGTGACAGGTTGGACTTGATGATCTTTGAGGTCTCTTCCAACCTTGGTGATTCTGTGATGTTTTGGTCTGGGAAATGGTAGTACACACAAACCTGCTGTCAGAGCAACTCTGCAAGAAAGGAAGCCAACCACCCCTGTGAAGCATTGACACACTTAAGCTGGAATACTACTCCATTCAAAGTTTCCTCTGTTCCAAAACAGACACTTCTTTGTACAAGCAGCATTTCTCTGGAATCATTTCCTGAACTTGCTGTGAGAGGCTGAGCCCCATGCACACATGTTGCTTCCACTGATGGAGCAGGGCCACAGGCACATATTCCAGTGCAGCTGGACAGCAGGACAGTCACAGCCACCAGCACATGCCAGACAGTTAGCAAATCTCCCACACCATTTGATAAACTCCCATGAGCGTTGCAAGGAATCTGGGTAGTGGCACCCACGGCAGGCTCTTCTCCCAAAACCAACTTACTTGTCCCTACTCTTAAGCAAAGCTGTCCTGGAGAAAAAAGTGGAAGGAAACTCAGGAGGTCTAGAGAGCTACATTAGTCCTGGAACAGGGCTACACAACACTTGGAGAGCCCTACATGAGCAGATGATTGTGATGGCAAGAGCAGGAAAAAAGTGGAGCTCCTCATTTCAGTCACGTTGTGAACTTGTGTCCCAAGGATACTTGGCATCAGTGTTTCAGGTGGGGCAGTGCAGTGGAAAGGACTAAGGAGCTGCTGCTCAGCAGTGACAGGACACAAGCTTGCCTGGCTCTCTACTCTGAATCTGTAGAAGGAAAAAACACCATCACCCCAAATCATCTGCATCCAGTACCATTGTGGACTTCGTGCTGATGCTGCCTTTAAACCACCTGCAGGTTTCAAAGTGCCCTCAACAACCTTGTGTACCCTTCAGAATGCAAGAACAATGCAAAACTGAGCACTCCTGGAACTAGGAAACACTTAATAAAGTAGTAAATAGCAAAGATGAGTTACTCTGTCCCAGAATCATAGAATCATTTGTGTTGGAAAAGACCTCAAAGGATCAGAGTCCAACCATTATGTGACACTACCAAGTCTGCTGCTAAACCGTGTCTCCCAGCACATCTCAGAAACACCTCCAGGGATGGGAATCCAATCACCTCTCTGGGAAGCCTCTTCCAGTCTTTGAGAACCCTTCCAGTCAAAAAGTTTCTTTTAATAGCCAACTTAAACCTGGCCTGGTGCAACTTGAGGCCATTTTCTCTTGTCCAATCACTTGTTACTAGGGAGAAGAGACCAACACCCACCTGGCTACACTTTCCTTCAGGGAGTTGTAGAGAGTGAGGTCTCCCTCAGCCTCCTTTTCTCCTGGCTAAACAACTCCAATCCTCTTTGCTGCTCCTCACAAGAGCTGTTCTCCAGACTCTTCACCAGTACTGAAGCAGTACTCCAGGTGGCCTCACCAGTGCCAAGGCCAGGTAGATAATCACTTCCCTCCTCCTGCTGATCAGGATGCTGTTGGCCTTCCTGGCCACATGGTGGCTTATGTTTAACCAGCTGTCAATCAACACCTCCAGGTCTTTCTCTGCTGGGCAGCTTCCTGGAGCGTTTCATGGGGTTGCTGTGACCCAAGTGCAGAATCAAGCACTTTGCTGAATTTCATACAGTTAGCCTTGGCCCACTGATCCAGCCTGTCCTACCCTGGAGCCTTCCAACCCTCAAGCAGATCAATGATCCCTCCCAGCTTAGTGGCATCTGTCCATCAACACTGTGACTATTTCTCCACAGGATTCAGACAATGTGTTTTCTACTCTCATGAACTGCAAAATACTACATCTGGAGACCAGGAGCACAGATGTTGTCAACAGCAGATGGGAGAGGCTGTCCTGAGAAGCAGCAGATGGACTTTGAAATCAGGATGAGCACTTGGGATGCCACTTAGGACTATTTATCTGTGGTGTACAGAGCAGTGGGCTAAGCCACTGGTGCTTGTTCATGAGATGTGCAGGAACCACAAAGGCTCACAAGAAAAAAACCCTTCCAGCTTCTGAACCCACCAGTTATACAAGAACCTGAAGGGATCAGTGGAAAGCATGGCACAGCCTGGGACTTTGATAAGGATGCAGTAATCCCCAGGTCAAAGATGACTTTCAGAGACCTATGTGGAAATGTAAATGAAGTTCACAGTGACAACCACAATCAAATATTAGAACAGGTTCTCCAAGTACACAGTTTGCATTACTGAGCACCTTCAGGGCAAGACTGGGAACTTTCCAGGAGGTACACCGAGATACAGCTTTCAGAATAGCTTATTCAGATAAGCAATACAGAGTGGGTAGAGAGGGGAATTGCTGCAGGTGGACAGTGGATTCAGAGGCATGAAAAACATCCACAAAGGGGCCAGCCTGTCACATACCCCACACCAAACAGGCCCAGAAGGCTTGCTTTGCTGCATGAAGGTGGTGACTGAATCACAAGGCTCACACTTCAACCATTCTCCTGCAGGGGAAACGATTTTCACTTTGAGATGCAATCCATATAAACCCTGAGTGGCACAAGCTTCCCTATACTCTGAAGCACATTTGCTAGCTGGGGAGGTAAAGTTAACATTTCAGGGGTGTAAGAGCACATTCTTTGTCTGTAGCACTCATGCTACAACAGAGCACAATCAAGCACATAACATCAGAAGGGCATTTTCTAGCTTTGACAGTGAAACTGCCTCTACAGAACCAAACCATCACTAGCTTGTTGGGAGTACAGAGGGACAGATTCTTTCCTAAAGCAGTTCATGCCTTGACATATGGACACTGCTGAAATAAGCAGGGCAGCCACAGGAGTCTATCAATTACAATAGAGTTATTGCTACAGATTTGGCTGGCCAGCTTCCTTGTGCTCCATCTTGGCCTGACCACTCCAGCAGTCTGCACTCTGCCATTTTCTGAACAGGGGTTTGGCATGGGCTGCCCTGCTCTACTTACCAGTGATGAAGCATGGCATTTTGTGGGACCAGCCAGCCTAGGAAACTAGTCTCTCCTGGCTTACTAAACCAAACTGAGAATCAATGCATAAACAGCAGAATAGGTAGTAAAGCTTTCCTTAACTACCAGTTCAGCATTTAGCAGCTGGTTTGGGCACAGCTCTTGGCAAGACTCCTTTCCCAGCAACTCTTTCCTACCAGGAAAATTACTAAGGTTTGGTAGGTTAACTGCTCCCTTTGCCTGTGGGATACAGCACTCATCTTTTCCTCGAGATGAAGCTCAACAGATGACAGCACTGCTACTACATGGCCACTCTATGTAACACCCCTGCTCCAGTGGCATATTACACCCTTTGATATCTCTCCCTTTTAAGTAGGTGGATAAATACAAATCCTGCTTTATTGCTGAAGATAGCAGCTTCAGGTGTTCAGGCTATTCATGCTCTAAATATGTAGTAAGCAAGAGTCAAAAAAGGCAAAGAAATGCAAAGCATACAGAGAAAAAGCTCTCTCTCAAGAACATCCATTTTGTCTCTGTAAAGGCACACTGAGTACTCTTGAAGGTGTTAAATATGCCATCCTGGAAGGAAAGAGGAAAATAAGTGTATCTGCCAAACAATGGCAGCAATTTAGAGAACCTTTTGTCTAATGCCTCCCACTCCCTCGTTACAAGACTGAGCTCATCCTGCATGGCACGACTAGACTGGTTTCCAGCAGTACAACAGAACAGGACAACATTCATTAACAACACCACAGCAACAGAGCAAGAACATCTTTCTTAGCTCCTCTCACTCTCCACCACTATGTAAGCTCCTTGTGGAATCAAAAGTACCTATCACCACTTGCTTAAGTATTGCTCTTTTGGTATCTGACCCCACAAAGCTAAGATGGGTGTTCTAGAAACTTCAGTGTGTTGCCCAAAATAACTCAGATGAGATAAACTGGGGAGTTGAAGTAAGGAGTTTCAGGTGACAGACAGATGGTTCATGCTGCCCAGCTGCTTTATCAGTTCTCCATTTAAGTTCTGAGGGAAATAATTGCATCTTGAAAACAAACTACGCAAGCTTCATGATTACTTCCACAGGATCACAGTGCCTCTGCTAATCTCCTTGCAAGCTGCCACTGCAGGTGTTACAAGGTCCTGAGGGCTGGAATTTCTCCAGCTTAACTGAATGTCCAAGCTCTGGAGGGAACTAGAAGCAATCACACTGTTTACTGCCTGTTATTTCTTGATCCTGGAGCAGGATCACCAGTGAGGAGACTGCCACACCCCCCTAGTTTTTATTGAGGTTTGACCAGCTCAACCTCCATTGACCATTGGTACATAGAAGTATCAGGTTTTAGGCTGGAGCAAAACCATGAGGATTTCAACCTGCAAATAATTTGAGCAATTGCTGACTTTGTTTCTCACTTCCTTGGCTTGTAAATGGAGGTATGCAGAGATCCCTCACTTGGAGTAGCATAAACTGAACTGCATCACAGAACAAACTGGCAGGCTCTAAGTCAGACCAGAAACTACTTAACAGACCTAGGGCTTTTAAAGTCAAGCTGAGACCAGGTAATGGTCAGATGGCAAAAATAGTCCTCTAGAGACTGTCACTGGAATCATGATGAATCATGTATCACAGTCAGTGTCACCAAGGTTGGAAGAGACCTCAAAGATCATCATCCTTTAATATTCATTAAGTCAAGGCAGGTGTGCACACTCATGAAGAAAAAGTACCTTGAATAACCTCTAAACCCAAGCATTACTGTGTACTCCATCAGTATTTGTCCCCCCACAGTGCATCTACAAACACATTGGCCAATAAGCTCCACAAATCCTTTGTCAGCACTATTTTGATGCAAGAATTACTTGAGGCAAGCAATGTTTAGCATAAGTTTATTTGCACAAGAATTTCAGATTCATTGAAGCCTGAACCCCAGTTCCCAAGAACAGTAAGTGATCACCACAGTGCAGATCAGTAGATAAGATCACTGTGACCAGTCTCATACTTGGGCTCATCACAAATCCAAGTGTTTCTAGGTTGTTTAAGTTGGCAAAACAAAAGACTCAGTTCCTCCACAAATTTCTTTTAACAATCAAACAAAAGAAACAGAAGAAACCCTTCTACATTTCAACAGAAAGTACCATTTTAATCTGAAAGACAAGCCCAACTCAGACACAGCAGTGAGGGGCCTCTTCCCATACATGTGAGAGTGCTCCAGTGGCTTCCCCACAAAGCTTCTGCAACTACAGCACAGCATTCCACCGTGTAACTAGCTCCACTGAAATTCACCACCACAAAATGTATTTCACCATATTTAACAGCTGGTTGAGTACAACTTAGATGCAAGTGCTAGAATTATTACTATCCATCTGGCCTTCCCAGTGCCCAAACTAGACAAACTTTCCAGTCACCATGGTCAGCTTACTGCTTATTCCTGCACAGAAGGAAGCACCCTGGATTGAATTGGTTGAGTGAGAAGGATAGTAGGCAAGGCCTATCAGCACACTGGCATCTCAAAATGGAAGCAATTTGTCCAAGTTCTCTTACCTAAGAGGCCTTTTCCCAAGCAACAAGCTTGGGAAAGATTACTACCAAAACTGGTAGTTATTCTAGTGATCAGAAACCCACAAAGTCTAGACACAAAACATACCAAGTGTTTAACCCTAGAACTCAATCCCCAAATATGAGTCTTTACACATCAGTAAAAATCTTTAGGCAAATAGATTAGACTTAAATTTGACCTACTGCTTGGTAGAGAAGATATTAATGTTAAAACTGTGAAGAGGTTCCCCAAAAAATGGTTACTCAAAAGCAAGCAGTGGTCTTCAGCCCCTGACTCAATGACTGACTGAACCAGCTGAGGAAAAACACAGCAACAACTGAATCTTGAGCCAAGGGAGTATAAAGTATGCTTTTAACCTTACAACTTTTCTGAGTGACCATGGATCAACACAGGGATTTTTACAAAGGTGGCTAAAACCCAGTCTACTGCTACATCTCCTCAGTAGCTTCTTTATCCAATTAAATCTTATGAGGAAGTTAGTCCAATAAACTGCAAATCAAGAGGAACTTGGCAATAAATATTGACAACAGATGCTTAGCCTCAGACTGGCTGAGCCCACCAGAAGTTAAAGCCACAGGAAGAAAATAACTATTGTACACCACACAGTCTGGTTTAGTAGAAGCCTAGTCCTGAGGAATGATGCTGTGATACAAGACTTGGAGTCTAGTGTTACTGCAGCTTGGATCTGATGCCACTGCCTAGAGGTAATGTGTTAGGGTAACAGTCTGAAGTGGAGCAGTTTTTCCTCTAATCTCCACTTAGCACAAGTGAGCAACAGAGCACAGAGCAGGTTTGCAGCTGCAGCATTAAGTTGTAATGGGAAACAGAATCAAGCAGGCACCCTAGACTCAGCCCAAAGTCACTACTAACTTTAAGCTGGCATTCATTCTCATGTTACTCCTTGTTACAGAGGCTACCATAAATTTGAACTCAAGCCAGCTTGTATACATCAAAGTTAAGCTGCTGTCACATGCAACATCAGGCTGCTAGGACAACTTAAACCAGAAAGGGGTAGACTGCTTGCAACAGTGAAGCTAAGCTACTGAGTATTCCAGCTCTCAGTGTCAAGCCAGGATTGTTTGAAGGCAAGAAGGCCAAGTGTCCCACCAATTCCTTATACAGAAGGGCCAATGCAGAAGGTAGTGTGCAGCTGCAGCATGCAGTTTAACTATGCAAGAGCTTGACATCCAGGCCACAACATTGAGATTTCCAACACACTAGAGCAATTTAACAGGCAGGCAGGGCACATAGCAGTACTGCAAAGCTTAAACCTAGCAAGTCAGCTGTTCAGAAAACAGTCATTCAACATAAAGCTCCCTCAGAGGCCTGAGCAATGTTACACCAGCAAAGCCACAACCTTTATGGCAGGAAGCTTAAACTCTCCATAGCTCAATCTCAGTAGGAATACATTAGAGCCTTCCATCTAATACTGCCCTTTTCCAACAGAGGCACCTGGCCTGGTGTTCAGCAGGCAAGGCATGCAAAGGCTAGTAAAATATAAGCCTGTTTCAAGCTTGCAAAGACTCCTCCTGAGCATCTGACCATTTCTTCCACCCAAGGTCATGCACAGGAACAGTTTCTAAAGACCAGCCTCAGGACTGCACAAGACAGATGCACAAGTCTGAGCTATTTGATATGCAAATAATGCACATCTATCTAGGCACTGGTTCACTTCTGCAATGGGTGTAGCTTAGGTTGGCTTTAAAAACAGCTACTAAAGAGACAATTGGAATTACAAACTCTTAAGCAAAATTCTTTCTTCTTTAGTGACAGTCTGCACTAAGCCAAGTATTGCTTTGCATGCAGAAGTTCTTCATGCCCAGCTTCGCATTCCAGCAGTAAGCCTGCACTGACAATGCTGGCATCATGTTAGCTTTTAAAGAGCCTTCCAAACAGTCAAAGTCTTGGGTGAGAGATGGCTTCTCTGTTGGCTATGTCAAGTCCAAACCACACTTAATAAAAAAGGCTGAGCTCACTCTCAACTTTAGCTACTTTGGCTGACTACTCAGGAAGCCTTTAATGAAAAAAGCACAAACAGAAGACACCAAATTATTTTTCTAACTGCAACTGAAGTTGTTTACAAGACTGCTCCAAACAAACACAACATTGAGCTAAAGCATGGTTGGCAATAGTCTTGCTTTCGGTGTTTGATCACTCCCTGCCTTCCTGAGCTAAATGAAATCTGAACAGAAGAGTAGCTTCACTATTGTGCCAGTCTACGTTAAGTAGTTAAGTGAGAGGAACCTACAATCTAACTAGGTGTTGGTCCTACAAGCAACAGGCAGGTTTTAATTGCCATTTAAGTGCTGCACTGCTACTGTTTTCCACCTTGAACAGCAACTACATATTGGTGTTTTGGCCAGGTTTGGCTTTACCTTCTAAGCAGAAATCATTCACTTGGTCAGTCACTTTGGGCTCACAAGCTTGCAGAGACAGCTAGAAGTCACAACAAGTTCAGCAAACAAGCATTAAACATTGCACCAGTATAGATTAAATAGCTCCAAGATTCCCCTATTTAGTCTGCTTCTCTGGTTAAGCAGAGGAAACTCAAGATCATTTGCTGCATGTATTTTACTACTGCAATTCAGTGGTAATTATCCAGTTAATAAGTAGTACTGCTACATACATGTAAGTGGGGAAACTGTAACCTTCCATATAAGGCAAATCAGGAGTTTCAAAGCAGGAAGTTCAGCACATACCCTTGGGGAACTTCAGCCCCCCTACACCTCCAAAGGAGTACATGTTCTTCCAGAGGCTATTCTGAAAACAGGGACAGACCTTCATCCATAGGACCTCTGTGGAGAGCTCTGCTTAGGGTCTATATACCTCTTCAAAGTGAGGGTTAACACCAGTAAGGAGGAAAATCTAGACTTTAAACACTCAAAATACCATCTCAGTGACCATGTGATAGTGATAAACTAGTAAGCTCAACCCATAAGTGCTATCAGAGAGACAAACCTTCAGGACCTGCCTGACTTTTTAGGATGCACTTCAGGAATTCATACTGTGGGAGGAATGCACATCATCCTGCTACTTACAGTGGCTTAGGGGAGGTTTGTGGGTTTGCTTTTTGTTCTTGTGGGGCTTTTGTTTTTAACCTCTCTTCTTGTGGTGGACTTGTGAGAAAAGTTGCATCAAACCTCAGTGTAAGAGCTGCAGTGCTTTGTCAACAAGTGTGCCAAAAACTGTTTTGAAAGATGCACTAAGAAAGGTTTTATCTTGAGCCTGCACTCAAGAGTTTTCCCATCCTAACTATTCCAACTGTGGTTCCAGTCCCTAATTTCAAGGGCTTCTCACATTAGCATGTTTTAGGTTGTGTTTGGGGGCATGTTTAGAGATCCCACCATCCAAATTGAACTTTTTGTACTCAAGGCAAAAAAATAGCCAGCTTATGCTTTAGAGAGAGACTTAATTCATCTTCAACTGCCAAGAAATTAATCTTGAACTTGAGGCAGGCCCATAAATCCCTAGGTAAAACAGGATACAACATTTAGGCCCTCTACAAGACAGACAGTATCCAAACAGTTACCAGTTCTACACAGCCAGAAAGCAGAAGCAGCCCAAGCATGACATGAGCCCACTCTTGCACAATTAATTCAATAGAAAGTTGGCCAGCACTTGAAGTGAGGAAGTGTAGAGTAATGAGGTTAAGCAATAGAAAGCAGAGTTTTCTAGCTGCTATTCCAGGACTGGCTTCTGCCTGGCTCAAGACATTTTAGTCTTTCTTCTATTAACTAACCCAGTTTACTGAACACTCCACTTAACACACACACTAACAGCTGCTTCCAGAACTAGTGGAGAGTTTTGTAACTACTCCATTTTGTAAATACAACATTTGGCTGCTGGTTCTCTTCTCCTAATGAAGAGGTAATAAGGCTTCTTGGCATTTGTAAAGACATACTGAAAGGTTCATAGCAGGTCATCTGGTTGCATATTCCTCCTGCACACCAGGAAATGGACAGTCCAATGCAGTCATATTTCCTTTAGAAAGCCTCCATCTGACAGTTATTGCTTGTCTATATATACACTCAGCATCTTGGCCTTCAGTAGCCTCCACTCAACAGTCAAGTGGAACAATCAGTTGCAAGGCAACCAAGTGGGGTAAGACTGGCTGTAAGACACAGGGGCACTGGCAAGGTAGTAATTGCTGAAGTTAACATCACTAACATAAGGTGCTGGCTGGTAGTAACAGGTGACATTAGTGGCATTAGGGATGATGTTCTGTTCTGCCAGGACTTTGAGTGCTAGCAGGGAAATCAAGTTGAGCGTCTGCCTTCGCTCATGTCCCATGAGACAGACTGTGCTCTCGTTCACCACCCTGCGCAGAATCATGAGGTAGTCGTATTTGCTCCTCTCTTCCTTGGAGAAGTGGTTCTGGAGGTAGGTCTCTAGCTTGCGCTGCTGATCCAGGATGTCTGGGAAGTCTATGAAGAAGCGGGAGCACATGTAGCGCTCTAAGGTTTTGATCTCATCTTTATCCATGGGCCTGAAGTCTCGCACCAAGAGATTGCTATACTTCAGAAGACCACCGCCTCGGATCTCTTCGGGGTTCTTGGTAGCTATCAGCTTGTTCTGGAGGTGATCAAAAGCCGCTTCAAAGTCTCCATACATGCTCTCCCCGATCACAGTCGGATGGAAGTGCTCTGACATGGGGGTTTCCGAGTAGTCATAGTAAAAGAGCAGGGAGTCCAATATGATTTGGAAGGAGTCCACACTGAACTCAAACTGTCGCCGTATGCAGTCTACGAACTTCAGCTCCACGTTCCTGCCGTGCTTGTTGGAGAGCGATATCAAGCTCCAGCGGTCAGACTCTGTGTACACTTTGACGAGCTTCTGGATGTAGGCTTCCTTCAGCGTCACCGGACTGATTTTCAGCTTGCTTACTCCTTCCGGCAAGAAATTCAGGAGGGACCGCAACACCATATCTCGAACTAACTGAAACTCTGCCTCACTCGGAAGAGAAACCTGGAAAATGAGATCCAGATCCTTGCATCCCAGCCCATTATCTTTGACCAGGACATGGCCGGCCGCAGAGCCATTCAGACGGACATCATGTACCACAATGCCAGCTTCACTCAGCCTACTCCGAACGGTCTGAACGATGTCCTTCAGAGTTATCTTCAGTGTTGGGAAGTTACCTCGCCCATGGATCGGAACCACCTCGGTAAGAACCTCATGCAGACGGCTGACCTGCTCCCAGTTCAGGACACTGCACGACATGCAGTCTGTGTTGCGTCGCTTACTTGCCATCTCGATGTTTGTCTTCTCCAAAGGAACTGCAGCAAGGTGGAATAAAAGAGTCACAATTAGTTCATGCTTCCCAGATATGTTCTATGCTCTGCTTCCCTGTTTACACACACAAATAGTTGCATGTAAAAATGATTACCAGGAATCCTTCCACCTGAAAGGATACTCAGCTCCTCTCCTGCTACAGGCACAAAATTCTAGTTGTCATTGTCTTTTTTTTTAATGAGGTAGTTAAGTACTTCAACAAAGAATTTTGTGTCAGAGAAATGATCTTCCCAGGCAGCCAAGAGGGCCAGTGGCATCCTGGCCTGCATCAGGAATAGTGTGCCCAGCAGGAGCAGGGAGGCCATTCTCCCCCTGTACACTGTACTGGTTAGGCCACACCTTGAGTCCTGTGTCCAGTTCTGGGCCCCTCAGTTTAGGAAGGAGGTTGACTTGCTGGAATGTGTCCAGAGAAGGGCAACAAAGTTGGTGAGGGGTTTGGAGCACAAGCCCTATGAGAAGAGGCTGAAGGAGCTGGGGTTGCTTAGCCTCCAGAAGAGGAGACTCAGGGCAGACCTTCTTGCTCTCCACAACTACCTTAAGGAATGTTGTAGACAAGTGGATGTTGGTCTCTTCTCCCGGGCAAGCAGCACCAGAACAAGAGGATACAGTCTCAGGCTGCACCAGGGGAGGTTTAAGCTGGAGGTTAGGAAGAAGTTCTACACAGCGAGAGTGATTACCCATTAGAATGGGCTGCCTGGGGAGGTGGTGGAGTCACCATCATTGGAGGTGTTCAGAAGGAGACTTGATAGGGTGCTTGGTGCCATGGGTTAGTTGATTAGGTGGTGTTGGATTAGTCTATAGGTTGGACACGATGATCTTGAAGGTCTCTTCCAACCTGGTTTATTCTATTCTGTCAATGAAGATGGTAAAAACTCTACCTAAATTTACTATCTGCAGCACCAGAAGATGTCAGAGGAGCTATGCATAAGCACAAAGCACTTCCAAAAGTTAAGTTTTGAACTTGTTTCATTATACCTAAAGCTCAGTCTCTCCAACTAACACAACAGCAAAAGACATTCAGATGTTAGTTTCAAGAGAGACATCCAATCTGCTGAAAGTGCTTTAACTACAGAGGCTCCTTCCCCTTCGTAAAAGTTCCTGCCTTTCTTAACTATCCAATACCCATCACCCATGGCATAAGGCTGAAGTAGATCTTGCTCCCCCCAAAAAGCTACAGCACTTCTGCACCCTGGACAGAATTTCAGCTATGAGGTCAGGTAACACAACTACTCCATTTGTGCTCCAGTCTTTGTAAGCAACTCTTTACTCTTCTTCAGACAATGCATAGACTACCTTTATGAACTATTCATGCTTGGCCCAACCTTTTACGTCATTTGTAGAAGGCAAACAAGCTTTTAAGAGGTGGCATGCACTCAGATGAGGTTAAGGCACACATCATGTTAATGATGCACTTTAAAGACTTAAAAGCCTCACTGGACAGACTTGGTCACAGCCTTGTCTGAACTTTAAGAGTCTTGTCACAGCTGACCAGGTCATTCTCTTGTGTTTAAGTGGCTTGTGTTTTGAAGCACACAGTATATACTAAGATATGTTCTTCAGTCACACAGCTCCAACGGGCATTACTATACTTTCCTAAGTGTTCCAGGTTCCTGTTGTGGACAGGTGCTTCCTGAAAGCTACAGACCAAGGGATGCCTCACCTTTTGCCTCCAGTACTTGTGAAGGTTGAAGCTGCCAAGACCAGACTAGTCAAAGTTAATGTACTTAACTCTTACCTACCATAAACTCAACCATATGGTTTCCCAACATGCATCAATATAGTGCATGGAATACTTTTCAAGCAAGAGTCAAAGAGCAGCTGTTATCATTTCATGGCTGTCCTCCTCCAGTTTCCAGGTTTTGAACAGCTCATTTGACCTGTCACCTTCTCTTACAGAAGGACATAAAAGCCTGGACAAAAGATATAGCAAGGTAATAATGGCCCTGAGGAAGCAATTTCTGCCCTTGAGCACGATCTGCTGCATTATAAGCCCTGCTGCTGTGAATCACATCAACTCCAGCAGGCACAAGACAAACCTATGATTTGGAAGATAATTAATCTACAAGAAATCAAGGGACTCTTCAAATTCAATCCTTAAGGCTGCAATGCAACATAAACCCAAAGGCATCAAGCTTGCCAGCAGCTGTCCTCAAGCACTTCAAACACAGTAAAGTACATCTGCATCTTAAAAACACTGCACTATCATTAAATTCTTCAGCTCACTAAATAACACAAGAGTCTTCCATGACTTCTACCTTAAGCTGCAAGTGCTTTCAGCTCTGAAAGCTTTCCCTCTCTTTCTTCTGTAGCAGCTAGGAAAACACAGACATCCCACCCAGCAACCAGAAAGGACTGGAAGCAGTGCTTCCCACCCCACCACACACTTGGTTCTGCTTGGTGATCCTCACCTAGAAGAATAATACACACCCCTGTCTTTGTGGCAGGAAGATGGAAGTATTTCATTTCCAGTTCAAGGGAAGAGTTAAATTTTCAGGCTGCCAGCCTATGAAGCCTCCCACTTCCAAACCACTCATATGTTTTCCTGCAAGATTTTCCTCATATGTTTCCTCTGCAAGATTTAAGTTAGTGACAACAGGATCTCATCAACTTTAAATTACTTGGGATGTTAGCAGTTTGCATGCATCATGTTTCACATAACCATTCTGGTTGAAAAGGACCTTTAAGATAGACCCAACCGTCATCTAACACCACCAAAACTGATGCTAAAACATCACAGTATCACCAAGGCTGGAAGAGACCTCAAAGATCATCCAGTCCAACCTGTCACCACAGACCTCATGACTAGACCATGGCACCAAGTGCCACGTCCAATCCCCTCTTGAACACCTCCATTAGCATCATATCTCAGCATATTTTGAGCACCTCCAGGGATGGGGATTCAACCACCTCCATGGGAAGTCTATTCCAGTCATGAAGGTTTCTTCCTAATACCAAATCTAAACCTCCTGGTGCAACTTGTGGCCATTTCCTCTAGTCCTGCCACTTGTTAGTAGGCAGAAGAAACTAACAGCCACCTAGCTCCAACCTCCTTCCAGGGAGTTTTAGAGAGCAAGGTGGTCTTCTCTCAGCCCCCCCTTCAGATAGAGCAATCCCAGTTCACAGGATGTTAGGGGTTGGAAGGGACCTCTGGAGATCTTCAAGAGCAATCCCCCTGCCAGAGCAGGGCCATAGAATCTAGTGCAGGTTGCACAGGAACACATACAGACAGGTCTTAAAAGTCTCCAGAGAAGACAACTCCACAACCTCTCTGGGGAGCCTGTTCCAGTGCTCTGTGACCCTTACAGAAAAGGAGCTCTTCCTCACGTTGAGGTGGAACTTTCTATGCTGTAGTTTCCATCCATTTTCCCTGGTGCTATCACAGGGCACAAATGAGAAGAGGCTGCCCCTTCTTTCTTGACACCCAGCCCTCAAATACTCATAAATTTATGGGATCTCCCCTCATTCTTCTCCTGTCTAAAAAGCCCCAGGTCTCTCAGCCTTTCCTCAAAAGGCAAGGGTGCCAGTCCCTGAATCATCCCTGTACCCCACCGCTGGGCACTTCTCCAGTAGAGCCCTGTCCCTCTTGAACTGGGGAGCCCAGAGCTGGACGCAGCTGCCCCAGCCAGCCCTCACAAGACCCTTCCCCTGCTTCACTGCCTTTCTCCAGATCTACTCCAGCACCTCAATGTCTTCCCTACACGGAGGTCTGCAAAACTGAACCCAGTACTCGGTTTCACTGCCAATACTTTCCATCAGCAGAGTGTTTAGTATCTGAAGTCAGTCGTTCAGTGCAGAGGAGCAAACAGAAGCCAGGGCAAGCACTGCCTGCCTCCCAGAAGTACAAAGAGTAGCTGCAGCTTCTCTTGGAAACTTCACTGCCTCCAACCTGAGGCGGGAGCAAGGACAATATCCCTTCACCTCCATCACCACTGAGTACCTGACTGCAGCAGCTCCTCCCTTACAAGACACACAATCTGACACGACACCTAAAGAGACCTGGGTGACTGCACCTGCAGGAAGCCATACCCCTGTGACACTACCCCACAACGAGCTCCCTCCAAACCCCAAGCTCCGGAGAGCGGAGCCGAGGCACCACGCAGGGCGCGCCCGAGCCCCGCCGAAGCGGCAGTTCAGACGCTTTGAGCTACAGACACGGCTGCAAAAGCGCCGCCGCTGCCCTCGCCTCGAGCAGCTGCTCGCCTACGGGACCCCACCCTGCAGCCGGGACGTGCCGCGGCCCCGGGGCGTGCCGCGGCCCCGAGCCCCTCACGTCCCCGCTCCCGCCGCTTACCAGGCAGCTCGGCCCCGCCACGCACCCGCAGCGCCCACGCCAGCCTCACGCGCGCACCCCGCCGCCCCGGCTCCCGCCCTTTATCGCCGCCGCCGCCACGCCCCGCCCGGCCCCGCCGTGAGGTAACCGCGGGGCGGGGCGTGAGGCGGTGGCACCGGCAATGGTTACGGTGGCGGAGCTCGCCCCCTTCACCACCCTCTCCTTCCACAAGCCCTCCTGCTGTGGGGGCTGGTTTAGGCGGCGATTCCGGCCGCCGGGCAGCCCGAGGGGGTGGGGGTGTTGGAAAAGAGTGAGGCTGCTCGCCGCCCCAGCGAGCCCGAGCTCCCCTCGGCGCTGAGGTGTGTCCTGGAGCACAGCCCCCTGCTCCTTCTCGGTGGCGGCGAGGGGCTGCCGACAGTCGCAGCCTCCCCCGCCTGCCCCCCGCCTGCCCCCCGCCTGCCCCCCGCCTGCCCCCCGCCTGCCCCCCGCCTGCCCCCCGCCTGCCCCTGCTTGCTGTGTGTAAAGCTGCACATGGAAAGGGAAGCAACGGCCTGAACATTTCCAGGGAATGATGGAAAACGGGGAAGCCGACTACAGAAAAGCAGACTGAAACACAGCCTCCCCTACCAAGAGGGGCTGAGAGAGTTGGAGCTGTTCAGCTTGGAGAGCAGCCTGATCAGTTATGAGCCAGCAACGTGCTGAGGTCCGGCTGAACATGAGCCAGCAGTGTGCCCAGGAGGCCAAGAAGGCCAATGGCATCCTGGCCTGCATCAGGAATAGTGTGGCCAGCAGGAGCAGGGAGGTCATTGTGCCCCTGTACTCAGCACTGGTTAGGCCACACCTTGAGTCCTGGGTCCAGTTCTGGGCCCCTCAATTTAAGAAGGGCATTGAGACTCTTGAATGTGTCCAGAGAAGGGCAACGAGGCTGGGGAGGGGTTTGGAGCACAGCCCTGTGAGGAGGCTGAGGGAGCTGGGGTTGCTTAGCCTGGAGAAGAGAAGGCTCAGGGGAGACCTTCTTGCTCAACTACCTGAAGGGAGGTTGTAGCCAGGTGGGGGTTGGTCTCCTCTCCCAGGCAAGCAGCCCCAGAACAAGAGGACACAGTCTCAAGCTTCACCAGGGGAGGTTTAAGCTGGGTGTTAGGAAGAAATTCTTCACAGAGAGAGTTGTTAGCCATTGGAATGTTCTGCCCCCAGAGGTGGTGGAGTCACCATCCCTGGAGGTGTTCAAGAGGGGATTGGATGTGGCACTTGGTGCCATGGTTTAGTTGATTAGATGGTGTTGGGTGATAGGTTGGACTCGATGATCTCAAAGGTCTCTTCCAACCTGGTTAATTCTATTCTGTTCTAAGTGTCTCTCTGAACCTTTAAAACTCAGCCAGTTTCCCTCCCCCCTCTGCAGTGAGGAGAGACAACTAGATCAGCTTGCTCAGAGCCCAGTCCAACCTGAGCTGAAATGTTGCGAGGGATGGGGCATCTGCCACCTCCCTGGGTAGCACTCCCACTATAAAAAATGTCTTCCTTATATCTTGTCTAAATACACCTTCTTTTAGTTGAAAACCATCACCCCATGGTCACAACAAGCCCTGCTAAAAAGATTGTCCCCACCTTTCTTATAAGGCCCTTCATAAGTACTGAGAGAATACAGGAAGGTCTCCCCAAAGGCTTCTCTTAGAATCATACAATCATTGAATCATTTTGGATGGGAAAGATCTTTAAGGTAATCAGTTTCAAGCATTATCTAACAGTACCAAGGCTGGTGCTAAACAATGTCCCTCAGCACCACATCTCTGCCTATTTTAAACACCTCCAGAAATGGAGATTCAACCACCTCTCTAGGGAGTCTGTTCCAGTTGTTTGAGAATACTCTCAGTCGAGAAGCTTCTTCTAATAGCCAATCTATACCTCCCCTGGTGCATCTTGAAGACATTTCCTCTCATCCTATTGCTTGTTAATAGGGAGACTGTCCCCCACCTCACTAGAACCTCCTTTCAGGTAATTGTAAGGAGTGAAAAGGTCTCCTGTCAGCCTCCTTTTCTCTAGACTAAACAACCCCAGTTCCCTCAGCTGCCCCTCACAGACCCTAGACCCTTCACCAGCTTCCTTGCCCTTCTCTGGACATTCTCCAGCATCTCAATGTGTTTCTTGTAGTGTGGGCCCCAAACCTGAACCCGGGACTCACAGTGTGGCTGCACCAGTGCCAAGTACAGGGGGACAATCCCTTCCCTGCTCCTGCTGGTCACTCTGCTCCTGATACAGGCCAGGATGCTGTTTGCCTTCTTGGCCACCTCATAGAATCATAGAATTGATAAGGTTGGAAAAGACCTCAAAGATCATCAAGTCCAACCTGTCACCCAACACCTCATGACTAACTCCTAAACACCTCCAGTGATGGTGACTCCACCACCTCCCACTTAGAGAACATCCTGGGTGCCTTGTACTCCTTTGGACTGCAAACTCCAAGGGGCAAGAGCAGCCCCCTCTGTCCCTTCCAACCCATAACATTCTATGGCTTTCCCATGGGTACTTCATCCTGGAGAGAACAATTGTGAACTTTGATCCAAAATGTCACCACTTCTCTACTAGGGTACCACATCAGAAATGGGAAGACTAGAAGTTAATACAAAACCCTCAGGGCTGTGCTCACAAGGGCTTAGCAAATGTCATGAAACAGTGTGCTACCTAAAACCTCAGCTGATGATCTCTGGGATGCACTGGAGTACATGGAAGTGGACAGGAGTGTTAGGAAGCAATTAATAACCGGGGAAATACGGAGGAATAAATATTGGCTGTCATTTAATAGAACATGGTGCAAGGGTAAAAGCTATGTAAGGGTAAGGGTAAAAGCTATGATTTCTGCTGTAAACCTTCAATGTTCAGGGAAAAGAGAGAAAGGACCTGGGATACTTGTCTTTTGTTGAATTATCAACTCTCAGTAGAGGGGGGAAAAAATCTTATTCTGGGACAGGCCAGTTGCTATATTTCTAGTGGAGTTAAAAACGTCTTTAGAAAGCATCAGGGTGGGGAAAACTGACATGTTTGTTAAGTTGTTTGGTCATACAGAGTCAAAGATAAATCAAAATCTGCACACAGAGAGAGAAGAGCTGACCTTGTAAGAGAAAAGTGAAACATCCTCTTGGCCAAGCAAGCACAAACAGACTTGCCTTGTTTCACCAACAAAGCCAAAGCTGAGCACAAATGTCGGGTGGATTGCTTTATTTATTTTTCTCTGACAGCTCCCTATTAGGATAAATAGCAGGAAGTAAACCATGGTATTTTAATTAAAGGATAACATTGACACAAGAATCAGATTCGAGGCAAGTTAACCATGTTTATGTCCAATGAGATAATGATGAATTCAGAGCATCACAGGAAGGAGGGAGGGAAATAAAATTAACTTATTAGAATAGAGTAGAGTAGAGTAGAGTAGAGCAGAGAAGAATAGAATAAGAATAGAATAGAATAGAATAGAATAGAATAGAATAGAATAGAATAGAATAGAATAGAATAGACCAGGTTGGAAGAGACCTTCAAGATCATCGCGTCCAACCTATCATCCAACACCATCTAACCAACTAAACCATGGCACCAAGCACCCTATCAAGTCTCCTAAACACCTCCAGCGATGGTGACTCCACCACCTCCTTGGGCAGCACATTCCAATGGGCAATCACTCTCTCAGTGTAGAACTTCTTCCTAACCTCCATCCTAAACCTCCCCTGGTGCAGCTTGAGACTGTGTCCTCTTGTTCTGGTGCTGGTTGCCTGGGAGAAGAGACCAACCCCCACCTGGCTACAACCTCCCTTCAGGGAGTTGTAGACAGCAAGAAGGTCACCCCTGAGTCTCCTCTTCTCCAGGCTAAGCAACCCCAGCTCCCTCAGCCTCTCCTCACAGGGCTGTGCTCCAAACCCCTCACCAACTTTCTTGCCCTTCTCTGGACACCTTCCAGCAACTCAACATCCTTCCTAAACTGAGGGGCCCAGAACTGGACACAGGACTCAAGGTGTGGCCTAACCAGTGCAGTGTACAGGGGGAGAATGACCTCCCTGCACCTGCTGGCCACACTGTTCCTGATGCAGGCCAGGATGCCATTGGCCCTCCTGGCTGCCTGGGCACACTGCAACATAGATATAAAAAAGACAATGCGTAATACGATTGTGGTGGTATGGAGTTGAATGCAAAGATTCAGAGCTCTCTCTACAGATTGTTGATATGTTTCTAAAAGAAGAAAGAGAAACAGAGAACTCAAAAAGAAGTAGTAGCAGAGATGACAGAGGCATAGAACCACCTGTAAGGAAATGTTGCCCTTGGAGGTTAGAATAGTGAATGGTCTTGCCTTCATAAGAATACTTCTTCAGCAATGTTTCTGCCTCAAACAGTAGTCTTGTGATAATAACTTTGAACAGTATACTTTCTGTTGCCCCATGAACAAACAGTGTTTAAAACTGGTCTGCATCAAGAATAGTGTGGCCAGCAGGAGCAGGGAAGTCATTGTCCTCCTGTACTCAGCACTGGTTAGGCCACATCTTGAGCCCTGTTTCCAGTTCTGGGCCCCTCAATTTAAGAAGAACATTGAGACTCTTGAAAGTGTCCAGAGAAGGGCAACGAGGCTGGGGAGAGATCTGGAGCACAGCCCTGTGAGGAGAGGCTGAGGGAGCTGGGGTTGCTTAGCCTGGAGAAGAGGAGGCTCAGGGGAGACCTTGATGTCTAGAAGTACCTGCAGGGTGGTTGTAGCCAGGTGGGGGTTGGTCTCTTCTCCCAGGCAACCAACACTAGAACAAGAGGACACAATCTCAAGATGTACCAGGGGAAGTTTAGGCTGGAGGTGAGGAGAAAGTTCTTCACAGAGAGAGCTGTTAGCCATTGGAATGTGCTGCCCAGGGAGGTGGTGGAGTCACCATCATTGGAGGTGTTCAAGAGGGGATTGGACGTGGCACTTGGTGCCATGGTTTAGTAGTCATGAGGTGTTGGGTGATAGGTTGGACTTGATGATCTTTGAGGTCTCTCCCAACCTTATTGATTCTATGAGTCTATGAATGAATTACATGTTGACAAATACTTTCTACTTGTGATACTCATTCTATACCAATAATGGCAAAGATAAGCTGCAGCATGTACTGCTGTCACAGATGTTAAAGTACTAATGGAAGGGTCACACTTTACATGAGCTGTTTAGAAATTCTTCCTGCACAAAAGCGTTTGTAAAAACAAAGGTATTTGTACTCTGTCTTAAAGATCAGATAACTGAGGTGAATTGTGCCTCCCCTGACTTGCAGGCCTTGAGTACTTGACAGGGGAAGCTCAGCACTTTCTGCAGTAAGTTTAGACCTCCTTTCAATACATTGTTTATTGGTCCTGCAGAAAGGGGTTTGTGGGATGGGGTTTGGAAATGCCATTTAAATCCTGCTGGACCTCCTGGGTAGGTTGCAGGAATAGTGAGAAATGCTTCTTTGAGTAATGTATGGCTAGGAGAATGAGCTCACTCCCCCCTGATGACACCAGCCTTCTGCTGTGCATCTGCCTGCGTCTGCACAGTGAGTTACTGTGCCATGAGGATAGAGAATGTGGAAACTCACAGCCCGCTGGCAAGACAAGGGATTCAGAAGTGTGGATTAGTGCTTGGGTTCGTGGCTGGTGGAGTGGCTCTGACATGGGCCCAGACCCAGGTCCAGGGTACAGCCTTAACATTTAACCTTTATTTAGGAATGACTTTGGCACTGTCATCTGTAATGCTGAGTCTAGGGAGAAGTAACAGATGATCCTAATCTTTGCAAGCATTGCTTTCTGCAAGAGTAACTGGGATACAGACAACAAATGTCTGCTGAGAGGTGGCAGCCACAGTTCCCCTCTGCCCTTGGACAACACCATCTTGCCCTCCACAGCCACTCCATCCTTCATCTCTTGCTGTGTCCCCAGCACCTCCTCTCAGCTACAGACCCTCCTCTCCAATCCCATGGTGCACCCTCCTTTGGGATACACACTGTGGGACCTGTTTCAAAGGGTTTTCAAAGAGAGTATGGGGAAGGAAGAAGGACCAAATTACTCCCGGAATGGCAGCGTGACAGCAGGGAAAAACACAGTCTGGGAGATGCCAAAACAGAGGCAAGTACAGGGTTTTATGAACACAGTGTAACTTACTCATTTTGATCCAGTAAATAGGGCAGTAAATTTGGCAGAAGAAACACACTTAAAAACTTGTAAGTCAGCTCAGTGACCTGGCACTGTCAGTTTAGCTTCCTTACACGATGCACTGCTGAATGTAACATGTCGTTATAAATCTCGCTTGCTACAGCTGTTTAAGCCGTAAAGGAAAGAGGAGGAGTAGTAGTAGCTGTCAAGTTTCATTCTGTAATTGAGCATCAAATCTATTTCTGGGAAACTTCTTTTTTGTCTGACATGTGGAGTAACTGCATGTCTGCAGATGCTGAGAACGTGGAGACAGGTAGGAACATCCCACCCACACGGGACTACAGTGACATCCTCCTGCAGAGTATCAAGCGTGAGCCCCTTTCTCTGTTTCTGGCTGCTTTGACTACCCTTGAGATGCAGCAATCCTTCCTCCAGATGCAGGGATAAAAGTAGACACATGAAGTCCAGTATAGACATACAGAGTGCAGGGAACAGCACTCTTTCAGAAATACAGAGGTTAAATTTGCTGCCGGAAGCACAGCAACAGCTGGGAAGTTCCTGCTCCAAGGGCTGAGATGATACCATGGAGGGCTTCACAGCTGTCACCAAGCTGCAAGTTCAGCAAAATCCAAGAGAGACGTTCCTCCAAGAGGCAAGAAATGCTGCCAGGCCCCACCACCAGCAGCACCCCTGCAAAGTGAGAGGTCCAAGCTCCTGCTGTGTTTAGACAGGAGGAGCACACAGAACCCCAGAGCTGTTGTCTCTCACAAACGTCCTTTTGAAGATGTCATTAGCCTTTCCATCTGTTGCTGCGTGCCACCTCTGGCAGTTTGAACTGTGGGCTGCAAACCCTTCTCACAAGCCTTTTGATGTATGTGCCCCACACTGCTTAAAGGCCTGAAAAGAACAGAGCCACTCGAATTTGTGACAAAGTAGTCAAGCCAAATTCTTCCAGTAGGGAAGAGGCGGTTACACCTCTGCCCACGCCGCCGGCGCTTTTGCTTCCACAGCAGGAGACTCGGTTTTGCCAATCCGGTTGTGCCATGAGGCTCCAGAGCAGGCTCCCCAGGGAAGCTCAGCATTTTCCTTTCCCTTACAAAGTAGCAGGGTAGACACACGCTGAGATGGAATGCGCTTGCTGGAATGAGTGGGCAGCAGTCTGTCATCTGACTTGTTTTTCCCTTGCACCTGAGCTCACCCCAAGTGCTTAATTAGTCACAGGGTTTCCTGGAACCTGAAGAAGAATGAACTGTCAAAATTTTTTGGTGGTGCAGGAGAAGACAAAGGCTGATGGGCAGATGCAGAGGTGGGGGAAAAACAAGGGCTTGCAAGTCAAACTGAAAAGATATTTCCTCTAATTTTGGACTTGTGAGTAAACTGGGGACACGTTGCCTCGGGCTGCAGGTGGCAAACTCACAAAATGGGTACAGAGAAACAGCGAGGTTGTTTCAGGAGTGCAGCCTGGGTCGTTTGAAGCTCTTAAGTGCTGAGCTGCCAATAGGTTCTGCAGCACAGGTTTTGTTCTTTCCCCCACCACAGGTTTTCTCTTTGGAAGCACTTGTTTTTTTCTCATTCCCTTGTCACCCATGTCTCTAGGAAGCAGTGCAGAGGAGTGTAGTGGTCACATCACAACTCAACCGACCCCTTTGGGAGTCTGCATCGAGGCCATTTCCTCTTCTCCTATCCTTTGTTATTAGGGAGAAGAGAGTGACACCCACCTCACTACAACCTCTTTTTAGTTACTTGTAGAGAGTGAGAAGGTCTCCCCTCAGCCACCTTTTCTCCAGACTAAAGAACTCCAGTCCTCTCAGCTGCTCCTCGGAAGACCTGTTCCCCAGACTCTTCACCAGCTTCATTGTCTTCATCTGGACTCACTCCAGCATCTCTGTGTCTTTCTTGTAGTGAGGGCCCCAAAACTGAACACAGTAGTCAAGGTGTGGCCTCACCAGTGCTGAGTACAGGGGGGCAATCCCTTCCCTGATCCTGCTGGTCACACTATTCCTGATACATGCCAGGATGCTCCCTGGATAACACAATCCCCCCATAAAACAAATTGCACCTTCCATAACCTGCGCTTGCCTGCAGATTTCCTTCAGATTGCTCAAGAGATGGATAATCTAGAGCTTCACCGTGGTAGTTTGCTGCATTTGTTTCCTGCTTTCACAGTTAGAGGTCCTTACACAACTTGACTTGGGTTTAATTTCCACCTGTCTTTCTTTTCAGTATGCTATTTTCCCCTGCTAGATTCAAAGAATCACCAAATGTGGTGGAAAGGCTGGAAAGGACCTCAGAAGATCATCTAGTGCACTGCCCCTGCCAGATCACACAGGAATGCATCCAGATGGGTCTTGAATATCTCCAGAGAGAGAGAGACTCCACAACCCGCCCTGGGCAGCCTGTTCCAGTGTTCTGTTACCCTCACAGTGAAAAAAGTTTTCCTCATCTTTAGGAACTTCCTATGCCTCAACTTCCACCCATTGCCCCTTGTCCTGTCATTGGGCACCAAGAAGAACCTGGCTCTACCCTCTTGGCCCTCACCCTTTACATAGTTATAAACAAAGTTGTCTAAATTCTTTAATGGTTTTTCAGTGCAGCTTTTATTTCTAGCTGGTGACAATGGCAACTGGAAAAGGAGGGTTTGGATAGATAATGCATTTATGTAGCTTAAAATAACACAAATGAGAGCTCTCAGGTATCCCACAGTCACCCACTTTCCTTTATGTGATATCTAGTTAATTCTTGGGGATTTGCCTTTGGCTGAAGCAAACTGCCAGCCAGGCCCCCACGTCACACAGGCACTAGGGCAAGCACAGAAGGTGAGGCAGGATGACAGAATCACAGAATGGTAGGGAAGTGGTCCAGAGGTCATGCCGTCCAACCCCTCTGCTACAGCAGGTTTTCATTGATCAGGTTGCACAGGAACACATCCAGGTGGGTTTTGAAAGTCTCTAGGATGACGGAGAACTTTGAGATGCTGTGGGATGGCAGTCTCAGAAGCCTTGGGGCTCATCTCCACTACAAAGAACAGTCTTGGTCTGTTCAGTAGGCATAGAAACTCTAACTGCTGTTCCACTGTCCATCTCCCAGCGAGGCTGACAACTTGTGAGGAAGCCCTTGAAAAGCACACAGATATCCCCAGCAGGATCCATGCATTGGCCCATCTCTTCTGCAGCATGACAGCTGCTCCCCAGTACCACAGCTCCCTCTGCCTCTCATGCAGGAAGGGGATAACAATCTCTCTTCCCACCAGGTTTCAGTCTCACCCCAACAGGTCTGAGGTAACAGCCAGTCTCACCTCCTCTGTGGCCAGCCAGCATCCTGCAAGGATCCAAGAGTCCCTTGCAGATGATTTTCACAAGTTTTATCTACAGCTGTCTTACACAGAACTGCACTACAACAGTCCTCCCAGTGACAGAAATCAGGACTTTCAGGCTTGTTTGTCTTATAGAGAGGAGGTAGGATAAGGTTACAAGTCCTACATGAGGAGATAGCTTTAATCTATGGTCTCCCCTATGCCTTGTCTTCTCAAGGCTGAACAGACCCAGTTCTCTCAGCCTTCCTTCATATGACAGGGCTTCCTCTGCTCATTCTTGTGGCACTTCTCTGGATCCTTTCCAGCCTGTCCACATCCTTCTTGTATAGCAGAGACCAAAAGTGTACACAGTACTCAAGGTGTGGCCCGACCAGCACTGAGTAGAGTGGGAGAATGACATTTATCCCTGTTTGTGGTACCTTTATTAATGCAGCTCAGCATCCTGTTGGCTTTCTTTGCCCCTGCAGCACACTGTTCACTTATGCTGAGCCTTTTGTCCACCAAGACCCCCAGGTCCCTCTCCACAGTGCTGCTCTCAAGCCAGGTGGGTTATGTGTTCACAGGTGCAAGACCCTACACTTGGCTTTGTTATACTTCATACAGTTCCTTCTTTCCCTCAACCAGCCTGTCAAGGTCTTCCTGGAGGGTGGCTCTCCCTTCTGGGGTGTCAACTTCCCCACATATTTTTGTGTCATCATCAAACTTCATCAGGGTGCTCTTAATTCCAATATCTAAATCATTAAAGAAGATATTAAACAGTGTTGGGCCCAATATTGATCCCTGGGGGACCCCACTAGTGACAGGTTCCCAATCCAAGAAAGAGCTCTTTATTATTACACTCTATATATGGCCTGTCAGCCAGTTCCTCACCCACTGCACAGTCCAGGTCATAGCGTGTCAGCTTCTCAAGGAAGAGGCTGTGGGACACTGTGTCAAAAGCCTTGGAGAGATACAGACAGACAATGTCCACCGCTCACCCTGCATCAACTGTGCATGTCTCCTTGTCATAGAAGGCAATCATGTTTGTCATGCACAGCTTGCCTCTGGTGACTCCATGTTGGCTTTTCCCTATCACCACCTTCAGCTGACTCGTAATAGTCCCCAGGAGGATATGCTCCATAACTTTCCCAGGGATTGCCATTAGGCTAATGGATCTTTAATTACCTGGGTCCTCCTTGGAACCTGTTTTGTAGATAGGGGTGACTTTAGCTTTCTTCCAGTCTTCAGGCACATCTCCCAACCTCCACAATTTCTCTTATATTATGGAGAGCAGCCTCCCAAATGCCACCAGCCAGTTCTTTTAACACCCTTGGGTGGATGGTGTCTGGACCCATTGATTTCTACAGGTCAAGCCCTTGTAACAGTTGACACACCAACTCCTTATTGCTGTCGACAACCACCTGAAAGGTGGTTGTAGCCAGGAGGGGGTTGGTCTCTTCTCCCAGGCAACCAGCACCAGTGCAAGAGGACACAGTCTCAAGCTGCACCAGGGGAAGTTTAGGCTGGAGGTGAGGAGAAAGTTCTTCCCAGAGAGAGTTGTTAGCCATTGGAATGTGCTGCCCAGGGAGGTGTTGAGTCAGCATCCCTGGAGGTGTTCAAGAGGGAATTGGATGC
The DNA here is from genome assembly GCF_014839835.1 of Dryobates pubescens. Lineage (NCBI taxonomy): Eukaryota > Metazoa > Chordata > Aves > Piciformes > Picidae > Dryobates > Dryobates pubescens. The sequence continues at coordinate 40,774,239 of NC_071619.1, read as the reverse complement.
GGCACTAGGTGCCATGGTTTAGTAGTCATGAAGTGTTAGGTGACAGGTTGGACTTGATGATCTTTGAGGTCTCTTCCAACCTTATTGATTCTGTGATTCTATGAACTCTTCCTTCACTGATGGCAAGTCTATGTCCATATCAGTTTGGATTTTTGTTCCCCTGACCTGGGACCCAAGAGTGCTGCTAAAGACAGGGGTGAAGAAGGTGCTGAGGACCTCTGCCTTTTCAGTGTTGTTGATGACTAGTTCACCTCTCCTCTTTAAGAGTGGGCCAGTACTCTCCTTCTGTTTTGTCAATGCAAGACACAAACCCAGCAGCAAACAGGGGACTCAAACCCACAGAATTGATTTAAAAAAATAATAGGATTTTAATGACAACCTGTTGGGAGATTCTTTAATGATATATATTTGTTTTCTGAAGGTTGGTAAGGAGACAGGACACAGAGCCAGGAGACCCCTTGGTTTTACAAAGGATGAGGAGAGACAGACGCATGTGGACACAGGGAGAGCTACAACAAGGACACCGAGGTGCTAGAGCAGGGTCCAGAGAAGGGCAACCAAACTAGGGAAATGTCTGGAGAACAAAGTCTTGTGAGGGGTGGCTGAGGGAACTGGGATTGTTTAGTCAGAAGAAAAGGAGGCTGAGAGGAGACCTTCTCACTCCCTACAAGCCCCTGAAGAGAGACTGGAGCCAGGTGGGTGTTGGTCTCTTCTCTGTATTTACAAGTGGTAAGATTAAACACCCTCGAATTGCACCAGGGGACGTTTATAATGGGTATGAGGAAGAATTTATTTACTGAAAGAAGGGTCAAGCATTTGAACAGGCTCCACAGGGAGGCAGGGGAGTCACCATCCCTGAAAGTGTTCCAAAAAGCCCTGTAGACATGTCCCTTGGGGGGCATGGTGGTGTGGGGCTGACGATTGGATTTGATGATTTTAGAAGTATTTGCCAACCTTTCTAATTCTACGGATGGCGCCGGTACTCTCAAGATGTGTGAGGATTATTATTGTTAATTGTTACTTAAATACCGGCGAGGGAAAGAGAACATAGTGCCGTGAGGTCAGTTCCAAGGTTTCTTGTGCCTGCCAAGGCTGTCGGCCTGCAGTGCTTCCCTGCGGGACCTTCCAAAGCCGTCATGGCTGCAGCCATCGCGGGGCGGCACACAAGCGGAGCCCCGCCGCCCTCCCGAGACGGCTTCTGGCTGTCCCCTGCCGGCGGAGCCGGAGCCGGGTCCGGGTCCGCGGGGAACTGAGAAGCCGTCTCTGGCGTGCCACCGCCCGGCGACAAAGCGGGCCCCGCCGTCTCCGTGGCAACAGCCTTCCCATGGCGCCCTGGGGCCCCGCTGAGGCCCGCCGCCATGTTGGGAGTGGCCGTCGTCGCCCCGCCATGTTGGGAGCGGCAGTGAGCTGCCCAGGCGCAGGGGGGCCGGCAGCTATGTCGGCGGCGCCGAGCGGCGGTATGGTAGCGGTGCTACCGGGGCTTTACGTTGGCGGTGCGGAGTCGTGTTCGTCCCCGGAATCGCTGGCGGCGGCGGAGGTGGTGGCGGTGCTGACGGTAGACGCAGAGGAGGCGCCGGTGGTGCCAGGGGTGCGCGCAATGCACGTGCGGGCGCTGGACGAGCCCGGCGCTGACCTGCTGAGCCACCTGGATGACTGCGCCGCCTTCATCGGCGCGGCGCGGGCGGGCGGCGGTGCCGCACTCGTGCGCTGGTGAGGGCCTGGGCGGCGGGGGCCTGAGGGGCCGGCCCTCCGGGCGGCTCTCCTCACGGCTCGCCTGGCCTGTCCTTGTCTCGCAGTCAGGCCGGGGTCAGCCGCAGCGTGGCTGTAGTGACCGCCTACCTCATGAAGACCGAGGGACTCGGCTGGGAGCAGGCCTACGCCGCCGTCAGAGCTGCCAAACCCGACGCCGAGTGGGTGTCTGGCCCCTACCCCCTGCCTCCCGCTTCCCTCCCGCACAGTGCCCCCTCACCCCGCTCTTCTCTCGCCCCCGCCGCAGGGTGAACCCGGGTTTCCAGGAGCAGCTGAAGCTCTACGAGGCCATGGGCTGCGCCGTGGACAGCAGCAGCGCTCTCTACAAGCGGTACCGGCTGCAGATGCTGACGGAGAAGTACTCCGGTGAGTGGCGGGGCCGAGCTGGGCTGGAGCGTCAACCTGGAGCCGAGGGGGTTGCTCGGAGTGCACGCTGGGGCAGTCTTCCAGGGAGGCTGGTCCCAGCTGGCACCAGTCTCTCCTGAAATGAACACAGAAGGCTATGTCAGAGGTGGTTGACTGAGTATTGCCCGCAAAGCAGCCAAGCCTCGAGTGGGCGACACAAACGCTCACACCGTACTGGCCTCAAGGAATTCGAGCGCATCAGTGGGGCTGAAAGTGTGGTTTGGAGAGAGAGGGGAGAGGTGAGACAGGTAAGGAATTGTTCTCTTCAGCGAGATCCAGACATGGTAAAGGTCAATTTGTTATGTTTCCTGACTTGCATGCACCTGGCTGAGCAAACTTGAACATCCTCTTGAAAGAAGTCAATGACTTCAAAAGGTAAATGTAAAATACAGAGAAGAAGTAGAAATCAGGATATGGAGTAAACTTTCACAGCTTAATTTGCAGGGGTGACTGTAGCAGGTAGATGTGCACATGTGTACCTTTAATAATCTGCAGCTTTGCAAGATCTCAGGGTTGCAATTTCAGCATGACAGTGTTGTCTTCCTTCATGTGTCCTCCTCCTTAGGAGTACCCATTTGTAAGCTGACTTTCTGTATAGTGTGCACTGTAAGGTTGGCAGAACTGTTCTAACTTGCCCTCAGCCTTTACTTTTTGTTCAAGTAAGAACATAAACCAAAATGTAACTATTTTACTGTTAAGATCTCTTCCTTGCATTAAGTGACTCCCAATCTTAGGCATGGTGGAATGAAGCTCTTTAAGTTTTGGCTTATCTAATGGAATTAGTGAGTGGAAAAACATGTAAAGAAGGTGGCTTCTACATGTTGTGACTGGGGCAGTGCTGTTGTGTCCCACAGACCTGAAGCATGGCTGCATGATCTGGTGTGCCCAGGTGGCCAAGAAGGCCAATGGCATCCTGGCCTGTATCAGGAATAGGGTGGTCAGCAGGAGCAGGGAAGTCACTCTCACCCTGTACACAGCACTGGTTAGGCCACACCTTGAGTCTTGTGTCCAGTTCTGGGCTCCTCAGTTTAGGAAAGATGTTGAGTTGCTGGAAGGTGTCCAGAGAAGGGCAACAAAGGTGGGGAGGGGTCTGGAACACAGCCCTGTGAGGAGAGGCTGAGGGAGCTGGGGTTGCTTAGCCTGGAGAAGAGGAGGCTCAAGGGAGACCTTCTTGCTGTCTACAACTACTTGAAGGGAGGTTGTAGCCAGGTGGGGGTTGGTCTCTTCTCCCAGGCAACCAGCACCAGAACAAGAGGACACAGTCTCAAGCTGCACCAGGGGAGGTTTAGGCTGGAGGTTGGGAAGAAATTCTTCATAGAGAGAGTGATTGGCCACTGGAATGTGCTGCCCAGGGAGGTGGTGGAGTCACCATCACTGGAGGGGTGTTCAGGAGGAGACTGGATGGGGTGCTTGGTGCCATGGTTTAGTTGATTAGATGGTGCTGGGTGATAGGTTGGACTCAATGATCTCAAAGGTCTCTTCCAACCTGGTTTACTCTATTCTGTTCTGTTGTATTCTATTTACACCTTCCTATTGAACCCTCTGCAGAACTTCAAGACTTGCCCCGAGAAGTCTTTGCTGTTGATCCAACCAATGTCAGTCAAACTCCGCACCCAGAGGTTCTCTACAGGTGCAGGAAATGCAGGTACTGAGCCTTCTGTGTTTCTCCATAAAGAGTAATCTTCAAATTGACTCCAGAGGAATAGACCCTGTGCAAATCAGTGGGCCTCTCATCATAATAAGGACAGGGATGAGCTCTTGCTTAAGTTTCTGTACCATGTGTGCCACAAAGAATGAGACAAAAGTCTCTTTTGAAGGAGACAACTTTTTGTTCTTTGGAGTTGTGCAGCACTTGTCAAACCTACCTTGTTCTACAGGCACCTGGCTCTATGCAATTGTTTACTCACCTTGTACTTGAGTATACCTGCAGGTTTGGGGCTCTCACTACGAGAAAGACATTAAGGTGCTGGAGCAGGTTCATAAAAGGGCAACAAAGCTGGTGAAGAGTCTAGAGAACAAGTCTTGGGAGGAGTGGCTGAGGGAAATGAGGGTGTTCTAGTCTGGACAAAAGGAAGCTGAGGGGAGACCACCTTACTCTCTACAACTCTGAGAGGAGGTTGGAGCTAGGTGGGGTCAGGCTCTTCTCCCCATTAACAAACAATAAGATGAGAAAAATAGGCCTCAAGTTGCACCGGGGGAGGTTTAGGTTGGATATTAGAAGAAACCTCCTAAACCTCTTCACTGAAAGGCTTCTCAAACCCTGAAACAGGCTCCCCAGGGAGGTGGTTGAATTCCCATCCCTGGGGGTGTTTCAAAGAGGCAGAGTAGTAGTAGACATGGAGTACCACCACACTTAGTAGAGTTAGATAATGGTTGGAGTGGATGATCATAAAGGTCTTTTCCAACAAAAAGGGTTCTAAACCCTGACTATTAGTTTGCTTTTGACAGTCTGATTCTCTAGGAGAAAATTCTGATAGATCCCATGGTGTTTGCTGTATTTTAACTAACTTTTGTGGGTGTCTTAAAGTGAAATTTGATCATCTTGCTGTTTCCTGGGTGTAGGTTTCAGCAAGCATATGAGCATAAAGTTTTTGCAGGCAGGAGCTGCTTAGAAATAGATTCCTATAAAAGACATCAAGCAGAAAGGGACCTGGGGGTACTGGTTGACAGCCAGCTCAACGTGAGCCAGCAGTGTGCCCAGGTGGCCTGCATCAGGAACAGTGTGGCCAGCAGGAGCAGGGAAGTCATTGTGCCCTGTACTCAGCACTGGTTAGGCCACACCTTGAGTCCTGTGTCCAGTTGTGGGCCCCTCAGTTTAGGAAAGATGTTGAGTTGCTGGAAGGTGTCCAGAGAAGGGCAACAAAGCTGGGGAGGGGCTTGGAGCACAGCCCTGTGAGGAGAGGCTGAGGGAGCTGGGGTTGCTTAGCCTGGAGAAGAGGAGGCTCAGGGGAGACCTTCTTGCTGTCTACAACTACCTGAAGGGAGGTTGTAGCCAGGTGGGGGTTGGTCTCTTCTCCCAGGCAAGCAGCACCAGAACAAGAGGACACAGTCTCAAGCTGTGCCAGGGGAGGTGTAGGCTGGAGGTTAGGAAGAGGTGTGCTGTTTTCTCTCTGTAAATGCCTGTATCATGTGAATGCTGTGTGTTTGGTACACACTCACTGCGTTCCATTATTGCTCGTACCATACAGCTCCTTCATTTGCTTCTCCCACTGACTTCAGCCGAGCTTCTGTTTGACGTGGGTGGGTTAAACCATCACACCAGTGGGAAAAAACACAACTATTTGTCCTTCCTTTTTTCCCTGCCTCTGCTGGGGAGGACAGGCGTGCTCTGTTCCGCAGCTCCAGCATTCTGTCCCACGCAGCAGGAGGTGGGCCCAGGGCCTTTGCCCACAAGAGGATGACAGACTCCGCTCAGCTCTGCGGAGACGGCCGCGAGAAGTGCACCTCGTACTTCACTGAGCCTGTGCAGTGGATGGAGCCAGCGCTGCTGGGAGTGATGGAAGGACAGGTGAAGGGGAGCATCTGCTTCATTGCTTGGATGTTTTCTTGTGGTTGCTTGGTTTGCTTTGGGTTTTGGTTTTTTGCAAAGGCAGAATGAACTTTTTGTTTCCTGATGCTGAGGAGCAGCCAGGTGGATAGGGACCTGGGGGTGCTGGTTGATGGTAGGCTGAACATGAGCCTGCAGTGTGCCCAGGCAGCCAGGAGGGCCAATGGCATCCTGGCCTGCATCAGGAACAGTGTGGCCAGCAGGAGCAGGGAGGTCATTCTCCCCCTGTACACAGCACTGGTTAGGCCACACCTTGAGTCCTGTGTCCAGTTCTGAGCCCCTCAGTTTAGGAAGGAGGTTGGCTTGCTGGAGCGTGTCCAGAGAAGGACAACAAAGTTGGTGAGGGACTTGGAACACAAGTCCTATGAGGAGAGACTGAGGGAGCTGGGGTTGCTTAGCCTGGAGAAGAGGAGACTCAGGGGAGACCTTCTTGCTCTCTACAACTACCTGAAGGGAGATTGTAGCCAGGTGGGGGTTGGTCTCTTCTCCCAGGCAACCAGCACCAGAACAAGAGGACACAGTCTCAGGCTGTACCAGGGGAGATTTAGGCTGGAGGTTAGGAGGAAGTTTTACACAGTGAGAGTGATTGCTCATTGGAATGTGCTGCCTGAGGAGGTGGTGGAGTCACCATCACTGGAGGTGTTTAGGAGACTTGATAGGGTGCTTGGTTGCATGGTTCAGTTGATTAGGTGGTGTTGGATGATAGGTTGGACTCGATCTTGAAGGTCTCTTCCAACCTGGTCTGGTCTATGCTATTCTAACACCCCTGCACAAGGACCTATGTCTCCCAGCCTTTCTGGTGTGAATTTTTTTCAGCTTAAGAATGTATTCTTAAGTGTAAAGTATCCTTTTAGAAGGAAATGAGCTGGTCCCCTTGTTGGACTGAGAACACTAGCCTGGGTGTTGGACAGGGTTTATCTGCCCTGTCCAGGGGCAGTGCTGTGGGACTAGAAGTCTGTGGGATTTACAAAACCTGTTGTAGAATTATAGGATCACTAAGGTTGGAAAAGACCTCAGAGATCATAAAGTCCAACTTGTCACCCAACACCTCATGACTAACTAAACCATGGCACCAAGTCCCACGTCCAGTCCCCTCTTGAACACCTCCAGGGGTGGTGACTCCACCACCTCCCTGGGCAGCACATTCCGATGGCCAATTACTCTTTCTCCAGCCTAAACATCTTTTATTACACCCTTCCAACCCCTACCATTGTGTCCAAAACCACTCTTGGGGCCCCTGAGTGCCCTAACCAAAGCATCTCAAAGCTAAGTTCCCAGATGCTTAACAGAAACTTGAGGCTGAACAGAAAAGGAGCAAGGTCGGTGCTGACACTGCCAGGAAGTGACTGGGTACCGCTTGGGTCTGCTACCAGCTGTGTAGCACTAGGTGCTGTCTGACCATCACACTGGCCACAAGATGCACCAGCTTTTGCAGAGGAAGGTGAGCAAGGGATTAAGGGGCAAGAGAGAGCTAGCCTGACTTTTCACAAAGTACACATTCCCAAGGGAAACCAGCTGGTGGTTTCCTTGGGCAACCAGGCTGCTCCCACAGCTTCTGCAAGAGATAAGAAAACCAGTGGCACTAAGCTGCAACTTGCAGTTGCAGGCCAGCTGAAGCTTTCTGCAGACTGGCACTAGACCCATGCTGGGTTTGAGCATCTGCCTTTCCACCCTCTCCTTTCTGCCAGCAGAGCTGTCTGCAGCACTGCCCCTCTAAACATCCACGCCAGTTCAGCTTTTCTTGCCTGGTTTTCTTCTGTGAAGTGCTACAAGAGAAGGACCTGGTTTGGCACAAGAGAAGGAACTGCTGCTGTGTAATGTGCCACAGAAATACATTTCAAATAGAGCTACACCTGCACAAGCCTTGGACTGAGTCATGTTTTTGTCTTGCAGCTTCTGTGTCCCAAATGCACGTCGAAGCTGGGCTCCTTTAGCTGGCGGGGCGATCAGTGCTCCTGCGGCCGCTGGGTGACGCCTGCCTTCCAGATCCACAAGAGTCGAGTGGATGAAGTGAGGACACTTCCAGTTGGGAACTTCCAAACTGCCGAAACCTGAACTTGTCACTGCCCTCCATGGGATGCTTAATGGCTGCAGAAGACTGCTGGCTAGTCTGCAGTCGCCAGGAGGGAGCTTGTGCCTTCCACCACTGCGCCATGCGATAGGATTCCTTAAACATCTGCTTATGTATCTCTAGTATTTATAAAACACCAACCCAGTCCATCCAAGAGTGCTGCACAGGGGTCAAACAACATACAACAATGCCTCAATGTGATGGGTTTAGTGTATTTTTCACTTCATCTGCTGCTGTTTACAGGGCTCAACTCCCCCTTTAAAAAGAATGCCGATGTGTTACTTTCAGGCTTCTCCAGCACTGCTGCTTACCTTCAGAGCCAGGAGTTCTAACAGATTCATTTGAAACAACACAGCTGAGATTTCAGGAGGTATATTCCTACAATGCAAGGTACACAGCAGGGAAGGATGTTGAAGCTTAGTGAAGTGCCATAAAACAGGACAATTAGCATTGCTGCATGAGGATGGCTGGCGGCCACCAGCAGTGAAATGCTCCTATCCAGTTACGCTGTCATTACCAGAAGAATAGTCCTAGTAATATCTGCCCCCAGAACATTTACCTACATTATAACTCTTCCATGTAAAGTTAGGCAAGCTGTACCAGAGTGAGAGAGTGGAATGAAGCTGGAGGTGGGGAGGAAGTTCTTCACCATGAGAGTGCTGAAGCCCTGGAATGGGTTGTCCAGGGAGGTGGTTGAGGCCCCATCCCTGGAGGTGTTTAAGGCCAGGCTGGATGAGGCTGTGGCCAGCCTGATCTAGTGTGGGGTGTCCCTGCCCATGGCAGGGGGGTTGGAACTAGATGATCCTTGTGGTCCCTTCCAACCCTGACTGATACTATGATACTACTATGAAATTACTGCCTCCAGGTTTAAAGAAGTGTCTGAAGTGATGAAGAAGTAGGTCTTGAAGCAAGCTTGATCTTTCCAGGGGGTGTGCTGTGTGCACTCCTGTGGCAGAAGGCTGGTTTGACACAAGAAAATGAGAGAAGACCTACTTTAAATCAGTTTTATTTTCATTGACTTCAACAAATTTTTTAAAGTTTTTCTTTTTTACACAATTTCCAGCAACATACATTATGAAATATACAAGATAAAGGAGGTGGTGGAGTTCTGCCCCTCTTTTCAGTTCCTCCCCGAGCTGTGGAGGGAAGACTTGCAAGACACAGTGAACATCAGAATCTCAACACTGAAAACAGACACAAAACAAAAGGAGACAAATCTCTGGAACTGGTTGAACTGGTCACACTTCAGGGCCAGGTACAGCACAATAAATATTAGAACTGCATCATCTTAAAACATCTGTAAAGTTTATAACATCCTCTATTTAAAGAGATAGAACATCTGGTTTCTAGCATGAAATGCTACATAGTACAAGTGGTGAAGGGTATGAACCATGAAGAGTCCAGCAAGGGCTTGGAGAGTGACTACTCATTCACACATGCTCATTGGTAAAACAAGCAGCATACACCAAGAGTTTAGTGAGCTGTAAACTTAACCATTCACTACCAGGATATCAGCTGGAGGAGGAGTTTCTTTTGGGAAAGCCAAAGATAGTCAGTCCCTTTAAGGTTTCTCCCTGGCAAACAGCGAGGTGATCACCGTAACGGAAGTGGCAGCGTTTGGTCCATAGCATCAGATCCCTTTGCATCACTTCTGCTCAAAGCTGGCGGCTGGTGGAAATGATTCAGTGCACACATGAATGCTCATCTAGCCACCTCACTGCCACAGTGTCACCTACAAGGGTTACTGTTTCCTGGCTGTGACAAAGAGCAGCAGATGCCAGCTGGAACCCAGAAGCACAGGGTGCCCCCTGACACCAATGAGAGGGACAGACAGGAGAGCATGCCCCAGCATTTCTCTTGCTGCAGCAGTGGTGTGAGGGCTGAGTACTGCCCCGTGCTCCTTCCTCATCTCATACTGATTTTGCCAATAAACAATCCCAAGCCAGAAGAGCACTTCCAGAGCACAGAGCAGAAGACCAGAGTCACTGGGTTTTCTTGCATCCTAATTAATAAGGTAGAAGGCATGAGCTGCCAGGCTGTGCAATCTGGTCAATGTCCTCTCCATTGCCCTCGCAGCACTACCTCCCTCTGATCAGTGCAACTGTTGGGAAACACAGAGGACTTAGATGTGTGGATGCACTGCCTCTTCATTATCTCTCCCAAGTACACAGACTGCAGGACACTGAAATCCTCACACGTTTTAGACTGATACCCAGCCCTTCCAGAGCACAAGAGCATTAGACCGGAGTCACTGGGTTTTCTTGCATCCTAATTAAGGTAGAAGTAAATAGACTTTGAACTTGTCAGTCTTCCCCCTGTTCATCCCCTACCCCCAGTTTAGTATCATACATTCATCTTATGCAAGAACTGGGGACCTTCTGTGCCACCACCAAACAGGCCCCATGAGCACAGGTGGAGGAGGAAGGCTGAGCACAGGTGAGGCAGGCGTTGCGTGGGGACACAGAGCACCAGAGCAAGGGGCGCGCTCCCAGGACGCCTGCGTGGCGTCGCCGCTTGCTGTGTCCTGCACTACACAGCAACACTCAAAGGCAGCATAAACTAAAGCAACTGAGTGTCAGGAAATGTTACGGGGTGAGCAGGAGGCAAGAAGGTAAAACGATGCTGGAAGCTGAGCACCTATGGCTTAGAATTCACCTGATGCCAGGAGTCCTCTCTGTCAGAAGTAGGCAAGTAAGATTCTGTTTCTCCAGTGTAGAAAAGCTTAGTGGCTGCATGTAGGTGCTCAGCTTCCAGCTAGTCCCTTCCTGGGGAGACCCAGAACTACCACATTTTATTGAGACTCAGCTGAGCACTGCAGAGTAGTGAAGAATTTGTGGCTGTATCAACATGTCATCAGACTATGGTCCAAAATCCTGCTTGAGAGGAGGGAATTGTGTGTCATGATAGTCACTTAGCAAAGTGCCAGCTGGAAATGCCTTCACCACTGCCAGCTCCGAACGTACCGTGTGACTGCAGCCAGATCTGCACCTCCTCTGCTACTACAGCTCAACTGGTGACACCTCAAGGTGAAAGATGAGTTACCAAGAGAGCTGGGAGAGGCAAGGTGAACATGTTCCCACCCTAGAAGTGTACAACAGCGTTTCCTCACTCAGCTGGGCCCATTCACACATCACTCACCCGTTCAGACACACAAAGCAATGCCAAACACAACTAAGAGGAATGTTTTATAAGGACAGTCTCTTGAGTATGAACAGGGAAAACACAGGGCTATTTATCAAGTACTGTTGCATCATTCTTGTAAGGTAGGGAAGCAGAGGAGTTGAGATGAGAAATCGAGAGGACAAACTGGAGTGGTCACAGGAGTCGAGTCTAGTCTTCCAGACTGCGAAATGCATTCTGCATGTCTTCAAACAGCTGAGCATAGTCTGCCTTGATTTTTGCTTCACCATCTTTGACAGGGTCCTGAAAGACAACACAGCAAATGAACAGATCCACCAGGAAAAGCTTGGGGTTCTTAGGACAACCCTTTGCCAGCGCTGTCATTTGTCAGTGCTCACAATGAAGCTTGCTAACTGCAGAGCCAGCTGTATACCTCCACCTCTGCCTGCCTCACCAACAGCCACGAGCTTTATACATAGAATAAACCAGGTTGGAAGAGACCTTCAAGATCATCGTGTCCAACCCATCAACCAATCCAACACCACCTAAACAACTAACCCATGGCACCAAGCACCCCATCAAGTCTTCTCCTGAACACCTCCAGTGATGGTGACTCCACCACCTCCCCAGGCAGCCCATTCCAATGTGCAATCACTCTTTCTGTATAGAACTTTTTTCTAACATCCAGCCTGAACCTCCCCTGGCGCAGCCTGAGACTGTGTCCTCTTGTTCTGGTGCTGCTTGCCTGGGAGAAGAGACCAACATCTGTCTGTCTATAACCTCCTCCTCTTTACATGTTCAGTGAGCAGGCAGAATGGGTACTGGGCTGAGAAGCTTTAGGAGCAGTGCTTACTTCACTGGATTTGGAGACTATTCAGTACTACCAAAAAGATGGCTACTGAAGTTAGAAGAGAATAAACCAGGTTGGAAAAGACCTTTGAGATCATCGAGTCCAACCTCTCACCCAACACCATCTGATCAACTAAACCATGGCACCAAGTGCCTCATAGAGGCTCTCCCTAAACACCTCCAGTGATGGTGACTCCACCACCTCCCTGGGCAGCACATTCTAATAGTCAGTAACTCTTTCTGGGAAGAATTTCTTCCTAACTTCCAGCCTAAACCTCCCCTGTGGACAAGAGGACTGTGTCCTCTTGTTCTGGTGCTGGTTGCCTGGGAGAAGAGGCAAACCCCCACCTGGCTACAACCTCCCTTCAGGTAGTTGTAGACAGCAAGAAGGTCTCCCCTGAGCCTCCTCTTCTCCAGGCTAAGCAACCCCAGCTCCCTCAGCCTCTCCTCACAGGGCTGTGCTCCAAACTCCTCCCCAGCTTTGTTGCCCAGGGCAGACACTAAGCCATCTGATTTTTCTTTAGCCCACATTAAGTTACTCCTCCCATCCTCTCCTAAGTACCTTAGGCCCTGAAGCCAAACACAAGAAAGCACATCATATATTTCCTCAACTTATTTAAACAGCCTGATCAACATTTCTATTGTTCACTTTTTAGCTCATCACTGGATTTGAACTTTCAGCTGCTTTTATCTGCTAGTAGTTCCTTTAGAACATGTTCTGCTTGGGTTTTGCTTTATTTTTAAAACAGAATCTTGTCACAAAAGCCTCAAAACAAACAGGGAAGCTGCTTGTACTATTACTCAGTTTAGGAAAGATGTTGAGTTGCTGGAAGGTGTCCAGAGAAGGACAACAAAGCTGGGGAGGGGTCTGGAGCACAGCCCTGTGAGGAGAGGCTGAGGGAGCTGGGGTTGCTTAGCCTGGAGAAGAGGAGGCTCAGAGGAGACCTTCTTGCTCTCTACAACTACCTGAAGGGAGGTTGTAGCCAGGTGGGGCTTGGTCTCTTCTCCCAGGCAACCAGCCCCAGAACAAGAGGACACAGTCTCAAGCTGCACCAGGGGAGGTTTAGGCTGGAGGTTAGGAAGAAGTTATTGACAGAAAGTTATTGGCCACTGGAATGTGCTGCCCAGGAAGGTGGTGGAGTCACCATCACTGGAGGTGTTTAGGAAGAGCCTCTATGAGGCACTTGGTGCCATGGTTTAGTTGATTAGATGGTGTTGGGTGATAGGTTGGACTGCATGATCTTGAAAGTCTTTTCCAACCAGGTTAATTCTATTCTATTCTATTCTATTCTATTCTATTCTATTCTATTCTATTCTATTCTATTCTATTCTATTCTACCCTACCCTACCCTACCCTACCCTACCAAGAATGCCTGTAACATAAAAGAGACTCTGAACGTGGAGTTGCCAAGGCTCTGCAGCCAGCATGGCCCAACTAAATTTCAGCTATTCCTGTGCTCACAAATTAAAACTAATTTTTAAGGGCATTCAAAATTACTGCAGAAAGTCTGTGTTCACAGAGCTTTACCTAAGGCAGCTGATGACCACCTTCGAGTCACTGCCTTTCACAGTATCACCAAGGTTGGAAGAGACCTCAAAGATCATTGAGGCCAACCTGTCACCACAGACCTCATGACTAAACCATGGCACCAAGTGCCACATCCAATCCCCTCTTGAACACCTCCAGGGATGGTGACTCCACCACCTCCCTGGGCAGCACATTCCAATGGATAACAACTTTCTGTGAAGAACTTTCTCCTCACCTCCAGCCTGAACTTCCCCTGGCACAGCTTGAGACTGTGTCCTCTTGTTCTGGTGCTGGTTGCTTGAGAGTAGAGACCAGCTCCCTCCTGGCTACAATTTCCTTTCAGGTAGTTGTAGAGAGCAAGAAGGTCTCCCCTGAGCCTCCTCTTCTCCAGGCTAAGCAACCCCAGCTCCCTCAGCCTCTCCTCACAGGGCTGTGCTCCAGACCCCTCCCCAGCTTTGTTGCCCTTCTCTGGACACCTTCCAGCATCTCAACATCTTTCCTAAACTGAGGGGCCCAGAACTGGACACAGGACTCAAGGTGTGGCCTGACCAGTGCTGAGTACAGGGGCACAATGACTTCCCTGCTCCTGCTGGCCACACTGTTCCTGATACAGGCCAGGATGCCATTGGCCTTCCTGGCCACCTGGACACACTGCTGTGTGTTTAGGCAGCTGTCAATCAGCACCCCCAGGTCCCTTTCTGCCTGGCTGCTCTCCAGCCACTCCTACCCCAGCCTGTAGCACTGCCTGGGGTTGCTGTGGCCAAAGTGCAGCACCCAGAGGCGCTGGAAGCTCACCACCAGCAGCACTACCCCATTCCCCATGAGCATACCTTGAACTTCATGGAGGTAAGTCTGTAGAGGATTTCACTCATGTTCTCCCGGATGATGGCCCAGGTGATCTTGTTGTCGCTCTGGGCGGTGGTCTCCACGGCCCGCCGTGCCATGTCATAGAACGCAATCATGTTGGAAAGCATTCCCACTGTTTTGTAAAAAGGGCAGAACCTGAGGGAACACAGGAGGAGCCATCAGGTATCTTGGAACAATTGTAACAGGCTTAGCTTTTCATAGATCCATGGAATGGCTTTGGTTGGAAGGGACCTTAAAGATCATCCGGTTCCAACCCCCTGACATGAGCAAGGACACCTTGCACTACACCAGGTTGCTCATGGCTCCATCCAGCCTGGCCTTAAACACCTCCAGGGAGGGGGCATTTATCACCTCCCTGGGTGTCCTGTTCCAGTGTCTCAGCACCCTTACTATAAAGAATTTCTTCCTAATATCCAGTCTAAATTTACCCTCCTTCAATCCATTCCTTCTCATCCTGTCACTACAAGCCCTTGTAAAAAGTCCCTTCCTGGCTTTCTTGTCAGCCCCTTTCAGGTCTGGAAGGCCACTGCAAGGTCTCCCTGGAGCCTTCTTTTCTCCAGGCTGAGCAGGTTCATCTCTCACAGGCTGTCCTCAGAAAGTGCTCTAGACCTCTGATCATCTTCATGTTCCTTCTATGCTGGGGGCACCAGAATTGGACTCAGCACTCCAGGTGAGGCTCACAAGAGCAAAGGGGGTTTTTTTCATGATCATTTTCATCCCTGAACAGACCCAGTGCTGACAAGGTCTGAACAAATGCCACCCCAGTGTCACCTCAGACTTAGGGGAAGAAGCAGTAAAAATATGCAAAGTAATATTTATGCTTGCAGTGCTTCTTTTGTCATCATGATGAGTTCCTGAACTTCTCCATAACTCTGAAGATCTGAGAGGGGCTTACCATGACACCCTGCTACACGGGATGCTCCTGCCCTCACCACAACTCTGTGTTTTCACCTGGAAATGCTGCTGGCCTGCTTTACTCCATCCCTTTGTGACAAACACTACCAAGAGAGAGACTGCCTCTGGCATTTTGAAACAGGTAAATCAATCAAAGGCTCAGAGAGTCTTCCTGAAGTGAGATTTCTGAAGCAGCACCCAAACACTGAGCAACCAGGGGAGAAGAGGAACCATTACTGTCAGTGTCTCACATGTCAATCTGTGCCAAGACTAATGAGAAAGGGGAAAGAGCAGAGCAGCCAGCAGGATCCCTCCCTCCTGTTCTGCCCATTGCAGGAGCAGGCTTCCTCCAGGCAGCCTGGGATGACCTGACGGCTCTGCACGTTTCTTTGCTCACAAGGATCACTGTCACAGGAGCACTGCACACAAACCCCTCCACTTCTAATAGGAGGCTGGGGAGGGACTTCTCAGGAAGTGCTAGGACTAGGGGGAATGGAATGAAGCTGGAGGTGGGGAGATTGAGGCTGGAGGTGAGGAGGAAGTTCTTCCCCATGAGAGTGGTGAAGCCCTGGAATGGGTTGTCCAGGGAGGTGGTTGAGGCCCTGTCCCTGGAGGTGTTTAAGGCCAGGCTGGATGAGGCTCTGGCAGCCTGATCTAGTGTGGGGTGTCCCTGCCCATGGCAGGGGGGTTGGAACTAGATGATCCTTGTGGTCCCTTCCAACCCTGACTGATACTATGATACTATGAAAATGACTGCTGTGGAAGGCCTCTTTACACACCACATGGTGGCACCTCCTGTGCCTCCCTACTGCACCCAGGTACCCCTGCCCTAGTGCCCTACTGAAGGGCACACCCCGTTACAGAACGATGCATGCCTGCATTTGTAGTGATGAAGCACTCAAGACCTCCTGATCTACTGGAGATGAAATACAAAAGGCCCCTTGTGAGGCTGTCCAAACACAAGGATAGCATGGAAAGAAACAAAGCAGATGTGGATAACAAGAGACTCAGTGAGGTTTGCTGAAGGATCAAATTCACTACACCACAGTAACTGAAGTGGATTCCTGCAGCTCTCCATGCTAGAGCAAACAGAAAGGCTTTGGGTGTGGACAGTGACAATGAAGTGCTCCTCTTCTCCTCCTCCCCCTCCTCAGGAAGAGATGCTGTTGCAGAAATACTGGCTAACTGAACAACAGATGAGGGCCCCAGGAACTCCAAGGGTGAGAACACATTTGGAGGGGGTGTGCACATCTTGGGTAAGACAACCTGAACAGACTCTGCTCACTCCTCCCATTTGGTTACTTTGAGTGAAATCCATTTCTGCACTGATCTGGCTCCAAATAAAACAGCAGTCTTAATCCAGACTGCACAGGATTGAGAGGGCAGGGGCCAGGTAGGTCTTACCTGTCATAAGGTGTATAACCATTCTGTTGCAAGAAGTCATCTTTTATCAGCTTGGCAACCTCCAAGGTAATTTTATCTGTTTCTGCCAAGGAAGCCTGAAAAAGGAAGGTGCACTGTTAGGGCAGGACTCAAGCCCATGAGAACATGGTACCTCCTGGCCAAGAACCATTATCTTTCAGTACCTGCATCAGGAACAGCATGGCCAGCAGCAGCAGGGAGGTCATCCTGCCCCTGTACACTGCACTGGTTAGGCCACACCTCAAGTCCTGTGTCCAGTTCTGGGCCCCTCAGTTTAGGAAAGATGTTGAGTTGCTGGAGCATGTCCAGAGAAGGGCAACAAAGCTGGGGAGGGGCTTGGAGCACAGCCCTGTGAGGAGAGGCTGAGGGAGCTGGGGTTGCTTAGCCTGGAGAAGAGGAGGCTCAGGGGAGACCTTACTGCTCTCTACAACTACCTGAAGGGAGGTTGTAGACAGGCAGAGGTTGGTCTCTTCTCCCAGGCAACCAGCACCAGAACAAGAAGACACAGTCTCAGACTGCGCCAGGGGAGGTTTAGGCTGGAGGTTAGGAGGAAGTTCTACACAGAGAGAGTGATTGCCCATTGGAATGGGCTGCCTGGGGAGGTGGTGGAGTCACCATCATTGGAGGTGTTCAGAAGGAGACTTGATGGGGTGCTTGGTGCCATGGGTTAGTTAATTAGGTGGTGTTGGATGATGGGTTGGACACGGTGATCTTGAAGGTCTCTTTCAACCTGGTCTGGTCTGGTCTATTCTATTCTCCTCCTACCCTCTTCCAACAGAATTCTGCCTTATGGGTGTTTCTCACTCCCTGCTACAGAACAGCCAATTTGATCCCCAAATGAAAGTGGGTCAAACAATCAGCAAGTCTAAGTCTTTCTGATGACAAAAAACTGAAAGGAAATTTCCTTTAGGATGATGGAAAAGCTGCCAGCCAGACATGCAGACAGCTCTCCTATGAGGTATGTCAAAACACCACCCTCCTACATGAAGAGGGAAATTATTTTTTACCTTCAATACTTCTATCCATGGAAGGGAAACTAGATCTTAGCTAGCACTCTAGATCAGCAAGTAATCCTCCAGGATCTGACACTAGCCTCCAGAGCTGCCAATGAGATCTCCCTCTCTGGCTCTCAAAAGTAAAGGAATTGATGAAAATGCCTGTCAGAGTCTGCAGGACAGCCACAGCCATGCTGTGTGCTGCTGCTCCTGGCACCCCAGCTCACTTGTCTCTATCTTCATGGTCTCAGAATCACAGTATCACCAAGGCTGGAAAAGACCTCAAAGATCATCAAGTCCAACCTGTCACCACAGACCTCATGACTAAACCATGGCACCAAGTGCCACATCCAACCTCCTCTTGAACACCTCCAGGGATGGTGACTCCACCACCTCCCTGGGCAGCACATTCCAATGGCTAACAACTCCCTCTGTGAAGAATTTCTTCCTAACACCCAGTCTGAACCTCCCCTGGCACAGCTTGAGACTGTGCCCTCTTGTTCTGGTGCTGGTTGCCTGGGAGAAGAGACCAACCCCCACCTGGCTACAACCTCCCTTCTTCAGGTAGGGCAACAAAGCTGGCGAGGGGTTTGGAGCACAGCCCTGTGAGGAGAGGCTGAGGGACCTGGGGTTGCTTAGCCTGGAGAAGAGGAGGCTCAGGGAAGACCTTCTTGCTCTCTACAACTCCCTGAAGGGAGGTTGTAGCCAGGTGGGGTTGGTCTCTTCTCCCAGTCAATCAGCACCAGAACAAGAGGACACAGTCTCAAGCTGTGCCAAGGGAGGTTTAGGTTGGATGTTAGGAAGAAATTCTTCCCAGCAAGAGGGAGTGGCCATTGGAATGTGCTGCCCAGGGAGGTGCTGGAGTCACCAACCCTGGAGGTGTTTAGGAAGAGCCTGGATGTGGCACTTGGTGCCAAGGTTTAGTCATGGGGTCTGTGGTGACAGGTTGGACTTGATGATCTTTGAGGTCTCTTCCTGTTGAGGATTGGCTTAGGGCAAAAGGACATGGGTCCCAGGAACATCTGTGCAATTTAGGCCTTGAAGGACTTTCTGTTGAAAATACAGCAATGGAGTAGGAGTTGTGGAAAAGTGCTGATTGCCTGGTATGCTCAGGTCAAGCTGCCCCTGAGAAGAGGCAAACAAGATAAGGAGGAGGCGAGATCTGGGAAGAAGAGCAATTAGACTGAGTAGAAAAAACCCCACAGAGTAGTGAAGTAATGATGTAAGCTTTTAGAGATGAACCAATAGTGTTAAATTAGAATAGAATTAACTATGTATACGACTATAAATAATGAAGTGTGGAACAATGAAGTTGGATGATTTCTATCACTCATATTGAGTCCTGTCGTCCCTGTCTCCGTTCTCATCATCTTCCAGCCTTGGTGATACTGTGATTGAGAGAAATTTCTTTACTGAAGGCATTCTCAAACACTGGAACAGGCTCCCCAAGGAGATGGCTGAATCCCCATCCCTGGAGGTGTTTCAAAGAGGCAGAGATGTGGTGCTGAGGGACATGGTTTAGCACCACTTTGGTAGAGTTAGCTAATGGTTGGACTCATAGATCTTAAAAGGTCTGTGGGGAGACCTCACTCTCTACAACTACTTGAAAGGAGGTTGAGAGTCGAGTGTCAGCCTCTTCTCCCTATTACCAAGCAACAGAACAAGAGGAAGTGGCCTCACGTTGCACCAGGGGAGGTTTAGATTGGAAATTCAGAGAACTTTCTTCACCAAATGTGCCTTGGAACAGGCTCTCCAGGCAAGTGGTTGTCTCACCATCCCTGGAGGTATTTAAGAGACACCTACAGGTTGCTGAGGGATAGGGTTCACTGGCAGACTGGGCAGGGCTGGGTTAATGGCTGGACTCAACAACCTTAAAGGTCTTTTCCAACCAAAATGGTTCTGTGGTTCTAATTTACATGAAACAAGCAGTGCCAAGCCAAGGTTTATCAAGTCTCAAAAAAGCATGTGTCATGGGAAGTCAAACAACACAGGAGGAAGTGGGAAGAAAGCAGAGTTAGATGCAGGAGAGTCTGACACCTCTCCAGGAGCAGTCACCTGTTCTGCACTATACAGTATCCATCCAGCCCAGCCTAAGCCACAGTCAAAAGCCTGCAGTGACAGGAAGGAAATGGAAGGATGGCTCACTGACTCATTACTCACCTTCCCCACAAGCTGTACAATCTCTGCAAGGTCCTCTTCCTCCTGTAAGATCTCTTTGGCCTTTGTCCTGAGGGGGACAAACTCTGTGAAGTGCTTGTCGTAGTACTCGTCCAGGGCCCGGGTGTATTTGCTGTAACTGATCAGCCAGTTGACAGAGGGGAAGTGCTTGCGTTGGGCCAGCTTCTTATCCAGGCCCCAGAACACCTGCCAGGGGACAGGGAGATCAACAAGGGTTCCAAAAAACACAGAAACCAGAACCACTGAAGGCAATAATAAAAGAAACAAATCCCAATACAGTTAAGTTTGAGTGAATACAACAGGGCAAAGGCTATCACAGGTGAAAACCCCAAAGAGGGCCTACAGGAGACTGGGAAGGGTCTTTTTACAAGGGCTTGTTGTGATAGGATGAAAGGGAATGGGTTGAAGCTTGAGGAGGGTAGATTTAGACTGGATATTGTTCCATATCTGTATTGATGATCAGAATGAGGGCACTGAGTCAGCCATCAGTACGTTTGCAGATGACACCAAGTTGGGAGCAGGAGTTGATCTGTTGGAGGATAGGAGAGCTCTGCAGAGGGACTGTGCCAGGCTGGACAGATGGGCAGAGTCCAACAGGATGGCATTCAACAAGTCCAAGTGCTGCACTTTGCTCACAACAACCCCATGCAGTGCTGCAGGCTGGGGTCAGAGTGGCTGGAGAGCAGCCAGGCAGAAAGGGCCCTGGGGTAGTGGTTGATAGTAGGCTGAACATGAGCCTGCAGTGTGCCCAGGTGGCCAAGAAAGCCAATGGCATCCTGGCCTGCATCAGGAATAGTGTGGCCAGCAGGAGCAGGGAAGTCATTGTGCCCTGTACTCAGCACTGGTTAGGCCACACCTTGAGTCCTGTGTCCAGTTCTGGGCTCCTCAGTTTAAGAAGGACATTGAGACGCTTGAATGTGTCCAGAGAAGGGCAAAGAGGCTGGGGAGAGGTCTGGAGCACAGCCCTGTGAGGAGAGGCTGAGGGAGCTGGGGTTGCTTAGCCTGGAGAAGAGGAGGCTCAGGGGAGACCTTCTTGCTGTCTACAACTACCTGAAGGGAGGCTGTAGCCAGGTGGGGGTTGGTCTCTTCTCCCAGGCAACCAGCACCAGAACAAGAGGACACAGTCTCAAGCTGTGCCAGGGGAAGTTTAGGCTGGAGGTGAGGAGAAAGTTCTTCCCAGAGAGAGTTGTTAGCCATTGGAATGGGCTGCCCATGGCTTCTTGGCCACCTGAGCATGCTGCTGGCTCACATTCAGCCAGCTGTAGGTCTATATCCCCAAGTGATTGCCTTTCACAGTGATACAATATTTTCCAGAACATCCTACAGATCTCTGTGTCAAATCCAAGCTCTCACAGCCTAGCCACTGGCACAAAGACACTGAAGCCAAATCATTTTATGTCTAACCAAGTGGCTAAAGGAGCTGCAACATTAAGGAACATACCTGAACAATGCCTAGAGTCGCAGATGTGACAGGGTCAGAGAAGTCACCGCCTGGAGGAGAGACACTGAGCAGGAAAAGATAAGGAAAATTCATGAGAATTGATTCCACTGCAGGACTGAACATGGGATCACAGACAACAGAACAGCCAGCACACAATTTCAAGCAAGTAACAGACTGCAAGCTTCCACTGCAGGAAGTGTTTGCTGCATGTCTGCAGAGGTGTAATACCCACCAAACCATGACATGCATTGGGGACTGACTGACAGAGTCATGGTAAGATATGCTTTAGTAGTCATGAGGTGCTGGGTGACAGGTTGGACTTGCTGATCTCTGAGGTCTTTTGCAACCTTATTGATTCTAGGATTCCATGATTCCAGGCACTTTGGCCCCAGGTAGTAACTGCAGCTTGGACTACTAAACCTATCCCAAGTGGAACAGATTCAGCAACTGCTAAACAGTGCAATGCTTATTTTACAGAGAACAATACCCCAAAGAGACATTATTTCAGAGAGTCACCTACCCAGTAACCACTTCCACTTCATTTGGTCTTGGCACCCTAATGCATGCCTTCCCAGAGATTAGAAAGATCTTCCAGCCTCAAAAGCACAACACATTTGTGGGCAGTGTGTCTCCACTGTGGACAGCAGAACTAAGTGAAGCACAGTGAGAGCAACAAACACTGGAGCAGGCTGCCCAGAGAGGCTGTGGAGTCTCCTTCTCTGGAGACATTCAAAACCTGCCTGGACACTTTCCTGTGTGACCTCCTCTAGAGAACCCTGCTCTGGCAGGGGGGTTGGATTAGACATCTTTCATGGTCCCTTCAAGCTGCTAACATTCTCTGTGACTCTGTGAAGAATGGACTCCAGGTGTGCTTGCAGATGCCAGACCACCTCCTGAAAATTGGTGGGGGGGCAATTCACTTTTCCCCACAGTATGATATACAAATCCAGACAGCCCAGAAGAATGTCTGGGGACCACCTGCTTCTCACAGCACATCAGTTTGAGATACACTGCTCCATGTAATTCTGCTCTTTAAGCAAGAGAATCACAATTCATTATGCTCTGCTTTGTTCACACTGCTGCTCTGGGCCCCTCAGTTTAAGAAGGACATTGAGACACTTGAACATGTCCAGAGAAGGACAACAAGGCTGGGGAGGGGTTTGGAGCACAGCCCTGTGAGGAGAGGCTGAGGGAGCTGGGGTTGCTTAGCCTGCAGAAGAGGAGGCTCAGGGGAGACCTTATTGTTGTTTACAACTCCCTGAAGGGAGATTGTAGCCAGGAGGGGGTTGGTCTCTTCTCCCAGGCAACCAGCACCAGAACAAGAGGACACAGTCTCAAGCTGTGCCAGGGGAGGTTTAGGCTGAAGGTGAGGAGAAAGTTCTTCCCAGAGAGAGTAATTGGCCATTGGAATGTGCTGCCCAGGGAGGTGGTGGAGTCACCATCCCTGGAGGTGTTCAAGAGGGGATTGGGTGTGGTACTTGGTGCCATGGTTTAGTCATGAGGTCTGTGGTGACAGGTTGGACTTGATGATCTTTGAGGTCTCTTCCAACCTTGGTGATTCTGTGATACTGTGACATACAAAAACACAGAGCAAGAACTGCAGCCAAGGCAAAGAAGTGCAACACTCACGCTCCAACGATGCTGACACTGCCTTCCCTTTCAGGATTGCCCAGACACTTCACCCTGCCAGCTCGCTCGTAGAAGGAGGCCAGACGGGCACCAAGGTAGGCTGGGTAACCACTGTCTGCAAACAGCAACACAGAGACATTGAGGCCCAAACTCAAGACTTCAAAAGAATGCATTTACAACACTGGACTGAGACAAAGACTACTCACCAGCTGGCATTTCAGCCAGCCGCCCTGAAATCTCTCTGAGGGCCTCAGCCCACCTGGAGGTGGAGTCTGCCATCATACTGACATGGTAGCCCATGTCCCGGAAATACTCAGACAGGGTGATGCCTAGAACAGAGAGAGCAAAGTGTGCTGCAGCATACAGATCACAAAGCAGTTCAATGCTTGCACATTGTCACAAAGACACAAACACACTGATTTATTTAAGGTGTTCAGGAAGGGATGGGATGTGGCACTTGGTGCCATGGTTTAGTAGTCATGAGGGCTTGGCTGGCAGGTTGGACTTGATGTAAGTTGCACCCTCAGCAAGTTTGCTGGGGACACCAAGCTGTGTGGTGCAGCAGACAGCTGGAGGGAAGGGATGCCATCCAGAGGGACCTGGACAGGCTGGAGAGGTGGGCACAAGCCAACCTCATGAGCTTCAACAAGACCAAGGGCAGGGTCCTGCAGCTGGGTGGAGGCAATCCCAGGCACAAATCCAGGCTGGGCAGGGACTGGCTGGAAAGCAGCCCTGAGGAGAGAGCCTTGGGGGTGCTGGGGAAGGAGAAGCTCAACAGGAGCTCTCAGTGTGCACTTGCAGCCCAGAAAGCCAATCAGAGCCTGGGCTGCAGCAAGAGAAGTGTGGCCAGCAGGGCAAGGGAGGTGATTCTCCCCCTCTGCTCAGCTCTGGTGAGACCCCACCTGGAGTACTGCCCCCAGTTCTGGAGCCCCTATTACAAGAGGGATCTGGAGGTGCTGGAAGGTGTCCAGAGAAGGGCCACGAGGATGAGCAGAGGGCTGGAGCACCTCTCCTGTGAGGACAGACTGAAGGAGTTGGGGCTGTTCAGTCTGGAGAAGAGAAGGCTCCCAGGTGACCTAATTGTGGCCTTCCAGTATCTGAAGGGGGCTACAAGAAGGCTGGGGAGGGACTGCTCAGGATCTCAGGTAGTGCTAGGACTAGGGGGAATGGAATGAAGCTGGAGGTGGGGAGATTGAGGCTGGAGGTGAGGAGGAAGTTCTTCCCCATGAGAGTGGTGAAGCCCTGGAATGGGTTGTCCAGGGAGGTGGTTGAGGCCCCATCCCTGGAGGTGTTTAAGGCCAGGCTGGATGAGGCTGTGGCCAGCCTGATCTAGTGTGGGGTGTCCCTGCCCATGGCAGGGGGGTTGGAACTAGATGATCCTTGTGGTCCCTTCCAGCCCTGACTGATTGTGTGATTCTGTAAAG
This sequence comes from Dryobates pubescens, assembly GCF_014839835.1. Lineage (NCBI taxonomy): Eukaryota > Metazoa > Chordata > Aves > Piciformes > Picidae > Dryobates > Dryobates pubescens. Next base: position 40,750,120 of record NC_071619.1, on the reverse strand, counting down.
ACTGAGAGAAGTAAGGCTGTTTAATTTTGTGAAGAGAAGGCTAAGGGGATCTTATCAAGGTCTATAAATATCTGAGAGGTGAGTGTCAAGATGAAGGCGAGTCTCTCCCTTTCAGTGGTGACCAGTAGGCAAGGAACAACAGGTATAAGCTGGAACACAGGGAAGTTCCATCTCAACATGAGGAAAAACCTCTTTACTGGGAGGGTACTGGAGCCCTGTAGCAGGCTGCATCCCTGAAGCAGGCTGCATCAGGTGGTCCTGCTTTGGCAGGGGGATTGGACAAGATGATCTCTGGAGGTCCCTTCCAACCCCTAACATTCTGTGACTGTATGATTCCTGCCCATTACATGCCTGTACTTGTGAACAGAAAGCTACTCAGGAACAACAGCTTATGTGCTTAGCACAAAGAGAGTAAGTCCATGAGAGCTAGTGCAGCCAGGCCATCTTGTAAGTGCAATTTGCTCAAGAGCCAGATTCAGGGAGATACTATGCCTTTGTGCAGGCAAGGCCCCAAAGGGCTGACTTCTAAAATCAAGCAAGTTTCTTATTAGTGACCACCTCAGGAACTGAGAATACCAGAGCCTGCTGGCTCTCTCTCCACACACAGCCTTCTCCAGCCTCCTGGAAATCTTACCAGTATAGATAGAGGCTTCTCTGGCAGCAACAGGCATGTTGGAGGTATTTGCTACCAGAGCTGTTCTCTTCATGATGCTTTCTACCTTGCCATCAACTTCCATTGTTAACTAAAATGCAAGAAAAGGGAAAAAAAGGAAGGTAAGACTAGCAAGATTTTCTTTTTAATGTGGTTTTTGTTGTTTGGTTTTTCACTGTATTACTTGCCTTGACTCAGGATATTCTCCCCATAGTTACTTTACCAAGAACAGAGACTAGATTCAAGACTTCAGGATACTTCCAGACTGCACTCTTCAGCTTACATGCCTCAGCCCCATCTTGTGCAAGTGGTAAATATTGATCCCATTCAAATGAGGAATGGCAAATCCACTGCATCAGCAATCAGGCAGATCAAGTTACTAGACAGGAAGACCCCAAAAAATCTTAGCTCCCTGTGGTAAGTCCACTAGGGACCAGAGAGGCCACCTACACTCCATCTACACTGACCCAATTCCATATTTGGCAACAGGACATACACCCATATACATAACCCTGGGGAAGGCTCACAGGCACCTGGGCAACAGAATGGATATCCTGACACTGCTGTACAACTCCACTTACAAATATCCTGGCATTTAACTTTGTTTTTCATGGCAACCTCAGCTTGCCTTTCTCATCTAAGGGCCAGGTTCTACACATTGGCCACAACAACCCCATGCAGTGCTGCAGGCTGGGGTCAGAGTGGCTGGAGAGCAGCCAGACAGAGAGGGACCTGGGGGTGCTGATTGACAGCCGCCTAAACATGAGCCAGCAGTGTGCCCAGGTGGCCCAGAAGGCCAATGGCATCCTGGCCTGTATCAGGAACAGTGTGGCCAGCAGGAGCAGGGAAGTCATTGTGCCCTGTACTCTGCATTGGTTAGGCCACACCTTGAGTCCTGTGTCCAGTTCTGGGCCCCTCAGTTTAAGAAGGACATTGAGACACTTGAATGTGTTCAGAGAAGGGCAATGAGGCTGGGGAGAGGCCTTGAGCACAGCCCTGTGAGGAGAGGCTGAGGGAGCTGGGGTTGCTTAGCCTGCAGAAGAGGAGGCTCAGGGGAGACCTTCTTGCTGTCTGCAACTACCTGAAAGGTGGTTGAAGCCAGGAAGGGGTTGGTCTCTACTCTCAAGCAACCAGCACCAGAACAAGAGGACACAGTCTCAAGCTGTGCCAGGGAAAGTTTAGGCTGAGGAGAAAGTTCTTCCCAGAGAGAGTTGTTAGCCATTGGAATGTGCTGCCCAGGGAGGTGGTAGAGTCACCATCCCTGGAGGTGTTCAAGAGGGGATTGGATGTGGCACTTGGTGCCATGGTCTAGTCATGGGGTCTGTGGTGACAGGTTGGACTGGATGATCTTTGGGGTCTCTTCCAACCTTGGTGATGCTGTGATACTGCACACCCAAAAACTAAGCCAGATGTCTATGGAGGGAGCACTGCAACCACTCTTGAATGAGCCAAAGGAGACTTCTGCTACTACAGCCAGAACTCAGAGCGGTGAGGCAAAGAAGATCATTTCAAGTCCCTGTCCCACCATGGTATTTCACTCAGTGGCAGTAACATTTCAGTTCTGCCCAGGCAGGTTTACCCTCCATGAATTCTCCATACTAACCTCAGGGAAATCTCGCAGCACTTCAGACATTTCATTGCCTCGCTCCCCACAGCCCACATAAATGATGACATCGCTGTTGGAGTACTTGGAAAGCGACTGGGAGATCACAGTCTTCCCACAGCCGAACGCCCCGGGAATCGCCGTCGTGCCCCCTTGTACACACCTGAGGGAAGGAAAGAGGACTCTCATTTGCAAGGGGCTCAAAGCCAGCTCCCTCCCAGCTTAGATGAGCTGCTGGAGGGTAGAGAGGCTCTGCAGAGGGACCTCAACAGGCTGGACAGATGGGCAGAGGCCAAGGGCAGGAGACTGAACACATCCAAGTGCCAGGTTCTGCACATTGGCCACAACAACCCCATGCAGAGCTACAGGCTGGGGTCAGAGTGGCTGAGAGCAGCCAGGCAGAGAGGGACCTGGGGGTACTGGTCGATGGTAGGCTGAACATGAGCCAGCAGTGTGCCCAGGCAGCCAGGAGGGCCAATGGCATCCTGGCCTGCATCAGGAACAGTGTGGCCAGCAGGAGCAGGGAGGTCATTCTGCCCCTGTACTCAGCACTGGTTAGGCCACACCTTGAGTCCTGTGTCCAGTTCTGGGCCCCTCAGTTTAGGAAGGATGTTGAGGTGCTGGAAGGTGTCCAGAGAAGGGCAACGAAGTTGGGGAGGGGTTTGGAACACAGACCTGTGAAGAGAGACTAAGGGAGCTGGGGTTGCTTGACCTGCAGAAGAGGAGGCTCAGGGGTGACCTTATTGCTGTCTACAACTACCTGAAGGGAGGTTGTGGACAGGCAGAGGTTGGTCTCTTCTCCCAGGCACCCAGCACCAGAACAAGAGGACACAGTCTCAAGCTGTGCCAGGGGAGGTTTAGGCTGAAAGTGAGGAGAAAGTTCTTCCCAGAAAGAGACATTGGCCATCGGAATGTGCTGCCCAGGGAGGTGGTGGAGTCACCATCATTGGAGGTGTTCAGGAGGAGACTTGATAGGGTGCTTGGTTGCATGGTTTAGTTGATTAGGTGGTGTTGGGTGAGAGGTTGGACTTGATGATCTCAAAGGTCTTTTCCAACCTGATTTATTCAATTCTAGAATGCCTTCCAAAAAAACCTCCCTCATCTTAAAAGCAGAGCAACAGGAGTCACACTCAGTGTTCTGGGTGAGAAGCACAGAGGTATTTCACTAAACCCAGAGACTGAGGGAATAAGCTATTCTTTTCATCTGCTGCCCTTGAAGTATATGACTTTCAGGCTTGAAACAGCACAGTTTTCACAGCTGGAAGCACTGATGGAATGCAAATGCTAAGAAAAGAACAGCTGTGCATTGTAAGAATAAGCAGCACAAGTTTTTAGGACCAAAACTACAGAATTCAGCCTCTTGGGCATCAGCTGCTGAAATGAGCATTTTGTGTTACAGTTAAGTGCAACAGCTTTCTAAAGTGCTGACCCCAAAATCATTGGAGATTATATACCCTCAAGACCAGAGAAAGAGATCTTACTTATGTGTTCAAATGAAGGCTGGGGTCAGAGTGGCTGGAGAGCAGCCAGGCAGAAAGGGACCTGGGGGTAGTGGTTGATAGTAGGCTGAACATGAGCCAGCAGTGTGCCCAGGTGGCAGAGAAGGCCAACAGCATCCCAGCCTGCATCAGGAACAGTGCGGCCAGCAGCAGCAGGGAGGTCATTCTGCCCCTGTACTCTGCACTGGTTAGGCCACACCTTGAGTCCTGTGTCCAGTTCTGGGCCCCTCAGTTTAGCAAAGATGTTGAGTTGCTGGAAGGTGTCCAGAGAAGGGCAACAAAGCTGGGGAGGGGTTTGGAGCACAGCCCTGTGAGGAGAGGCTGAGGGAGCTGGGGTTGCTTAGCCTGGAGAAGAGAAGGCTCAGGGGAGACCTTCTTGCTCTCTACAACTCCCTGAAGGGAGGTTGTAGCCAGGTTGGGGTTGGTCTCTTCTCCCAGGCAAACAGCATGAGAACAAGAGGACACAGTCTCAAGCTGCACCAGGGGAGGTTTAGGCTGAATGTTAGGAAGTTCTTCATAGAAAGAGAGAGTGGTCATTGGAATGTGCTGCCCAGGGAGGTGGTGGAGTCACCATCCCTGGAGGCGCTTAGGAGGAGACTTGATGAGGCCCTTGATGCCATGGTTTAGTTGATTAGATGGTGCTGTGTGAGAGGTTGGACTGGATGATCTCAAAGGTCTTTTCCAACCTGGTCTGGTCTATTCTAGTCTATTCTGTTCTATTCTATTCTACCAAGCTTGGAAGTTCTAGCCTTTCTGTGGATTTGGCATGGCTGTGTTAACTTGTCCATTCCTTTCTGGATTCATGCACTGTAACTATCTTCCTTTTACCACCACTAGGTTCTCCTGTCAAACAAAGCAAGCTGAGCAATTCTACTAAGTATTTTTTGAGATCATGGTGTGACAATGAAAGCTTGGGGTTGATTTGTCCCTAGAAAGAAATTAAGGCCTCCTCCTTCTCCTTCCCCCCCTAAAAGGGAGATTTCTTGCATACTAGGAAGTAAAAGGTGGCACTTACGGGAAGAGGGCATCCAGGACCCGCTGGCCAGTCAGCAGAGGATGATTGGCTGGCAGCTTCTCAGTAACAGGACGAACTTGACGTACAGGCCAGACCTGCACCATAGTGAACTTCTCCTTTACACCTTCAAACTCCAGTTCCAAGACAACATCCTAAGAGACAGCACCAGACAAATGAAGTAAGCTTACTTCGTAGCAATAGCTGCACACTGGACCAGCAGGGCAAATCCCCATCTCAACCAGTCTGCACAGCTTGGTCTTTGATACTACCACCTCAACTGGCCTGCATTAGGAATAGTGTGGCCAGCAGGAGCAGGGAGGTCATTCTGCCCCTGTACTCTGCATTGGTTAGGCCACACCTTGAGTACTATGTCCAGTTCTGGGCCCCTCAGTTTAGGAAGGACATTGAGGCACTTGAACGTGTCCAGAGAAGGGCAACAAGGCTGGGGAGAGGCCTTGAGCACAGCCCTGTGAGGAGAGGCTGAGGGAGCTGGGGTTGCTTAGACTGGAGAAGAGGAGGCTCAGGGGAGACCTCATTGCTCTCTACAACTACCTGAAAGGTGATTGTAGCCAGGAAGGGGTTGGTCTCTTCTCTCCAGCAACCAGCACCAGAACAAGAGGACACAGTCTCAAACTGTGCCAGGGGAAGTTTAGGCTGGAGGCGAGGAGAAAGTTCTTTCCAGAGAGAGCTGTTAGCCATTGGAATGTGCTGCCCAGGGAGGTGGTGGAGTCACCATCCCTGGAGGTGTTCAAGAGGGGATTGGATGTGGCACTTGGTGCCATAGTCTAGTCATGGGGTCTGTGGTGACAGGTTGGACTTGATGATCTTTGGGGTCTCTTCCAACCTTGGTGATACTGTGAGACTGTAACTCTTTCCCTTACTTACAATAATACTGGGGGGGGGGGGGGGGGGGGGGTGGAAAAGTTCAAGACAAAGCTTCAGTTAAGAATATGCTTTTGAGAAGCAACTGAATTTTACCTATTCATAAGGTACTAGAGATCATCACAGAAGTCACACTGGGAAACCACGTCCACAGAAAGTAACTGCACAAGATAACTGTGTCATCCCTGCAGGCAGGGTAGCAGGAATGATCACTAACTCAGACATCTTGTTGCATGAAACACCTTCCAGCTGCCATCATGCAGCATGGAAAATACCACACCAACATCATGGAAGGGACATGGCATATACCAGCAACTGCTGTTTAGAGTGACTTACTGAAGTGTCATAGTTTCCTGGTGGAGCTATGTATGTAACTGTCCCCCTGTTCCGTGGGGGCAGCATGATTTTGTGCTTGATAAGGGAGTTTTCGTTCACCACGCCGTAGATATCTCCACCAGTGATGTGGCTGCCCACCTAAAATCACAACAGGACTATTATTTGTAAGTGAAAATTCCAGTTTTAGAAGAGAACTGTGCAAAACAACTGTAGGAAAGCAGAAAGTATCTATGGAAGGTTTCAGGACAAGAAAGAACAACAGGCTGCTGATACTGGAAGGATGGCCTGGTGATAGAGAAGAGCTGACCGTGCTAAACAACCTGCGGTGCGAGACAGGAGGGCGACTGCCTCCGTGCTGGAGAAGCTCAACCTGATATGGGATGAAGATAACAATGGACAGCTGCATATCAAAGGAGAAAGCTCAGTTAGCAGCAGTGGTGCAAGGATGTCAGGGAATTGCTTAGCCTGCTCGATTTTTCCTCTATAAACTGCTTGTTCTGTACCAATAAACGATTCCTGCTTCACCAACAAGGGAGTCCCTGCATGCATTCTGACAAACAACTCTATCTATTACATCTAGCACTGATTACTCCCTTTATAAATTCACTGGCAGAGCAGAGCAGCCCTTTTGCATAGCTCATTACACTACCAGCACGCTGCAAGCAACACTCTCTGGGTTCACAGTCTCAAGGGGACACAGTCTCAAGCTGCACCAGGGGAGGTTTAGGCTGGAGGTTAGGAAGAAATTCTTCACAGAAAAAGAGATTGGCCATTGGAATGTGCTGCCCAGGGAGGTGGTGGAGTCACCATCCCTGGAGGTGTTCATAAAAGGGGTTGGATGTAGCACTTGGAGCTATGGTTTAGTAGTCATGAGGTGTTGGGTGATAGGTTGGACTTGATGATCTCTGGGGTCTTTTCCAACCTTATTGGTTCTATGATTCAGGCACCTTTCAAGAGGGGACCAGATGCGGCACTTGGAGCTATGGTTTAGTAGTCATGAGGTCTTGGGTGACAGGTTGGACTTGATGATCTTTGAGGTCTTTTCCAACCTTATTGATTCTATGTTTCCAAGGCTCAGGCTGATGCAAGGCATTTTCCTCTCAGCTCAGCATGTTAAGTAAAGAAAGGACAGCATATGCTAAACGTCAGGATTGGAAAAGAGATGCCACCAAAGACCAAAGGGGTAACATTTTCCAGCTCTGAAGTTACCTCAGTTTGTGAAATGTGTGCTGCAGCCACTCTTTTTGCTGAGGTAACACCTGCTCCTGCTAATGCTTAGTGCAATTCCACCAGCTTCTTTATGCTTTTGCAACTACATCAAAACTTAGCAAGTTTCTCATAGTGCAGCAGCAACATAGAGCAAGTCACACTGAGTAAGTGCTGGTGATCCGGTCCTCCTAGCAGCCCTTCTCACATTAACCACAGTGTGACAGTTTTAGGCTGTGCCTTTAAGAAAGGGACAGTTACTGAAACACTCTAGCTGAATGTTTTGGTGTAAACAGGAAAACAAAGATAATTCTAAAGGAATTTCACTGGTAGATTAGTGGGGAGGTAGCTTTAAGGCTTTGCTCTGTGCAGTCAGTCTCAGTCTGTTTCAGTCTGAGTCCGGACAGCTGTGGTTTGTGTGTGTGTAGTGGGGGAGAACTGAACTTCTCTCACTCCCACACCATAGCTCCCAGCAGTCACAGTCTTGGCATTCTACTCCAGCCCTAAGCTCTGGGAAAAGAGGAGCAAGAGGTGAAAGAGGCTTGCCAGGACCTACCCGCAGGTTTTTGGAAGGTGTGAAGTCCCATTTGACATCTCGGCTCAACGCTGACACGTTGACACCTCGAGGGATATAGATACTTTTGGTCAGAGTGCTGATGTCTGAGAGAGGCCTCTGGATACCATCAAAAATAGCTCCCATTATGCCAGGCCCTAGTTCCACTGACAGTGGTTTGCCAGTACGGAGTACAGGATCTCCTACAGAGACACCAGCTACAGATTTGCTGAGGGAAAAAACTTCAGCCAGAGAACAGGAAGGAAACAAGGCAGAAGGCATCACATTCACAACACCATGCCCTTAAACCACCTCTCTGACCTTAAGATAGTATTTTGGCTTGCTTAGCCTGGAGAGGAGGAGATTCAGGGGTGACCTTATTGCTCTCTACAACTACCTGAAGGGAAGTTGTAGACAGGCAGAGGTTGGTCTCTTCTCCCAGGCAGCCAGCACCAGAACAAGAGAACACAGTCTCAGGCTGCGCCAGGGGAGGTTTAGGCTGGAGATTAGGAAGAATTTCTATACAGAGAGAGTGATTGCCCATTGGAATGGGCTGCCCAGATAGGTGGTGGAGTCACCATCATTGGAGGTGTTCAGGAGGAGACTTGATAGGGTGCTTGGTTGCATAGTGTAGTTGATTAGGTGGTGTTGGATGATAGGTTGGACTCAATGATCTTGAAGGTCTCTTCCAACCTGGTTTATTCTATTCTATTCTACTATTACTATATTATACATCATATGAGAGGCATGTAGGCTTTAGCCTAAACTCAATCTGAAATTGCTAAAGCAAAGTTGCTCATCCTCCAGAGAGGCAAAGTAGGGGTGAATATTCTGCTACACTATCATCAGCTCAGGCCAGCTATGGGGATGAGTTGATTGGAGTGCCAGCCACTGGGATGACAAAGCATCAAGACATTTCTTAAGTGTTCAAACCCAGAAAGCAGGATTGATTGTTAAGCTTGGAAAATGGTGTGAAATATGTAATTTTGCACTTCAAAATTAACATAAGAATATAACTTTTGACCTTGAGCCTTTTTTGACATAATCTAATTTTAAAGGCAGTTTGTCCAAGACCACCATTTCCCTCCTCGCTGCTATCAAGTTGTTCAGTCCATGCACTATGTAAGCTCCAAAGATGCTTTGGACTTCTCTGCAGCAGACTTCTCTGCAAAGAGGCAGCAGTTTGGCAAAAAGCCCTGCCAGAACACAGTAAATTCCAAAACCCTCTGCAAGAGTCAAGAGATTAAATGCAAGCTGACTTCAAAGAGCCTTGTAAGACAGACCTCTTAATCAGTAACCTAAGAGTAAACTACACTTCAGTAGACTTGTTTCATGTACCAACAGAAGGTTAATAGATACTACAATGATGATGACACCTAAAATGATGAATTATTAGGTACATTGAGGGGTTTGTCACCAGTTTACCATCCAGCTCCTCAGAACAATGCTTTGGGAGTCAGCACAGGCTTTTCCATAGCCTCTACAGACACACAGAGCCAACTTTTAAGTTTAAAGGAATATGAAAAAGGAGAAGGTCTGGCTTCAAGCCTTGAAGTTTTATGACTTCTCTTCTGACATTCTCTCATACATGGGTAATAGAAAATACATTTTAAGTTACATATATTTTAGAATGCATGCCCTATTCTAGCTGGACCAACACTCTAAGTCACAGGAGAAGCAAGAATGTAATCTGTTATGTCTGGCAAAATACTCTGCTCACTTTACATTTCTTAGGCCTGCATCAGAAATAGTGTGGCCAGCAGGAGCAGGGAGGTCATTCTGCCCCTGGACTCAGCACTGGTTAGGTCACACCTTGAGTCCTGTGTCCAGTCTGGGCCCCTCAATTTAAGAAGGATATTGAGACACTTGAGCATGACCAGAGAAGGGCAACAAAGCTGGGGAGAGGCCTCAAGCACAGCCCTGTGAGGAGAGGCTGAGGGAGCTGGGGTTGCTTAGCCTGGAGAAGAGGAGGCTCAGGGGAGACCTTATTGCTCTCTACAACTACCTGAAGGGAGGCTGTAGCCAGGAGGGGGTTGGTCTCTTCTCCCAGGCAACCAGCACCAGAACAAGAGGACACAGTCTCAAGCTGCACCAGGGGAGGTTTAGGCTCGAGGTGAGGAGAAAGTTCTTCACTGAGAGAGTTGTTAGCCATTGGAATGTGCTGCCCAGGGAGGTGATGGAGTCACCATCCCTAGAGGTCTTCAGGTGGGGACTGGACGTGGCACTTGGTGCCATGGTTTAGTTAGTCCTGAGGTGTTGGGTGACAGATTGGACTTGATGATCTTTGGAGTCTTTTCCAACCTTATTGATTCTATGATTCTACAAGCAGAGTTTTCAAAGGCAAAGAAAAAAATGCCACAAATACTGCTTTGGGTAGTTTTGCCATTTCCTGGTTGACATTAGTCAAACAACTTCTTAACAAAATACTGAAAATAGGATTAATTTAAACTCTAAAGTACACATTATTTGACTTTCACTTAAGAAAAAGTACATAATCAGAAGCAGTCTCCTCAGGAACAGCCATGGAGATACCATTTACCTCAAAGCCACCAGAGTTTACAAACAGGCATGCAGAAACCACGTCCTGCTGGCACTGGAAGCAACAAGCGCTGGTTACAGTCAGCTTTGCTCATTGTCATCACCCTAATCACCAGTGCATGGCCTGGCAGCCCCAGAGGGATCAGTGGAAAGGATACATGTCTCTTCATACACCTGGACAGTTGCCAAATCTCCCTCCAGGCGGATGATCTCCCCCACCAGCTCACTGTGGCCCACTCGCACCAGCTCGTACATAGCAGCTCCTGCCATGTTGCATGCCGTGACCACTGCGAGAGACAGGCAAAAGGTGAACATTCATCCTGTACCTCAGGGAATCTACTAGACAGATGTCAGTAAGAGCTGCACAGCATAAGCCTAATATTCACTCAGAGCAGAGGCTGTCATAAATCCTGTGTAGAAGTTCTACAGAGAGAGAGTGATTGCCCATTGGATTGGGCTGCCCGGGGAGGTGGTGGAGTCACCATCACTGGAGGTGTTTAGGAAGAGACTTGATGGGGTGCTTGGTGCCATGGGTTAGTTGATTAGGTGGGTTGGATGATAGGTTGGACATGATGATCTTGAAGGTCTCTTCCAACCTGGTCTATTCTATTCTACTCTATTCTATTCTTGCTGCTATTTCTCATCTCAAAGCCAACAGGAAAAGTTTCCCTATGCTTTCCACACTGTTCTGCAGGGCTCAACAGGAGGACTGTGGGAATGCTAGCTACGAGCAGTGTGAGCAATCTGGCAGTGCAGGCCTAGAGCCTGACATGGTGGTAGGCCATGCTCAGCAGAAGTGCAGAGCCAGCTACCACTATGCCAAAACAGTGCTGTCTTGCAGCACTGTAACTAAAACAAGACACTGATAGCTAGAAACATAGCAAGTTATCTTGGGACAACAGGACATGCACCTGCATCAACAAACCTCGTGTGTCATCAGTAGGTGGACCAATAATCTATAACAGTGTGATGTGTGGTCACTCATAGGGGACCAATGAGTCCATGCCAACAAGGCATACCAAGGTTATATAAATTGTAGCAGTTTCCTTGCTACGCACTTCTTTTCCTGCCTGTCCTATCTCCTTTCCTTCCATGCTTTACTGTGCCATGCTTTCACCATAGGCCTGAGCCATAGGCCTGAGCCATAGGCCTGCAATGCTGGAACAATAAAGGATCAGTACCGATCATATTGGTCAGCCACATTGATTCCAAGAACCTCCGTGGTCGCCACATCTGGCTAAAGAGGACACTATCAGAACATCTTAGCTCACAGACAATTCATGCAGACATTCTTGGCAGATGGCAAATGCTTAGGGTTTGAGAAACAGGGTGAACTTTGACACATGACCCATTGGCACATCTCCATTTCAGTTAAGTAAAGCTTGGTGCCATGGTCTAGCCATGAGGTCTGCGGTGGCAGGTTGGACTCGATGATCCTCGAGGTCTCTTCCAACCTTGGCGATACTGTGATACAAGAAAATGCCAAAAGCCCACCTGATACCTGGCAGGCATGAAACCCTGGGGTTGGGCACCAGCATTTGCAAGGCCCTCAAACCTCTGTTAACCATGGCAGCACCTGAAAGCTCACACAGCAAACTATTGCCATACATAGAGCAAGCCAAGGCACCTGCCAAAGGCAACACATGCTCTTGTACCTTGAGGGACAGACGCCCACAAAGCTCCCAAGGGAACAGTACTTTAATATTTCACTTGTCATAACAGTGATGTGTATCTTAGGGCACTTCAGTTGAAACAGATGAAGAGTGGTTTACAGCACATTTTGGGCCTGACACCTGTTGGTTTCAGTTAAATTCTGCCCTAAAGCTGCTAGGCCTGCTGAAATCTGTTATATATATTACATTAAGTATATAATATATAATTTTTATATATATTCTATGATATCCTCCATATCTACATATATTTTATGTATATTCTATGATATCCTCCATATCTACATATATTTTATATATATTCTATGATATCCTCCATATCTACATATATTTTATATATATTCTATGATATCCTCCATATCTACATATATTTTATATATATTCTATTATATTTTCCATATATATATATTTTATATTCTATTATATTCTCCATACAAATATATGTTCTATTATATTCTATATATGCATCCTATATATTCTATTACACCAGTCTTGCACACAAGGTTCACACATTTATACAAAACTACATTTTCCCACTTCTCAGGAAAGCAAGGCTGCATCAGCTTGAAATTGGTTTTAAGTTTTGTTTTTAAGAAGGCCAATGGCATCCTGGCCTGCATCAGGAACAGTGTGGCCAGCAGGAGCAGGGAGGTCATTCTGCCCCTGGACTCAGCACTGGTTAAGCCACACCTTGAGTCCTGTGTCCAGTTCTGGGCCCCTCGGTTTAAGATGGATATTGAGACACTTGAAGGTGTCCAGAGAAGGGCAACAAGGCTGGGGAGGGGTTTGGAGCACAGCCCTGTGAGGAGAGGCTGAGGGAGCTGGGGTTGCTTAGCCTGGAGAAGAGGAGGCTCAGGGGTGACCTTATTGCTGTCTACAATTCCCTGAAGGGAGGTTGTAGCCAGGAGGGGGATGGTCTCTTCTCCCAGGCAACCAGCACCAGAACAAGAGGACACAGTCTCAAGCTGAAGTTTTAGGCTGGATGTTAGGAAGAAATTCTTCCCAGCAAGAGAGATTGGCCTTTGGAATGTGCTGCCCAGGAAGGTGGTGAAGTCACCATCCCTGGAGGTGTTCAAGAGGGAATTGGATGTGGCTTTTGAAGCCATGGTTTAGTTAGTCATGAGGTCTTGGGTGATAGGTTGAACTTGATGATCTCTGAGGTCTTTTCCAGCCTTATTGATTCTGTGATTCTATTACTTGTGCAGTTAAGGGCCTGGCAGTTAAAGTACAGGTATTTATTTAGGCAGACACAAGCCAAGGATCTTACTCAAAGAGGTTCTTATTCATCAAATAAGCTGCACTAACCAAAAATCTGTTCTTGCATTCCCATCCTTCCCTTCAGCTCTTGAAGAGAATGCAGGAGGAAGCAGAAAAGCTGGCAAAGTCTGCACATATTCAACAGCTGTTACCATCAGAGCCTGAAGAAAGGTAAGCTGATAAAGGAGGAGGAGAAGGAGGAGGAAGAGTCCTTCTCCCAGCTGCATTACCAGCTTCTCTGACTCTAGCAGCTCCTTGCTGAGCTCCTCCAGCACATGGTGCAGTACTACAGAACAGACTGACACTGGCAGGGGACACTGAGTACTCCAGAAGGCACAGGGTCAGTCTGCACTTCAGTGAGAATGGACTGTGTATCTCACACCTTTTCAGAAAAGCTTAATACACTGGGCCTGAAGATTTCTGACCAAGGGGCTTTATCTCACCCAGAAGGATGACTAGCTTTTGGGTTTATTGGTATTATTACTACTCATCAGCCTACCTCTGCTTGTTACATCTTTAAATGAGATTAATTGGCAGCAACATCTTGTTAGTGTATTTCTTGAGTCCTGGGTCCACTTCTGGGCCCCTCAGTTTAGGAAAGATGTTGAGTTGCTGGAAGGTCCAGAGAAGGGCAACAAAGCTGGGGAGGGATTTGGAGCACAGCCCTGTGAGGAGAGGCTGAGGGAGCTGGGGTTGCTTAGCCTGGAGAAGAGGAGGCTCAGAGGAGACCTTCTTGCTCTCTACAACTCCCTGAAGGGAGGTTGTAGACAGGTGGAGGTTGGTCTCTTCTCCCAGCACCAGAACAGGAGGACACAGTCTCAAGCTGCACCAGGGGAGGTTTAGGCTGGATGTTAGGAAGAAGTTCTATACAGAGAGAGTGATTGGCCATTGGAATGGGCTTCCCAGGGAGGTGGTGGAGTCACCATCATTGGAGGTGTTCAGGAGGAGACTTGATAGGGTGCTTGGCTGCATGGTTTAGTTGATTAGATGGTGTTGGATGATAGGTTGGATGCGATGATCTTGAAGGTCTCTTCCAACCCGGTTTATTCTATTCTATTCATATTTTAGACTACAAGTCAGTGATGCTTCTTAAAAAGCCTCTCCCCTCCAAAATTGTAAGAATCACAGTATCACCAAGGTTGGAAGAGACCTCAAAGATCATTGAGTCCAACCTGTCACCACAGACCTCATGACTAGACCATGGCACCAAGTGCAAGTCCCACCCAGAGCTCTGTTATTTCCCTTCCAAGTGAAGAAGATTAATGAGACACTAGATGAAACAGAAGCCATGATTTCCTTCAAAAAAACCACCACCTACCAGGTCCAGAGACTCCATGGACATAGCCAACAAAGGCCTCTCTGTCCTCATCACGGATTTTGGGTAGCTTGGAGAAGTCCATTTTGCCTGTTCAACTGTAGAGAATGAAACAAAGTGAGAGTCAGCCTTGAAGAACAGACCCATGTAGTAAGTTCCTCCTCTTCCTCCCCTCTTGTGCTCCCAACTGGAACGAATTCTGCACCCACACAGCCCAAAACACCATCACTCCACTGTTTTTAAAGCTGTAAAAAGTTTGAAAGTAACTAATTTAAACAAACAGAAGAACTAACAGCCCCTACTGCAGAAACACAGGAGTGGAAGATAATACACTCTGCAAACCACTGCTGAGTGAAACACCTTGAGTCCTGTGTCCAGTTCTGGGCCCCTCAGTTTGGGAAGGATGTTGACTTGCTGGAAGGAGTCCAGAGAAGGGCAACAAAGCTGGGGAGGGGTCTGGAACAATTTGATATATATATTCTATTATATTCTCCATACAAATAGATGTTCTATTATATTCTATATATACATCCTATATATTCTATTACACCAGCCTTGCACACAAGGTTCACACATTTATACAAAACTACATTTTCCCACTTCTCAGGAAAGCAAGGCTGCATCAGCTTGAAATTGGTTTTAAGTGTTGATTTTAAGAAGGCCAATGGCATCCTGGCCTGCATCAGAAATAGCGTGGCCAGCAGGAGCAGGGAGGTCATTCTGCCCCTGGACTCAGCATTGGTTAGGCCACACCTTGAGTCCTGTGTCCAGTTCTGAGCCCCTCAGTTTGGGAAGGACATTGAGACACTTGAGCATGACCAGAGAAGGGCAAGAAGGCTGGGGAGAGGCCTCAAGCACAGCCCTGTGAGGAGAGGCTGAGGGAGCTGGGGTTGCTTAGCCTGGAGAAGAGGAGGCTCAGGGGAGACCTTCTTGCTCTCTACAACTACCTGGAGGGAGGTTGTAGCCAGGTGGGGGTTGGTCTCTTCTCCCAGGCAACCAGTACTAGAACAAGAGGACACAGTCTCAAGCTGCACCAGGGGAGGTTTAGGCTGGAGGTTAGGAAGAAATACTACACAGAGAGAGTGATTGCCCATTGGAATGTTCTGCCCAGGGAGGTGGTGGAGTCACCATCATTGGAGGTGTTTAGGAAGAGACTTGTTAGGGTGCTTGGTTGCATGGTTTAGTTGATTAGATGTTGTTGGATGATAGGTTGGACTTGATGATCTCAAAGTTCTCTTCCAGCCTGGTCTGGTCTATTCTATTCTAACTGCCCTCCAAAGGTGCCATAACACCATGATACTGTTTTCAAGGGTATTTAAATAAGGGAGAATCTCTTCTGCCTTCCACATCTCATCTACCCTCCCTCCAAATGTGGCATTTTCCATGATTCTGAGTGAGCAAGAGAGTGTTGTGGGACTGCTTCCTTTGCACCAGTCACTGCAAAGCAATCCTGCAAAGATTAATTGGGAAAACTCTGGTTTGCTGTTGTAAGCTGCTGCAGCAGAGTGCTCAGAGGAACACACACCCCCCTTCACAAGCATCAGCACACAGGCATGGCAGTCCTTCCTATAGCCTCACAGACAGATATTACACAATCTCAGCTCTCTGTGAAACCTGTGGAGCGTTGCAGAGTTGTGCTGACAAATGGCCAAACCCCTCAACTTGCCACAGTCACACAGCAGATGGACATTTCCTGCCTGCAACCGCTTAGAGCATCTGAACTGGCACAGGAAAAGCTGTTACAGAGACAGACCTCTTCAATCCATGTTTGTCCTGGGCTGTGCTGCTCCTGGTGCATTTCTGGAGTATTTAATGGTTTTGCTTTGTCAGGCCTTACCATCCTTAGTGTTACCTTGGAAACTGGTTAGTGTTGGAGCACTAAAGGCAACTCTCTATCCATCCCTACTGTATTGACACACAGAGCTGGTGGAAGGTGTTGAATGGCAGCCCCGGCATACAACGCTCTCTGTACCAACAGGGCCTATCCAGCACGTCCATGGTTCAGTGACAGGAACTCTGCAAGGCATCTGTTGATGTTGGCAGTCTTTGTGAGCAGCTTAACCTAACTCAGCATCTTCTGCAAGACAGCAAATACAAGTCCACCACCACTAAACCGTGTCACCAAGCACCACATTTGCACAGCTTTTCAATACCTTCAGGGATGGTGGCTCCACTTCCCTGGGCAGATTCTTCCTGTGCTTAACAACCCTTCTGGTGATGTTTTCCCCCCCTGATATCCATTCTAAACGTGGTACAACCTGAGGACACTTTGGTTTGCACTATCACTTGTTGTTTGGGAGAGCAGACTGACCCCCACCTCACTACAACCTCCTTTCTGGTGGTTGTAGAGAGACGAGAGGCAGACTTGGGCTTGAAAACTTGCCCCATGCACAATGAGGAAGACAACAGCTACATTGCCTGCCCTTCCATCATTATTAAGGAATAGAATAGAATGGAATAGACCAGACCATGTTGGAAGAGACCTTCAAGATCATCAAGTCCAACCTGTCACCCAACATGGCCTAATCAACTAAACCATGGCACCAAGCACCCTATCAAGTCTCCTCCTAAACACCTCCAATGATGGTGACTCCACCACCTCCCCAGGCAGCCCATTCCAATGGGCAATCACTCTCTCGGTGTAGAACTTCTTCCTAACATGCAGCCTAAACTTCCTCTGGCACAGCTTGAGACTGTGTCCTCTTGTTCTGGTGCTGGGTGCCTGGGAGAAGAGACCAACCTCTGCCTGGCTACAACCTCCCTTCGGGTAGTTTTAGACAGCAAGAAGGTCTCCTCTGAGCCTCCTCTTCTCCAGGCTAAGCAACCCCAGCTCCCTCAGCCTCTCCTCACAGGGCTGTGCTCCAGACCCCTCCCCAGCTTTGTTGCCCTTCTCTGGACACCTTCCAGCAACTCAACATCTTTCCTAAACTGAGGGGCCCAGAACTGGACACAGGACTCAAGGTGTGGCCTGACCAGTGCTGAGTACAGGGCACAATGACCTCCCTGCTCCTGCTGGCCACACTGTTCCTGATGCAGGCCAGGATGCCATTGGCCCTTCTGGCTGCCTGGGCACACTGCAGGCTCATGTTCAGCCTACTATAAACCAGTAGAGGATGCTTTCCTGCCTGTTCCTCTGCAGCAGAAGGTAGCTGAGATCTGCTATTTACCAAAAAATCTTACTATAGCTTTGCATTGTTTCCATACACTAAAAGTCCTCTACCCCTTGGCCTCGTTACTCATCTGAATGTTTTCAGTTGGTGTCTCTGCCCTGTAAGAAAAGGGCCTCTGATGATTCCAAACTCCTGTTCAACCTGAAGGAACAGATTCTTCCAGGCTCCATGTCTCGCTGGAGTGGATTGTGTAACATGGCTACCACTGATTCACTTCACAACAGCCGCCCGAGCAGTTGATCGTGACTCAGTCACCAGCAGCCTGAAGTGGAACTGCTAACTGCTCTTAAGCCCAAAGGCTCTGTTAGATCTCTCTACTCTCCATAAAGACAGTTTATCCTTTAAGCTGCCTGGTGTTTAGGCTCAGAAGACAATCTCAATTTCACTGCTCATCTCTCCACAGTCTCATCTGGCAGAGGGGAGGTCCTCACAAACCAATCTGCTGCTCCTGAGCTGGCTCTGCTCAGACTAACCTAACTCCTTCAAGCACAATTACTGTTCACACTGGAAAAAGCAGGCAGTCTTATAAACCCACCCAAAGCATTTCCTTCAACACACCAAAAGGAATGATCCCTAGAGCACTACTACCAAAATCTTCCATAGAAGCACAATAGAGCTAAACCAGTTTCCTGTAAGTCAATTAGCAATGCTGTTAGGACATTAGGCAGCACAGGGTCCCACCACATGAAAGTCAGCTCACAAAGGTAAGAACAAGCAGGAAGCACAGTGCCCAGCTTTGTACCAAACTCACTCTACCTCATATCCAAACCCTGCAGCTCAGCTGACCACCACTTGAAGCTACTGTTGATTTCCTAGGGACACAAATCAGGAGATCAGCACAGGCATTCCACAGTTAAAACTGCATCCTGACACCCAGCACCTGCCTCTCCTGCTCTACTCCCTCTCTCTTACTACAGCCCCCACAGAGAGGTTGTAGACAGGTGGAGGTTGGTCTCTTCTCACAGCACCAGAACCAGAGGACACAGTCT
Source organism: Dryobates pubescens (assembly GCF_014839835.1). NCBI lineage: Eukaryota > Metazoa > Chordata > Aves > Piciformes > Picidae > Dryobates > Dryobates pubescens. Next base: position 40,731,435 of record NC_071619.1, on the reverse strand, counting down.
CAAGCTGCACCAGGGGAGGTTTAGGCTGGAGGCTAGGAAGAAATTCTTCACAGAGAGAGTGATTGCCCATTGGAATGTGCTGCCTGGGGAGGTGGGGGAGTCACCATTACTGGAGGTGTTCAGGAGGAGACGTGATAGGGTGCTTGGTTGCATGGTTTAGTTGATTAGGTGGTGTTGGATAATAGGTTGGACATGATGATCTTGAAGGTCTCTTCCAACCTGGTCTATTCTGTTCTAAAAGAGAGCAGGATTACTCTGCTAGACCACCCAGCAACACACCAATAAATCTTGTCTTTGTCCTGACCTTTAGCACCTGCATCAACTGCTTTTAAACATATACCTATTAACTATCCCAAGCTTAGAAGATGAAGTCTTCCTCCCTTTTCTCTATTCCATCTCCTGTATGCTCCCAAGCAAAGTATACACAGCCTAGAAAGCCACTGCTCACCCAGCCAAGCAAAACTCTTGAAGGGGCTATGCATCTCTTAACATGGAACACAAATTAAGGAAAGGGAAATTAAACCCCTGTTATTTATCTCTACATAGTTGTCTCATGACTGAGTATGAAGCATTTTGATTTTACAGGGAAAAGTCCTTGAGGGCAGAAATGTTGCCTTACCTACCCACTCTGTTACAGACTTTCATTATCAGTGCTCAGATAAAATTAAATCCCCTAAAGGATGTTACCCTTAGCAAACACTGACATGCAGTGTGTGCAGGCAGGATGCACTCAGCCCAGGGGCCAGGGCAGCTAGCCATTTTGGAAACCTCTGAGCTTCTACATCTTTGCAGAGGCCTCCTGCCTACACAGGATATAAGCCAGGATATGCAAACCCCCTCCTTCAAAAGTCCACTAGCATGCCTAGACAGGATATTACCTTAATTTTATCCCCTTGGGAGAAAAGATGCATCTTGTACCCGTTACAGTTTATATACAGGAATCTTCCTCATCTTAAACAGATCACCAACTGATTTTCAACATGCTCTTAAGCTCTAACATTGCTGTATACTGCCTAACAGTGACAAACCCCTCCAAATATTACATGCTGCAGAACTATTTCTTCCTGAAAGGTGATTTATTAAAGGATTTGGTTTTTTCAGTCATAATCAAACAAGAAAGGACCAAGGACCCTGAGTTTTCTGTCCTGGCTTCTCCCCAGCACAGCAATTTTAGCTAGACATTAATCCCAAACACTGTCCTGATCTCAATGCTGGAGAAGCCTGTTTTCTGTTTGGTTCTGCTTCAACCATTTGGTCAGACCAAGAATTCACCAAATGAACTGCCTTGCCACAAAGATCTCTTCAAGATTAAGGCTCCAGGGAGATTTTTCAGAAGGAGCCTTCTTCCAGCAAGGAAGAAAATACAAGACTGTTTTATCCCACAAACACAGATTCTTACCTTAATCTGCAGCAGCAGGGAGCAACAAAAACACAATCCCCAGGCCCAAGGTAGCAAAGCCAGAATTCAGCAGTTAAGCAGCAGCACCACTTAGGAAACAACTGCCCTTCCTCTGTCCCTGCACAGAGGGATGAGAAAGCCTGCTGCAGAGGGGAAAGAAATTTCTGACACACAGCAGAGGCATAACCACCTGACTTGATGAGTCATCAGTCTGTCTCTCTCTCTCCCACCAGCACCGAGGAATGCCGCAATAGCAGCTCCAGCAACCCAGAGCCCAGCTGAGCTCCCAGCGGCGCCCTCCCAGCCGCACGCAGCCCAGCGGGAAAAATCAAAAGCAGCACTCAGCCTTGGCATGAAGGGGCTCCTACAGAGCAAACCATCCCAGGGTCCCAAGAGGGGCTGCTCTACTGCATACAAATCCTTCGCATCAGGATGCCTGCTTTCTGCTGGAATCCGTTCAGGAAGGACATTGAGACTCCTGAACGCGTCCAGAGAAGGGCAATGAGGCTGGGGAGAGGCCCTGAGCACAGCCCTGTGAGGAGAGGCTGAGGGAGCTGGGGTTGTTTAGCCTGGAGAAGAGGAGGCTCAGGGGAGACCTTCTTGCTCCCTACAACTCCCTGAAGGGAGGTTGTAGTCAGGTGGGGGTCGGTCTCTTCTCCCAGGCAACCAGCACCAGAACAAGAGGACACAGTCTCAAGCTGCACCAGGGGAAGTTTAGGCTGGAGGTTAGGAGAAAGTTCTTCCCAGAGAGAGTTGTTAGCCATTGGAATGTGCTGCCCAGGGAGGTGGTGGAGTCACCATCCCTGGAGTTGTTCAAGAGGGGATTGGATGTGGCACTTGGTGCCATGGTCTAGTCATGAGGTCTGTGGTGACAGGTTGGACTTGATGATCTTCGAGGTCTCTTCCAACCATGGTGATAACTGTGATACCCAGCAGTCCTTCATGTCAGCGTGTGCTCTGTTCTGAAGAGCTTAACAGAGCAACCATTCCACAGCAGGCTGCACGGGGAGGCCCTGAAGACACCAGAGTACTAATTGCTTGAGTACGTGGAACAGGAATTGATTCTTATCAAAACAGAGCATCTTTGGGGGCTTGCTTCAGAATCATAGCATCGATAAGGAAGGAAAAGACCTCAGAGATCATCAAGTCCAACCTATCACCCAACACCTCAGGACTAACTAAACCATGGCACCAAGTGCCACATCCAATCCCCTCTTGAACACTTCCAGGGGTGGTGACTCCACCACCTCCCTGGGCAGCACATTCCAATGGCAAATCACTCCTCCTGGGAAGAACTTTCTCCTCACCTCCAGCCTAAACTTGCCCTGGCACTGCTTAAGACTGTGTCCTCTTGTTCTGGAGCTTTGCCTGGGAGAAGAGTCCAACCCCCACCTGTCTACAACCTCCCTTCAGGTAGTTGTAGAGAGCAAAGAACTCCTTCCCCCAGTCAGCAGAAGCATGTTTGACATCAGAATAAACTCCCAAGGGAAGTGGTAGATGCTCTCACATTAGGCAGTTTCAAGGCCTAGCTTGACAAGGTGTTGGGCCATCTCATTTAGATTATATTCTTACCCTGAAAGGTTGGAGTAGATGACCCTTGAGGTCTCTTCCAACCTGGTATTCTATGAATCTAGGAAAACTGCACAATATCCAACACCTTAGCATAGCAGACTGACGTGTCACAGCTGCTGGAGTCTCTTGCTGAAAATCTACAGGCACTGACATAACCTTCTATGTCATATAGAAGGCAAGCAGCTCTGCAGTCTCTCCCTCAGGAAGCTGAATGAGTTCCCTGCAGCCTTCACAACTTCTCAAGACTATCTTTGCAAGTTCTAGGATTAGCAACACATCAAAATGGCTCAAAACTTGAAATACACTCTCCAAAACTGTAGTAAATAGCACAAGAGCAGCAATTCAGAAGCAGCAGCACTACACTGATAAGTCACCAGTGCCAGGATTCCTTCTGCTAACTTTGAACTAGGGTCACAGATTTTCACCATATCTGAAACAGACTAGTGTTTTGATTTCCTAGGGTAGAAATATGGAGTTAGAATACAGGGCCTGGCATTTGATATCCAGGAAGGCTCAACAGGCATACAGAGTAAACTGTAATCAAATAAAGTTTTCCAAAGAATCATAGAATCAATAAGGTTGGAAAAGACCTCAGAGATCAAGTCCAACCTGTCACCCAACACCTCAGGACTAACTAAACCATGGCACCAAGTGCCACATCCAATCCCCTCTTGAACAACTCCAGGGACTGTGACTCCACTACCTCCCTGGGCAGCACATTCCAATGGCTAACAACTCTCTCTGGGAAGAACTTTCTCCTCACCTCCAGCCTAAACTTCCCCTGGCACAGCTTGAGACTGTGTCCTCTTGTTCTGGTGCTGGTTGCCTGGGAGAAGAGACCAACCCCTTCCTGGCTACAACCTCCCTTCAGGTAGTTGTACAGAGCAAGAAGGTCTCCCCTGAGCCTCCTCTTCTCCAGGCTAAGCAACCCCAGCTCCCTCAGCCTCTCCTCACAGGGCTGTGCTCCAGACCTCTCCCCAGCCTCGCTGCCCTCCTCTGGGCACATCCCCCCCACAGTAAAAACCTAGACATTACAGGATAGTAAAGCTCACAACCCACACTGGACAACCAGTTTTGCACCACCTTTGAGATGACTCAGAATCAAGACTGCCAACATACACTGTGTTCACCTGAGCAGACTTTGGTACAGTGTGCAGTGCTCAGCTGCATGAGGATGTGCTGCAAGGCTCTCATAAATAACAAGATAATCACCACCAGGCATTTCCTGTAACTTGGACAGTTCATACTTCCCCTTCCAACAGATATTTTCAAGAGGAAGTATGAAGAGTCTGCAGTGCCTATGCTACTGGACAAATGCAGAAGTTGGGAAGCATTTCTGCATCTAATATTTGGGATATGGTCCCCAACAAACCAGCAGGTCCAGACCTCTAACACTGCTCACTTGGAAGAGAAGCAAAATACTACTCTGAGGAAAGCTGCTCCTCCTTACTATGCAGAGTTATAATTTTACTATAACACAGCACAGAAAAGTCACAGATAGATCGACCTTCAAAGGTCACTGTGTCCAACCACCCCTGCAATTCAGCAGGGACACCTCCAGCCAGATCAGGCTGCCCAGGGCCACATTGAGTCTGATCTTCAATGTCCCAGTGACAAGGCCTCAACCACATCCCTGGCCAACCTGTTCCAGTATTTTACCACTCTCAGTGTAAAGAACTTCTTCCATGTGTCCAACCTAAATGTAGCCTGCTCAGCTTTCAAACCATCACCCCTTGTCCTGTCTCTACAAGTCCTTCTGAACAGTATTTCTCCAGTCTTCCTGTATGTCCCCTTCAGACACTGAAATGTAGCCATAAAGGTCACACTGGCCAGTCCATGCAGGAAGCACCACCAACAACAACTGTTACTCAAGCACCCATGCTTTTATCCAGAAGTGTGGGGGAATCATTCACTTAGCCCACAGCAGGATTAAAAGAAATGGTGCTTGAGTCCATCATCAGTAGGTTTGTGAACGACACCAAGCTGGGGCAGGAGTTGATCTGCTGGAGGGTAGAGAGGCTCTGCAGAGGGACCTCGACAGGCTGGACAGATGGGCAGAGTCCAAGGGCATGAGATTGAACACATCCTAGTGCCAGGTTCTGCACATTGGCCACAACAACCCCATGCAGTGCTACAGGCTGGGGTCAGAGTGGCTGGAGAGCAGCCAGGCAGAGAGGGACCTGGGGGTGCTGGTCGATGGTAGGCTGAACATGAGCCTGCAGTGTGCCCAGGCGGCCAAGAAGGCCAATGGCATCCTGGCCTGCATCAGGAACAGTGTGGCCAGCAGGAGCAGGGAGGTCATTGTGCCGCTGTACACTGCACTGGTTAGGCCACACCTCGAGTCCTGTGTCCAGTTCTGGGCCCCTCAGTTTAGGAAGGAGGTTGACTTGCTGGAATGAGTCCAGAGAAGGGAAATGAAGTTGGTGAGGGGTTTGGAACACAAGCCCTATGAGGAGAGGCTGAGGGAGCTGGGGTTGCTTAGCCTGGAGAGGAGACGACTCAGGAGTGACCTTATTGCTCTCTACAACTACCTGAAGGGAGGTTGTAGACAGGCAAAGGTTGGTCTCTTCTCCCAGGCAGCCAGTACCAGAACAAGAGGACACAGTCTCAAGCTGCACCAGGGGAGGTTCAGGCTGGAGGTTAGGAAGAAGTTCTACACAGAGAGAGTGATTGCCCAGTGGAATGGGCTACCCAGGGAGGTGGTGGAGTCACCATAGGGGACACAGTCTCAAGCTGCACCAGGGGAAGTTTAAGCTCGAGGTGAGGAGAAAGTTCATCACTGAGTGAGTTGTTAGCCATTGGAATGTGCTGCCCAGGGAGGTGGTGGAGTCACCATCCCTGGAGGTGTTCAAGAGGGGATTGGACGTGGCACTTGGTGCCATGGTCTAGTCATGAGGTCTGTGGTGACAGGTTGGTCTCGATCCTCAGGGTCTCTTCAACCTTGGCGATACTGTGATACCATCACTGGAGGTGTTCAGGAGGCGACTTGATGGGGTGCTTGGTGCCATGGTTTAGTTGTCCAACCCATCAACCAATCCAACACCACCTAAACACAATGATCTTGAAGGCCTCTTCCAACCTGGTTTATTCTATTCTAACATGACTGAGAAACTAGCTGCAGCAACAAAACCAGACAGAAAGGCTGGCAAGGCATTCATTGCATGGCTGCTTTGACACAGTGAAGATTTGATGAGCTCAGCAGATAACTGGCCTTCTAACTGTAAACACAGTTGGCATGCTGATAAAGATTACAGTTTTATCAATTACAATACTCCTATTGCTAGATAAAAATCACATTGTTCATGTGAAAAAAAAATCTTCATCAGATGACTGGCTATATGTTATGGAGTTTTCCACAGGAGAGCTTTCATCACCAATTCTTTCCACTTGGCTTCCCCAGACGAGCTCTAGAGGTGGAAGTGGATGACTCTCCCTTTATTTTTCACAGGCTACACTGTTTCACAAGTTTCATACAGGGAAAAAGGGGGTTGGCCACTTCTCTCAAGCAACCAGCACCAGAACAAGAGGACACAGTCTCAAGCTGCGCCAGGGGAAGTTTAGGCAGGAGGTGAGGAGAAAGTTCTTCCCAGAGAGAGTTGTTAGCCATTGGAATGTGCCAAGGAAGTTGGTGGTGGAGTTACCATCACTGGGGGGGTTCAAGAGGGGATTGGATGTGGCACTTGGTGCCATGGGTTAGTCATGGAGTCTGTGCTGACAGGTTGGACTTGATGATCTTTGAGGTCTCTTCCAACCTTGGTGATTCTGTGTTTCTGTTCCTTTCAGCCTGCTACACATCCTGCCCCTCACTTGGCTTGACAGCTTTTCAAACGCAGCCAAGAACAGAGAATACTAACACAGCATTCATTTCTGTGCCCCATGGTAGCTTTCTCTTCTTATCCTTATCTTGTCACCCCACTGCTAGGGCTGAAAACTCCTGCAGCCATCTACCTAGTGCAGTATTTGGTTATTTCTTCTAGAAAGCAACATTTTCATCAATCTCACGCAACAGGAGCTCTCAGTGTGCACTTGCAGCCCAGAAAGCCAATCAGATCCTGGGCTGCAGCAAGAGAAGTGTGGCCAGCAGGGCAAGGGAGGGGATTCTCCCCCTCTGCTCAGCTCTGCTGAGACCCCACCTGGAGTACTGCCTCCAGTTCTGGAGCCCCTATTACAAGAGGGATCTGGAGGTGCTGGAAGGTGTCCAGAGAAGGGCCACGAGGATGAGCAGAGGGCTGGAGCACCTCTCCTGTGAGGACAGACTGAAGGAGTTGGGGCTGTTCAGTCTGGAGAAGAGAAGGCTCCCAGGTGACCTCATTGTGGCCTTCCAGTATCTGAAGGGGGCTACAAGAAGGCTGGGGAGGGACTTCTCAGGATCTCAGGGAGTGATAGGACCAGGGGGAATAGATGTGAGGAGGAAGTTCTTCCCCATGAGAGTGGTGAAGCCCTGGAATGGGTTGTCCAGGGAGGTGGTTGAGGCCCCATCCCTGGAGGTGTTTAAGCCCAGGCTGGATGAGGCTCTGGCCAGGCTGATCTAGTGTGGGGTGTCCCTGCCCATGGCAGGGGGGGTTGGAGCTAGATGCTCCTTGTGGTCCCTTCCAACCCTGACTGATTCTATGATATTTTTGTAACCACAAAGCTAAAACCCACCCTTGTTTTTGTTGTTTAACAAAAGTCACTCTATTTTTAGGAGTATTTGGCATCATTACTTGAAATACTTCTTGTTGCTGTAACCCTGAAGATGGCAGATACCAAAACAAGATGAATGCAATGCTGTAAGCAATTAGAGCAGTCCCAGCAGAGTCACTTCTGAACAGCTTCAGATTCTTACCTCGACAGACAAAAGGCATTCACAGCACAAGTGTAGCCACGGCAACCCCATGCAGTGCTACAGGCTGGGGTCAGAGTGGCTGAGAGCTGCCAAACAGAGAGGGACCTGGGGGTGCTGACTGACAGCCACCTAAACATGAGCCAGCAGTGTGCCCAGGTGGCTAAGAAGGCCAATGCCATCCTGGCCTGCATTAGGAATAGTGTGGCCAGCAGGAGCAGGGAGGTCATTGTGCCCCTGTACTCTGCATTGGTTAGGCCACACCTTGAGTCCTGTGTCCAGTTCTGGGCCCCTCAGTTTAGGAAGGACATTGAGACTCTTGAATGTGTCCAGAGAAGGGCAACAAGGCTGGGGAGAGGCCTTGAGCACAGCCCTGTGAGGAGAGGCTGAGGGAGCTGGGGTTGCTTAGCCTGAAGAAGAGGAGGCTCAGGGGTGACCTCAATGCTCTCTACAACTACCTGAAGGGTGGTTGTAGCCAGGAAGGGGTTGGTCTCTTCTCTCTAGCAACCAGCATCAGAACAAGAGGACACAGTCTCAAGCTGTGCCAGGGGAGGTTTAGGCTGAAGGGGAGGAGAAAGTTCTTCACTGAGTCATTGGCCATTGGAATGTGCTGCCCAGGGAGGTGGTGGAGTCACCATCCCTGGAGGTGTTCAAGAGGGGATTGGATGTGGCACTTGGTGCCATGGTCTAGTCATGAGGTCTGTGGTAACAGGTTGGATTTGATCATCTTTGAGGCCTCTTCCAACCTTGGTGATACAGTGAGACTGTGATTTGTTAAGACAGGCTCAGTTTTACATGCAGACACATATTACTAATTTGGGCTCATGAAAGCACATTGGCTCCTCCCTGAGCACCACCACTGCCTAACCCCTTGTCCCTAAGCAACAGCATGACTGTGGAAGAAGCATTTCGACTTTACACTTCACCTCAGAGCAGTCTGGAGAGGGGGGATATTATGGAATCTTCAGTTTATTATGTGAGGTATTTCACAGATAGTTTGAAGAACTGCACCAGGAGGAAGCTTGTATGAAAGTCTTTGAGAAAGTTCTAATATCCCTAGCAGATAGAAGCACTCTTTTACAGCACTTGGGCATAATGAAACACCTGGTTGGAATCACCACACATGCTGGCACTGGGTTCTCATAAAAGGAAATTAAGGTGAAGTCAGCTTTTCCTGTGATGGAAAACTTCACCTTCATGTTTAAAAGCAAGTTAAGCCACATTTGGAGATTTTGTGTTCAATTACCTGAAGTATTTACAGCCTTTTCTGGAATAGCCAGAACCACTCCAAGATATTAAATGTTAACATTGTTTAAACCACATACTGTGGTAGCTGCCCAAATATCTACCAGGTGAAGCAAATTTATCTCATTACAACAAACCCTCAGGACTTAAAGGATCCAGAGGAAATTCACAGAACAGAATTGCCTGGTTTTAGAAGTCCTTCCCCATGCTATCTGCATTTAGTCAGAAACAGCACTTTAGGTTTCTCAGAAGAGCTGCTTTTTAAAGGTATTGCTTTCCTAGTGAGAAACAAAACAATGGTAGAGTGGTAATGAGAGGGATCAAGAGTGTGTCCCACTCACTGACCTTCTTCAAATAGCTAATTCTTGGGTAGAGTATTAAAAACCAGCCCAGTCACTCTTCAGGCTGTTAAAGGAAACTTCCACAGCTGAAAGCTTTTGTCCAGTTATGGAAAAAATATTCTAATAAAAGCACTTCTTTCTCTCTCCAAAACTAGGATCTTTCCTATGACCTTTATATGCCCCATCAGACTTTACCATCACAACCACAACTGGGATTGCTCTTCACACTTTGGACACAGAATGCAGACCAGCAGCACAGACATTCACACCACCTATGGGAGAAGAGGGAGGGAGAAGAGGGAGGGAGAAGAGGGAGGGAGAAGAGGGAGGGAGAAGAGGGAGGGAGAAGAGGGAGGGAGAAGAGGGAGGGAGAAGAGGGAGGGAGAAGAGGGAGGGAGAAGAGGGAGGGAGAAGAGGGAGGGAGAAGAGGGAGGGAGAAGAGGGAGGGAGAAGAGGGAGGGAGAAGAGGGAGGGAGAAGAGGGAGGGAGAAGAGGGAGGGAGAAGAGGGAGGGAGAAGAGGGAGGGAGAAGAGGGAGGGAGAAGAGGGAGGGAGAAGAGGGAGGGAGAAGAGGGAGGGAGAAGAGGGAGGGAGAAGAGGGAGGGAGAAGAGGGAGGGAGAAGAGGGAGGGAGAAGAGGGAGGGAGAAGAGGGAGGGAGAAGAGGGAGGGAGAAGAGGGAGGGAGAAGAGGGAGGGAGAAGAGGGAGGGAGAAGAGGGAGGGAGAAGAGGGAGGGAGAAGAGGGAGGGAGAAGAGGGAGGGAGAAGAGGGAGGGAGAAGAGGGAGGGAGAAGAGGGAGGGAGAAGAGGGAGGGAGAAGAGGGAGGGAGAAGAGGGAGGGAGAAGAGGGAGGGAGAAGAGGGAGGGAGAAGAGGGAGGGAGAAGAGGGAGGGAGAAGAGGGAGGGAGAAGAGGGAGGGAGAAGAGGGAGGGAGAAGAGGGAGGGAGAAGAGGGAGGGAGAAGAGGGAGGGAGAAGAGGGAGGGAGAAGAGGGAGGGAGAAGAGGGAGGGAGAAGAGGGAGGGAGAAGAGGGAGGGAGAAGAGGGAGGGAGAAGAGGGAGGGAGAAGAGGGAGGGAGAAGAGGGAGGGAGAAGAGGGAGGGAGAAGAGGGAGGGAGAAGAGGGAGGGAGAAGAGGGAGGGAGAAGAGGGAGGGAGAAGAGGGAGGGAGAAGAGGGAGGGAGAAGAGGGAGGGAGAAGAGGGAGGGAGAAGAGACCTTCAAGATCATCACATCCAACCTATCATCCAACACCACCTAATCAACTAAACCATGGCACCAAGCACCCTATCAAGCCTCCTCCTGAACACCTCCTCCACTTCAGCAAGCAAGCACAGCTTAGAGCATCCTAAAGATGGGACACAGCACAGGTAACACTGCATCTTCACAGTGCAGGTTCTGGCATTCCTCTGGCAGAGTTAGTTGGCATAAGTGGCCAGCTAAAACTCACCAGCACCCCCACATTTCAACTTGGCAGGATGAGTCTTGGTTAACTGGGAGAGCAATGACCTTCAAGACTATTCTTCTCAGGGTTCAATGAATGTCTCAGACATCTAACACAGGAAGCCCAGCACTATAAAAATGTGGTGACAACAGCAGCTCTCCACAACAGTTTCAGTATTTCTTGATGACTTCAGATCTGAACATTGTTCAAGATAGCCACAGTGGACTCTCCAAAATGCTGTAAACTATGACAAAATTGAAGACCTATCAACAGGCACCATGCAAGCATTGGATCACTGTCAGACCATTTCTGAAGGGAGCAGCAACACTGAAACTTACTGTTCAACAAGCTCAGAGGCACAATCAAGATAATGAACCAAGAAAATAAAACTGGATCCATATACCTCTTGCAAGTTCTCCAAGTCATCATCTCATTATTTCAGTAAAAACAGACCTTATAAGCCAAAGTTTGTTATAGCAGCCATAATACATGGGAGTTAAGAAAACTAGCAGCAAATGGTCTCCCTTCCTAAACTGTTCCCTTTCAGCGGGGAGGAAGGAGAGAACACAACAGAAAGAACAAAGGAACCTCCTCAGAATATGAAAGAAGGCACAATGATGACAACCAGAAGATCTAGTCTAACACAGTTTTGCATGGGGGACCTTGAGGTGATTACTGGCTTCACCTGTACAGGAACAAAAGGTTGAAAAGTTTAGATTCAGTCCACTTGCTCTGCTGCAGTAGGTCCCCGTTTCTCCCTGACCAGCCGGGAAGCTAAAAAAGTCATAGAATCAGTCAGGGTTGGAAGGGACCACAAGGAGCATCTAGTTCCAACCCCCCTGCCATGGGCAGGGACATCCCACACAAGATCAGAGTGGCCACAGCCTCATCCAGCCTGGCCTTAAACACCTCCAGGGACAGGGCCTCAACCACCTCCCTGGACAACCCATTCCAGGGCTTCACCACTCTCATGGGGAAGAACTTCCTCCTCACCTCCAGCCTCAATCTCCCCACCTCCAGCTTCATTCCATTCCCCCTAGTGCTATCACTACCTGAGATCCTGAGCAGTCCCTCCCCAGCCTTCTTGTAGCCCCCTTCAGATACTGGAAGGCCACAATTAGGTCACCTCGGAGCCTTCTCCTCTCCAGACTGAACAGCCCCAACTCCTTCAGTCTGTCCTCACAGGAGAGGTGCTCCAGCCCTCTGCTCATCCTCCTGGCCCTTCTCTGGACACCTTCCAGCACCTCCAGATCCCTCTTGTAATAGGGGCTCCAGAACTGGAGGCAGTACTGCAGGTGGGGTCTCAGCAGAGCTGAGCAGAGGGGGAGAATCCCCTCCCTTGCCCTGCTGGCCACACTTCTCTTGCTGCAGCCCAGGATCTGATTGGCTTTCTGGGCTGCAAGTGCACACTGAGAGCTCCCGTTGAGCTTCTCGTCATATGTTTTAGGGTGGTGAGTAAAGTGTGAATGAGCATGATATTCCAGTTGACTACACTGCCTGTTATCTCTGGTACAGCTCCAGTCTAAAAAAAAGTAATAATCATGTGGATACCATTGGTCAACATCATCTCAATATTTCCAGGCTTAAAATCTCCCACTTTTCTTTGTAACCAATGAGAGAAGTAAGAAGGAAAGAAAATCTGTTTCAGTTCTAGGCAGTGTAGCATTGTGTTAAAGTTGGGAGGTCACTCTCCCCCTGTACTCAGCACTAGCTAGGCCACACCTCGAGTCCTGTGTCCAGTTCTGGGCCCCTCAGTTTAAGAAGGACATTGAGACACTTTAATGTGTCCAGAGAAGGGCAATGAGGCTGGGGAGGGGCCTTGAGCACAGCCCTATGAGGAGAGGCTGAGGGAGCTGGGGTTGCTTAGCCTGGAGAAGAGGAGGCTCAGGGGAGACCTCATTGCCCTCTACAATTACCTAAAGGGAGGTTGTAGCCAGGAGTCTCTTCTCCCAGGCAAGCAGCACCAGAACAAGAGGACACAGTCTCAAGCTGCACCAGAGGAGGTTTAGGCTGGAGGTGAGGACAAAGTTCTCCTCAGAAAGTTATTTGCCATTGGAATGTGCTGCCCAGGGAGGTGGTGGAGTCACTGTCGGTGGAGGTGTCCAAGAAGGGATTGGATGTGGCACTTGAAGCCATGGTTTAGTTAGTCATGAGGTGTTGGGTGATAGGTTGGACTTGATGATCTCTGAGGTCTTTTCCATCCTTACTGATTCTATGATAAGAGTTGGTTGTTGGTTTTGTTTTAAGAGAATGAAGAAGAGGGACTATTATTTGACCAGCAATAGCAGACAATACTTTGTGGTCAACATCAAAGTAACCACAGACATCAGCTAGGTTACCCTGCAATCTTTCTGCTCTTACAAAGAGTACTTAGGAACACAGCTTTAGCTCACAAACAAGCAAATTAAAAGCACAAGGGAAAAACTCCAGTAGGAATTTCCAGGGCTCTGGAATAAAAGAAGTATTATGGTATCAAAACACCGGAGGTGCAGCACAGTGCCTCTAAATGTATCTCCAGGGGAATCATCCACTAATCTCCTAGTTTATAGAGGCTTTGGGTGATAATGTGCAATACCAGTAGCCATGTGTGTCTGGAAGATAAATGCACAGAGTCACATTGAGGGGAAAAAAATTTAGACAACAGGAGCACACCGAAGCCTGCAGACTCTAAGTCAGGATGAATGAGGAATACAACACTGAATATGTATATGTAGAACAAAAGATAAACCAAAAAACAACACCCCTCCAAACCCCTAAATTTAAGTTAATGCTGGATAAAAATTAAGGAAGCAGTACTAATCCTTCAGGCTTCAAAGCCAACATTAGCACTACCACTAGAAAATCGTTGTTGGTTTGGAAAATGGAAAAGTTACATTGACAGGAAACAAGAGCTCTTGTGTTACTTCTTGCAACACAAGACTTCAGCCTGCATTTGAACAGTCAGCTGATGCTAGCAGTCATTTTCCAGCACTGCCTTAATTTCTCCTTCCTCTTCCTCTGAAGCTGATGTCTATGGCAGCTTATTATTTCTGAATGCCATGCTCTGCCCCCTGATTACAGATTTAAGACTATTGTTTTGCCTATGTAAGAGTGTAGAAGTGTTTTTAAGAGGACTTCACAATAAACTGACAAGCACATAAAAAAAAAATCTGTAATATTTTTGGTCATTCAAAGACCTGGAGACAATGATCTCACTTCATATATTCTTAAGTAGAAAAAACAAAAATATAGATAGTATTATATAGTTTGTGATTAGCTACCTCTTGAAAAGCACTGCACAGGGAAGCTAAACATTCAGGTGCTGATCTGCAGAGTGCCCAAGTCAGCAAATCATAGATTCATAGAATCAATAAGTAACTGTGGGCTATGGTGACAGAAGTGCTCATCTTTGCTAGACAGAATGGTTTGGAATCATAGAATCAGTAAGCTTGGAAAAGACCTCACAGATCAAGTCCAACTCGTCACCCAACACCTCATGACTACTAAACCATGGCACCAAGTGCCACGTCCAATCCCCTCTTGAACACCTCCAGGGATGGTGACTCCACCACCTCCCTGGGCAGCACATTCCAATGGCTAACAACTCTCTCTGGGAAGAACTTTCTCCTCACCTCCAGCCTAAACTTCCCCTGGCACAGCTTGAGACTGTGTCCTCTTGTTCTGGTTGCCTGGGAGAAGAGACCAAACCCCCTCCTAGCTACAACCACCCTTCAGGTAGTTGTAGAGAGCAATAAGGTCTCCCCTGAGCCTCCTCTTCTCCAGGCTAAACAATCCCAGATCCCTCAGCCTCTCCTTGTAGGGCTTTTGCAACTTACAATACATATGAAGGATCTGTCTCATTCAAACTTCCACTAGCAAATGCCAACCTACCCTTGGCACATACTTAAGTGCTACAAACGGGTGGGCAAACAAACCAACCTGTAGCAGGCTATGAGCAGGTTTTCCTCCTTTTCCACCTGCTCTCCACTTCATGGACATGGTATTAGCATTTGAAATACCGTGCTAGATCAAATAGCCAATGCACTTTGCTGAAGTATTGCATTACAATGAATAAAATTATCACCAAATTGGTTTTATTCCCAGCTGGAGTGCAAATGCTTTGAGTGAAGCTAGTAAAATCTTCAGAAGAAATGACTTTGGGCAACTGTACTGAATGGATAGCTCTTGACATGTGTCATATACTCCAATGTCACAGCCATCTAGAACACACACAGTATCATCCAGAACCCAGTCACACTAAATTTTTCTTGCCTTTCACTCCAATTCTAAGTGTGACCTTTGGAACACCTCTTCTACATCAAGATTTTGTCACTGGCTACAGGAACAGGAAACATTTAATTTCCCATTAGTATTTTCACCTGCAAAAAAAAAACCCCCAAACAAACAGCTGGGCCCTTTCACTACAGAAGAGTTGCAGTTAGAAGCCCATAGCAGCATTCCTGTGTTACAGCCTCACTGCTTGCTCACTGCAAGGATACAGTGAAGACAAAGCTTCATTTCCACCAGCTCAAGATGGTGGAGTGACCCAATACAGGAACTGAGCCACTGTCACCACTTCTGTTTAAAATAGATTCTGGCATATCCCTAGCATATCTCACTGGGCATCTTTCAGACTGCTCAGCAGGTTTCTTATTCGACAAAACTCTTAACCCCTTCACTGTAAGAAAGGCTTTGAGGTGCTGGAGCAGATCCAGGAAGGGGAAGCCTATCAAGGGTCTGGAGAACAGGTTTTGTGAGGAGCAGCTGAGGAAACTGGGATTGTTTAGTCTGAAGAAAAGGAAGCTGAGAGGAGACCTCCTTGCTCTCTGCAACCCCCTGGAAGGAAGCTGAAGACAGGTGCGTGCTGGTCTCTTCTCCCCAGTAACAAGTGACAGGATGAGAAGAAATGGCCTCAAGCTGCACCAGAGGAGGTTTAGATTGGACATTAGAAGAAACGTCCGCACTGAAAGGGTTCTCAGACTTTGTAGCAGGCTCCCGAGGCTGATGGTTGAATCCCCATCCCTGAAGGCGTTTGAAGGGCGCAAAGATGTGGTGCTGAGGGCCATGGTTTAGCACCAGCCTTAACAGAGTCAAATAATGGTTGGACTCGATCATGAAGGTCTTTTCCAACCACAGCGATTCTATGATTCTATTCAGGGGGCACTGCTTTGCTTTCCAGGCCTTTTCTCTGGGAAATAAGCCCAGGAAGGTCATGGCCGCTGTCAGCGGGCTCTCCCGCTGTGAAACGGCTCCGCACCGACCGCGCACGCAGCGCTGCGCTTCAGCCAGAGCCCAAGAGGCGGCAGGCAGTCTCCGCTCGTATCGCAGCCTCCTGCCCTTACTGTGGCCGGGGCAGGCGGCGAGGGAGATGAAGGCCAGCAGCCCTAGGGGCCCTGTCCGCCGCCCAAGAAATACTACTAACTGTCGTTTTTCCTCCGACCCCCAGCGCACCGCGCGGCGCGTGTGGCCGTTGAGGGCCACCCCAGAGACGAGACCGCCACCTCTCCTGGGCAGGGAACTGCCAAAGGGGAACGTGAGGTACCTCTCCCCCCCCCGCCCCCACGCCGCCATCACATCGCGATTCACCGGGCAGTGCCTCAGGAAGAAGAAAGGGAGATGAAGCAGAGCACAGCTGAGCAAGAGAAAAAGGGGAACGAGATGTCTTAACCTGTCCGGCGCCGGCACACCCGAAGCTCTCCTCCCTCCCCGGCAGCGGCGCTGGATCAGCTGATGCCGGCCACACGCACGCATGCACTACAGCCCACACCGGAAGTGCCCCCTCCTGGGCGCTTTAACGCCCACCCCTCCCCCGGCCTTTAGTTACTTCTAGCTGCCCGTCAGGGCCCAGGGACCGCGCGATTGGACCGCGCCAACGTGATCAGAGCCCTCCGCCTCTTTCCCTCGTGCCCTGCCTTCCCGCTATGTCACGCGGTGAGGCGAGGGGCGTGCGCGGCAGAGGGAGGGTGGGGGGTGGGGAGTCATGGCGCTGAGGCAGCAGGCGGGGGCGCGCGCGCGGCGTGAGGTGAGGGGTCACGGGGGCGGGGCGGCAGGCGGACGGACAAGCGGGCGGGAGGGCGGACGGAGGCCCATGTGGAGCGGGCGCGGGAGTAAAAGGCTGTGCTGCCCGGGCAGAGGAGAGGGAAGGCGGAACCGCATCATCGGGTCCTGTACGCAGCCGGCACGGATACTGGCCAGGCCGCGGCCGCACCATGAAGGGGTGAGTACGGGGCCTGGCGCGTCCCGGAGGGCTTGGCCCGGGCCCGGTCGTGTCAGAACGGTGGGGCCCACTTCGGCCGCGCCTTCTCGTTGCTGGCCGGCGGGTGGTATGGGGAGCGGGGCGGGCCCGGGCGGCGCGGCCCAGCCCAGGCGCGGCGGGTTGAGAGCGGGGCGGCCGGGCGGGCGGTGCCGCGGCTCGGCGGGAGGTGGAGGGGGCTGAGCGGTGCCGCCGCTGTGTGAGAGTTGCTGGTGGGGAGCGACTGTTGCGGGATGTTGCTGCGTCTCTGGGAGAGGGTCTGTGGAGTCTGGTGTTGGGGGAGATCTCTTGGCGGCCGAGGGGGTGGGGAGCCGGTGATGGCTTTCAGCTGAGCAGAAGCTCCCTGCAGGAGTTTCCCTCCTCACCGGAAAATGTTTTCTGGTGCCGGAGCCAAAACTCTGTCAGCGCTGAGCCTTGCTCCGCTGAGCCAGGAGGACGCGGGACGTGGCGGCTCTTGGTGCTTCTGAGGGGCTTCTGCTCGTGAGCGGAGCCGGTAAAGCCAAGGGAGAAGGCGGCGGGCTGTGGGGATGCTGGCTGGCCTGTCGTGCTTGCCTGGTGAAAGTAAAGCAGCACTGTTTAGTCTGTGAGGAAACAAAAATGCCGGCCTCGGATGCGTGGTTTTGCGCGCTCTTATTCGTGATGTCGTCCTCACGCTGTTCTGGTGTGTTTTAAGCGTTTGTCTACATAGAGGCTGTACGGTGAGGAGAGATGAAAAGGAGCTGTGTTTCGTGTCTGCTTTCTGTAGCACGTTGCTCTGGGCCTGGCTTCACTTCTCAGTGGCTCTGGAAAAGCCAGAGATTTCAGGTGTGGTTGGCTGAGACACTCGGATTTCCTGCGTGGTGGAGGCAACGTGGTGCAGTGTTTGAAGAGAAGACTAAAGGCCTTCGGAGTGCCTGCTCGGCTCTTGAGGCAGATGACCTGCCTGACCTTGCACAGGTCACTTCGGAACAGGTTTTTCAGAGTTGGTTAAATCACCTAATGTTTATTGATTTCGGTGTCACAGAATGTGAGCTTTCTGCCCCGTGCTTGAGTTTCTTCCTGCTTACAAGAGAAGTTTTCTACGGTTGTTTCTCAAAGGAGTGTGAAGTGAGTCCTCCTGAAACTGGTGTTATGCAATGCTGGGTGGTATTATTCCAGTTTGGCAGCTTAAGGCAGTGTGAATGGAAGCTGAAGCACTTAAGCTTTTACTAAGAAATGGTAAGGGGTTTAGCTCATTAGCAATTGGGATGAGGTCACATGGCAAGACTGCTTTATAACATATACTTAGCTGTTTCTTACAATATGTAACCAGCTTCAAGCATCGTGAGAGGCTGGCAGGTGTCTGTAGAGACTCTGCTGATTGCGAAGGCATTGACTCTCAGACATTAAATAGGGGTGTGTTGGGTGTCAGCCAATCTTCTCTTTGCCTGTACATGAAACAGGGCACCCCACCTCTTAGTCACTCTACAGTGAGACTGACGGAATTTGCAGGAAGGCTGATGGCAGTGATCAGTCCACGATGAAGTGGCAGTGGTTATGATTGTTTTTCAGCAGGGCTCCTGATGAGCTTAGATTTCTTTTTATACTGTGTTGACTGTTCTGTGGTTTTCTCCAGCTTAGCTCTGCTTTGGATGTATGCCAGGCATGAGTTGAGTAGTAGGGACACTGGAACCTGGATGCATGAGGTGGAAAGTAGCCCAGGCGTGTCAGGCTAGAGCTGTGGAAGTCTCCTGACAGGTCACACAGCCTGAGCTGTCCACCGTGCTGTGGCACTCCCTGAAGGGTTGACCCCTGGCTTTGCTTGTGCTGGGAAGGAGTTCTCATTGTGGGGAGTTTTTACTTCTTGTAATTTTTTTTTTCTTAAGGGGGGGTGGGGGAAGAAACCAAAAACAACAAACAAAAAAACCCCCACAACAAATCCATATACCCCTCTTCTGCTTCTGGAGAACAGCAAACTTCAGTTCTGTTACTTTTCTTTCACTTAGAGACAGCTTTACTGATCCCTTTGGGTTCTGTTCTTGTGTATTTCTCTTTGAAGAGCGGCATATTTCTTTTTTTCAAAGCACTGAGAGTGCCATGCAGCAAGTTCTTTTGCAGAATAAAATCTTCATATTGAATCCAGGTGCTCTCTAAAAATTCTGATTGAGGCAAACAGGCCAATAGAAGTCAAATTGAGAAATAACCTGATTTAAGTACAATGAGAGAATCAAAGGTCTAAACAAAGATTTCATAAGGAATATATTAAGTTACATAGAGGTGCTCTGGAACAAAATCAAATTGTTTGTCAGGCTACAAAGATTGGAGAAGATCCCCTAAAAAACAAGTACCGTCAGAAGATAGGTCTTAAAATAGATCTAAAGCTTCAACTCTCGCCATGCAGAAACTAGTGTGGTGTCTGAAGGGATTTGATCCTTCTTTGGTATTGAATACAAGTTGTGGATCAGTTCTTCTGAACAAAATGACTCCATCTGAGTACTTTTTCTGGCGGAGTGTGTGTTGCATAGTAACCCACACCACAAAGTGCAGAGCTCATTTTGGGAGCACCAAGACCTGTAACATCGTCTGTAATTATGAACAGCCTGCTTTGGCAGGGGGAGGATTTAAAAAGAAACTACTGAGTTCAACTGTGTTTTGAGATTTCAGAGGTGAAGGATTCAAGGTTCACTGCTTGCAGCCTTCTCTTCGCCCTCTGAATTCAAAGTGGCTTAAAGCACGGGGTGATGTAGTGTGTCATCAGGGTGTTAGAAATCAGGCGACTCGTTTTACAGAGGACCTCTGGCTTCAGAAGTGGTGAAAGTTTTGGGGTCTTTTGTGTTCTTGGTTGTGTGTTGTTTGGGGTGTTTTTTAATCACTTTCTCAGCTGCTTAAAATTTTGTGGTGGTTTAAATACCAGCTTCTGAACTTGCTATTGCTATTACCTCTTACCTACTTTCGTGAGACGTGGCTTTATGTTCACTGTATCCTTGTCTTCTGAGTGATTTTAATAGTTTAGATGCTTCTATTTCACTTCTTTTCCTTAAATATGAGCTAATGCGTGGTTCTGCTGGTGAACTTCATGACTGTCTAGCAACTAATATCTTTTATTGTATTCCTAAATGTTGCTGCTGTTAGTTCTGGACCTTGAAAATCGATTTTGCACTAGGAAAAATAGCGGTGGGAGGGACTCTGGTTCTACTGTCTGTGATAATTTGCCTGCTCTTGTAGAGCAGATGTAAACAATACTCCCTGTGCTTTACTGTTTTAGCAGTGTTTTCACTTGCAGCTCGGTGGGTTTGTCTCTTTAACATAGTTGTTACTGGCTTTAAAGAAAGAAAACAAAATCATGCCTTTGTTCTTAAGCGTTTGCTGCCTTGCAGTAACGATGCTTTTCTAAGTTGTTTCACTTCAGATGAAGCCTGTGGGAGTAGCTCATTCAGCCTTTCTGTGGTGCTCTTGCCTAAACCCCACATTATTCTGGGGTGTGATGCAGAGCATGCATGCTACATCATATGCTTTTACTTGCTATGTATCTGGGAATATCTGGTATATAGAGTGTGTATCATACAGGGTAGTGCACAGTACAAGTGTCCAGTTCTGGGCCCCTCAGTTTAAGATAGATGAGTTGCTTGAATGTGTCCAGAGAAGGGCAACAAAGCTGGGGAGGGGTTTGGAGCACAGCCCTGTGAGGAGAGGCTGAGGGAGCTGGGGTTGCTTAGCCTGGAGAAGAGGAGGCTCAGGGGAGACCTTCTTGCTGTTTACAACTGCCTGAAGGGAGGTTGTAGCCAGGTGGGGGTTCGTCTCTTCTCCCAGGCAACCATCAACAGAACAAGAGGACACAGTCTCAAGCTGTGCCAGTGGAGCTTTAGGTTGGATATTAGGAAGAAATTCTTCCTAGAAAGAGAGATTGGCCATTGGGATGTGCTGCCCAGGGAGGTGGTGGAGTCACCATCGCTGGAAATGTTTAAAAAGAGACTGGATGAGGCACTTGGTGCCATGGTTTAGTTAATTAGAAGGTGTTGGGTGATAGGTTGGACTCAATGATCTTGAAGGTCTTATCCAACCTGGTTAATTCTGTATTCTGGCCTAAGTAGAGAGCAGTGCCTGTACATTGTGTTTTGTCAAGTTGATCAAACACCTCTCCAGTTTCGGTGGGAAACACCTGTGGCATTGTCAGGTGGTGGCACAAATTGAGCCACATGATGAAGTGATCGAAACAGGGAGCAGAGTGCTGTGTTACACTGCTTAGACAGCAATGTGCATTGCTTTTGTGTAAGAAACTTCCAGGAAACTCTTCTAAACGTCTGTGGATTTGCAGTTAAGTCTTATGCATTGTAGTTTTTAAGAGTCCTGACTTGCTGTGGAAAAGCCCTCCAGACTAGGTGCTACACAACAGGGTAACTGCTGCCACAGAGCACTTCAGAACCCAGAGACTTTGCAGGCTGGTGCTATTCTAGCTGCCTTTGTAGAAGAGACGTTACAGTTGGGGAATGCTGAGCACAGAGATATAACAATAGTGTTTTTAAAGTGTGGTTAAGCAAGCTCTGATGTCTCTGCTTGTTTTGCCTGAAGGGACGTTGTGGCTAGGTGGGGGTTGGTCTCTTCTCCCAGGTAACCAGAACAAGAGTATACAGTCTCAAGCTGTGCCAGGGGAGGTTTAGGCTGGGTGTTAGGAAGAAGCTTCTCACAGAGTGATTAGCCACTGGAATGTGCTGCCCAGGGAGGTGGTGGAGTCGCCGTCCCTGGTGGTGTTTAGGAAGAGACTGGATGAGGCACTTGTTGCCGTGGTTTAGTTGATTAGATGGTGCTGGGTGATAGGTTGGACTCGATGATCTCGAAGGTCTTTTCCAACCTGGTTAATTCTGTTAAATAAATGCTTCAGAGTTCTGAAGCTGTGTGTGTTTCTTAGGAGAACAGGAAAGTTTCTCTCCACTTCTGAGTTAGTAGCACAGAGTTTGTAGAGAACCTTTGGTTTGTTTCCATTTGCAAGGCAGAGAGCTAAGCTTTAACGTGTATGGGAGGAAGTTCCAAGTTTGAGAACTGCTGAATTGTTTTACGTGCTGGTGGTGAGGCAGAAAAGGCAACTGAGCTTGAAAGTTCCTGTTTGGTTTTAGGAATTCTCTGAACATAGAAATGTTAAAGCATGAGCTCTACTTCCTGCATTAATGGATAGTAAATTTAGACTTTGCCTATATCCATACTTACAAATGGCTTAGTAGTGTCTATTTTATAAGAACTCAGTGTGGTTTACTATAGGGACTTTAACCTGGTTTATAACTCTTACCACTTTGAGTTTAATGCCATAACAAGATTTAAGACATTCCAGGAAGTAGGATTGGGAGAACAGGAAGGTAGCATAGGGATTGCAGCCATTTTATTGAAATGCTGTAGAACCTGCTTTTGGGTGGTATTTGGACATCCAGTTCTTGCTGCATGTATGTGTGCCTTGTTAGATTGGCTTGCTGGGTTGGGACATTTCTTCTGTGAAGAATGGTAGTATCACCAAAAGCCAGACTCTGCTGCCATCTCCTGAGAATGACATAAATGATACATCCTCCTTTGCTACATGAAATCTCTTCTGAAATGTGGAATAATGGCTGATGGTTGAGCCAGAAAAATACTTTTATTCGAGTGGAAGTGATTTAAACCTTGAAGAGCCTGCCATTTGGCAAGCACTAGAAGTGTTCAGACCAATAATCTGAGAAGGTATTTTTACAGGGAGGAGGAGGAGAGAACAGGACAAGTTGCATCTTTGCTTTGGAATCAATAAAAGAAGTGCCATGCTTCCTTGCATCTCTTGTGCCCTCAGTGAGGACAGCAGTATCAAGATTATTTTATCCTTCCCTAAAGGGGAGAAGTGAACTTTTATTAATGTATGGACAGTACCATGCTTCATGGTAAGACCTTGATGCATGAAGTACTTCCTGAACTCACTTGGCCTTCCTCTTCCTCCTCCCTCTCCCTGTGCTTTTCCAGGGTCCATGTGAATTTTGGCCCTGGGCAGACTGGAATCTCAATCCCTGAAAACGTTTCCTGTTCTCATCATCTGACAATTGTACTTAACTTCTCTTGAGAGTATGGGGTGAGACCCAGAGCAGCAACTGAAGGCTTGTGAGAGTTCGCTACATGGCACTTGAAGTTTTTTGTCAGTAAAGGTCACAAATGAGGTTGAAAATTGAAATTAAAGGAGATCTGCTTTTTAATAAGTAGCTCTTCAGCACAGATTTTAATGCAAGTACAAGAAGTGCCTTTGAGCTGTATAGATTTGTGTAAATAAGGCACTTTGTGAACCCAGTGTCATTTGTATTTTGAATTTGAAGGTAAGCCTCTCTCCTCACCTGAGGATCATCAGGTACTTCATCAACATTAATTAGCAAAGGTTCATGATCTCCCGGGAGGCAATTAAGGGTTGCAGCTGTTGTATTTGGGGACATAACTGTGAATAGTTACAGAGGGGAAATTGGAGATAGGGAAAGGGGCAGTAACTTGTAAGATGTCTCAGGATATTGGTGATGGAGGCACAAAAGTGGTTTTGAGCTAAGCTGCTTCGTTCTGGTGAAGTACTTCTTTGCAATCATGGCTCAAAATCCCAATGTTCTTTTGAGGTTACTTGACTAATAAAGAAAAGTGGTTAGACCAGCAGTGGAGAGTTAAGATTTCTGGCAGCTCTTTATCTGCTGTCTGATCATGGGCATGTTTATTTCCTCTTGCCTGGCTTTGAAGCACCTGGGATAGGCAGATCTAATATCTAAGCCATTACCTCAGTGAGGTGCTTTGAAGCACCAAAGTGTTGCAGTCTGCTAAGCAATGCGTGTATGGATGCTTCCCTGTTCTATCCCTTTCTGGTATTCTGGAATTTGGAAATCCTGTCAGCTGGGCATTGGGGATTCCTGATGTTTGTGTCCAGCTGCAAAATAAGATAGCTTTTAATGTCGTTGGGAAAGTTTATTTGTATTAGACACTTGTTGAAATTAACCTCACTGCCTCCCCCCGTGCCCTTGCATAATCAGCTGAGATGCTTGGTGATTGTACTGCTACTTTAGCTTTAGGGTTGCCTTTTATTAAGTTCAAAGTTGAGTCTGGATTTCAGGTTTAGTGCAACTTGGCAGTTTGGAGTTGGGCAAATTGTGAGGCTATGCCAGCATAACTTTCCTTTGTATATATGAAGACTGGCCACTTTTGTGCAATGGTCAGGTTTTCCAGGTTGAAGCAGAGTGAATGAATTACCTGAATATAATGAAGAAACCTTGATTGAGAGACACTTTTTGTTACAAAGGAGAGCCAGAAGTATGTCTTGAAGTTATGATGCATGCCAGTGAAACCTGTTCATGCTCAGATCCACTTGAATCTCCAGTCTTGTGTTAACGATGACTCTAAAATTGTTTAGTGTTGTACACCACTGCAGATCTGCAGTGAAGCACACAGCTGGGGAGAACTTCCAGCAGGCTATCAGGTGTCAGGCAAATAGGTTTGCAGTAGCAAGTGGAGCTGAAGAAGATCAGGCGGGCTCAGAAGCAAGTTGGTAAGGTTTTTTTGCATGCTAGGCTTGTGTTTATCCTTCTGGGTTTCTGACAAGTGAAGCAGAGTAGATTTGCAGCCCACAGATCTTCGAGGTAATTGAAAACATAACGGTCTCCCCGCAAGAAATAGATTAACTTGTGTGCTTAGCAAGACAGCTCATCTGGTTAAAAAGAAACCAAAAGACACACAAAACCAACTCCAATCCCAAAAAAATAGAGACTCTTCTGGCTTAGGAATTGAATCTAAACAAAGCCACACCCTTCAGGTCTATAGTTCTGGTTTGGTTTTATTTTATGAGTGGATTATCCTGTCTAGACTCCTGCATTGACTTGGAAGCCAAAGTAGAAGCAATAAAGGGAGCTGGCTGCTTAGTGGGTGACAAATCTTCTCTGAAGTCCTCTGACTTGCTGTCACCCTTTTCTTCCCTCTTCTCTCTCCTGCGTGTTTGAGGCTACCTTGGTAAGTTTTGTGAGTTGCAAATACAGCTCTGATAAATTTAGCATGCCAGATGCCTTCAATAAGCCTGAGCTCAGCTATCGGTTACACTGAGATCTGTTTCAGCCAGGCACATCCCTCTGGGGAGAGGCTTGCACTATTTAAAGTTGAATGAGACTGAGATTCTTAGTGTGTCAAACTGCAAATTCACCCCCTTTTCTCCTTGGTGTTGGTTCTAAACTAGTGTCCAACACTTGCTGTTTCCTGGGACTGAATCTGTGTTCCTCTTGAACTGTGTAACTCTGGGAATTTGCTTCCTCTTGAGGTCTCATTGTGTGTAGCAGTGCTCCTTCAGTACATGAGGGGCAAAACACAGCCTTAGCTGTGTCTCATTTAGCCTGTTATTTTCACTAGAACAAATTTAAGACATTATGGGAAACACAGAGCTAATTGCAGTGCTGTAGCAGATTGGGAATGCAGCTGCAATAGGACTAACTGGATTGCATTTGGTCCTACAGAAAACGTGAGGGGGGTTTTCTGGCAACTGCCTGAAGTATCTTAGGGCACTGGCATGCAAGAGCAGGAGTGTTAATGCTGATATTCTGGGCATTTATCCAGTTTCAATAACTGATGCATGTCACCTCAGTAAGGTCCCACTTCCATCCAGATTTTGTGGCTCACTCTTTTCTCTTCCGCTCTTACATTGCTGGGCAGCATCACTGTGTGCTTTTAACAAACAGCACCCCCACACAACACAAACCATTTCTCTTAATCAGTGAAGGTTTAGGGCATTTTTTTTCACCTGCAATTGAGTTACGGTGTGTTGCAGTTGTGAGAAACACAAGCATAACTGTAGGATATGTCAGGAAAAGGCTTCCAGAAGAGATGGGGAAAAACTTAGTGCCTTTGTACAGGGCAGGAGTATTTAGGGTACTGTACGCAGTTTGGGTTAGCAAAATTAATCTGAAGGAATGGAAAGAAGGCAATAGTATGACAATAGTAGGTATTAAGAGCCTGTCTTAAAGGAGGAGGTCAAGAGCTTGGCTTTAGTTAGGAGAGTCATGCAGCTCTCTGAAAAGGCATGTGGAATAGGCTGTAGTGGTACCCATCAACTGCCAAAGCTCGTGAGCAGCAGGAGGCGGCATGTGTGTAGACTTGAGTACATTTGGGCTTGAAATCAGAAGAAAGCCTAACTATGAAAATGACAGATTGGGAATAACCTTGCAATGGAATATGTTTAAGCGACTTCAGAGGACTGATTCTCCATCTCAGTTTTGTAGAAGACTGTAGTAGTAAGAGCCAAGAGTCTTTCACCCTGCCATATTTAAAACAGTTGCCTTGGATGGGGTGGCTGACTCCATCCCAAGGTCCAGGGGTTTTCACATCTGAGTAGAGCTGAATAGTGTGCTCCATGGAATGCTATTTGCAAAGTAGAATGTCAGTAAGATGTATATTCTAGAGAGCATTATTGGAATAATAATCTGTTAATGAAGGGCACTTCAGGTTCTTTGCATATCTTTATGTTCTCTCATCTGGTAATTTGAGCTCATGATTTGAAAAGGTTTTTGCTTTCCATTTGCAACAGCAGGGGCTGGGTTTCTCTGGTACAGCCTGTAATGAGCTGGAATGCACAGGACTGGCCTAACAGATCTGAGCTGATACAGTGAACTTATGTTACTGATATGGCTGAGAGGTAACTTGCAAAAGCAGGTCTAGTTATGAGGAATCACAGAATCACCAAGGTTGGAAGAGACCTCAAAGATCATCAAGTCCAACCTGTCACTACAGACCTCATGCCTAAACCATGGAACTATTAAACAAAACAAGAAAGACCCCCAAAGCTATTTAGTTGATTAGATGGTGTTGGATGCAATGATCTTGAAGGTCTCTTCCAATCTGGTTTGGTCTGGTCTATTCTATTCTATTTCCACTACTCCAGCTAAAAGAAAGGAGTGACCATCTTGTGTCTTCTGTTACAGGTGCTTTATCTTACATCTTTAGAGGCTAGGTTTTAAGTCCTTGGGTTCCATAAGTAAGAAGGTGTAGCACAAAATCATCTCAACTCTGATCCCTGAGCTCCTCCTCTTGCACAGTACTTCCAGTTTAAACTGGGGTAGGCTGGCACCTCTGCTTAAGAACCAACTGCTTCTGCCTCTGGCAATGTTTTTCCTTCTCTTTGTGCTGGCAGAAGACTTGTGTGGTGAACTCAATCAGGGGACTGATGTGGGTTTAAATTAAACTTTCCCTTTTTTTGTCAAGGTTAGCTTTAATTTGGGTTGATTCACCACATTGTTGCACAACTGTTTGTGCCAGCGAGAGGGTGGCAATAAGTGGCTTGGAAACAGTTCCTTTATGCTGGCTTTCCGATGGTTTTTCACTCAAGGCCATAGTGGCACTTTTTGCCCTGCTGTCCTCAGGCAGTGATGAACTCTCATGATGTGGGTTTTGCTTTTCACATCCTCATTTAGTTTACTTAGTCAATATCTTTGTGTAATAGATGTGGTACTGATTTAATCAGCTAGTGCTATGCATTAATTTATGGTTTGAGTACGTGCTCTTTAAAAAGACAAGTTTAGCATATTGAGTTATGCTGCCTGCAGTGTTTGTCAAACTTCTTTCCTATTATCCTCCAGGATAAATTGCTGGCCCTGGTGCAGCTCTCAAGCAATAAGAAAACAGTTAGTGACAGTGCACCAGGAGATGGCAGGAAGCAGCAATGAATGTGCAAGCGGTGAGAGAGAGAGGAGGAGCCCAAGGGCTGTAGGAGATCTCTCAACACCTTTTATCCATCTACTTGGAACTTGTTTCTCTGGCTTAACGCCAGCTGCCAGAGGTGATGTCTTGGCTGAGCAACTATGAGCAGGCTTAGACTCTGCTTCTGCACTTATTCATTCCCTGTCTGAAATCTTCTTGGTGAAGGTCTATCTTCTGGCCATGAGCCCTTTCTCAGACATCTTGTCCTGGCTGCCCCTTCCAATATATCCTTGTCTTACTGCATTGCCATCAGAAACCTTCCATAGTGATTGTGTTCTAATGCCTGATTTCTTGCTTCATTAGTAACTAATTGATTGAAAGATAATCTTAGGAAATAAAGG
Organism: Dryobates pubescens; assembly: GCF_014839835.1. Lineage (NCBI taxonomy): Eukaryota > Metazoa > Chordata > Aves > Piciformes > Picidae > Dryobates > Dryobates pubescens. The sequence goes on along the minus strand of NC_071619.1, from coordinate 40,703,381 downwards.
ACCTGGTAATACTCTGTTGGAGGCTTTTGCTGATTGGTTGATGGTAAATGTTTGTGCTAATGCTACTGATCTACCGAAGCTGAAATCTACTGATCAAAAGAAAATATCACTCAGCTTAATATACTATGGAACAAGGTCTAGGCTTTCAAGGGACTAAGTGTGAATGCAGGCCGGGATACTGTTGTCCTCCTTCTTGTTCCTGTTCTTCTCAACTCTTAAGCATCCTACTCTGTAGCTAATTTGCTCTAACTGGGCAGTTGAGAGCTGCTCCCTTGTGTTTCCACTTCGATGCAGACTGCAGAGTAAGAGGCTGCTGAGTCTTCGCTTCTTGCCTGAGATTACTGAGGTGCTTTAGTCCAGCAAAACTCTTTCCCAGACACAAATAAACTTGTGATCCCACATGCCACAGTTTTATACCTACTCTTTGTGAGGCAGAGCTAGCAGCATGTCTGACTGGGATTAGAAAAGGGCATGACTTGCTTTTTGTGAGGCTGAAGAAGTCCTGCCATGCTAGGCTGAATAGCTCTGCTAAGATGGGTGTAAAACAAATAGTACAGCTATCCCACAGTCTAGTAACTTGAATAGTGTGCTTGTTTACAGTGGGTGTAGCTCTGTGGTGTGAGGAGATCATCTGTACTAGCCCATTATTTATTTTGTGTTGGAAACAGAATCAAAGAGACTTGTGATGCATGAAGAAAGGAACGCTGAGAGCAAGAATAATGTACAAGATAGAAAGGGCTGTCAAACAAAGGGCTGGTGGAGGTAGAAGCTGTGGAAGAGAGACACTGCAGACTGTTTAAGCATGATAGAATGATTTACAGCTTGGAAACTTGGAAATATATCCCTTTATGTTGCTTGTAGTATGCCTGAGTATCTTGACATGGATGAGATGCAGAAATATCATAGTATCAGTCAGGGTTGGAAGGGACCACAAGGATCATCTAGTTCCAACCCCCCTGCCATGGGCAGGGACACCCCACACTAGATCAGCCTGGCCACAGCCTCATCCAGCCTGCTCTTAAACACCTCCAGGGACAGGGCCTCAACCACCTCCCTGGACAACCCATTCCAGGGCTTCACCACTCTCATGGGGAAGAACTTCCTCCTCACCTCCAGCCTGAATCTCCCCACCTCCAGCTTCATTCCATTCCCCCTAGTCCTAGCACTGCCTGAGAAGTCCCTCCCCAGCCTTCTTGTAGCCCCCTTCAGATACTGGAAGGCCACAATGAGGTCACCTGGGAGCCTTCTCTTCTCCAGACTGAACAGCCCCAACTCCTTCAGTCTGTCCTCACAGGAGAGGTGCTCCAGCCCTCTGCTCATCCTCGTGGCCCTTCTCTGGACACCTTCCAGCACCTCCAGATCCCTCTTGTAATAGGGGCTCCAGAACTGGAGGCAGTACTGCAGGTGGGGTCTCAGCAGAGCTGAGCAGAGGGGGAGAATCCCCTCCCTTGCCCTGCTGGCCACACTTCTCTTGCTGCAGCCCAGGATCTGATTGGCTTTCTGGGCTGCAAGTGCACACTGAGAGCTCCTGTTGAGCTTCTCCTCCACCAGCACCCCCAAGGCTCTCTCCTCAGGGCTGCTTTCCAGCCAGTCCCTGCCCAGCCTGGATTTGTGCCTAGGATTGCTTTGACCCAGCTGCAGGACCCTGCACTTGGTCTTGTTGAAGCTCATGAGGTTGGCTTGTGCCCACCTCTCCAGCCTGTCCAGGTCCCTCTGGATTGATCCCTTCCTTCCAGTGTGTCTGCTGCACCACACAGCTTGGTGTCATCAGCAAACTTGCTGAGGGTGCACTCAATGCCACTGCCCATATGTAGACTGTTGCTGCTTCTGTCATTCTTGGGATCACTATTGGGGTACATGCTGTGAAAGCTCTAGTGAAGGGTGTCTCAAGAGGTTTCTGTAGAACTGGGCAGAGCTCAGGGGATTTATTGCTTGGCAGTTGCCTCTGCAGTGAGAGATGAAAAAGATCAATATGTTCAGTGTGGTATTATAAGACAGAATTTTAAAGTCATTGGTAGTTCATTAGTTAGTGCTAGCTGCTTCTCTAGAAGGTAGCCCCTCTTTACAAATTGTTTAGAATTGTGGGATCACAGAATTGTTCTGGTTGGAAGAGACCTTTAAGGTCATTGAGTCCAAGCATTCTCTAACTCTACCAAGCCTCGTGCTAAACCATGTCCCTCAGCACCACATCTCTGCCTCTTTGAAACACCTCTAGGAATGGGAATTCAACCATCTCCCTGGGGAGCCTGTTCCAGGGTTTGAGAACCCTTTCAGCTGAGAAGTTTCTTTTAATAGCTGATCTAAATCTCCCCTGATGCAGCTTGAGGCCATTTCCTGCTGTTACTAGGGAGGAGAGACCAGCACCCCCTTGGATCCAGCCTCCTCCATGTAGAGAGCAAGGAAGTTTCTTTTCAGCCACCTTTTCTCCAGATTAAATGACCTCAGGTGCTCTTCACAGACCCTTCCAGACCCTTCACCAGCCTCTTTGCCCTTCTCTGGACACACTCCAGCACCTGAAGATCTTTCTTGTAGTGAGAGCCCCAAAACTGAACCCAGGATTCAAGATATGGCCTCGCCAGTGGGGGGGTGAGGCAGTACAGGGGGACAATCCTTGCCCTGCTCCTACTGGTCACACTGTTCCTGATGCAGGCCAGGAAACTCTTGTCCTTCTTGTCCACCTGTGCACATGGCTGGCTTATGTTCAGCTGGCTGTCAATTGATGTTGACATTTTAACTTCTTCAGTGTTTACCAGGTGGATTATCTGATCTGTATCATACCGGAGAGGGGGCAATGGTGCTTCTTGATGTCCTTGCTGGCCTGAAGGCTGTAAAAGGAAGAAAGAGCAAGTGTGAGGGCAAGTTATGCTTCTTGAAGTAAATGTTAAAGGTTGCATTCTTAGTTTTTTTGGGGGGTTGTTTAACCTGGAGAAGAGGAGGCTCAGGGGAGATCTTACTGCCATCTACAGCTACCTGCAGGGTGGTTGTAGCCAGGTGGGGGTTGGTCTCTTCTCCCAGGCAACCAGCAACAGAGGAAGAGGACACAGCCTCAAGCTATGTAGGGGGAAGTTTAGGCTTAATCTTAGTTCTTCACAGAAACTGATTGCCCATTGGAATGGGCTGCCCCGGGAGGCATTGGGGTTGATGTCCCTGGAGGTGTTTACGAAAAGACTGGAAGAGGCACTCAGTGCCATGATGTAGTTGATTAGTTAGGGTTGGGTGATTGGTTGGAGTTGATGATCTTGGGGGTGTCTTCCAATCTGGGTGATTCTGTGGTAGCTTTGCTGGCCACAATACAATGCCTAGAAAGCATTGTATGCAGTTGCCCTTTACTGGCAGGGATAAACTGATACAGTATTTGGGGTATTAATAATTTAAGGGGGGTTGGTATATAATCAAGCTCAGTTAACAAAGCAGAGACAGGTTATACTCCACATTGTCTGGTACAGATCTTCAAGAAAAAGTTGGTGGTTCTCTCTTATTCTGAGTTATTCTCAGAATAACTGAGCACAACTGAGCAGTTGTGTCCTAGGAATCAAATCTAGTTGTGAAAACAAGCTGCCTAGGTATGAGTGGCACTGCTGGTAGAGAACAGCCCCTGCATGTTACAGTAACAGACTTTGAAGCCTGACTTACCCTTGTAGAAAGCTGCCAATCTGAAAACAAAATGTCGACCTCTTTTGTTTCAGTTTTTTGTTGTTGTGTTTGTCTTTAAAAAAGCAAGCATTGTCTTCACAGCGTTTGGGCAGAAAACAATCTGGTTGTCTGCATGTATTTGGTAAAAGAAGGCTGAGGTGAACCTGGCATTCGTGTTTCAAGCTCAAATGTGCATTGGCTTTGTGCCTGCTGGTTCTGGTGACATTTGGGAAAGCATTTTGATTATCTTGGGTTTGTTTGGTTTAGTTTTGCATTCTTGTAGTCATCCTTAAAACTATGTGCACCCAAGAAACTGATGTAGGGAAGATGAATACCTAATAGCTTTTTGTTTCTGCCAGGAACTTAGCCTTAGGAAAGGGAGAAGCTTGGTCAATTTCTTTTCAGTAGGATTCAGTGTAGTACTGGTGATTTAAGGTTGTGATTCTGTTTAGACAGCAGGAAGAATGATTTCAGTGATGATCACAACAGAGGTGGATATCACCTTGACAGTGGCTCTCTTGCATATTAAGCCTGTTAATGAGTTTGCATACAGTATTGTTGCGTTCTAGAGACAGATGTCTGGTAATGACTTAGTCTTTGAGCATAAGCTTTGTATTGATAGGTGGTAAAAGCAGGCCTGTCTTTAAAGCATGGATAAGGGCTTCATTCTGGGGGATTCTATCCTACTCACCTGTCTCTCCCATCTTCCCTCCCCCTCCCTTCTGATCTTGATGATTGGTGCAGAAATTAGTGGAGTAAAATTTAAAGCTATACTCCTACACAGGTTTGTGTTCTGCTGTCTCCCCTCCAATCAAACAGCACACGTGCTGTGGTGAGGCATTGGTGTGGCCTGAGAAACTTCCAGCTGTGTAGTGCCAACTGAAATTTGGGTTGGGAGTTAAATCAGCTACCAGCAGAAGACTTTATTCTGTGGGTTGAACACTATGGTTCTCTAAGCATGAATGAAATTACATTTGGGGGGGGTGGGGTGAGGTGGTTGTCCTTTCACAACTTGCCATGTGTCAGATGCTAAGCATGTTTTGCTTTGTTCCAGTAGCCGGATCGAGCTGGGAGATGTGACACCACACAACATTAAGCAGCTGAAGAGGCTAAACCAGGTCATTTTCCCTGTCAGCTACAATGACAAGTTCTACAAGGATGTACTGGAGGTTGGCGAGCTAGCCAAATTAGGTACAAATGTTCTTGCCACTAACTGTGGGCTTTGGTGACAGAAGTGCTCATCTTTGCTAGCCAGAATGGTTTGGAATCATAGAATCAGTAAGCTTGGAAAAGACCTCAAAGATCATCAAGTGCAACCCATCACCCAACACCTCATGACTAAACCATGGCTTCACGTGCCACATCCAATCCTCTCTTGAACACCTCCAGGGACAGTGACTCCACCACCTCCCTGGGCAGCACATTCCAACGGCCAATCACTCTTTCTGTGAAGAGCTTTCTCCTCACCTCCAGCCTAAACTTCCCCTGGCACAGCTTGAGAGCAGATCCTTCTGCTTTCTTGCTCTGTATAATCAAAAATAACTATTTGGGAACTTCAGAAACCACAGTCCCAAACTCAGGGTTTGTCTTCCAAATGGACTCCATTTTACTGAGAATAGGCATGTTTTTTGTTACAGCAGGGAACTTGAAATGTGTGCTACCAGTTTACCTCCTGATGTCTTTGCTAGCTGGTTTCAGTCACAGTAAGCCAACCACTGTGTCAGAGCACATGTTGTGTTAAGCCACAATAGATGATATTTTACCTGGATGGGAGAATTGGCAAGAGGGAAGGAAGGTATAGGGTGTAAATGAAGAAGCTCTATGTACAGTTTGAGACTTGACTGGTAACATTTTGTTTCCCTCCCTGGCAGCCTATTTCAATGATATTGCAGTGGGAGCAGTGTGCTGTAGGGTGGATCACTCCCAGAACCAGAAGAGACTGTACATCATGACACTTGGATGCCTGGCACCTTACCGAAGGCTAGGAATAGGTAAGGAAGACCTTTTTGTATCCAGGTCATGCAAGAAACCACATTTCTGTGCAGCCTTCTAAATGCTCTTCTTTGGATTTTTAACCAAGCTGGTGCACTTTTACACCACTTATTTGTTTGGAAGGGACTCTGGGGAAAGAATGTCATTGATGACACACTCACTGTTTTTAACCTGCCTTTTAGAAATGCATTTCTTGTAGAGTTTCTAATTCAGATTATTTTAATCTGGGATGGAAATACTCTGCTTCCATAGATGTGAGAATTGATGCACAGAGATAGGAAATAGAGGCATGCAGCCAGTGTGCAAGTCATGGATAAGTAGAACACAACATTCTTTCATTGGGTTATCACTTTACTCTTCTAAATGTCCTGGTATTCCATGTAGAGTAGAATAGAATTAACCAGATTGGAAAAGACCTTTGAGATCATCACGTCCAACCTATCACCCAATACCATCTAATCAACTAAACCATGGCACCAAGTGCCTCATCCAGGCTCTTCCTAAACACCTCCAGGGATGGTGACTCCACCACCTCCCTGGGCAGCACATGCCAATGGCCAATCTCTCTTTCTGTGAAGAACTTCTTCCTAACATCCAGCCTAAACCTCCCCTGGCACAGCTTGAGACTGTGTCCTGTTGTTCTGGTGCTGGTTGCCTGGGAGAAGAGGCCAACCCCCACCAGGCTACAGCCTCCCTTCAGGTAGCTGTAGAGAGCAATGTATTTTTGTCTTTCTCACTACTGATTTCTGTTGCACAAAGGTAGGACCTGCTTTCTGGCTATGCTGCAATCACTTCTCTTCATTTTGCAAACCCACAGGCCAGATTAATCAAGACAGTACAGTCACCTATTTGCTTTAATGAATGAAAAGATAGCAGTTTAAAGCTATTTTACTAGGTAGTACTTAAATAAGCTGCTTTATGCTTCTGGCCCATTGGATTATTAATTTTTTTTCCCCTCCAAAGAAAGAATGAATTAAACTGTGTGAGCAGTTGGAAAGATGGCAAAATACTTCCACACCATGTTTTATTTACCATTCTTAGTTCTCACAGGCTCTGTCATTTTAGTTTACCTGTGGCCAGCCTGCTTCTCCTACAGAAAGCCATTAGCTAAGTACAGGCTTGATTGTGCATTTCTTGTGTTCCTAACTATCTCTCTACCTTTTGGCAGGAACTAAAATGTTGAATCATGTCTTAAACATCTGTGAAAAAGATGGCACTTTTGACAACATCTATCTGTAAGTAAACAAATTTCATCTGCTTTTGGAGAGATCATAGAGGAATACATGGGAGCAAAAGGAGGGGGATCCAGGAACATTTAAGTATGTGTTTCAGTGGGGTCATGGGACCTCTTGTAAAGTACAAGGAAGAAAGCTGAGCCTCGTGTCCAGAGTCCAAGGTGACCTAATTGTGGCCTTCCAGTATCTGAAGGGGCTACAAGAACACTGGGGAGGGACTTCTCAGGATATCAGGCAGTGATAGGACTAGGGGGAATGGAATGAAGCTGGAGGTTCAGGCTGGACATGAGGAGGAAGTTCTTCCCCATGAGAATGGTGAAGCCCTGGAATGGGTTGTCCAGGGAGGTGGTTGAGGCCCTGTCCCTGGAGGTGTTTAAGCCCAGGCTGGATGAGGCTGTGGCCAGGCTGATCTAATGTGGGGTGTCCCTGCCCATGTCAGGGGGATTGGAACTAAATGATCCTTGTGGTCCCTTCCAACACTGACTGATACTATGATGTCCTGGGCTTGTGGTGTGATGCTCAGAAAACCAAAAGCTTGCATGTTTTAGGACTCCTGCAAATTTGCTGCATTTGAAAGTAGTTTAGTTAGAAAACTATGTTCCACAGCAGAATTAAACAATATGACTGAAAAAAACCCCAATTGTTCAAGGCTTTGGGTGGTTTTGGGGTTTGTCCATATAGTGACATCTTCAGAATGGAAATGACACCAAGTCTTTCGTGCAGTTTTGATGCATTTGCTGTGTTTCTACAATAGTGTTTTGTGGGATAGAACATCAGATCAGAGGTGCTTGAAAGTACTTTGTTCACATCCAGTAGCAAGGCCCAACTGCTTCACAGTATCACCAAGGTTGGAAGAGACCTCAAACATCAAGTCCAACCTGTTACCACAGACCTCATGACTAAACCATGGCACCAAGTGCCACGTCCAATCCCCTCTTGAACCCCTCCAGGGATGGTGACTCCACCACCTCCCTGGGCAGCACATTCCAATGGCGAACGACTCTCTCAGTGAAGAACTTTCTCCTCACCTCCAGCCTAAACTTCCTCTGGCACAGCTTGTTCCTCTTGTGTCCTCTTGTTCTGGTGCTTACTCCCTTTCTTACACTCTGCCAGGTCAGCTGTGTGCAGCAACACAGTAAACTAGGTCAATGACCTGACTCAGCTGGAGAAGGTGTTCTCAGTTTTGTTTCTGGCTGTTCTCTTGTGGGTCTGTCTTTGTTGTTTTTTTCTCCCTGTTGTGGCTTTGGTTTCTTGTGGTGGTTTTTTCCCTGTTTGTTTCTTTTGTTTTGGAGGGGTGAGAGGGACAGGGGTTGGCTTCATGTGCGATTGTTTGGGGTTTTGTTTGTTTTAAATCAACTGCATAAGGACTTGGCAGGCATCGGAACAAGCACTGGGCTAGAAGACAGGGCTGCTTTAAGGAGCACTGTAATCCTATGGAAATAGAGCTTGAAATCCACACATACTAAAGCTTGGCCTCCCCTTGCTGCTGGCTGCACACTTCCTCCTGTGCATTAGTGTCTGTGATTACTAAGTGAGCTGATGCAGCTTTACACGAGTGCAAGCTCAGCACACTGTTAGGGTTACTCCCACAGCAGGTACAGCTTGGATGAACTTATGCTGCTATAGAACTGCACCCTGCCAGGACCGTTGAAGATGCTTAGTGAGTTTCACACACTCATGTAACTATAAATGGAGTGACTTCCTCCTCAAGCTTAGCCCACTTCTGCCAAGGAGGAAAAAATTCTTCCAAGCCCTGTATGTTGTAGCTTTGTTCTGTCCCTGCAGGAGGAAGAGGTGTTTTAAAGAGGAATTTGCATGAAGCTGCTTTTAACTTGTATTTGTTCTGCCTCAGAAGAGGTAGTAATAAACTCCCTCTCAGATGTCTGCTAGTTGGCAGAAGCTTTCCTTTTCACTTTTGCACATACTGTGTGCACAGTGAAGGAACTGTTGGCTGGTGTTAAAGCAGAAAACATTTCCTTTGTAGTTTTTCTTTCCACTTCCCAGAGCAGGATTCTGAGATGACAAATAGCCCACAAAGCTGGCTATAACACAGCTCTTTTAGTGGCCTATTGAATTTATTACTGCATCTGTTGCTTGTGCATCCTCTATTTGAGTGGCTTGTGCTGCTTAGCCGATTTGATATCGGTGCTTACATTTGCCATTACCATGAAGTACCCTTTGAGCTATTTGCTGCTTGTGGGGCTTAACACTAAGATCTTTTGTTTTGTTCTGCTGTTGCTTCCAGAGTTACTTTGGTTATGCAGTATGTTGTCATGACAAAGTGATTCATAAGCTTGTGCAGCATCCCCTGAATTTTGAGTGTGTAATGAATGCCTTTTGCTGAGGCAAGCATCTTTTTTTGTCTTTTTTTTTCCTCTGTTTGATAGAACTTGTGCAAAAAAAAAAAGCCCTAGTCACTTAGAATGAAGAACTAGTCACTGTTTGTTTTGGAGGCCCTGAAACTCTTGGAATATGCTAGCAGGATCTGTGAAACTGGGCAGCGGGGCACATACAGACATAAGGGCAAAAGGCCTTCATCACAGTGTCACTGCGGTTGGAAGAGACCTCAAAGATCAACCTGTCACCACAGACCTCATGATTAGACCATGGCACCAAGTGCCACATCCAATCCCCTCTTGAACACCTCCAGGGACGGTGACTCCACCACCTCCCTGGGCACCCCATTCCAATGACGAATGACTCTCTCAGGGAAGAACTTTCTCCTCACCTCCAGCCTAAACTTCCCCTGGCACGGCTTGAGCCTGTGTCCCCTTGTTCTGGTGCTGGTTGCCTGGGAGAAGAGACCAATCCCTTCCTGGCCACAACCACCTTTCAGGTAATTGTAGAGAGCAATGAGGTCTCCTCCGAGCCTCCTCTTCTCCAGGCTAAACAATCCCAGCTCCCTCGGCCTCAAGACCTCTCCCCAGCCTTGTTGCCCTTCTCTGGACACGTTCAAGTGTCTCAATGTCCTTCTTAAACTGAGGGGCTCAGAACTGGACACAGTACTCAAGGTGTGGCCCAACCAGTGCAGAGTACAGGGGCACAATGACCTCCCTGCTCCTGCTGGCCACACTATTCCTAATACAGGCCAGGATGCCCTTGGCCTTCTTGGCCACCTGGGCACACTGCTGGCTCATGTTTAGGCAGCTGTCAATCAGCACCCCCAGGTCCCTGTCTGGGAGCTCTCCAGCCACTCTGACCCCAGCCTGTAGCTCTGCATGGGGTTGCTGTGGCCAAAGTGCAGCACCTGGCACTTGGACTTATTGAATGCCATACCATTGGACTCTGCCTATCTGTCCAGTTGGTCGAGGGCCCTCTGCAGAGCCCTTCTGCCCTCTAACTGACCAACGTCATAAGTCTATAGAGCTCATCGAGCTTCTTTCTGCTGCTGTAGCTTTTTGTGAGGAGAGAGGTGTAGTTAAAAGTGAGCAAGGAGTTAACATTGTGTTCGATCATATGGTCATCTGAGAAGTGTCACTACAGGAAGTTAAAATCTCTACAGTGTAATTTTGCTATATGTTTCCATAAAACATTTACCACTCTGATTAAGAAAAATGGAAACTGCTGATCTGAAAATGCTTCACTGTCTCTGCTGTTCCTTAAAAGAGCTTTACTGAGGGGAAGCATTTGCCACTTCTTCAAATGATGGCATTTGGTCATCCAGGAGCTGTGCTGATAAAGGCCAGCATTATCCTGGCCTGTATCAGGAGCGGTATGGCCAGCAGGAGCAGGGAAGTCATTCTGCCCTGTACTCAGCACTGGCTAGGCCACACCTTGAGTCCTGTGTCTAGTTCTGGGCTCTTCAGTTTAGGAAAGATGTTGAGTTGCTGGAAGGTGTCCAGAGAAGGGCAACAAAGCTGGGGTGGGGTTTGGAGCACAGCCCTGTGAGGAGAGGCTGAGGGAGCTGGGGTTGCTTAGCCTGGAGAAGAGGAGGCTCAGGGGAGACCTTATTGCTCTCTACAGCTACCTGAAGGGAGGTTGTAGCCAGGAGGGGGTTGGCCTCTTCTCCCAGGCAACCAGCACCAGAACAACAAGACACAGTCTCAAGCTGTGCCAGGGGAGGTTTAGACTGGATGTTTGGAAGAAGTTCTACACAGAGAGAGTGATTGCCCATTGGAATGGGCTGCCCGGGGAGGTGGTGGAGTCACCACCATTGGAGGTGTTCAGGAGGAGACTTGATGGGGTGCTTGGTGCCATGGGTTAGTTGTTTAGGTGGGTTGGATTGGTTGATGGGTTGGACATGATGATCTTGAAGGTTTCTTCCAACCTGGTTTATTCTATTCTATTGGCCATTGGATTGTGCTGCCCAGGGAGGTGGTGGAGTCACCATCACTGGAAGTGTTTAGGAAGAGACTGGATGGGGCACTTGGTGCCATGGTTTAGTTGATTAGATGGTGTTGGTGATAGGTTGGACTTGATGATCTCTGGGGTCTTTTCCAGCCTGGTTAATTCTATTCTGTGTTAGCTCAGGATTGATTTGGGCAGACTAAAATTTCCAGTCCCGAGCTTACAGCATTGTTGCTGTCTCTGTCTAGATGGCTCCTTTTATCTTGTCTTTAACCGTTCCGAGTGTGGAGGCGGAACACCTGTCCTGCGGAACGCGCTGACGCCCGTCTCTCTGTTCCAGGCACGTCCAGATCAGCAACGAGTCCGCCATTGACTTCTACAGGAAGTTTGGCTTTGAGATCATCGAGACGAAGAAGAACTACTACAAGCGGATAGAGCCGGCGGACGCTCACGTGCTGCAGAAGAACCTCAAAGCCCTTTGTCTCGGCCAGAACGCAGAGGTGCAAAAGACCGACAACTGAACAAAACCCCAACGAACACTTTCTTGCACTTGCTTGTCGCCAAATAAGGAAAGAGAGGCCTCTTGACTTTTGTTCTTTTATGTTTTGGTTTGGTTTGTTTTTTTTTAACTCCACCCCTTCATCCTCTGTGTTTTGATTATTTTCCTCCTCCTTTCTTTACCTCTCTCCAACAATGTAACGCTTCTTCCAAGGATTGTCCAATCGTGGTTGGGGGTTTTGGGTTTGTTCTTTCTTTTCGAGTTCCCCTTTCTGTTCTGTTGGGGTTTGGTTTTATTTTGGGGGCTTTTCTTTTTTTTGTGGTTCTGATGGGGTGGGAAGAGGTGTGGAGAGAACTTTTAAGTTTGAGGTGTGGAGGGCTTGAGCAGGGTGTCCTGACGACAAGCGTCCTTCCGAACGATCTCTTTCGGTAAGCAGAATGTAAATCCAGTGGGGGGCAAAAAGGAACAGCAATATCTTGTCCTTTGACTCCTACATTGAGTGTGTTTGTTTTTTTTATAACCTACAGGGTACTTTACCCCCCCCCCCCCCATCTTTTGAATGTTGCTTCAGTACTTCCCACTCTTCCTTTTCATTTTCCCCTGCCTCAAAGAAGTATGTTTAGTTCTTCCCAATATTTTTGAGTATGGCTTTTTTTTTTCCCCCCCCTCTATCTTTTGCCGAGAAGGGTGGACTACTTTACCACACCTTTTCACTCTGCCTGGGCTGACTTTTTTGAATGCTTTTTTGTTGTTCTTAAATACTCCTCACCCAAGCTGGTGCTACACTTCTTAACTGACTGAGAGGAGGGTTTAGAGTGGTCTTTGATTTTTTTGTTTTCTTTTTCATTTACTTAACTCCCAGCAGACTTCTGCCAGAGTAAGAGCTAGACCTGGTGTTGGCATGAGTAACATGGTTAAAATAGGAATCCTGAGGCAAGAGCCTTGCTTTAAAAATGGGTGAAATGCTGTAGGGCTCATTGAGAGTTAGGGGTTTTTTTTAGGTGTTGTTGGGGTAGGAAAAGTGACTGTGACCACCTTACATGTTTTGATTACAGAGGGCAAGCACCTATCTCCAGATGAATTTTAACAGCTCCTAAATCTGTTGTGACACCTCTGAGATGAGGCAAGGGTTGAGGAAACCAGGCAGCAAGGCTGAAAAGGCAAACGTGAATCTGACCCCCTAATCACATAGTTTTGCAGGGGTCTCCTGGATCTGCTTGGGATTGGCTTTGGTTTGCTGTGTTTATGTGCTCCTTTGGGAGGAGGTGGTGAAGAGCTGCACAGTTTGTTCCTTTTGATTATTTTCCCTTTCCTCGTTCAATGGTAACAATGCAGTTCTCATCTCATGAGAGGGTGTCCATGGAGCACCAGAGAAAGTGGAATATATTAGAGCATTTTATGAGTTTGGGAAATAGGCTGACTGGCTGCTTCCTGGTACTGTAACCTCAAAGCAACAGTGAACTCTACTAAGCTCTGCTTTGCATCTTTTCATGCTTTGTTTGCTGCATATCAGTGCTCCTTTCTAGGCACTGTTGCCAGCGATTTTTATGTATGCCAATACAAATACCAACTCGAGCTTGGGACTCTTCTCCAAGCACCTGGGAAAGTGCACTGAGCTGAGACAACACCAAGCTTCCCCATCCCCCAAGTAGATATTGAACTGCATTCCTTTCCTGGTTTGTTTTTTCAAGTTCAATCTGCACCTTGAATTCATCTGTTTTGAAAGCCTCCAACCTATAGCGCATTGCAGTGCACATCTGGTTAGTAGGTGCTGTCCAGTCGTTTGAGGGTGACTCGGGAACCAAGGATTTCGAGGTGGGAGTTGTGGTGAGGCAAGTGATGGCACCCCTCATTGCACATTATGTGGTCTTGGATACCCTAGGGGTGACTATATGAGCTGCTCCAGAATTACTGGTCCTTACCCAGTGTTTGTTGGAGTGCATCTCGACAGACCTATGCTGGAAAACAGTTACTTTATTTGCTGGGTTTGCACTAATTGAGTCTTGCAGATGGGCAGATCGTTAACAACAAAAGCCCTCCTGCATGGCCTGAGCACCTCTGTTGGCAACACTCAGTGGCAGACTCTGGCTAGAAAGGTGCAAACGGTTTCCTCAGCCAGAGGCAGCCTAGTTTTGACAAAAGCTTCTTTTCAGTACTGCTAGGACCGGCTCGTGCTGGTTATGTTGTCAGTTCCAGCATCCTTCTGAAGGGGGATGTGTTGAAGCACAATTAGCTTGTCATATGCCAACATAGTTTCCCTGGCCATCTGTAGACCGAGAGAAGTATGTGGAGGGAGAGAGATAATATTTGTATCCCGGGATGTTCATGCAGCACAGCTGTAACTCAGACCATAGCTGCCTCTGGTGCCAAGCAAAGTGCTCTTCATTCTTCTAGAACTAAGTGGTAAATGTTTGGGTGGGGTAGATGGGTGTGGGGATATGAACTCTTAGGATTTGCTGTTGTCGTAGGCTTCCACAAATCAGTGTGTTTCACAGACAGTTTTCCTTCAGGTTTAAAAGTACAAGTCTGATGTCTGAACTTACTTGGATTAACCTTTGTTTATGTTGTCTCTTTCTTTTTTTTGCTTTGGGCTGCCATCATTCTATGAATGTATCCCTGAAAACAGTTCTTAAAGCTCCTGTTTCACAGCAAACCTGCCTCGGTGTACCTTCTGATGAAGTGTTTTGTAGGAGGTGGAAGAGAGTCACCACAAATCTGAGACTCCTTTCCCCAGACTATTAATCCTGGAGAACGGTTGTTGAATCTTGGAGTCAAGGTTTAACCTAGATCTTGTAGAAAGCTCTGTTCCCTGTGCATGGATGAGAGACAGTGAAGGACAGTAGTTCCCAGTGACAGAGTTGTATTTTATTCATCTATCAGCTATGAGTGTGGGAGGAGAATGCTGCATCTTAGTGCAGCGCTCCCCCCAGAGACACGGAGATTGTGCGAAGTATGAAGTTACTGCAGAGAACTTCAGTTACTTTTGGTTGTTGCTGCAGCAGGACCTCCTTTTAGCTTGGAAACATCATCTTAGGAGCAACTAATTATTCTTTTTTATTTTAGAGTTGAGAGCTTCAGTGGGGGGGAAAAAAAACCAACAACAAACAAACCAAACCACCAGCATCGCTTCCTGTTCTGGATGGAGATCTAGCAAGAAAACTGTATGCAATTAACAGGCTTTAGAGTTTAAATTGTGTATATAAGAGTTATTCCTGAATCTCTGCCACTGATTTGTTTTCCTTTCTTTTTTTTTTTTTTTTTTTTTGGTCATACATCTGTTGAAGTATGAAGATAGCATCTACAAAAAGACTCCTACTAGAGGAAACCATGGTACAGGGGGGTGGGGTGGAAAAAAAGAATCATCCAGGAAAGGGATCCCTCATTTTTTGGGAAGGGGAAGGGAGAGACTTTATTTTGTGTATGCAGAAACTGGCTGAGTTTACATGATGCAGCTAATGGTTAAACCTGCCAACTGAATAGGATGTACTGTTACAATCCAAACAAACTGATGTGATATTTCCTTAAGTCTTGATGGTGCCCTGTGTCCAGTAAAAATTTGATCCCCCACGTTGTTTGGGTTTGTTTTATTTTTTTTTTTCCTTCCCCCTCTGTTGTAATCCAGGGTCAGCTGCTATGCACAAAGTCTGTGTTCTGTAAAGTGTTTGCTGACTTTTTGGTGTTTCTTTTGAATCTGCAGCTGCTTCCTGATTTTTAATTTGGCTACAACCACCCCTGGTCTCTTTAAGGTTTAGTGGAAGGTATGCTGTACGCAGTTCACAGATGCATTCTCAGTGTTGTAAGCTCATTTGCAGGGGGGGAGCAAATTCTTCAACAACAAGATGGTCCGTTTTTGATCTCTCTCATTGCCCTTGTTGTACATCAGGAGCATGGGTTTGTTTTTCTCAATCTCTTTAGAAATACCGTTCCGAATAAACGTGCACTATTTGAGTTATGTCAGTTACGACTTGTCATGTGCTGCTTCTTTTTGGTTTTGGCAGTCCAGCTGCAGCCCTCTGAAATCAGATCTAGAAAATTCCTCAGATGCTTCCTAAACTGTAACTCAAAAGATGTCTGACATGAACTGTGAGTTGGGCCACTGCGATGAATGCTGTGGGTGTCTGACAGCTGAGGAGACCGGGGTCCATCTGTTTTCCCTGAAGTTAGGAGCCTTTTTTCAGAGGTCCTCTGTCTTGTAGGGTATTGGAATGGGATGCCCAGGGAGGTGGTGGAGTCACCACCCCTGGAAGTGTTTAAAATGAAATTGGATGAGGCACTTAGTGCCATGGTTTAGTTGATTAGATGGTATTGGGTGATGGGTTGGACTCGATCTGAAAGGTCTTTTCCAACCTGGGTGATTCTGTGTAAAGGAGGGAGGAGAGTAAAGTGAACTGTCCTGAAATATTTTTGCTTCAGCTAGTGAGCAGCCTTCAAACAGATGCATCATCAAGAGCCCTGTGTTTTGGCCTTCACATGCTCTTTCCAAGTGTTCAAATGAATTGCTCCCTGTTGCAAATCTTGGTAAGAGTCTTTGAAAAACTATGCTTTTTATTTTGGTGTTCAAGAGGGGATTGGATGTGGCACTCAGTGCCATGGTCTAGTCATGAGGTCTGTGGTGACAGGTTGGACTCAATGATCTTTGAGGTCTCTTCCAACCGTGGTGATACTGTAAAAGTAATTGGTGTTAAATGTGCAAGTGTTCTTCCATGCTGGCTTTCCTTAGAAGGGTATTTAAGTAAAACTTAGTTCTCTTTCAATCTCTTCTGTTTCAATCTTCTTTCTTTTTGTCTGTAGTTTCTCTTTGCTCCAGTCCTGCTTGGAAGTGTGGTTTATGAAGTGATAAATTCACACTGTGATACAGTTTCCAGGGAAAAAGATACATTGCCTTAAGTATTCTGTAGCATATTTATCAGCTTATTGAAAATGCTCTGGAAGCTGTTTTATCAATAGATGAAGTTACTGCATTCATTAGGACAGCATGCAAAAGCAGAGCTTGGGCTCTTCATACTTGACTGTGGTCTTAAACTGCTGCTGCCATCAGTCTTCTGTGACCTCTGCTGGAAGGCCTGGAAGGAACAGCTGGAGAACTGCTACCAGGAGTGCAGCCTTCATCACCCTGGCCTCACAAGCAGCTGTAGAAGCTGGAAAACTTCTGCTGTGCTTAAACTGCCACAGCTGTTCTCCAAACCACTCAGCTTTCATAGATCTCTCATGTTGCTTTTTCTTCACCTCCATCCCAGTCACACCTACAGTTTTAGGCAATTCAGTTACTCCTTCATAGGGAAACTAGCAGATTACCCCTGACTGTTCTTGTTGCCCTTTCCCAAAGCTTTGCTGGTCCTAATAGGGTTTTGAGACTGGCTGTTCCATTCCTCTCACTGTATTCTGAAGTTGGTTATTTATGGGATCCATGTAATAACTTAGGATGAGCTACTGTCTGTTACTTAAAAGTCTGCTTTATCTTATTGAGATGATTATTTAAAGAACAGTTACAATGCCAGGATCTGTTGAGTGGCAAGTTAACTCATTCACTGGGGTTGATGGTGGGGTTTTTCCCCAGTGTGTAAATCACCCTGTTTACCTGCACTAGATAAAATATGCAGTTACACACAGGTCACAGGTTATTCCTCATTATCTTGACTGATCTCCAGCTAATTTTCCTCTCACTACTTCCTTTTTAATAAAGCACTGTTGAGAGTATAGACCCCAGCCCCAGTCTTTCACTCCATGGTTGACCTTCCCCTAGTGTGAAGACTGATATTTTATTTCCCTGCCCCCTTCCCTGTGATTTCTCTCTTATCAGCACTCTATCCCTGTGTGGATGCTGTCCTCTGATCCTGTAGTAGCCTAGATTACTGAAGAGCTTTGGGACAGGCACCTTTTATTTGAAGTCCTTTTGAATAGCTGTCCAACCTGTCTGTGACCTGGGTGTTGGAACTCTGTTCCTGGCAATATTTTTTTTCCCCCTGTAACAGTTCTCCAAGTCTGTTCAGTGCATCTAGTCCAGATGCATTGTATGGAACATACTTTGTATGGAAGCTCAGTATTGCTTATGTGCTTTTGCCTCTAGAAAAGTATCACTGAAACTAGGCAATGGAAAGGTCACCTTTTCCATATCTTTTTATCCTGACTTCCTCCTCCTCCAGTGCTAATTCCCCCCCCCCCCAGTGCTATAAAAGCATTCAGTTTTATTACCCTTTTGCCCTTTCTGAGTGTATGGCCTGTAGTCCAAGAAACCTCTGCACATGGGGAAAGCAGCACTGACCAGTCTTCTGATCACTGTCCTAACAGCTGCTGTGCAC
Organism: Dryobates pubescens; assembly: GCF_014839835.1. Classification (NCBI taxonomy): domain Eukaryota; kingdom Metazoa; phylum Chordata; class Aves; order Piciformes; family Picidae; genus Dryobates; species Dryobates pubescens. The sequence continues at coordinate 40,685,436 of NC_071619.1, read as the reverse complement.
AGGCTTAGGCTGTTGCTGTCCACTAAATCTGAATCCAAACCTGTGCTGCAGCCAGGTAGATTAATGCCTTCATTCAAAAAAGACTCTCAAATAGTTAAGACAACGTAAAATGAAGCTGCAGAAGCTCTTCCTCTTCAGCTGTCACACTAAGCAGCAGAACATCTCAGCTAGTCAGTTTAAAGCTCATGTCAATATTTGTGCAAAACCTGCTTGCTTGTTTGGTTGGGTTTGTTTATTTTGGGGGTTTTGTTTGTTTAAAAAGCTGTCTTGCCCTGAAGATGATCAGAGGGCTGTAGAACCTCTCATATGGGGACAGGCTGAGAGTTGAGGCTGTTCGTCTTGGAGGATAGGTAGCTCTGGGGGAGACCTTACAGCAGCCTTCCAGTACCTGAAGGGGGCCTGCAAGAAAGCTGGGAAGGGACTTTTTCCAAGGGCTCATGGTGATAGAATGAGAGAGAATAGATTGAAGCTTGAAAAGGGTAGATTTAGACTGGATATTAGGGAGGAGTTCTTTACAGTAAGGGTGGTGAGACACTGGAACAGGTGGTCAGGGGAGGTTTTGGATGCCCCTTTCCTGGAGGTGTTCAAGGCCAGATTGAATGAGGCCTTTAGCAGCCTCATCTAGTGGAAGGTGTCCCTGCCTGAGGAGGTGGAGGGGAGGTTAGAATTAGATCTTCAAGTATCTAACACTGTACTAGTAATCTGAAAAACTGAGCTCAAACAGGCCAGAGCAGAGGAGGGTGGCAGAAGGTAAATTTAGTTTGGCTGCTTTGGGCAGGGGCTGTAACTTATTAGTCAAAATTTACACTGAAAAAGTACACTCTCCTTTAAAAGGAGAAGAAAAAGACTTACAAAGCATGGTTGATGTTTGAATACATTGACACAGGGCAGGTATGTCAGATTTGTCTTCTGGTTTGATTGTCTAATGTCAGGTTGAAAGAACAAATGATTGCTAGAGAAATGTGCATTTACATTTATACTTTAACAGTGTGAAGTTGGTATTTGCAGCAACTGCACAACAGCCACAGACTCAGCTTTCTTCCCAGGGGTCTTCCACTTTATGTCAGGTACAAGATTATCTGGGAAGCAGCAGCTATCCAAAATTAAATGTGTGAGGGGTTGTGTTTTAACTGGCACTGTGACACACTTCAGCAGCAGAAAGGTTCTCTTTACACTGCTTCAGAAACTTGTCCCTGCTCTGAGTTGTATTTTAATAAAGTGTTTTGATTCAGGGTGCTGAGAGGGAAAAGGTAGCTATGTTTTGCTTTAAAGCCTGAACATCACAGCTCTGACTCTTGTGGAGAGAAAAAGCTTTGCAAGCTCAACATCACCTACAGAGTACATGTAAAATATGTCTGAGGAGTTCCACAAAGTACCTGTTGCAGAATGGATATGGAAGGAACTATTGAGCTTGCAAATGGGAACCTACCTCAGGAGTTGCACCTGAATTACAGAGGAGTTAGAGTGAAATACCAGTTCAGGCACTGGGAATTTTTTTTATCACAGTATCACCAAGGTTGGAAGAGACCTCAAAGATCATTGAGTCCAACCTGTGATGGAGTCCCTAATTTAGCCAAGGAATAACACTTTGCTTAAGCTCTCATTTACTTTATGAGGAAGAAGAATGAGGAGTCTTACTTGCTAGAACGTAAATGAGCACAGTGTGTCCCAAAGCTTGCATTGAGAACAGCTGCTGCTGTTAATGAATCAATTACAGCTCCTCCTAATAAACAGCTGGCTGCTCTCAAGATTTGGACAATCTTTAGCTAGCTGCTTTGTGGGGTTTTCTTGTTTGTGTTTGGTTTTCTCTCAAATGTTTTGACCCTGCCCCCCTTCAACATAAATGCTTTTAACAGTAACATTTATCTTTGAGGATCATAGATTAAACAAGGTTGGAAAAGACTTCAAATATCATCAGATCCAACCTGTCACCCAAGACGACCTGACTACTAAACCACGGCCCTAAGTGCCACGTCCAATCCCCTCTTGAACACCTACCCACGCCTCCAAGGGAGACTGTACTATTATCCAGGAGCTAAAACGGAGATCAGCTTCTTGTGGATGCTTCCTCGGCGCCTGAGTAGCTGCATTCAACGTTCAGCCCTCACCGCCGGCCACTTGGTGAAGTTTTCTCCTTAAATCCCATCTCTGTCACGCTGCTGCTCTGAAAGAATGACATTTTACCCCTGAACTTTGCACCGCTGTCTAGTGGCTTTCTTGTTTTATTTTCTGGGGCGGGGGTGTGTGTTTGGGTTTTTTTACCGGCCAGCCCTGCCCGTTCCTGCCTCTTCTCCCGTCGCTGAGCTTAAGCCGTCCAGAGGTCACCCGGGGCCGCGGCAGGACTTCCTTAAAGCTCCATCCCCGACGGGAGGTCCCGGCTTCAGACGGCCGCCGGCAGGGCGGCTTGCGGCCCCCGGGGAAGGAACAAGCGAGGAGGACAGCAAGACCGGGCCCGGCCACCAGTGAAGGAGCGCTGGCAGCCTGCGAGGGCTAGAGCGGGCGGATCATCAGCGGCCGGGGAAAAGGCAGCTCCAGCCGGCGCTGAGTAACGCGGCTGCTTCCCCTTAACAACTCCCGCCCGCCTCTCGACCCTCGGCTTTTCGCTTCCATTGGTCGGCTGAGGTGCCGCTCTCCGGCACTTCCTCTTTCGGCCACCTCAACTTACTGATGGCGCACACGCCAGTCTCAACCTCCCTGCTTTTTGATTGGGCCGCCCCGCCAATGTTTGTGCTGGCGATTGGTCCGTGCCGGCTCCGCCCCGTCCAGTTGCTGCAAGTAACGCCTTCTCCTCTCATTCTGCCCTTCCTGATTGGCCTGGGGGGCGCAACACTTGCGCTGGGATTGGCTGACCCGAGCCGCGCGTGCGAGCAGCAGGGTGGGCTGCGCGGGAGGTCGGGGAAAGGCGGGGGTATGGAAGCGGAGGCAGCGGCGGGGCGCTGACACCGGCTGTCCGCTCGGAGGATGGTCCCCGCCGTGGGGCTGCCGCCGCTCACCCCCCCTGTGAGTGCCGAGCGCTGCCGCGGGGGTGGACCCGCTGCCTGCGCTCGGAGCGGAGTCTGGTGAGCGGGAGGGGGGAAGAGGAGGAGGGGTGGGCCGAGGAGCGGCCGTGGCGCTGCAGCTGGTGCCGGGGTTGAGGGGGCGCGGGACGGGGCTGGAGGCGGTCGCGGCCCAGCTCCCCCTCCCCTCCCTGGGGGCTACTGTTGCTATGAGAAGCCGGCTGGCAAAAGACGCGCCCGGGGCTTCGGACCTGTCGCTGTAGCGACGGCGGGGTCGCGGGCCCGCAGCGCCCTGGGGAGCTTTGGCCTCTACGCCCCGCCGGTTCCGGAGCCGTGAGGGGAGAACGGGGAGCCGGACTGGGCCGGGGGCCGCTCCCCCCCCTTTTTTCCCTTGGGCTGTCCGTGGCGGCATCACTGTGGAGGGCAGCCGGCGCCCCTTTGTCTGCTGGTGCTGCTCGGTGTGTCCAGGTGTGCCTGGCCCGGCCTCCCCGTGGGCCTTGGGTCCTCCTGCTGGGGTTTGGACCTCGTAGCCGGAACGGTCCGGACCCCTGCAGCCCCGCAAGGGGACGGTCGGCCCTTTGTGGTGCGGCTGGTGCCTGCCCCATGGGTTCTCTGCGGGCACCACCACAGGGAGGATGGCCGAGGTTCTGCTCTGGAGAAGTTTTTGTTGCTTCAGTTGTGAGGGTTAGGATCTCCTCGAGCTGCGCTGGTAAGGTCCCGAAGTGTTGGTGCATGTAATCGGGGAGAGCATAAAGATGAAGGTGTCTGAGGTTTGGAGAGTGAAATCTTGATGATGTGAGACAATTGGCTATGAATGGCTGTTGGGAAAGCTGGCTTTGGTAAGAGCAAAAGGTGGGCACTGTTTTGCTACTGGAGCATCTTTCCAGTGTAGTCCAGCATAGGGAACGTGCTGTGCATCACCTCTGCATGCACTTGTGTGACATCTCCACCTGGAAGTTAGTCAGCTTCAGAGTAGAGTGTGAAAGTGCAGCTCTTTAAATTAGAATTTGGTCCCTGTAAACTGCCATTTCCTCTTGGGTGTGTTTGCAGTTTGATCTAAAGAAAGAAGGCTTATGGATGTGCTCTGTCTGTTTCTTTTCCCCTCCCTGGCTGATTTCAGTCAAGTGTGCTAACTACAGAGCTCTTCCAGTGACTGAAGTCTTTAGTTCCATGAAAATCAACACCTGACAAAACATAGAAGATTGTAATTCTTGCTCACAATAAGGACAAGACCCCTCGAATCCCTCTCCTTGTTGCAGGTACCATGGGGTCACCTTAGTCCATCAGCATACACGTGGCTGAATGCAGCTGGAGCACATGCTGCCATTTATCCAGGGCAGCTTGTAGGGGAAAAGTGGAAGTAAGATGAAAAAGAAATGAACAGTGATGCATTGATTCACTGACCACAACTACATAGAAAATCACACATCTTCATTTTTGCTTTCACATAATAGTCTGACCTTCTGTTAGGCTCTACCTAGATGTATCATTATTAGAACAGAATAGAATTAACCAGGTCGGAAGAGACCTTTGAGAGCATCAAGTCCAACCTATCATCCAACATCATCTAATCAACTAAACCATGGCACCAAGTGCCTCATCCAGTCTCTTCTTAAACACCTCCAATGATGGGGACTCCACCACCTCCCTGGGCAGCACATTCCAAGGGCCAATCTCTCTTTCTATGAAGAACTTCTTCCTAACATCCAGCCTAAACCTCCTCTGGCACAGCTTCAGACTGTGTCCTCTTGTTCTGGTGCTGCTTGCCTGGGAGAAGAGACCAACCTCCACATGGCTACAACCTCCCTTCAGGTAGTTGGAGAGAGCAAGAAGGTCTCCCCCGAGCCTCCTCTTCTCCAGGCTAAGCAACCCCAGCTCCCTCAGCCTCTCCTCACAGGGCTGTGCTCCAGACCCCTCCCCAGCTTTGTTGCCCTTCTCTGGACACCTTCCAGCAGCTCAACATCTTTCCTAAACTGAGGGGCCCAGAACTGGACACAGGACTCAAGGTGTGGCCTAACCAGTGCTGAGTACAGGGACAGAATGACCTCCCTGCTCCTGCTGGCCACACTGTTCCTGATACAGGCCAGGATGCCTGTATGAGGACAAAATTTGAGTGAAGGTGTTCTGCCAACACTGCTGACCAGGCTGCTCCAGCTTTTTTCACCTTGTGTCTTCCTGGGTAAATGTAGAGAATACTTCTGGGTTCTTTAAAGGGAGGAATCAAAGAGATACCTTTATGTGGGTTGTTCTGGTGGTGGTGGTGGTCCTTGGCCTTTCCCTACCTTCTCCCCCATGTGCTGAAATCATAAGATCTCTAACTTCCAGATACTGAAGTACAACAGATTGGGCAACAAAGAGATATTGGAAAGTGCATTCCAAATAATGAAGCATGCTTTTAGTTTGCAGAGTGTGCTGTGGCATTGTAGCCAGCCCTGTCCAGTTTGGATGTGAATTAACACAGTGTATGGACTGCAGTTGGATATTGTGCAGGGTAGAAGGAAGAAATCAATACATAGGGATGCATAGTGCATTTGGCACTCTGTCTCACAGCATCCTTCTGGAGAGACTGGCTGCACATGGCTTGGATGGGTGGATGCTTTTCTGTTAGATCCAGTCACAAGTGGTGTTCCCCAGGGCTGAGTACTGGAGCCCGTTCTCTTTGATATCTTTATTAATGATCTGGATGAGAGGATTGAGGGCACCCTCAGTAAGTTTGCAGATGACACTAAGGTGGGAGCTGGTGTTGATCTGCTTGAGGGTAGGAAGGCTCTACAGAGGGACCTGGACAGTCTGGATCAATGGCCCAATGCCAGTGGTATGAGATTCCATAAGGCTGAGAGCTGGGTCCTGCACTTGAATTACAACAACCCCATGAACACTCCTGGCTTGAGGCAGAGTGGTGGGAAAGCTGCCCAGCCAATAAAGACCTGGAGGTGTTGGTTGACAGCTAGCTGAACACAAGCCAGTGTGTGCCCAGGTGGCCAAGAAAGACAACATCATTTTGGCCCCTATCAGAAATAGTGGGACCAGCAGGACCAGGGAAGGGCTTGTCTCAGCACTGGTGAGGCCACACTTTGAGTCTTGGGTTCAGTTTTGGGGTCCTCACTACAAGAAGGACATTGAGGTGTTGGAGTGGGTCCAGAGAAGAACAATGAAGCTGGTGAAGGGTCTGGAGAACAGGTCTGGTGAGGGGCAGCAGAGAGAACTAGGGTTGTGAATGCTGAGAGGAGATGACCTCACCCTCTACAGCTACCTGAAAGGAGATTGTAGTGAGGTGGGGGTTGGTCTGTTGTCCCTAGTAACAAGTGATGGAGTGACAGGATGGCCTCAAGTTTCTCCTAGGGAGGCTCAGATTTGATATTAGAAGAAACTTCTTAACTGGAACAGGTTCCCCAGGGAGGTGGTTGAATCCCCATCTCTGGAGGTATTTCAGAGACACAGAGATGGGCTGCTGAGACTCATGGTTTAGGAGCAGTCTTGGTACAGTTAGGTCATGGTTGGACCTCATGATCTTAGATGTCTTTTCCAACCAAAATGATTTGTGATTCTGTTGCCTGTCACTTTATAGAATAGAATAGAATAGACCAGACCAGGTTGGAAGAGACCTTCAAGATCATCGAGTCCAACCCATCATCCAACACCACCTAATCAACTAAACCAAGCACTCTAGCAAGTCTTGTCCTGGATTGGACGTGGCACTTGGTGCCATGGTCTAGTCATGAGGTCTGTGGAGACAGGTTGGACTTGATGATCCTTGGGGTCTCTTCCAACCTTAGTTATACTGTGATACCTCCAGTGATGGTGATTCCACCACCTCCCTGGGCAGCACATTCCAATGGGCAATCACTCTGTGTAGAACTTCCTCCTAACCTCCAGCCTAAACCTCCCCTGGGGCAGCTTGAGACTGTGTCCTCTTGTTCTGGTGCTGCTTGCCTGGGAGAAGAGGCCAACACCTGGCTACAACCTCCCTTCAGGTAGCTGTAGAGAGCAATGAGGTCTCCCCTGAGCCTCCTCCAGGCTAAGCAACCCCAGCTCCCTCAGCCTCTCCTCATAGAGCTTGTGTTCCAAACCCCTCACCAACCTTGTTGCCCATTCCGAGCTGCGTGGTTGAGCAGTAGAGCTTCCTTTGTGTAAGGTGATAGTAAAAGGTGTAAAGGTCACCAGTCCCCAGTTAAGAAACATTGGGCAGTGCCCAGGTTATATAATGCTGACCTAACTTGCCAGTTAAAATACAATTCCAGCTTTTATATATGCATGTCACGTGTCAAAAGTGTACTTTGGTTTGACCGCACAAGTGCAGCACTGCTGTCATGGTTTGAGTAAGCACAGAAGTGGTTGTGCTGTATGCACAGGATTGACCAGCTGTGTGTACACTTGGTTTGTTTCCTGCAGCACAAGCTATGGCATTAGTCTTCTGAGGTGAGTGGCTTTTGCAACCATGACATCTTTTACATCAGCCACACTGTGTGCCGATGTGATTCAGATCAGACAGGACCAGACTGCAGTGTTTCGTGCTTCCTGCTAGCAAGTACCTTAGTATGAACTTCTGTCAGGTTCATTGACTGAGATGAAGGCCATGAAATGAGACCAATGCCATCTGAGTGCACATCTCAATTATGCCAGTAGTCTGCTATCAAAGTAACTTCTACATGGTCCATCCCTACTGAAGCTGGAATTGTCTGAGTATGGATCTATTAACTTTTAGGCCTAAATGCAGGTTCCTCTGATCTTGTGATCTGAAAGTCACAGTATCACTAAGGTTGGAAGAGACCTCAAAGATCATCAAGTCCAAACTGTCACCACAGACCTCATGACTAGACCATGGCACCCAGTGCCACGTCCAATCCCCTCTTGAACACCTAAGTCATTGCTCTGATAGGCAGTGCCATGAGGAGATCACTTTTCTCTTTAGGCTGCTGATGCTCCTAAAAGCACCATAAAGGTATTATGGAAAGCTTACCTTAAACAAAAAAGTTCCCTCTTTGTTTTGAGGGTGACAGCACTGGACCAGGCTGCCCAGAGAGGTTGTGGGGTCTCTGACTCTGGAGGCATTCCAGACCTGCCTAGATATGTTCTTATGTGATATAGAATGGAATGGAATGGAATGGAATGGAATGGGCCAGGTTGGAAAAGACCTCTGAGATCATTGAGTCCAACCTATCACCCAACACCATCTAATCAACCAAACCATGGCACCAAGTGCCTCATCCAGTCTCCTCCTAAACACCTCCAGTAATGGTGATTCCACCACCTCCCTGGGCAGCACATTCCAATGGCCAATCTCTCTATGAAGAATTTCTTCCTAACATCCAGCCTAAACTTCCCCTGGTGCAGCTTGAGACTGTGTCCTCTTGTTCTGGTGCTGCTTGCCTGGGGGAAGATACCAACCCCCACCTGGTTACAACCTCCCTTCAGGGAGTTGCAGACAGCAAGAAGGTCTCCCCTGAGCCTCCTCTTCTCCAGGCTAAGCAACCCCAGCTCCCTCAGCCTCTCCTCACAGGGCTGTGCTCCAAACCCCTCCCCAGCTTTGTTGCCCTTCTCTGGACACCTTCCAGCAACTCAACATCTTTCCTAAACTGAGGGGCCCAGAACTGGACACAGGACTCAAGGTGTGGCCTAACCAGTGCTGAGTACAGGGCACAATGACTTCCCTGCTCCTGCTGGCCACACTGTTCCTGATGCCGGCCAGGATGCCATTGGCCTTCTTGGCCACCTGGGCACACTGCTGGCTCATGTTCAGCTTACCATCAACCAGTACCCCAGGTCCCTCTCTGCCTGGCTGCTCTCAGCCACTCTGACCCCAGCCTGTAGCTCTGCATGGGGTTGCTGTGGCCAATGTGCAGAACCTGGCACTTGGATGTGTTCAATCTCATGCCCTTGGACTCTGCCCATCTGTCCAGCCTGGCAAGGTCCCTCTGCAGAATTCTCCTACCCTCTAACAGATCAACTTCTGCCCCCAACTTGGTGTCCTCTGCAGCTTTACTGCTGATGGACTCAATGCCCTCATCCAGATCATCAGTACAGATATTTACTCTAGATGATCTAGGCCAGGGTTGGAATAGATGATCTTCACTTGTTTGGTTGTGTTTGTGGGCAGAGTATGTGTGGTGCCATGGTTTAGTTAGTCATGAAGTCTTGGGTGACAGGCTGGACTTGATGATCTTTGAGGTCTTTTCTAATCTAATTGATTCTATGATTCTGTTTGGTTTTTAAAGTTCATTGCAGCTGGTACTAATGAAAGCATGACTTTTGGAATAAGGTATTGGCAAGTTAGCAAGAGTCCTAGCAGTAAATTGTCTCAAGAGGTGTCACAGTCTATCTCAGTCACTTTGTCTGTGGCTTTTCTGTTTTATTCTGGGCAGGGATGGGAAGACCTTGTCTGTATTAGCTTGAAAAATGAACTGTGCTGTCCCTTGCTAAGGGACACAAATCACAGGTCCCTCTTCAGTCTCAAATGGCAACAGGCAAGTGATTTCAGACAATGATAGGAAAAGCAGATGGAGGAAAGGCATTGTAGTTTGTGTGGAATGATTTTCCAATGAAGTGGGACTTGCAGGATCATAGTATCAGTCAGGATCATCTAGTTCCAACCCCCCTGCCATGGGCAGGGACACCCCACACTAGATCAGGCTGCCCAGAGTCTCATCCAGCCTGGGCTTAAACACCTCTAGGAATGGGGCCTCAACCACCTCCCTGGACAACCCATTCCAGAGCTTCAGCACTCTCATGGGGAAGAACTTCCTCCTCACATCCAGCCTGTCCCATCCCATTACCCATTCCTTTCAGACCTCTGCAAAGTAATTACTTGGAAATCTGGTTCCCATTTCTGCTGGGTGGTCAGTGCTAAATTTCTACAGTAGCCTCTTTTGTAGTGCTTTCAGAACTACTTACTTATCCCTTGATAGCTCATGTATTGTACTTCTCCTAAGCTAAATAAGTAGTTTCTGAAGTGGTGGATTTAAGGAACTGAGGTTTGCTGTGAGCTTGCACCCAGTGGTTCCATTGTCTGGTGTTTAACATGCATTGACTTTGCTTTTGTTTCCTCCTTGGAAGTGGTCTTTTACTGTGGGAGAAAGTAGTGGTGCAGGTTCAGCACTTCCATTCACTTTCTTAGACTTTGCCTTGTGTTACTTCATTTTAAAGCAAGATTTGTTTGGGTTTTTCTTCTCCTTTAAATCCATCTGGTTGTGTTCATTAACAAATTGGGGGTTGTTTATATGTAGTAAGCTTAGCCCAGTTGGTAAATCAGATCCTCCCAAGTGTGCCTGCATTCCCTGGTCACCTGGGCTCAGCTATCTTTTTAGGCTGGATGTTAGGAAGAAGTTCTTCCCAGCAAGAGAGATTGGCCATTGGAATGTGCTGCCCAGGGAGGTGGTGGAGTCACCATCACTGGAAGTGTTTAAGAATAGACTGGATGAGGCACTTGGTGCCATGGTTTAGTTGATTAGATGGTGCTGGGTGATAGGTTGGACTTGATGATCTCTGAGGTCTTTTCCAACCTGGTCTGGTCCTGTCCTGCTCTCCCCTCTTCTGTCCTGCTCTCCCCTCTTCTGTCCTGCTCTCCCCTCTTCTGTCCTGCTCTCCCCTCTTCTGTCCTGCTCTCCCCTCTTCTGTCCTGCTCTCCCCTCTTCTGTCCTGCTCTCCCCTCTTCTGTCCTGCTCTCCCGTTCTTTTGTTCAAAGCTCTCTGTTAAATCTGATTTTCAATAGTTTGCAGTTTTATCCTGGCCAGTATTCAGAACTCTCAAACAAGATAACTCCTTTATTCCTGCAACTGAAGCAATTTCCCAGTGGATTCACTTCATGTAGGAAAAACTCTGAAGAGCATTGTGGTTGTGAAGGAGAATTAGCCTTCTTCCATCCACTGTTAACCTTCTGTGAGGACCCTGGAATGAAATGTGCATTGCTCAGCTTTGGGGGTTTTGTTTGGTTTTTTCTGGGTTTGGGGAAGAGTCAGAGAATCATAGAACCAATAGTGTTAGAAAAGCCTTCAAAGATCATCCAGGCCAACCTGTCACCCAGCACCTCATGACTAACTAAACCATGGCTTCAAGTGCCACATCCAGTTCCTTTTTTAACACCTCCAGGGATGGTGACTCCACCACCTCCCTGGGCAGCACATTCCAATGGCCAGTCTCTCTTTCTGGGAAGAACTTTCTCCTCACCTCCAACCTATACTTTCCCTGGCACAGCTTGAGACTGTGTCCTCTTGTTCTGGTGCTGGCTACCTGGGAGAAGAGACCAACCCCCGCCTGGCTACAGGCCTCCCTTCAGGTAGTTGTAGAGAGCTATAAGGTCTCCCCTGAGCCTCCTCCAGGCTAAGAAACCCCAGCTCCCTCAGCCTCTCCTCATAGGCCTTGTGCATGTGTCTGGTGTAGCTATTGGAGAACCACTGATACCTCCTCACACCTTATGCAGTTTTATAAACAGGCTCTGTGAAGGCCTTTAGTAGCTGCAAGATGAAAGAGAGCTCAAGATTGGGAGACTTGCTGGGGTGCTTGGTGCCGTGGTTTAGTTGATCAGATGACGTTGGATGATAGGTTGGATGTGATGATCTTGAAGGTCTCTTCCAACCTGGTTTATTCTATTCTATTCCTTTTCTATTGTATTCTATTCCTTTTCTATTCTATTCTATTCCTTTTCTATTCTATTCCTTTTCTATTCTATTCTATTCCTTTTCTATTCTATTCTATTCTATTCCTTTTCCATTGCTTTTCTATTCCATTCCTTTTCTATTCCATTCCTTTTCTATTCCACGATCTCAAACAGCAAAGTAGAGAATAGTATTGTGGCCAAAATGAATGTTTTCATGTTTGATTCTAAATTGGCTATCAAGCCCTGTGACTAAGTGATGTCCTTTGAGTAGAGATTTCATTTGAAGGTGAAGTCACACTGGAATGCAGAATTAGACTGGCTCTTGCTTGAAGCTGTAGCTTCTGTGCTTGTCCACTTTGGTGTTTCAACTCCAGCTTTTGTGTGTGGATGCCTTCCTCAGCTATAAATCATCATCTTGGTCACAGTATTTCAAGAGCATGATGACTTACCTGCTAAGGCTTTTTTCAGGAAAATTGAATTATTTGTGGTTTAGGCAACATGCTGCAAGCAACATTTGGCTCAGCACAGATGTGCTTGCAGCAGAGTGTGCACACATTCATCCCCAGCCATGCCTTTGTCATCTAATTCACACCATCGAACCCACACAGAGATTATGACCTGGTACAGGAAGTTGTCTGCAATCCACTTAGCATTCACTTGGCTTTCACCATCAGAACAGGTTTTTTGACTCTCTTGTCAAGCATAGCACAATCACATACCTGTCTTCTATTAGAAAAGAAGTCTTTGTTTTGAAGTGGGCTGTGGATCACCAGGTGTTGAGAACCAGGGAGGTGAGCATTGTCTTGCAATGTGAGACATTTTCCTCCTGTGTTCTCACTTTGTTCATGACATTGGTGTGTGGTAACTGGTGAATCTTAACAAAAGAAGAGGAGGCTCAGGGGAGACCTTCTTGCTCTCTACAGCTACCTGAAGGGAGGTTGTAGCCAGGTGGGGGTTGGTCTCTTCTCCCAGGCAACCAGCACCAGAACAAGAGGACACAGTCTCAAGCTGTGCCAGGGGAAGTTTAGGCTGGAGGTGAGAAGAAAGTTCTTCCCAGAAAGAGTAATTGGCCATTGGAATGTGCTGCCCAGGGAGGTGGTGGAGTCATTATCCCTGGAGGTGTTCAAGAGGGGATTGGATGTGGCACTTACAGCCATGGTCTAGTAGAATACATAGAATAAACCAGGTTGGAAGAGACCTTCTAGATCATCGTGTCCAACCCATCAACCAATCCAACACCACCTAAACAACTAACCCATGGCACCAAGCACCCCATCAAGTCTCCTCCTGAACACCTCCAATGATGGTGACTCCACCACCTCCCCAGGCAGCCCATTCCAATGTGCAATCACTCTCTCTGTATAGAACTTTTTCCTAACATCCAGCCTGAACCTCCCCTGGCACAGCCTGAGACTGTGTCCTCTTGTTCTGGTACTGGCTGCCTGGGAGAAGAGACCAACATCCTTCTGTCCACAACCTCCCTTCAGGTAGTTGTAGAGAGTAATAAGTCACCCCTGAGTCTCCTCTTCTCCAGGCTAAGCAACCCCAGCTTAGTAGTCATGAGGTGCTGGGTGACAGGTTGGACTTGATGATCTTTGAGGTCTTTTCCAACCTTATTGATCCTATGATTCTATGAAAATACATTAAGAACATTGCAGGTCAGGAGACTCTCCCTGGTCATTGCTTTCTGCTTTCCTAAAGGAAAGAATTACATTCCCCTTATTTTGATCTGAAGTAGCTGAAGATACTCTTCAGGGTAACAGCTCTGGTCTTTGTAGTTCTGGTTTGTGCACTTGGTTGTGCAATTACAGCTCTTTGCTTCCATAGAACAATTCATCCAGACCACAGGAGATAGTTTGCCTGTAGGCGTCGTCGTTTACTAGCACCATGTACCACTTCAGTCTGTAGTACCAAGTTCATCCACACAGTGTGTGAGGGTGGCAGCATCTCAGATCTGGCTGTGAAATGTCCAAAGATACCTCTCCTAAAAAGACTGGATGTTAGGAGGAAATTCTACACAGAGAGAGAGTGATTGCCCATTGGAATGGGCTGCCTGGAGAGGTGGTGGAGTCACCATCATTGGAGGTATTCAGGAGGAGACTTGATAGGGTGCTTGGAGCCATGGTTTAGTTGATTAGGTGGTGCTGGGTGATAGGTTGGGCACAGTGATCTTGAAGGTCTCTTCCAACCTGGCTTATTCCATTCTATTTGATGGTAGGCTGAACATGAGCCTGCAGTGTGCCCAGGCAGCCAAGAGGACCAATGGCATCCTGGAACAGTGTGGCCAGCAGGAGCAGGGAGGTCATTCTGCCCCTGGACTCACACCTTGAGTCCTGTGTCCAGTTCTGGGCCCCTCAGTTTAGGAAAGATGTTGAGTTGCTGGAAGGTGTCCAGAGAAGGGCAACAAAGCTGGGGAGGGGTCTGGAGCACAGCCCTGTGAGGAGAGGCTGAGGGAGCTGGGGTTGCTTAGCTTGGAGAAGAGGAGGTTCAGGGGAAACCTTCTTGCTGGCTACAACTACCTGAAGGAAGGTTGTAGCCAGGTGGGGGGTGGTCTCCCAGGCAGCCAGCACCAGAACAAGAGGACACAGTCTCAAACTGTGCCAGGGGAGGTTTAGGCTGAATGTTAGGAAGAAATTCTTCCCAGAAAGAGAGATTTGCCATTGGAATGTGCTGCCCAGGGAGGTGGTGGAGTCACCATCCCTGTCCCTGGAGGTGTTCAAGAGGGGAGCAGACGTGGCACTTGAAGCCATGGTTTAGTTGATCAGATGGTGTTGGGTGATAGGTTGGCCTTGATGATCTCTGAGGTCTTTTCCAACCTTACTGATTGTGTGATTCTGTGGAAACAGCCTTGCTGAGATGCAATTGCTTTAAGTCATGAGGAGGACAAACATCCCTGTGCTTGTATTTGGGTTCAGGCCATGCAAACAAGATTGGTAAACAAAACAGTTCCATAAGCAGTGATGTTATTTTTCCTACCTGTTGGTTTTTTTGCATGCACCACAGAAAGTGGGTTGGATAACAAGTTTCAGCTTATTGGCATTGGTTGTCTTAACTCTTGCAGAAGCTCTGGGAGCTGTCTGGTTGCCCTAGGGAACCACCAGCTGGTTTCTCTTGGGAATGTGTATTTTGTGCAAAGACTGAGAGGGGATCTCATCAATGTGTGTATCTGAGGGGTGGAGTCAAATGCAGGGGGCCAAGCTCTTTTCAGTGGTGCACAGTAATCAGACAAGGAACAACAGGTTCAAGCTTGAACCTCAACATGAGGAGAAACTTCCTTACAGTGAGGGTGACAGAGCACTGGAACAGGATACCCAGGGAGGCTGTAAAGTCTCCTTCTCTGGAGACTTGCAAACCCCACCTGGATGCATTCCTGTGCAGACTACCCTAAGTGATCCTGCTTTTGGCAGGGGGGGTTGGACCTGATGATCTCTTGGGGTCCCTCCCAACCTCTAATATACTGTGGTGACAGGTTGGACTTGATGATCTTTGAGGTCTCTTCTAGCCTTGGTGATTCTGTGGTAGTGTGAAATATATACCAGTGCAGAAGCAAAGGATTGTTTCTGTACTGCAGTGTATTTAGTGTAGAATATGTGACTTCAGATGGCCATTTACCGTGCAAGGCTACAGATGAAGCACAACTGTGTGAAGGTAAAGGGTGTGAAAAAGCAGGCACCCACAAATACCCTTCCCAGGCTTCTGCTCCTGCCCAGGGTCTGTCCCCCATCAGCTGCCATCTTCTTAAAGCTACCAGCAGCATCCCTGTCTCCAAAAGTCATCATCCACACAGTTTTCCAGGTGCCTTATTTCTTCCTCCTCAGCAGACACCTCGAATGATTCAGCACTACGCTGTACGCGGTGCTAGGGAAGCCGAGGCAAGGCCTTAGTGGAGGTTTGTGCTGACATTTATTACTGCAGTTTATAATCCTCAGCAAATGGGAAGCTTTTATTGCCAACTCTGAAAGACTCCTCATTTCTTTCTTCCTTTTCTGCCCATATGTTTAAGATTATGGCACTGAGCTTCTTCCAAGCGACACCGTTCCATGCGCGCTGCAAGCCAGGCACCGCTCCGCTGTGTGTACGAGCCTCACCAGCTGTCAAGCAACTTTAGGTTAGTATCTGATATGCTTCAGTTCCACTGAGGTCTACCTCAATTCCACTGAGGTCTATGCTCTTTAACATCTTCATTGATGATCTGGATGAGGGCATTGAGGCCATCAGCAGTAAATTTGCAGACAACACCAAGCTGGGGGCAGAAGTTGATCTGCTGGAGGGTAGAGAGGCTCTGCAGAGGGACCTCGACAGGCTGGACAGATGGGCAGAGTCCAAGGGCAGGAGATTGAACACATCCAAGTGCCAGGTTCTGCACATTGGCCACAGCAACCCCATGCAGAGCTACAGGCTGGGGTCAGAGTAGCTGAGAGTGGTCAGGCAGAGAGGGACCTGAGAGTACTGGTCGATGGTAGGCAGAACATGAACCAGCAGTGTGCCCAGGCAGCCAGGAGGGCCAATGGCATCCTGGCCTGCATCAGGAACAGTGTGGCCAGCAGGAGCAGGGAAATCATTGTGCCCCTGTACACTGCACTGGTTAGGCCACACCTTGAGTCCTGTGTCCAGTTCTGGGCCCCTCAGTTTAGGAAAGATGTTGAGTTGCTGGAAGGGCAACAAAGCTGGGGAAGGGTTTGGAACACAGGCCTGTGAGGAGAGACTGAGGGAGCTGGGGAGGCTTAGGGGAGATCTTATTGCTGTCTACAACTCCCTGAAGGGAGGTTGTAGCCAGGTAGGGGTTGGTCTCTTCTCCCAGGCAGCCAGCACCAGAACAAGAGGACACAGTCTCAGGCTGTGCCAGGGGAAATTTAGGCTGGAGGTTAGGAAGAAATTCTACACAGAGAGATTGGCCCTTGGAATGTGCTGCCCAGGGAGGTGGTGGAGTCACCATCATTGGAGGTGTTCAGGAGGAGACTTGATAGGGTGCTTGGTGCCATGGGTTAGTTGATTAGGTGGTGTTGGATGATAAGTTGGACTCGATGATCTCGAAGATCTCTTCCAAGCTTGTTTATTCTATTCTATTCCTATTCTATTCTATTCTACAGCCCATTTCATAAGGAAGACAGGGTATAGAAGTGCAACTGATACTATTGCAACTGGAGTTTCTTGAGGTCACAAGTTTAATCCCAGAATTCAATCCACATTCCTCTGTTTCAAAGTCATCTTGTTCGAGCAGTAACAAAAAAGATAAGGGCTGTACCAGATAATTAACCAGTTTATTTCAGTTTCTGCTTTTCTACCCAAAAAGAGGTGGTTAGATTATTAAACAGCACTTGCATACAATGCTGAGGTCTCTATTGCTGGGTTGCACCCTAAGAAATACAGTGAACTTGGTTTCCCCCTGCCCCTGCTATTTTTACTCTGTATGAGCAATAACCTTTGTGTCTCACTTGATACACCTCCAAAGAGAGCTGGCACACCCCTGGGGTACTACTCTGAAGAGCTTCTGAATATATGGGCTCTGAAATAAAAATAAATACAATGAAAAAGAAAAATCTAAACCAAATACCCCCAAACAAAACCCCCACTGCCTAGGTGGAGACTTCTGTGGGCTGACAGTGTTTTATTGCCTCCATTTCTTCCTCACAGCTGTCCTATCACCAGAGCTATGACAATGGGCTTCTCTTGACTCATTCCACCTCAAGTAATTATTCTTCACTGAGAAGTCCCTTCACTGAATCTCTGAAGTAGAAGACAGGAGGCAAATTTATTCTAAGTTCACTCAAGAAATACACTCTCTTGGCTGAAAGTCTTCTGCAGACAGAATACAGTAAATTTCTTTAGCCACATGAAGGAGAAGCAGATCAACATTTGCATTTACTTAGTATCAAGGTTCCCTCAAGCTTGATGTAGTTTATAGCTCTTACAATGCCAACCTGAAATCACAGTATCACAGAATCACCAAGGTTGGAAGAGACCTCAAGGATCATCAAGTCCAACCTGTCACCACAGACCTCATGACTAGACCATGGCACCAAGTGCCACATCCAATCCCCGCTTGAACACCTCCAGGGATGGGGACTCCACCACCTCCCCAAGCAGCACATTCCAATGATGAATGACTCTCTCAGTGAAGAACTTTCTCCTAACATCCAGCCTAAACTTCCCCTGGTGCAGCTTGAGACTGTGTCCTCTTGTTCTGGTGCTGGTTGCCTGGCAGAAGAGACCAACCCCCACCTGGCTACAACCTCCCTTCAGGGAGTTGTACAGAGCAATGAGGTCACCCCTGAGCCTCCTCTTCTCCAGGCTAAGCAACCCCAGCTCCCCCAGCCTCTCCTCACAGGGCTGTGCTCAAGGCCTCCCCACAGCCTTGTTGCCCTTCTCTGGACGCATTCAAGTGTCTCAATGTCCTTCTTAAACTGAGGAGCCCAGAACTGGACACAGGACTCAAGGTGTGGCCTAACCAGTGCTGAGTACAGGGCACAATGACTTCCCTGCTCCTGCTGGCCACAGTTCTCCTGATACCGGCCAGGATGCCATTGGCCTTCTTGGCCACCTGGGCACACTGCTGGCTCATGTTTAGGCAGCTGTCAAATTCTACAGGCCCTTGCTGATGAAGGAAAACGAAAACTTAGAGCAGGAAAAGGCAACCCACAGAATAGAGAGCTTAACACTGGCTAACCCAGCCTCTTTGCAGTTTGCAACATAAGTTCATTGTTTTATATGTAAAAGCAACATACTGATCTTGATTGAAATGCAATGTCATCCTCATAAGGTTAGCTTTATGTAGCACTAGGAGTTGAATGCATGTTCACCATCCCTGGGAGATGGACGTGGCACTTGGTGCCATGGTTCAGTCATGAGGTCTGGGGTGACAGGTTGGACTTGATGATATTTGAGGTCTCTTCCAACCTTGGTGATTCTGTGATTCAGTTAGGAAGAGCTGACTAAAGAGACTTCAGCTGCACCTCCTCCCATTCCAAAAACAATCATGTGCTCTTAACTTTCCTTCTTTCTTTCATGTAGTTGGGATTCTAACTGCTTTTATGTCTCAAGTAATTGAGGAAATGTGCCCCAGGGATCAGTACTGGGCCCCATGCTCTTTAACATCTTTATTGATGATCTGGACGAGGGCATTGAGTCCATCATCAGTATATTTGCTGATGACACCAAGCTGGGGGCAGGAGTTGATCTGCTGGAGGGTAGAGAGGCTCTGCAGAGGGACCTCGACAGGCTGGAGAGATGGGCAGAATTCAAGGGCAGGAGACTGAACACATCCAAGTGCCAGGTTCTGCACATTGGCCACAGCAACCCCATGCAGAGCAACAGGCTGGGGTCAGAGTGGCTGAGAGCAGCCAGGCAGAGAGGGACCTGGGGGTAGTGGTTGATAGTAGGCTGAACATGAGCCAGCAGTGTGCCCAGGTGGCCAAGAAGGCCAATGGCATCCTGGCCTGCATCAGGAACAGTGTGGCCAGCAGGAGCAGGGAGGTCATTCTGCCCCTGTACACAGCACTGGTTAGGCCACACCTTGAGTCCTGTGTCCAGTTCTGGGCCCCTCAGTTTAGGAAGGAGGTTGAGTTGCTGGAAGATGTCCAGAGAAGGGCAACAGAGCTGGGGAGGGGTTTGGAGCACAGCCCTGTTAGGAGAGGCTGAGGGAGCTGGGGTTGCTTAGCCTGGAGAAGAGGAGGCTCAGGGGAGACCTTCTTGCTCTCTACAACTACCTGAAGGGAGGTTGTGGTCAGGCAGAGGTTGGTCTCTTCTCCCAGGCAACCAGTACCAGAACAAGAGGACACAGTCTGAAGCTGTGCCAGGGGAGGTTTAGGCTGGAGGTTAGGAAGAAGTTCTGTACAGAGAGAGTGATTGCCCATTGGAATGGGCTGCCCGGGGAGGTGATGGAGTCACCATCCCTGGAGGTGTTTAGGAGGAGACTTGATAGGGTGCTTGGTGCCATGGTTTAGTTGATTAAGTGGGTTGGATTGGTTGATGGGTTGGACTTGATGGTCTTGAAGGTCTCTTCCAACCTGGTTTATTCTGTTCTAAATGGAAACAGGTTCACTCTAGGCAGTGGGGTTCGCAAAGCACTCTGCTAGGTAATGTACTTCACTTCTAATGCTGAGATGACCCTGCTGTTCTGCATCAAAGTGGTGGACCTCTGCATACACTGTACTGTCTGGTCAAAGGCAAAATGATGTAGCAAATGTTGTGTGTACTTTGAATTCAGAAGAGTGTCAAAGTTGCTAATTACTTCCACAATCTTCTTCAGGCTTTCCTCTCCGAAACCATGCCAGAGATGACAGAGAATGAGACACCTACGAAGAAGCAGCATCGGTGAGTGCCTGTGCCTGTTTTGTAACTCTGTGGGCATGTCACAGCTGAGAAATTTCCAGCTGAAACTTTGGTAGCAAGGCTGTTGTCAAGAAATTCTGAGTTGGGTTGACCAGGATTGATCTAAAGGTTTGAGAATTGTGTTCCAACACTCCCTTTCTCTCTTTGCCCTATGTATGCTGAATTATTTGTTGAAGACCTGCCTCCTTGGGCCACCTAAGCAACAGAGAGTCTTTGTTGCAGTAACTGCTCCCATGTGTATAAAGCTGTGTCATCACCTCAGAGTGCAGGCTATGCTGTTGCTGAGTCCTGGGAGATACTGGGAGGTCACTACATGCATTTTGGCAAAATAATTCAGACCTCTCCCTCAGCTCTCAGTGGAATTTGGATTTTGCATCTCAGATCTCAGCTGAAACACGAAGCGCATCTTGAGGTTGTGCAGCAACACTGACCCAAATTTGCAGCCAAGTGGCTTGGAGCTCATGACAAGTTTTCCAGGTTTTTGATCTTTTGTCCTTGATCTAATGCCTGATGGGCATGGGAATCAGAGAATCACAGAATGGGTTGGGTTGGAAGGGACCTCCAAAGGTCACAGTGTCACCAAGGTTGGAAGAGACCTCAAAGATCATCGAGTCCAACCTATCACCACAGACCTCATGACTAGACTGTGGCACCAAGTGCCACATCCAATGCCCTCTTGAACCCCTCTGGTCATCTAGTCCACCCCCTAAATCTTTCCCTCCCTCTTTAAATTCAACACCCATCTTAAGCTAGGTGGCTGTGTAGGGTAAGAAAAGGTCAGAGAGAACATTGATTTCTTCTGTGGAAATGTTTTCAGTCTTTGTGGATTTCATGACTCCTTCTTCCCCTGCTGATAGAGTGTTTTGCATTCTGTATTGGTAATGGGAACCAAAGAGCAGCTGAGCCTCTCCCTCCAGCCTTTATTCAGGATACATGATCAGTTCTGACTGGCAGATGATTTTTATGGCTAGAAGAAGAACTGCAGCTTGCTGTGAAATTACAAAGCATTTGAAGTGGTGGTTCCCATGCACTCCTGATGGTGCAAGTTTTCAATGGACATGAAGATTCCTCACATCTTGAATTGTTGTAGAACACATGTGCAGGCTTCAGTTGCCATGTGTGTGCCTTGAAGGTGCTCCTCATTAGGCAGGATTTCTTGGTAAATGTCTCCAGGTCTGACCATCTGCAGTGACAGATGTTTGAGGGTGGTGTTAGATCATGTAGGAGAAAAATTAGAGAGGCAAAAGCCCAGTTAGAACTCAAGCTGAACACTGCTGTGAAAGACAATGAAAAGCATTGTAATAAATATAATAATGCTAAAAAGAGAGGCAAGAAGAACCTCCCCTCTTTATTGGACCTGGGGGGGAACACTGTAACTAAAGGGGAGGAAAAGGCTGAGGTACTAAATTCCTTCTTTGCCTCCATCTTCAACAGTAAGGCAGGAGGACTTCAGGATAACTGGCCTCTTGAACTGGTAGGTGGGGTCAGGGAGCAGTGCAGTACCCCTGAAATCCATGAGGAAATAGTTAGGAACTTGCTGAGCCACTTGGACACTCACAAGTCCTTGGGACCAGATGGGATCCATCCCAGGGTGCTGGGAGAGCTGGCAGATGAGCTGCCAAGCTGCTCTCCATCATTTTCCACCAGTCCTGGCTCACCAGAGAGGTCCCAGATGACTGGAAACTGGCCAGTGTGGTCCCCATCCACAAGAAGGGATGGATGGAGGAACCTGGAAACTGTCAGCCTGACCTCAGTGCCAGGGAAAGTGATGGAGCAGATCATCATGGGGGCAATCACAGCACACCTGCAGGACAGCCGAGGGATCAGTTATTAGCCACTGGAATGTGCTGCCCAGGGAGGTGGTGGAGTCACCGGCCCTAGAAGTGTTCAAAAAAGGATTGGATGTGGCACTTGGTGCCATGGTTTAGTTAGTCCTGAGGTGTTGGGTGACAGGTTGGACTTGATGATCTCTGAGGTCTTTTCCAACCTTATTGATTCTATGATTCTTAAACACCTCCAGTGATGGTGACTCCACCACCTCCCTAGGCAGCACATTCCAATGGCCAGTCTCCTTTTCTGTGAAGAATTTCTTCCTAACGTCCAGCCTAAACCTCTCCTGATTCAGCTTGAGACTGTGTCCTCTTGTTCTGGTGCTGGTTGCCTGGGAGAAGAGACCAACCCCCACCTGGCTACAACCTCCCTTCAGGTAGTTGTAGGGAGCAAGAAGGTCTCCCCTGAGCCTCCTCTTCTCCAGTCTAAGCAACCTGGAAACCAGAAAACATGTGCTTTGCTTTACTGTATGTATTGGTTTAAGCTGAGGGAAGGGACAAGGGACAGGGCATGAGGGTCTCTCAGCCTTTCTTCATATGATAGATGTTCCAGTCCCCTCATGGTGCCCTGCACTGCAGTCTCTCCAGCAGTTCTTTGTCCTTCTTGAGCTGGAGCGCCCTGCTGGGTTATCTTGAATCTTAGGCTGTGAAGTACTCAAGAATAAATGATTGCTGCCCAACTGCAGCTAGGCAGACTTTTGACAGAGTAACCCTGGGGCCAGGAGAGTCCAGGCTCTGGGAGATGGAAGCACCTGATTGCAATCTTCCAAGGGAAGTAGTGGATTCTCCTACGTTGGACAGTTTTAAGACTCGGCTGGCAGGGTGTAGGGCCATCTCCTTTAAACTATTACCTAGAAAGGTTGGACCAGATGATCCTTGAGGTCCCTTCCAACCTGGCATTCTGTGATTCTGTATTAATTCTGGGTTTAACACAATGGAAACATGTTTGATACCAGATGGTATGATCATGGAATCATAGAATCAATAAGGTTGGAAAGGACCTCAGAGATCATCAAGTCCAACCTATCACCCAACACCTCAGGACTAACTAAACCATGGCTTCAAAGTGCCTGATGTCTGAGAAAATCTCTGTGTGGGGTAGCATTTTCTTTGATCCACTGAAAGTAAAAGCAATGTTTCAAACACCTAACCACCTTGTTGCTCAGAAATAGAACTGGCTTTTAATATTTGGCCTTAGTGAATACTAGATAGTGCAACAGGTGCTGGAGAGAAGCATGGAAGTGCAGCTCTGCCCCATAAATGTGTGACAATAATCTAAACACTATGCTGTGCCGTGTTTCACAGGAACTGATTTGTCTGGACACAAACTAATTCTTGTTATTGGGCTGCCCAGGGAGGTGGTGCAGTCACCATCCCTGGAGGTGTTCAAAAAGGGCTTGGGCATGGCACTGGAAGCCATGGTTTAGTAGTCATGAGGTCCTGGGTGAGAGGCTGGACTTGATGATCTCTGAGGTCTTTTCCACCCTTATTGTTTCTATGATTTAATATCAAAGTCTAAGACAAACCCTTGTGGGTGTCACATCTGCTGTGTTCTTCTTCACAGAGCAGAATGTATTATTGCTTGGTGTTGTTAGCTGTAATGGAAACAATGAAAGAAATATTTGTTGATGTGCAGATTGTTCTCCCTTCTGTTTCCCACCACTGTTCTCTCTTTGTGTTTCACAGAAAGAAAAACCGGGAGACACACAATGCAGGTAGGAGCACATTCTGCCTTCTTGTGTGATCTGCACCTGGGCTGAGGCAACCCCAGGCACAAATCCAGGCTGGGCAGGGACTGGCTGGAAAGCAGCCCTGAGGAGAGAGACCTGGGGGTGCTGGTGGAGGAGAAGCTCAACAGGAGCTCTCAGTGTGCACTTGCAGCCCAGGAAGCCAACCAGATCCCGGGCTGCAGCAAGAGAAGTGTGGCCAGCAGGGCAAGGGAGGGGATTCTCCCCCTCTGCTCAGCTCTGCTGAGACCCCACCTGGAGTACTGCCTCCAGTTCTGGAGCCCCTATTGCAAGAGGGATCTGGAGGTGCTGGAAGGTGTCCAGAGAAGGGCCACGAGGATGATCAGAGGGCTGGAGCACCTCTCCTGTGAGGACAGACTGAAGGAGTTGGGGCTGTTCAGTCTGGAGAAGAGAAGGCTCCCAGGTGACCTAATTGTGGCCTTCCAGTATCTGAAGGGGGCTACAAGAAGGCTGGGGAGGGACTTCTCAGGCTCTCAGGTAGTGCTAGGACTAGGGGGAATGGAATGAAGCTGGAGGTGGGGAGATTCAGGCTGGAGTTGAGGAGGAAGTTCTTCCCCATGAGAGTGGTGAAGCCCTGGAATGGGTTGTCCAGGGAGGTGGTTGAGGCCCCGTCCCTGGAGGTGTTTAAGGCCAGGCTGGATGAGGCTGTGGCCAGCCTGATCTAGTGTGGGGTGTCCCTGCCCATGTCAGGGGGGTTGGAACTATATGCTCCTTGTGGTCCCTTCCAACCCTGACTGATACTGTGATACTATGATCTGTAAAGAAGCACAAACTCTTTGAACTCTTAAAGCACATTTTGCATACTTCTCCATGGAGAAGGTTCCTCTGTAGGTGTTTGATACACTGACAAAAGCAGCCCATCCTACCAAATGCCTTTCTGTGCTCTTGCATGGAATATCTATGCAGAAGGGTTTCTTGATTGGTCTCTGCTTTGCAGTTTTCCACAGCATAAGGCTACAGCAGGACACCTGAATATGAAAGTGGGACCATTTCCTGGTCCTTCCAGTCCTAGTTGACTAAGAAGTAAACTGTTCCAGTTTTGTTCAGTTCTAAAGGAAAACAAATGCATGGGCATTTGCACACTGGTAATAACTACCTCTCTTAAGACTTGAGGAATAACCTCTTCATTTTGAGAGTTCTGGAGCACTGGACCAGCCTGCCCAGGGAGGCTGTGGAGTCTCCCTCTCTGAAGACTTTCTAAACCTGCTGGGACCTGTTCCTGTGCACCTTGTGCCAGGTGAACCTGCTCTAGCAGGGGGGTTGGATGAGATGATCTCCAGAGGTCCCTTCCAACCCTTACCATTCTGTGATTCTGGAAAACATGGAGATACCTGACCCAAGAGCTTTACAGCTTCCCTGGATTAGAAATATTACTGTACTCTGTCCCTGAGGCTCCCACCTGGATGTTGGCTTCTCTGAAATTCTGTGTGAATACTGGCTGTGAGCTGCAGGAGTCATATCTCATGGGCAGCAACTAGTCGTTGTCTAGTTTCACTGGCATCTTCTACAAGTAGCAGAATGATGTACTGGGGAAGAAGTCTGGCAAGGTTTTGGCCTGGTTTGTCCTAAAATACTGATTCTGGTTCATAGAATCTTAGAATCATAGAATACATTGAGTTGGGAGGGACCTTTAAAGGTCATCTAGTCCAACCCCCTGCAGTAAGCTGGGACATCCCCAACTAGATCAGGTTGCTCAGAGCCCCATCAAGCCTGACCTTGAATGTCTTCAGGGCTAGGGCTTCCACCACCTCCCTGGGCAACCTGTTCTACCACCCTCAGAAATTATTCCTAATGTCCAATCTGTATCTACCCTTCTCCAGTTTGAAACCACTGCCCCTCATCCTATTGCTACATGCCTTTGTGAGCAGTCCCTCCCCAGCTCTCTTGTAGGCCTCCTTTAGGTACTGAATGGCCACTGTAAGGTCTCTGTGGCGTCTTCTCTTCTCCAGGCTGAAGAATCCCAACTCTCCCAGCCTGCCTTTGTCTCCCCACCTTTTACAGGACTTTTTTCCCCTCTCTCAAATTAGTGAGCATCATGATGCATCATGAAATAATCCATTTATGAGCCCTTACACTGGTCTGAGTTTTGCTGCTGCTGTGCCAACTGCCACCTTGCCCAGCCAGATGTCACAGCACATACTGTTTTTCTGTAGTGGAAAGACATCGAAAGAAGAAGATTAATGCTGGGATAAACAGGATTGGAGAACTCATTCCCTGCTCTCCAGCACTTAAGCAGGTGAGTGTCCTGTCAGAGGTGCATACAAGCTTCCTACAGAATGCTCCTGTGTTTCCTTGTCATCCCCCACAGCAAACTGCTGGCTAAGCTCTCAGCTCGTGGCTTGGACTGCAACACTCTGAGCTGGGTGAGGAACTGGCTGGAGGCTGAGCCCAGAGAGTGGTGGTGAATGGTGCCACAGCCAGCTGGCAGCCAGGCACCAGTGGTGTCCCCCAGGGGTCAGTGCTGGGCCCCATCCTCTTTAATATGGATGAGGCTCTGGCCAGCCTGATCTAGTGTGGGGTGTCCCTGCCTATGGCAGGGGGTTGGAACTAGATGATCCTTGTGGTCCCTTCCAACCCTGACTGATACTATGATTTTTTGGAGTCCTTCTCCAATCCCTTCTTTGCCTTTTGCTGGTGATCACCAAATGTCCTGTGATGCAAACAGAACTGCATGCATGCTGCTTTTTGTCATCTTACATATAATGAGATGAAAGCAATCCAGAAAGGGGAATAATAATAGTAATTTAAGAACTGTGTCCTTGTGAAAGGAACAGGTGAAACAATTGGTTTGAGGCTGATGCACAGAAGCATCTCTTCTGAGACAGAGCATTCTACAGCAGAGGCTGCTCCTGCAGAACAGCAGGAGAAGGGATTAGGAGATAAACAAGAGGTTTTGCAGGAAGAATAAGCATAGTTTCATGAGGGAAGGATGGTGGAGGAGTTACAGCAGATTTTGTCTTTCCATATTCTCCAGTATTATTAGTTTCAAAATGATGCATGCCCCTCCCTTGGTAATTATTCTGTGTTTGCTCCTTCCCTAATAAAATATTTACAAGGCAGCATCTTGCAATTTCATGTGATGTATATGTACCTTACTGAAGGAGAATTTTAGGCTGCTCAGCATACAGTGCTTGCTCTTCAGGTTCTGTGGCCTTAGTGTCTTGCTTTGGACATTGGGACATGTCAGCTCCAGCACTGAAAATACTGTTCTGCAAAACTTCATGGCATTTTAGGGGGAATATCACTCATGACACATGTGGCTCATCTTGAAATAAAATCCCACCCAACCCAAAAATCTCCTACCCAACAACATTCAGAGAACCATTGGGGTTGCTGAGCCTGGAGGAGGCTCAGGGGAGACCTTCTTGCTGTCTACAACTGCCTGAAGGGAGGTTGTAGCCAGGTGGGGGTTGGTCTCTTCTCCCAGGCAACCAGCACCAGTACAAGAGGACACAGTCTCAAGTTGTGCCAGGGGAGGCTTAAGCTAGTTGTTAGGAAGAAGTTCTTCCCAGACAGAGAGATTGGCCATTGGAATGTGCTGCCCAGGGAGGTGGTGGAGTCGTCATCACTGGAGGTGTTCAAGAGGGGACTGGATGTGGCAATTGAAGCCATGGTTTAGTTAGTCATGAGGTGTTGGGTGATAGGTTGGACTCAATGATCTCAAAGGCTTTTTCCAACCTGGTTAATTCCAGTTCTAGTCCTATTCCAGTTCTAGTCCTATTCCAGTTCTAGTCCTATTCCAGTTCTAGTCCTATTCCAGTTCTAGTCCTATTCCAGTTCTAGTCCTATTCCAGTTCTAGTCCTATTCCAGTTCTAGTCCTATTCCAGTTCTAGTCCTATTCCAGTTCTAGTCCTATTCTAGTTCTGTCCTATTCTAGTTCTAGTCCTATTCTAGTTCTAGTCCTATTCTAGTTCTAGTCCTATTCTAGTTCTAGTCCTATTCTAGTTCTAGTCCTATTCTAGTTCTAGTCCTATTCCAGTTCTAGTCCTATTCCAGTTCTAGTCCTATTCCAGTTCTAGTCCTATTCCAGTTCTAGTCCTATTCTAGTTCTAGTCCTATTCTAGTTCTAGTCCTGTTCTATTTTTTAAACTAAAGACCTCTTGAAGACAAGTGCAATCTCATACCCAATCTACTAATAGTATGTGTATGCTTTGTTTTAAAGAGCAAGAACATGATCCTGGATCAGGCTTTTAAGTACATAACAGAAATGAAAAGGCAGAACGACGAGCTTCTGCTGAATGGAGGGAACAATGAACAGGGTAAGTACAGATGCTGCTGGAGGCTCTAACATTTCCCATTTCCACTCTGTGGCTGTTAGTACTGACTGGCAACAAAGTCTGGATCAACAAACTTGGGAATCCCAAGATATTATGCAGATGCAGGAAAACTGCAGCTGCTTATACTGAAAGAGGAAGCCAAGAGAATTCTCTAATGCCTGCTCTTGCACATAGCTATGGGATAATGAAGTAATTGCATTGTGGTGTGAAGTAATTATGGAGCTTATAAGTGATGAGCAGCTGAAGGAACTGGGGTTGTTTACCCTGGAGAAAGGGAGGCTGAGGGGAGACCACCTTGCTCTACAGCTCCCCAAAAGGAGGTTGTAGTGATGTGGGTGTTGACTCTTCTTCCTCGTACTAAGTGACAGGATGAGAGGAAATGGCCTCAGGTTGCACCAGGGAAGGTTTAGGTTGGCTAGTAGAAGAAACTTCTTGACTGAAAGGGTTCTCAAACACTGGAAGGGGCTCCCCAAGGAGATGCATGCCAGGATGCCACATCATTTGGAGAGTAAACACTATGTAGTACTGAAACAAGCTGTTCATAATGCATGCCATGCCTGGAGGTGTTTCAAAGATGCAGAGATGTGGTGCTGAGGGACATGGTTTAGCACCAGCCTTGGTAGAGTTGGAATGGAATGGAATAGACCAGGTTGGAAGAGACCTTCAAGATCATCATATCCAGCCAGTTAGATAAAGATTGAACTTGATGGTCTTAAAGATCCAACCAAACCAAATTCTCTCCTGGTTTATTCTGCTGTAGCATTCTGGTATTTATTTTACCAGAACAATTTCTGATAAATTTCACTTAGATATCTTTTTTCCCTATCAAAACCATGGAGTTTCCTTCATCCATACAGCTATTTTTTTTTCCCCCTTTCAAATGCTATAAAACATCATCATAAAGCATCACATCACATAACATGAGCCAGCAGTGTGCCCAGGTGGTGCCAGGTGGCCAAGAGGGCCAATGGCATCCTGGCCTGCATTAGGAATAGTGTGGCCAGCAGGAGCAGGGAAGTCATTGTGCCCTGTACTCTGCATTGGTTAGGCCACATCTAACTGTGTCCAGTTCTGGGCCCCTCAGTTTAAGAAGGACATTGAGACACTTGAAGGTGTCCAGAGAAGGGCAAGGAGGCTGGGGAGAGGCCTTGAGCACAGCCCTGTGAGGAGAGGCTGAGGGAGCTGGGGTTGCTTAGCCTGGAGAAGGGAAGGCTCAGGGGAGACCTCATTGCTGTCTTCAACTACCTGAAAGGTGGCTGTAGCCAGGAAGGGGTTGGGCTCTTCTCCCAGGCAGCCAGCGCCAGAACAAGAGGACACAGTCTCAGGCTGCACCTCAAGGTGAGGAGAAAGTTCTTCACCAAGTCATTTGTCATTGGAATGTGGTGCCCATGGAGGTGGTGGAGTCACCATCCCTGGAGGTGTTCAAGAGAAGATTGGATGTGGCATTTGGTGCCATGGTCTAGTCATGAGGTCTGTGGAAGACAGGTTGGACTGGATGATCCTCGAGGTCTCTTCCAACCTTGGTGATACTGTGATAACAGTTTTTTAAACAGATGTGTCAACATACAGTGAAGTAGGTGTAACAGAAATAATCTCAGACAGGATGTGGTTTATGATTTTTATTTGGAGCCATGGTTTAGTGGTCAGGAGGTGTTGGCTAATAGGTTGGACTTGATGATCTCTGAGGTCTTTTCCAACCTGGGTGATTCTATGATTCTATTTCTCCCCACAGAATGGAATTCTAAGTAGCTTATCTTGTTGATGTATTTAGGGTTGGAAAAAAGTTGGGTGATTTTCCTAGTTAGGTGAGCGGTCTCCAGGAGCTGCACTGGGTTTTGTGGTTTCACATAAGTGCTTTGTCTTTAATTTTGCATCTCATTTTTAGAGGTAAGGAAACTTAATTGCCCTGTAAAGGCATGAGATTATCAATTGATTAAAAAATGGTTTAGTCTTTACAAAGAAGCAGAGCAAGGAGAAAGATAACTGTGCTTGTCTTTCCTTCAGTAATTGAACAATTTGATTAGTGTTCATTTTCACCTGAGTTAGTTCTGATGTGGGTTGTTTTTTTTCTAACTACAGAATTGGGCCTGCTCTTGGTGACGGTTCATTGCCTTTCCCCCTTGCTAGAGAGGCTCCTCAGGATAAGAGTCTTCATCTTGATTATGTGAATCATTTGAAGAAAGCATGCATTATGAACAGCTTGTTTCAGTACTACGTAGTGTTTACTCTCCAAATGAGGTGGCATCCTGGCCTGCATCAGGAATAGTGTGGCCAGCAGGAGCAGGGAGGTCATTCTGCCCTGTGCTCAGCACCGGTTAGGCCACACCTTGAGTCCTGTGTCCAGTTCTGGGCCCCTCAATTTAAGAAGGATGTTGAGACTCTTGAACGTGTGCAGAGAAGGGCAATGAGGCTGGGGAGGGGTTTGGAGCACAGCCCTGTGAGGAGAGGCTGAGGGAGCTGGGGTTGCTTAGCCTGGAGAAGAGAAGGCTCAGGGGAGACCTCATTGCTGTGTACAACTACCTGAAGGGAGGTTGTAGCCAGGTGGGGGTTGGTCTCTTCTCCCAGGCAACCAGTACCAGAACAAGAGGACACAGTCTCAAGCTGCACCAGAGGAGGTTTAGGCTGGAGGTGAGGACAAAGTTCTTCCCAGAAAGAGTAATTGGCCATTGGAATGTGCTGCCCAGGGAGGTGGTGGAGTCACCATCACTGGAGGTGTTCAAGAGGGGATTGGATGTGGCACTTGGTGCCATGGTTTAGTTAGTCATGAGATGTTGGATGATAGGTTGGACTTGGTGATCTTTGAGGTCTTTTCCAACCTTATTGATTCTGTGATTCTATGCACATTACCTAGTCTCTGTGCTGGTGCTGATGTAACTGAGTGCTCCCACTCTTTTCTAGCTGAAGAGATAAAAAAACTCCGGAAACAGCTGGATGAACTACAGAAGGAGAATGGGAGGTACATCGAGCTACTGAAAGCCAATGATATTTGCCTGTATGATGACCCTACCATCCACTGGAAAGGAAATCTCAAAAATGCAAAGGTCTCTGTTGTGATTCCTGGTGACCAGGTTCAAAAGAACATCATTGTCTATTCAAATGGGAGTCAACCCAATGGGAATAACCACGGAGCATCTGTCCAGGGAATAACCTTTAACATTGGTCATAATTTACAGAAGCAAACAGCCAATGTTGTGCCAGTCCAGAGAGCTTGCAACCTAGTGACTCCTGTGACTATTTCTGGTATTTACCCCACAGAAAACAAGCCATGGTCACAAAACACAGTTTCTCCACTGGCATCTGCTCAGACAGCTCCAGCAGGGAACGTTGTTGAGCTTTCCACCCCAGAGAATGAGCGCGGCGTGCACACTGCTGCTACTGCCAGCTCACAGAGCACATCTCAATCCAGAACAGAACGGGAACTACAGTGTTCTTCCAGTAATGCACTACAGAATAAGCAAAATCTCCCCAGAAGTAAAAATGAAGAGGAGGGCACTAAACTAACAAAGAAAACGCTCCTGCCAGGAGTCAGCCTTCCTTCCAACGCCTCGACGGAAGCCTCCCAAGTTCAACAGGTAAATGCAACTTGTACAAACAGACACAGTTCTAGGAGTGACCTTCAGGAAAGCTCTGTCATTTCCACCACAAACACAGCTTGTGTGTCATCTGCAAGAGTGTCTACTGCAGACAGTTTTTCCTCTGTAAATGTCCTCAAAAGTGCAGACTTGGTAAGCAGCGCTGGGACGCTGGTGACTTGTGCAGCAGAAGGCTTGAAGGCTGCCACGGCAATAAGCACCCTGCCTGCCAGTCCCTTGGAGAACTGCTGGTCTTTTTCAGGCTCTTCAGGAGTTGGCACTTCAGACTTGAAAAACATGAGTAGCCTTACACGGATGCCTTCAGCTGGAAACACACAGACCACATGGACAACTTTGCAGCTAGCAGGAAATACTGTTCAGCCTCTAAGCCAAACGCCATCCAGTATAATGACCGCACTGGTGGAGCCAGTTAACGGTGCTGGTACTGTGTCTTCTGCTCACAGCAGGCCTTTGACTACGAGTATCAGTTTGAATACTTCTCTGCCTGGGGATGGTCAGGCAGCTGAGCACATTGTAGTTACGTTGCCCTCATGCCCACCCTTACCTATGCAGCCATTAATCAGCCAGCCGCAGGTTAAAACTCAGGCTGCAGGAAATCTCCTTCCACTGAATTCAGCTATGCAGGTGATTCACATGGCTCAGCCCGTCGCGTCGGCTGTTACAGGAGCACCGCCTAACCAGAACGTCATCATTCTCCAGCCTCCAAACCCTGCTCCGTGCCCTCCAATTGTGAGAGCAGAAGTTCCCAGCCAAAATGTCAGTCAGCAGATTGTGATTATACAAGCTGCTAATCAGCCACCTCTTCCCCTCCTCTCCGCTCAGCCTTCTGCTGCTGCTGTAAGAGTTCCTGTGAATGGGCCGACTGCAGTAGCCAACTCTAGCAGCTCTGTCCAAAACACTGCTCTTCCACAGACTTTTGGGGGGAAGCACCTTGTCCATATATTACCAAGACCATCCTCTTTGCCATCTTCTAGCTCTACCCAAACATTTTCTGTTACAATGTCAAATCAACAGCATCCTCAAACTATCTCATTAAATGGGCAGCTTTTTGCATTGCAGCCTGTGATATCTTCATCTGGAGCTTCAAATCAGGCCCCTATGCAAATTATCCAACCCACCACCAGCGAAGATCCAAATACCAATGTTGCCCTCAATACATTTGGTGCTTTAGCTAACCTCAATCAAAGCATATCCCAAATGGCAGGACAGAGCTGCTTACAGTTGTCTCTCAGCCACCCTACCAATCCCACAACTGTCAATAACCCCATTGCCACAGTCAACTGTGTGTCATTACCAACTTCTGTGGCCTCTTCAGTACCGGCAGAGGTTTCAGGGTTAACGAGCACATCTAATTCCACAAACGCTTCCCCCAAAAAAGCACTTCCTGGCTTGCCCTCCAGTGCAAAATCAAAGAGGACTAACAAAAAGCCGAGTACAAAGAAACACCAAGCAGTCAGCAGTAAAGTGTCCTGCCCAGCACTTCCTTGCAAAGATGCTGGGAAGGTGGACTCTGCTCCCGTGGAAACGGTGGCAAAGCATTCAAACGGTGAGAGGCCGCTTGAAAGCGCTCCGACAGTGTCGCAGGCTTCGGCGACATCCCAGGCAAGCAGCGTGGCGCCACCGAGCGGGGTTGGCGTTTCTGGCTGTCATTCTAAAGAGACTGCGAGCCCTGAACAGGCAGCCAAAACCCACCCTGCCCCCGAGCCCAGCTCAGCAGAGGCGCCTGCTTCCTTGCCGCCGGAGACCGTCGTGTCAGAGCAGCTGACACTCGTCCCGCCGAGTGCCGAAGACACTGCTCCCCTACAGCAGCCTCACGGGCCTCAGAGCCAGCCACCAGCCAGCTCTGCCTTGTCAGAGTCTCCCAAACCCTCTGAACCCCCCAGCACCTTAACATCCTCTAGTACAGAAGCACATTCTCAGGTTGCTGGGACAGCAGCAGCACAGAGCAGCATAGCAGGTCATGCTTCCAAAGCAAGAACAGTTTCAGAGTCCTGCAACGTCACACAGGATTCCTCAGTGGTAATGCAAGATACAGACTTGATAGAAGGACAGGGTCTAACCAAAATGCTGTCTGATCTCACAAAAGAAAGAACAACTGTGGAGAAAACATCTTCATTTGCTGTTCAGAGGGAGCATTCTAATTTTCCTGTGGAAAACTCTAATAAATCAGCAGAATCGAATGTTGATTTGCCTGAGAAGCAGGAACTCTTGCTAATGAACACAGAAGGTGATAGTCTCTCCCAGCATCACTCCTGCATTTCTGATCAGGAAGTAGTGAGTGCTTCCCTTATCGCTAGCAGGCAGGCAGACTCCCCGATGTCAACCAGTTCTGGCAGCAGTCGAAGCTTCTCGGTTGCGTCCATGTTACCGGATACCACCAGAGAAGATGTTACGAGCAGCACCTCAACCAGTACATGCAACAGCTGCACATTTTCAGAACAGACTGACATTGTAGCTCTTGCAGCAAGAGCTATTTTTGATCAGGAAAACCTTGAGAAAGGTGGAGGAGGAGGAATACAGGTGAACATGAGGGATGCCATCTCTAAGTCAGCTGAGGTTGCACCGTTGGAGAGAGAGCAGCAGCCTTTTAAACCTCAACCAGTGAAAGAAAGCAATGCAGGACCGTTGGAAGCAGCAGCAAACAAATTCAGTGCTCAAGATACAGTGCAGGCAAATGTTGACAGACAGGTTGAAAAGCCAAGCTGCTCCATAGGAGCTGTGGAAACATCAAACACTTCTTTGCAGATTTCTGCTTCCCAGTCACCCAGCATAACCAGTTTAAGCGTGAACAACCTAGTCCACCAGAGCCGCATTGTCCATCCCCTTGTGAGCTGCTCGAGTTTAGCCCGGTCTTCAGAGCCAGCCAGCGTCCCTGCAACTGTGAGCCTCTCCCTTCCATCTAGCACGTACGTCAATCAGTCTCCAGCACCTGCTATGATGAGTGACTATGCTCAGGAACAACTGAATACTATCAGGGCAAGCACCATGCAGGCTCCCCAGCTGCAGGAATCGCATCTAAAGCAGCAGAACCACGAAGGCCGCAAAGACTCTGCCAAGCGGGCTGTTCAGGATGACCTTCTGCTCTCTACGGCCAAGAGGCAAAAGCAGTGCCAGACAACACCCATAAGGCTTGAAGGGATGGCACTGATGAACCGAACACCAGAGAGCATTGCTGAGCAAACACAAATGCTAGTCAGTCAGATTCCTCCTAATTCATCCAATTCAGTGGCATCGGTGAGCAATCAAGGGCACAGCGATGGCCTTAACAGGTTATTCCCGTCCAACAGCAACTTTGTGCCACCAGCTTTGAGACAAACTGAAGTTCAGTGCAGTTCTCAGCCATCAATTTCAGAGCAGCAAGGCCAGGCAGGGCAGCACCTGCAGCCAATTCAACATGTTCCTTCTCAAGGCATATCTCACCTCCACAGTAATCATCCATACTTAAAGCAGCAGCAGGCTGGTCAGTTAAGAGAAAGGCACCACTTGTATCAGCTGCAGCACCACATCGCTCACGGGGAAAACTCAGTCCACTCTCAACCCCACGGTGTCCACCAGCAGCGAACCATACAGCAGGAGGTGCAGATGCAAAAGAAACGAAATCTCATCCAGGGAACGCAAGCCACACAGCTCTCTCTACAGCAGAAACACCACGGAAGCGACCAGACACGGCAAAAAGGTGGTCAGCCTCATCCTCATCACCAGCAAATGCAGCAACAGATGCAGCAGCACTTTGGAGCTTCCCAGCCTGAAAAGAACTGTGAAAATCCTGCAACCAGCAGAAACCATCATAACCACCCTCAGAGTCATATAAGTCAGGATATTATGCATCAACAGCAACAAGAGGTTAGCAGCAGACAGCAAGGTTCAGCTTCTGAGCATGTGTCAGGGCACAATCAGATGCAAAGACTTATGACCTCAAGGGGCTTAGAGCAGCAAATGGTGTCCCAGGCAAGTATCGTCACCAGACCATCAGACATGACATGCACCCCTCACAGGCAGGAAAGAAACAGAGTCTCCAGCTACTCCGCTGAGGCACTCATTGGGAAGACACCCTCTAATTCAGAGCAGAGAATAGGACTCTCTCTTCAAGGCTCTAGGATTTCTGAGCAGCTTGAAATGAGAAGCTATCTCGATGTTTCTAGAAATAAAGGGTTGGTGATTCACAATATGCAGGGCCGCTTATCCGTCGACCACACGGTTGGCTCGGACGTGCAGCGCCTTTCCGATTGTCAGACATTTAAGCCAGCTGCACCCAACCAACAGCCAACCAGCAATTTCGATGTGCAGGCTTCAAGAAACAGTGAGATTGGTAATTCTGTGTCATCCCTCCGAGGCATGCAGTCACAAGCGTTTCGGATCGGTCAAAACACGGGGCCGTCCATAGAGAGACAGAAGAGATTGCCCTACCAGCCAGTGCAGGGTATTCCAACGGGGAACACCCTGCCGCCAAGGGAAAATGAAAACACGTGCCACCAAAGCTTTATGCAGAGTTTACTCGCCCCTCACCTGGGTGATCAAGTTAGTGGAAGCCAAAGATCGATCCCAGATCATCAAAGGAACACGCAGTGTGGTGCCTCCTCCACAATCGAGTACAACTGTCCCCCAGCACGGGAAGGCGTCCACATCCGACGAGAGGGCGATGGCCAGAGCAGGGAGAGCTGTGACATGTCTATCGGTGCGATCAACACAAGGAACAGTTCTCTGACGATTCCGTTCTCAAGTTCTTCTTCCTCAGGCGATATTCAGGGTCGCAATACAAGCCCCAACATCTCTGTGCAGAAATCCAACCCCATGAGGATGACGGACAGTCACGGAACCAAGAGCCACATGAACCCGCCTGTTTCTAGCAACATGCACGGAGTTGTGAGGCCCAGTCACCCTCACCCTGCGGTTTCCCATGGAAATGGCGAGCCAGGGCCTCCCTCTGTCCGTCAGCCAAACTCCTCGGTCACTCAGCGGTCGAGGCATCCTCTGCAAGATAACGCGGGGTCTAAAATACGTCAGCCCGAGAGGAATCGATCTGGAACTCAAAGGCACGGAAATGTCTTTGACCCTAGTCTTCCCCATCTTCCCCTCTCCACCAGCAGCAGTATGATCCTTGGGCGCCAGCAGTCTGCAATAGAAAAGAGAGGAAGCATCGTCCGATTTATGGCCGATGGCCCTCAAGTGTCCAACGACAACGCGGCCCCCGACCAACATACTCTCTCTCAGAATTTTGGATTCCCTTTCATTCCAGAGGGGGGCATGAACCCCCCAATAAACGCCAACGCCTCTTTCATCCCGCCGGTCACTCAGCCCAGTGCCACTCGGACACCAGCTCTAATCCCGGTGGATCCTCAGAATACGCTACCGTCCTTCTACCCGCCTTACTCTCCTGCCCACCCTACCCTTTCCAATGACATTTCTATCCCTTACTTTCCCAATCAAATGTTTCCTAACCCGAGCACGGAGAAGCCAAGCAGCGGAAGTCTAAACAATCGATTTGGATCCATTTTGTCTCCTCCCAGGCCTGTTGGGTTCGCTCAGCCGAGTTTTCCTTTGCTTCCAGACATGCCGCCGATGCACATGACCAACACGTCGCACTTATCCAACTTTAACTTGACGTCTTTGTTTCCAGAGATAGCCACAGCTCTTCCTCCAGATGGTTCAGCAATGTCTCCTTTGCTTTCCATCGCAAACACATCTGCTTCAGATTCTTCCAAGCAGTCCTCAAACCGACCTGCCCACAATATAAGCCATATTCTAGGTCACGACTGCAGCTCAGCTGTGTGAAAACTTGTAGGCTGACTATGAGTCCAGTGTGGTGTTTATATACTTAAAGAAGGAAATGGATCTTGCTCACATCCCTGAAGAGACCATCCACAGCTTCACTCTTGGTTTGGCTAAATGTATGTGTAAGGATACTTCTGGTATTTGTAGACACGCTGTGTTTCCATCCACCTTACTAACTCTAAAGCACCAGTGCCTATAGCAATGCTTACTTACTAGTAAACAGTAAGGATGCAACATTGAGAGCTGTGCAAATATTGGTTGTTGATTTTCCAACGATCAAGTTTGATGCCCTGGGTCGTTCCAGGGTAAGGGCCACCCTCTGTGATACCTGGATGTGAAGAAAGCGGGGAGAAGCATCCATCTAGGAGACAGGAAACAAAGGCTACAGGTTTGGTTTTCTTTCTGATGCGTTTAGCTGAACCTACACACAAGCTTGAAGTGGCTTGGGTTCCTCTCTTTGCTTTGTGAAATACCTTCAGGAGCCTCAACACAAGTCAAGTCTGTGTTCACCCAGCATTAATTGATAAAGGCATCTGTTGTGCAGCTTTTTGTTCGAAGCTTGTCGCATGCACTTGACATAAGGCTGACTTTACCTGGCAAAGATCACTGTGTGTTCCCATGGTCAGCAATTAAAAATACTGGTTTAGAAAATGTAAGGTTTCTTTAACCCATGATGTTCTGTTTCTGAGAAGACTTTTTTGGCTGGATCTGTTTGAATGATGACTTCAGTTACTGCTGAACTTGGTTGGTGTTTTAACGTAGCTTGCGACTCCTCCTTGCGTAGTCAGCAGAGACAGCAATCGTATTTATTGCCATTTCGTTGTTCATATGCTGCAAGTTACCTCAGGGTGGGGTTTGCACCTTGTTTAGCACCTTCTTAATGTCTTTGGGTTGGTTTTTTTCCCCCCTCTTCCCTTCTTTGGACCACGCTCAAACGGCAGCTTTCTGAGAGTGCAGCCCTTTGTTGTTGTACCAGGCAGCGCACCTGCTGCGGGAGGCAGACTGAGCCTGCGGCGTCCCACAGAACCCGTGGGGAGCCCTGGGGGCGCAGTTTTTACCTGACCTTGCTGACAGCATCCGGCCCAAATTAATATCAGTACTCTGCACTTGAATGCACCTTTTGTCTAAACCCATGAGATTGTGGCTGGAGGAGGAAGGTGAATGTGTCAGGGCTGGAGACGGCAGGGCGATTGGAGCACCGCAAGCAAGGGGCCTGTGTCTGCATGTGCGTGAGAGGTGGAGTGAATGTGCAACTCCAGGACTTCCACTCACTTTGATCTCATTTCTTCTAAAGGAAAGGGAAGAACTAGGTAAGTTTTATTTATTTAATGGCTCTGCAGTGTGCTTGTCTTCAAGCAAGGCAGAAATACTTGTCTTTTACTTTTTATGTGCTTGGAAATACCATTCTGATTTGGATTCCTCACAGTAACAGTGTGACCTCAGGTTTTAGCCAGCTGGGCAGTGGCTAAAACCGCGCCAGGAGCCTCTTCTCTGGGCTGTGTACACTTGCCATAGTTGTGTGTTGCCCACCAGTGCATCACCTTGCTGCTGCTAGGGTCTGAGCACAGTTTCTTCCCCAGTGCCTCTCCTAGTGGGGGCATGGGGAGAAGCAGACTCCTTGGGATTTTATGCTTGGTTTGTTTGTTTGGTAGCTTTTTTTGGTGAGGGTTTTGTGTTTGTTTTTCCTTTGAAAGGCAGAAAGGAAGATGTTGCTCTGTCTCCAGTAACAGGCCCCACAAAGAGGGACCTGAATGGTTTTTCCATAGCTTGACTGCCTCATTTCTGCCAAGCCCTTTTACACTGATCCAAGAAAGTAGGGAGGCTTAGAATTACAGAAAGAAAAGGCTGTGCCTGTAGTCCATCCTGCTGTGGTCCCCACTCTTGTGAGCTGCTGTCTGATGGCTTTTCTCCTGCAAAGTTAAGTCAAAGGGTTCTGATTCAAACAGGGAATCGCTTCTTAAGGCAGGTGGCACTTACCTCAGGGCACCCAATCTAAATGGTGCATCAGTTCTCTGCACTTCTTAAAAGTAAGAGATTGGATAGCCACAGCATGGCAGCTTGTCTTGAGCTGCACTGTGAAATGGGCTGCCAGTGCACAGAGGCCGACCCAGTGGCAGCAACTGGCCTGTGCAGAGCTGGAGGGCTGGGAATGATGGTCAGTCCTCACCTCCAACTAAGTGTCCTGCAGGTCTGGGTGTTACCTGGTGAGACTCTTGATCAGACTGATTCTCCTAACACAGGAGGTCTCAGAGTGGTGGTGAAATGAGTTCTGAGAGGATGAGTGGCTCTGTAGGGTGTGGATGATAGAGGCAGAGGCATTGAATCTGCAGCTGTGATGTGTGCTGCTATGTAACTCACTGAGGCCTTGAAGAGGGGAGCACAAAGGCCCTTCCTGCTCTCCTCAAAGGGCACCATGTGCACAGTGGCTTTCAAGACAAAGTAGTGAAAAATTAAGCTCTGGCTTCCAGGACTTTAGGATATAAAGATGTTCATCTCGCTCATCACTCCACACAGGACCACATTACTTTTCTCTGCTAGGAAAAAATGTTTGTGGTGTCTTTGAAATCTGGAGCAAGCTTGTAAATTTATACAGAGCAGTTGCAAGAGCTGAGTGTTCATATAGGCCCAGGAGGCCTGATGGGATTCTTCCACCTGGGAGTACCAAAGGAGCTAGTGGATGTTACTGTAGGAGCCCTCTCAATCATCTACCAAAGGCCTTGGGAGTCTGGGGAGGTCTTTGCTGAGTAGAAGCTTGCCAGTGTTATTCCAGCATGAGGGAAGGCCCAGGGAACTACAGAGCTGTTGAGTCTAAGCTCTCTTCCTGGACATATTATGAAGAAAGGCATTTAAAGAATAATTCAGTCCTAGTCAGCCTGGGTTCCTCTCCTAATTTGATATCCTTGATATATGGTATTATAAGGTCACCTACCCAGTGGGTGAAGGGAAGGCAGTGGATCTAGTTCCCCTTTTTAGTAAGGCTTTTGATGCTGACCCTCACAGCATCCTTCTGGTCAAGTTGTCCAGCTGTGGGATGTGTGGCTTCATGGTGTGCTGAGTGAAGACCTGGCTGCAGGGCAAAGCTTAAAGGGTTGTAGTGAATAGGGCCACTTCTGGCTGGTGACTGGTCACCAGTGGTGTTCCTTGGGGCTTAATTCTAGGGCCAGTTCTGTTCAATATGTTTATCAATAATCTGGATGCAGGAATTGAATGCACCATTAGCAAGCCAGGAGGGCAAACTGCATCAAATACAACACAAAGAGCCAGTCAAAAGAGGTGATCATCCCACTGTGTGGCCTCACCTGGAACGCCGGGTGCGGGTCTGGGTCCTTGAATGCAGCCAGAGGAGGCCAACACAGCTGGAAGGAAGGTCCTGTGAGGGGCAGATAAAAGACTCTGGTCTTGTCTGGTTTGAAGGAAAGAAGGCTGAGGGCTTGCTCTCCACTGCTTCCTGAGAGGGGGAAGTGGAGAGGGAAGTGCTGAGCTCCTCTCTGTGGTACCCAGTGGTAGAACACATGGGAATGATTCAAAACTGCACCAGAGAAGGTTCAGACTGGACATTAGGAAGCATTTCTTTGCCAAAAGGGTGGTGA
This sequence comes from Dryobates pubescens, assembly GCF_014839835.1. Taxonomy (NCBI): domain Eukaryota; kingdom Metazoa; phylum Chordata; class Aves; order Piciformes; family Picidae; genus Dryobates; species Dryobates pubescens. Next base: position 40,644,706 of record NC_071619.1, on the reverse strand, counting down.
CATTGCAACAGGCTATCCAGTGAGGTGGTCAGTGCCCTGCTCCTGGGGCATTTGGACAGTGCTCTTAAATAACCATAGCTTTTGGTCAGCCTTGAAGTGGTCAGGCAGTTGGAGGCTGGGGGTCCCTTCCAACTGACATACTCCTGTTCTATTTTGTCCTATCTATTTAGTCCTTCATACTGATTTCATTATTCATTTCACTGGTGTCCTATTGTGATTGAAAGGGATCCTGAGTGTCCACAACAGATGATGTCAGCTATGATTTTGTGGTTTGGTTTGCTGGGGTTTCTCAACACTGGCCCTCATTTTCTGAAGAGACACCATGTCAGTGGCTTTCACGTGCCCCCTGTCTGTTTACAAAGATGACCCCAAATGCCAGCCTTGTTCACAGGAGCCCTGTGGTGGCAGGTAGTGACAGCACAGCATTTAGTGACACAAAGGCCATTGCAGTTTTGGAGGAACTGCAGAGTTTTGTGGGGTGTCACTCAAAAGTGATGACCATGCAATCCTCAGTCTTCCCCAGAGAAGTGCCCCTGGCATTGTTGTGAAGGAGTGTGGTGATTTCTGCATGGTCACCATGCCTCCTTGTTGGCCTCCTCAGGGCTTTCTCTGACACCAGCTGAGAAGAGAATGTTGGCCTCCCTGAGCACAGCAGTGTCTGTCTAAAGTTCAACCACACAGCAGTGGGAGTCTTTTTACGTGCCAGAAGTGATGCTGAATGAATGATCCTATGGCAGTGGTGTGGGATCAGGAGACCACAATGAAAAGCACTGTAGGCAGACCTAGCTGTGAGAGCTTCAGATCAACACTCTTGTCCAAATTCCGCTGCTTGCACTGCTCTGTTGTGCAGTTCCTTTGCCTGACTGTCCAAGACTGTCTTTGGGTGCTGAATCTGTCCAGCTCCCCCGACTGAAGAGCACCTTGTGGGTTTGCTGCAGGGCTCAGCTTCGAGCATCTTCATGCTGCTACGCCTTTAGGAGGAACAGTGGGTGGGCAAAAAGAGAGGAAAAGAGGTGTTACAGTTCACACCAAAATCGTGTGCTAGGTCATTTTTGTCAGTCTGTAATTATGCAATGGTTTGGGGTTCTCTCTTCACCACAAACTGCTGGGCCCTGCTGGTCCACCTTGACCACGCTCCCTGCCTGCAGCTTCGCAGGTCGCTTTGTGCCACCGACAGCTCTGTGGTGTTTCAGCTCCCAAGTGCTGACCCCTTCCCGGGGCTGGGGGATGAAGAGTGATTGCAACACCTTTGTCACGGAGTGCAAACTGCTTTCTCCTTTCCTTGCCCTTTCCCCTGAAGCTGTTGGCCTCAGGTATCAGGCTGCTAAGATGCTAAAGGCGGCTCACCTGCCCTCAGTCTGTGTTCGCTGGGGTTTTGCCCTGGGGGGGGATTTGGGGTTGGGTTTTTTGTTGGTGTTTCGTGGTGGTTTGGTTTGAATTGAAAACAGTTTGAAAAAGAGGCTTCTCTGAGTTTTTCAGCTCAAGTGATTCTGTTTTACTTGTTAAGACAACTCAACAGCTACATTTTCTTCAGCCAACATCTACGACCCCCCCACTTTATCTTTTGCTCCTAAGAATTCCCTAGCAGTTAACAGTTCCCTTTTTTCCCCGGAGATCCATTTGTGAGTTTAATGGGCAGTTTGTTAGCCCAAGAATGGCAGTTTGTTAGCCCAAGAATGGCAGTTTGCTCTTCCCTGATCCTTTTTGAAGGTTACCTATACTAAGCAGGGGTTTGTTTTGGCTTTGAAGCAAGGCCAAATAGCCAGGACTGTTCAATTTAGCCGAATGAGCAGCAGAAGGGAGATACTCACCACTACCTCTAAGCTGTTGTGGCTTTCAGCTCGCCCTAAATGGCTTCAATGAGCTGTCTAGGGCTGGGCTGCATGCATGGCAGGGTAGTCCTTGGTTAATCCCTTACAAAGCCTCAGAGAGTAAGAGTAGAATCAGAGCAAGCACACAGTACAACAGTCATACCCTAACTTTTACATGCCTTGTCATCAAGAGAAAGGGCCTCATTTAAGAACAGCTAAGGAAACAGAGAACTGAAGTGCTTTGAGCCAGGGGCTGAGCCTCACTGGGTATGTGTTTTCTAGCTCCTGCTCCCAGCTCCAGTCACTCTGCTGCTGCTGCTGCCCAGGTGGAAGGAAGAACACCTGTCTGGAAAAGAAAATATCCAGCTATGCTGTGCTAGGACAGAGCCTCCTGAAGTTTTGCACAGATGTCCTACTGCACTTTAAGGATGCGCTGCTGCTGCTGCTGCTGCGGTTGGTGACTAGTGCTGTAGCAGGAAACAAATCCTGTGTCAGGGCAACCCTAGAGAGCATGGCTGGAGAACAGGAGTTGGTGCATTATTTCTGATCTCTCGTTATCTCCTTACTCAAAGGAGTATCTCACCTTACTCAAAGGTCAGTGTGCAGTCCTGGCTCAAGGACTTGGTCACAAAACTCATGCTGAGGCTGGATGGCTGAGTGTAGTCAGCTGTGGTCTGTTGTTACTCCCCAAATGAGTTCCATGCTCATCTCTTGGGGAACAGTCTTACTTGGAGTGGAAAGACAGAAAGCATTAAATCTATTTATACCACATTGGTAACATTTGTGTTGTTTTCTGAGGCAGTGCTGTAAGGAGCTCTGTTCTTGATCCTCACCTAACCTCAGTTACCTGCTACTGCTGTTCCCTTCTCCCACTGCCCCAGCACGGAGAGCTGCCACACGGACAGGCCAGCGCAGACGCAGGTTTGCATGCTGAGGGGGGTTTCCAACCTCCTCCCACCTCTCTGCTCCCTGGAGAAACTCTCAAACCTCAGAGCACCAACACTTTACTCCCTGGAGTTGTACTCAGCAAGTTACTCTGTGGTGAAACACAGAGCAGAGACTTTTTGAGGCTAAGGCTCCAAACCCATCCTCTCTGCTTAGTCCCACAGGAGCCATTTGTTATTTGCTGAGAGCAGCTCTCATAAGAGGATTTTCTGTTCAAAAAAAAAAGGGGGCATTTCTTTCTGCTTCACCCAAAGTATTTTCACAAGGAGATTTCCAAGTCTGCTGGGTCACATATGCAAACCAAGCAAGCTCCCAGCGTGTCGTAGCCCTGCTCCTGCCCGCTCGCGGTGAGAAGGGACGCAGACACGGATTGCTGCCAGAGGAGATGGTTAATCAAAGAGACTGCTGCCCTCCACACTCCATTATTTATATTCAGCCCAGAGTTCTCTGCTGAGTGCTTCTGCGTTCTCTAGCTGCACATCACTTGGGTACAGCCCAGGTGGAGAGCCCTCACTGTTTTGTAAGGGGGAAGACAAAAGGCAGTGGGCATCGCTAGTGAAGGAAGAGGAACATCACCTCCCAGCTGTAAATAAGATCCTGCTCCAGTTATTTTGGCATCTTTTTACAAGTGTGTTGCATTCAGGTGTAAATATCCCAAACCATCATCTTGGTCAGAGGGCTGAGATTTCTACTGGCGGCTGTAACACTTTGTTTAATAGTTGTAATAATTATTTGTACAAACAGGATAGTATTTTATTAAAAAAAAAGAAGAAAACTGCTCCTTGCCTGCTGTGTGCTTCCTGGGAGGGCTCCAACCTCCTCTCCTTCCATGCCCAGGTGACTGCCTGCTGGATGTGGGGCAGGCTGGGGATGTAGTTACCTGGACTTCAGCAAGGCCTTTGACACCATCCCCCACAGCAAACTCCTGGCCAAGCTGTCAGCCCCTGGCTTGGACAGCAGCACTCTGAGCTGGGTTAGGAACTGGCTGGAGGCTGAGCCCAGAGAGTGGTGGTGAATGGTGCCACAGCCAGCTGGCAGCCAGGCACCAGTGGTGTGCCCCAGGGATCAGTGCTGGGCCCCATCCTGTTCCATATCTTTATAGATGATCTGGATGAGGGCATTGAGTCCATCAGCAGTAAAGTTGCAGATGACACCAAGTTGGGGGCAGGAGTTGATCTGTTAGAGGGTGGAAGAGCTCTGCAGAGGGACCTTGACAGGCTGGACAGATGGGCAGAGTCCAAGGGCAGGAGATTGAACACATCCAAGTGCCAGGTTCTGCACATTGGCCACAACAACCCCAGGCAGTGCTACAGGCTGGGATCAGAGTGGCTGAGAGCAGCCAGGCAGAGAGGGACCTGGGCGTACTGGTCAATGGTAGGCTGAAGATGAGCCAGCAGTGTGCCCAGGTGGCCAAGAAGGCCAATGGCATCCTGGCCTGCATCAGGAACAGTGTGGCCAGCAGGAGCAGGGAGGTCATTGTGCCCCTGTACTCAGCACTGGTTAGGCCACACCTTGAGTCCTGTGTCCAGTTCTGTGCCCCTCAGTTTAGGAAAGATGTTGAGTTGCTGGAAGGTGTCCAGAGAAGGGCAACAAAGCTGGGGAGGGGTCTGGAGCACAGCCCTGTGAGGAGAGGCTGAGGGAGCTGGGGTTGCTTAGCCTGGAAAAGAGACTGGCCATTGGAATGTGCTGCCCAGGGAGGTGGTGGAGTCACCATCACTGGAAGTGTTTAGGAAGAGAGTGGATGAGGCACTTGGTGCCATGGTTTAGTTGATCAGATGGTGTTGGGTGAGAGGTTGGACTTGATGCTCTCAAAGGTCTCTTCCAACCTGGCTAATTCTATTCTATCCTATTCTCTCTCTGTGTGGGTGAGAGGACATGACCTGAAGTTGCCCCAGGAGAGGTTTACTTTGGATAGCAGAATACACTTCACTGAAAGGGTTCTCAAGAACTGGAAGAAGATCCCCAGAGAGGTAGTTGAATCCTCATCCCTGGAGGTGTTTCAGAGATGCAGAGGTGTGGTGCTGAGGGACATGATTCAGCACCAGATTTGGTAGAGTTAGATGAGTCTTTTTGGTTGGAGAAGACCTCAATGATGAGAAGAGCACAGGCGAGGCAAGAGAGATCATGCTGCTACTGGGGGAGGCAGAGCAGAGCCTGCTGGGCAGCAATTTTCTGGCCCTGCACCACTCAATTGCTTGACCCAAGCAGAGCACTGCACTGGCTTTCACTCAGGGAACTAGAGTCCCAGGCTGCTGGAGGCCTGGGGAAGGCACAGGAGGTGGGGCACAAATGACACAGGCCAAGGGCTAGTTGTGATTTTGCTTATCAACCCAGCAATCTCATCTCATGCCTTGGCAAGTAAGCCTGAGCATTTAAAGACCAAATACAGAAAGCTTAGGGCAGGTGTTCCAGGGCAGGTACAGCTTCCACAACATACAGCTATTCTGGAAGTCACTACTTACAGCCAGGCCAGCTCCTACTGCCTTTGAGCTCCTCAGCCCCTGCCATGAGCCACTGAAACCTTCTGGGGGGGATTCACCAGAAACCTGAACTGCTTGCTTCCCTTTCCAGAGGTGTTAGAGCAGCTTGTGCTGAGCACAGGAGAGATGAGCATGTGATGGTGGAAGCAGGGCCTCCCACTCTTGCCACAGAATGCCAGAATAGCCCAGCCCCCCTGCTAGAGCAGGATCACCTTTCTAGATCTCCTTTCTAGGATCTCTTCTGAGATCACACAGGAACATGTCCAGGTGGGGTGCTAATGCTTCCAGAGGTGGAGACTTCACCACCTCTCTGGGCAGCCTGTTCCAGTGCTCCAGCTCCCTCAAAGGGAAGATGTTTTCTCTTAAGTTCAAGTGAAACCTGCTGTGTTCTGGTTTGTCCCCACTTCCCCTTGACCTGTTGAAAAGAGCCCAGCCCCACCACCTTAACTTCCCCCCTTCAGCTATTGATAGGCATCTCAAAGATCCCCTCAGTCTTCTCCAGGCTAAAGAGCCCCAGGTCTCTTATCAAGGCACCCCTGCAGCCACCAGGTGGGAGAAGTGAAGTAAGAACAGAAACCAGCAGGCAGGGCACAGCTAAGAGGAAATGTCAGGATCTGATGCACGGAGCTGGAGGCACAGAAGCAGCAAGGAGCCTATTCCAACCCTTCCATCTCCTTAGGCTTGAGGTAAGTTTAATTCTCTCACTTTTTCCTGCTTGTTCTATGCTGTTCTCCACCCTTCTCCAAGCCCTCTCTTCCTGACTGCTGCCACCTTGCCATTTGCATGCTGTGCTCATCTCTGCTCAGCTCAGCAGGCCCATATGTTGCTCTCCTACCTCCTACACTGAGACTTCCAACTGCTTTTCAACATGATTTTTTTCCCCAGGTTCCCATTTAGAGAAGATACTCACTCAGCTTCCTAGCTAGAAGGAAACACAAGCTCAGAACAAGGTCTGAGACCACAGGCTAGGAAAGACACAGGAAGACAGAGAAGGAAAATGTGTGCCCCAAACTGGCTGGACTTTAAGGCACACAAGCCCTTCTTCAGTCTGCCACAGAAGAAACATTCCTCCTACTCCAACACCTTGCCCTGGATCCTTCTACACACCACAAAAGACACCAAGAGCAGAGCACACTTGTACAAGAGGAAAAGCTGTTCACCTAAACACAGGGTGAGGGCAGTCCTGCCAGGCAAGAGCTTATCCTGCACCTCACTAAGCAGGAGCATGAAGGCAGCACAGCAAGTGAAGAGGACTTCAGATTAGACTCACAAACAGCAGGATCCAACACTGGACCCTCCAGCTCTAAGTCCCCCTCAAACACCTGCAGGTACACCAGTTCTTGTCTTGATGTGCCATGACAAGAGATTCCTCAACTGGTAGAATAGAATTAACCAGGTTGGAAAAGACCTTCAAGATCATCCAGTCCAACCTATCACCCAGCACCATCTAATCAACTAAACCATGGCACCAAGTGCCTCATCCAGTCTCTTCCTAAACACCTCCAGGGAAGGTGACTCCACCACCTCCCTGGGCAGCACATCCCAAGGGCCAATCTCTCTTGCTGGGAAGATGTCCCTCCTCTCCCTGTCTCTCCAGCTCAAGGGGACTGAGGGAGGCAGCATTTGCTAATTCTAGCAAGAAGCAGTGGTTAGACACCACCCTGGAGCCTCTGGCCTGGCATGCCCCATTCACATAGATACTTCATGGAATGCTGTCATTGCATGGTAAAATTGCAGCTGCAAGGCATGATTGCAGCATAGCCACCAGAGAAACCTGGCAGTTAAAAGATGAAGGCTAGTGAAGTTCCTGCAGGAGGCAGATGCTCTAACTTGTGAGCCTCAGGCAAGGCAGTATCCACACTTTTAATCACCCCAGCAAAGCCTCCCACCTCGACAAGCTCCTACCCTAGGAGAGATCTACACATCTCCTTCCAGCTCCCAGAGGAGCAAGGCAAGCTTTGGTTTTATGCGTCATGGGAGTTGGTGTTCAACTTGCTGCTGCTGGCAGGATGTATTCAGACCAGACAACCCCCCAGCACTCAGGGACTGATCCTGCCCGCCACAGCACTGCTGTCCTGCAAGCACCTCCCTAAACAAAGCCTTATAACCCACCCTGAAGGAACACATGGTGCTTGACCTGAACTTTTTCAAGGCATTTACTAGAGTAAGGTACTGTTCATGGAGGTAGTGATAGGACTAGGGGGAATGGAATGAAGCTGGAGGTGGGGAGATTGAGGCTGGAGGTGAGGAGGAAGTTCTTCCCCATGAGAGTGGTGAAGCCCTGGAATGGGTTGTCCAGGGAGGTGGTTGAGGCCCCATCCCTGGAGGTGTTTAAGAGCAGGCTGGATGAGGCTGTGGCCAGCCTGATCTAGTGTGGGGTGTCCCTGCCCATGGCAGGGGGGTTGGAACTAGATGATCCTTGTGGTCCCTTCCCACCCTGACTGATACTATGAAGGTCCCTGGTGAAGAGTTCCATCAGGAAACTTTCTCCTGCTACCTCCCCCAGTTCTGGCCCCAAGGCACTGCCCCTCTTGCTCTCCCTAGCTCACTGTCCTGGTGTAAGACAGCCTGCTCTAACAAGCAAGCTGCCCCCATGATGCTCACCCAGCAGCAAACAACGTTGACCATGACCATTAGAGAAGCACATCACCTTAGAATAGAATAGACCAGGTTGGAAGAGACCTTCAAGACCATCGAGTCCAACCTATCATCCAACACCACCTAATCAACTCAACCATGCAACCAAGCACCCCATCAAGTCTCCTCCTGAACACCTCCAGTGATGGTGACTCCACCACCTCCCCAGGCAGCCCATTCCAATGGGCAATCACTCTCTCTGTGTAGAACTTCCTCCTAACCTCCAGCCTAAACCTCCCCTGGCGCAGCCTGAGACTGTGTCCTCTTGTTCTGGTACTGGTTGCCTGGTTACCTTCCAACAGATCCAACAGCTGCTGCTCTTCATGCAGCTTCCATGGCTCTATGCAGCCATGCCTCAGACCTCTGCTCCTGCTGCTGGGGGTCAGGACTAGAGGGGCAAAGGGAGAGACTGGAGGGTGCTGGCAGCAGTGCTGTCTCTGCCTGTTCCCACCCACACTCCCAGCAGAGCTCTGGAAAGAGCATATCCTGCACAGCCCAGGCTCCTGCACACACCAAATGCTGCTCTAACAAATGTTGGGTTCACTGCTCAGAGAACTGGAAGAGCAGCACTTGGGCTCCTACTGCAGCCCTCACCCCTGCAGGGACAGAGCACAGAAGCAGCCTTCTGGTCAAACATTCATACCAACCATTCAGGTCAGTGTTCTGGATAGGGAAGCTCAAGGGGGTTCCATCAGAACAGCACATTAATAACCACAATGGGCAAGACAGAGCACCACAGACCCACCAGAAATCCCTGGGGGGGTGTGATGGGTTGAGGCAGCTCAGGCTTCCTACACTTGGCAGCAGGATTTGGGAGGCATTTTGCCCCTCAGACTTGCAAGCAGTCTTTCTTTACATGAAGGAAAAAGGAAGCTGCAGGCAAGGCTACACAGCTGTTACAAATGGGGGGGGAGAAGGGGAGAAATTAATCATTTGTTAATTTGGCTCTGCCTCCCTCATAATACAAAGGTTAGAGTAGAATAGGATAGAATTAACCAGGTTGGAAAAGACCTCAGAGATCATCAGGTCCAACCTGTCACCCAACACCTCAGGACTAACTAAACCATGGCACCAAGTGCCACATCCAATCCCCTCTTGAACACCTCCAGGGATGGTGACTCCACCACCTCCCTGGGCAGCACATTCCAAAGGCCAATCTCTCTTGCTGGGAAGAATTTCTTCCTAACATCCAGCCTAAAACTTCAGCTTGAGACTGTGTCCTCTTGTTCTGGTGCTGGTTGTCTGGGAGAAGAGACCAACCCCCTCCTGGCTACAACCTCCCTTCAGGGAGTTGTAGACAGCAAGAAGGTCTCCCCTGAGCCTCCTCTTCTCCAGGCTAAGCAACCCCAGCTCCCTCAGCCTCTCCTCACAGGGCTGTGCTCCAAACCCCTCCCCAGCTTTGTTGCCCTTCTCTGGACTCCTTCCAGCAACTTTCCTAACCTGAGGGGCCCAGAACTGGACACAGGACTCAAGGTGTGGCCTAACCAGTGCTGAGCACAGGGCACAATGAATTCCCTGCTCCTGCTGGCCACACTATCCTTGATGCAGGCCAGGATGCCATTGGCCACCTGGGCACACTGCTGGCTCATGCTCAGCTGCTGTCACCCAGCACCCCCAGGTCCCTCTCTGCCTGGCTGCTCTCAGCCACTCTGACCCCAGCCTGTAGCTCTGCATGGGGTTGCTGTGACCAAAGTGCAGCACCTGGCACTCGGACTTGTTGAATGCCATCCCGTTGGACTCTGCCCATCTGTCCAGCCTGTCAAGGTCCCTCTGCAGAGCCCTTCTGCCCTCTAACAGATCAACTCCTGCCCCCAGCTTGGGGTCATCTGCAAATTTCCTGAACAAGCAGGTCATCTGCACCTCCACTCAGGATTTGAAGGTCCTAAGGATGAGATCAGCTGTGTGACACCACTGGGTACCCCTCTGCCTCAAGTGCTCTCTTTGCTACTGTTGAGAGCTAGAGCAAGAAGAATTTGGCTCAACCTGCAGAGCAGATAACCAGGAACATTCCATTTTATTGACCATCTTGACAGACTCCAACTTAGAAAAAGGAAAAGACAGTTGGTGCAAAACCTTTCTAGGAGAGAGAGACTCGAAGCAGAGGACTACCAGAGTCTTCTGCTTTCATAAGCAAAAGTGGACTGGAGGTCTTGCATCACTGGGTACATGCACAGAGAGCAAAGGCAAAAGCTGAGACAATGACAAGGACAGCAGGCCTCAAAGAATACTTTTTAATTCAGGAATCTGCAAAACATGTAACACTGGAGCTGCAAGGCCTGAAGTGATTCACACCTTACTCTTGGGGCTTTTAAATAACTAAGGAATTCAGGAACAGGTGCAGGAGGTGTTTGACAAAACTGAATTCAGGTGCAGAAAAGTTGGGAGAGGAAAGAAGGTTGGTTTGGATCTTTAGCTGAAGAGCTCAGCTCCAACTGCCTCAAAACCTCCTCCAGGCTCCCAGCCCATCAGGGAATCTTCTTGGCCAAGCTTGCCCAAAGCAAACTTGTGGGAAGAGGAAGTCTGAGGCTGCTGAGCAGCCTTCCCGTTCCATCTTGCCCATTTAGCAAGGCCACACAGCAGAAGCCAAGCAGCTGGCACTGCACAAGGCTGTGGCTTCACCACAGGGTCTCTTAGCATCACTTGGGGACAGCAGGTCTGGTGCCATGGAGACCATCACTGCCAAGAGCCTGTATAGCAGTCACCAGAGGGAAGTGAGGCTGTGTAAGATGCGTGAGGGAGGCCACAGGAGCAAGCCAGGAGGTTCTGCCTCTGGCAGAGCACTCGTGGGCGACTGTAGCCCTCCCTCCATCACCGCAGCCTCTTGGCCTCATTTCTCATGTTACTGTGACTCCCCACCAGCTACAGCAAGAGTTTGTCCAAAAAGAGCCAAAACCAAAATAACCAAACCAAGAATACAGTCCCCCCATTGCCACCTCAGTCTGGAGTCCAGGGCTTGCTCAGAGGTTGCAGGACAGGAACCAAAGGCTCTCCTCATGGCTGCTGAAGGGGCTCTGAGAGCAGCAGCCTTCAGGGTACAGGTGCCAGCTGCCAGCGCAGGAGGAACTGTGCTGCACTTGTCAAGACCTCTCACCAGAAAGGAAGTGGAGCACATCATCAGGGAGGAAGGGAAGCAGAAGTCTCAAACACATCTCCTGTTTCCTTCCTCTTCTCTGGCTTCAGCACCCATTGCACCCACAAGCCAGAGGGCTGCAGACTGGCCTCAGCCACTGGGTCATGCCTGCCCCAGAGGAAAGGGAAAGGAGCAAACATTGTCCTTCCTCCCAGTCCCACCTCAGTTACCACTGTACCCCTCCATGCTTTGCTGTGGGATCCAGCTGCATGGCTCCCACGAGGTGGATGGCCACAGAAGCAGGGTCATTCCCCACAGATGCCTTTGGCTGAGCAGTTTGGGACACTCCTATGTCCCCACCCCCCAGGGCTCAGAACACTGGGATCTTGTCCCTGCGCACCGTGTCCAGGTCATCATCCAGGGTCAGCAGGACCTGAGGAGGAAAGCACAAGGCAGCTTCAGGTTTCACTGGCCAGCCCAAGGATGGGAAGAATGAACAAGTCCTGATGGCATCTCCTTACAGAGGAACTCCCATCTGGGCCACATGTACAGGAATCACAACAGCAGCCCCCAGAGATGTGCCAAGTGAACTTTGTTTCTGTAATGCTCCCAAGCCAGTCACTCTGGCAGGTCATAGCTGACAGGCAGTTCTGCAAGGACCTGAGCAGGTAACCCTGCCCCAACCACCATGAAGACACTGCTTGTAAGCTGCTCCCCCAGCCCTGGCCTCTGACAAGCCATCCAGGAGGCAGCATGGTGGGAATTGCTTGCCACAGCTCCGGGTATTGCACGTGGCCCCACAGCTCCTTCACAAACAGTTTGCACCTTGCACAGCCAGGGTTAAGGTGCCCCCTCACTGCCCCAAAACACCATGCACTGACCCCACTGCTGGGGACATCTTCCCCTTTGCCACCACACACACCAGAAAAGAGGAACCAAGTAGAGGAGAGCAGGAGTCAACTACCAAAATACTGGAGAGCTCAGGAGCGAGCTAAGCTCCACACCAGTGACCCTACTGCGTGGGTCAAAGGGAGCAGGGTTCCTTCCTGGGGACAAACTCATGAAAGGATTGGCCCCATTAGCAACCCCTCAGGTTCCCTACAACAGCTATGTGACCCACACCCCCAGCGAGAATTTGAGGCCAGGAGGCACAGGGAGCAGCTAAGGCAGAAGGAGAAAGCCTAATCCCTGAACCCCCTGACAAGAAGCATCCCACTGTGAAGCCTGTCTAGAGGCAGAGCAGTGGGGAAACTTCTGTGGGGTCCTCTGGGCAGATGGAGAGGAACAAGGATGAAGAAGATGTCATAAGGCCAGAGGCTCAGCAGGACTCACCAGAAAGGAGAAGAACAAGGCAGCTGCAGAGAGGAAGTGCCAGACATCATGGTCATCGAAGAAGCCCAGCAGGATGCAGGGCCGGTTCTTCTCCCGGGACTCTGCTGGAGTCTCCTAGGGAAGCAGGCAGGGGGTCAGAACCTGGATCCACTGACACAGGGCCCTTGCTGGCTACACTGGACCTGCTGGAGGTTGTCCTCTTAAGCCTCCAAGCAGGAGCCAGGAAAAAGTGCTGTGCTTGCCAGACATGTAGTGAGAGTAGGACAGGAACATTACACCACACCTAAACCCAGAGACAGATGTGGGGAGAGCCCTCTGCTCTCCACAGCTGGGGCTATGCACAGCCTCCACCAGACCACCCTCCAGCAAGGCCCTTCATTCCCATGGAGATGGACACAGGATCTTGTTTGAAGGCATCCAGTCAGGATTTTAAGAGCCTCCCAGGCTAAAGAGAGCCCTAACAACCCCCTGTGGATTATTCCTCCTTGGACACCTGCTCCAGGGAGAAGTCTTCTATTCAGCACTGGTCAGGATTTGCCTGGTTTTCCTTTCAGACCCCCAGCTGCTGTCTCCTAGTGAGCACCAGTCACTTCCAGATCACCTGGGTCACAAGTACTCTCTCTGCAGCTGCAGGCTTACAGTCTTTTTTGGCTCAGCACAGCCTCCCACACTCCCTTCCCAGTCTGCCTAAGGAGTTAGGTGCATTCAGCTCTCCATGAGCAGCCCAAAACTCTTCCCCATCATTTTTTGTGTGTAAAGCAAAACCATAGGAAAGATGACAAGAGATAGACAGAAGGACAGTGAAAGGGGAATTTTACCTCCCAGCTGCTGAGGTTCTGGAAGAAGAAGTAGAGGGCAGCTGCCCACACCACTGCTGTGGCCACAATGCAGAACAGGGGGATGGGCAGGAGCTTCTCAGAGCTGCGGAGCTGCAGACAGGGACACCACCTCACAATGGGCTCCAATTTCTTCCCAGAGGTCAGAGCCATGCACAGGGCTGACACACCAGGCTATACCATCTGCATTTGTCAAGGGCTGTCCACCCCAGGGAGACACAGCCCAGGCACCCCTGAGATGTCTGCACAGCATCCTTCCCCAGCACCAACACCTTGTCCCACTCCGAGCCCCACAAAGGCCCCTCCACATCCCTCTGCAGCACTGCAGGAACCCAACCTCCAAACCCAACCCAGAAAGGAGGCACATTTGGAAACAGGCACCTCAAAGACAGCTACAGCTGCCTCCTTTTACCTTCATGATGATGTAGAAAGCCAGGTACAGCAGCAGGTTACAGATAAAGATCCCCAGTATGTAGGAGGCAAAATCTCTGGGCCGATACACCAGCCCAAAGACAGCACTGAGGGAGAGGGAAGAAGGGACATTAGACAGCCTTTGTCATGGGGGACAAGGTACCCCCTCAAAACTGACAGCCACTTGCTGCTCTTCCCAGACCACAGAATACAGCAGCACAGCCACAACCCCCCAGCTCCATGCACTGTTTGCTGCTGCTCCCTGCTGAGAAGCAAAGCTTAGCCACAGTCAGCTGCTAAGAGCAGAGACTCCAGAGGATGGGTCTCATCCAGGAGCTGATCCCTCTATCCATGAAGCTAATGCTGAGCCAGGCTCTGTAATTAAGGAGCATCTGTCAAGTCTCCTGCACACTGGCTGTGCCACAGAGCTCCCAGCTACTTGCACAGCACAACTGACCCAACACCACAGCAGCAGGCCAGCTCTTCACAAGCTTGCTCAGAGGCAAGCCACCAGGCACTGCACCAGCTGAAGCACTCAGGGCTGCCTCACATAGGGTTGCACTGCAGCCCATGGATCTCCCTACCATCAGTGCTCACCAAACTCCTTGCCAAAATGTGTCAGGAGGACCCCAGCACAGGGTTCTTGGGCAAACACTGCTGGGTGTCCCCAGCACTTCAGGCCACCTGTGGCAATAGTGAATCTTGCAGGCCACATGCACAAGCACACAAGACAGACACACTCCCACTACTCACAAGGACCAGTTGACCAGGTTTCCAACAATGAGCAGCACCATCCTGTCCTGAAGAGAAGACACTGATGATCATATGCAACAGAAGGAAATGCAAAACCAGGCCTTTGGCTCAGAGATTCAGGATATCATCATATGAGAGTGAGGAGTCTGGTTCCTGCAAACACCCATGCTCTAGTCCTCCACATTTGATGAAAGTGAATAGAACAGACCAGGTTGGAAGAGACATTCAAGACCATCCAGTCCAACCTATCAACCAATCCAACCCTCCTGATCAACTAACCCATGGCACCAAGCACCCCATCAAGTCTCCCCCTGAACACCTCCAGGGATGGTGACTCCACCACCTCCCTAGGCAGCACATTCCACTGGGCAATCCTCTCCATGTGTAGAACTTCTTCCTCACCTCCAGCCTAAACCTCCCCTGGCACAGCTTGAGACTGTGTCCTCTTGTTCTGGTGCTGGCTGCCTGGGAGAAGAGACCAGCCCCCACCTGGCTACAACCTCCCTTCAGGTAGTTGTAGACACCAAGAAGGTCACTCCTGAGCCTCCTCTTCTCCAGGCTAAGCAACCCCAGCTCCCTCAGCCTCTCCTCACAGGGCTGTGCTCCAGACCCCTCCCCAGCTTTGTTGCCCTTCTCTGGACACCTTCCAGCATCTCAACATCTTTCCTAAACTGAGGAGCCCAGAACTGGACACAGGACTCAAGGTGTGGCCTGACCAGTGCTGAGTACAGGGGCAGAATGACCTCCCTGCTCCTGCTGGCCACACTGTTCCTGATGCAGGCCAGGATGCCATTGGCCCTCTTGGCTGCCTGGGCACACTGCAGGCTCATGTTCAGCCTACTATCAACCTGCACCCCCAGGTCCCTCCCTGCCTGGCCACTCTCCAGCCACTCTGACCCCAGCCTGTAGCACTGCATGGGGTTGCTGTGGCCAATGTGCAGAACCTGGCACTTGGATGTGTTCAATCTCCTGCTCTTGGACTCTGCCCATCTGCCCAGCCTGTCCAGGTCCCTCTGCAGAGCCTCTCTACCCTCCAGCAGATCAACTCCTGCCCCCAGCTTGGTGTCGTCAGCAAATGTACTGCTGATGGCCTCAATGCCCTCATCCAGATCATCAGTAAAGATGTTAATGAGGATGGGGCCCAGCACTGATCCCTGGGGGACACCACTGGTGCCTGGAAGTGTTGCAAGAAAGAGAGCAAACATTTGTAAAACGTGAGTGAATGAGCCAGCAGTGTGCCCAGGTGGTCAAGAAGGCCAACAGCATCCTGGCCTGTATCAGCCATAGCAGGACCACACCTTGAGTACTGACTTCAGTTTTGGGGGCCCTAACCACGAGAAAGATGCTGAGGTGCTGGAGGGGGTCCAGGCAAGGGCACTGAAGCTGGAGAAGAGGTCTTGTGAGGAGCAGCTGAGGGGACTGGAGTGTCTTAGTGTGGAGAAAAGGAGGCTGAGGAGAGACCTCCTTGCTCTCTACAACTCCCTGAACGGAGGTTGGAGCCAGGTGGGGGTTGGTCTCTTCTGCCTAGTAACAAGTGATAGGATGAGAGGAAATGCACCAGGGGAAGTTTAGGCTGGCTATTAGAAGAAACTTCTTCACTGAAAGGGTTCTCCAACACTGGAAATGGCTCCCCAGGGAGGTGGTTGTGTCCTGTGGTAGTTTCAGGCTATTTTCCACAGACCTTGAACAGAAAGTGCTAGAATGCAAATTAATCACCACTGGACAGAAAAATAGTGACAAGCTCTAAATAAAGCCATTGGACACACTGCCAACATAAGCCACTCCTGTCAACTACCTCTCTCTTTTGGCTTCCTCACTCTGGCTAATGCTCCTGCTGGCTCTTTGCTGACCTTGGCTAAGTACTAACAGAACAACTCTCTGCTCTTTCTCTCCTCTGCTGTGCACAAGAGGGGAGGGAGCAGGGAGGGGAAAGCTGCTACTAGCTCCCCTGGTTTGTCCAGCAGGGGTCTTGTGCTGTTTGTAAATGGTGAATGTCTGTAACTGTTGTATGGTTTGTACATATTCACAGAATCAATAAGGTGGGAAAAGACCTCAGAGATCATCAAGGCCAAGCTGTCACCCAACACCTCGTGGCTAACTAAACCATGGCACCAAGTGCCACATCCACTCCCCTCTTGAACACCTCCAGGGACAGGGACTCCACCACCTCCCTGGGCAGTACATTCCAATGGCCAATCGCTCTGTCTGGGAAGAACTTTCTCCTAACCTCAAGCCTAAACTTCCCCTGGCACAGCTTGAGGCTGTGTTCTCTTGTTCAGGTGCTGGTTGCCTGGGAGAAGAGACCAACCCCCACCTGGCTACAACCTCCCTTCAGGTAGTTGTAGAGAGCAAGAAGGTCTCCCCTGAGCCTCCTCTTCTCCATTCACTTCAGACTGTAGTTTTGCTGGTAAATACAGCTGCATTGCTTCCAGCTGAGCCGGTCTGGCAAGTCAGTGTTGGAGGGCAATTTCAACCCACTACATATCCCCATCCCTAGAGGTGTTTAAAAGATGCAGAGATGTGGTGCTGAGGGGCAAGGCTTAGCATCAGACTTGGAAGACTTAGACAATGGTTGAACTTGATGACCTTAAAGATCTTTTCTAACCTAAACAATTCTACACTTAGATGATTCCTGAAAGGATAAGCCCAGCACCCAAGGGTCAGAAAGTCCTTTTACTCTTTCCACTGATTGCCTAGCTAGATACCTTCCATTTTACACAAATATTACTGCACAAAGCAAGGACAGGCTGGAAGGTGTCCAGAGAAGGGACAGGAGGATGAGCAGAGGGCTGGAGCACCTCTCCTGTGAGGACAGACTGAAGGAGTTGGGGCTGTTCAGTCTGGAGAAGAGAAGGCTCCCAGGTGACCTAATTGTGGCCTTCCAGTATCTGAAGGGGGCTACAAGAAGGCTGGGGAGGGACTGCTCAGGCTCTCAGGTAGTGATAGGCCTAGGGGGAAAGGAATGAAGCTGGAGGTGGGGAGATTGAGGCTGGAGGTGAGGAGGAAGTTCCTCCCCATGAGAGTGGTGAAGCCCTGGAATGGGTTGTGCAGGGAGGTGGTTGAGGCCCTGTCCCTGGAGGTGTTTAAGCCCAGGCTGGATGAGGCTGTGGCCAGCCTGATCTAGTGTGGGGTGTCCCTGCCCATGGCAGGGGGGTTGGAACTAGATGATCCTTGTGGTCCCTTCCAACCCTGACTGATTCTATGATACTATGCTTGAGACAGCAAGGGAAGCTTTAGACAGCATCCCACACATTCACAGAGCTGTTCTGCACTCCTTTCACCACAAGCGAGGGAAGCACTGTAGCTGCAGCAGGCAGAAGTGCTACACCTGTGCTGCATGTGTGTTTGTGCTTACAGCTGCAGCAATGGTGCAGCAATCTTAAGCTGGTCAGGCTTTCTTTATGCTGGAGCACACCAAGTTTGCTTAAGTCTGACACTATACTCACAGCTGGGAGATGACCCCACCCTGTTCAAAACCTTTATTGATGACCTGGATGAGGGCAGTAAGTTTGCAGATGACACCAAGCTGGGGGCAGGAGTTGATCTGTTAGAAGGTAGAAGGGCTCTGCAGAGGGACCTTGACAGGCTGGACAGATGGGCAGAGTCCAAGGGCATGAGATTGAACACATCCAAGTGCCAGGTTCTGCACATTGGCCACAGCAACCCCATGCAGTGCTACAGGCTGGGGTCAGAGTGGCTGGAGAGCAGCCAGGCAGAGAGGGACCTGGGGGGACTGGTTGACAGCCAGCTCAGCATGAGCCAGGAGTGCGCCCAGGTGGCCAAGAGGGCCAATGGCATCCTGGCCTGGATCAGGAACAGTGTGGCCAGCAGGAGCAGGGAAGTCATTGTGCCCTGTACTCAGCACTGGTCAGGCCACACCTTGAGTCCTGTGTCCAGTTCTGGGCCCCTCAGTTTAGCAAAGATGTTGAGTTGCTGGAAGGTGTCCAGAGAAGGGCAACAAAGCTGGGGAGGTCGTGAGTTCAAGCCTGCAGTGCGCACTAGTGTCCTCCCTACTCTAGTCATGAGGTCTGTGGTGACAGGTTGGACTCGATCTTTGAGGTCTCTTCCAACCTTAGTGATACTGAATACTGAACAAAGCTGTGGAGGGGTTTGGAGCACAGCTCTGTGAGGAGAGGCTGAGGGAGCTGGGGTTGCTTAGCCTGGAGAAGAGGAGGCTCAGAGGAAACCTTCTTGCTCTCTACAACTACCTGAAGAGAGGTTGTAGCCAGGTGGGGGTTGGTCTCTTCTCCCAGGCAACCAGCACCAGAACAAGAGGACACAGTCTCAAGCTGCACCAGGGGAAGTTTAGGCTGGCTGTTAGGAAGAAATTCTTCATAGAGAGATTGGCCATTGGAATGTGCTGCCCAGGGAGGTGGTGGAGTCACCATCACTGGAGGTGTTTAGAAAGAGACTGGATGAGGCACTTGGTGCCATGGTTTAGTTGATGAGATGGTGTTGGGTGATAGGTTGGACTTGATGATCTTGAAGGTCTTTTCCAACCTGGTTAATTCTATTCTATCCAGAGCCAAAATCATTGCTGCCCTCCCCAGTGAGGCTGCACTGCACCTCATGTGCTTTCCTTTGAATAGATAACTCCTGCAAGAGCAAAGGCAGATCCTCCCATGCTTCTATCACCTTTGCTCTTCATTCACCCAACCTGCGATTAAGGGGGACGTGGAGGTGGGGGTATAAACTACTCCAGCAGAGAGAAGGAAGCAGGGAGAATCAGGTGGTTTTTTCCCCTCAACAGTCACACTTGCTTCCTCTGCACCTTGGCTAGCAGGTGAGCCCCTGCTGAGCTGAGAAAGCACCTACCATGTACATTGGCCGACTGCACTGCTGGATGCAGTCTGTGTACAGCACCATCGCCGCCCGGCGGAACATCCCCAGGTCTGTCAGAGAGGAGGAGAAAAAGCCACAACAGTGTTTCTGTATGCAACAGCCATCAGAGTGAGATCCAAGCTGCCCACAAGGGGAGACACTGACACCCACTAGCTGACAGAGGCCCCAGCCTGTGCATGGTCCAGGTGTGAACACTCTTTCCTTGCCCTGGGGGAGCAGTCTGTGCTGAGCAGAAGGGCAGCCACAGAAGGCACTTGGCCAGAACAACAGGTTAAAAAATGATGGGGGAAGACAACCCAATAATCCTCTCAACACTAGCACTGCCCAGAAGTCAAACAGGCCCTGTCTGTAGAGGCAGACAGGCTGGCTTGGCAGCCACATCTCTGAAAAAGATGTGTGTGTAGGAAGCACCTTCGATGGAACAAGCAAGGAGACAGCAGAAACAGATCCTACAGCCCTCAGAGGGCCCTAAAGGGGCAGAGCACACTCAAGACACTCCTGCTTTCAAAAATCATTGCAGAAGCTTGACTGCAGAGATGGACAGACACATGCACACACACCCCACTCTTCTGCAGCAGATGTAGGGCTTGAAAAGCCTCCTGCACTGTGACTTCCCCTGCACTGTGACTTCTCCTGCACTGTATCCATCTCTTTCCTGCCAAAGAACTGGGGTGGTGCCACTGACAAACTGAATTATCCTCTGAAGGGCCAGTGCTAGGCAGCACACAAGCCTGCCTCCCCACACATCCACACACACATGGCTGTTCAGTCACTTCAGAAGACACTGAGAGCTGCTGACAGTTACCTGAGTCAGGGCCATCTGAGGCAGGCAAGAGCAGAAGAGGAAGGAGAAACACATTCGTAAGCAGAGCATGGGAGCCAGTCTCCTCACCAGACCCTCTGCCCCCTCACCCCCATGACAGTTTTACATAGCACTGTGCTCAGAACAGTGAACTAGGGAGAGCTGAAGCTGATAGACACAGTCCCTCAGAGTCCAGCTCTTCTGGCACCACAAAGCAGACAGCTCCTGCTGACTCCCATGGGTCTGGGAAACAGCAGCAGGAGCAGGATGTCTTCAGAGAGACCAGAATGTCTCAGACAGATGAGAGGACAGGAAAACCAGAACACAAGCACAAGGGACTGTGCTCACAGGTGCACTGCATAGGTGGCTCACACAAGTGAGGACAAGGATACCCCTGCACTCCCCCAAGCGAGAGGGCACAGCCAGTACTCACCTATCTTGAAGCGGCCCATGTAGTAGATTTGGGTGCTGAGAGCCAGCGAGGCCAAAACATGGATCATGGAGAAAATCACCCAAAACCACACATCATTTTTCCCAAACACCTAAAAGCAAAGACATATTAAAAGCAAACTGAGACCTGTTCAATAGAATAAACCAGGTTGGAAAAGACCTTTGAGATCGAGTCCAACCTATCACCCAACACCATCTGATCACCTAACCCATGGCACCATGGGCCTCATCCAGGCTCTTCCTAAAGACCTCCAGTGATGGTGACTCCACCACCTCCCTGGGCAGCACATTCCAATGGCCAATCTCTCTTTCTATGAAGAACTTCTTCCTAACCTCCAGCCTAAACCTCCCCTGGTGCAGCTTGAGACTGTGTCCTCTTGTTCTGGTGCTGGTTGCCTGGGAGAAGAGACCAACCCCCACCTGGCCACAACCTCCCTTCAGGGAGTTGTAGAGAGCAAGAAGGTCTCCCCTGAGCCTCCTCTTCTCCAGGCTAAGCAACCCCAGCTCCCTCAGCCTCTCCTCACAGGGCTGTGCTCCAAACCCCTCCCCAGCTTTGTTGCCCTTCTCTGGACACCTTCCAGCCACTCAACACCTGTTGTTATCAGCAGGCTAGTCCTTTCCTGTTCTGTATCAGCGTGGAGCATTCAGACAACCTCACCCAACATGGAAGAGAAACCCCTGAGTCTTCCAACCTGAAAACAGGTCTCTAAATCCAAAACAAAGTCCAGAGGAGCAAGAAGAGTTCAACATTCTGGAGAGCCCATGCTTGCTGCCCTTCAGGCAGGGAGGGTAGGTTTAAAGGGTGGCAGATGGCCCAAGGACAGAAATGCAGGAACTCCCAGGTCTCTACTGAGCTGGGCAGCAGCTCACCTGGCCAGGAGCTGGATGCTTGCAAAGGCAGGTAGGGGACTGTAGTAGACCAAAGGGATAGAACTGCTCTGCAGGCAAATGCTCCTATTGTATGCTTTCATTATATTTAGGGACTGGAAATGACCTACAAGTCCAGGTTAATGCTAGAGTAATACCTTATTTTTTCAGTTATATGCTAAGGACAGCCCAGAAACTCTGGCTTTCCATCAGGCCATGACCATGCACTCCCTTCCCCTGGGGCACAGCACTTGTCTGAACTTTTCCTTTTGTGTGAGGGAAAAACAATAATCCCAAAAGCAAGTAGAAAAGCCTCCTCCACAGGAATAGAGCAAGGGAGACAGGACAGGCAGCTTATAAGCTCCACTGGGCAGCTTCAAAGCATCCCCCAAGAAAAGCTACAACATCCCCCAAGAAAACACCAGTGTTTTGAAGCCAGGCTTGCAGATCCACCACAGCTCTCAGGAGAGTTTTGGAAAGACCCAAGCTCACCAGCTGCTCCTGCTTCCCTTACCCCACAGCCAGCCTCCTACCCAGAGACCTTCACAGGATCAACTAGTATTCTGCATTCTGTGTGGCAAAAAGGGGCTGACAGCCCACTGCAATCTAGCTCCTAGTTCAGAGCAAGAACTCAAGTGGATTTTGCCTGGTTATTACTGAGTGAAAATGAGACCCTCAACAGAAGAGAAGCTGATACCTCCAAGCTGAAACAGGGTGGGAATTCAGGCAAGCCCAGCTCACTGCTAGCTGAGCAAACAAAGCCCTGTAACCTGCCTGACCTGTCAGTGACTACTGGTGCACAAAAAGGACCCTGGTGACCCCCGGCTCCAGTGCCCTTCTCTAGGCAAGTACTTCTGAAACTTGTCTGGGGCTCCCCAGACATTATTCTAGTCCTGTACCTCCTCAAAGGAAGGCCAACTGCAGGAGCTGTGCTCAGCAGCACAGTTTTCCAAGGGGAAAAAGAGGCAGAAGCAATGAGGTAGAGGTCACTTGTCTTGCACGCTCAGCCAGTCTCACCCTCCCAGGTGAACCACCCCACAGGAGACCAGCTGCATGCTTGCAAACAGACACCTGGATATGTTCATTTCTCATTCTGAGAAGGAAGGCATGTAGTGGGCAAAGTCCAAAAAGCAGCAGAGCAGTTTAATTGAGCTATTCCCCTGCCTGCAAGCCCAGGGGAAGGAAGGAGGAAAGCCCAGGAGTATCAGCAATTCAAATGGTAGCAGCTGCTTAACACACTCTCATCCTACCCTGCTGCCACTCCCCCCAGTCATTTGCCCACTTAGAATGGAATAGAATAAACCAGGTTGGAAGAGACCTTCAAGATCATCAAGTCCAACCTATCATCCAACACCCTCTAATCAACTAACCCATGGCACCAAGCATCCTGTCAAGCCTCGCCCTAAACACCCCCAGTGACGGCGACCCCACCACCTCCTCAGGCAGCCCATTCCAGTGGGCAATCTCTCTCTGTGTGTAAAACTTCCTCCTAACCTCCAGCCTAAACCTCCCCTGACACAGCCTGAGACTGTGTCCTCTTGTTCTGGTACTGGTTGCCTGGGAGAAGAGACCAACCTTTGCCTCACTACAACCTCCCTTCAGGTAGTTGTAGACAGCAATAAGGTCACCCCTGAGTCTCCTCTTCTCCAGGCTAAGCAACCCCAGCTCCCTCAGCCTCTCCTCATAGGGCTGTGCTCCAAGCCCCTCACCAACCTTGTTGCCCTTCTCTGGACACCTTCCAGCAAGTCAACCTCCTTCTTAAACTGAGGGGCCCAGAACTGGACACAGTACTCAAGGTGTGGCCTAACCAATGCAGTGTACAGGGGCAGAATGACCTCCCTGCTCCTGCTGGCCACACTGTTCCTGATGCAGGCCAGGATGCCATTGGCCCTCCTGGCTGCCTGGGCACACTGCAGGCTCATGTTCAGCCTACCATCAACCAGCACCCCCAGGTCCCTCTCTGCCTGGCTGCTCTCCAGCCACTCTGACCCCAGCCTGTAGCACTGCCTGGGGTTGTTGTGGCCAATGTACAGAACCTGGCACTTGGATGTGTTCAATCTCCTGCCCTTGGCCTCTGCCCATCTCTCCAGCCTGTTGAGGTCCCTCTGCAGAGCCTCTCTACCCTCCAGCAGATCAACTCCTGCCCCCAGCTTGGTGTCATCTGCAAATGTACTGATGATGGCCTCAATGCCCTCATCCAGATCATCAAGGTATATTAAGGTATATTCCCAGCTATATTATAACACACTATCACCTTCCCAGAGGAGCAGGTAGCTAAAGAGGGAGGCATACCACTCCAAGGACAGCCAGGCAGATCACCACAGCAAAGGAGGCATAGGCAGAGTAGGCGCTGGCATTGATGTCTGGGTGTCGGGTCTGGTAGAGCTTCAGCATGCACAGTCCTGCAATCATGTACATGAAGGAGGTGTCTATGGAGGGGACACAACAAAACCAGTGAGGACAGGTACTCCTAGCAAGCTGAGACAGCTGCTCTGAGTGCAGATAAAGTAGTACAGCAGTAGGGTGAAACCCAAGGCTGGCTGGCACCAATGCCTGCTGCTGCACTGTACAGTACAGCACTCTGTGCTTGATGTCTTGCAGCACATCTGCCATGCTCTGGCATAACAGAAACTAAGGGGACAAAGGGCAAAGAAGTACCTAACAGTGCAGCACAGAAACAGGCAGAGAAGCAGTGAGTGGCTGAGGTTGAAAGGCACCTCTGAAGACTGTGCCAACATGCCCTGCTCAAGTAGGGTCAGCTCTAAGTATGTTGTTCAGGACCACAACCAGTCAGGCTTTTTGAGTATAGAATAGAATAAACCAGGTTGGAAGAGACATTCAAGATCATCATGTCCAACCTATCATCCAACACCATCTAATCAACTAAACCATGGCATCAAGCACCCTATCAAGTCTCCTCCTGAACACCTCCAGTGATGGTGACTCCACCACCTCCCTGGGCAGCACATCCCAATGGCCAATCTCTCTCTCTATGAAGAATTTCTTCTTACCATCCAGTCTGAACCTCCCCTGGCACAGTTTGAGACTGTGTCCTCTTGTTCTGGAGCTGGTTGCCTGGGAGAAGAGACCAACCCCCACCTGGCTACAACCTCCCTTCAGGGAGTTGTAGACAGCAAGAAGGTCTCCCCTGAGCCTCCTCTTCTCCAGGCTAAGCAACCCCAGCTCCCTCAGCCTCTCCTCACAGGGCTGTGCTCCAAGCCCCTCCCCAGCTTAGTTGCCCTTCTCTGGACACCTTCCAGCAACTCAACATCTTTCCTAAACTGAGGGGCCCAGAACTGGACACAGGACTCAAGGTGTGGCCTAACCAGTGCAGTGTACAGGGGCACAATGACCTCCCTGCTCCTGCTGGCCACACTATTCTTGATGTAGGCCAGGATGCCATTGGCCTTCTTGGCCACCTGGGCACACTGCAGGCTCATGTTCAGCCTACTATCAACCAGTCCCCCCAGGTCCCTCTCTGCCTGGCTGCTCTCCAGCCACTCTGACCCCAGCCTGTAGCACTGCATGGGGTTGCTGTGGCCAATGTGCAGAGCCTGGCACTTGGATGTGTTCAATCTCATGCCCTTGGACTCTGCCCATCTCTCCAGCCTGTCCAGGTCCCTCTGCAAGTATCTCAACTTCCTTGGGCAAGCTGCTCAGTCTTTGACAATCAAAGTGAGAAAGAAAAAAACCTGAAAGTTTAAAACCTTACTTTCCCTTTGCTCAGATAAAGTTTTCCCTCTTTACTCTGTTTTAATTTGTGGCCCCTGCCTCTTGTGCTGCCACTGAGGTGAACCTGGCTCACTCATCTTCAGTCCCTTTCATATTTATCCACACAGACAAGATGCTGCCCATGTCTTCTTTCCCAGGAAGGTGAAGGACCCAGGAGTTTCCACTGAGACTGCAGACAAAGGCTTCCTAGGCTTGAGCCCTCTGCCAGTCAGGCTCTACACTTACTTCAAACACTGAGCTGCAAAAGCAAAGGCAGATTTTGCCAGCTGTGCACTACCAGAGTCTCAAGGTCTGGAGAGGATACTAAAATGTGTCACTCCCCAGCATCCAAAACCTCACTGCCTCCTGAGTGAGCCTTGGAACAGAGAGACTCCAAGGAGGGTTGCAAGGATAGAGAGATGGGAAATGCTAACAACTCAGCAGGAAACAAAGCATGGCAAATCCTACCTCCTGCTCAGAAGGTGAAAGGAAACTCAGCTTACCAAACTGGAAATTGGAGTAGTTAGGGCAGACATGGTAGCAGGCACTGAGCACCCCTTCCATCATCAGAGCAATTCCCATAGCATAAAAGAGGCCAAAATGTTTTGGGATGCCATAGTCCTGGAAGAGAGCAGAGCTGCACAGTAAGTACCCTCACTGTTCTGATGACAAGCAAGCTTCCCCTCTCCAGCACCTTATCCCTACTAACACCTACAACATGTCCTGCAGTCATCAGTGCAGCACAGCACATTGTGCAGCCACAGGCTCAGTGTTTAGCCATAGCCAGCAAACCCAAGCTAATCACACAAACTTCTGCTGTAAAGACCTCAGGATCTCAGTGCCTTGGTACTGACATCTTGAGACTCTGCTCTGTGCCACACTACCTCCTGCCCACACCTGAGAGCACCAGGGGCCCAAAACTCCAGCTTTGCACTTGTGATCAGCAGGGGATTAAAAGCATCTGAAGGAACAGAGCCCATCAGCTAGGTGAGAAAGCTTCTCCACTGCAAACTGGCTGAGGTCTCATCTGAAAACCATAAGCCACAGACCCTCAAAACTGCTAAGGCCTTTAGTTGCTCTCAAGCCAGTGAAAACAGCTGTTTGTCTTCAGATGCCACCAGCACCACTGCCCACAGGACGGTAGACTTCTCCATTTACTCCCACAAGGTAACTGCAGAAACTGACTACAAGGAGCTCTGCTTCAAAGCTAGAGGCAGCCAGCTTCCTCTGGGTTATCACAGGCAGGTCTATTCCCTCTTAGAATAGAATTAACCAGGTTGGAAGAGACCTTTAAGATCATCAAGTCCAACCTATCATCCAACACCACCTAATCAACTAAACCATGCAACCCAGCACCCTATCCAGTCTCCTCCTAAACACCTCCAATGATGGTGACTCCATCACCCCCCTGGGCAGCCCATTCCAATGGCCAATCTCTCTCTCTATGTAGAACTTCCTCCTAACCTCCAGCCTAAACCTCCCCTGGTGCAGCCTGAGACTGTGTCCTCTTGTTCTGGTGCTGGTTGCCTGGGAGAAGAGACCAACACCTGGCTACAACCTCCCTTCAGGGAGTTTTAGAAAGCAAGAAGGTCTCCCCTGAGCCTCCTCTTCTCTAGGCTAAAGACCCCCAGCTCCCTGCTCCCAGCCCCATGCATCACATTTCCTACCAGGGTATAGATGTCTTTCATCTCCATGGCCCGGCGGTGGAGAATGTTTCTGCGCAGCACAATGAGGAGGAAGAGAAAGCCCAGCAGCATGTGGCCTACATTGCTGAGGATGTTGTTGAAGGCACTGCAGGCAAAAAGGAGGTTTAAGATAAAGGCAGCACAGCAGCAGGATGCTGAACACTTGACCACAACAAGCTCAATCCACTTTGCTCTTCCCCTCCACCACTCTCCACCTCAGCAACTTCTAAACACTTGCTAACTACTCCCTGGATGATGATTTTAGGATGAGTAGTTCAACTGCCCCAGTAGGCTTATAACCTCCTCTGCCAGGCTCCCCCCAAGGTCAGTCCCTCCTCTGCCAGGCTCCAACCTGGTCTATTCTATTCCATTCCTCTGCCAGGCTCCCCCTCCAAGGTCAGTCCCTCCTCTGCCAGGCTCCCACCTGGTCTATTCTATTCTATTCCATTCCTCTGCCAGGCTCTCCCTCCAAGGTCAGTCCCTCCTCTGCCAGGCTCCCACCTGGTCTATTCTATTCTATTCTATTCCATTCCTCTGCCAGGCTCCCCCTCCAAGGTCAGTCCCTCCTCTGCCAGGCTCCCACCTGGTCTATTCTATTCTATTCTATTCCATTCCTCTGCCAGGCTCCCCCTCCAAGGTCAGTCCCTCCTCTGCCAGGCTCCAACCTGGTCTATTCTATTCCATTCCTCTGCCAGGCTCCCCCTCCAAGGTCAGTCCCTCCTCTGCCAGGCTCCCACCTGGTCTATTCTATTCTATTCTATTCCATTCCTCTGCCAGGCTCTCCCCCCAAGGTCAGTCCCTCCTCTGCCAGGCTCCAACCTGGTCTATTCTATTCCATTCCTCTGCCAGGCTCCCCCTCCAAGGTCAGTCCCTCCTCTGCCAGGCTCCAACCTGGTCTATTCTATTCCATTCCTCTGCCAGGCTCTCCCTCCAAGGTCAGTCCCTCCTCTGCCAGGCTCCCCCTCCAAGGTCAGTCCCTCCTCTGCCAGGCTCCCCCTCCAAGGTCAGTCCCTCCTCTGCCAGGCTCCAACCTGGTCTATTCTATTCCATTCCTCTGCCAGGCTCCCCCTCCAAGGTCAGTCCCTCCTCTGCCAGGCTCCCACCTGGTCTATTCTATTCTATTATATTCCTCTGCCAGGCTCCCCTCCAAGGTCAGTCCCTCCTCTGCCAGGCTCCAACCTGGTCTATTCTATTCCATTCCTCTGCCAGGCTCCCCCTCCAAGGTCAGTCCCTCCTCTGCCAGGCTCCAACCTGGTTTATTCTATTCTACTCTATTCCATTCCTCTGCCAAACTCCCCACCTCCCAACCAAGGTCAGTCCCCCCTCTGCCATACTCCCTCCCCTCAAAGGCCAGTCCCCCCCTCTGCCACACTCCCCCCCATCAAAGGCCAGTCCCCCCCTCTGCCAGGCTCCAACCTGGTCTATTCTATCCTATCCCTCTGCCAGACTCCCCCCAAGGTCAGTCCCTGCTCTGCACTCCCACTTTAGTTCAGAGCAGTGCTGCACTGGAAGGATTGATCTGAACATCTTTGCAGAGCTCCTGTTCCTTGGACCCAAGTGAGAGTACCCAAGAAAAGCACAAGGACACCTCACTGCTGTGCCATAAGTTGAGCAGGGGAACCCAGGTGAATGCACCTCTCTGCAATCCACTGCTGAGTAGAACAGAAAGCTCAAGAGTTCTGAGTCTCAGTGGTCTTATGAACACAGCTACTGTGAGCTGGCAAGGATGAACTCCTGACTTGAGCACAGCACAAATACTCAGCAGGCATGAGACAATGATGCAGTGACTGCAGGGCTCACTCACCTCAGCACTCCAAGGGGATGAGCACACAGAAAGTTATAGTAGCAGATGTCTTGATTGCCTGTCACATTCACTACCTGGACAGAGAGGAGGTGGGAGATCTGACATTAGCAAAGACCCAACGAGGCCCTGGGCAGCCTGGGATGTCCCTGCTGCCTGCAGGGAGGTAGGACTAGATGGCCTTTGGGTGTGCCTTCTGGCCTGGATCGTTCTATGTTATCCTCCCTGTTCTGGGGGGTCTGCTTCATGCAAACACTTCATCTACACAGGGTGTACCAGGACCCCTCCAGATCCAGCAGTGGCACAGGGAAGTAATGACATCTTCAAGTGAAGCTTTTAGGAGGGGATAAGACATTGCTGTAAGACCACAAACCTGACAACAGTCTGCAGAGAAAAGAGTGTGCTCAGCCCCACTAATAACAGATCTGCTTGCAAATACCTGAGTTAACAGTAGGGCAGCAAGGATGGGGAGAAGGGAGGAGAAATCACTCATACCACAGCAAACCCTACTTGCTTTCAGTTATCTTTTAGAGATAAGAGCTTATTCCTCCCGTCTCTACAATGAAAGAGGCCCCAAGTGAGACATCAGATGAGCAGGGAAACAGCAAGTGCTGCTTCCCAAGCAAAGAAAAGTGCAGAACTGCAAGCTCAGTGAGCCAAGCCAGCAGCAGCACTCAACACATGGTGCAAAGAGAGTAGCTGAGGTAAACTGCCCCTCACACAGCACAGGATACCTGGGGGGTCCCAGCCTCACCACAACTGTCATCCTCACACAGAGCAAGTCTAAAGGCAAGAGGACCCAAGCACAGGAGACAGCCTCAGAGCCCAACACACCGTCTGGTAAGTGATGACAAGCTGGATAACTGGCAGGGCATAAAACACTGCAATGGTGATGATGTTCCTGCAGAGGAAACAAGAAAGAGCAGTTACACACACCACAACAACTGGTGCACACCCAGGACAGAACCCTAAGTGCTTGTGGAAAACGGTGTGCACCCCTGTGCCTAAGGGCACGACCCTTGCCCCCCGCCGCTTGAGCTTTGTGTCTCTGGTTATGATCTGCTGAAGCAGAAGAGCAAATGTGGTAGCAAAACAGGAAGCAAGAAAAGCCAGGATGGGGACCACAAACTTGTGCATTTCAGTGCCAATCTCTCCCCTTGCCCAGTATGTTCCAGCAGACCAGTTGTTAGCACACATGAAAGCAAGCATGCACACCAGAATCTGTTTCCAGAATCAGGTGTGCCCTGGTTCACAAATAGTATCACAGTGTCACCAAGGTTGGAAGAGACCTCAAAGATCAGCAAGTCCAACCTGTCACCACAGACCCCATGACTAAACCATGGCTTCAAGTGCCACATCCAATCCCCTCTTGAACACCTCCAGGGATGGTGACTCCACCACCTCCCTGGGCAGCACATCCCAGTGGCCAATTACTCTTTCTGGGAAGAACTTTCTTCTCACCTCCAGCCTAAACTTCCCCTGGCACAGCTTGAGACTGTGTCCTCTTGTTCTGGTGCTGGTTGCCTGGGAGAAGAGACCAACCCCTTCCTGGCTACAACCTCCCTTCAGGGAGTTGTAGAGAGCAAGAAGGTCTCCCCTGAGCCTCCTCTTCTCCAGGCTAAGCAACCCCAGCTCCCTCAGCCTCTCCTCACAGGGCTGTGCTCCAGACTCTCCCCAGCCTCATTGCCCTTCTCTGGACACATTCAAGAGTCTCAATGTCCTTCTTAAACTGAGGGGCCCAGAACTGGACACAGGACTCAAGGTGTGGCCTAACCAGTACTGAGTACAGGGCACAATGACTTCCCTGCTCCTGCTGGCCACACTATTCTTCAATAGGGTGTAGAATAGAATAAACCAGGTTGGAAGAGACCTTCAAGATCATCGTGTCCAACCTATCATCCAACACCACCTAATCAACTCTTGATACAGGCTGGGATGCCATTGGCCTTCTTGGCCCCCTGGGCACACTGCTGGCTCATGTTTAGGTGGCTGTCAATCAGCACCCCCAGGTCCCTCTCTGCCTGGCAGCTCTCAGCCACTCTGACTCCAGCCTGCAGCTCTGCATGGGGTTGTTGTGGCCAAAGTGCAGCATCCAGAACTCGGATTTGTTGAACGCCATCCTGTTGGACTCTGCCCATCTGTCCAGTCAGTCAAGGTCCCTCTGCAGAGCTCTTCTGCCTTCTAACTGACCAACATCTGCTCCTAACTTGGTGTCATCTGCAAATTTGCTGATGACTGACTCAATCCCCTCATCCAGATCATCAGTGAAGATATTGAACAGGATGGGGCCCAGCACTGACCCCTGTGGCACACCACTACTGCCTGGCTGCCAGCTGGATGTGGCACCATTCACCACCACTCTCTGGGCTCAGCCTCCAGCCAGTTCCTAACCCAGCTCAGAGTGCTGCTGTCCAAGCCAGGGGCTGACAGCTTGGCCAGGAGTTTGCCGTGGGGGACGGTGTCAAAATATCCTTGTTATGAGGTATGTGCTATCTGTACTTAGTGGTTGGAACTGGTTCAGAATGTGTAAGAGAATGGCTCAAAGAACAATGTCAGGTCTAAAGTGTAGTTCGGAAGGGCATGAGGACAGACTCCACAAGCAGAGGCTGAGTCCAGAGCCTGGGCCTTACCAGAAATAGATTTTGTATTTTTTGCTGACAATCCTTCGGTCCTTCCTGGACAAGTCTGACAGGTAGAGGAACACCTGGAACATTAGTGGGTGGGGAAAGAGGGGAGAACACAGAACAGAACTAATGAGGATTACAGAAGCCAGTAGAAGATCTTGATGCCTTTGGACAACACGCAGCTTGGTCCTATTTGTATCATTTCTCCCCCACACAGTGAGCTCATTGTGTCCCTTGAATCTAGGGGAAATGAGTTCTGCAAAGCCCTCTGGCCTCCAGGAATGGCTTTGACATGCCACGTGGGGCAACAACAGAAGGTAGTTTGAGAGCTGCTAGCTTGAAGTCCCCTTGAAGTACATCCACTGTAGAATACAGAATTAAACAGGTTGGAAAAGACCTTCCAGATCAAGTCCAACCCAACACCCAACACCATCAACTAAACCATGGCACCAAGCACCCCATCCAGTCTCTTCCTAAACACCTCCAGTGATGGTGACTCCACCACCTCCCTGGGCAGCACATTCCAATGGCCAGTCTCTCTTGCTGGGAAGAACTTTCTCCTCACCTCCAGCCTAAACTTCCCCTGGCTCAGCTTGAGACTGTGTCCTCTTGTTCTGGTGCTGGTTGCCTGGGAGAAGAGACCAACCCCCACCTGGCTACAACCTCCCTTCAGGGAGTTGTAGAGAGCAGTAAGGTCTCCCCTGAGCCTCCTCTTCTCCAGGGTAAGCAACCCCAGCTCCCTCAGCCTCTCCTCACAGGGTTTGTGCTCCAAACCCCTCCCCAGCTTTGTTGCCCTTCTCTGGACACCTTCCAGCAACATGTTCACTGCTCACAACAGGTAACTCCTACTGCACATTACTTCTCCCTACACTATTGTCCTTGGGCTTCCTGGGACACTCTGTGCTCCTTCCTCTTTCCTCAACAGTGCCTAGCACATCCTGGGTTTCCATATTAAATCACTCATTTCAGCAGCACACTCAGCACAGGAAGAAAAACAACTTTGTAGAGTCTTTCTAGAAAGCCACCAAGGCAGCACCTTTAGTTCTGTTAGATTAAATCCACCTAAGAGAGAAGCAGAAACTCAAAATGCTGGCAAGTGACCAGTGGTGGTTGTGGCCCAGGTGTGTCCATGACCCAGCCTTCTGCCCACCAGCCATACCTTAGTGCGGATGACGTTCTTATCGCTTTCGATTTCCGGCATGGTGTCAAAGTCACTCTCCTCCTCCACAGAGCTGTCTGTGTCATAACCAGCTGGTGGCTTGAGCTCAGGGGAGCACAGCTGCTGCCCACCACTGGAGCTTGATTCATCTGGAGCAGAGCAAGGGGAAAAAAAACAGGGAGAGTTGTTAGAACAGACTAGAGTTAGAACCTGGTTCCAACCAGGTTGGAAAAGACCTTTGAGATCATCAAGGCCAACCTGTCACCCAACACCATCTAATCAACTAAACCATGGCACCAAGTGCCTCATCCAATCCCCTCTTGAACACCTCCAGTGATGGTGACTCCACCACCTCCCTGGGCAGCACATTCCAATGGCAAATCTCTCTGTCTGGGAAGAACTTCTTCCTAACCTCCAGCCTAAACCTCCCCTGGTGCAGCTTGAGACTGTGTCCTCTTGCTCTGGTGCTGGTTGCCTGGGAGAAGAGACCAACCCCCACCTGGCTACAACCTCCCTTCAGGTAGTTGTAGACAGCAAGAAGGTCTCCCCTGAGCCCAAATCCCACTATGCACAGCAGGAAGAAAGCTGCCCCAGAGAGCAGCCATAATGTGCTAGGACAATTTGCTAACAGGTGTTTCAGAGAACAAGTTTCAATATGCTCACACCTTCCTAAAGTCTAAATTATCAGCTAAGAATACTTTCAAGGACCACCTTCCCACCTCTGAAGCAGTTTGTTGTTTTGTTTTTTTCCTCTGTTTTTATGCTATTAGTTCTAATCTTTAAAGTTTTTCACTCTATACTAACCTCAGCTCTGAAATCTGGAAGCAAGAAAGCTCTAGTGAAAGCAGCGGACTGTTCAGGGGTCAGAAACACAATCACAGAATCACCAAGGCTGGAAGAGACCTCAAAGATCATTCAGTCCAACCTGTCACCACAGACCTCATGACTAAACCATGGCACCAAGTGCCACATCCAATCCCCTCTTGAACCCCTCCAGTGATGGTGACTCCACCACCTCCCTGGGCAGCACATTCCAATGGCCAATCTCTCTTGCTGGGAAGAACTTCTTCCTAACCTCCAGCCTAAACCTCCCCTGGTGCAGCTTGAGACTGTGTCCTCTTGTTCTGGTGCTGACCTTGTTAATCTCCAGATTTTATATGATCTTTATATAAAAGCTATTCTACAAATAGCTTTTATATATAGCTACAAATAGCTACATAAGACAAAGAGCAAGAAAAGATTTTTCAAAGCAGGCAAGAGCATCAGCTTTGCTCCCATTGCATCCACAGTATCAGCAGGACCTGCCTGCACCTCCCACAGGCTGAGCATGTTCCCAGCAAGCCTGGTTAGCCCAGTCTGAGCAATAGAACACAAGTTTCTACTTCATTTCCTAAATGCTTTTAAAGCAATGCCTTGTGAACTGGGGGAGGCTGGTAGGGTGGTGCTGAAGCCCTCAATTCTCTTCTAGGACTTCACTCCTCCTGAATTTTTCCCAGGCCTCAAAGTATCAGTTCTGTGTTTCTTAGAATCATAACATCAATAAGGTTGGAAGAGACCTCAGAGATCATCAAGTCCAACCTGTCACCCAACACCTCCTGAGTAACTCAACCATGGCACCAAGTGCCACATCCAATCCCCTCTTGAACATCTCCAGGGATGGTGACTCCACCACCTCCCTGGGCAGCACATTCCAATGGCCAATCTCTCTGTCTGGGAAGAACTTCTTCCTAACCTCCAGCCTAAACCTCCCCTGGTGCAGCTTGAGACTGTGTCCTCTTGCTCTGGTGCTGGTTGCCTGGGAGAAGAGACCAACCCCCACCTGGCTACAACCTCCCCCCAGGTAGTTGTAGACAGCATAAGGCCTCAGAGTCCTCCAGCTGAGCGATATCTGAGTGTCAGGGCTGGTCTTACACCACAGTGAGGAAATGCAGCCTGAGCAGGGACCAAAAATTACGTAGAGGTGCTCTCCTCTCTCATTTGAGCAGCTGCCTCAAACAGCCCTGGACCTGCACTGCCTCACCCTGGGTCCCCAAGATGTCAAGATGCCCTAAAGTCTTCAGTACCAAGCTATTCAACACCAATCCTTCCACAGAAGGGAAAATGTTGTAAGGTGACCAAGAAACACTGTGGCAAAGGCAGGCATTTCCCATCATCCCAGATTAGCAGGGCCTTTGTGAGGTTTTTCTCCTCTGTTGCCAGGGTGTGCTTCACCTGTTGAGAGCATCACATTGTTTCTCCCCTAGTGAAACCTCTGGACCAAAAGAAGCTCCAATTCTGTCCTGCCTTGCGTGTCCAGCCTTCCAGTGACAGGCATGCTTTGTTCTAAAGGCAAGCTTGATGAGCTAATGAGCCTCTCAGAAGCTTGGTTGAAAGGGACCTTTACCAGTCCCTAGTCAACCTCCTGCCTGAAGCAGCACTGCTATCAACATTTACCAGGTGTCTGTGGCTTCATCTACCTGAAACAAACATTTCCAATGAGAGAGATTCTCTGTGCACCTCTTCCAGAGGTGTGCCACCTCTCTGACATAGATGTTCTGCCCTAAACTGTGACCTGAACCACCCAAGCTGCATTTTTCCACCCCCCCAAGTAGTTAGAAGCTGCTACTGAAGCAGCTTGCAGCTTTATTCCCTTCTGGCTTTAACCTGCCTTCCTCTGCCCCAGGCAGAACATTTCCTCTGCCCCCCATTTGTGGAAGATACTGTACCAATAGCACCATAGCTGCTTCCCTCGGGGGTGCTGGCTGTAATGGGGTGAGAAGAAGTCATAATCCCAGATCCTGAAACAGAAACAGACCCAAAAGAGACAGTGAGTTGCATGTCAGTGCTTCAAAATACATCTCAGCTGTGAATACAGTATCACAGAATCACCAAGGCTGGAAGAGACCTCAGAGATCATCCAGTTCAACCTGTCACCCAACACCTCATGACTAAACCATGGCACCAAGTGCCACATCCAATCCCCTCTTGAACACCTCCAGGGTTGGGGACTCCACCACCTCCCTGGGCAGCACATTCCAGTGGCTAACAACTCTCTCTGGGAAGAACTTTCTCCACTCCTCCAGCCTAAACCTCCCCTGGCACAGCTTGAGATTGTGTCCTCTTGTTCTGGTGCTGGTTGCCTGGGAGAAGAGACCAACTCCCTCCTGGCTGCAACCACCTTTCAGGTAGCTGTAGACAGCAATGAGGTCTCCTCTGAGCCTCCTCTTCTCCAGGCTAAGCAACCCCAGCTCCCTCAGCCTCTCCTCACAGGGCTGTGCTCAGGGCCTCTCCCCAGCCTTGTTGCCTGTCTCTGGACACCTTCAAGTCTCTCAATGTCCTTCTTAAACTGAGGGGCCCAGAACTGGACACGGGACTCAAGGTGTGGCCTAACCAATGCAGAGTATAGGGGCACAATGACTTCCCTGCTCCTGCTGGCCACACTATTCCTAATACAAACAGCTTGAAGAGCTGGAGAGGCTTGGGAAAAGCAATGTTTCTCCAAACAGATGGCAGTCTCCCTCCAGACCATTGCACACAACAAGGGAAAACCTTGCTTTGAAACGTGAAGCAAACCCTTTCCCTTCAGCCACCCCACCAGGCTGCTGCTTCCACTCACAACAGCCTGAGCCTCCCTCGTGCACACCCTTTAGAGATCACATCATGGAGCTGGAGACCTGGCAAATTCTAGTGCAAGTCTCACAATATTCACAGCAACCTTCTCAACTTCCAGTTCTTCCCCTTCCCCTCCTCATGCACTGATTTACTCAAACACTATCCCTCCAGCTATCCTCTGAGGAGTCACAGGCAGCCTTTGGCAAGGCAGCTGCTACAGTTTTCACCAAGCAAGGAGGAAGCAGAAAGGGCTCCATGCAAAAAGAGGTGATCATTTTTATAGCATAGAATAGAATAAACCAGGTTGGAAAAGACCTTTGAGATCACCGAGTCCAACCTATCACCCAACACCATCTGATCAACTAAACCATGGCACCAAGTGCCTCATCCAGGCTCTTCCTAAACACCTCCAGGGATGGTGACTCCACCACCTCCCTGGGCAGCACATCCCAATGGCCAATCTCTCTCTCTGGGAAGAACTTCTTCCTAACATCCAGCCTAAACCTCCCCTTGACAAGGAGTACAAGACTTTGAGGGCTAGGAAGACCTTGCCTTCTGCTCACACACCTGAAGCAAGGAGGGCTGCACCTCCCAGTGAGATTGCACTGGACCTTTCCCCTCCTGCCTCCACATCCATTCCTTTTGCTTCTGGAGAGTTGGGTGGAGAAGAACCTAACAAAATTCAACAAGGACAAGTGTAGGGTCCTGCACCTGGGCAAGAATAGCTCCATGCACCTGTACAGGCTGGAGGTTGACCTGCTGGAAAAAAGCTCTGTGGAGAAAGACCTGGAAGTCCTGGTGGACACTAAGTTGACCCTAAGACAGGAAATGTGCCCTTGCAGCCAAGGTGGCCAATGGTATCCTGGGGTGCATTAAGAAGAATGTGATCAGCAAGTTAAGGCAGGTTCTCCTGCCCTTCTAATCAGCCATAGTGAGGCCTCCTTTGGAGTATTGTGTCCAGTTCTCAGGTCCCCAGTTCCAGAGAGACAGGGGACTACTGGAGAGAGTCTAATAGTGGGCTATGAGGATGATTAAGAGAATAGAACATCACTCTCATGAGGAAAGGCTGACAGACCTGGGGCTGCTTAGCTTGGAGGAAAGACTACTCAGATGGGTTTTTTAATCAATGTTTACAAATACCTTCAGGGTGGGGGTCAAGAAGATGGTCCCCAGTGATAGGAGGGGTAACAGGCACAAACTGGAACACAAGAAGTTCTTCCTCAACTTGAGGAAAACCTCCTTTCCTGTAAAGGTGCTGGAGCCCTGGACCAGGCTGCACAGAGAGGTTGTGGAGTCTCCTTCCCTGGAGATTTTATAATAATAATAAACCAGGTTGGAAGAGACCTCCAAGATCATCGTGTCCAACCCCTCAACCAATCCAACACCACCTAAACAACTAACCCATGGCATCAAGCACCCCATCAAGTCTCCTGCTGAACACCTCCAGTGATGGTGACTCCTCCACCTCCCTGGGCAGCACATTCCAATGGGCAATCACTCTCTCTGTGTAGAACTTCTTCCTAACATCAAACCTAAACCTCCCCTGGTGCAGCCTGAGACTGTGTCCTCTTGTTCTGGTGCTGGTTGCCTGGGAGAAGAGACCAACCCCCACCTGGCTACAACCTCCCTTCAGGGAGTTGTAGACAGCAAGAAGGTCTCCCCTGAGCCTCCTCTTCTCCAGGCTAAGCAACCCCAGCTCCCTCAGCCTCTCCTCACAGGGCTGTGCTCCAGACCCCTCCCCAGTCTCGTTGCCCTTCTCTGGACACCTTCCAGCAGGTCAACCTCCTTCCTAAACTGAGGGGCCCAGAACTGGACACAGGAATCAAGGTGTGGCCTGACCAGTGCTGAGTACAGGGCACAATGACCTCCCTGCTCCTGCTGGCCACACTGTTTCTGATGCAGGCCAGGATGCCATTGGCCTTCTTGGCCACCTGAATACACCGCAGGCTCATGTTCAGCCTACTGTCAACCAGTACCCCCAGGTCCCTCTCTGCCTGGCTGCTCTCCAGCCACTCTGACCCCAGCCTGTAGCTCTGCATGGGGTTGCTGTGGCCAATGTACAGAACCTGGCACTTGGATGTGTTCAATCTCATGCCCTTGGACTCTGCCCATCTGCCCAGCCTGTCGAGGTCCCTCTGCAGAGCCTCTCAACCCACCAGCAGATCAACTCCTGCCCCCAGCTTGGTGTCATCTGCAAATGTACTGATGATGGACTCAATGCCCTCATCCAGATCATCAATAAAGATGTTAAAGAGCATGGGGCCCAGCACTGATCCCTGGGGCACACCACTAGTGCCTGGCTGCCAGCTGGCTGTGGCACCATTCACCACCACTCTCTGGGCTCATCCTCCAGCCAGTTCCTAACCCAGCTCAGAGTGCTGCTGTCCAAGCCAGGGGCTGACAGCTTGGCCAGGAGTTTGCTGTGGGGGACAGTGTCAAAGGCCTTGCTGAGGTCCAGGTAGACTACATCCACAGCCTGCCCCACATCCAGCAGGCTGTCACCTGATCATAGAAGGAGATCAGGTTGGTCAGGCAGGACCATGCTGGCTGGGCCTGGTCCCTTGGCCATCCTGTAAGTGCTGTGTGACTGCACTCAAGATGACCTGTTCCATAATCCTGGTTCATCCATCCAGCCCTTCTTGTGGATGGGCACCATGTTGGCCAGCTTCCAGTCTTCTGGGACCCCTCCAGTGAGCCAGGACTGATGAAAAATGATGGGGAGCGGCTTGGCCAGCACATCTGCCAGCTCCCTCAGCACCCCTAGATGTGCTCCTGTGCAACCTGCCCTAGGTGAACCTGCTTTAGCAGTGTGCTTGGACTAGATACAAACAGAGCAAGACCCATAACCAGATGGATTCTCTCACAGCTGTCAACCAACCATCTCCCCAGAAAGGAAGGAAACAAGACCAGCAGGATCAGGACCAAGCCTTTTAGTGGTGACAAACAGCAGAGCAGGTTCAGCTGCTTGTAAAGCCTCATTCTTGCAACATCATGTGGCTAATCAGTAGCAAAGGGATACAGGATAGGGTACAGTAAAGCCAAGCAGCTTTCCTGCAGCCTGGCAATGGCCTGGCTTCCCAAGCTGCATTTCTGGCTTCCCAAGCTGCATTTCTGGCTTCTCAGTACTTGTGCCTTAGTGTGGGACAGATCAGGCAGACTCCCCTCTCCAGTTTGCAATCCTGGGCACTTCTGTAACACCTTACATAGGTTTTTAAACCATTTCCATGAGCCACATATGTCACAAGCCCCCTTACTTTTCCCTGCTTGAGTCAAACTGGACTTGAAACATTAAATGCCATTACTGCTTTCCCTTGACATGCTCACTTTGCTTGTTGGGCTGTGGGCTAAGAAGTAGTCTCCATTTCAGTTTCTCTACTCTCTGCTCCTCCCCTCCAACAGGCTAACAAACAGCTCAATCTTCTCTCCCAAGTAACCAGGGGAAGATTTAGATCTGGACAAAGCAGGGAGACCAGGGAGAGAAGGTGCCTTGCCCTGTCCCTCACAACCACTTCAGATCCAGCTCATCCACTAATTTCTGTCCCCCCTCCCAGTGCCCAAGAGAGGGAGCAAAGCAAATGTACCACAATAGGTGTGGTACCTCTAGCTATTACCTCCACCTGATCATGATGAGGTGGAATGGGACATGGGCCATGGGATTTAGAAAAGTAATCACAGACATTAGGTGTAAGACAGGTGCCAGGAGCAAAGAGTGACATGAGTTGAAGGATATGAGAGTGGTGAAGCCCTGGAATGGGTTGTCCAGGGAGGTGGTTGAGGCCCCAGCCCTGGAGGTGTTTAAGAGCAGGCTGGACGAGGCTGTGGCCAGCCTGATCTAGTGTGGGGTGTCCCTGCCCATGGCAGGGGGGTTGGAACTAGATGATCCCTGTGGTCCCTTCCAACCCTGACTGATACTACTACTGCTATGATATTCAGAGACAAAGGGCAGGGACAGATTGCTCAGCAAACTCATCCACACTTTCTTGGTGGGGAAGAGGAAAGGAAACAGGGGTGATGGAAAAGGCAAGACTCAGTTGTTCTTTGGAGGAAGAGAAATTCCAGTGGGTGGGAAGGGGGGGAAAAACTGCAGAAAAGCCAGCATGCCCTGGGTGACCTGGAGGACAGGGAAGATGCTAATTAGCATTTTAGAGGCATTAGTCAGACACACACCCTGAAGAGACACAATAGAGAAAGGCACACATGTGGGTAGGATTTGGCTCCTCCTCAGAGGGAAGGATGTGGCATATGAAGGTGGCTTAGAGTACAAGGGAGAGGACAGGTCACAGAAGGAGCAAGTGCCTCTGGGAGGAGCCCTGTAAACTGTGAAGGAACTGTGCTCCTCTGTTCATTCACAGTGATGCTGTTCAGCAATCCTCCCTACCCAGGAACCTCCTGAAGCTCAAGAGCAAGCGTAGAGCCCTGCAGCTGGGGAAGAATAACCCCATACACCAGTACCCGTTAGGGGTTGACCTGCTGTAAAGCTGCTCTGCAGAGAAAGACCTGGAAGCAAGCAGACCATAAGACAGCAATGCACCCTTGTGGCCAAGGAGGCCAATGGTATCCTGGGCTGCGTTAAAAATGGGGCCAGCAGGTCAAGGGACATTCTCCTACCCCTCTACTCAGCCCTAGTGAGGCCACACCAGGAGTCTTGTGTCCAGTTCTGAGCTCCCCAGTTCAAGAGACAGGAAACTACTGAAGAGAGTCCAACAGGGCCACAAAAATGATT
The DNA here is from genome assembly GCF_014839835.1 of Dryobates pubescens. NCBI lineage: Eukaryota > Metazoa > Chordata > Aves > Piciformes > Picidae > Dryobates > Dryobates pubescens. The sequence continues at coordinate 40,604,176 of NC_071619.1, read as the reverse complement.
AGGGGACTGGAGCATCTCTTAGTAGGAGAGGCTAAGACAGCTAGGGCTGTTTAGTCTGGAAAAGAGAAGGCTTCTCTGGAGACTCTGAAAACCTGCCTGGATGTGTTCCTGTGCAGCCTGCCCTAGGTGAACCTGCTTTAGCAGCACAGTTGGACTAGATGATCTCCAGAGGGCTCCTTCCAACCTACCATTAGAATAGACCAGACCAGGTTGGAAGAGACCTTCAAGATCATCGAGTCCAACCTATCACCCAACACCACCTAATCAACTAAACCATGCAACCAAGCACCCTATCAAGTCTCCTGCTAAACACCTCCAGGGATGGTGACTCCACCACCTCCCTGGGCAGCCCATTCCAATGGCCAATCTCGCTCTCTCTGTGTAGAACTTCCTCCTAACCGCCAGCCTAAACCTCCCCTGGCACAGCTTGAGACTGTGTCCTCTTGTTCTGGTGCTGGTTGCCTGGGAGAAGAGACCAACCCCCACCTGGCTACAACCTCCCTTCAGGGAGTTGTAGACAGCAAGAAGGTCTCCCCTGAGCCTCCTCTTCTCCAGGCTAAGCAACCCCAGCTCCCTCAGCCTCTCCTCACAGGGCTGTGCTCCAAACCCCTCCCCAGCTTTGTTGCCCTTCTCTGGACACCTTCCAGCATCTCAACATCTTTCCTAAACTGAGGGGCCCAGAACTGGACACAGGACTCAAGGTGTGGCCTTCAGTACATCCCATGATTCTCTGCTCTCCAGGTCTGTATCAAGCACAGCATCTGTGCCCTGCAGCCTCTTTGGAAACTTCCCAAGCACTAGAATTGAACTTCTACATTTCCCAGAGCAGTGTGGAAAAACAGCTTCTAAGCTGCCTTCACCACATGAACTCTCAGCTGCAGCACAAACAACTTCTTGAGGCTTCTGGTCTCACCTGATGGAGACTGGGCCTCCTTGCCTTATACAGTGATCCCTTGTCACCACCATGGATCTCTTCCAGGGCCTTGGCCAAGTCCCTTCAGCTTTCCCAAACTCCAACACACAGGCCTTTCCTGTGCCTCCAGTACCCTAAGACCTGCTGCTGTCTTACTGCTGGATCTACACCAAGTGACTTAAAAGAAGAGTATTTTTAAAGCACATTTTTGCAGTCCCCTGGTGATTTGGTTGTGAGGAAAACCTTTCACACACATCCCACATAGAGGGATGCACATGTGGATCTCAGGGGCTGAAGAAGCCACTGTGAGAACCCACATGTCCCCAGACCCTCAGCAGAAATATTAACCCAAGTAATGCCAAGTCAGAGTGATGTTCCACTGCAGACCACTTAAGCACAGCTCACTTGATACTAGCATGCTTATAGATTAGAATAGAATTAACCAGGTGGGAAAAGACCTTTGAGATCACCAAGTCCAACCTATCACCCAACACCATCTAATCAACTAAACCATGGCAACAAGTGTCTCATCCAGTCTCTTCCTAAACACAGGGAGCTGTGTATTTCATACCCATAATGTCCTGTGCCCTATAAATCCATCTGCAAAGTCTCTCACTTGCTCTTTCTTCCCTCACTGCTCCCATGGGAGATGTTCCCTATCTGGTAATGGAAGGGGAGTTACCTCAAGGCCTGTTAGAATAGAATAGACCAGACCAGGTTGGAAGAGACCTTCAAGATCATCAAGTCCAATCCATCATCCAATACCATCTAATCAACTAAACCATGGCACCAAGTGCCCCATCCATTCTCTTCACTTCCAGGGATGGTGACTCCACCACCTCCCTGGGCAGCACATTCTAATGGCCAGTCTCTCCTTCTGGGAAGAATTTCTTCCTAACCTCCAGCCTAAACCTCCCCTGGCACAGCTTGAAACTGTGTCCTCTTGTTCTGGTGCTTGGTGCCTGGAAGAAGAAAGCAATTCCCACCTGGCTACAACCTCCCTTCAGGTAGTTGTAGAGAGCAATAAGGTCTCCCCATAACCTCCTCTCCTCCAGGCTAAGCAACCCCAGCTGCCTCAGCCTGTCCTCACAGGGCTGTGCTCTGGTTATCTGGTGGTATATGGCAGACCAGACAGACAGAAAAAGATGGAGCTTTGAAAAAGGGAACACACCAATAACTTTTCAATGCTGTCAAAACATAACACATTCCCTTTCCCCAGGAGAGAGGTGGTGGAGTCACCATCCCTGGAGATGTTTAGGAAGAGCCTGGATGAGGCACTTGGTGCCATGGTTTAGTTGATTAGATGGTGTTGGGTGACAGGTTGGACTTGGTGACCTCAAAGGTCTTTTCCAACCTGGTTAGTTCTGTAACTGATGATGCCTTTATCCTCAGATCGGTGCTTTGAACTACTTTGCAGACACTGAATATGTGGACAAAAATCAAACTTCCAGCCTCCCCCACTTTTCCAGAAGTCAGCCCCTCCCAGTGGCCCCCCCTCCACCCACATGGCAAACACTTCCATTCTCACTGGTGGCCTCCTCGATGCTGCTGTGTTTCTATAGAGCAGCAATCTGCAGCACATTGAAACACAGGTGCAGCAGGAAGTGAACTGAACCCAATACCAGAGTAAATAAAACACACCACCACTACCTAGCTGTACTAGTCATTCATTCACTTGGTGGTCTGCAACTCACAGCTAAAAGCAAATTGAAATTTGAAGTGAAATATTAGAGCCCCCATGCTTAAACCAGACAGGAGATCTTCAAGTGCCCTTGTGGCAGTTCAGGCTGGGTGCCTCCTGTTCCTGCCACATAAGCTACAACCTCCAGTGTCCCGAGGGTCCAGCCCAGTAGGTGCACACAGGGAGCTGTGTATTTCATACCCATAATATCCTGCACCCTATAAATCCATCTGCAAAGTCTCTCACTTGCTCTTTCTTCCCTCACTGCTCCCATGGGAGATGCTCCCTATCTGGTAATGGAAGGGGAGTTATCTCAAGGCCTTTTAGAATAGAATAGACTGGAGCGTGGAGAATAGAATAGCCTGGAGAAGAGAAGGATCAGGGGTGACCTCATTGCCCTCTACAACTACCTGAAGGGTGGTTGTAGACAGGAAGGGGTTGGTCTCTTCTCCCAGGCAACCAGCACCAGAACAAGGGGACACAGTCTCAAGCTGTGCCAGGGGAAGTTTAGACTTGAAGTGAGGAAGAAGTTCTTCACTGAGCGAGTCATTCATCATTGGAATGTGCTGCCCAGGGAGGTGGTGGAGTCGCTGTCCCTGGAGGTGTTCAAGGGAAGATTGGACGTGGCACTTGGTGCCATGGTCTAGTCATGGGGTCTGTTGGGACAGGTTGGACTTGATGATCCTTGGGGTCTCTTCCAACCTTAGTTATACTGTGATAGACCAGACCAGGTTGGAAGAGACCTTTAAGATCATCAAGTCCAACCTATCATCCAACACCCTCTAATCAACTAAACCATGGCACCACGTGCCTCATCCAGTCTCTTCACCTGGCTTGCCCTAATGCCAGGAGGAGAAGGGGGACGGGCAATCTCAGATCTGGCCAGCTGAGATTAGCCTAACAGTGGAGGGGAGGGAGAAAGAGCCCGAGGGGTTTTGGGTGTACCCTAAGGTAGAATCATAGGATCAATAAGGTTGGAAAAGAACTTTGAGATCAAGTCCACCTTGTCACCCAACACCATCTAATCAACTAAACCATGGCACTAAGTGCTTCATCCAGGCACTTTTTAAACACTTCCAGTGATGGTGACTCCACCACCTCCCTGGGCAGCACATTCTGATGGCCAATCTCCCTTTCTCCTCACTTTGAGCCTAAACCTTCCCTGGCACAGCTTAAGACTGTGTCCTCTTGTTCTGTTGGTGGCTGCCTGGGAGAAGAGACCAACCCCCACCTGGCTACAACCTCCCTTCAGGTAGGGAGAAGGGAAATGTTGGGAGGCTTCTGGGTGTGCTGTAAGGCACTCTGTATGCTTTGGGTTTCTTTTGTCACTGTGCTTGTAGCTGTCTGTAAAACACTCACTGCTCTTCCATTTAAACTTTCCATCACTTCTGCAAGCCATTTGTCTCAGTCTCATTTTTTCTGCCGTGGTGGGAGGCAAGGGAGGATCTGCCTGGCCTCCAAACGTGCACAACCTTGCTTAGAAATGAACAGGCTTGGCACCAGGCATATCAGCCTGCAGCCAAGTCTAGCCAAGCCTTGCCCTTCCTCCACCTCTCAAAGCCAGCTCTTCAGGGTAGGGGGCAGGACCATGTTGAAGGGAGCTTGCTTCAAATGCCCTCGTGTGAGTGAAGAGAGGAAGCTCTAACATATTTCTTCAGCACCAGAGACCATGTGGTGCATGTGCAGGGAAGAAGGCTTGAAGAGACACACAGTACTTGACTGACAGCCTGGCCAGGGATCTGTGATGGTCAGGTAAAGCTGTCACACAACAGAAAAGTGACCTTACCATCCTCAGGACTCAATCTGCCAGCTGAAGCCTTCCTCTGAACCCTGAAAAAAGAACAGGCAGCACCAATGAGATAACCTACAAACACCATCACCTGCCAGCCATGGCAGGATCCATCTGGGGCACAAATAAGTAAATATGGTGCAGACTCCAACCAACCAAACCCAACACAAATAAAGCACAAAAAAACCACAAAAGCAACATCAACAAAAGACAAATACTGTTTGGACTAGCCATGGCTCAGCCACAACTGCTGGCTGTCTACCTGTCTGACTTCCATAACAGAGGGATTTTTACCTTCTCAAGTGCCCATACAGGACAACCAGTTACATATAACCAGTCCCTTCCTACACTGCTCAGGCTGTTGAGAGAGAATCACAGAATCAATAAGGTTGGAATAGACCTCAGATCATCAAGTCCAACCTGTCACCCAACACCTCATGACTACTAAACCTTCAAATGCCACATCCAATCCCCTCTTGAACACCTCCAGGGATGGTGACTCCACCACCTTCCTGGGCAGCACATTCCAATAGCCAATCTCTCTTGCTGGGAAGAACTTTCTCCTCACCTTGAACCTAAACCTCCCCTGGCACAGCCTGAGACTGTGTCCTCTTGTACTGGTGCTGGTTGGTGGGAGAAGAGACCAACCCCCACCTGGCTACAACCTCCCTTCAGGGAGTTGTAGACAGCAAGAAGGTCTCCCCTGAGCCTCCTCTTCTCCAGGCTAAGCAACCCCAGCTCCCTCAGCCTCTCCTCACAGGGCTGTGCTCCAAACCCCTCCCCAGCTTTGTTGCCCTTCTCTGGACACCTTCCAGCAACTCAACATCTTTCCTAACCTGAGGGGCCCAGAACTGGACACAGGACTCAAGGTGTGGCCTAACCAGTGCTGAGTACAGGGCACAATGACTTCCCTGCTCCTGCTGGCCACACTGTTCCTGATACAGGCCAGGATGCCATTGGCCTTCTTGGCCACCTGGGTACACTGCAGGCTCATGTTCAGCCTACTATCAACCAGTACCCCCAGGTCCCTTTCTGCCTGGCTGCTCTCCAGCCACTCTGACCCCAGCCTGTAGCACTGCATGGGGAATTCCTAATGTAACTCCCTTGCTCAGGGGATCAAGTGCCTAAGAATCTACCAGAAGAGCAGCAGGAGCTAGAGGCACACATCAGCACAATACTTCAGCAGCCAGTACCACATCCTTCAATACAGATGCTGAGTAGAGGAGGGCAAAGACATCATCCAATCACCACCCCCCACCACCTTAAGAGCATCTGCCCACTGCCCCATCAAGGCTCTCATCCTGCACTGTTACCTACCCTCTAGGGGCAAATCATATCACCCTTTTAGACATGGTAGCTGCCCAAGTTCACCTCAGATACAGATATTCTCCTCAACATAAGCCCAGGCACCAAGGTCTGGGACAGAGGAGGCAAATCAAACAGGAAACCAGCACTCTTGGGACTCCAAGGCTCTGTTTGGCTCACTGCCACTTACTATGGTTCAGTAGTACCTTGGGAAGTACCTTGGTTCCCCAATGTTCTGGTACCCCATATCCCACACTGGCCCCAACACAATTGCCACCTGCCCCCCAGTGTCCAGGAAGGAATCCCAGAGCTGGGGCACTACAAAAGCTGTAGGGCAGAGCCTTAAGTTTTCATCACTGCCATGATAGCCACAGCAGAGAAAGAAAATGTTTTCTGGCTGATGGTCAGTAGAAGCATACTGAGTAATCAGACTTCTGTGGCTGCTCTGTTCAATGCTTGCCACCCCAGCTGCCCTAAATGTAGTGCAGAGTGAGGCATTTCTGAGGATGATGAGAAACAGAGATGCTGTCCCTGTAAAACCCCTCAACTCACCTGATGTAGTGGACAAAAGCAACCACCACTGAGCCCAGGTAAAAGGAGAGGAAACTCAGGAAACTGAAGAACATGGCTTGGATATACACAGACTCTGAGGAAAGAGAAGGCATCAGTCAGCTCAGAGAGCAAGGACAGCTCCTCTCAGAGCCAGCACTCCTGTCTTGCTCTTGCTGACACAATCTAGTGACAATGCCCAGCCCCAAACAGCCTTTCAAAACTTAGCTGCTTGCTTCCAGAGGAATTCCCAGTACCTGCTGCAAGGTCTTGCCCCATTTCTTCACCCCTAGTGCTAGCTGGTGTGCCCCTGAGACCACCCTCTGTCACACAGCACCTCCTGGAAGGGACTCCAGCTGCTTTTGACTCCTTTGCTAGTGCCTTCTGCACTCCCATCAGAGGGCTTCCAGGCCCTGCTATGCAGAAGTGCCAAGTCCCCCTGTAAAGTTGCATAGTCCTGCCCCCAAACACTGACTTTTGATAGAAGGCTCAATTGTCACTTGAAGGTTCTTCGTCCGCTGCAGGTTCCAGGTGCGATTGACGTTCCCTGTGAGATGCAAAGGGGACAGCAAATACAAAAGCAATCAAACATGACTGAGCTCTGGACCTGTTCTTAGTTCCCTGCACTTGCAAAAACACTAGAGCCTGGCTTTCCACCGTAATCTGCCTGTGGTTTTGCTCTAGACCCTTCTCAGACTTGTCAACATACAGCTTTTGCCATAGGCTTCCCCCTCCTTCCTATCTACAACCTGTTCTCAGACTAGAAATTCCTGCTTGAGCCCTCCAGTACATTATAGAATCAACAAGGTTGGAAAAGACCTCAGAGATCATCAAGTCCAACCTGCCACCCAGCACCTCAGGACTAACTAAACCATGGCACCAAGCGATTTGCTCCGAATGCCTGAATCCCAAGGGCATCTCATGTCCTATTTATCTAGCCTCCAAAAGGCAGTTTCTCTCACTACAGATACCAGGACTCCATTTGTGCCTTTGGCCAAAGCTCTGCTGGCAAAACACTTCCAGGCAGGGTGCCCATGCCAGCAAGTTGCTGTATTTCACCAGGGCTCAGCACACCCTGCTAGTGGAGCTCTACTGATAGCGGGTTGAAGTCTCCCCCAGCATTAACTTAAGCCAGACTAGCTCAGTTAGAAGCAAATGAAGCTGTATTTACAAGCACAAACTACACTCTGCAATGGAATGCAATGAATATGGACAAAAGATACAGGAGTTGCAATATTATACAGGTATTTACAATTAGCAAACAACACAACCCCCACCCTGGTCAGAAAGGCCAGGGAAGCTGCTCCACTGCCCACCCCCCAAACCTCCCAGATCCCTCTGTACCAAGGGAGAGAGGATAAGCAGTGTTAGTGTTATCTCAAGGCCAGCCAGAAAACAGGACATTATCTCCCAGGCAAGGCAAAGCAGCCAAGATCAGAAGGGAAGAGAAAAGGAATGGGAATGGAAGTGAAATGTGAAGAGTTGTTAGGGTACAGCTTCTCTTATCCCAGGCTTTCACCCAATGAGTTTGCTTAGGACAATCTTTTGTTTCCCTTTTTACACCCAATGGTGATTTGTTTATATGTTTCTACTTTTCTGCTCAAAATCTGCAGCTAGTTTTTAAAGGCATAGCCTAAAACTGCCACACAGCTTTAGAATAGGAGAAAGACAGACCAAAGCAAACTCCTGGCCAAGCTGTCAGCCCCTGGCTTGGATGGGAGCACACTGCGATGGGTTAGGAACTGGCTGGAGGGCCAAGCCCAGAGAGTGGTGGTGAATGGTGCCACAGCCAGCTGGCAGCCAGTCACCAGTGGTGTGCCCCAGGGATCAGTGCTGGGCCCCATGCTCTTTAACATCTTTATTGATGATCTGGATGAGGGCATCGAGTCCATCATCAGTAAATTTGCTGATGACACCAAGCTGGGGGCAGGAGTTGATCTGCTGGAGGGTAGAGAGGCTCTGCAGAGGGACCTGGACAGGCTGGGCAGATGGGCAGAGTCCAAGGGCATGAGATTGAACACATCCAAGTGCCAGGTTCTGCACATTGGCCACAACAACCCCATGCAGAGCTACAGGCTGGGGTCAGAGTGGCTGGAGAGCAGCCAGGCAGAGAGGGACCTGGGGGTGCTGGTTGACGGTAGACTGAACATGAGCCTGCAGTGTGCCCAGGCAGCTAAGAGGGCCAATGGCATCCTGGCCTGCATCAGGAACAGTGTGGCCAGCAGAAGCAGGGAAGTCATTCTGCCCCTGTACACTGCACTGGTTAGGCCACACCTCGAGTCCTGTGTCCAGTTCTGGGCCCCTCAGTTTAGGAAGGAGGTTGACTTGCTGGAACGAGTCCAGAGAAGAGCAACAAAGTTGGTGAGGGGTTTGGAACATAAGCCCTACGAGGAGAGGCTGAGGGAGCTGGGGTTGCTTAGCCTGGAGAAGAGGAGACTCAGGGGTGACCTTATTACTCTCTACAACTACCTGAAGGGAGGTTGTAGACAGACAGATGTTGGTCTCTTCTCCCAGGCAAGCAGTACCAGAACAAGAGGACACAGTCTCAGGCTGCGCCAGGGGAGGTTCAGGCTGGATGTTAGAAAAAAGTTCTATACAGAAAGAGTGATTGCACATTGGAATGGGCTGCCTGGGGAGGTGGTGGAGTCGCCATCACTGGAGGTTTTTAGGAGACTTGACGGGGTGCTTGGTGCCGTGGGTTAGTTGTTTGGGTGGTGTTGGATTGGTTGATGGGTTGGACGTGATGATCTTGAAGGTCTCTTCCAACCTGGTTTATTCTGTGTATTCTATGTAAAGATGACAGTTCTTTCTTTTTTTTTGGGGGGGGGAGGAAGGGGGAATTCAGGAGCCCAATATATTTGTTGGTTGCAGCCCTGCTTCTGCTACAGGGAGGAAGGCATTCAGCTTTGAGGACAGGAGTGTCCCCACTCCAGGTACAGCTGCAATATGAGTGGTGGAGGCTCTGCATTTACCACTGTCCTTGAAGCAGAGAGGATTTGCTGGCTGGAAACAGCACTATGAACAGTTCTCTTGTAAAATTATTCTCCCCCAATGATTCTTTTTCCTGTCCCCCCCAAGCCCAGGGCTGTCATAAATCCCAAGACAGCAGTGGGGCTACCTGCAGGAACTGCTCTTGGGGCCTCCATGCAGGCAGGAGGAGAATATACCACTACTGGGGTTAAAAAAAGCCCAGAGCAAAAGCACCAACCAAAAAGCTGTAACCAGCATTACCTGGATGCCTCCAGTATCTACCAAAACACCAATGACACCTCCAAAGAGCCCATAACCCCAGCAAGCCAGATGCTGTACTAGCCAGCCACCTCCTAGATCAGTCAAACACTTCTAATCTACTTGACAAGATAAAATTTCTACTTCACTTTCTCACAGCTCCCTGGGTAAGCCAGAGCTATACAACCACCCCGGGCTATCCCACAGGAAGAGCTCAAATGACCCCTGCTGCTTCATCACCCAGACACAGCAACCAAATCCACCTCCCAGCACAACTTACCATGCATGGAAGAAGGCACAGAACCACCACAGGCATAATCCTCTGGCTTGATGACAAACACGACGAAGAACTGCTCACCTGGGAAATCCTTTCTCTGCACGGAAGGATGGAAGAGGATAAAATCCATGAGATATGAAGAAGCCTCTCCCCCAAAAGTCTAATACCTGCTTCAAAGGCCAGAGATCAGAATTTAGTTGCTGTACAGGTATTAGACTCAGAAACCTGCCTGTTCTGGAAAGAGCTGGGCTTCTGATGATAGAATAGAATTAACCAGGTTGGAAAAGACCTTGGAGATCATCGAGTCCAACCTCTCACCCAACACCATCTCATCAACTAAACCATGGCACCAAGCGCCTCATCCAGTCTCTTCCTAAACACCTCCAGTGATGGTGACTAGACCACCTCCCTGGGCAGCACATTCCAATGGCCAATCTCTCTGTCTGGGAAGAACTTCCTCCTAACATCCAGCCTAAACCTCCCCTGGTGCAGCTTGAGACTGTGTCCTCTTGTTCTGGTCACCTGGGAGAAGAGACCAACCCCCACCTGGCTACAACCTCCCTTCAGGGAGTTGTAGAGAGCAGTAAAGTCTGCCCTGAGTCTCCTGTTCTCCAGGATAAGCAACCCCAGCTCCCTCAGCCTCTCCTCACAGGGCTGTGCTCAAGACCTCTCCCCAGCTTTGTTGCCCTTCTCTGGACACCTTCCAGCAACTCAACATCTTTCCTAAACTGAGGGGCCCAGAACTGGACACAAGACTCAAGGTGTGGCCTGACCAGTGCTGAGTACAGGGGCACAATGACCTCCCTGCTCCTGCTGGCCACAGTCTTCCTGATCCAGGCCAGGATGCCATTGACTTTCGTGGCCACCTGGGTACACTGCAGGCTCATGTTCAGCCTACTATCAACCAGCACCCCCAGGTCCCTCTCTGCCTGGCTGCTCTCCAGCCACTCTGACCCCAGCCTGTAGCACTGCATGGGGTTGCTGTGGCCAATGTGCAGAACCTGGCACTTGGATGTGTTCAATCTCATGCCCTTGGACTCTGCCCATCTGTCCAGCCTCTATGCTCTGCTCATCCTTGATGACAATAAACTGAGTTCATCACTATGCAGTACAGCAGCACCCCAGTACAAGCAAACCAATGCTAATGCATTTAATTTACTTTTATTACTGCAGTCCATCTGCCCAAGCTTTGCTTATTACAGAGGCCCTGCTACCACCACTTGGTGGTAGAACAGCCAAGGTTCCAAGGGAAGACACTTGGCTGCAGCCACTCTGATCTAGAGTCTCAGCACCTGAGACATAACAGACCTACCTAAGCAAATATAAGCAGTTATAGCAAAGGTAACATTTCTTCTTCCATTTATAGAATCATAGAAGCATTTTGGTTGGACAATCATAGTATAGAATCATAGTATCAGTCAGGGTTGGAAGGGACCACAAGGATCATCTAGTTCCAACCCCCCTGCCATGGGCAGGGACACCCCACACTAGATCAGAGTGGCCAGAGCCTCATCCAGCCTGGGCTTAAACACCTCCAGGGATGGGGCCTCAACCACCTCCCTGGACAATCCATTCCAGGGCTTCACCACTCTCATGGGGAAGAACTTCCTCCTCACCTCCAGCCTCAATCTCCCCACCTCCAGCTTCATTCCATTCCCCCTAGTCCTAGCACTACCTGAGATCCTGAGAAGTCCCTCCCCAGCCTTCATGTAGGCCCCCCTCAGATACTGGAAGGCCACAATAGGGTCTCCTTGGAGCCTTATCTTCTCCAGACTGAACAGCCCCAAGACCTTTAAGATCATCAAGTCCAACCATATCTAAGTCTACCAAGTCTGATGCTAAACCATGTCCCTCAGCACCATGTCCTTCTGTGTTTTAAACACCTCCTGGGGTGCAGATTCAACCACTATCCTGGGCAGGCCACTTCCTCTCCTCCTATTACTTGTCACTAGGGAGAAGTGACCCAACCTCACCTCACTTCAACCTCCTTTTAGGTAGTTGCAGAGTGAGAAGGTCTCCCCTCAGCCTCATTTTCTCCATAGAATTAATAAGGTTGGGAAAGACCTCAAAGATCATCAAGTCCAACCTATCACCCAACACCTCAGGACTAACTAAACCATGGCTTCAAGTGCCATGTCCAATCCCCTCTTGAACACCTCCAGGGATGGTGACTCCACCACCTCCCTGGGCAGCACATTCCAATGGCTAACAACTCTCTCTGGGAAGAACTTTCTCCTCACCTCCAGACTAAATAATCCCAGTTCCCTCAGCTGCTCCTCACAAGACCTGCTCTCCAGACCTTTCACCAGCCCTGTTGCCCTTCTCTGGACCTGCTCCAGGACCTCAATGCCCCAAACAATCCAATACTCAAGGTGTGGGCTCAGCATTGCTGAATCCAGGGGCTGATTGAATAAGAACAGAGCCTCACAGCCATACCAGAACCAACGAAACATAGGGGAAGCCACAGATCCAAACCAAACAAAAGTGAAAACCCAAAACAAGGCCAAAACACAAACACCAAACAAACAAAACAAAAAAAGAAGACTCACAACCAACCAAAAACCCAGAAGCACTGTGACAAAAAATCATCATCTCACCTGCACTGTTATGGCTGCCTGCTTAGTCATGGATTGGTAAACGCCGTTGAACTCCACATTGTGGTCCAGGTCATACACTGGGCACTAAGAAACAACTGAGGGTTAAACTATCCAAACTGATTTCAAAGGGAGACAGGGGGAGAACAGACAGTGCAGAACAAAGTGAACAAAACAACCAGGACACATTCAGAAGTTAGAAGATCTGCCCTGAAGACATCGGTTGTCACCTACATTCACTGCTGATCTTGGCATTCTCTCAGCTGGTCTGCAGTTTAATCCCAGAAGAGGATTCAATCAAACTGATCACCCTTCCCACAGGGCAGTGCATACCCTCAGCTGAAGACTGTGTCATCCTTTACATTCTGTAGTGCTTGCCCTCATTCTTTCCCACTACTCTTACTACCTGATTGTTTGAACATTGCCTGTCCATCCTGCCTCCTGCCCTTCTACCATTCTAACACAGGGATGGGGGCAGGAGTTGATGTTACTCTCACCCCAGCTACTAAAAGCAACTGCCTGGACTTCAGAGCCAGCAACCAAGGCACCTTGCACCTCTGCCACCATCTTGCTGCTCCCACACTGCAGGTCCCTGCATCATTAGGTGGGTGGGAAAGGAGAATAAATATGGGGCTATTTCCTAGCTGCAAGCAACAGCCAACTTCCAATGACAGGGAACAGCTGCTCTCCCCTTTCAAAGAAAAGGGATGAGTCATTGCATGGAGAGGAAATCAAACTGGAAAGGAGGAGAGACCTCATATCTGGACATCAGAAGCTTCCTATGCTGCCTTGAACAAGAGGAATGGCACTGTCCCCTCCTTCAGCCACCAGCAGCGTGCCAGCCAACACCACTCGGTGGAGAGACAGACTCACATCACAAGGTAAGAGAGTGCTAAACCTCATGAGGGGAGCACAGCAAATGCCCTATGGACAGGCTGGAGAAGAGCAGCCTGTTCACCTTCTTGCAACAAAAGTCTCTGTATGAGATGCTTGAACTCAGCATCTCCAACCTTGCCTCCTTCCCACAGTATTTACATTCTTCTTTGAGGGGTTCCCTTTACCACCACTACACTAGGGTGAAGCACTTCCTAGGGCTTTTCTCTCTCTGCTAGGGCACAGACCCCCTCACAGCAGGAAACAAAGCTTCAGGAGGCACCTCCTCACCCTTCTCTACTCAGACTTACCACAATATCCTGGACAGAGACAACTGAGCATGGATAGACTGCATCAGACACCACTTTAATGATGACTGAATCGACATCCTCAGGAAATTTGTACAGGAAATACTGCAGAGAAAGCAGAGTGCCAAGAGTTATGGTCCAGAAATCACCCCTGACATTAGTTTCAGAGACTCCCCTAAGGTCCTGACATCAATCCAATCTGGGCTTTGGGCCTGGATGTGGAAGGCTTTCACAAAAATTCAGTTTTCAAACGTTAGGAACTTACACTACAGAAGAGCAAGGGAAATACATAGGGAGAACTCTGCCCCTTGCACAGCACACTGTCTGTTAGACACAGACACCTTCAACAGGTAAATTACAAGCAAGACACAGCATAGCTTCTGTTCCCCTTAAGTTTCCCCCCCCCCATTGATCAAGATAAAGTGACTTAATTTTAACACCCTGCTCCATTTTACATTGCTATGAGCAGTTTCCAGATGTTTTCACACTGCTGGACATACTTTATATAAGGAACATATAACGGAGCTAATCTCAGATGGGTTGCTTCAAAGATAGACTGTGAAATGTATCAGGGCAAATGGTTGAAACTGTTAAGAGTTCCATAAATAAATGTGTGATATTAGTTACAGGATTTAGAATAGAATAGAATTATCTCAGAATAATCTCAGGTTGGGTGAATGAAGAGCAAAGGTGATAGAAGCATGATAGGATCTGCCTTTGCTCTTGCAGGAGTTATCTATTCAAAGGGAAGCTCATGAGGTGCAGTGCAGCCTCACTGGGGAAGGCAGCAATGGTTTTGGCTCTGAATAGAATAGAATTGAATTAAGCAGGTTGGAAAAGACCTGCAATATCATCAAGTCCAACCCATCACCCAACACCACCTAATCAACTCAATCATGGCACTAAGTGTCCCATCCAGCGTCTTTTTAAACACCTCCAGGGATGGTGACTCCACCACCTCCCTGGGCAGCACATCCCAATGGCCAATCTCTCTTTCTGGGAAGAACTTTCTTCTCACCTCCAGCCTAAACCTCCCCTGGCACAGCTTGGGACTGTGTCCTCTTGTTCTGTTGATGGTTGTCTGGGAGAAGAGACCAACCTCAACCTGGCTACAGCCTCCCTTCAGGGAGTTGTAGACAGCAATAAGGTCTCCCGAGTCTCCTCTTCTCCAGGCTAAGCAACCCCAGGTCCCTCAGCCTCTCCTCATAGGGCTTGTGCTCCAAACCCCTCACAGGCTTGGCTTTGAGGACAAAGGGTATTAGGGTTTTCTCCTCACTTCAGCTTTGCAAATAATTCTGCTATATTTTTGAAACAAAACCCCAAAACTGGGCAACTAACATCTGCCAATACACCTGCTTTCCCCTTGACAGAGAGGAATAGTGTTGAATTGTGCTTCTGTGCTTTGAGCATGCCCACAGGACAGTCTGTGGGGTTAGAAAATTACTTTCCCTGGCCCAGCAAGGGCCTTTTTTCATTTGGGCAAAAGCTGTCCCAGGAAACATGATCATTTGCATATTTGATGTATTTTACCAGCCAGTTGCTAGAGAAGTAGGGTTGTCATACCTGCCCCAGCAGGCAGGCTTGTTTCATGGGCTCCCACTGCCCTACTTAAAGCCCAGACCCCAAGAGCTCAGCTCACAGTCACTGCTGCTGGGCACCTCATTCCATCTCAGAAGGGACATAAGGCTGAATACTGCCACCAGTCACTTTTCTTCCTTCCTTCTTGTCACCAGGGAGCCACTGCTGCCACACTGGAAGCTACCTAACCTCCCGCTACAAAATTTTAACCCCAGACGTTCCCAGCTAGAGAGCTCCCCTTAATTCCCAAACCTCAGTGCTGAGCAAAGGCCAACTGTTTCCTATTTCCCTTTTCCCACCCCCTTTCCAAGAAGTAGGACCCTCAACTGGAAGGCAGGGATAAGGAGGAGGGGGATGCGGTGGGCTAACACCCATTCTGAGAACAGGGTGGGAGGCTTGCGAGTGCTTTGCCCTCCCTGCAGGGCGTTTTCCCCCTGGGAAACTGAGTCTGTTCCACCCCTCTCTCCCTGCCCAGCTAGGGTATAAAAAGCAGGACATTGCAGTCATTAGGCCTCCTTTTGGCTCCTGCCTCTCCTGGATGAGAGCTACTGCAGCTGCCTTCCTGCTCCTCTGCCACGTGATCAGGCCTGATCCTTCTCCCTGCTGCCTCTGTGCCTCTTCAGAGAGAGACTGGTTTTGTATTCTTCTTCTTTGTGCCCCTCCCATCCATCCTTGTTCCTTGCCCTTGTGAACCTTACCTGTTATTGTTATATGTATATATTGCTTAAAGAAAACTCTTTACCTCTCTACTTCCAAGCTGACTCCAAATCATTGCTTGGTGGATTTGCTCCTTCTCATTTTTCCCCCCTGCCTCTCTGTTGGGAGGGAGATTCTCAGCCTTGCCCCCATCTGAGCTCTTAACTCCCATTTAAGGCTTAAACCACCACAGGGGGGAAATCCCCTTTTTCCAGGTTTGCCCATTTCTACTAAAGCATGAAATGCCAGCACCACCCTCCAAGCAGGGTCCCCTCACTGCTGAGGGAGAGCACAGGCTCCAACCACAAGTCCTTACAAACAGAAAACTCACCAAGCTGGTTTCTTCAGCAGAGCACGTGTTATCTCCACCAAGCAAGGACACTGCCAATCTGAGCTCCTTGGTTTTTTGCAGGTTCACTACCCTCAGAAAACTGCAGGTCCTTGAGGAAGCCACCCATGAGGACCCTTGGATAATTTTCTCTTTAGGCCACACTTAAACCAGAATACAGAATTAACCTAAGGGGTGCTGAGACCTACAGCTCTCTGTTATACAGACTGTGAGTGGTATCAGCACATTCAGATAACACTCCTGACCTGCACAAGCATATCTAATTTCTCCTTCTGCCCTCAGGCATGAGCTGGGTTCCAGACAACTCCTCCATCAGTTGTTACACTTGTCTCTTTCCAGCCTCAGGGCTATTCCAACATCCATCTAAAATCTGAATTGCTTTTTTTTTTTAACCTCCTGCCCCTGCAGACTACTTAATACTGTGATTTACAAAAACCTCAGCATGATACCAATTAAGCAGCACTCATCTTCCACTCTCTCTCTGCCTGGTCTATAATTAAAAATCACCACTCCCATTAATTAATTGTGACAAACACAGACCAAAGTTACAAAGCTGATTCTGGGCCAGATCCTAAAGCCTTTACACTCGAGTTACAAGATTCTAAGTAACAAAGGTTTATAGTCTGTATCTGTAAACCATCTTAAGATATATGACAGCAAAAACAGATCAGCTGGGATGACTGGTAATAGGAAACCTAAAGTTAAGTGGTGTTAGCAGTGATAGCAACAACAAAAACAGAGTACCAGACAGCCTGGCTAAATTACATACCTTCCCAGCTCCATGAGCTCCTTCATCACTATAGTGACTGCCAACAGCATTTTTATTCAAGAGAGGACATGTAGTATCTGCAAGGCTCTAAACAAGGCTCCTCAGCTGGATGTGCTACACTGTCTGCTCTTTTCTGAGCTAATAACCACAATTATCAAGCATTTCATTTAACACCTTGCAACTTGACTTGCTGCCCTGAGCAAGGAGTAGCAGTCTGAGCTCTGCTGTGCATTTACAGTCTGTGGTTTTGGTTGTTTTTCTGGAGAAAGACTGCATCTTAGCAAGTCATACTCGGGCAATTGAGCCAGCACTGGCTGGAACAACAGTGGTGCACACCATCTCACTGTCCATGAAGTGTAGCAGTCCAATGGTCTCTGGATTTATCTGATCTTTCCTAAACTGCAGACACTGTTCGTTTGCTGTGGTCAAGGCTTTTGGCTGAATTAAGTGCTTTGCAAGAGGACCCAAATGTGCCTGTAGGGGGGCTGAGGTACTGCTATCTATTCACTTTATCCACAGAAAACTCAAGAATAAGGAAGTTTCCCTGCATACCAAGAGGGAAAGGCCTAGTTATGCCATATCTAGCAAAGGCTCACATCAACCATTTGAATGTTGCGTGACACAATCAACACCCCAGAGGATTCCTCCTTACCTGGGGCTGGGAAGGGCTGGCAGTGAAGTTAAAGGCTTTGTTGGTCCTGGAAAAGAAATGTCAGAAGAAAAATATTTGTTTTCTCCCTCTGGGAAGGAAAAAGGAGGGAAGAGTAAACTGATGGACCAAACCCCTACACAGCAGATACACCAAGAAATCACATTTGTATTCTCACATCTCAACTTACTCAAGTTGGAAGCTCTCGAGCCTTGTGACTAGGAGCTCATATGCAATATTAAATGGTGCCATGGAAGCAACATCCACAAATATAACCTGGTCAGAAGGTCCTCTCTCAGGAGCTGGCTCAGAGGGACAAAGGGTCCGACTCACTTCTTGATAATTGTAGGTCCTCTGATAGCTATACCAGCCAGGGAAGAGAGGGGAAAATGGGTAGTTAAAAAGTTGTTTGGTAGTTCTAATAACAACATCATTTTTTCCCTCCTTGCATAACTGAAATGCTAAACTGAGAGCCCTAAACCATTTAGTCTTTTATTCAGAGCTCAAACTGCACTTCTGTTGCCTCTTGTGGTGGGCACAAGGGACTGGCCATCCCCAGCACTGCACTTCACTTCCCTTGAGGCTGCCTGTGCCATCTGCACATCTGCCACTTGCTGGAGGTAGAGGGAAGCAATGACAACCCAGAACAGACACTGCTATAACCATCGTCTGCATCAGCCAAGGCACTGCAGCAGGCAAGATGTGGCCCAGCCCCATCATATTTCAGTCACAGGATGAAGCTTCACATCTCAGATGGTCTAAGGCTCCTGCAAAGCCTCACTACTTGCAGCCTAACTAGCTAAGGCTGCTGAAGATACAATGGAGTGGCACTTTCAGAAACAAAACACTCACAAAACAACCCCCCTAGAAGAGACCTAACTTAGGTGTACCCAGGATGAGAAACAGAGGAGAGCCCCTGTTCCTCAAATGCACTGTAACCCAGCAGTCAGGGTGCTCTTTCCAGAGCTTGTTCAAAGCCTACTTGCATGCACCATAAGCAACTGCAGAAGTGACAGCAATGCCATTTGGTAGAGTCAGTCTTAGTGACTGTAATGGTCTAGCACAAGGGCTAAGCTGCCTGCTCCCCCAACACAAAAGCAAAGGGAAGAGTGACACACACAGCTCAGGACTGAGAAAGAGGTAAGAGTTTAATGTAACATAAGATACCACAAGCACAATGTGTAATTCCCTTAGGTAATAATCTAATTAAAAACACAATGCATGATTGCACCTTACCTTAGCCTACCTGCAGAAGAAATGCAGTGCAATGCCTGGGGAAAACCCCAGCAGGTCCCTCTGTAGAAAGGCTCTGCAGAAGGACCTCGACCGACTGGACAGATGGGCAGAGTCCAATGGGATGGCATTTAACAAGTCCAAGTGCCAGGTGCTGCACTTTGGCCACGGCAACCCCATGCAGAGCTACAGGCTGGGGTCAGAGTGGCTGGAGAGCTGCCAAACAGAGAGGGACCTGGGGGTGCTGATTGACACCCGCCTAAACATGAGCCAGCAGTGTGCCCAGGTGGCCAAGAGGGCCAATGGCATCCTGGCCTGTATTAGGAATAGTGTGGCCAGCAGGAGCAGGGAGGTCATTCTGCCCCTGTACCACACCTTGAGTACTGTGTCCAGTTCTGGGCCCCTCAGTTTAAGAAGGACATTGAACACTTGAACGTGTCCAGAGAAGGGCAAAGAGGCTGGGGAGAGGCCTTGAGCCTCTATGAGGAGAGGCTGAGGGAGCTGGGATTGTTTAGCCTGGAGAAGAGAAGGCTCAGGGGTGACCTCATTGCCCTCTACAACTACCTGAAAGGTAATTGTAGACAGGAGGGGGTTGGTCTCTTCTCCCAGGCAGCCAGCACCAGAACAAGGGGACACAGTCTCAAGCTGTGCCAGGGGAGGTTTAGACTCGAAGTGAGGAAGAAGTTCTTCACTGAGCGAGTCATTTGTCATTGGGATGTGCTGCCCAGGGAGGTGGTGGAGTCACCGTCCCTGGAGGTGTTCAAGGGGAGATTGGATGTGGCACTTTGTGCCATGGTCTAGTTGTGAGGTCTGTTGGGACAGGTTGGACTTGATGATCCTTGGGGTATCTTCCAACCTTGGTTATACTGTGATAAAACAGAAAACCAAACCCAGCAGCTACCTGACTCCCACTCCTTCTGCTGCCATTGCCTGCAGAAAAGAGCCCACAGCCAGAACCCAGAAGCAAGAACCAGAACTGGAAGCTCCCCGTGTTACAGTCTGAACTTCAAGCCCCATAATACTTCGCTCCAGTTTGCATTTTGACTTTTTGAAGCTGGCATGACTGTGGCATGGTGTGAGTAACAGCAGCAGGTTCAACTCAATCCATGACAGTGACACAGGCAGATCCCCAGCACACAAGCCTCCTGGTATTCTGTGCACATACCTGAGAAGCTAAGAGACAAGAGCACGCTGCCAAGTAAGAGATTACCTACCAAATCCTGCTCTTCCTACACTCAGCTGACACTGAGCCCAGTGTCACACACTGGATCTGCCTGTGTCACCAAGACAGTGAATCTACCAAATGGCATTGCTGCTATTTCCACAGCTGCTGTTTGAACCCTAATGTGGAGGGTTGAGGTTTCCCCCCAGCATTAACTTTTAAGCCAGACCAACTCAGTTAGAAGCAAATGAAGCTGCATTTACAAGCAAAAACTACACTCTGCAATGGAATGCAATGAATGTGTACAAAATATACAGGAGTTACAATATTATACAGGTATTTACAATTAGCAAACACCACAAAACCCTCCCTGGTCAGAAAGACCAGGGAAGCTGCTCCACTGCCCCCCTCTCCCTTGCACCAAACCTCCCAAACCCCCCTATATCAAGAGAGAGCGAGAAGCTGAGAGAAAAGCAGTGGGTAGGTCTTATCTCAAGGTCAGCCAGAAGCAGTATCTTCTCCCAGGCAAAGCAGAACAGCCAAGATCAGAGGAGAAGAGAAAAAGAATGAAAAGTGAAGAATTGTTATGGTAGAGCTCCATTTACCCCAGACCTTTATCCACTAAATTTGTTTACAGCAATCTTTTGTTTTCCTTTTCACACCCAAGAGTGATTTATTTATGCTTTTCTACTTTTCTACTTGAAATCTGCAGCTAAATTTTAAAGGCATAGCCTAGAACTACCACACCTCACTGCTGAGTTACAGTGCAGCTGGGGAATAAGGGCTCTCCTGTCCACTGGACTCTGCATCCCAGCCCTGCGCTCTACACAGGTATCGTGATCTAGCACTTGAGAAAGGCAGAGGATAAATGCAGTCATGAGGTGTTGGGTGACAGGTTGGACTTGATGATCTCTGAGGTCTTTTCCAACCTCATTGATTCTATGGCAGACAAGAGCGTTACAAGGAAAAGACTCCAGTACTTACAGGCCTCGAAAAATGAGTGGGACCTGCCAGGAGAGCACTCCCTTCTGCTGGCGAACCACAAACAGGACAGGGTATTGGAGGTTCTCAGAGCTGCTGTTCACATACACACGCACTGCGTCTACCTGCAGAAAGAGAGCAAGAAGAGGTGTTAGACAACAGCAAAGAACCAGACAGCCCCAAATCTGGGGGGAGAAGCCTGTTTCCCTAGATGCTGGCAACAGTATCACAGTATAACTAAGGTTGGAAGAGACCCCAAGGATCAGCAAGTCCAACCTGTCCCAACAGACCTCACGACTAGACCATGGCACCAAGTGCCACATCCAATCTCCCCTTGAACACCTCCAGGGACGGTGACTCCACCACCTCCCTGGGCAGCACATTCCAATGACGAACGACTCGCTCAGTGAAGAACTTTCTCCTCACCTCCAGCCTAAACCTCCCCTGGTGCAGCTTGAGACTGTGTCCTCTTGTTCTGGTGCTGGTTGCCTGGGGGAAGATACCAACCCCCTCCTGGCTACAACCTCCCTTCAGGTAGTTGTAGAGGGCAATAAGGTCTCCCCTGAGCCTCCTCTTCTCCAGGCTAAGCAACCCCAGCTCCCTCAGCCTCTCCTCATAGGGCTGTGCTCAAGGCCTCTCCCCAGCCTTGTTGCCCTTCTCTGGACACATTCAAGTGTCTCAATGTCCTTCTTCAACTGAGGGGCCCAGAACTGGACACAGGACTCAAGGTGTGGCCTAACCAATGCAGAGTACAGGGGCACAATGACCTCCCTGCTCCTGCTGGCCACACTATTCCTAATACAGGCCAGGATGCCATTGGCCCTCTTGGCCACCTGGGCACACTGCTGGCTCATGTTTAGGCAGGTGTCAATCAGCACCCCCATGTCCCTCTCTGGCAGCACACAGAGCAGCCAGGCAGAAAGGGACCTGGGGGTACTGGTTGCCAGCTGGCTGAACATGAGCCAGCAGTGTGCCCAGGTGGCCAAGAAGGCCAACGGCATCCTGGCCTGCATCAGGAACAGTGTGGCCAGCAGGAGCAGGGAGGTCATTCTGCCCCTGTACCCTGCACTGGTTAGGCCACACCTTGAGTCCTGTGTCCAGTTCTGGGCCCCTCAGTTTAAGAAGAATATTGAGACACTTGATCATGTTCAGAGAAGGGCAACGAGGCTGGGGAGTCTGAAGCGCAGCCCTGTGAGGAGAGGCTGAGGGAGCTGGGGTTGCTTAGCCTGGAGAAGAGGAGGCTCAGGGGTGACCTTATTGCTGTCTGCAACTACCTGAAGGGAGGTTGTAGCCAGGTGGGGGTTGGTCTCTTCTTCCAGGCAACCAGAGGACACAGTCTGAAGCTATGCCAGGGGAAGTTTAGGCTTGAGGTGAGGAGAAAGTTCTTCCCAGACAGAGAGATTGGCCATTGGAATGTGCTGCCCAGGGAGGTGGTGGAGTCACCATCCCTGGAGGTGTTCAAGAGGGGATTGGATGTGGCACTTGAAGCCATGGTTTAGTTAGTCCTGAGATGTTGGGTGATAGGTTGGACTGGATGATGTCTGAGGTCTTTTCCAACCTTATTGATTGTATGAACAGTGTTTGTCACTGGATTGGTTATTTAGATCCAGAGGTCATTTAAAGATCTACCTCCTTGTTGCTGCTCTAATCCAGAGTCACAACCCCCAGGTCAGAGGTAACTGTCAGACAAGACACAGCAGTCATTAAGAGGAAGAAAGTTCAACAGCTCCCACTTACCCAACTGGAAGCAACTTGAATTAAGTTAGGGATGACAAAGCAGCTTAACAGTTAACACCTGGCTCTGCTGTAAATTATATTGAGATAACCACAACTCATACACACCCCACCTAAGGAAACAAGAATACACTGCTGACTGCCCTCAACTGGACAAGGAAGGCTGCTTAGATTTGTGAGCAAGGGGTTTCACTGCACCACAAACTGAAATTTTTCCTTACAGGATCTGGCCACCACACAGCTGCAGAGGTAAGACAACTGCAGTAGGGGTAGAATGCCCTCAGTTTGCTCTAAGAAGCAAAACCCCAGTTTGTCTACATCAAATGGCACCATTTCCATTTGATAGGAAGGTGTCTGCAGCTTCCTCTCCAGAGCTGCAGGCACTGCTCAAGAACACAAGAATGAGAATGTACAACTCATCAGAAAAGCCTGTGCATGCCAAGTAGAGGCCTTCACCTGATAAACAAATGAGACAGATACGAGACATACACTGTACACACTCTCAGTAGAACACTGAAAGCCTTTTCATAGATATCTTGACTTTATACCCTCCAAGAAGAGTAAAGGCACAAGGGAGGTGCCACCATCTGAATAAAACATACAGAATCAGCTAGGTAACGGAAGGGCAGGCACCTGAGAGGGCAGCAGGTTCAGAGAAAGGGCTTGCAACTGCAGTCACAAATCCAAAAGAACATTTCCTGTTTATTCTTATCTAGCAATTCTTGGCTCACATGGAAGTTTAGTCTGCTGGACCAACACACCTTCCTGATAGCCATAATCATTATCAATTCTCCTTCTGTCATCACCATAATACTGAGGCCACAGCCACCAACACCTAAAAAATGAAGTCTTCAACAGTCACCATTGTAAATAATTTGAACAGAATAGAATAAACCAGGTTGGAAGAGACCTTTGAGATCAAGTCCAACCCATCATCCAACACCATCTAATCAACTAAACCATGCAACCAAGCACCCTATCAAGTCTCCTCCTAAATACCTCCAATGATGGTGACTCCACCACCTCCCTGGGCAGCACATTCCAATGGGCAATCTCTATGAAGAATTTCATCCTCACCTCCAGCCTAAACCTCCCCTGGCACAGCTTGAGACTGTGACCTCTTGTTCTGGGGCTGGCTGCCTGGGAGAAGAGACCAACCCCCACCTGGCTACAACCTCCCTTCAGGGAGTTGCAGATGGCAATAAGGTCTCCCCTGAGCCAGGGATGAAGTGTGAGGGCTGCCTTGTGACCCATCAGACCTTTGTAAATGTTCTGCTTGCTCATGTGCCATGGCTGCCTGGGCATGTCTGGAAATGAAGCTGTACAGAGCAAATGTTTGAATGGTGCTGAGAGAAAGAAGGGAACAAGACTGTTAGTCTGGTTTGATCCTTTAGAATCACAGAATAGCAGGGGTTGGAAGGGACATGAGAAGATCATCTAGTGCTATTCTCCTGCTGGAGCAGGATCACCTAGAGTAAGAAGAGACCAACCCCCACCTGGCTACAACCTCCCTTCAGGGAGTTGTAGACAGCAAGAAGGTCTCCCCTGAGCCTCCTCTTCTCCAGGCTAAGCAACCCCAGCTCCCTCAGCCTCTCCTCACAGGGCTGTGCTCCAGACCCCTCCCCACCTTTGTTGCCCTTCTCTGGACACATTCCAGCAAGCCAACATCTTTCCTAAACTGAGGGGCCCAGAACTGGACACAGGACTCAAGGTGTGGCCTAACCAGAGCTGAGTACAGGGGCAGAATGACCTCCCTGCTCCTGCTGGCCACACTGTTCCTGATGCAGGCCAGGATGCCATTGGTCCTCTTGGATGCCTGGGCACACTGCTGGCTCATATTCAGCCTACTGTCAACCAGTACCCCCAGGTCCCTCTCTGCCTGGCTGCTCTCCAGCCACTCTGACCCCAGCCTGTAGCACTGCATGGGTTTGCTGTGGCCAATGTGCAGAACCTGGCACTTGGATGTGTTCAATCTCATGCCCTTGGACTCTGCCCATCTGTCCAGCCTGTCCAGGTCCCTCTGCAGAGCCTCTCTACCCTCCAGCAGATCAACTCCTGCCCCCAGCTTGGTGTCGTCAGCAAATTTACTGATGATGGACTCGATGCCCTCATCCAGATAATCAATAAAGATGTTAAAGAGGATGGGGCCCAGCACTGATCCCTGGGGCACACCACTAGTGCCTGGCTGCCAGCTGGATGTGGCACCATTCACCACCACTCTCTGGGCTCAGCCCTCCAGCCAGTTCCTAACCCAACGCAGTGTGCTCCCATCCAAGCCATGGGCTGAGAGCTTGGCCAGGAGTTTGCTGTGGGGGACATAGCCCTGATCAATCAGGGACATCACAGCATCTAGTCCCATCAAAAATCTTAATAATAAAACTCCAGGAAAAGTAACTGGAAGTGATTAAGAAGTTGGACAGATGGCAACTGATATTCCAATCCATCTAGTTATTGACCCTACAGCTATCACCACACAGTAATGCAAGGCCTTGTGCAGCCAGGTGCTGACCTTCCAGCAGAGGGGCCAAATCCCAGACCCAGGATGCAGCTCCACTCTACCCCTCACACAGCTCAGGGATACAGCAGGAGCTCCCAGTAGCACAAAGCTTTGGTTGATGTGCCTCTGCCTGACATAACAGAAATTCCTCCAAAATATGACAATAAAACAAGAGCAAGGTGCCTGTGGCCCAGACCCACTCAAAAAGCTCCTTACTAACAGTCCCTCCAGATCCTCCTCATTACTTGCAAATGAGCTTGGACACACCAGAGCAATAAAGTTCAGGAGAATCTAGATGCAGTTATGAGGAAGCTTGGGAGAGCTGAGAAAGGATTAGCATTTAACTGTAAGCAGGGCTTCTCTCATCTGCTGTTAATCACTCTAGGAGAAGTTTAGGCCGGAGGTGAGGAGAAAGTTCTTCCCAGAGAGAGTTGTTAGCCATTGGAATGTGCTGCCCAGGGAGGTGGTGGAGTCACCATCCCTGGAGGTGTTCAAGAGGGGATTGGATGGGGCACTTGGTGCCATGGTTTAGTCATGAGGTCTGTGGTGACAGGTTGGACTTGATGATCTTTGAGGTCTCTTCCAACCTTGGTGATACTGTGTGATTTTGTGCTACAGAGCAAAGGAACCCTAATGAGTATCTTGAAGAAAGACCTTTTGTTTGGCAGGGTGAACTGTCTAGCAGAAGCAACAGGGGTAACAACATAGCTCCTATAACCCAGTGCTTGGGCTTGTTCCAATTCACCTGCCTTAAACTTTTCATCTGTGTTTTGCTTCTAGATTCTGCTGCCTTGACATAGACAACATACACATCTTCAAGCAACAGATTTAATTCACCACTAAGCCAGCACCAGTAGTACCATCCTTCCCTTTGCCTCAAGGGCATCATCTCCAGCAAAATATTTTTAGAAGAATGGGGGGAAAAAAAGCAGAGGTGAAGTCAAAACAAACAAACAAGTTGATTTACTTAGTTCATGCTGCCTCCACACCTTCACAAAGATGATTTCACTTTAAAAACAAGCAGTTCTGACACAGGAGCCTCTCCCTGCCCCACAACCACTGCTCCTGTCACACCCATCCCTCCCAACACAGAAATAAGATCCCAGTGATGTTGCAGGTGGAGACAAGAGGAACTCCAGCTAAAAAAACTCACAGTATTTAGAATAATAACAATCACACACACGAGAACAAAAAACTATTAGCTTCCTCTGCATCCAGCCCTACTCAACTAGCATTGGCTGGATGAAGTTTTGCCTGGGGAGTGAGAAGGTCAACCAAGCTGTTGTCAGTCCTGCAAAGCCACCATTGCTGAGGGCCTTCACTGGGCTGTTGACCATTTCCAGCACCACAATGAACTAATTGCACCTCTCCCTTGCCCCTGCCTTGTACACACACAGAAGGAGGCTGTCTATATTGCTACTGTAATACAGTGATAGAATAGAATAGAATTAACCAGGTTGGAAAAGACTTTTGAGATCATCAAGTCCAACCCATCACCCAACACCATCTATTCAACTAAACCATGGCAACAAGCACCCCATCCAGTCTCTTCCTAAACACCTCCAGTGATGGTGACTCCATTTCTTAGAGTCATGGAGTAGTTTGGGTTGGAAGGGACCTTAAAGATCATCTAGTTCCCATAGGCATAGGCCGGGACACCTCCTTCTAGACCAGGTTGCTCAAGGTCCCAACCAAGTTGGCTTCCAGCACTGGAGCCTCCACACCTTGTCTGGGTAAACTGTTCCAGTGCCTCACCACACTCATGGTGGAGAATTTCTTGCTAACATGAAATCTAAATCGAGCATCTTCCAGTTTGAAGCCATTATCCCTCATCCCAACTCTGCATGTCTTTGGTGAAAGTCCTTCTCCAGCTACCCAGAAGGTGCCCTTCAGATAAAGGAAGGCTGCTGCAAGGAGCCTTCTCTTCAGGCTGAAGAATCTCAAGTCTCTCAGCTTGTCTTCATGGGGAAAAAAAAAAAGCATTCTAGCTCTCAGATCACCTTCATGGCCTTCTCTGGCCCTGCCCTAATAGATTCATGTCCTTCTTTGTGTCAGGGGCTCTCAACTTGACACAGTACTCCAGGTATGGTCTTACAAGAGCAGAATCTTCTCCCTTGACATGATACCCACACTTCTTTCAATGCAGCCCAGGATATGGGTGGCTTGTGGGCTGCAAGTACACATTGCCAGCTCATATTAAGCTTCTTGAGCAACACCCCCAAGACCTTCTCCTCAGAACTGCTCTCTATCCACCTATATCTATTTCATCTGTACCTTACAAGCTGAGACCCTCACCTCCTGCAGATACCTAAGGTTCTGCTGGATGTGAGACAGTTCAGGCTGGATCTTAAAAATCACAGAATCATAGAATCAGTAAGGTTGGAAGAGACCTCAAAGATCATCAAGTCCAACCTATCACCCAACACCTCATGACTACTAAACCATGGCACCAAGTGCCACGTCCAATCCCCTCCTGAACACCTCCAGGGACGGCGACTCCACCACCTCCCTGGGCAGCACATTCCAATGGCTAACAACTCTCTCTGGGAAGAACTTTCTCCTCACCTCCAGCCTAAACTTCCCCTGGTGCAGCTTGAGACTGTGTCCTCTTGTTCTGGGGCTGGTTGCCTGGGAGAAGAGACCAACCCCCTCCTGGCTACAACCTCCCTTCAGGTAGTTGTAGAGAGGAATGAGGTCTCCTCTGAGCCTCCTCTTCTGCAGGCTAAACAATCCCAGCCTCTCCTCACAGGGCTGTGCTCAAGGCCTCTCCCCAGCCTTGTTGCCCTTCTCTGGACACGTTCAAGAGTCTCAATGTCCTTCTTAAATTGAGGGGCCCAGAACTGGACACAGGACTCAAGGTGTGGCCTAACCAGTGCTGAGTCCAGGGGCACAATGACCTCCCTGATCCTGCTGGCCACATTAGTCTTGATACAGACCAGGATGCCATTGGCCTTCTTGGCCACCTGGGCATACTGCTGGCTCATGTTCAGCCAGCTGTCAACCAGTACCCCCATGTCCCTTTCTGCTTGGCATCTCTCCAGCCACTCCAACCCCAGCCTGTAGCACTGCATGGGGTTGTTGTGTGCAGCACCCAGCACTTGGGCTTGTTAAATGCCATCCTGTTGGACTCTGCCCATCTGTCCAGCCTGGCAAGGTCCCTCTGCAGAGCCCTTCTACCCTCTAACAGATCAACTCCTGCTCCCAACATGGTGTCATCTGCAAATTTACTGATGACTGACTCAATCCCCTTGTCCAGATCTTCAATAAAGCTATTGAACAGGCTGGGGCCCAGAACTGATCCCTTGGGGATACCACTAGTGCCTGGCATCCAGCTTGATAAACAACTTCACGTACCAAATGCTCCCATGCTCCCTTTGGCAGTCAGGTCCCACATCAACATTTATTGGCAACAGCCATACTGCTGCCCTTTGAACTTCAGGGTTGAGGCAGAGTTGGGACTGTTTCAGAAAACTCTACTCCTCATGTTCCTTCTCATGGTCAAGTCTCTGCCATGTGCATCTCTGCTCAACAGCCAAGCTCAGGACAGTTTTGTTTCTCAGATGACTGACTGCCCTTGAGCTTTTTTCTGTATTTCAAGGTGGATAGAGCAGTCAGCTGAATAAAGACAGAGCTCTCAGCTCTATATAAAAACTTGTTAGTCCAGGAAAGACAAATATTTGTACTTCAGTTCTATCACCACTCTGGAGATAAAGGGAGGGAGGAGGAGGAGGGGGAAGGGAAGAAATAAAAACTCCATTCTCTATATGGGAACAGGCAGAAGGAGCTGGTCCCAAATTCACACAGGACTGACATGGCTGCAAACATGAATCAAAATTAGCCAGGCTCTTGTTGACACAAGAGAGTCCTTGGATTGATTATTACTTGTGCATTTCTCACTGAGATTACACATTGGCTTAAGAAGACTGTAGGGATGTGAATTTAAGGGCAGGCAGGAGGCTGCAACAACACTCTCAGCTTCAAGGAAAAGTTTTCAAGAGATCTTTACTACGGATTCCTTTCCACCACCTCACACTAAGCAAAACCTTCAAATCACACCAGGGCTCCACCATGCTTCTCCACCACACCCACAAACAAACCACTCCTGGCAAGACCAGTGGGCATTATTGGTCCACGTTGCAACAGCACTTGGTCATGGGTCTGGCAAGGCATCCAGCCAAGGCGGTGGGCAGGGAACACATCCGGCAAGCAAACACGCAGGCTGCCAGTTACAATGGAAGCTCTCAGTGCAGGATATGTCTGCAAAGGCCACTGAACTGCTCCTGCACAAGAAAGAGGTGTTTAATTTTTATCTAGCCCTCAATATTAAGCAAAGTGGAACTCAGCCAGCTAGACCACAGCAAATGAAGCACATACCTGTCAGTGCTGAACTTGGCTGCTCTTCCTACTGCCAACACAACAGGGGGAAGCTGAGGCTCTGGAGGAAAATAGTTCTAAGACATTGACAGAATCTCCTACCTGTACTCTCATAAGCACCACTTCTGTCAACAAAACAAATGGGGCTCAGAGAAGCATTCCCTTTCAGCTTTTCTGTCTGACTTTGTGCCCTAATGTCAGTAAGTCTTAACTGCCAAAAGCCCACAGTTTACTTCCATCATCTCTGGCAGGAGTATTAAATGCCCAAAGCAGCATCAACTAAGTGACAGACCCTGGGTGCATCAAGCACAGTCATATTGCCATTAACATGATTGTTTCAGGGTTAATGTTTTTCATTTAAAAGTTCCACTTGGTGTAATATGCTGTGTGGATTTACAGTCTGCCATGGGCATTCCCATGAGTTCACTTGTTTCCAGCAGTATCTGTGCAGCATAAAATGGAAGCAAGACAAATACAAAGCATGTCAATATTTATCTTTTCCCTTTTTGGAGATCTGTCCTCTCACCAATGTCACCAGGCAGTCTCTAGGGCAGCCAGAAGGGAAAACTAGGAAGTTACTATGCTGGATGAAATAGGTACCTGATTCTGACCACCTCAGACTTCAGGGGGACATAGAACAAGTAAGTCCTTTCTTCAAACAGCCAGTCAAAATACAGACTGCTCTGTAATAAATAATGTCTTCCTAACCCACAGCAGCTGGGACTCCAAGCTAGGGCAACCCTTGAAACAAAAGGGTTTATTAACCTTTTCAATTTTGCCACCACCCCAAGCTCACAGGATTAACCCCAGGGATTACTGCCACAACACAAATACCTGGTTCTTTCTTGGCTGCCAAGTTCTTCACCTCAGTGGCACTTCAGATGTGGATTGAATTACATACCCTATGCCATTTTCTTTTCTTCTTCCTTATTTTTTAAGCCATTATTCACATGTTTTCAACCAGAAAGAAGCAGCTACTCCTATGCCCAGAGGAAAACATCAGGATAAAGAGAGTGAGGAAGGCTGTTTCTGAAATCCTCTGCGTTTCTCCAAGCACACAGAACAGGAAATAAGGTTTGCTTACGCAAACACACTAAACTGTAGTTTCAACTTGAGCAGATGGCACACCCTTGCAATACAACTTTCACAGACTGCACTTTCATTCCCTAAATATCTCCTGAAAGCAGCAGATGAGGTCTGTAAAGGAAAAGCATACCTTCCTACCCAGCAATTTCTGCACAAGTTATCTAAGGACATTTCAGCCTCCACTTGAGGCGCAAATGTTTCTATCACAAATTGCTGCACTGTTCTTGGGAAGAGCTCAGCCCAAGAGGGGAAAATTTTGATGAAGTTACTTTTAGTCAGACTTTTTAAATCTTTTAATCTTGGGCAGAGATGGCAGAGGGATCCAAAAGCAAACTGTGAGAGAAAAGGTGTGGGCATCTGCTGAAAACATGAGCTTGACCATTTTTGTATGCAGCAGTCTTGAAAACTTTATCTCTGGGGAAAAGGAAAAAAAGCAATATCCTAAGTGCCAGGTTCTACACATTGGCCACAACAACTCCATGCAGTGCTACAGGCTGGGGTCAGAGTGGCTGGAGAGCAGCCAGGCAGAAAGGGACCTGGGGGTGCTGATTGACAGCTGCCTAAACATGAGCCAGCAGTGTGCCCAGGTGGCCAAGAAGGCCAATGGCATCCTGGCCTGCATCAGGAATAGTGTGACCAGCAGAAGCAGGGAAGTCATTGTGCCCCTATACTCAGCACTGCTTAGGCCACACCTTGAGTCCTGTGTCCAGTTCTGGGCCCCTCAGTTTAGGAAAGATGTTGAGTTGCTGGAAGGTGTCCAGAGAAGGGCAACAAAGCTGGGGAGGAGTTTGGAGCACAGCCCTGTGAGGAGAGGCTGAGGGAGCTGGGGTTGCTTAGCCTGGAGAAGAGAAGGCTCAGGGGAGACCTTCTTGCTGTCTCCAGCTACCTGAAGGAAGGTTGTAGCCAGGTGGGGGTTGGTCTCTTCTCCCAGGCAACCAGCACCAGAACAAGAGGACACAGTCTCAAGCTGTGCCAGGGGAGGGTTAGGCTGGAGGTTAAGAAGAAGTTCTTCATAGAGTGATTGGCCATTGGAATGTGCTGCCCAGGGAGGTGGAGTCACCATCACTGGAGGTGTTTAGGAGGAGACTTGATGGGATGCTTGATGCCATGGTTTAGTTGGTTAGATGGTGTTGGGTGACAGGTTGGAGTCGATGATCTCAAAGGTCTCTTCCACCCTGATTTATTCTATTCTAAAACCTAACCAGGACAGCCCAACGAGAAGAACGGTTTTATGATTTAGAACAATGTCCAAAGTCAAATGAGATGCTTTAGTTCACTAAAAAGTTATGTGGCTCATCAGCATTAGCTTACACATTAGAAGTAAAAATCAAAATTCTTGCCAGCACCAAAGCCATCATTGGAAGATCTCTGGGGCCACCCTGCAGAAAAACAGAGCAAAGGTCTCAGGCATTTTTTCCTAAAGCCTCTAAGTTGATAGCATCCTTGAAAATGTACTTTCTTTGCCCTTCTAAGTTGGGGAACTCAAAAAAACCCAAACAAAACAAACAAACCCCCCCCACCACCACACACAAACCTAGAATGTCAAAAGAACAATTTAAGTTTGAAGAGATCTCAGGTGGGCACATGACCCCATCCCCAACACAAAGCAAAGCACCTCCCACACCATTCTTTCACCTCTAATAGAATAGAATTAAGCAGGTTGGAAAAGACCTTCGAGATCATCAAGTTCAACCTATCACCCAACACCATCTAATCAACTAAACCATGGCACCAAGCACCCCACCCAGTCTCTTCTTAAACACCTCCAGTGATGGTGACTCCACCACCTCCCTGGGCAGCACATCCCAATGGCCAGTCTCTCTTTCTGGGAAGAATTTCTTCCTAACATTCAGCCTAAACCTCCCCTGGCACAGCTTAAGACTGTGTCCTCTTGTTCTGGGGCTGGTTGCCTGGGAGAAGAGACCAACCCCCTCCTGGCTACAACCTTCCTTCAGGTAGCTGGAGACAGCAAGAAGGTCTCCCCTGAGCCTCCTCTTCTCCAGGCTAAGCAACCCCAGCTCCCTCAGCCTCTCCTCACAGGGCTGTGCTCCAAACCCCTCCCCAGCTTTGTTGCCCTTCTCTGGACACCTTCCAGCAACTCAACATCTTTCCTAAACTGAGGGGCCCAGAACTGGACACAGGACTCAAGGTGTGGCCTGAGCAGTGCTGAGTACAGGGGCACAATGACTTCCCTGCTCCTGCTGGCCACACTGTTCCTGATACAGGCCAGGATGCCATTGGCCTTCTTGGCCACCTGGGCACACTGCAGGCTCATGTTCGGCCTACCATCGACCAGTACCCCCATGTCCCTTTCTGCCTGGCTGCTCTCCAGCCACTCTGACCCCAGCCTGTAGCACTGCATGGGGTTGTTGTGACCAATGTGTAGAACCTGGCACTTAGGATATTGCTTTTTTCCTGGGTTGTTTTTATGGGGGTTTTTTGTTTTGTTGTTCCCCCTCCTCACCCCCTCCAGAGATAAAGTTTTCAAGACTGCTGCATACAAAAATGGTCAAGCTCACGTTTTCAGCAGATGCCCACACCATTTCTCTCTCAGTTTACTTTTGGATCCTGCTGTAAGCAAGACCTTTTCAGGTAGCCCTGAGCAGAATGTGGAGTGGCCAAGTGACCCCACTGAGAAGGGGGAAAAGCATTCCAAATGCTGTGGGTTGTACACTGCCCACACTGTCACCTCCCAGGGTTGCTTGTTTTCTTTTCAAAAGATAAATTATACATACAGAAGTCATTCCAAAGGGATCCTGTTGAACCTTGCTTGGCTTCGGACAACGTATACAAGAACTTGGTTTGATTTGACACTGTGCCTGCATTTTTACTTCATCAGGAATGTACAGCAATGGTGTGCTGAGGCCCTTTCAGTGTCCTGTGGTGAACAGACTAGAACCAGCAACTTAAAAGCAACAGTCTTCAGGCCCTGGAGATCCTGCAATAACAAGAGCTCTAATGACCTTAAGAGATCCTCTCATTCAAACATTTGTAGTATTTCCCCCTTCATTTTTCACTGCATCTTTGTGGCCAAAATGGTGAGCTTCCACTCAGCACTAAGGAAAGACAGAACCTAACCTTTTCCCTCCATTATAGCTCAGGTTTGGCCATCTCCACACAAGCGACAGGTTTTATTGCATGCATGGGGCAGCAGCAGGCTGAAACTTGGACCAAAGCCAAGGCTAACAGAGAGCAAGGGAATATTCTAATGTAGTTTAGTTTTAGTTTGAAGAGTTCTATATGTGAAGCCCAAAACCACCTCAGAAGCAAAAGGTGAACAAATAGCTGCTGGAGTCATTAGACATAGGTGCTACTGGAGTGGGACCTACATTCACAAAGGAAACAGCAGAGAAGAGTAAGACAGATTTGACCACTTATTAAACCTGGTTGTCCTGTGTAGCAGAACAAGGAGTTTCCCTGCAGCTAGGACAGATGGCTTTGGTCTGAGCAAGTGACTCATCACACAATCCCAGAGGAACGTAGTGGTGAATTCCAGCACTGGCTCCTTGCCTAGAGCAGAGCAGATGCAACTGCCATCCACACCTAAGAGACAAGACTCGTTCACTAGAGGTTGGAGGAACCCAAATGTATCACACTTTTGGGGCTGCAAAAGGCACTTAGTCTCTGTTAGAAGGCAAAGTTTAAGCCATATAATAGAAAGACTTCTGCTCTTCTTGCTAGTATTGATTCCCCTCTTCCCTTAGGTCAGCCAACTTTTTCTCATCTGCAGTCATGAAAGAACAAAGGGTAATGATGTTAGCAACCCACCATGGTGGTACTGAGGCACACTCATTCACTCAGGGCAATTTTTAACTCATCACCCCTCTGACAGACTCCACTTAGGAAACATTTCACTCCAGGTCTACACATCCTCACATGGCACAATGCCTAGAAGAGAAGCCACAGCTTCATCTACTGCCAATCACAACTTACAGGAAGACTGGGCCATATGGAGACTGGGACTAGGGCTCTGTTCCTGGCCCTAGCAAGAGGGAAGGAGGAGGAAAATATCACCCACTTTTCCCCCTAAAATAGGTGCAGCCCACTGCTCAGCTTTTGGGCTCCTTGTAACCAAGACACACGGCACGAACATCCAAGAGCTGCGTATGGATTGCAGCAGCTCTGCCCACAAATGGGAAGCTGGAAACTTGTCCTTCTGAGAGATTCTATATACAGTTCTCTCCCAAACCATGCATTCAGCTGACCTGAGCTCCGATTTGGAAGAACTTTTATTGTCTCCCACAGTCATCTCCCTCATGACGCTCTCCTGCACCAGGAGAAGACACCCACATGCATGATACTGCTGCCACTTGTGTTCCCAACAAATTAACCATTAACTGCCAGAGCTTAGAGGGGTTTGGAAGAGTTGTTTACTTTGAGCTCCCTCAGTACTCCCACAAACCTTTATTTTCATTTTTGGCAACCCTGGTGTTATTGCAATCATGGAACTAAGCAGGTTCTCTCACTTGTCACATAAAGCCTTCTCCAGTTAATAGTAAATCCAGCAGGAATGTTTTACAACTCTTGCTCAACCCTCTGTGGAAGAACACGCTGCACAGGCAGCTACAGCAAATCCTTCCTCACTTCCCATGTTGACTAGTGGAATTTGAAATGCTCCTGAGCATGCTCAATTTTTCATCCCCATCCTGGATGCCTCTGGTTTAAACCTAAAATAAGATCATCTTGTTTGCCCCATTCATCAGACTTAGGATGCACATCTGCCTTTGCTGTTACTATGCACCCATGCTCTAACAAGTGCAACAGCTAGGTATTATTGAGGGGTTTTTAATTGTTTGGTGTGTGTTTGGTTCTTTTTTTACACTCACAGTTAACCATTACACAAGCAGCTGTGTGGAAGGGAAAAATTCGATCTGCAGCTTAGCAGGAGGAAAAGGGAACTGGAAAAGCAGTAAGACTAAGACTACCTCCTAAGTAAATAGAGACCTTCCACTCTAAGAAAGGAGCTTAGCACATCTCTTTGTTCACAGCCCAGCTCTAGTGGAGCATAGCAGCAGAGGTGGCTGTGCTTTCCTCAGCACAGCTTCACTTTTACAGCTGCACTTCAGGAATTAAGGCCTAAATTCTAGCCATCAAGTACCAAAAATCCCCTGCCTCAGGACACGAGGTGAAGTATTTCTACACAGCACATAAAGAGGCTTTTTTCCCCATTTCACACAGAGAAGAGACCTAGCAATGTATACAAGTTTCTGCTAGGTGATTTGCTCAGCATGTAAGCACCCTTATTTTAATTTTACACACCCAGGAGCTGCACAGAAGGGAAATTACTTGCCTGCCTCAAAGCAGCTCTGCTCAGAGCCCAGGCTGTACTTTCTTCATCTTGTTTATACATCTGCTCCTCAATCTCACAGGACTCACTTTTCCCCTTCCCTTGTGCATGCAGACCTGTTTCCCATGGAGTAAGGAAGATCATATGGATGAAGAACATCCTCTGAGAGCAAGCAAGTACAACACTTTCCAGAGAAAGTGGGAAGTCTTTCAGTGCTGTCCATTGACAGGACAAGGGCCAACAGACAAACTGGAACACAACAGGTTCCGTGCAAACGCTGGGAGAAACTTCCTCCCTTTGAGGGTGGCAGAGCACTGGAACAGGCTGCCCAGAGAGTTTGTGAAGTGTCTTGTCCCTGGAAGCATTGCAAACCTGCCTAGAGGTGTTCCTGTGCTACTTACTCTAGGTGATCCTGCTCCAGCAGGAGAACAGCACTAGATGATCTTCAGATGTCCCTTCCAACCCCTACTATTCTGTGATTCTAAAGGATCAAACCAGACTAACAGTCTTGTTTGAATGGTGGTGAGAGAAAGAAGGGAACATTTGCTCTGTACAGCTTCATTTCCAGATAGGCCCAGGCAGCCATGGCACATGAGCAAGCAGAACATTTACAAAGGTCTGATGGGTCACAAGGCAGCCCTCACACCTCATCCTTGGCTCTAAACTGTCCTTTGCTTTGTAGGCCTGCCCTCGTGAGAGAGCAGCAGAGAGGGGAAAACAGCAGCTTTATGGCGTGAGGAAAACAAATCCCTGTTTCAGAGCCAGACCACTCCAAATCAGGCTTTGCTTCACAGGGAAAACAACTAAACTTACATACTGCAGCCCTTCCACATGCAAAATGTTCTCTTTATTCAATTAAATTTCCTGTAACTAAGCTTAATGGTCCATGTGGCATCTGCCTCGAGGTATCAGAGTCTCCTGGCTGACCTGCCATCAGCACAGAGACCAGAGGAGACTAAAAAGATCAGGAAGAGCAGAGAGCTCACACATGGCAGGCAACTGGTAAAAGCTGGCTGATGCTCCACTTGCTAGGAGTTCAAGGCTAAAGACTGCAGTGAAAGGCAGAGCTTAGTACACTTGAGTTTTTGCATTCCTTTAGAGGATATAAAAACCACCCAAAAGACACTATGCCGCTAAGTACATTCACAACACTTGCCGAAGTAAAACTTGCCTGCAAGAGCATGATCCCAAATTAAAGTCAATATTTCTACTACCAAGCTTCTAAACTCTCAGCAAATCTCAACAGAGAGATGCAGGACCATCACAATAGATCAACCTCTGTCTATGACCAGGCTGGCAAGAGAAGCCTCAGCCACATTTGCCTCAGTTGAGGGCTGCAGCTGGGGAGTGGACTGTGAACACCCACAGCCAATTATCCTAATTAGGTCAGGCACCTCCTTGCAGGCTTTTTGCTAGTTCAGCTCAGGAATAGCATCTGTAGGGCTTCTCACCAAAGAATCATGGAAGGGTTTGAAGAGACCATCTAGTCCTAACACCCCACCATGGGCAGGGACATCTCCCATTCAAGTAGTGTGGGAAGAGGTTACTCAAAGCCCTTTCCAACTTGACTTTGAACACTTCCAATTACAGGTCAGCCACAACTTCTCAGCAACTTGCTCCAGCATCTCACCACCCTCATGATTAAAAAAAAATTCTCTCTGATGTCCAACTCACATCTACCTTCTTTTAGTTTAAAACTGTTGGCCCTTGTCCTTTTTCCTATACTCCATTGTAAAGAACCTCTTTATCTTTCCTGTAAGTCCTCTTTACATATTGAAAGGCCACTGCAAGACCTCCCTGGAGCCTTCTCTTCCATAGAGCCTTCTCTGTCCTCAGAAAGCCTTCACCAGAAAGCCTCCTAAGCCAGTCCATCTCTATGCAAGTGGGTTTTTTTGCTCTTCCAAGTTAGTTTTCATAGCAGGAGCAATTCACATGACCTTCTTTAAGCACATTTACAGCAGTGCTTGAAGAGTTCTGTATTACAAAACATTAAGCCTCAAGCCTGAAGTTTCCCTTCTTAGCTCATGACCAGCTTAGTATCTCTGCAGAGACTCCATATTCTGGTATACAAGAACATGGAGATTATGGCAATAAAATTCCCATTGAAATGCTGAGGTAGCCTGAACTGGGTGGCTCTCCACACCGTAAGAATGGCCCAGCATCTGAAAGTAGCCATTGAGAAGAAGACACAGATACTCAATAGTACCACCAAGCATCTGTGTACTCTCTCCCTGCCTGCTCCCACTTCATTATTACCTTAGTTCTTCAGGAGATAAAACATCTTTGTGGAAGGTCTGGAAGGGAAAGCACATGTCTTCAAAGAGTGCGTTAGACTGAAGGAACTAAGTTCATTTAACTGAAGTAAACACTCCTGCTATCTCTGCTCACACACCCCAGACAACAGCTGGTCTGCCAACAGGCCCTCACCACAACAGCCCATGTTACACCTGAAGATGCCTAGCTTACATCACCACCAGCTTCTACACGGAGGCTCACGGCCAAAGAGTGCTTTTGACCTCCTGGGTTCAGTGGTGGCACCCAACAGTTAATGAATGCTGGGCTCAGTTGCATCATAGCCTCAACACACAACTCCTGCCCCATAAATACCAGGTGCATTTTATTACACAGTAACACACATAATAGAAGAGTCCATTTAAAGGTCTGGATATTTTGGAATGTCAGAGTAAGGCAAGGGCTGATAAACACCATCTCCTCCTGCTTTCCCCCTCATCTTTTAGCATGCTTTCTGCCAATTCCCCCCACAGTGAAACATTAGAACTATAATATAGAAAAAGCAATGTTTTCTATTTTCTCTTGCCCTGTGCAACTGAGAACCAGAAGGGAAGACTCATTTGCCCAGTTCACCATCTTTTGGTACATCAGAACATTGTACTCAGCAATTAACACCCAATCCAAACAACGGGGGCAGTTTCCAAGGTACCACCTAGTTACTGGTGATAAACACGACATTAAAAGAGGAGGGAAGTAGGGGGGTAACCCGCAATAGCTAGGCATACAGAAATGGCAGGTTTTCTTTCTCCATCAAGCAGCCATGGCTTTAGCGGTGCTATCCCACAGCCTCCTCACCTCCCAAAGAGGATCCTGATCGTAGAGAAGTACTCGTGTGAAAAAATGATATATTAGAAAAGGCTTATTAAGTGCTCATGCCACCACCCCCACCCCCCTTTATTTATTTTCTTAGGTAGTACTACTCTCCTGCTAATCCCCTTCTAGACTTTAACCTCATATTGCTGCTGGAAGGGATGGATACCAAGCCCTCGTCCCGGGCGAGGGGGTGCACCAAACCGACTGCCCACCCCGTCACCTCTAGGATGCCACCACCCCCTCGCCTCCCCTCCAACCTCGGGCATGCCCAGGTCGTGCAGGGGAAGCCCGTGGGGAGGGCGAGGGGAGCGAAGCCTGCAGGTGCACCGACAGGAGAATGAGAGCAGGACGGCGGTGGTGGAGGAAGAGCCCGGCCCGCTCCCGCACAGCCCTGAGCCGCAGCGGCCGCGGCACCAGCAGTTCGCCTTCACCACCGCCCCCAAACCACACCGGCGGAGAGAAGGGAGGGACGCGGTGAATTTCCCCGCTCCGAGGGACGCTCCTACCTGCCCGGGCTCTCTGCGGTAGGCGAAGGCGTAGACCCGCTCCGCGCTGATGTTCACGGCTCCCCGGTAAACGCGGTTGAAGGCGCCGGGCGTTGGGCTGCCCCCGGGGCCGGCCCCTGCCGCCGCTGCCGCCGCCCAGAGCAGGGCGCCGAGCAGAGCCCCGGGGGCCGCGGCTATCGCCACCCTGGCCATGAGCTCGTCCCTGCGGGGCAGCCTCTGGCGCGCCCGGCGCAGCTCCGGGAGCGTTTGTCC
Source organism: Dryobates pubescens (assembly GCF_014839835.1). NCBI lineage: Eukaryota > Metazoa > Chordata > Aves > Piciformes > Picidae > Dryobates > Dryobates pubescens. Next base: position 40,564,401 of record NC_071619.1, on the reverse strand, counting down.
CCGACAGGGCGGGCGCTGAGGCGATTTATTTGCAATTTAAATAATTTGCTCGGCGACACGCACAGGAGGCGGGGAGGCAGCCCCGGACACCCCCGCCCCTCTCCCGGCGGATGCCGAGCAACTTTCCCCCGGGGAAGGAGCCTCCGTCGGCCAGCCAGCGGGAAGGGGAGCGGATGGAGAAGGAAGGCAAAGGGGAGGCAGGTTGGAAGGCCCCGGGGAGGAGAGTCCCCTCCCTGTGTCCGGCCTCAAACAGGGAGCTGGTTTTGGGGCACGGTTTTATGGAGCTCTTGCCCTCGGGCTGTGAGCTGCGGGGCACGTCAGGGACCTCGGACGGCATCAGCAGCGCTCAGACACCCCTGGCTCAACGAGTCAGGGCCGTCCTCGTCCCGCGCCCTACCGGCCTCTGGAGCCAGGGCACACAGCATCGCGGCCCCGTGGGGATTGCAAGGGACCTCCGGAGAGCATCTCGTCCAGCCCTCACCTCCCCCATGGGCACAAGCTGCAAGAGTTGGGGCTGTTCAGCCTGTAGGAAAGAAGGCTCAGGACGGGGACCTTGCAGCGGCCTTCCAGTACCTGAAGGGGGTCTACAAGAAAGCCGGGAAGGGACTTTTTACAAGGGCTTCTAGTGACAGGACGAGAGAGAATGGATTTGAGGAGGGTAGATTTAGGCTCAACATTAGGAAGAAATTATTCACAGCGAGGGTGGTGAGACACTGGAACACGTTGCCCAGAGAGCTCATAGATGCCCTCTCCCTGGAGGTGTTCAAGGCCAGGTTGAATGAGGCCTCGAGCAACCTGTCTAGTGGAAGGTATCCCTGCCCATGGCAGGGGGGTTGGAACTGGGTGATCTTTAAGGTCCCTTCCAACCCAACCTATTCTATGAATCTATGACCCTGCCCAATAAAGCAAGATCACCAACTGTAAACCACACAGGAACACATCCAGGCAGGTTTGGAATGCCCTTAGAGACTCCATAGCCTCTCTGGGCAGTCTGGTCCAGTACTTTACCACCCTTATAGTAAATCATTTTCTTCCTTATGTTTATGTGGAGCCTCCTGGGTTCCAGTTTGTGTCCATTACCTCTTGTGTCACTAAACACCACTGAGAAGAATCTGGCTCCATCCTCTTGATGTTCACCCTTTAGATATTTATAAGCAGTAATGAAATCCCACCCTGAGTCTCCTCCAGGTTAAACAGCCCCAGCTCTCTCAGCCTTTCCTTGTAAGGCAGATGTTCCAGTCCCCTCATCATCTGCAATGTCCTTGCAAAGAACCATCCCCAACTTTGATTTTTGGCTGCTCATAACATTGGGATAAATGCCTTCATCTTTTAGATCAGCGGAAGGTGTGAAAGGGTGCAGCAAAATGTCATTTAATTAATTCAAGCATGGCCTTCCATCTTCTATTCATGTGAGTTGTTCATGAAACTACTACAAACACTCTTACCCTTTTGTTTTGCAAGATGAGAGTGCTACTACTGTGCTGTGAAAGGGCCAGGCAGGAATCTTTACTTCATGGCTTAATCCTCCTTTGTTCTTCTGTTGAAAACACATGTGGAAAATGTGCCAGATCCCATGTGGAGAGATGCACTTTTATGTCAAAGATAGAGTTTTACTAGAAAGTAACTGGAAAGGTTTTTCAGGCTGAAGATGAACTGGTAAGAGATGCAGTTTGAAAAAGCCAGCCTGCAGTCTCCAACTGTGGTGACCCTGGCCAGGGAAGCTTTCCAAGTTGTGGGTTCTGTTTTCAAAATCAAGAGATTTCCTGGGGTCAGTTGTGGTCTTTGGAGGAAAAGCTGCGAGGATCAGCAAAATGAGCTAGGGTGCACTATGCTGTCATCTTGATCCTGGGGTCTGTGTGTGATCCCTATCAAAAGGGAAAACCAAAACACAACAACACAGCACAAAACCCACTAAAAAAAGTTGTCAGTGATTTCTGCATTCATCTTGAAGCAGGCTCCTGTTCAGGTCACCCTGCCTTTTGTCAGAGTCCCAAGAAGTAGCATTAAGGGAAAAATAGACCCTCATTTGAGGTTTGTTGGAAGATGGACACTTCAACGCAAAAAGTTTGCCTTTCAGCCTGGAATATTGTTCTGTGCAGTCCAGGAGACCTGTGTAATGTCACCTCTGGGCTGTTGTGACTTTAACTTGCTTTATACTAAGACACAGTGTGACCTGTCCTGGGAGACTTGAAGCAGTACCTGAGAGTCTTGTGGCTTCCTCGCACTACACTGTAGAGCCCACGGCTCCTGAATCCTACAGCTCCTTTCTCATCTGCTGCCCTCTACAGACCCACAGATCCCTGTGGCAGGGCCAGTAGAGGGAGGGGACTGGGGAACACATCTTCCAGAGGCATACAGTTGGTATGACAAAGCAAAAGCATGTCAGGGCCATGCCAGGTTAGAATAGAATAGAATAGAATAGAATAGAATAGAATAGACCAGACCAGACCAGACCAGGCTGGAAGAGACCTTCAAGATCATTACATCCAACCTATCATCCAACATGACCTAATCAACTAAACCATGCAACCAAGCACCCTATCAAGTCTCCTCTTGAACACCTCCAGTGATGGTGACTCCACCACCTCCCTGGGCAGCACATTCCAATGGCCAATCACTCTCTCTGTGTATAACTACTTCCTAACCTCCAGCCTAAACTTCCCCTGGTGCAGCTTGAGACTGTGTTCTCTTGTTCTGGTGCTGGTTGCCTGGGAGAAGAGACCAACCCCCTCCTGGCTATAACTTCCCTTCAGGTAGTTGGAGACAGCAATAAGGTCTCCCCTGAGCCTCCTCTTCTCCAGGCTAAGCAACCCCAGCTCCCTCAGCCTCTCCTCACAGGGCTGTGCTCCAAACCCCTCACCAACTTTGTTGCCCTTCTCTGGACACGTTCCACCAACTCAACATCTTTCCTAAACTGAGGGGCCCAGAACTGGACACAGTTCTAACTCTATCTAATTCTACCAAGGCTGGTGCTAAACCATGTCCCTCAGTACCACGTCTCTGCCTCTTTCAAGCACCTCCAGAGATAGGGATTCAATCACCTCCCTGGGAAGCGTGTTCCAGTGTTTGAGAACCCTTTCAGTGAAGCAGTTTCTTTTTGTGACCAATCTGACCTCCCCTGATGCAACTTGAGGACATTTTCTCTTGTCCTATTATTTGTTATGAGGGAGAAAAGACTGATACCCATCTTGCTACAACCTCTTTGCCTCCAAAGTGTTGTACCACCCAACAGAGTGTTACTTGCAGAAGTTCGAAGTCAAAGGTCAATTTCACCACTCGAGTCACTGATTAAACTAATGAGTCCTAGCAGACAGATCAGATCTGGTAATCTGATACACAGACTCACAGATTGCACTGGGTTGGAAGGCACCCTCAAAGGTCATCATGTCCAACCCTGCTGCAGTCAGCAGGGACACCTCCAACGATAATAGATCAGGCTGCTAGGGCCACATCGAGTCTGATCTTGAATGTCTCTCTTCATCTCCACCTGGATCTTGTTCTTGAATGGCAGCATGTATTTTGGAAGAAAGAACTAGTCCCTGTAAGAGATAGGATGCTAATGCAGATAGACCACGAGTCTGGGTCAGTGGAAGTAGTCTGATATTCTTGTTTGTGCCACAGTACTCTGACGTCAGGGGATGGCGAGGACCAGGTGCTCCCTCTGGGACAGAGAGCCGAGTGACATAATAGAGCCAGCAGAGCAGGCATCTCACTGGCCAGGGTGCCATCCCACATGATTTGAGCAAGGTAAGCAGGGCAGACCTGGAGATGGCAGCCGGTGTCAACAGGCAGTCCAGATCACTTGACAAGCCCATGACAATGGGATAAGTCGGAAGTCAATCTGGGAACATAAGTTGGTGAGTCTGGTCTGCTGCTGGCAAGCGGAGATGGACACAACCCCATGATCAGCAGGCAGCTCCATAGCATTGGGCAGATCTGAGGCCTTGATGGGTGGTTGGTCAGCGAGTCCAGGTCAACAGGATACAAGCATGGCTGTCACACAACTGTAGCTCAGGCAGAGCCAAGCACTAGAGCCTCAGCTGAAAGGCAGCTCCCACAGACAGGTCTCCCCACAGCCCTGCCTCCCAAGTCACTAGGGGGAAGGATGACAGCCCTCAGCTGTGCTCTCTAGGCTGACAGCAAGCCCAGGATGCCAGACCTCCAGAAAGGGAGATAATGGTCTCAGGGCCCTTGCCACTGTCTGTGAGAGGCACGTATCTCCTAACATGGTCCATCTTTCCAGTATAAGCAAAGCCCAGGGTTGTGTCTCAGGGGAAGGAGGAAGTGTGCTGAACCAGAGGCTCACAAGAGTGTGGCAGATTTTTTGTTGATTGCTTGGTTGGTTTTGTTGTTTGGGGTTTTTTTGTTGTTGTTTGGATTTTCTAATTGTTTTGGGGGGGAAAAAATCCCACATGGTGAAGAAATCTCATTTCTCCTGGTAACCAGGGCTGCAAAAACATCCAGGAGAGAAGAAAGATCTTAATTACAAAGGAATTCCCCAAATCATACTGGCTTGGAAGGATAAAGACTATACATGTGTTACAGAACAAATTGTTGGAAAACCTGATGGTTTTAAATCACTGCTGTTTGAGCATTTAGTCTCCATCTTATGTAAGCTTCACTGTGAGTTAATAGATGCTGTAGATGCTCAGCTGGCTTCTGCAGAGATAACACAGTGTTTTCAGACTCTGCTGTAAATACAGTGTGAAGAACAACAAGAACTGAAAGGTCAACAGGTTTTGAAGACATCTGATAGAACCAGCTCCCCATTTTCTTCTAGGTAGCTTAAGTGTCTGAAGATAGGCTGCTTGAATGAGAAGAGTCTCTGAGCTGTGTTAGGTGTTTATACAAGAAAGCTGGGGAGGGACTTTTTAGGATGTTGGGTAGTGACAGGACTAGGGGGAATGGAGCAAAAATAGAAATGGGTAGATTCAGATTGGATGTTAGGAAGAAATTCTTCCCCATGGGGGTTGTGAGACACTGGCACAGGTTGCCCAGGGAGGTGGTAGAAGCCTCATCCCTGGAGGTTTTTAAGGCCCATCTGGATGGGGCTCTGAGCAACATGATCTAGGTTGAGGTGTTCCTGTACATGGCAGAGGGGATGGGAACTAAATGATCTTTGAGGTCCCTTCCAACCCTGGCAGTTCTCTGATTCTATGATTTAACAGTTATATTTGATTGTAATTAATAATACAGTGTTTTAAGAGGCTTCAGAGTGAATGATGTGTTGATCTAACTGTGCCTTTCTCTCTTTCTTCTTCAGTAGACCTTGGACCTTGTTCTCCAAGACAATTTAAAGCCATGTTTAGGAGAGAATTCCAGATGAGCCCTTAATTTATGCTTTTGGGTTCCAAATGTTCAGATAAAGAGAGAGTAATGAATGCATTGCCTTCCACATGTGGCTGAGAACAAGGATTTGTTTTAACACAGGCTGAACTCTGATGTTGAGTTTCAGGTTGCATATGCTATGTTTAGTGCCCAGATGGAAACTGAAGTTCAGGTGCAACTTGGGGCAGGGAAGAAACAAAAACACTTAACCACATTTGCAGCACTTCAGCAAAGACAGCTGCTGATAGTACTTTCCTCTCATGGTTTTTCTCTCTTAGTAAATCCAGAGTTTTCTTTGTGTGTCACACAAAACCCAATTCCTTCTCTCAGCACATTAACAGCTACACTCTGCACCTTCAGCAAAATCTTTTTACAATGATGTTGGTAAAGCCATAATTAGATTGATGAGCACCAGGAAATCTTGGTGAAAGGGAAATTTTTGTCTTTAAGTAAGTAAGGACTTTTGACCAAGAGGCTGATAAACTCCTTGTCTTCAGTTTCCAGCTCCTACAGATGAAATACTACGCTCACTTTATACTACAGGATGTTAACTGTCAACCTTCAGGGTAACTTACATCTTGTCACCAGGTATGTGACAGGGAAGTGGAGGATCTGTGGCATATTCTTGGGGCATGTTTATAGGAAATATATTACACTGGAGTGTAAGTTATATGACTCATTTCAGAACAACCAGTTGCTTTGTGGAAGCTAGAAATTCCTTGTGGGTAGGTGGGTACACCCTCAGTGGCATAGCTAATGAGATGTTTGTTAATTCACAGTCAAGTGCCACTCTTTAATTTGATGTCACCTTAATTTGATAGTTCATGTGACATTTTGCTCTTAGTCACCCTTAGTAGGATCTGAAATACATTTTCACATGGGGCAAATTCCCAGGGCTTCCTCAGAGGGACAGGGAGAAATGGCTTGGGAGGGCATTTGCAGTGGGGACATTATTAAATGAGTGAGATGAAAAATTAAGGTGAGAGGTGGAAGACCAACAATCACAGAATTGTTTTGGATAGAGGAGACCTTTAAGATCATAGAGTCCAACCACTCTAGCAAGGCTGGTGCTAAACCGTGTCCCTTAGCACCAGATCTCTGTCTTTGAACCACCTCCAGGGATGGGGATTTAACCACCTCCTGGAGCCCATTCCAGCGTTTGAGAACTCTTCCAGAGAAGAAGTTTCTTCCAACATCAACTTAAACCTCCCCTGCTGCAATTTGAGGCCGTTTCCTCTTGTCCTATCACCGCCAGGGGAAGTTTAGGCTGGATGTTAGGAAGACGTTCTTCCCAGAAAGAGAGATTGGTCATTGGAATGTGCTGCCCAGGGAGGTGGTGGAGTCACCATCCCTGGAGGTGTTTAGGAAGAGACTGGATGAGGCAGTTGGTGCCATGATTTAGTTGATTAGATAATGTTGGATGATAGGTTGGATTCCATGATCTTGAAGGTCTTTTCCAACCTGGTCCGGTCCACTCCACTCCACTCCACTCCACTCCACTCCACTCCACTCCACTCCACTCCACTCCACTCCACTCCACTCCACTCCACTCCACTTCATTCTATTCTATTCTATTCTACCCTACCCTACCCTTACTATGGAGAGGAGACCGCCCCCGACCTGGCTCCAACCTGCACCCCTGAGGTGTCTGCCAGGGGCGGACAAAGGCCTGAGGGCTGCAGGGCCCAGCGTTATCTACCCGTGCGGAGGGAGGCGCGGGTGAACAAGGTTGAGGAGCGGGGGTGTTTAATGGGGCGGACGTTTGAGGCCAGGAGGGGGCAGCAGGATTCACCCCAGCGGCACTTCGGAGCGCCCTAGAGGGAGGCGCGGGAGCGGGCGGGGGAGGAGGAGCCGTTGCTACGCCCCGCCCCCAGGGCGGGGCAAAGTCAGCCCGGGTGCTCCGCCCCGCAGCGGTGGGGCGGCGGGGCCGTGCTGTTGAGTTTGTGTCGTGGGGCCGGTGCCACCTGATTCCCTCGGCCATGTCGCTGTTGCGGGGGCCGCGGCCTCGCGGTGCTAGCAAAAAGGGCCCCAGGAAGCCGCCGGCGGCGAAGCGAGACTGGGACGTAAGTTGCTTCCCGCTCCTGGGTGCCGAGCCGGGGCCCGGGCCTGCTCCGGCCGCCGCGCTTCTTCCCGCTCCTCCTCCGCCTTGCGGGCAGCGGGGCGGGCCCGGCGGCGGAATTGCTTCTTCGGGGTGGCACACGCCTAGATCGCCCCGTGGCTTTTTCGCCGTCGGGAAAGGGGAGTTTAGAAGCCACCTAGAAGTCATCTGGAAGCCACCGTCCTCTGTGCGGGGCTCACGTTTGGCGATGGCTGGTTTGTGCGTGTGTTTCTGCGGGGAGGGATGCCGTGCTTGGGAGTTGTAGGTGCGTAGAGTGGATGTGGTCCCTCGCATCTCCTCCATATAGAAGAGAATTAACCAGGTTGGAAAAGACGTTCGAGATCATCTCGAACTAACCTGGTTAATTCTAAGTCCAACCCATCACCCAACACCATCTAATCAACTACACCATGGCACCAAGTGCCTTGTCCAGTCTCTGTGTAAACACCTTCAGGGATGGTGACTCCACCACCTCCCTGGGCAGCACATTCCAGTGGCCAGTCTCACTGGGAAGAACGTCTTCCTGACATCCAGCCTAAACTTCCCGTGGTGCAGCTTGAGAGTCTGTCCTCTTGTTCTGTTGGTGGTTGCCTGGCAGAGGAGACCAACCCCCACCTGGCTAGGTCTCTCAGCTGGCAGCCCGTTTGTGAGGCTGAAGAATAGGGGTGGTCTTGGTAAGTGGTACCATTTTACTGACAAAATGGTCAGGCATTGGGACAGGCTGCACAGGGAGATTGTAGTTATCATCTGTGGAGATGTTCAAAAACCGTGGAGATACGACACTTGGGACCATGATTTAATGGTGTTGGGTTAGCATTTGAACTTGATGATCTAAGATCATCAAGAGATCATTTTCAACTTTAATGATACATTTCCAGTTCTGGGCCCCTCAATTTAAGAAGGATATTGAGACACTTGAACATGTCCAGAGAAGGGCAACAAAGCTGGGGAGGGATTTGGAGCACAAGCTCTATGAGGAGAGGCTGAGGGAGCTGGGGTTGCTTAGCCTGGGGAAGAGGAGGCTCAGGGGAGACCTTATTGCTCTCTACAGCTCCCTGAAGGGAGGTTGTAGCCAGGTGGGGGTTGGTCTCTTCTCCCAGACAACCAGCACTAGAATAAGAAGACACAGTCTCAAGCTGTGCCAGGGGAAGTTTAGGCTGGAGGTGAGGAGAAAGTTCTTCCCAGAAAGAGTAATTGGCTATTGGAATGTGCTGCCCAGGGAGGTGGTGGAGTCACTGTCCCTGGAGGGGATTGGATATGGCACTTGAAGCCATGGTTTAGTTAGTCATGAGGTGTTGGGTGAGGTTGGACTTGGATGAACTCTGAGGTAATTTCCAACCTTATTGATTCTATGACTTCTTGCTGGAGGCCATCAAAATGCACTATTGTATAATTTTCTGGTAATTATATAGTAATCTAGAGGGAGGTTTGTTTTTTTTTTAAATGAAGCTTGGAAAAAATTCCAGCTCATCCTCACATCTGGATATTGATGTGGTCTCTGGTTCCTGTTTGCAGAGTACAGTCCAGGATTTGACAGTCCACCGTGCAACTCCTGAGGATATTGTAAGTTTAATACAATCACAGCTCCTTTGTACCAAGATTTAGTTGATTATCTGACACCAGCATTTGCCTTACTTAGGGGATATTTTCTGCTAATGTTTAATCTCCTTTTTTAAAGCTTCTTTAGTGTTACACTCTTCAGTGTTGCTTCTTTGTTTGTGACATCATACATCTGCAACTCAAGCAAGTGATAATTTTCAGTTCTCTGTTTCCCTTGGGAATCCATAGCTGTAGTTGTTACTGCTGTAAAGTCTATGCCAACATAAAAGCTTAAAATCTCAATGGAGTTGTGTCAATGAAGTTAAGTTTTTGTTTCAGTCCTTCCAGCAGAGAGAAAACATAACTTCATTGACTTCATTGAAAGACAACCTCCTGAGGTTCAAGAAGACCAATTGCAGGGTCCTGCATCTGGGTGGAGGCAATCCCAGGCACAAATCCAGGCTGGGCAGGGACTGGCTGGAAAGCAGCCCTGAGGAGAGAGACTTGGGGGTGCTGGTGGAGGAGAAGCTCAACAGAAGCTCTCAGTGTGCACTTGCAGCCCAGAAAGCCAATCAGATCCTGGGCTGCAGCAAGAGAAGTGTGGCCAGCAGGGCAAGGGAGGGGATTCTGCCCCTCTGCTCAGCTCTGCTGAGACCCCACCTGGAGTACTGCCTCCAGTTCTGGAGCCTCTATTACAAGAGGGATCTGGAGGTGCTGGAAGGTGTCCAGAGAAGGGCCAGGAGGATGATCAGAGGGCTGGAGCACCTCTCCTGTGAGGACAGACTGAAGGAGTTGGGGCTGTTCAGTCTGGAGAAGAGAAGGCTCCCAGGTGACCTAATTGTGGCCTTCCAGTGTCTGAAGGGGACTACAAGAAGGCTGGGGAGGGACTTCTCGGGATCTCAGGTAGTGATAGGGCTAGGGGGAATGGAATGAAGCTGGAGGTGGGGAGATTCAGGCTGGAGGTGAGGAGGAAGTTCTTCACCCTGAGAGTGGTGAAGCCCTGGAATGGGTTGTGCAGGGAGGTGGTTGAGGCCCTGTCCCTGGAGGTGTTTAAGCCCAGGCTGGCTGAGGCTCTGGCCAACCTGTGTGTGAGGTGTCCCTGCCCATGTCAGGGGGGTTGGAACTAGATGATCCTTGTGGTCCCTTCCCACCCTGACTGATACTCTGATACATGCTTTATTCTAGAAAACACTAATTCTGAGCATGTAAAATTTTCATCTAGACTTAAATTTCTTTATACATAGTAATCTGTTCATTACAACACAGGTGAATTCCATTCCATTTTCCTTGGTAGCAGTGATTGCCAGGATGCAACAGGCAGGATGAGCTGTTGTTGATTATAAATCTTGACAGGTTAGTCAGGACAGATAGGCACAGTAGCAAAGAGAATCTTGAGTCCATAAATAGTTGTCTTGATAGCCTCCTGACACTCCAGCAAGCATCTCCCATGTTTAATTTGTATCTAAAATGAATATATGTCACTATTAGAAGATGCCTGAGCATATCCCTGCTGATTGACATTTGTGATAAATCAGGGAAATGCAGTATGTCTTTTTATGCATATCATAGTGGTGGTGTTCAGGGCTTTTCCCCTCGTTCTGCAGCTGAGCAAACTCTTAGAAGGTGGTGTAGGGGAGATGGAAGTAGTGCAACTTCCCCATTCCCCTTTGGAGCTACTTTAAATTTGACTGCTGCTGATGGCAGTTTACATTTCTGGGTGTTGGTGAGGCTGTCATTAGGACTGCCATGAAGCATTCAGAATACATAGAATACATAGAATAAACCAGGTTGGAAGAGACCTTCAAGATCACCGCGTCCAACCCATCAACCAATCCAACACCGCCCAAACAACTAACCCACGGCACCAAGCACCCCGTCAAGTCTCCTCCTGAAAACCTCCAGTGATGGCGACTCCACCACCTCCCCAGCAGCCCATTCCAATGTGCAATCACTCTTTCTGTATAGAACTTTTTTCTAACATCCAGCCTGAACCTCCCCTGGCGCAGCCTGAGACTGTGTCCTCTTGTTCTGGTACTGCTTGCCTGGGAGAAGAGACCAACATCCGTCTGTCTACAACCTCCCTTCAGGTAGTTGTAGAGAGCAATAAGGTCACCCCTGAGTCTCCTCCTCTCCAGGCTAAGCAACCCCAGCTCCCTCAGTCTCTCCTCGTAGGGCTGTGCTCCAAGCTCCTCACCAACCTTGTTGCCCTTCTCTGGACATGTTCCAGCAAGTCAACCTCCTTCCTAAACTGAGGGGCCCAGAACTGGACACAGTACTCGAGGTGCGGCCTAACCAGTGCAGTGCACAGGGGCAGAATGACCTCCCTGCTCCTGCTGGCCACACTGTTCCTGATGCAGGCCAGGATGCCATTGGCCCTCTTAGCTGCCTGGGCACACTGCAGGCTCATGTTCAGTCTACCGTCGACCAGCACCTGAATGATATCATTCAGCACCTGAATGATAAAGCCAAGCAGCACCTATTAGCATTACCCTGCAAATTTTGCTCTAGGTTGTCCGTTGGTTTAAAAGAAACTGTTTTCTGTCATGGTTACTTAGCTTCGTCGCCATGAGATACACAAATCTAAAAACAAAGCACTGGCACACCTGGAACTGCAGGAGAAAGCACTGAAGAGAAGGTGGAAGAAACAAAAACAACTGGCTGCTGATTCCTTGGAGAAAAGGAAACTGACTCTGATGCGTGAGGTAAGAGCTAAACAGGCACTTTAAGCCTGCTGCAGGTCATTTGCAGCAGTAGTAGACAACTGCTGCACTGCTAGAAAACTGCTCTTACACATAGGTCAACATTTGCACCACTTACTGGATAGTTTGACTTTATCTATGCAACCAGCTCCAGAACAAGGGGACACAGTCTCAAGCTGTGCCAGGGGAAGTTTAGGATGGAGGTGAGGAGAAAGTTCTTTACCAAGAGAGTTGTTAGCCATTGGAATGTGCTGCTCAGGGAGATGGTGGAGTCACCATCCCTGGAGGTGTTCAAGAGGGGATTGGATGTGGCACTTGGTGCCATGGTTTAGTAGTCATGAGGTCTGTGGTGACAGGTTGGACTTGATGATCTTTGAGGTCTCTTCCAATCTTGGTGATACTGTGATACATTTTCCCTCCTCTATGTGTTGAGTGCATGCACGGACTGGAATAGGCTGTATAACATTAGCTGATCTATACAGTTGCGTATTTGACCCTTGCTGCCTGGTTGTGCTCTCTGTAATTCTACAGGCCTCTGCATCTGAACAGGAACTAATTGCAGAGTTGAACTGTGTGTTCTTACTGAATAGAATAGAGTAGAATAGAGTAGAATAGAATTAACCAGGTTGGAAAAGACCTTCGAGATCACCAAGTCCAACCTATCACCCAACACCATCTAATCAACTCAACCATGACACCAAGTGCCATGTCCAATCTCCCCTTAAACACCTCCAGTGATGGTGACTCCACCACCTCCCTGGGCAGCATATTCCAATGACCAATCTCTCTTTTCTGAAGAATTTCAGCCTCTCCTCACAGGGCTGTGCTCCAGACCAGGGGGCTGTCCTCCCCAGCTTTGTTGCCCTTCTCTGGACACCTTCCAGCAACTCAACATCTTCCCTAAACTGAGGGGCCCAGAACTGGACACAGGACTCAAGGTGTGGCCTAACCAGTGCTGAGTACAACAACAGAATGACTTCCCTGCTCCTGCTGGCCACACTATTCCTGTCACAGACCAGGATGCCATTTGCCTTCTTGGGTGGATGTGGAAACATGGTGACAGGAAAGTCTTCCCTATGTCTTCACAGAACAGGCTGTCAGGCATTGGAACAGGCTGGCCAGGAGGGCAGTAGAGTTACCATCCCTGGATGTATTTAGATGATGCTTGAATGTGGTACTGAGGGATGTGGTTTAGTGATAGTGCCTCAGCAGTAATGGTGGGCTTGTGAGGTGTAGGTGAGCAATTGGACTTGATCTCAAAGATCTCTTCCAACCTCAACAGTTCTGTGATTCTGTGATTGAAAGGTGAATATTCACTGATGTGCTAAAGAGGTTATAAGGAGAAGTTTTCCGATCTGTCTTAATTATGATCTAAATGCATGGTACCAACTTTGCAAACATTGTCTGGTTGGCTGTTCTCTTTCAAACTGTTTAGAATAACCACAGAACTGCAAAGAATCACAGAATCACCAAGGTTGGAAGAGACCTCAAAGATCATTGAGGCCAACCTGTCACCACAGACCTCATGACTAAACCACGGCACCAAGTGCCACATCCAATCCCCTCTTGAACACCTCCAGGGATGGTGACTCCACCATCTCCCTGGGCAGCACATTCCAATGGCTAACAACTTTTGTGAAGAACTTTCTCCTCACCTCCAGCCTAAACTTCCCCTGGCACAGCTTGAAACTGTGTCCTCTTGTTCTGGTGCTGGTTGCTTGAGAGAAGAGACCAACCCCCTCCTGGCTACAACCACCTTTCAGGTAGTTGCAGAGAACAATGAGGTCACCCCTGAGCCTCCTCTTCTCCAGGCTAAGCAACCCCAGCTCCCTCAGCCTCTCCTCACAGGGCTGTGCTCAAGGCCTCTCCCCAGCCTCGCCCTTCTCTGGACACGTTCAAGTGTCTCAATGTCCTTCTTAAACTGAGGGGCCCAGAACTGGACTCAGAACTCAAGGTGTGGCCTAACCAGTGCTGAGTACAGGGGCACAATGACTTCCCTGCTCCTGCTGGCCACACTATTTGTGATGCAGGCCAGGATGCCATTGGCCTTCTTGGCCACCTGGGCACACTGCTGGCTCATGTTTAGGCAGCTGTCAATCAGCATCCCCAGGTCCCTCTCTGTTTGGCAGCTCCCTTCAGGTAGTTGTAGAGAGCAAGAAGGTCTCCCCTGAGCCTCCTCTTCTCCAGGCTAAGCAACCCCAGCTCCCTCATTTAAAAAAATCATTTAAAAAAAAAAAAAAAGAAAGAAAAATTGTTCTGCTTTGAGTGTAATATTTCACAAAGTTAAAACCAGTCTGCTCTACATGAAATATTTCCTTACTTGCTATACTTTCAGGTTCTGTCTGATCAATACCACTTGCAGGATGTTCGGGAGCGCTCTGATCAGGTTATGGCTGTGGCTAAAGGCTTGCTTGTGGCTGCTCCTCGCACACGAACAGGTAGACCTCCCTGTTTCTTTTTGGAAGTAGCTTTGAGGTAATATCCTTGCTTTGCATAAATAGCCTTGCTTTCCACAGTGTTCTTTTTAGCTATTCTCATCCTATCATAAAGAGAATAGAATAAACCAGGTTGGAAGAGACCTTCAATATCATCGCATCCAACCTATCATCCAGCACCACCCAACCAACTAAACCATGCAATCAAACACCCTGTCAAGTCTCCTCCTGAACACCTCCAGTGATGGTGACTCCACCACCTCCTCAGGCAGCCCATTCCAGTGGGCAATCACTCTCTCGGTGTAAAACTTCCTCCTAACCTCCAGCCTAAACCTCCCCTGGCGCAGCCTGAGACTGTGTCCTCTTGTTCTGGTACTGGCTGCCTGGGAGAAGAGACCAACCTCTGCCTGTCTACAACCTCCCTTCAGGTAGTTGTAGACAGCAATGAGGTCTCCCCTGAGCCTCCTCCTCTCCAGGCTAAGCAATCCCAGCTCTCTGGACATGTTCAAGTGTCTCAATGTCCTTCTTCAACTGAGGGGCCCAGAACTGGACACAGTACTCAAGGTGTGGCCTAACCAATGCAGAGTACAGGGCACAATGACTTCCCTGCACCTGCTGGCCACACTATTCTTGATGCTGGCCAGGATGCTATTGGCCTTCTTGCCCGCCTGGTCACACTGCTGACTCATGTTTAGGCAGCTGGCAATCAGCACCCCCAGGTCCCTTTCTGCCTGACTGCTCTCCAGCCACTCTGACCCCAGCCTGTAGCTCTGCATGGGGTTGCTGTGGCCAAAGTGCAGCACCTGGCACTTGGACTTGTTGAATGCCATCCTGTTGGACTCTGCCCATCTGTCCAGTTGGTCAAAGTCCCTCTGCAGAGCCCTTCTGCCCTCTAACTGACCAACATCTGCTCCTAACTTGGTGTCATCTGCAAACTTGCTGATGACTGACTCAATGCCCTCATCCAGATCATCAGTGAAGATATTAAAGAGCATGGGGCCCAGCACTGATCCCTGGGGCACACCACTGGTGCCTGGCTGCCAGCTGGCTGTGGCACCATTCATCACCACTCTCTGGGCTCAGCCTCCAGCCAGTTCCTAACCCATCGCAGTGTGCTCCCATCCAAGCCATGGGCTGACAGCTTGGCCAGGAGTTTGCTGTGGGGGACATTGTCAAAGGCCTTGCTGAGGTCCAGGTAGACTACATCCACAGCCTGCCCCACATCCACCAGGCTGTCATCTGATCATAGAAGGAGATCAGGTTGGAGAGGCAGGACCTGCCCTATGCTTGGCCTGTGGCAGTTGTTTAAAGTGACATACATCCCTCTGACACTTTTTGTGCAAAGTACAGGAACCTGCTTTCAGGTACAAAGTTCTGTGACATACTACAGACCTCTGTGTTCTTCCCTGTTTTGTCTGATTCCTCTAGGTTTCCCTAACGTGACCATGGCTCCTGACTGTGACCTAGAATCTTCTCAAAGACCCATTGCACAAAAATGTGATCCTGCCACTCAGCATTCCATCCTTAGTGAGTCTGTCATGGATTCCCAGGTGATGTATGTTCTGTTCTGTGCATGTCCTTGGGCTTTTTGGTTTAGCCAAAAAAAGAATGTTCAAAGGTAGAATTTCTCAGCAAACCTAAAGTTGTCTTTGGTGTATGGTATACCATAAAATCATAGACTGGTCATTGAGTCCAACCATTATCTAATTCTACATGTTGCTGGCATGTGTGGAAAGTGCTGCTCAATGAAGGTGAGTTTATTTTGTGGACTGGAAAATCATTGGGTTTTGATTTCTTAACCTTTGGACAGGAGAAACAACCATGTCTCATGGAGGCTTGCTGATATTCACATGCCCTCTCTTTTAAATTCTGGAATTATCAGCAAAAGAACAAATTAATTATGGACCAGGAACACAACTCCTTGAGTCCATGGGACCAGATGGGATCCATCCCAGGGTGCTGAGAGAGCTGGCAGATGTGCTGGCCAAGCTGCTCTCCATCATTTTTCATCAGTCCTGGCTCACTGGAGAGGTCCCAGATGACTGGAAGCTGGCCAGCATGGTGCCCATCCACAAGAAGGGCTGGCTGGATGAGCCAGGGAATTATAGACCTGTCAGCCTGACCTCAGTGCCAGGAAAGATTATGGAGCAGGTCATCTTGAGTGCAGTCACACAGCACTTAGAGGATGGCCAAGGGATCAGGCCCAGCCAGCATGGGTTTAGGAAGGGCAGGTCCTGCCTGACCAACCTGATCTCCTTCTATGATCAGGTGACTGCCTGGTGGATGTGGGGAGGCCTGTGGATGTAGTCTACCTGGACCTCAGCAAGGCCTTTGACAGTGTCCCCCACAGCAAACTCCTGGCCAAGCTCTCAGCCCATGGCTTGGATGGGAGCACACTGCGATGGGTTAGGAACTGGCTGGAGGGCCGAGCCCAGAGAGTGGTGGTGAATGGTGCCACATCCAGCTGGCAGCCAGGCACTAGTGGTGTGCCCCAAGGATCAGTGCTGGGCCCCATCCTCTTTAACATCTTTATTGATGATCTGGATGAGGGCATTGAGTCCATCATCAGTAAATTTGCAGATGACAACACCAAGCTGGGGGCAGGAGTTGATCTGCTGGAGGGTAGAGAGGCTCTGCAGAGGGACCTGGACAGGCTGGACAGATGGGCAGAGTCCAAGGGCATGAGATTGAACACATCCAAGTGCCAGGTTCTGCACATTGGCCACAGCAACCCCATGCAGAGCTACAGGCTGGGGTCAGAGTGGCTGGAGAGCAGTCAGGCAGAGAGGAACCTGGGGGTGCTGGTTGATGGTAGACTGAACATGAGCCTGCAGTGTGCCCAGGTGGCCAAGAAGGCCAATGGCATCCTGGCCTGCATCAGGAATAGTGTGGCCAGCAGGAGCAGGGAGGTCATCCTGCCCCTGTACTCAGCACTGTTTTGTGGAAAAGCACTGGTTTGTGGATTGGAAAAGACCACTGAGATCATCAAGTCCAACCTATCATCCAACACCATCTCATCAACTAAACCATGACACAAAGCACTCCATCCAGTCTCTTCCTAAACACCTCCAGGGATGGTGACTCCACCACCTCCCTGGGCAGCACATCCCAAGGGCCAGTCTCTCTTTCTGGGAAGAACTTCTTCCTAACATCCAGCCTAAATCTTCAGCTTGAGACTGTGTCCTCTTGTTCTGGTGCTGGTTGCCTGGGAGAAGAGACCACCCCCCACCTGGCTACAACCTCCCTTCAGGTAGTTGTAGATAGCAAGAAGGTCTCCCCTGAGTCTCCTCTTCTCCAGGCTAAGCAACCCCAGCTCCCTCAGCCTCTCCTCACAGGGCTGTGCTCCAAACCCCTCCCCAGCTTTGATGCCCTTCAGTATTTCTTAAATACTAAAGTCCCCAGAACTCTCCTTACAGAGGATTGTGTTTTTCTTTCTCATTTTCTTTTGTTTGGGAGGCAGAGACTGAAACAAGTGGTTCTGTTTGCTTGCTGGTTTTTTTTGAAGCAGTTCAGAACACTGATCTGTATCTTCTTCCTATAGACAAATTAAAATTGCTGTGAAGTCCCTTATGTTTTATTTGTCTCCTCAAAAGGCTCTTCATGAAGTAGAAGAGGAAGCATTATCATTCTCTCAGTCAGAAGATGAACGCTATGACTCTCTGAAATTCAAATCCAATATCAGTTCTGACAGGTCAGTACAAATATCTATTCAGGTTTCTACCTTTTTAACAGTGGAAATAGGAATAGTGTGGCCAGCAGGAGCAGGGAATAATTGTGCCCCTGTACTCGGCACTGGTTAGGCCACACCTTGAGTCCTGTGTCCAGTTCTGGGCTCCTCAGTTTAAGAAGGAGGTTGACCTGCTGGAAGGTGTCCAGAGAAGGGCAACGAGACTGGGGAGGGGTCTGGAGCACAGCCCTGTGAGGAGAGGCTGAGGGAGCTGGGGTTGCTTAGCCTGGAGAAGAGGAGGCTTAGGGGAGACCTCATTGCTCTCTACAACTACCTGAAAGGTGGTTGTAGCCAGGAAGGGGTTGGTCTCTTCTCTCTAGCAACCATCCCCAGAACAAGAGGACACAGTCTCAAGCTGCACAAGGGGAAGTTTAAGCTCGAGGTGAGGAGAAAGTTCTTCCCAGAAAGAGTAATTTGCCTTTGGAATGTGGTGCCCAGGGAGGTGGTGGAGTCCCCATCCCTGGAGGTGTTCAAGAGGGGATTGGATGTGGCACATGGTGCCATGGTTTAGTTAGTCCTGAGGTGCTGGGTGGCAGGTTAGACTTGCTGATCTCTGAGGTCTTTTCTAACCTTACTGATTCTATGATTGACTGTTACGCTTGCTTTGGATGTAGGCTACTTCGGTTATTGAGAGAAGAATCCTTGGTGAATTCTCAGTTGCAGGCTGAAAAGGATATGAGGAAAACTACCTTATCTCAGGCCTCAAATGTGCCTTTGACTCCAACTGTTTCCCCATCACTGGACCAATCAGGTTGGATTTGCCAAACCACAGCTTCTCAACAATAGTTAGGCTGTTGATAGGATCCTCCCTGGAATTCCTTTTCTGAGTGGGGGTGTGAGAGAGAGAGATATCTCAGATGAATTTGTAGACTAAAAAGCTAGCTCTTCTAGTACAATTAATTCATAACATATTAGTAACACACCTAAAATATTTCATGTGTGTAATTTTTGGTTTGTCTTTAAATCAGCTCTCAATGCTACTGATGTAGTCAGGAGAATCCATTTGAGACTTCAGAATGAAGATGAAGAAGAGGCTGGAGACTCCAGTTACAGTGTGAGACAAGTGCTGAACCCAAACTCAAGGAAACCAAGGCAAATTGCAGCAAAAAGTTCAGTCATTTTTTACATAACATATCTCCTTTTGGCTATGGTCTTTAACATCTTAAGAAAATGTAGGTTGAAAGGGCTCTTTGGAAGTCATCACAGTGTGTGGTGGGTTAACACCCATTCTGATAAACAGGGTGGAGGTCTTGTGAGTGCTTTGCCCTCCCTGCAGGGCACTTTCCCCCTGGGAAACTGAGTCTGTTCCACTCCCCTCTCCCTGCCCGGCTAGGGTATAAAAGGGAAGGCATTGGAGTCATTACCTCTCCTTTTGGCTCCTGCCTCTCCTGGATGAGAGCTACTGCAGCTGCCTTCCTGCTCCTCTGCCACGTGATCAGGCCTGATCCTTCTCCCTGCTGCCTCTGTGCCTCTTCAGAGAGAGACTGGTTTTGTATTCTTCTTCTTTGTGCCCCTCCCATCCATCCTTGTTCCTTGCCCTTGTGAACCTTACCTGTTATCGTTATATATATATATTGTTTAAAGAACACTCTTTACCTCTCTACTTCCAGGCTGACTCCAAATTATTGCTTGGTGGATTTGCTTCTTCCTTTTTTTTTACCCCTCTCTGTTGAGAGGGAGGAGGGGGAAGTGGGGGAGAGATTCTCAGCCTTGCCCCCATCTGAGCTCTTAACTCCCTGTTAAGGCTTAAACCACCACACAGGGCTAACTCCGAATTAGATTGGGAGGAGCCTCTTCCTGCCAAGTTTTGAGCATCTGTAAGGGTGGACATTCCCCACACTACAGTGTGATGTATTCATAGACTTACTGGATTGTTCATTAGCAATGTCCATAGGAACCTGGGAACTATCAACATGGCCCTTTGATGCTGTACATTGCCTTGCTACCCATGGAGTTCAGGACCTTTCTGTTTCTGTTCTGTGCTGTGCAGACCTACGCTGTGTTTCAGACACATCTGCATGTGGAGGCTGACATCAAAGGGCTGTTGTGAAGGGGCTGCTTACTAAATACCAGACCTGAAAACAGCTGGTGTTCCTCACTGGCTGTTCCCAGGGCAAATGTTTCTGTGCTTTTAAGTGAGAAGGAAGTATAAACAGGTATCAAAGATAAAAGCTCTGAACAATCATACTTGAGAGGTACCAGTGTGGTGGCAGAAAGTGCGGGTTTCGATGATCTGAAATGACTGGGGATCTTCTTTGATGGTCCCTTTCAGCTCAGGGCAAGAGAGGCTACTTCCTTTGAATAACTACTATAAACAATGAAATTTGATTGGTACTGCAAAGCTTTCTGTGCAAGCTGAAATTCCAGTGACAGTTGTTTTTTTTTCCTGCCCTCAGTGAAAAGAAAACAAGCTGCACAGAACTCTGCAAGACAGAGGAGAGATGGTTCTCCAGTCAGTTCAGTCCCCATGGACCTTCAGAGGGCAAACAAATGCAGTCTAGATGTTCTGAGCCACATGATACATGAAGTGGAGCGTGAACTGGAGGAATATGAGCGTTGTACAGGTCGTGAGGTTCAGAAAGCTGAGCGAAGTGAAGGCCTGACTGGTTTTACGTTGTCGCTGGTGAACACTCTCTGTCGTTTGATGCGCTACCTCAAAGAGGTGAGAAAGCTTTGAGTTACTTCTGCACTTACAATGGCATCCTGGCCTGCATCAGGAACAGTGTGGCCAGCAGGAGCAGGGAAGTCATTCTGCCCCTGTACGCTGCACTGGTTAGGCCACACCTTGAGTCCTGTGTCCAGTTCTGGGCTCCTCAGTTTAGGAAGGAGGTTGACTTGCTGGAGCGTATCCAGAGAAGGGCAACAAAGCTGGTGAGGGGCTTGGAAAACAGCCCTGTGAGGAGAGGCTGAGGGAGCTGGGGATGCTTAGCCTGGAGAAGAGGACACTCAGGGGTGACCTTATTGCTCTCTACAACTACCTGAAGGGGGGTTGTAGTGAGGCAGAAGTTGGTCTCTTCTCCCAGACAACCAGCACCAGAACAAGTGGACACAGTCTCAGGCTGCATCAGGGGAGGTTTAGGCTGGAGGTTAGGAGGAAGTTTTACACAGAGAGAGTGATTGCCCATTGGAATGGGCTGCCTGGGGAGGTGGTGGAGTCACCATCACTGGAAGTGTTCAGGAGGAGACTTGATGGGGAGCTTGGTGCATGGTTTAGTTGGTTGGGTGGTGTTGGATGATAGCTTGGACTTGATGATCTTGAAGGTCTCTTCCAACCTGGTTTATTCTATTCTACTTTAGAAAGTTAATTTACAGGTATGAACTTTGGTATTTCCTGACTCCCACTCAGTTTGCTTTGAGGCCTGCTGATCATTCCTTATTATTTGGATTGCATGCAATTAGGGGGTTAAACTTTTTTGTTGTGCCCCTGTACTCAGCACTGGTTAGGCCACACCTTGAACACTGTGTTCAGTTCCGGGCCCCTCAATTTAAGAAGGACATTGAGACTCTTGAATGTGTCCAGAGAAGGGCAGCGAGGCTGGGGAGAGGCCTCGAGCACAGCCCTATGAGGAGAGGCTGAGGGTGCTGGGGTTGCTTAGCCTGGAGAAGAGGAGGCTCAGGGGAGACCTTACTGCTCTCTACAACTACCTGAAGGGAGGTTGTAGCCAGGTGGGGGGTGGTCTCTTCTCCCAGGCAACCAGCACCAGAACAAGAGGACACAGTCTCAAGCTGCAGCAGGGCAAGTTTAGGCTGGAGGTGAAGAGAAAGTTCTTCCCAGAAAGAGTAATTGCCCATTGGAGTAATTTGCCATTGGAATGTGCTGCCCAGGGAGGTGGTGGAGTCACCGTCCCTGGAGCTGTTCAAAAAGGGATTGGACATGGCACTTGGTGCCATGGTTTAGTTAGTCATGAGGTGTTGGGTGACAGGTTGGACTTGATGGTCTCTGAGGTCTTTTCCTACCTTATTGATTGTATGATTATTGTCTGTGGTATGTTATGGGTAGCTCATGGCTGAATTCTGTCTGTGCAGCAGGAAAGAGTGACCCAAATGGCTATTCAGCTCCCCTGTGCTTTGGAGATGGGATGTGTTTCTCCTGGTCATGGATCCCTTTGAGTAGCTGCAGGCAACCATCTGGGGAAGGGCTCCTTCTGCTAACTGTGATCTGTGTATGTGATGTAATTTGCTTTTTTAGGTATGATGGTCCAGAAAGTGACAGTTGTGCATTCCATTTACCCATAAGCGTCAAAGTGGAGTCTTTGGTGTCTTGTACAGGGAGCCTGCCTACTGCAGTGGGCTGTCTTAAAATAATAGACAACTTTGGAGGGAATGAGGTTCTTTACAGTATGGTCTTTTGCCTCATGCTCAAGTAGGCTATTTGACAAGCCTTTTGGTTGTCTTAAAAAAGTCAAAATGAATCACAGAGTTGTTTCAGTTGAAAAAGACCTTTAAGATCATCAAGTCCAACCATTCTCTAATGAGTCTGATGCTAAACCATGTCCATCAGCACCACATCTCTGCTCTTTGAAACACCTTCAGGGATGGGGATTCAATGACCTCCTTGTTCTGGTGTTTGAGAGCCCTTTTAGTGGAGAAGTGTCTTCTAAGAGCAAACCTAAACCTTTCTCAGCACAACTTCATAGATTCATGGAATGGGTTAGATTGAAGGGACCTTAAAGATCATCTAGTTCCAAGCCCCCAGCCATGGGCAGGGAGGGACACCTAGTAAACCTGAGGCCATTTTCTTTCATCCTATCACTTGTTACTAGGGTGAAAAGACCAACACCCACTTCATGCCAACCTCCTTTCAGGAAGTTGTGGAGGGAGAAAAGATAGAATAGAATAGAATTAACCAGGTTGGAAGAGACCTTTGAGATCATTGTGTCCAACTTATCATCCAACACTATCTAATCAACTAAACCATGGCACCAAGCACCCCATCCAGTCTCTTCCTAAACACCTCCAGGGATGGTGACTCCACCACCTCCCTGGGCAGCACATTCCAATGGCAAATCACTCTTTCTGTGAAGAACTTCTTCCTAACATCCAGCCTAAAAGATCTCCCTCCTTTACTCCAAACAAGCCCAATTCCCTCAGGCACTCCTCACAAGACCTGTTCTCCAGACCCTTCACCAGCTTCATTGCCCTTCATAAAACATTTGGAAACTGAAAACCTCTAGAACTTTTTCTCTCTCTGAGGGAAAATATTAGAAAGCAAGTATTTTCTCCTTTATTTAGTCATATTTGCTCCTTTATTTAGTCATATTTTTTTCATTAATGAATTAAGGGAACTGAAGAGTAGGCACAAGTAGCAAAGGGTACTGATGAGCATCAGGATAGTTGGAGTTACCTGTTTACTTCATAGAATCAATAAGGTTGGAAAAGACCTCAAAGATCATCAAGTCCAACCTAACACCCAACACCTCATGACTAACTAAACCATGGCACCAAGTGCCACATCCAATCCCCTCTTGAACAGCTCCAGGGATGGTGACTCCACCACCTCCCTGGGCAATACATTCCAATGGCTAACAACTCTCTCAGTGAAGAACTTTCTCCTCACCTTGAGCCTAAACTTCCCCTGGCACAGCTTGAGACTGTGTCCTCTTGTTCTGGTGCTGGTTGCCTGGGAGAAGAGACCAACCCCTTCCTGGCTACAACCTCCCTTCAGAGAGTTGTAGAGAGCAAGAAGGTCTCCCCTGAGCCTCCTCTTCTCCAGGCTAAGCAACCCCAGCTCCCTCAGCCTCTCCTCACAGGGCTGTGCTCAAGGCCTCTCCCCAGCCTCGTTGCCCTTCTCTGGACACATTCAAGAGTCTACAGTATCCACCCAGAGAGAGAATGCTTGTAGTTGCATCCTGGAAGAACTGCAAAGGCAGAAGAAGAGAGATGTGTAGGACTCTGCAGTAACAAATAAAGAACAGTGAACACTCTGACCTTTCTCAAGTCCTGAAAATGGGATTTTTGTCATGAGAGTAATGAAGTCAGTGTAGCAATAGTGTTGCAGTATCATGTCATAATGCACCTGGTTTTGTTTCTGCATATTGGTTCATAGTGTGTTTTAACTTTTTGGTCTATATTGGCTTTTAACTTTCTCCCTTGCTAGAGTGAAATGCAGCTGCATGAGAAAGAGCTGATGAGGCAGCAGCATGAGGAGATGTTGAATGAACACAGAGAGCTGATTGATGCTCTGACTGCAGAAATACTTCTAGTGAGGGAAGAAAACCGTACTATGCAGGTACTGAGCCCCCCTTGCTCCCTACCCATCAGGATGACTTGTTAGGGGACTGAGTTGGGTTGCAAATATGGACTGACATGCATTGTCTCATGGTCAAGGCACTTCAACAATAAACAGAAAGAAAATGACAACATTGAATGAGGAGCCTAAGAATTATAATAGCAGGCTCAAGGAAGGAGGAGAAGAATGTTTGGAAAGTCATTTTCATCACCATTTATGATGTTTATCTTCAAAACCATAGAAAAATACAAATGTTTAAGCACCTTCTTCCATGCTTTTATGCTGGTTAACATTACAACATTACTGGAGCAATGGAGTATCACAGTATCACCAAGGTTGGAAGAGACCTCAGATCATCAAGTCCAACCTGTCACCACAGACCTCATGACTAGACCATGGCACCAAGTGCCACATCCAATCCCCTCTTGAACCCAGGACTAAGTTTCCTTTTTTTCTATCTGCAGTGGAGGTAGATTTGTTCAATCTTTATGTTTAGGAATGAAACAATAAGGCAGCCATATGAGAGGAAGTGGGGTCATGTCTTAGGAAAATAAAACCCAAAGAATTTATTTGAGTCAAGAGAGAAAATACATGAGAAGCATGGAGACACTGATAACTCAATACCTCACTGGGATCCTACAGGTTCTTTCAGTGCTATTAAGAGGTCAAATTTATTCTCAGGGCTACTTCTGGTATACAATTCTGCCAAACAGAAAGGGACCTGGGGGTGCTGATTGACAGCCACCTAAACATGAGCCAGCAGTGTGCCCAGGTGGCCAAGAAGGCCAATGGCATCCTGGCATGCATCAAGAATAGTGTGGCCAGCAGGAGCAGGGAAGTCATTGTGCCCCTGTACTCAGCACTGGTTAGGCCACACCTTGAGTCCTGTGTCCAGTTCTGGGCCCCTCAGTTGAAGAAGGACATTGAGACACTTGAACATGTCCAGAGAAGGGCAACAAGGCTGGGGAGAGGCCTTGAGCACAGCCCTGCGAGGAGAGGCTGAGGGAGCTGGGATTGCTTAGCCTAGAGAAGAGGAGGCTCAGGGAAGACCTCATTGCTCTCTACAACTATCTGAAGGGTGGTTGTAGCCAGGAGGGGGTTGATCTCTTCTCAAACAACCAGCACCAGAACAAGAGGACACAGTCTCAAGCTGTGCCAGGGGAAGTTTAGGCTGGAGGTGAGGAGGAAGTTCTTCCCAGAGAGAGTCGTTCACTATTGGAATGTGCTGCCCAGGGAGGTGCCATGGTTTAGTCATGAGGTGTGTGGTGACAGGTTGGACTTGATGATCTTTGAGGTCTCTTCCAACCTTGGTGATTCTGTGAATTTTTCTAACTCATGCTGCTGGAATACACATATCTGGATCTATTTTCCTTCCTCCTTTAGGAGAAGCTTCACCAATACATGGTGGTTACAGATGAACAGCTGAGCTCCCTCACAGAAGCATTTAAAGGCCTCCCTTTGGTAGAACCTAGAAGAGAACAAAGTCCAAGTAATGTTGGAATTGAAAGCAAAGGTCCAGCAAATGGCCAAGGTGTGTGTGTGCATGTGTGAAAAATGAAGCAGGAGTTGTGGTTAGCTCATCCCTTGTAGTGGAAAAGCTGGTGTTTAATAGATGACTGCTCAAATAAATGTTGCTTGCATGAGTGTGAATCTTGACTCCTGGAAATTCATATGGGTCCTGCTGTGAGCACAACTGCTTTGCTACAGGTTATTTCATAACAATATTATAGGTTGTATTCCATCCCCCCTGGCATCCTTCTGAATTAGGGCTTCCAAGGATTAACTTCCTACTCAAGTCCTGGGCTTGAGCTATAAGTGATATGTAATATGTTATACTAAAAATAAAAAGGAGAGGAGGGAAGAGGGAAGTTACCTTCCCCTATTAAGATGGCTTACAAAGTCAGGCTCATTCTGGGGGTCCTGAGAAAGCTCCACAAACCCAACTGTAGCAAGATCCCCACCTGTCTGTTCCTGAGGCACCCTGACAGTCTGAGATCGATCCTTCCATCAGACACTGGAGGTCGCTGCTGTCCAGCAACAGTAGTTGCTGAGCCCGTTAAGTAACCAGACACGAGCCTGATGCTTGATGTTTGTGACTCTATACCAGAGATCAATGACCGGTTGAGTGTTGTGTAACACAGACATATGCTGGGGTTGCTTAGCCTGGAGAAGAGGAGGCTCAGGGGAGACCTTATTGCTCTCTACAACTACCTGAAGGGAGGTTGTAGCCAGGAGGGGGTTGCTCTCTTCTCCCAGGCAACCAGCACCAGAACAAGAGGACACAGTCTCAAGCTGTGCCAGGGGAGGTTTAGGCTGGACGTTAGGAAGAAATTCTTCACAGAAAGAGAGTTTGGCCATTGGGATGTGCTGCCCAGGGAGGTGGTGGAGTCACCATCACTGGGAGTGTTTAAAAAGAATACATAGAATACATAGAATAAACCAGGTTGGAAGAGACCTTCAAGATCATCGTGTCCAACCCATCAACCAATCCAACACCACCCAAGCAACTAACCCACGGCACCAAGCACCCCATCAAGTCTCCTCCTGAACACCTCCAGTGATGGCGACTCCACCACCTCCCCAGGCAGCCCATTCCAATGGGCAATCACTCTCTCTGTATAGAACTTACTCCTAACATCCAGCCTGAACCTCCCCTGGCGCAGCCTGAGACTGCATGGGGTGCTTGGTGCCATGGTTTAGTTGATTAGATGGTGTTGGGTGATAGGTTGGACTCCATGATCTCAAAGGTCTTTTCCAACCTGGTTAATTCTATTCTGTACCTGGGGATCAAAAGGAAGGTAGCAATGTGTAGGAAACATACTGTGCTCTGTCTCTTCAGCTACCTAAACATAAGAGTTGTTATTAAGAGCATTCCCTATTGCACTAAAACCTTCTTAAATTCTACACCTGCTTTGTCTCTTTCCTTTAGAAAAACGTGATTTGAGTTCTTTTGAGCCTAGAGCTGGCACAGGCAACAAGGAAGGAGTGCTGAAGTTCCCACAGGAAGAAATGCCTTTCCATTTTCTCCAGAGGTCAGGTGCTTCAGGTGATGTGGGAACCAGCAGAGGCTTGCCATCTCACATCTTCCAGCCAGCTGTGCTCTTGTCACCCCCCCGGCAGAAGAGCAGTCAGGAATTGCCTCTGCTCCAGCATGGTGAGATCACTTTGGCTGTAGTAGACTTGAGTCTGTGCAGGGTTAATGTTTCAATCACTGCACTGCCCTTAGTCTGAAATCTTAGACACCTTGGCCCTGCAGTTGGAATATTCTGCTTCTGCACCCAGATACATACTGCTTTTCTTTCCATAATAGATTTTCTTCATCCTTTCTGTCCCCTGCAAATTCTTCATCAACTGTCTGCAGTCCTGTCAGTGGCAATCCAGGCTGGCATTTGCATTTCATACTGCTTTATGTTGTGACTTTTGTGTGATCTGCTGCAGCAAGTCAGAAAAAAATAACCCAAAAGCCCTTTTGGGTTTTAAGGAGTCTCGTCAGTTGGCATTTACAGCTAGTTTGGCCTTTTGGTGGGCTGCTGTGCTGTGAGAAGGCACATAATGCATCAGGTGGAAATGAACCAGCGGCAGCGTTCTGTGAAGACCAACATCTGCTTTCAGTCCCACTGATGTTGGTCATTTAGAGGGTAAAAGGGCTCTGCAGAGGGACTGCAACCGACTGGACAGATGGGTGAAGTCCAATGGGATGGCATTCAACAAGTCCAAGTGCTGGGTGCTGCACACAACAACCCCAGGCAGTGCTACAGGCTGGGGTCAGAGTGGCTGGAGAGCTCCCAAAGAGAAAGGGACCTGGGGGTGCTGATTGACAGCCACCTAAACATGAGCCAGCAGTGTGCCCAGGTGGCCAAGAAGGCCAATGGCATCCTGGCCTGCATTAGGAATAGTGTGGCCAGCAGGAGCAGGGAAGTCATTGTGCCCCTGTACTCAGCACTGGTTAGGCCACACCTTGAGTCCTGTGTCCAGTTCTGGGCCCCTCAGTTGAAGAAGGACATTGAGACACTTGAAGGTGTCCAGAGAAGGGCAACAAGGCTGGGGAGAGGCCTTGAGCACAGCCCTGTGAGGAGAGGCTGAGGGAGCTGGGGTTGCTTAGCCTGGAGAAGAGGAGGCTCAGGGGAGACCTTCTTGCTGTCTACAACTACCTGAAGGGAGGTTGTAGCCAGGAAGGGGTTGGTCTCTTCTCCCAGGCAACCAGCACCAGAACAAGAGGACACAGTCTCAAGCTGTGCCAGGGTAAGTTTAGGCTGGAGGTGAGGAGAAAGTTCTTCCCAGAGAGAGTTGTTAGCCATTGGAATGTGCTGCCCAGGGAGGTGGTGGAGTCACCATCCCTGGACGTGTTCAAGAGGGGATTGGACATGGCACTTGGTGGCATGTTTTAGTAGTCATGAGGTGTTGGGTGACAGGTTGGACTTGATGATCTTTGAGGTCTTTTTCAACCTTACTGATTCTATGATTTGCTGACTTTGGCACTCTGCAGATCAGCACCTGAATGTTTGGCTTCTCTATACAGTACTGGATGATCTTTAGATGATGAGTACAGAACCAGATGGTCTTTTCCAACCCAAACTGTTCTATGATATTTCTGCTAGAAGTCTGCTCTGTCTTCCCCACACTCTGACACCTGTGTCTCTCTGAGTGTTTTCTTAATTATGATGGGCTGCCCAGGGAGGTGGTGGAGTCACCATCCCTGGAGGTGTTCAAGAGGGGATTGGACGTGGCACTTGGTGCCATGGTCTAGTCATGAGGTCTGTGGTGACAGGTTGGACTGGATGATCTTTGAGGTCTCTTCCAACCTTGGTGATTCTGTGCTACTAGCTGCATCCACAAATCTTAAGCTTCTTGAATGTCTCTTTGTAGAAAATCATTCATAAAACAGGTTTGTGTGTACATTTTGTTAATGTCATGCTCTGCTCAAGAGGCAACAGTTAAAGCTGGGGAAGGAGCTAGGCAAAAGTTAAAGCTGGGGAAGGAGCTGGCTATTTGCTATATAAAGCAGAGATCACAAAATCCAGCCTGGAGTTAACATGCAGCAGCTGCTAGCACTGTAACCCTATTCAGTCATGTGTGTGGTGTATTAGCTCTTCATCCACTAATGATGGTCACAAAACCCCACCAACCTATTTTTGTTGGCTAGAGTGCTTCCCCTTTCTTATGGCCTGAGTAAATAGCTAATTTATTACTATGGCAAAAGTCTTGCATTGGTTTCTTTTTGTGTTCAAAACAGTTTTGTGAGCAGCCCAAGATAAATACCAGAGCTGAAAGGCGGGCTTACAGCTCATTAGGTAAGGTAACTGGCTTTTGGAGAATGGAGGACTGACTAAGAAATAGTGTTTGATCTATCAGCTGAGGCATTCAAAACTCTTTATCTTCTTCTCTCTGACTTGACTCTTGACCTTTAATGAAATCATTTAAATGTAAGACTGCAATAGGACATACTGAACCTGGAGAGTTCTTGCAGCAGCATCTTGCAGAGAGTGTTTTGATCAGTAGCACACAGAGAGAATGTTAGGGGTTAAAAGGGACCTTAAAAGATCATCTTCTCCAAACCCCCCTGCCAGAGCACCATTCAGACTAGATGTTGCAATTCATACTGGATTACTCCTAGCCTGATGCTATAAAGTAATTGCTATTGTCCTTAAGGTGGATCACATCTCTTTCCTTACTGTTCTTTCATTTCTTGCCATGTTCACAGCCACTTCTCAGCCTCCTGAAAACATTGAAAGAGAGCCATGCAAGGAAAGGATCTCATCTTCCTCTCTGAGAACACAGAGCACAGCTGAGAAGAAGACTCTCATCTCTCAAAGGCAACCAATTCTTCCTGCAGATAAAGGCTTGGAGAGTTCCCACGAGAAAGTCAGTCTGTCCTGTGCAGGTGACACTAGGAAGAACAGCACAGCTGAAGAGTTGTTTCGTAACAGTGATCTGCTGGGACAGATAGCTGAGCTTACACAGCAGAACTCTCTAATTCAAGCTCAGCTGAGCAAATTCAGAGGCTTCTCTGATGACACAAGTGACTGCCTACATCAGCCAGGCTCGTTACAGAATGCCAATCCTAGTCCAGACTCTTCACACGGACAGGTGAGAGTTTGACAGGAAGGGAAGGCTGCTGTCCCCCTTCTGTTGATCTGCTTTCCCATAGCTTGCTGATGCTTCTCTCCAGTTGTTGTAAGGAAAGGAGTAGCAAAATCACTACCTTGCCATTCATTTGCTTGGAGGCTTGTGATAGTTATCATTCCCTGGGGGGGCTCAACAGTAGTTTTTTGTATTGGGCCTATGTTGTGTACAACCTCTTGAGAAGTGTGCAGCACATTTGTAAGTTTAGGGTAAGATTATGCTGCAAAAAGAGATGTGGTTGCAACATGATCAAGGATATCTCTTGCAGCTTGGGTAGTGTTTACAGTGAAAGCACTGCACCAACCCTCACAGTATCACCAAGGTTGGAAGAGACCTCAAAGATCATCAAGTCCAACCTGTCGCCACAGACCTCATGACTAGACCACGGCACCAAGTGCCACAGGTTCCTGTCATGCATGTAAAATACATATTTAAGCCCATACCATACATCTCTTCTGCTACTGTGACCCCAAACCCCCTGAGATTAAAGTGCAGGTACATCTCTTGCAAATACTTGATTAATAGTGTATGTGCTAGTTGGGTCTGTCATGTCAGTCCTGCTGTGTGGTGAAAATCCTACAGTCTCTGGGAAGGAGACCACTTGAAGGCTTCAGTTCACACTGGAACTTGAATCTGCTACTAGGCAGCTCTTCAGTGGCACCCCAGTGAGTGAACACCACAGAATTACCTTAACCATGTCCTTGCTGCTGTTTGCTTGCTTTTATTCCATCAGTGGCTGAATTAGTGTTCAGTTAAGGGTCCTTAAGGTTTTTAGCTTTCCTCATGTCAAATGTTGGCTGAGAGTGTTGACACTTTCCCCATTGTGTTGTGCCATATTTAGTCATTTTGTTGTACAAGATGATGCTCAAGGCCTCTCCCCAGCCTCACTGCCCTTCTCTGGACGCATTCAAGTGTCTCAATGTCCTTCCTAGCAGAAATATCATAGAAGAATTTGGGTTGGAAAGAGCCTTAAAGATTATCTAGTTCCAACCCCCCCTGCCATGGGCAGGGACACCTCCTACTCTAGACTAGGTTGCTCAACATCCCACCCAGCCTGCTCTGTCTTCTCCACACTCTGACTATTTTCTTAATTATGATGGGCTGCCCAGGGAGGTGGTGGAGTCACCATCCCTGGAGGTGTTCAAGAGGGGATTGGACGTGGCACTTGCTGCTGTGGTTTAGTGGTCATGAGGTGTTGGGTGACAGGTTGGACTTGATGATCTCTGAGGTCTTTTCCAACCTTACTGATTCTATGATGAATCACTGGATGGTTAGGATTGAGTTTGTTTGCCTTAAGTGATACAGAAAATAGATGGTTCTTCCCATTTGTGGGAAGTGCAGTTTAAAATAGTGCTGTGTTTAGTCAGCTAAGGACCTCGGTACAGGACAGTCCAAGAGCTAAAACCAGGTTTTTCACAGGAGGTGGGGTACAGTTAAGTTTACTTTCAGTTTGAAAATTACATGCCTAGAATTTCTTGAAAGGTATTGCATGCTCTCCTTGGAAGGTGCAAAATGTAGGTTTCTAATTGGAAGTAATTATCCAAGTAGACTCACCTCATGGTGTCGAAGAGCTTGGAGGAGAGAATAGCAGAGCTGAACCGTCAGAGCACAGAAGCACGTGATAAGCTGTTGCAGCTAATAGACCAGCAGAAACTAGCTGCCACTGCTGCAGTCCCTCCCATGGTATCTCCTGGTTTGTCTTCATCCCTAAATTGTACTGGTAAGTACCCAGCTTCAGGAGAAGCAAAACCCAATACAAGGTTTTTCTGCCTTTGAGAGTTCTCTGTCCTTATCTGACTTATCAGTGGTTGGGGTCAGCAGTAAGAGTAACAAGTGATGGAAATGAGAGGAGATGGCCTCAAGTGGCACCAGGGGAGGTTTAGGCTGGCTATTAGAAGAAACTTCTCAACTGAAAGGGTTCTCAAACACTGGAACTGGCTCCCCAGGAAGGTGCTTGAATCCTCATCTCTAGAGGTGTTTCAAAGATGCAGAGATGTGGTGCTGAGGGACATGGTTTAGCATCAGCCTTGGCAGAGTTAGATAATGGTTGCACTCAAAGATCTTTTCCAACTAAAATGATTCTATGATTCTACACTTGCTGTTAATAACTGTCTGGTGCAAGTACTCCTTACTTCAGAGAGCTGAAAATACACCAGGCAAACTTCTCCTAAAGTTAGTTTCTTTAATAATTAGTCTTCTGCAACTATCATGCTTCATGGTAAAGCTGTTCTTTGCTATTTCTTTGGCTGCAGAGGAGAGTTCTGTTACATAGGCCCTGATGGGCAGAACTGGGCTTTTCAGTCAGTCCCCTCTGATGGAGAATCTTTTATGAAAAGACTTAAGTATTGATGTCCTGCTCCATAAATTCCTAGCAGAGGGACTATGCAGTTATCAACCACATTTCAGTTTTTGCTCTTGTGGGTGCTCTTTCCATCAGACTGCCTTTCTGAGTTATTGCTAGTGCCAGTAGAAAGAAAAACCCAAGGCTTCCAGTCATAGAACCATAGAATCAATAAGGTTGGAAAAGACCTCAGAGACTACCAAGTCCAACCTATCACCCAACACCTCATGACTAACTAAACCATGGCACCAAGTGCCACATCCAATCCCTTTTTGAACACCTCCAGGGACAGTGACTCCACCACCTCCCTGGGCAGCACATTCCAATGGCCAATCTCTCTTTCTGGGAAGAACTTTCTCCTCACCTCCAGCCTAAACTTCCCCTGGTGCATCTTGAGACTGTGTCCTCTTGTTGTGGTGCTGGTTGCCTGGTAGAAGAGACCAACCCCCACCTGGCTACAACCTCCCTTCAGGTAGTTGTAGAGAGCAGTAAGGTCTCCCCTGAGCCTCCTCTTCTCCAGGCTAACCAACCAAAGCTCCCTCTCAATATCCTTCTTAAATTGCAAATGGTATATCCTCACTGATTCCAGATTCATAGATTAACTGCCATCTGCTGCTCTGAACAAAAATACTTTCCATCTGGGGATGGTTGCTGTATCTTCTTGTGGAGCCTATCTAATTACAGGCAGAACTGTATATGAGCATGTACACATGTGCTTTCACCTTCCCTAAACCACAGCTGATGTATAAAGGGAAGGACTCCATAATGGACTCCATAGAATGCCAGTTTGGAAGGGACCCCAAGAATCATCTGGTCCAATGTTTCTAGGTAACAGTATAGTTTAAATAAGATGGCCCAGCACTCTCTCAAGCTGTGTCTTAAAACTGACCAGTGTAGGGGAATCCACTACTTTCCTTGGAAGATTATTCCTGTGTCTAAATTCTCATGGTGAAAAATTCTCTTCTGGGTCCAATCTGAATCTCAGCAGGAGTAACTTGTACCCATTACCCCTTGCCTTTTCCATGTGACTCCTCATAAAAAGGGAGTCTCCATCCTCTTGGCAGCCAGCCTTTACGTAGTGGTACATGGTAATAAGGTCTCCCCTAAGCCTTCTCTTCTCAAGGCTGAACAAACCCAGTTCTCTCAGCCTTTCCTCATACAGCTTCCAGTCCTCTGATCATTCTTGTCACTCTTCCCTGGAAGCTTTCCAGGCAGTCCACATCTTTTTTGTATAGTGGGGACCAAAACTGCATGCAGTGCTCCAGGTGTGGCTGGACAAGAGCTGATTAGAGTGAAATAATGACTTCTTTATCTCTGATGGTGATGCTTTTGTTGATGCAACCCAGCATCCTGTTGACTTGAGGGGCGTGCATCAGGAATAGAATAGTGTGGCCAGCAAGAACAGGAAAGTCATTGTGCCCCTGTACTCAGCACTGGTTAGGCCACACCTTGAGTCCTGTGTCCAGTTCTGGGCCCCTTAGTTTAGGAAAGATGTTGAGATGCTGGAACATGTCCATAGAATAGAATAGAATAGAATAGAATAGAATAGAATAGAATAGAATAGAATAGAATAGAATAGAATAGAATAGAATTAACCAGGTTGGAAGAGACCTTTGAGATCATCAAATCCAACCTATCATCCAACACTACCCAATCAACTAAACCATACAACCAAGCATCCTGTCAAGCCTCGCCCTGAACACCCCCAGCGACGGCGACCCCACCACCTCCTCAGGCAGCCCATTCCAATGGGCAATCACTCTCTCAAGGCTGGGGAGAGGCCTTGAGCACAGCCCTGTGAGGAGAGGCTGAGGGAGCTGGGGTTGCTTAGCCTGGAGGAGGCTCAGGGGAGACCTTCTTCTCTCTACAACTACCTGGAGGGAGGTTGTAGCCAGGTGGGGCCTGGTCTCTTCTCCCAGGCAACCAGCACCAGAACAAGAGGACACAGTCTCAAGCTGTGCCAGGGGAAGTTTAGGCTGGAGGTGAGGAGAAAGTTCCTCACAGAGAGAGTTGTTAGCCCTTGGAATGTGCTGCCCAGGGAGGTGGTGGAGTCACCATCCCTGGATGTGGTTCAAGATGGATGTGGCACTTGGTGCCATGGTTTAGTTGTCATGAGGTGTTGGGTGATAGGTTAGACTTGATGATCTTTGAGGTCTTTTCCAGCCTTATTGATTCTATGAGAGGAAGGAGAGGGAGGAGAGACCGTGTAGGTGCACATGCCATGACTTGTTCAGTGGGAACATTTTTAACACTTGTGTGTCTGGTGTAATATGATTCAGCACAACAGGTAAAATCTTAAAGGAACAAAGTAGAGAAATCAGAGGAGTCCAAGCCTGTAATTGCCAAGCCCCAGATTTATCCATGGAAAAAATGTTCTGTGTCTGTGCACAGTGCCCATGGTCTAAGAATCTTCCAACATTATTTTCAGAGAGTGGCTATGGGGTTGCTGTTCAGCCTGATGTTTTATGTCCACTCTGAATATTCTGTGCAATTGGGAAGCATTAATGTCTCTCGAAAAGTGGAAAACCCCAATGAATGTTGTGCAGTGTTGCTGTGTTCCCATCAGAATCAAGCTATTGTTTATTGCCTAGAAAATGCAAGGAGAGCAATTGAAGTGTCTGTTCCTGTGGCAGCTGACAGCTCTAAAGAAGATTGTGTTTCCCCTGCCAGCATGACCAGTGTAAGAAGGTAAAAGTTAAGCCTTTACTACTTAATTTCTGCAGTGTCTTGATTCCCCATAGAGTGGAACATAAATACAGTGGAAAATTTGCTGTGTTTTTCTTTGGCTTCATGGACTTTCCCTGACTTTATTATGCTCAACTCTGTGGAAATGGAACAGAGGTCCAGTAGCTTTTTCACAATTTCCATTCTTGGTATTTGAAATACCTGCAATGTGCCCTGTGCTCAGCACTGGTTAGGCCACACCTTGAGGCCTGTGCCCAGTTCTGGGCTCCTCAGTTTAGGAAAGATGTTGAGATGCTGGAAGGTGTCCAGAGAAGAGCAAGAAGGCTGGGGAGGGGTTTGGAGCACAGCCCTGTGAGGAGAGGCTGAGGGAGCTGGGGTTGCTTAGCCTGGAGAAGAGAAGGCTCAGGGGAGACCTTCTTGCTCTCTACAACTACCTTAAGGGAGGTTGTAGCCAGGTGGGGGTTTGTCTCTTCTCCCAGGCAACCAGCACCAGAACAAGAGGACACAGTCTCAAGCTGTGCCAGAGGAGGTTTAGGCTGGATGTTAGGAAGAAGTCCTTCGCAGAAAGAGTAATTGCCCATTGGAATGTGCTGCCCAGGGAGGTGGTGGAGTCCTCATCACTTGAGGATTTTAAGAAGAGACTGGATGAGGCACTTGGTGCCATGGTTTAGTTGATTAGAAGGTGTTGGGTGACAGGTTGGACTCGATGATCTCCAAGGTCTTTTCCAACCGGGTTGATTCTATTCTATTCTATAAGGCAGGGGGTGTGTTGTTGAAGACTATCAATACGGAGTCCTAAATCAGGATCTGAGACATGGTTCTAGTAGCCACTTCTATTTTTCACTTTGTCAATGTCTTTTTGAATGTCCTCAGGTCTGCAGGAGACTCTAGCAAACCTTGTTCACCCTTAAGTGCCACGTCAGAAAACATGAAATTAACTTCTGTCAGCCAAAGACCAAAGGTAAGACTGCGAAATCATGAGACAGAGTTCAGTCTCAAGCTGTGCCAGGGGAAGTTTAGGCTGGAGGTGAGGAGAAAGTTCTTCCCGGACAGAGTAATTGGCCATTGGAATGTGCTGCTCAGGGAGGTGGTGGAGTCCCCATCTCTGGAGGTGTTCAAGAGGGGATTGGATGTGGCACTTGAAGCCATGGCTTAGTTAGCCATGAGGTGTTGGGTGTTAGGTTGGACTTGATGATCTCTGAGGTCTTTTCCAACCTTATTGATTCTATGATTCTGAATTGACATGCAGCAGTCCTACATAAGCCAGCCCTAGCTAGTAAGTCTGTGGGCAAGCTGTGATGTATGAATGTCAGCTGGTTTCTTCTTTTGCAGGTGGAAAAGCAAAAAGAAGAAGGTTGGTTTGCATTGTCAATGCACGTTATGTGAAGGAAGACGCACTCACATCTCACTTTTTTTCACACCATGATTTTTATGTACCACAATTAGACCATAATAGCCTCCCTCTCCAGATGTACCTGTCGTGCTTTCCTGTCAGCGTTAGTGTGAGACGCTTCACAGGCCTATTGTACTTGTGCCACGCAGGCCTCTATGGAAAGTCCTGGGAGTGAGTTTCTGCAGTGCACGTGCTGCTGTGACACTCCACCGTGTGCCCACATCAGTCTTACACAAGGTTACAAGCTCAGCCAGGCAAACAAGCATCTGTTAGATACACTGAGGACAGGAGGCTTTAGAGACTGCGAGACACAGTGCCTGGTGGAGGCTGAACTCGGACTCCCGATCTGCTGCGCACTGAAGCGTGCTCCCTTTGGTACAACAGCAACCTGAAATGGGTTGGCTGGGCTTCTAATACTCATTTTCATACTCTTTTTATTGGACTTTTTCAAGTAACCATCATGTTGTGACTGACGATGGACAATAAACCCTGCACTCTGAGGCGATGCTTAGGTATCTGTTCCTTCCCTGCAGAGGACACCCAGCCAAAACCCCTTAGAATGCAGATCCTGCCCGTCCTTCCCCCTGCCCGCCTTTTCCTCCTCTCCCTCCCCCCGCCCACCTTTTCCTCCCCCTCCCCCCGCCCACATTTTCCTCCTCCCCCTCCCCCCCGCCCGCCTTTTCCTCCCCCTCTCCCCCCCCGCCCGCCTTTTCCTCCTCCTTCCCCCCCCGCCTGCCTTTTCCTCCTCCTTCCCCCCTGCCGCCCGCCTTTTCCTCCCCCTCTCCCCCCCCGCCTGCCTTTTCCTCCTCCTTTCCCCCCTGCCCACCTTTTCCTCTTCCTTCCCCCCGCCCGCCTTTTCCTCCTCCTTCCCCCCCCACCCGCCTTTTCCTCTTCCTTCCCCCCCGCCCGCCTTTTCCTCTTCCTTCCCCCCCGCCCGCCTTTTCCTCTTCCTTCCCCCCCGCCCGCCTTTCTTCTCCCCCCACACGCCTGTTGTTCCCTCCCCCCCAGCCTTTTGTCCCCCCCTTGCCACCTTTTTTTCTCCACCCCCAGCCCCCTCCTGGTTCCCGCTAAAAATCTCCTTTGCCGTCCCCGCGCTCTGCTGCCGCCTCGCCGCAGGGCTTTAGCCCTGCACTGTGTTTTACTGCCAGTGACTCTGATTTTGCAAGTTAAACATTTGGTTGGGTTTCCTCCTTGCCTTTCTTTGCCCCAGGCCTTTCATGTTCCTCCTTTTTTTTTGTCTTAAGTGTCAGCAGAAGAACCACTTGGCTCCAAACCAGGGTAAACACAACAGCAAGAAACAGGTCAAGAGCAGAGCTGCTTTTTCAAGAGCAAAGCTTCTTTTCCCTGCCCCATCTTTCCCTGCCCCATCTTTCCCTGCCCCATCTTTCCCTGCCCCATCTTTCCCTGCCCCATCTTTCCCTGCCCCATCTTTCCCTGCCCCTTCTTTCCCTGCCCCATCTTTCCCTGCCCCTTCTTTCCCTGCCCCTTCTTTCCCTGCCCCTTCTTTCCCTGCCCCTTCTTTCCCTGCCCCTTCTTTCCCTGCCCCTTCTTTCCCTGCCCCTTCTTTTTTTTCTCCCCCCTTCTTTTTTTTCTCCCCCCTTCTTTTTTTTCTCCCCCCTTCTTTTTTTTCTCCCCCCTTCTTTTTTTTCTCCCCCCTTCTTTTTTTTCTCCCCCCTTCTTTTTTTTCTCCCCCCTTCTTTTTTTTCTCCCCCCTTCTTTTTTTTCTCCCCCCTTCTTTTTTTTCTCCCCCCTTCCTTTAGTTCTCCCCCGTTCTTTTTTTTCTCCCCCCCTCCTTTTTTTCTCCCCCCTTCTTTTTTTTCTCCCCCCCTCTTTTTTTTTCTCCCCCCTTCTTTTTTTTCTCCCCCCTTCTTTTTTTTCTCCCCCCTTCTTTTTTTTCTCCCCCCTTCCATTTTTTCTCCCCCCTTCCATTTTTTCTCCCCCCTTCCATTTTTTCTCCCCCCTTCCATTTTTTCTCCCCCCTTCCATTTTTTCTCCCCCCTTCCATTTTTTCTCCCCCCTTCCATTTTTTCTCCCCCCTTCCATTTTTTCTCCCCCCTTCCTTTTTTTCTCCCCCCTTCTTTTTTTTCTCCCCCCTTCTTTTTTTTCTCCCCTCTTCTTTTTTTTCAGGAAAATTCTAGGGGCTTTCCTTGGGGTTAGGATTGTTTCCACTGTCATTGTCATTAATTATTCTTCAGCCACATGAAGGACATGGTGCTATGTGTTGTCTTTTTTGGGGTTTGGTATGGAAATACTAAGCAGATGATAAATAGCCTGCCCCTCTACTCAGCATTGGTAAGGTCACACCTTGTGTCCTGTGTCCAGTTCTGGGCCACTCAGTTTAAGAAGGATATTCAGACACTTGAATGTGTCCAGAGAAGGGCAATGAGGCTGGGGAGAGGTCTTGAGCACAGCCCTGTGAGGAGAAGCTGAGGCAGCTGGGGTTGCTTAGCCTGGAGAACAGGAGACTCAGGGCAGACTTTACTGCTCTTTACAATTACCTGAAGGGAGGTTGTAGCCAGGTGGGGGTTGGTCTCTTCTCCCAGGCAACCAGCACCAGAACAAGAGGACACAGTCTCAAGCTGCACCAGGGGAGGTGCAGGCTGGATGTTAGGAAGAAATTCTTCCCAGAAAGAGTTATTGGCCATTGGAATGTGCTGCCCAGGGAGGTGGTGGAATCACCATCCCTGGTGGTGTTCAAGAGGGGATTGGATGTGGCACTTGAAGCCATGGTTTAGTTAGTCCTGAGGTGTTGGGTGACAGGTTGGACTTGATGATCTCTGAGGTCTTTTCCAACCTTATTGATTCTATGATTCTATGACCTCAGACAGGGAAGTGCCTC
Source organism: Dryobates pubescens (assembly GCF_014839835.1). Classification (NCBI taxonomy): domain Eukaryota; kingdom Metazoa; phylum Chordata; class Aves; order Piciformes; family Picidae; genus Dryobates; species Dryobates pubescens. Next base: position 40,524,965 of record NC_071619.1, on the reverse strand, counting down.
AAAGCTGCAAAATCTCTGCTGTCTTATGCACAGCATCAAGCCTGCTTCCCTAAGGTGTTTTACAGCACAGCACACATGCTGCCTCTCACTGTGGTGCTTTATCAGTCCAATTCTTAGGGCAGACCATGGGGCAGCATGTACAGCTCTATGGATGCCTGTTCTCTTTAGACAAGATGAAAGTGCAGGCAGGAGTGTGGCTGCTGCCCATTCCACAGGGTTTTTCTGGGTCTGTAAAACCCTAAATGTGGAATGAGATAAATAGACAAATCTAGATACAGGGTGTGTGGGGGGGAATAAAATTAAAGGGCACCTTATAGGAAGCAAGGATGTGCAGGTTGGCTGGGAGCCATGCAGCTGCTGGAGCCCCAGCTTTGCTGTTGTGGAATTGCCAGTGGTGTGCCTGAAAAGTCTCTCTGTGAAGAGGCCTAGGAATAATTTTTCACATAATAGAGATTCATAGAATACCAGGTCAGAAGGGACCTTAAGGATCATCTAGTCCAACCTTTTGGGGTAAGAATATATTTTAAATGAGATGGCCCAGCACCCTGTCAAGCTGGGCCTTGAAACTGTCTAATGGAGAGGAATCCACCACCTCCCTTTGGAGTTTATTGCACTGTCTAATAGTTCAAGTGGTGGAAAAAAAATCTGGCATGCCTTTGTGTGAAGCATGCTTTGCTTTTGACATAGTGTTTGTTACCAAAAGAACCTGAGACCTCCACAAAAGCACTGTTAGGCATTTTATAAGCTGGGATTGTCCTCCACCACCTCCTGACCTCCATCCACCCTGTAGGTATTTATAAGCATTGACAGATCCCTCTCAGTGTCCAGGGAGGTGGTTGAGGCCCCATCCCTGGAGGTGTTTAAGGCCAGGCTGGATGAGGCTGTGGCCAGGCTGATCTAGTGTGAGGTGTCCCTGCCCATGGCAGGGGGGTTGGAACTAGATGATCCTTGTGGTCCCTTCCAACCCTGACTGATTCTATGATTCAATGAACATTTCCTAGTCTCAGCAGATGTTTCTTCACCCCGTGAGCATGGTCTCAAAGCGCCCTGGGACTGTGAAAGATGTGCCCCTGCGTGAATGCAAGCCTGAGGAGTCCTGGGTCACTTCAGCTCGTTAGAAGCACAAGTTTTGTTGAAGGAAATCCTCACAACATTTATGTGTCTGCTGCTCAGGTGAGCACACCCGATCCTGACAGCTGCTTTGTGTGTGGTCCTGTCCCTTGGCAGGACTCTCAGACTTCCTGTTCTTCTGTTTTCCCTTCTGTGGCCCTTGAATATAGGAGTACTAATGGAAGGGGAGGTTTTACACAATGTGGAAGAGGAACCCAGAAGTCTCTGAAGGAGAATCTCTTTTCCTGTGCTAATAATGAGCAGGTAGAAGTATTGATATATTTATGTTCCCTGTATTTCAGTTCTTAGTGTTTCTTCTGAGCACAGAAAACAGGTGATTCTCACACTTCAAAGTCCCCACTTCTCTTGACATGGAGGAAGAAGGCTTGGGGCAGGCAGGAAAAGGCAGTGCCACAGAACCAGAGCCTGGTTCCAGATTACAGTCAAAGTCCTCCTATCTTGCAGTAGCCTCCATTTGCATCAGAGAAGTGGACTTCCAGCTCTGGCTAGGGTGGAGCTGAACTGAAGAGCTGCCAAGGCTTCTCCCCTGCCCCAGGCTGTGGAGTACAGTTACTTCACCATTGATACCAATTAGTCACAATCTCATGTCTAGCCCTGTCTTCATGGGAACTGCTTGGCTGCAAGTGAGAGGGTGCCAGGGAAGAAAAGGGAGCATGCTTCTTTCCAGCCTGGTGAGCTTGCCAGGCACAGTTTCAGCAGGAGCTTAAAAAAACCAAGACTCTTGCCTCTGAGTGCCTATCTGTGCCTCCTCTGTACTCTTCTGCACAGAGCCTAGGTGAGTTCCTGAGGTAGGAATAGGTGAAGTGCTTAGGAAGAGCTATCTTGGAGTAGAGAATTGATCCAGGGCAGCCTAGATTCTTGCCAGAACACCTTATTAAAAACCTTAATAGTCACCTTCTCTCTCCCATGATTTGTTTTGATTTGTTTTCCAATTCAGTAGAAGGCCTCAACAGCAACAGAGTGAGGGAAATAAAGAGTTTGGATTGCCCCTGCAGATCTGCTTTCTGGCCAACAAACTAAACAGGGCTGGCATCAGGCACAGGAAAGGAGCTGTGAGAGGCTGAGAGACCTGGGGCTCTTTAGCCTGGATACTGAGAGGGGATCTGTCAATGCTTATAAATACCTGAAGGGTGGATGGAGGTCAGGAGGATGGGTCAGTGATGCCCAGTGACAGGACAAGGGGCAGCAGGTACAAACTAGAACACAAGAGGTTTCACTTGAACATAAATAGAAACATCTTTCTGGTGTAGGTGCCAGAGCACTGGAGACTTTTAAAACCTGCCTGGATTCATTCCTGTGCAACAGGCTCTAGGCAAACCTTCTTTAGCAGTGGGATTGGACTACATGAGCCCTGGAGGTTCCTTCCAGCCCCTGTCATTGTGTGATTCTCTGAATGAGGGAAGAGGACCTTGGGCCAAGTCAAGCAAATAAGGAAGCAAGAGAGCTATGCTGAAAGCAGATGCATGCTTGCCAGCTCAAGCTTTCCTGCCTGGGAACAAATGTGATAAGCAGGCTGGCCTGCTAGGCACAACTGTGGCTGGCCTGTACCAGTCTGAAACAAGACTTTCATTCAACTGACAGTTCCTTCTGCTGGGAGCTAGTTCTGCAAACCTGCTGCAGTTTCCTTCAGGCAGGCAGCTTTTATATAAATATGCAGATATATATATATGTAGCCATAAAAATAACTGCTTTTCCAGGTCTCATACTGACCACAAGCTTTGTCTTAGTGAGCTCTCTGCTCTTGCTGTCTTGCAGCAAGTTGAGGGTTGTGTTTCTAGTGCCCAGGGAAAGTCTTGTTCTGACACCCTGTGCACACACAGAGGCTGTGCTTAGCCTGTAGGGCCATGGAGTGGGTGAAAGGGTGCTGCAGGTGGAGATGCTGTACTGGTGCTGGGATGCTGTACTGGTGCTGGGATGCTGGCTTAAAGTGACCCCAGCAGGAGGCATGTTCTTATAGGCTCACCCCACAGACCCTGCTGCAGGACTGCTCTCCCCACACACACCTCAGCTCTATAGTCTGTAGCTGCTCTGTGAGCAGCAGAACTAACTCAGCCCTGGTTTTGTAGCTGCCACATTTTTAGCTACTCCTCCACCACCATAATAGCTGCACCCCCACATAATATCCTGCTGTGACATGCTGATGTCCTTCATGGGGCAGTGAAGGGAAAGAAGGATGACTCCTTTTTCTTCTCAGTGTGAGCATTAAGTGTTGTATTTATCAATCCTCTCTTGTATGTGGAAACATGCACCAGAACAAGGGGACACAGTCTCAAACTGCACCAGGGGAAGTTTAGGCTGGAGGTGAGCAGAAAGTTCTTCACAGAGGGAGTTGTTAGCCATTGGAATGTGCTGCCCAGGGAGGTGGTGGAGTCACCATCCCTGGAGGTGTTCAAACAGGCATTGGACATGGCACTTGGTGCCATGGTTTAGTTAGTCATGAGGTGTTGGGTGACAGGTTGGACTTGCTGATCTCTGAGGTCTTTTCCAACCTTATTGATTCTATGATTCTATGATTATCTTTAAGCTCACTTCCCCTGTCTAAAACTCAGCTCAAGAGGAGATGAAAAAAAGGTTACTGGCCTTGCAGCTCACACAAAACTTGCTTTGTTTGAAAACTTGGCTTGGAAAATTCCAGTTTCATCTTCCCTGCAAAAAAATGTAGGCAGGACTTGGGAGAGATTAAGAATATATAGAGCAGCAGAGAGCTGAAAGTGACAGCAGGTGGCTGGAAGGCTGCAGGGAGCAGGAGAAAGCAAGAATGTCTGGTCAGAAGCCACAGCTAAAGCAAGTCTGCACAAAGCCCATGTTGCTGGGTGGTTTAGCTGCAGCTGTTTTAGTCTTCAAATAGCTGCAGCCATCTGAAAGGGATATTGCTTGACCACCTCAAACTCTGTTTCCTTTCACAGATCTGGAGGACAATACAGATCCATCCATCTTTTCTGATGCTTTCTTTCTGTGTTTCATGTGTTATCAGATCTCTGTTCTGCTTCCAGTTTGCTATTTCAGGGTCAAGACAAGCACCTTTGTGTGGGGCTTGTGCCCCTTCTATTAGCTGGTGAGCAACACAGGTTCAGTCTGCCAGGTGTGCTGCTCTGCTGCCTACTTCCCTCACCTCTCCCAGGTCTTGCTGCAATGAATAGCATAGGATAGGATTAGAGGAGGATAGGATTAACCAGGTTGAGAAAGACCATTGAGATCATCAAGTCCAACCTATCACTCAACACCATCTAATCAACTAAACCATGGCGCTAAGTGCCTCCTCCAGTCTCCTCTTAGACACTTCTAGTGATGGTGACTTCACCACCTCCCCGGGCAGCACATTCCAATGGCCAATTAATCTTTCTGTGAAGAACTTCTTCCTCACAGCCAGCCTAAACTTCCCCTGGCACAGCTTGAGACTGTGTCCTCTTGTTCTGGTGTTGGTTGCCTGGGAGAAGAGACCAACCCCCACCTGGCTACAACCTCCCTTCAGGCAGTTGTAGACAGCAATAAGGTCTCCCCTGAGTCTCCTCCAGGCTAAGCAACCCCAGCTCCCTCAGCCTCTCCTCACAGGGCTGTGCTCCAAACCCCTCCCCAGCTTTCTTGCCCTTCTCTGGACACCTTCCAGCAACTCAACATCTTTCCTAAACGGAGGGGCCCAGAACTGGACACAGGACTCAAGGTGTGGCCTATCCAGTTTGTTTCTTATGGCAGAAAGAGATCCCTAAAATGAACAGTGTACATAGGGACAGGGCAGCAGGAGGCATCCCATTCCAAGTGCTGTGAGTGCTTTATTCCCACATTGCTCGTGGAGAGTCGAGGAAGGAAATCATTCTTTAAAGACTGGTTTTTTTGGTACATTATATCAAAAGTTTCACCAATATTCCTTCAGGAATAGATAAACAGGAAAGCAGCATAAAAGTCTCCCCAGGATGGGCTAATTAGCACATACAATGGATATATTAGTCAAGAATCCTTTAAAGGAAGGATGAAGGAACCCGTCAATTCTTCTGTGTCTCTGTGGGATGATCCAGTGCTTACTGGTAGGAAATGAGAAGCAGATACACAGGAAAAAGGGAAAGGAGGTGGTGGGAAAGGGTGGTGAGGAAAGAACAGGTCAGGCAGAGGAAATATTCTGAGAGATTCTTGTGAACATCTTTAACAATAGGAGCAGGAAAAGTGTTTGAAGAGGACTCAAGTAAATTATGGGTCGAACGAGGGTAATTAGCAATCCATCAGCTCTCATGAGATGTGGCAAAAGGGAAACATTATTCCCATGTGCAATTTTAATGACACATTTTCATTGTTCAGTTTTTGTCTTTCTGTCCCTTTATTGCCATTGGGGTTTCTAAGTTTATGTTTGGGGTTTTTATCCTGATGTTTTGTCTGGTTAGGAAGCAAACTCTTGAGTCACCCCAGATGGGGGAGAGCCTCCCAGTCCAATTCTCACAGTGCTTTGCAGCCCAGTATGTTTCTTTCTTCTCTGCTGGAAGGTGTCCAGAGAAGGGCCACGAGGATGAGCAGAGGGCTGCAGCACCTCTCCTGTGAGGACAGACTGAAGGAGTTGGGGCTGTTCAGTCTGGAGAAGAGAAGGCTCCCAGGTGACCTCATTGTGGCCTTCCAGTATCTGAAGGGGGCTACAAGAAGGCTGGGGAGGGACTTTGTAGGATCTCAGGTAGTGCTAGGACTAGGGGGAATGGAATGAAGCTGGAGGTGGGGAGATTCAGGCTGGAGGTGAGGAGGAAGTTCTTCCCCATGAGAGTGGTGAAGCCCTGGAATGGGTTGTCCAGGGAGGTGGTTGAGGCCCCATCCCTGGAGGTGTTTAAGAGCAGGCTGGATGAGGCTGTGGCCAGGCTGATCTAGTGTGGGGTGTCCCTGCTCATGGCAGGGGGGTTGGAACTAGATGATCCTTGTGGTCCCTTCCAACCCTGACTGATACTATGATACTATGGTTATATTCACAGCATGTGAAGGCAATTGATTTGCCTTCCACAATTTAGGACTTGGTGGCACAAGGGCTTCCTCCACTGAGTGGCAGTAGCCAAGAAAGCAATATTATGGGGAGAGTAATCTAAACTGAAGCACAAGTTTGTATCAATGCAGCTCCCATTTCACAGAATCACAGAATGGTAGGGCTTGGAAGGGACCTCTGAAGATCATCTAGTTCAACACCGCTGCCAGAGCAGGATCACCTAGAGTAAATCACACAGGAACATGTCCAGGCAGGTTTGGAATGCCTACAGAGACAGACTCTACAACTTTTCTGGGCAGCCTGCTGCAGTGCTCTGCCACTCTCTGAGTAAGTTTTTCTTTTTAAGTGTAAACTCTTGTGCTCATTTGTGCCCACTGCCCCTTGTCCTGTCACTGGGAAGCACGGAGAAGAATCTGGCCCCATCCTCCTGTCACTCAGTCTTATTGATAAACAGGAATATGATCCCTCCTCAGTCTTCTCTCTTCCAGGCTAAATAGCCCCAGCTCTCTCAGTCTTTCCTTGTAAAAGAGATGCTCCAGTTCATCTTAGTGACTCTTGCTGGACTCTCTTTAGTAGTTCCTTGTCCTTCTCGAACTGGAGTGCCCAGAACTGGATGCAGCATTCCACACAAGGCCTCACAACGACAGAGTAGGGGAGGAAGAGAACCTTCTTTGTCCTCCTGGCCACACTTCCTAATGCATCACAGAGTACCGTTGGCCTCCTTGGCCACAAGAGCACAGTGTTGGCTCATGGTCAGCCCCCCAGGTCCATTTCCACAGAGCTGCTCTCCAGCAGGTCAGCCTCCAACCTGCATTGAGACATGGGGTTATTCCTCCCTGGATACAGGACTCTACACTTGCCCTTGTGGAATTTCATTAGGGTTTTTCTCTGCCCAACTCTTCATCCTGTCCAGGTCTCATTTGAATGGCAGCACAGCCTTCCAGTGTGTCAACCACTCACAGAATCACAGGGTCTGGAAGGGACCTCAAAAGCTCATCCAGTCCACCCCCCCTGCCAGGGCAGGATCACCTACACCAGATCACGCAGGAATGCACCCAGGCAAGTTTTGAGTATCTCCAGAGAGGGAGACTCCACAACCTCCCCAGGCAGCCTGTCCCAGTGTTCTGTCACTCTCACAGTGAAAAAAATTTCCCGCTTATTTACATGAAACTTCCTATGCCTCACAGTTTTGTGTTGCCAGTAAGCTTGTGGAGGGTACTCTGTCCCTTCCTCCAGGTCACCGATGAATATGTTGAGCAGGACTAAGACCCGGTACTTATCCCTTGGGAACAGCACTAGTGACCGGCCTAACTAGACTCTGCCTCACTGACCACAACCCTCTGAGCTCTGTCTTTCAGCCAGCTCTCAATCCACCTCACTGTCCAGTCATCCAGGCCACACTTCTTATGCTTGGCTGTGAGAATGCTGTGGGAGATGGTGTCAAAAGCCTTGCTGAAGTCAAGGGAGATCACATTCACTGCCCTCCCCTCATCTATCCACTCAGTTGTGTGATCATAAAAGGCTAGCACGTTGGTCAATCATGACTTCCCCTTGGTGAATCCATACTTCCTGCATTTGGTAGCCTGCTGGGTTAGTTATTCTTGGGCTTTTTCTTTGTTTGTTTCTTTGCTTGTTTTTGTTTTGCTTTGTGTTTTCCATTTCTGCTTCTTTTGTTTTGGTTTGGGTTTTTTTCTGAGTCTCACAGGGTTCTCTCCAGCTCATTTCACCCTGACTTCCTTTAGTCACAGCTGGAGGTTGCTAGCGGTGTATGCTGATGGCTCATGGGTACATTACTCAGCAGTGATCTGTCCTGTCCTCCACCCCAGTCAGTCCCAGGGCAGATGATCAGATCAGCTCAGATGGGGTGGAACCTCAGATTTCCTCTGTGATTGCCAGCCATGGTTTATTTCACCATCTCACTGCAGTGATGGAAGAAGCTGCTGTTCTCTAGGTAGCTTGCCCTTTCTGCACAAAGGCAAGGCTGATTCTTCTCCCATCTTCTTCCCACTCCAGCACTTGGTGTCATTTGCTATTCATTCCTCCAGCACCAGTCCTTCAAAGCTCTTGGCCTCAATGTTTAATGTTGTTATCAAGTCATCTTGTCTCACAGTTACTGAAGCTTCTCTTCAACCCCTGCAGCAACCACTTCACTTGTTCAAACCGTAAGAAGGCTTCTGGAACATCTTTCCTTTCTGATCAACTTCAACGTTGTAAACTCTTGACTGTGACCTAAACGTTGGTATTCAGAAGGGCTAAGCAGGACAGGCCAACTAAGGCAGCCTGGGAGGCTGATGGCGAAGCTGGTGCAAAGTTTCAGTCATCGGGGATTGAACAGGCTCCCCCGGGAGCCAGTTAAATCCCCATGCCTCGGGGGGTGTCAAAGACACAGAGGTGCGGTTGCTGAGCGACACCGCTTAGCACCAGCCTTGGCAGAGTTAGAGAACGGTTGGACTTCATGATCTTCAAGGTCTTTTCCAACCAAAGCGCTTCTAATATTCCGCGATCTGTCTGGCAACCGGCCAGGCTTCCCCGTTACCTTGGCGGGGAGACTGAGAACAAAGGCGGGCTGTTGGTCCCCTCTGCCCACCCTGCCTGTCCCGTCCCGAAGGAGGAGCCGGGCGGGGTCGGCGGCAGCAGCGGGGTCCCCTCCGCCGCCCCGGCAGCCTTCGCCCCTCACACCGCCTCCCAGAGGGGCGGGCGGCGGAGGGCGGAGCCGGTTCGGGTCGCCTCTAGCAACGGGGCAGCCCGCGCGCCGGGGCCGGGGGCGGTGCGGGGCTGGGCGCTGCGGCCTCGCCGGGTTTTTCCGGGGAGCCGAAGGGGGCGGCGGGCGGGCGGGGTGGCGACATGTCGTCCGGGCCGCGCTGTCCGGCGTGCGCCGAGGCCTGCGTGTCGCCGCGGCTGCTGCCCTGCCTGCACTCGCTGTGCGCTGCCTGCCTGCGGCGGCTCTGCCGGCTGGGGGAGCCGGGCCGGCCCGCCGCCCGCTGCGTCCTGTGCCCGGTGTGCGACGCCGTGGTGGAGCTGCCGCCCGGAGGCGTCGCGCAGCTCACGCCCGACTACCTGGCGCTGAGCCGAGGCGGGGAGGCGGCGGCGGGCTGCGACCTGTGCGCCGACGGGGCGGCCTCGGGGCGGTGCCTGACCTGCGGTGCCAACCTCTGCCTCTTCTGCTGCCAGGCCCACAGGTGAGGGGGCGGCCAGGTCCTGTCCGGACGGGGACACCTCGCCGCGGGGAGCGCGGGGAGGCCTTCCCCTCTCGGGCTGCCGGAGGTCGGCGGTGGGGGGCTGCAGCAGGCAGGGACCCGCGCAGAGGTAGCCAAGTGGTTAGACCACATAGAATGGTGCGCGTTGAAAGGGACCTTCAAAGGGCAACTAGTTCAACTGCCCTACAGTGAGCAAGGTTGCCCAGAGCCCTGTCCTGACCCGTCTGACCTTGGGTGTTTCCAGGGGTGGCACCTGCACCACTTCTCCGTGCAACCTGTGCCGGTGCCTCACGACCCTCAGTGCAAGGTACTGCTTCCTATCTAGTCTAAATCTGCCCTTTTGTGGTTTAAAATCATCACCCCTTGTCCTGTAACAGCAAGCCCTGCAAAAAGATTGTCCCCATCTCACTTTTAGGCCTTCTGTAAGCACTGAAAGGCCACAATAAGGTCTCCCCAGGGGAGTGCTGCCCAGGGAGGTGGTGGAGTCACCATCCCTGGAGGTGTTCAAGAGGGGATTGGATGTGGCACTTGGAGCCATGGTTTAGTGGTCATGAGGTGTTGGGTGACAGGTGGGGCTTGATGATCTCTGGGGTCTTTTCCAACCTTCTTGATTCTATGATTCTACAATTCTCTTCTGGCTGAACAATCCCAACTCAGCCTTTCCTGGTACAAGAGGAGTTCCATTCCTGGGATCACTGTTGTGGCCTCCTCCGGTCCTGTTCCAACAGGTCCATGTCTCTCCTGTGCTGAGACCTCCAGAGATAGCTACAGCATTGTAGATGGGACCTCACCAAAGCAGACCAGAGCCGCAGAAGAGGGCCCATGGCATCCTGGCCTGCATCAGGAACAGTGTGGCCAGCAGGAGCAGGGAGGTCATTCTGCCCCTGTACACTGCGCTGGTTAGGCCACACCTTGAGTCCTGTGTCCAGTTCTGGGCCCCTCAGTTTAGGAAAGATGCTGAGTTGCTGGAAGGTGTCCAGAGAAGGGCAACAAAGCTGGGGAGGGGTTTGGAGCACAGCCCTGTGAGGAGAGGCTGAGGGAGCTGGGGTTGCTTAGCCTGGAGAAGAGGAGGCTCAGGGGAGAGCTTATTGCTGTCTACAACTGCCTGAAGGGAGGTTGTAGCCAGGAGGGGGTTGGTCTCTTCCAGGCAACCAGCACCAGAACAAGAGGACACAGTCTCAAGTTGTGCCAGGGGAGGTTTAGGCTGGATGTTAGGAAAAAATTCTACACACAGAGAGAGATTGGCCATTGGAATGTGCTGCCTGGGGAGGTGGTGGAGTCACCATCATTGGAGGTGTTTAGGAGGAGACTTGATAGGGTGCTTGGTGCCATGGTTTAGTTGATTAGGTGGTGTTGGATGATAGTTTGGATGTGATGATCTTGAAGGTCTCTTCCAACCTATTCCATTCCATTCCATTCCATTCCATTCCATTCCATTCCATTCCATTCCATTCCATTCCATTCCATTCCCTCATCCTGCCATCCACACTTCTTTTGATACAGCCCAGGACATGGTTGGTTTCTGGGCTATGAGTGGACTTTATTGGCTTATGTCCAGCTTTCCATCCACCCACGTTGTTCTTGGTAGGACCACTCTCAACCCCTTCATCCCTCAGCCTGAATCAATACCAGGGATTGCTTCAACCCAGATGCACTTGTCTTCCAGTTTGTTCAGTCTGTGGTGGCTTTATATCTTCCCTGGAGGATGCTTTGTGCCCAAGTGGGGACTGGCAACCTGGTAGTAGGTCGTTCAGCCATGTTCAGAACCAGGCCACTCTTGGCTTGCTAATTTGCATCTTGGTAAGGCATTGCTGCACAGTGAGGTTGACAGTGCTTCAACAGAGATGGGTGTGGGCAGACTACTAGCAGAAAGAGCCTTGTGTGTTGTGCTCTCCTGCTGTGGAGGAGGAATGTCTCCCAAGGAAAAAATAGTGATGTTAAGCTGCTGCTCTGCTTCTCTGTCTCCAGAAAGATTTGCTATGTATGTGCAAAGGCACCCCTGGCAGAAGTGAAAGGGTGGGAGTCCTGACACACCTTCCTGCTGTGATTGCTACCTCCTGATGGTCAGCCTGTGTGCTGGCCTGTTAACTGCTGTGTCCAGCTTACCTTCTCTGCATTTTCAGCATTTCTTTGAGGCTGGGAGCCCATAGCAGCAACATGATTGCTTTGTCACCTGTCTGATGTTGCAGGGTTTAGTTCTGTAGTACAGTGGGAAAACTGAGGAAGTGACAAGAGGGCTGTGCACCTTGGAGAGGGTGTCAGTAAGGCAGGAGGAAAGGGTGACGACAGCAGAGGTAGGAATGAGGCATCTGCAGTGGTCAGTGAGCAGGGCAGAGAACAGTCAGCACCATGAAAGAAAAGTGATAAATCTGAATGGCCTTCTGAAGCAAGAAGGTGACAGGCAGGGTCACAAAAACCCCCAGTAATACTTAGCCAGGGAAGCCTCTTAGCCTGTGTTAATCAGCTCAGCCTGTTCCCTCTGTGTTTGCTATTCCTTCCTGCTTGATCAGGAAATTCTTCTCCAAGAGCGAGCTGAGGCATATTCCTCTCTGCCCTGCCCTCCCTTGCAGATATGGTGCCTATGGTAAAATGGCTTAGACTCTCAGTTACCCTTCTGCTGTGGGCTGACATTTGCAGCATACCATTCTGATTAGCTAATGCTTCACAGTCCAGGCAGGCTGCTTAGGGGTGATAAGCCACGAGCTTGAACAGCAGCCTGCTGCACTGATAGAAATAACTCTGGAATCTACAAAGCAGTAGAAAATTTGTCCCAATGACCCACTTCCTACATTACTTACTTGATGCTGTTCCTTCACCCCACTAACACATTTGCAGACTGATTTGAGTTTTGGCAGAGCAGAACAAGGGCCAAGGAAAACCATTGTGAAATTCATAGTATCAGTCAGGGTTGGAAGGGACCACAGGGATCATCTAGTTCCAACCCCCCTGCCATGGGCAGGGACACCCCACACTAGATCAGGCTGGCCACAGCCTCATCCAGCCTGGGCTTAAACACCTCCAGGGATGGGGCCTCAACCACCTCCCTGGACAACCCATGCCAGGGCTTCACCACTCTCATGGGGAAGAACTTCCTCCTCACCTCCAGCCTGAATCTCCCCACCTCCAGCTTCATTCCATTCCCCCTAGTCCTATCACTACCTGAGATCCTGAGCAGTCCCTCCCCAGCCTTCTTGTAGTCCCCTTCAGATACTGGAAGGCCACAATGAGGTCACCTGGGAGCCTTCTCTTCTCCAGACTGAACAGCCCCAACTCCTTCAGTCTGTCCTCACAGGAGAGGTGCTCCAGCCCTCTGCTCATCCTCGTGGCCCTTCTCTGGACACCTTCCAGCACCTCCAGATCCCTCTGGCTCCAGAACTGGAGGCAGTACTGCAGGTGGGGTCTCAGCAGAGCTGTGTAGAGGAGGAGAATCCCCTCCCTTGACCTGCTGGCCACAATTATTTTCTGGTGTGCAGGGACGATCTCTAAGGATGAGTGCCCATGCTGTGTGCCTTGGAATAAGTGAGAGAGGCCTTAGGCTGAAGTCAGGGAAGTGTGAATTTGAAGGCTGTTGTGAAGATGATGCTAGAAGGACTTTGAAAATGTGCTGGGCCCAAGAGAGATCAGTGAGAAGTGAAAGGTGTAGTGTAAGGGCCATATCCTGCCCTCTGATGAGTTTGTTTTGTGTTGCCAGAGCAACTCCGTAGAGCTCAATCCCCAGAGTATTTCTTTGCTTATAGCTTGCAGCTCCCATTGCAACTGCTGGAAGTCATTAGTACAGGAGACAAGGAAGGAGAGAAGGCTTTTATATAATGCTTGAAAACGGACTCCTCAGTGTCCAAAACAGCATAAAACATAAATACTCTAGTGCTGCCCTGTGACATAATGGATGGCAGGGTCACAGCAGGTTCTTTGGGTCTCATCCTTGGCCTCCTCTGAGCAGGACCTAACCTGTTGACCAGAAGGAAATGGAGTTTGACTTCTGGGATATTAAATGTGTTTCCCCTTAAGGACTACTAGAGCTCATTTGCCTCAGCAAATTTATGGCTGGTGGAAATGACTGAGTTGATGGCTGAGGAGCCTGGCGCCTCCCATTCCTCTCCAGAAGTGACTGTCGGTGAGTGATTCGGTTTGTGACACCTCCTGCCAGTTACAGTACCACAGTCTCACAGTATAACCAAGGTTGGAAGAGACCCCAAGGATCATCAAGTCCAACCTGTCCCAACAGACTTCATGACTAGACCATGGCCCCAAGTGCCACATCCAATCTCCCCTTGAACACCTCCAGGGACGGTGACTCCACCACCTCCCTGGGCAGCACATCCCAATGACGAATGACTCACTCGGTGAAGAACTTTCTCCTCACCTTGAGTCTAAACCTCCCCTGGCACAGCTTGAGACTGTGTCCCCTTGTTCTGGTGCTGGTTGCCTGGGAGAAGAGACCAACCCCCTCCTGTCTACAACCACCTTTCAGGTAGTTGTAGAGGGCAATGAGGTCTCCCCTGATCCTTCTCCAGGCTAAACAATCCCAGCTCCCTCAGCCTCTCCTCATAGGCCTCATAGGGCTAAGTTCTCACTTTGCAGGGCTCACCAGCCTCCTGCTGCCTTTGCCATGGCTGGCTCTGGGGGTAATGTCAACTATGCCATCTCTGCCAAGCTCCATGAAGGGGCTGCTGGCAGCAGCAGCAGCCTGGCAGCCTGTGTCTGGTCTCTGTGTGGCCGTGGTGGGCCACACAATTCTTGCGTCTGGAAACGGCGCAGCGTGCATGGGGCCTGAGTGCAGGTTCTGAAGAGCTGTTTGCAGGGGCTGTCCTCTTTTGTGTGGAGCTTTGTGCTCCAAAGAGCACAAGGCCCTTCGTGCAGGGTGGATTTGAGTGGAGGCAGGAGGGAGCAGTGCACACTGTGACTTGCAGTCTGGCATTCGCAAGGGCCCTCGGATGTTTGCATGTCATAAACAACACGCATAAGGTGACGTGTGGTCCCTCCCTTCTAGGAGACAGAAGAAGACAGCCTCTCATGCTGTGGTGGAACTGGAGAACACCAAGGATGGTAGCCAAGCTGAGAAGCCTCTCTTCTGCTCTTTCCATCCCACAGAGGAGCTGAGGTGGTTCTGTGAGCAGTGTGACCAGCCCGTGTGCCGGGACTGCGTTGTGGACAGGCACCGGCAGCACCCTTATGACTTGGCTGGCAGCGTCATCCACAGGCACGGGGAGTCCCTGCGGGAGCTGCTGACAGCCACCCAGCAGCACATGGGCACCCTGGGGGATGTGCTGAGGCGGGTCGATGCGATGGGCGGCGCTGTGCGCAGCCGCGCGGAGGCTGTGGCCGCAGAGATCGCCCTCTTCGCCGCTGGCTATGTGAAAGCGATTGAAGAGCACCGGGACCGGCTGCTCCGGCAGCTGGAGGACTTGAAGGTGCAGAAGGAGAACCTGCTGCACTTGCAGAAGGCCCAGCTGCAGCAGCTGCTGCTGGACATGAGGACAGGCGTGGAGTTCACGGAGCACTTGCTGACAAGTGGCTCAGCCGTGGAGATCCTCCTCACCAAAGGGGTGGTGGCAAGGCGGCTGGCGAAGCTGAACAGCGTCGCTTACAGCACCCACCCCAGCACAGATGACAGGATCCAGTTCTCTCCCCAGGAGACAGCGGGGAAGTGTTGTGGCTATCAAGTTTTTGGTTCCATTCTCAATAAAGTGGTGGATCCAGCCAGATGTACCCTGCACGGGGAAGGTAATGGGGTGCTGTGCAACAGCTGAATGGGAATGTGCTGCTTCCTGAAGTCACCTCTCCCTTCTCTGTACCCACAGTGTAAGGCGCTGTTGCCTCCCTGATGTCCAGCCATTGACTTGGGGCACAGATAGAGCCCTGTCAGAGGTTGCATTGCTTGCTGAGGGTCTGTGGAAGCCAGAGGGCTATCCCCAGCCAGATGTACAGAGCGTACTGGAGCTGCCCTCTGCAGCATCACTGGCCTCGTCGTGGGGCTGAGAGGGGAGGAGAGTAACCCTTCGGCCAAACCCCACAGCTTCCTCAGCAGTTGCAGGATGTGATGCTCTCCCAGCAGCCTCAGCTGTTCTTTAACATGGGCCCAGGCAGATCCCCTCTGTGGATGAGTGAGTAGGTTAAATCCCTTTACAGCTTCAGCTGAGATAGCCATAGGAATACCTGGCATTGCTGAGGATATTTGCTTGCTAAAGACTTTGAGCAGGGCTAGCCAGCAGTGTTCATATCAGCCCACAGAGCATGGCCAGCTGTGGTCAGTACTGGCTGCACAGGGCAGATGAGACAGACACAGGGTTTGTTTGATCCTTTCCATTACAAGCTGTAAGTGCTGAGGTCTCTGGGGATCCACACTGCACAATGAGGCTGTTCCTCCTCCCTCCTGGTTGCTGTTCCTCCTCCCTCCTGGTTGCATGGGGTACCTTGAGGCCGCCTGGGAAGATGCCAGCTGTGCTCAGAGGGGCAGGCAGGAAGACCACCCTGGTTAATACAGACTTCTGGCCTAAGCCTGCCCAACATCTCTCAGCACCTGTGGCTGTCCACTCTCCCCTGATCCCTACTTGTGTGTTGTACCCTGTGAGTGAAAGGAGTTGTACAGCCACTGCAGCAGCAGAGTCCCAGCCACGCTCTGGTGAGACTGCAGCACTGCGAAAGAGGTGAGAGGCAGCAGTCATGGTTGGTGTGAATCTCTTCTGGAGCTGTCTGTCTGCCTTGCAGATCTCCACAGTGCCCGTCAGAACGAGCTGACTGGCTTTACCCTGCTCCTCAAGGACACCACTGGGGAGCGGATGCGGCGAGGAGGGGAAGCTGTGCAGGTCACCATCACCCACAAGGACAAGAGAGACTGGTGAGTACTTCACCTGAGAACTCCCCAGTCACTGGGTTTGCTTTCTGCCTCCCTTGCCCTGACTTCTTCCTTGTTTGGGTAGGTGGGAGGACATGTTTCAACATGTGGGTCAGAAGCTGTAGGGGAAGAGGCACTACTGTTCTTCCCACTGCTTCCTACTGGTTGTAGTGGTTGTGTGGAGCTTGTGTTGCATCTTTAAGTGATTTGGGACTCCTTAAAGGCTTTATTTCTCAGTCTGTGTTATACATTCTACAGCTACCTGAAAGGAGGTTGGAGTGAGGTGGATGTCAGTCCCTTCTCTCTAGAAACAAGTGATGGGACAAGAGGCAATGGCCTCAGGTTGCACCAGGAGAGGTTTAGGTTGGATGTTAGAAGAAACTTTTTGACTGAAAGGATTTTCAAAGACTGGAACAAGCTTCCCAGGGAGGTGGTTGAATCTGCATCCCTAGAGGTGTTTAAAAGGTGCAGAGATGTGGTGCTGAGGGACATGGTTCAGCACCAGCCTTGGCAGGGTTAGGTAATGGTTGGACACGATGGTCTAAAAGGTCTTTTCCAACCAAACCCCTTCATGATTCTGTGATTGTCAGAGTGAGATGTTGCTTCTTCTCATCCCTACCATCAGACACTAAGGGCTTCTGTTTTTCTTAACCCCTTATAAACCTAAACATTGGTTAGGCCACACCTTGAGTCCTGTGTCCAGTTCTGGGCCCCTCAGTTTAGCAAAGATGTTGAGTTGCTGGAAGGTGTCCAGAGAAGGGCAACAAAGCTGGGGAGGGGTTTGGAGCACAGCCCTGTGAGGAGAGGCTGAGGGAGCTGGGGTTGCTTAGCCTGGAGAAGAGGAGGCTCAGGGGAGAGCTTCTTGCTCTCTACAACTCCCTGAAGAGAGGCTGTAGCCAGGTGGGGGTTGGTCTCTTCTCCCAGGCACCCAGCACCAGAACAAGAGGACTCAGTCTCAGGTTGTGCCAGGGCAAGTTTAGGCTGGATATTAGGAAGAAATTCTTCCCAGCAAGAGAGATTGGCCATTGGAATGTGCTGCCCAGGGAGGTGGTGGAGTCACCATCACTGGAAGTGTTTAGGAAGAGACTGGATGGGGTGCTTGGTGCCATGGTTTAGTTGATTAGATGGTGTTGGGTGATAGGTTGGACTTGCTGATCTCAAAGGTCTTTTCTAACCTGGTTAATTCTATTCTATTCCATTCTATTCCATTCTATTCCATTCCATTCCATTCCATTCCCAGAATGACTGTCCTGTGTCACATAGACAGTTCACCAAGGCCAGGAGGCTCTGGCAGTTGATGGAAGTATCTAGTTCACATTCTGGAGGCAGAGTCTGTGTCAGGCCTTCATTGTGCTTTCTCTTGTAGTTGAATGTGTTAACATTTAACATGTGTGCAGGCATTCTGGCAAAAGCAGAGAGGAGTGTGCTTGAGCTCCTCAATGTTTCCACAGTGAAAAGGACCAACCAGATAATAGGGGTTTGTAACTGCTTCCAGGCTGTGCTTACTAGAAAAAAGCAGCCAAGGCACAAAGGTCAGTTCTGGTTTGTAGTGCCTGAGATGGAGCTGGAGCAAGGTGCCAGTGTGACTTGTTGCAGGAATGCTGTTGGTGGGGTGACCTGATGGAAAAAGGGACAGGATGCTAACACTCCTTCCTATGGGGGAGTGTTGACAAGACATGCAGAAGCAGTGCTGGCTGCACAGATACTGATCAATAGAGTATCAATAGAGTTCAAGAATATTGTTCTACTGTTCCTGCCTCCTGTAGGTGCACCTGAAAGAGGCTGTAGCCAGGTGGGGGTTGGTCTCTTCTCTCCGGCAACCAGCACCAGAACAGGATGACACAGTCTCAAGCTGTGCCAGGGGAGGTTTAGGCTGGAGGTGAGGAGAAAGTTCTTCCCAGAAAGAGGGAAAGTCTTGTTCTGACACCCTGTGCACACACAGAGGCTGTGCTTAGCCTGTAGGGCCATGGAGTGGGTGAAAGGGTGCTGCAGGTGGAGATGCTGTACTGGTGCTGAGATGCTGTACTGGTGCTGGGATGCTGGCTTAAAGTGACCCCAGCAGGAGGCATGTTCTTATAGGCTCACCCCACAGACACTGCTGCGGGACTGCTCTCCCCACACACACCTCAGCTCTATAGTCTGTAGCTGCTCTGTGAGCAGCAGAACTAACTCAGCCCTGGTTTTGTAGCTGCCACCTTTTTAGCTACCCCTCCACCACCATAATAGCTGCACCCCCACATAATACCCTGCTGTGACATGCTGATGTCCTTCATGGGGCAGTGAAGGGAAAGAAGGATGACTCCTTTTTCTTCTCAGTGTGAGCATTAAGTGTTGTATTTATCAATCCTCTCTTGTATGTGGAAACATGCACCAGAACAAGGGGACACAGTCTCAAACTGCACCAGGGGAAGTTTAGGCTGGAGGTGAGTTCTTCACAAGAGAGTTGTTAGCCATTGGAATGTGCTGCCCAGGGAGGTGGTGGAGTCACCATCCCTGGAGGTGTTGGAACAGGCATTGGACATGGCACTTGGTGCCATGGTTTAGTTAGTCATGAGTGGGTCATGGGTGTCAGGTTGGACTTGCTGATCTCTGAGGTCTTTTCCAACCTTCCTGATTCTGTGGTTCTGTCTGATGCAGGAAGGTGCACACGTGAGGATTATGTGGATCTTGCTGGGTGGGGGTAGAGGTCGCTGTGGCCACATGAACTCAGTTCCTTGTTCTGGCCTGTGTGCAGTTGCTACATCTGTTGCTGAAAGCAGGCTGGCTTTGGGCTGAGGCACAGCAGCTACAGAAGAGCATGAAATACCACCGCACAGTTCAAGGCAGGAAGTGATGTAGGCAGCTGTATGCCTGAGCAGTGGTGTGGGGGGGTGGGGAGGACAGTCTGCTAGAATCTGGAAGGCTGTAAACTGTCACATCATGGGGCACAAGAAACCAATTAGTGGGGATTGAGAGGAACAGTTTCCCTGTACAGAACTGCATGATAATTGTCTGCAGAAAGCTCTTCCCATGTTCCTGTGAAGCAGGCAATCAATCCCTAAGTAACTAGCTTTTCTCTCTGTTTTCTCTCTGGCCCTCTGTCCACCTGGGTTCCTTGTGAAACTCAGTGAACTTCACTTTGGAAAGGGACTTAGAACCCCTCAGGGCACTGAAGAGAGGAGTCTTGGGGTCAGTGAGTTTGGGAGGGTGGTTGAAGTGATTCAAAACTTCCTAATTTATGACCTGTCTTATTCTTGGGCCCTTCTGGAGGTAACTGCTCTCTGAAGCTGTGAATTTACCCCATGTCTGTGGGCTCTTATCTGGTGAGATAATCTGACCTGCAAGTGTGCTGTCTGGCACATTCAGCTCTTTGAGTGTGCAGGGTTGCTTACAGATCCTCACAATGCAGCTGACTTTGTGTGACTTCCTTTGCAGGGTTATTGCAGCTCCCAGTAGCAGGTGTGTGTGAAAGCTGCTCGGTGCTTGAGCATTGCTCCTGCATCCTGCTAAGCTCACTTGGGACCCACAGCTGTGACCCAGGGCTGAGGATAAGGAGCCAGCCACAAACTGAGGCCCAGCAGTGGTTCACAAGTAGGGCATTTTTCTGCCAGTCACTGGACTTCTCTCTTTTTGTAGTTCACTCCAGCCAACTGTGTGTGATAACGGTGATGGGACCTACCATGTTTCCTACAGCCCTGAGGAGCCAGGCTGCTATGCTGTCTGCATCTATGTGAAAGGGCAGCACATCCAGGTAGCGTTTCTTCTTTCTCCTGTGCTGCTGGATTGCTAGATAGTCCCTTTAAATCTTGCTGAGGATTCCCTCTGCTACTTAGCAGTTTACAGCTGGGCTTGGTGATCTGTGACTGACAGGATCACCCAGTTGGGCTTGTGAAAACACAGACACAACGTCTCACAGCATCCACCACAGCAGGCTCTCTGCTTGCTTGTCCCCTGCAGGGCTCTCCCTTCACTCTGGTGGTGAAAAGCAGGTTCCGAGAGCACCAGGGAGTGTTCCACTGCTGCACGTTCTGCTCGAGCGGAGGCCAGAAGGCTGCTCGCTGTGCCTGTGGTGGGACCATGCCAGGTGAGTGCTCAGCTTTCCCTGTGCTGCTGGGGTCAGCAAGGTTTGTGGTGTTTGGTCCTCCCCAGCGTAGGCAGCTGTGAGTAGCTACTCCAGCCCAGCTCCTGCCGTGGCCCTGCAGCAGGGCTGTGATAACCTGTGTGTATGTATTACAGAATCACCAAGGTTGGAAGAGACCTCAGAGATCATCAAGCCCAACCTGTCACACCTTGAGTCCTGTGTCCAGTTCTGGGCCTTCTGTTTAAGAAGGACATTGAGACACTGGAAGGTGTCCAGAGAAGGGCAACAAGGCTGGGGAGAGGCCTTGAGCACAGCCCTGTGAGGAGAGGCTGAGGGAGCTGGGGTTGCTTAGCCTGGAGAAGAGTAGGCTCAGGGGTGACCTCATTGCTCTCTACAACTACCTGAAAGGTGGTTGTAGCCAGGAAGGGGCTTCCAGACAGTAAGTGAAACTCCTACCTTCCCTCCTTCCCTAGGGAAATGAGAACTTGATTATGCAGATGATGCTAGGAGCATGTTGGAGACACCTTACCCACTGTGCATGACCTCCATGCATACTTCATGCTTGGCGCAGTACAATGGCAGAAGCATGGGCAGGGACTGTGTGGCTCTATATGCTAAACATCTCTGCAAGGCACTTCTTTTGTCCCTTTTCCCTATCATCACAATGGATTGTCTTATGTGGTACAGAGAAGGGCAACAAGGCTGGGGAGAGGTCTCAAGCACAAGCCCTGTGAGGAGAGGCTGAGGGAGCTGGGGTTGCTTAGCCTGGAGAAGAGGAGCCTCAGGGGAGACCTCATTGCTCTCTACAGCTACCTGAAGGGAGGTTGTAGCCAGGTGGGGGTTGGTCTCTTCTCCCAGGCAAACAGCACCAGAACAAGAGGACACAGTCTCAAGCTGTGCCAGGGGAGGTTTAGGCTGGAGGTGAGGAGAAAGTTCTTCCCAGAAAGAGTAACTGGCCATTGGAATGTGCTGCTTGGGAAGGTGGTGGAGTCACCATCCCTGGAGGTGTTCAAGAGGGGATTGGACGTGGCACTTGGTGCCATGGTCTAGTCATGAGGTCTGTGGTGACAGGTTGGACTTGATGATCCTCGAGGTCTCTTCCAACCTTTGTGATACTGTCTCCACAGACCTAATGACCAAACCATGGCACCAAGTGCCATGTCCAATCCCCTCTTGAACACCTCCAGGGATGGTGACTCCACCACCTCCCTGGACAACCCATTCCAGGGCTTCACCACTCTCACGGTGAAGAACTTCCTCCTCACGTCCAGCCTGAATCTCCCCATGGGACTGCAGCAGTGAGAAATGCAGCAGGACACATTAAGGGGTTTTGTAGCACACCCCATAGGGAATGTGCTGCCCAGGGAGGTGGTGGAGTCACCATCCCTGGAGGTGTTCAAAAAGGGATTGGATGTGGCACTTGAAGCCATGGTTTAGTTAGTCATGAGGTCTGTGGTGACAGGTTGGACTTGCTGATCTCTGAGGTCTTTTCCAACCTCATTGATTCTATGATTCTATGAAAAAGACCTGAACCAGCTGTGCAGGAGCTGGGGCAGAGCACCTCCATCTTTCACTCCTCAGTGAGGCTGTGCAGCCTGTGTCTATGCTGTTCCCTTTCTGGGGCTGGCAGGTTGGGAGCTTCCAGGCTGTGCCCAATGATAGCCTGTAGAGCAGCTTCACTCCTCTTTAAGGATGCAAGTTCAGCTTCATTATTTGTGTAATCTGAACCCTGGAACCCAGAGGGGTTGTGGAGTCTGTCTTTGGAGGCATTGTAAACCTGCCTGGACATGTTCCTGTGGGATTAAGTCTAGGTGATCCTGCTTTAGCAGGCTGGGTTGGGCTTCAGAGGCCCATTCCAGCTCCTATCATTCTGTGGTTCTGTGAACCAGCTTCCCTGTCCTTAACCTGCATGTATTGTTGAGTGTTTTGTGTGGGTTTAGTACACAACTTGTGTTCTCAGTCTGTGTCTAGGGCTGACCATAGGCACCAGCAGCTGGCATGGAGTTCTCAGCCCTGTGCCTTATGTTACTCAGCAACTGAGGGGACAGGAATGTTCAGCTGTCCCAAGCTGCTGGAAGGGCGAGGTCCCTCTTGGTCTTTCTCCTTTCCTTATGGAGCCCTGGCAGTTTTGGCCTTGAATTTGCTGTCCTCTCATCAGCACATGCCTCCCCATCTCAGAGGTGCCTTAGGGCTGAAGCATTCACAGTATCACTAAGGTTGGAAGAGACCTCAAGGATCATCAAGTCCAACCTGTCACCACAGACATCATGACTAGACCATGGCACCAAGTGCCACATCCAATCCCCTCTTGAACACCTCCAGGGATGGTGACTCCACCACCTCCCTGGGCAGCACATTCCAATGGCAAATGACTCTCTCAGTGAAGAACTTTCTCCTCACCTCCAGCCTGAGCTTCCCCTGGCACAGCTTGAGACTGTGAAAGCCTCTGAAAGCCTCTGACATACTGGGCTTTACTGGCTCACTTTTGGTTTTGCTGATGTTGCCTCTTCCCTTACAGGTGGATACCAAGGCTGTGGTCATGGGCACAAAGGTCACCCTGGACACCCTCACTGGTCATGCTGTGGACAAGTAAAGGAGAGCTCAGAGTGTTTGGATGGGCTACCCAGTGACACCTCACAGAGAAGTTTGCTCAGGACAGTAGCCCTCTGAGCAGCCAGGTGAGCTTCTGCAAGCCTGAGGCACTGATGCTGGCTGCTGCATGAGTGCAAACCATGAGGATCCCTGTGGTCCCTGGGATCACAATGGCAGCATGGTGGCTGCAGACTGAGCAAGGGGAACGAGGCAAAATAAAACTGTGACTTAGCTTCCACCTGAGGCTGTGTATGCAGAGTTGTTTTGTGCCTGAGCAGGAGCAAACTGGGCATTGAACTGGTGCCTGCTGTTATGACTAAAGAGGCATAAGGCAGGGAATGAATAAAAATACAAATGATTTATTAATCTGGCTCTGCCTCCCACATAACTAGATACAAAAGTCATGAAATATTACACAGCTTTGGTGTGTTGGGTTAAGAATATCTTCAGAATATAGGAATGGTTCCAGACAGCTTGAGAAAACAGGGTTTGGAAAAGACAGATCCAGAAGCAGATGTTAGCCCTACTAACAAAAGGCAGAGACTCTAGGAATATATATCCCTGTACTCACACTGCTGCCTGTGGGAATGGGCTGGTTTGAGGCCAGGCAGATCCTCTCTTGCCCTTGAGGGGGGCAAAGGAATGACACTCATCACACCAATGGGTTGCAGAAGTGATGGAAAGTTTAAATCACAGTATCACAGTATCACCAAGGTTGGAAGAGACCTCAAAGATCATCAAGTCCAACCTGTCACCACAGACCTCATGACTAGACCATGGCACCAAGTGCCACATCCAATCCCCTCTTGAACACCTCCAGGGATGGTGACTCCACCACCTCCCTGGGCAGCACATTCCAAGGGCTAACAACTCTCTCTGTGAAGAACTTTCTCCTCACCTCCAGCCTAAACTTCCCCTGGTGCAGCTTGAGACTGTGTCCTCTTGTTCTGGTGCTGGTTGCTTGAGAGAAGAGACCAACCCCCTCCTGGCTACAGTCACCCTTCAGGTAGTTGTAGAGAGCAATGAGGTCTCCCCTGAGCCTCCTCTTCTCCAGGCTAAGCAACCCTCAAGGCTTCTCCCCAGCCTCGTTGCCCTTCTCTGGACACCTTCAAGTGTCTCAATGTCCTTCTTAAACTGAGGGGCCCAGAACTGGACACAGGACTCAAGGTGTGGCCTCACCAGTGCTGAGTACAAATGGAAAAGCAAGTAGTGTAGTACAGAGACTACAAAGCATACAGAGTCCCCTACAGCACACCCAAAAGCCTCTCAAACACTTCCCTTCTCCCCACCTGAGGGTATACCCAAACCCCCCAGGGCTCTTTCTTCTCCCTCCACTGCTGGGCTGGTCTCAGGCTGGCCAGGTCTGAGACTGCCCCCTCCCCACTTCTCCTCCTGGCATTGAGACCCAGCGAGGCTTAAGAGGCCTTGAGATACTCCTCCACTGTTACCCAATAGGGAGCTTCTCCCCGGGAGCAGAGAGGGAAGAAAGAGCAAGTGAGAGACTTTGCAGATGGATTTATAGGGCACAGGATATTATGGGTATGAAATACACAGCTCCCTGTGTGCACCTGCTGGGCTGACCCCTTGGGACACTGGAGGTGTAGTTTATGTGGCCGTATCAGGAGGCTCCCAGCCTGAACTGCCATAGGGAATCCCTCTGGTGTCTCTTTGTATTGGAAAATCCTCCTGAAACTGCTGCTGCTTCTAATCCACATGTGCAGGGGGGCAAAAACCCAAGAGAGAGAGAGTGTGCTCTGCAGCTCACCCATTTTAATACATCCAAGGTGATTTGTGGTGTTACCATAAAGCATGTCCCAACAGCCCAAAGGGGCCAGAAACTGATGACCATCAGGTCTCTGCCTAAAACATGCCTGGCACGGGGCTTGTGGGCAAGGGCCCATGTGTGTCTGCCAACCACAGCCTTGGGAAGGGGGAGGTGCCTTTGCCTGCTCCCTTTTCCCACACTTCTCTGTTCCCCCCCCCCCCCCCAGTCCTGGCTCCTGGGGATGGAGAGTGGGTTTAGGTGCATCACCACACCTATGTTTTCAAGGATTTGAGGCCTATGGGATCAGGCTCTAAGGGGAAAATCAGTTTGAGCAGTTCCCTCACATGAGGGTCAAGATGTGTCTCATTCTGCAGGATAAGCCTGGAGAAGAGGAGGAGTTAGCCTGGAGAAGAGGAGGCTCAGGGGAGACTTTACTGCTCTCTACAACTACCTGAAAGGAGCTTGTAGCCAGGTGGGGGTTGGTCTCTTCTCCCAGGCAACCAGCACCAGAACAAGAGGACACAGTCTCAAGCTGTGCCAGGGGAAGTTTAGGCTGGAGGTGAGGAGAAAGTTCATCCCAGAAAGAGTAATTGGCCACTGGAATGTGCTGCCCAGGGAGGTGGTGGAGTCCCCGTCCCTGGAGGTGTTCAAGAGGGGATTGGATGTGGCACTTGGTGCCATGGTTTAGTTACTCAGGAGGTGTTGGGTGATAGGTTGGCTTTGATGATCTTTGAGGTCTTTTCCAACCTTATTGATTCTATGATTCTATGACTAACAGTCTCTGCTGTCCATCAGAGCTCTTCATAGAAACAACAGTTTTAGTTGGGTTAACACAGCCCACTCTCACAAGTCCTGCTCCCATGGGAGGGAAAGCAATACACAACAAAAATGGATTGGGCTAAGGAAATGATCCAATGCACAATTACCTTAGCTTGTTTTGCAGCAAAAAGCAGAAGCAGCAGCAGAAGGCAGTGATAAAACTATTCCCCCCACCCAAGCACACAGCTGCCAGCACAGTGGAAAAGGACAGCATCCCAGAACTGGAAGCTGGAGGCAGCAAGCCTCTCATGTCACAATCTGAACTTCAAGCCCCATGATACTTTGCTCCAGCCAGCACTTTCATTTTGTACTTGGCATGGTGTCAGCATGGTATTGAATGCACACAAGCAGATTCAACTCAACCCATGACAAAGATCAAGTCCAACCATTACCTAACTTCCAAGTCTGGTGCTAAACCATGTGCCTCAGCACCACACCTCTTAATCTTTGTAACACCTCCAGGAATGGGGATTCAACCACCTCCCTGGGGAGCCTCTTCCAGTCTTTGAGAACCCTTTCAGTGAAGAAGTTTCTAATATCCAACCCAAACCTCTCCTGGTGCAGCTTGAGGCCATTTCCTCCCCTTCATCAGGGTATGTTCTAAAAGGTTTGTGTTCATTCCTTGGAGAGCTTGGCAGCCTGAATGTGGCTTTTTGCTTCCCTGTTAGATACAAGGCCAGATTCCAACCTTGGATGTGTACACATATCACAGTCCTGCTCCTGGGAGCTGCTGCTGTTGTGTTTGCAGCTGACATTTTGTGCAAGTAAGCTGTAGTCTCATTACACCCTCCCTGTCTAAGGAGCAAGTAGGAGAAATGTGGGTTAGTAATACATCCAAAGGAAATCCAAGGAAAACCCATGGGGCTGATGAGAAGAGGAATTACAATGTCATTCACCCAGTCTGTGTGTTCTCCAGGGAGAAGGCCAAGGGCATCCTGGCCTGCATCAGGAACAGTGTGGCCAGCAGGAGCAGGGAAGTCATTGTGCCCTGTACTCAGCACTGGTTAGGCCACACCTTGAGTCCTGTGTCCAGTTCTGGGCCCCTCAGTTTAGGAAAGATGTTGAGTTGCTGGAAGGTGTCCAGAGAAGGGCAACAAAGCTGGGGAGGGGTCTGGAGCACAGCCCTGTAAGGAGAGGCTGAGGGAGCTGGGGTTGCTTAGCCTGGAGAAGAGGAGGCTCAGGGGAGACCTTATTGCTCAACTCCCCGAAGGGAGGTTGTAGCCAGGTGGGGGTTGGTCTCTTCTCCCAGACAATCAGCACCAGAACAGGAGGACACAGTCTCAAGCTGTGCCAGGGGAGGTTCAGGCTGGATGTTAGGAAGAAGTTCTTCATAGAAAGAGAGATTGGCCCTTGGAATGTGCTGCCCAGGGAGGTGGTGGAGTCACCATCCCTGGAGGTGTTCTAAAAGGGATTGGACATGGCACTTGAAGCCATGGTTTAGCAGTCATGAGGTGTTGGGTGACAAGTCTTTTCCAACCTTACTGATTCTATGATTCTATGACATAGTGCTGCTGGGGGTGAGGCAGGATCTGGGAGACCACCCAGTTCACCAAGGGAAGATTTGGGGACGTTTTGAGTGTCTTTAGGAGCCATAGGTGCAAGTTTGCAGGTGTCTGTCCCAAAGTGCAGCATCTAGGTAAGAGCAGCAGCAGGAGACAGAAGGCAGAAAATTTCCTGGGTCTGGTTTGTACAGTCTTGTCAAGGTTATATTTTTAGAAGGAGAGCTTGTCCCACTTTCCACAGGGGAGGGAGAATGTATTCTCTGGGCTTGTATCTGTGCTTGTATGTGTTTCCCATAGCTGGGGAAATCACAGAAGGTTAGGGGCTGGGAAGGATCTTGAAGGATCATCCAATCCAAGCCCCCTGCCAGAGCAGAATCACCTATACCAGATCACACTGGAATGCATCCAGGAGGGTTTTGAGTGTCTCCAGAGAGGGAGACTCCACAACCCCCCTGGGCAGCCTACTCCAGTGTTCCATCACCCTCACAGTGAAAATGTTTTTCTTCATAGAACTTCCTATGCCTCTACTTCCACCCATTGCCCCTTGTCCTGTCACTGGGCATCACCAAGAAGAGCCTGGCTCCATCCTCTTGGCACTCACCCTTTACATACTTACTAATGAGGTCACCCCTCAGCCTCCTCCAAGCTGAAGAGCCCCAGCTCCCTCAGTCTTTCCTCACAAGGAAGATGTTGCTCTCCCTTAATCAGCAGTGCTGCTCTCCTGGTTGGCTCATTCACCATTTGCATCAAGAAGTTCTCATCAATGCACTGAAGGAACCTCCTGGACTCTGGCTGGCTGAGGAAGCCTCCCAGCAAACGTCTGGGTACTTGAAATCCCCCATTGGAAGCAGGGCCTGTGATTGTGAGGCTGCTGTCAGCTGCCTGGGGCAGCAATGATCAGGAGGAAGGGGCAGGCTCCTGGAAGGGCATCTGCTAACCTGCCCCCTACCACCTGCCAGTTGCCTGGGTGAAGGAGGCACCCTAGGCACCTTCCTTTGCACAACACATTGGTGCCATTGAGACTGGGAATGCTCCTGCCCTGGGGGTGACATTGCTAGCCGCTGTGTGTTGCTAGGGGCTTCTAATACTGCCCGAGGAGCTGGGGACAAAGGTCTGACTGTGGGAATGCTGCTCCAGTGTCGACAGCAAGGGCTGGTTCTTGCCTTCTGGCTGATGATAGCTGGCTTGTAAATAGCAGAAACCTATGCTGGCCGTTTGCTTGCTCAGAACTAGAGGGCTCCTCTTGCAAAGCCTATCTTGGAGCACCTCCTTCCCAGCAGAGCAGATAAATAGCCTTGTGCAAACGCTGTTTATAGCTCTTCATTAATCATCCAGAAAGGGCTGTCAAACAAATGAGTGAAGGTGAGGTGATTTAAATCTCCAAGTTAGGCAATCCAAGTCCCCAAGCTGCTGACTCTGACATTTCAAAGTGAAAGTTTGATGTGAATTAACCTTTCACAGAACAAACAGTAACTCATTCTTGGCCTTGCTGTGTGCAGTCACTGCTTGGTACAGAATGTGGTGTAAAGCCAACTGCCTCTTTTCTTGCTTCCCCTACTCCCAGCCCCATGCATGTTGGGTTTTAACTCAGAGCCTGCATTGCAGACAGAACACACAAGGACACCACTAACTTGTAGGCACACCATTTCTGTCTGAAAACATCTTAGTCCTCCCAGATGGAGGAATGTGTTTTCTCCCTGTGTTAGGCATCCCTTACACACACTGTTGCTGATGTTTTCCACGAAGCTGTTGGTGATAATTACACAATGAACCTACAAAGCCTTCAGGGAACTGTAGTCAGCTCAGGGTTTGACATGGGGAGAGCATTTTTCAGACAGCATGGGGTACTAATCCTGCAAGGGTCAAGCCCTTGTATTGATTTTTCCTTTTGTTAGAATCATAGAATCAATAAGGTTGGAAAAGACCTCAGAGATCATCAAGGCCAACCTGTCACCCAACACCCCAGGACTAACTAAACCATGGCTTGAACACCTCCAGGGGCAGTGACTCCACCACCTCCCTGGGCAGCACATTCCAATGGCCAATTACTCTTTCTGTGAAGAACTTTCTCCTCACCTCCAGCCTAAACTTCCCCTGGCACAGCTTGAGACTGTGTCCTCTTGTTCTGGTGTTGGTTCTGGTCCTCTTCTCTGGGAGAAGAGACCAACCCCCACTTGGCTACAACCTCCCTTCAGGTAGTTGTAGACAGCAATGAGGTCTCCCCTGAGCCTCCTCTTCTCCAGGCTAAACAACCCCAGCTCCCTCAGCCTCTCCTCACAGGGCTGTGCTCAAGGCCTCTCCCCAGCCTTGTTGCCCTTCTCTGGACACGTTCAAGTGTCTCAATGTCCTTCTTAGACTTAAAGGCCAGAGGTGGCTATGGACTGTCAGAAATTCCCCTTTTCCCATCCTCCCTGGAATCCTGTCCAGACATAGGTGACAGGATATACAGGTTCCCCTTTGGGAAACCAAATGTGGTGGTGGCAAGATGCTGCTGCTTCACAACCTCTCAGCCCTTCTCAACCTCTTATGCCCAAGAGCTACTCATCCAGCTCCCAAGCACAGAGGGAAAGGCTTGCAGGGTCTGTACCAGTTTCTTTCCTTTGCATGCTCTGATGTTCATGGTAATAGCAGCAGGAACTGGCTTTGGAGAGGAGTAGTTTGATCTGGAGGAGTGCAGTGGAACAGCAGTCAGAAAAGAGGCCACTGCTGAATCTGTGTGGCTCTGGTGGCACGGCTGAGCCTGGAGGAGCCTCTTGGCACAGCACAGAGGGGCAGGGGAGGATGCACGCTGTGAATGGGGCCAGGAAGTGGATCCATGGGTAGGACCTCTCTGCCCAGTGCCAGCAGCAGGACTGGAGATGTTAGTAAGGAGACCTGAGCTAGTAAGCTGTGAATCTGCATGGGAGGCTGTTGCCCTCTGCTCCCAGGATTGGCTGGCCACCAGCCATAAGCTGGGCTACTTTTTCTTTTACATCACATGTTTCTTTAATGGATGGTGGTCTCTCCTGTTACCCCAGTGACTAACCAGGCTTCCCTGCTTTTGGCTGCCCTGATGGGGGAGAGGTGAGATGTTCACTACTTCCTCGTTCCTGAGAGTTCACTGCTTGGGCTCACCACTCCTTAGCTGAGTTCAGTTATTTAAGCAGGACTGATGAAAAGGACAGGGGCTGTGCTGAACAGTGTGGGACCCTCAGGCCCCTGGTGTTTGGCTTGTCTTTGTAGGTGCTGTGACCATGGCATCCCAAGGCCAGGCCATTTTCTGGAGGTATGTTATCATCTGCATCTGCTTGGGGAGAGGGGAGGGAGGGAATTGTGTTTTCCAGATCCTCAGCTGTATCACCCTGCTGCTGGGAGCTTTCAAGACAAGAGTTCATTGCAGCTTGCCTCTATGCTGCACTCACCCAAGCTACTTACACACTGGTACAGATTCTTTTATGCTGTCAGTAAGGCCATGTGGTGGTGAGTGGGAAAGGCTCATCTGGCATGGGGGAAGAAGGTTCTAGGATGAGAATTAGCAGGGCTCATACACAGAGCTTTAAACTAGATCTGAAGGGGATGGGGTTGTAGCTGTGTTTACACCAGTGGGGCAGTCTCCTAGTATTAATGAAGCCCAGAAGGCCTCCCAGCCCCTTAGGGTGGGATCAGAGTGGCCAGCTTGCTCCCTGAAATGCCTGCACACCAATGCACACAGCACAGGGGATACACAGGAGGAGAGAGAAACCTGTGTGTGGTCAAGGGGTTATGAGCTGGTGGCAGAGATGTGGTGGGACAGCTCACATGACTGAGATGTGGTCATGGGGGGCCATGCCCTTTCTAGGAAAGACAGGCCAACAAGATGAGGTGGTGGAGCTGCTCTTTAGGTGGGAGAGCAACTAGGGTGTACTGAGATCTGTCTGGGAGCAAGTTGAGAGTTTGTGAATACAAATGAAGGGGCAGGCTGGCATGGGTGACACTGCTGTGGGTGTCCATTACAGACCACCTGGTCAGGATGAGGCAGCTGACAGCAGCCTCAATCACAGGCCTGGTTCTCAAGAAGAATCTTAACTACCCAGATATTTGCTGGAAGGCCTCCTCAGCCAGCCAGAGTCCAGCAGATTCCTCCAGTGCACTGGTGAGAACCTCTTGATGCAAATGGTGAATGAGCCAACCAGGAGAGCAGCACTGCTGGATCTTACAGTATCACAGTCTCACAGTATAACCAAGGTTGGAAGAGACCCCAAGGATCATCAAGTCCAACCTGTTCCAACAGACCTCACAACTAGACCATGGCACCAAGTGCCACGTCCAATCCCCCCTTCAACACCTCCAGGGACGGTGACTCCACCACCTCCCTGGGCAGCACATCCCAATGACGAACGACTCGCTCAGTGAAGAACTTTCTCCTCACCTTGAGTCTAAACCTCCCCTGGCGCAGCTTGAGACTGTGTCCCCTTGTTCTGGTGCTGGCTGCCTGGGAGAAGAGACCAACCCCTTCCTGTCTACAACCACCTTTCAGGTAGTTGTAGAGGGCAATGAGGTCACCCCTGATCCTTCTCTTCTCCAGGCTAAGCAACCCCAGCTCCCTCAGCCTCTCCTCACAGGGCTGTGCTCAAGGCCTCTCCCCAGCCTTGTTGCCCTTCTCTGGACACGTTCAAGTGTCTCGATGTCCTTCTTAAACTGAGGGGCCCAGAACTGGACACAGGACTCAAGGTGTGGCCTAACCAATGCAGAGTACAGGGGCACAATGACCTCCCTGCTCCTGCTGGCCACACTATTCCTAATACAGGCCAGGATGCCATTGGCCTTCTTGGCCACCTGGGCACACTGCTGGCTCATGTTTAGGCGGGTGTCAATCAGCACCCCCAGGTCCCTCTCTGTTTGGCAGCTCTCAGCCACTCTGACCCCAGCCTGTAGCTCTGCATGGGGTTGCCATGGCCAAAGTGCAGCACCTGGCACTTGGACTTGTTGAATGCCATCCCATTGGACTCTGCCCATCTGTCCAGTCGGTCGAGGTCCCTCTGCAGAGCCTTTCTACCTTCTAACTGACTAACATCCGTTCCCAACTTGGTGTCATCTACAAACTTGCTGATGACATTCAGGTATCCAAATCTAATAGTCAGGTATTCAGTAGCAGAGCTACTGAATATGTTCTTTGTCTGTCTGTACTGCTGGAGACTGTCCTCAGGAGTCTCAGATCCCTGATGCCCCAGAGCAAGCCAGGATAAAGGAAGAGCTTAGCTTGGTTGATGAGGACTGGGTTAGGGATCAGTTAAGCAATCTGGAAATCCATAAATCCATGGGTCCTGATGGGATGCACCCATGGGTGCTAGGGGAGCTGGCAGAAGTCCTTGGTAGGCCAACATCTCCAACATCTTTGGCAAGTTGTGGGGAATAGGAGAGGTACCTAGGGACTGGAGGAAAGCAAATGTCACTCCAGTCGTCAACAGGGGCAAGAAGGAGGACCCAGGTAACTATGCACCAGTCAGCCTCACCTCCATCCCTGGAAAGGTGATGGAGCAGCTTACCCTTGGTGCTGTCCTTAGGCATATCAAGGACAAGAGGGTCACTAGGAGCAGTCAGCATGGTTTTACCAAGGGGAAGTCATGTCTGACCAACCTGACAGCCTTTTATGAGGACATAACCAGGAGGATAGATGATGGCAGAGCAGTGGATGTGGCTTGTCTTGATTTCAGAAAAGCATTTGACACTGTCTCCCACAGCATCCTTGCAGCTAAGCTGAGGCAGTGTGGTCTGGATCATCAGGTAGTGAGGTGGATTGAGAACTGGTTGAAGGGAAGAAGCCAGAGAGTTGTGGTCAATGGGACAGAGTCTATTTGGAGGCCTGTAACTATTGGAGTCCCTCAGGGGTCAGTACTGGGACCAGAGCTGTTCAAGATATTCATCAACAACCTTGATGAGGGCACAGAGTGCACTGTCAGCAAGTCTGCTGACGACACCAAGCTGGGTGGAGGGGCTGACAGGCCTGAGGTCTGTGCTGTCATTGGGTGGGACCTAGACAGGGTGGAGAGTTGGGCAAGGAGAAATGTAATGAAATCCAGCAAGGACATGTATAGAATCTTGCAACTGGGGAAGAACAGCCCCATGGATCAGTATAGACTGGGGACTGACCTGCTGGAGAGCAGTGCAGGGGAAAGGGACCTGGGGGTCCTGGTGGACAGAAGGATGACCATGAACCAGCAATATGCTCTTGTGGCCAAGGCCAATGGCATTCAGGGCCATTCAGAGGGGATAGGGTTAGCAGCTCCAGAGAGATTCTCCTCCCCATCCACTCTGCCCCTGTGAGGCTACAGCTGGGCTATTGTGTCCACTTCTGGGCCCCTCAGTTCAAGCTGGACAGGGAACTGCTTGAAGAAGTCCAGCACAGAGCCACAAAGATGATGGAGTGGAACATCTCCCTTGTGAGGAAGGGCTGAGGGAGCTGGGTCTCATTAGCTTGGATAAGAGGAGACTGAGGGTGACCTCAGTCATGTTTATAAACATGTGAAGGGCAAGAGTCAGGAGAATGGAGCCAGGGTCTTCCCAGTGATGCCCAGTGGCAGGACAAGGGGCAACACATGCAAGCTGGAGCATGAAGGTTCCACATGAACATAAGGAGAAACTTCACTGTGAGTGTGACAGGATACTGGAACAGGCTGCCCAGGGAGCTTGTGGAGACGTTCTCTGGAGACATTCAAAACCTGCCTGCATGCATTCCTGTATGACCTACTCTAGGTGATCCTGCTCTGGCAGGGGGGGTGGACTTGATGATCTTCTAGGATCACTTCCAACCCCTAATATTCTGTGGTTCTGTGATTCTGTGAGTCAGGCCAGCTGTCTTTTGTCAAGGACATGCAGTAGCTGATGGGTACTAAGGGGCACAGCTGCCCCTTGCTGCTCTGCAGTGTCTCTGCCTGCACCAGGGGTCTGCAAGTGACTGGCAGCAGTGTCCTTCATGGGCTTTGGCCTCTTCAGGCACATGCACAAACAGCCCAGAGGGAGGGGTGGATTTTCCAGGAAGCTTCATAGGAGCACTGGGAGGTTTATACTGCTTTCAGAGGGGAAAAAACCAAACCAAAGCAAACCAAACCTCTGAAAAAATAAAGCTGAAGTGCTGGGAAAAGTTGAGCTCTGCAGTCATTAACTTGCTCGTTGGAATGGGAAATCCTTCCTTTGGGGTTCTCCTTGTCATGCTATTCCTTTGAAGGAAGGCAGGGGACCTTCAATCTCTTACTGTTCCAGGCTCTTTGATCCTCACACCTCTGAGCCCCTTCTCAAGGGACAGCTTGCTGTGGGCAGAGCTGGAGACCCAGAAGATTAAGCCACTGCCACCCGTCACAGAAGGGCTGTGAGCCTCTCTGCCGACGTGCTGTGCTTGGCAGCGTTCAGATGAGGAATGTGTGAGCTTCATGCCAAGTTCTTTTTGGCTGATGAGGCACTGGAGCACAGACAAGATGGTAGGATGCATGAAGTGACATCCCACAGGCTGCCAAAGCAGCACCAGGAACGAAGGGTGGCATCAGGGCTCCGATTTGTGCAGCCCCAGCTGTCTGAGCCAGTCTTGTTTACGTGCCTGCCAGGCACTGGAAGTCTGAGGGGGGCTGGTGAACAGGAAATTGCTTTTCACTGGGACTGCTGGTCAGGACTGTTGTGAAACACAGCTACCCTCAGCTTGTGGCTGGGCTGCCAGCTTCCTCTTCTTCATCCTGTGCTCTGAGCTACTCAGCATGCACTGGGGCCTTGCAGGCAAATATTTTGAAGGCCCTTGTGGTTCTTGGATCTCACAGTTTCTGTGGAGGGAACTCCAAAGGGCCTAATTTCCCTTTGTCCCTAATTACCCTTTGGGCTGTTGAAGTGGGCAGTAGAATCCTACTACCCAAAATTGCCACCTCCCCCTGTGACAAAGAAGTGGCTTTTTCCCTCAGCCCTCCTGCTGCCTTGAACCATAGCTAGGGGAGCACCTCTCTGGATGGGTAGCTGGCAAGGCTTTGCAGCTACAGGGGACAGAATCACTTAGTGCTGGCCTGTTTGTGCTGGTTTGTGTCTGTCTGTGAGTGAGCTGAGGAGGGGTTTGCCTGCTAGATTGCCAGGGCAGAAGTGCTGTTCATGCCAGAGGGTCCTCTCAAGGACTGGAGGCAAGTGTGGTGACAGCTGAAGTGTTCAAGGATAGCACAGAAGGAGCAATCCTGGGTGCTTGTCCCTTGCTATTCTCCCTCCCTTGCTCTCCCTTTGCAGATGAAATCCCCTGTACCCTACAGGCAGCATCCCTCAGCTTCCAACAATTTCTTCCCTGCCCACTCTTGGGAGGGAGGATTTTAATCCACAGGGATGTGAGTCACAGCTGCCACATGACAGCACAGTGCAGCTGGTTCTTGCTCCATGCTTCCCAGGCGTGAGAGCTGAGCCCGGTCGTGGCAACCCTGATTGAGTTTATAGCAACTATCTTGCTCCAGGATCAGCTCTGTGGAAACTGGTGGAACTTTTCAAAGAGGTAGATGCTATCCAGCATACAGGAGAAGCTTGGTGTCTACCCTGGAACAGAAGAGCACATGGGTGCCCCCGGCGAGCCTGGCTGAGAGCAGCTTTGAGCCCTGGGGGACGTGACAGGTCTTTCGTGGGAGCTGTTCACCCTGCAGGATCACAGCCTCACAGAATCACCAAGGTTGGAAGACACCTCAAAGATCATCAAGTCCAACCTGTCACCCAA
This sequence comes from Dryobates pubescens, assembly GCF_014839835.1. Classification (NCBI taxonomy): domain Eukaryota; kingdom Metazoa; phylum Chordata; class Aves; order Piciformes; family Picidae; genus Dryobates; species Dryobates pubescens. The sequence continues at coordinate 40,489,430 of NC_071619.1, read as the reverse complement.
CACCTCATGACTAGACCATGGCACCAAGTGCCACGTCCAATCCCCTCTTGAACACCTCCAGGGATGGTGACTCCACCACCTCCCTGGGCAGCACATCCCAATGGCGAACGACTCGCTCGGTGAAGAACTTCTCCTCACCTCCAGCCTAAACTTGCCTTGGTGCAGCTTGAGACTGTGTTCTCTTGTTCTGGTGCTGTTTGCTAGACAGAAGAGACCAACCCCCTCCTGGCTTCAGGTAGTTGTAGAGAGCAATGAGGTCTCCCCTGAGCCTCCTCTTCTCCAGGCTAAGCAACCCCAGCTCCCTCAGCCTCTCCTCACAGGGCTGTGCTCAAGGCCTCTCCCCAGCCTTGTTGCCCTTCTCTGGACACATTCAAGTGTCTCAGTGTCCTTCTTAAACTGAGATCCACATGAGGAAACGAAGTGCCCATCATGCATGCCCCGGGGGCAGGCGGTGGCTGGTGATGGGCAATGAGCTGCCCAGTGCTCATGGCTGGAAGATATCCATTGCTTTCCATCCTGATAGAGTCAGCTGGGACCGCACCTGTTGGACACCAGGAGGGGGCAAGGGGAGAGCTACTGTCCACCCTGGTCATGAGTGAAAGCTGGGGAGAGTGAGGAGGAAGCCAAACATGTGACACCTCCCAGCTCTGAGGGCATCTTGGCAGGAAGGGTTTGGCATGGATGTGAACTTACATATGGACTTGTGTGAACCTTTGTATGGACTTACCACATACTCATCCTGATGCCTTCTTCTAAGCACGCTGGTGTGTGCAGACAGAACTTCTTCAGACAGCTTTCCACTGGCTTTAAGGATGAGGGTGGAAGAGGGACAGTGGGAAGGCAAGCAAGCTCGCTGCAACACCTTCCCTCCCCTCCATACCCTCTTTGAACCCATCTTCCCTTTCTTCCTTCCCTGCTGCTCCCTGCAGGAGAGGCCTGTTCACATTGTGCAACTCCTGGGAGCTCCCTACCAGCCCTGTGGTTGTGGTATCTGCAGTGGCTGAGGTGCAGTTGTGCAAGCAGCTGATGCAGGCACATTAGTGGTGGGAGGAATCCGTGGCTGTGCAGACACCGATGGGCTCTCGTGAGGGAGGCTGGCAGTGTGTTGGGAAGCAGTGTGCTGCAAGCCAGCAAACACTACTGAAGAGGAACAACAGCTAATTTTGTGTGGGCAGAAGGTTCATGACATCTCACAGCCCATCTTGCCTGGGAACAGGACGGGAAGCAGCAGCTCAAGAGTTTCTGTGTACAATGGGAGAAAACAGGGCCTGGGCTGGCAGCCCCAGACACCGGTGCAGAGTGGCCACTGTTGGTGTCTATGCCTTTGGCAGCAGCATTCTTGGGAATGGGCTTGGGAATGGAACAGTCCCCTGAGAGGACCTCCCGTGGCACTCTGGGCTTCTGCTCTGACAATCCAGGAGCCCAGCATGCCTGTGAGACTGTCAGGCATGAGCATGTGAGCTGCCGAGATGTGCCTGCGGACCCTTAAGAGGAGCTGCTTCAGGGCTTGCTCTGGCAGGGAGCTGAGGTCACTGCCACCACCTCCCAGTCCACATTAAAATGTGCCCAGGAACAATGTGTGACAGCTTCACCAGCTGTGGTGGGAGCCATGCTTATGGGTCTGCCCAAGCTGGGGCTGTGCTGGAGGTGGGTTGCACTCAGCGAGGCCTCAGCTGTGCTGCTTTGTGCCATGCTGCCTGTTGTCTCCTCAGCTGGGGCTGCTCCACCTGCGTGGCTTGGCAGGTGGTCCTCTCTTCTTCAGTCTCTCATGCATGGAACATCCCATCACACACCTTTCTGTTTCCAGCCCCCTCTTTGGGTGTCTCCTGGGGCCAGGGGGCTGTCTCAGTGCTCTGCTCACCTCTGAACAACTGGACCCTCATATGTGCCACCAGGGACTGCTCAGTTTGCTTATGACCCGCAGGGTGCAGAGAAGCATCCCCCACTGGGACCTGTTGCCTCAGCCCAGAGGAAAATCCTGGGTCTCTTCTCCTCCCATCCCATGCTCCCCCTCCTTTGATGACTTTGCTCACCTGAATGTGCATCACTACTATGGTCATGTGCTTCACTGGTCTGTGTAGCTCTAGGTCTGTGGCTTACTCACCTTGACCTTCCTGCCAGCAGCTCTGCAGACATGCACCACAGGCACAGGGTGTGAAGGTGGTGAACTGTGTGGTAATGTCCTTCCTTTCTTTGGTTAGTAGATGGAGTGAGGTTCTCCTCCCTCTCTACTCTGTTCTGGTGAGGCCTCATCTGGAATACTGTGTCCAGTTCTGGGCCATTTCAGTTCAAGAGGGACAGGAAGCTACTAGAGAGAGTCCAGCACAGAGCCACAAAGATGATTAAGGGAGTGGAACATCTTCCTTACAAGGAGAGACTGAGGCAGCTGGGGCTCATAGCTTGGAGGAGACTGAAGGGTGACTTTGGTAATGTTTATAAAGATGCAAAGGGTGAGTGCCCAGAGGATGGAGCCAGGCTCTTCTTGGTGATGTCCAATGACAGGACAAGGGGCAATGGGTGGAAGCTGAGGCATAGGAAGTTCCATGTAAACATGAGGACAATTTTTGTCACTGTGATGGTGACAGAAGACTGGAGCAGGCTGCCCAGGGAGGTTGTGGAGTCTCCCTCTCTGGAGATATTCAAAACCTGCCTTGGTGTGTGCCCCTGCTCTGGTAGGTGACCCTGCCCTGGCAGAGGGGGTTGCACTGGCTGATCTCTCAAGGTCCCTTCCAGCCCCTAACTGTGATGCTGTGGTTCTTTTCTCCCCAGACAGCGTGAGTGCAGTGATTGTCGTCCTGGCTGCGGTGATCGTCCTGATCATCGGGTTTGGTGTCTTGGGTATGCAGCCGCTCAGGCTTCTTGTGGGGCGCTGAGTTTCTGGCCTGCCTCTGTGTCTCCATTCCCTGCATGGGCTAAGGTGTGATCTTGTGTGGAAATACCACCTGAGGCCCATGAATGAAGACTGGCTTTATAAAGCTTAGGTATCAGATGGCTGAGTTAGGAAACACAGAATGGTAGGGGTTGGAAGGCATCTCTGGAGTTCATCTAGTCCACTCCCATGCCAGAGCAGTTTCACCTAGAGCAGGATGCACAGGAACATGTCCAGGCAGGTTGTGAATGACTGCAGAGATGGAGACTCCACCACCTCTCTGGGCAGCCTGTTTCACTGCTCCACCACTCTCAAGGCAAAGAAATTCCTCCTCATGTTTAAATGGAACTTCCTCTGTCCAAGCTGTGCAAGATTTCACAGAGACCTTCAGTTCTGGCCTTTCTCAACGAGGTTTTGCTCTAGCCTGTGCTGCTGGAGATGTAGTGCTCTGGTAGCTGTAATTTCATTTGGCTTAGAAGCCAATGAATGGTGAATGGTGCCACATCCAGCTGGCAGCCAGGCACTAGTGGTGTGCCCCAGGGATCAGTGCTGGGCCCCATCCTCTTTAACATCTTTATTGATGATCTGGATGAGGGCATCAAGTCCATCATCAGTACATTTGCTGATGACACCAAGCTGGGGGCAGGAGTTGATCTGCTGGAGGGTAGAGAGGCTCTGCAGAGGGACCTGGACAGGCTGGGCAGATGGGCAGAGTCCAAGGGCAGGAGATTGAACACATCCAAGTGCCAGGTTCTGCACATTGGCCACAACAACCCCATGCAGTGCTACAGGCTGGGGTCAGAGTGGCTGAGAGCAGCCAGGCAGAGAGGGACCTGGGGGTGCTGGTTGATGGTGGACTGAACATGAGCCTGCAGTGTGCCCAGGTGGCCAAGAAGGCCAATGGCATCCTGGCCTGCATCAGGAACAGTGTGGCCAGCAGGAGCAGGGAGGTCATTCTGCCCCTGTACACTGCACTGGTTAGGACACACCTCGAGTCCTGTGTCCAGTTCTGGGCCCCTCAGTTTAGGAAGGATGTTGACTTGCTGGAAGGTGTCCAGAAAAGGGCAACAAGGTTGGTGAGGGGCTTGGAGCACAAGCCCTATGAGGAGAGGCTGAGGGAGCTGGGGTTGCTGAGCCTGGAGAGGAGGAGACTCAGGGGTGACCTTATTGCTCTCTACAACTACCTGAAGGGAAGTTGTAGTGAGGCAGAGGTTGGTCTCTTCTCCCAGGCAACCAGTACCAGAACAAGAGGACACAGTCTCAGGCTGCGTCAGGGGAGGTTTAGGCTGGAGGTTAGGAGGAAGTTTTACACAGAGAGAGTGATTGCCCACTGGAATGGGCTGCCTGAGGAGGTGGTGGGGTCGGCGTCACTGAGGCTTGACAGGATGCTTGGTTGTATGGTTTAGTTGATTGGGTGGTGTTGGTTGATAGGTTGGACACGATGATCTCGAAGGTCTCTTCCTACCTGGTTTATTCTATTCTATTCTATTCTCAACAAACACGTACAGAAAGTCCTGTATGCACTGTGCTGCTTCTCCCAGGTGGGAGGAGACAATGGTATTTATTGGGAAGTCAGGCAGCATCTGCCAGGATGAGGCACATTCCCCTGCTCCCTCAGAGGTGACAAAAATGCCTTGGCCCAAAGGCAGCCTCCTTGGGGTGTGCTGAGCGATGTCACTTAGGGAGAGGATGCACAGGGAGGAGGACCTGGCTATGGGTAGAAGGCAATTCTCAAGCTTCCTGGCTGGGGGCTTGACTTGAAAAACTGTGTCCCCAGGGCCACCCCTGGGAAAGTGCTGACTTCTCATAACCAGAAGAAAATGTTGTGGATTCCAGTAAGGGTGAAAGAGCAGCCCCTTCGCTGCCAGCATTAAGCCTTGCAGTCACACTCATAACTGAAGGTCCTGAGTAAGAAACAACACAAGAATCACACTCTTCTGGCAGCTGCAAGGAGAAAAACCCCTGGTACATAGAAGTAAGCAGGAAAACATCACACAAATTCTTCTCAAGTAAGAGGAGATACTTTTTGAAGCATGCTGCTTGAGGCCATGCCTTGAGTGCTACGTTCAGTTTTGGGGCCCTCACTACAAGAAGGACATTTAGTTGCTGGAGCAGGTCCAAAGAAGGACAACAAGATGGTAAAGAGTCTGAAGAACAGATCTTGTGAGGAGTGGCTGAGGGAACTGGGGTCGTTTAGTCTGGAGAAAAGGAGGCTGAGGGGAGACCTTCTTGCTCTCTGCAACTCCCTGAAAGGAGGTTGGAGCTGGATGGGTGTTGATCTTCCCATTAAGAGGTGATAGGATGAGAGGAAATAGCCTCACATTGCACCGGGGGAGGCTTAGATTGGCTATTAGAAGAAATTTCGTTACTGAAAGCATTCTCAAACCCTGAAATAGGCTCCCAGGGGAGGTGGCTGAATCCACATCCCTGGAGGTGTTTAAAAGATGCAGAGATGTGGTACTGAGGGACATGGTTTAGCACCAGCCTTGATAGAGATCAATAATGGTTGGACTTGATGATCTTAAAGGTCTTTTCCAACCAAAGTCATTCCATGGCTCTAAAGAAATGTTCCTGTGCTTTACCTTGGCATATAAGCCATGGAAGCTGACCTCTTCTAGCTGATAGCTGTTACTGTTGTGCTTGCGAGCTGCTGCTGCCTTTTTGGCCTCGGGCTTGGTGCTGTATGACAGCTGCAGGGTGGTCTGCCCTGCATCAGGAACAGTGTGGCCAGCAGGAGCAGGGAGGTCATTCTGCCCTGTACTCTGCACTGGTTAGGCCACACCTTGAGTCCTGTGTCCAGTTCTGGGCCTCTCAGTTTAGGAAAGATGTTGAGTTGCTGGAAGGTGTCCAGAGAAGGGCAACGAAGCTGGGAAGAGGCCTCAAGCACAAGCCTTATGAGGAGAGGCTGAGGGAGCTGGGGTTGCTTAGCCTGGAGAAGAGGAGGCTCAAGGGAGACCTTACTGCTCTCTACAACTACCTGAAGGGAGGTTGTAGCCAGGTGGGGGTTGGTCTCTTCTCCCAGGCAACCAGCACCAGAACAAGAGGACACAGTCTCAAGATGCAACAGGGGAAGTTTAGGCTGGAGATGAGGAGAAAGTTCTTCCCAGACAGGGAGACTGGCCATTGGAATGTGCTGCCCAGGGAGGTGGTGGAGTCACCATCCCTGGAGGTGTTCAAGAGGGGATTGGACATGGCACATGTCCATGTTAGTCAGGAGGTGTTGGGTGATAGGTTGGCCTTGATGATCTCTGAGGTCTTTTCCAACCTTATTGATTCTATGATTCCCAACACCTCCCTGCCTCACCTTTCTCACACTGCTGTGCTTTCCCTGTGCAGGCAAGCACTCCAGCAGCGTGATGACGCTGATGTCTCCCGGGAACATCGGCCAGCGCGGCGTCCTGGGCTGCACTTTCGAGCCCGACATCGGGCTGAGCAGCATTGCTGGAGCTGTTTAGCCTGGAGAAGAGGAGGCTCAGGGGAGACCTTATTGCTCTCTACAGCTACCTGAAGGGAGCTTGTAGCCAGGTGGGGGTTGGTCTCTTCTCCCAGGCACCCAGCACCAGAGCAAGAGGACACAGTCTCAAGCTGCACCAGGGGAGGTTTAGGCTGGGTGTTAGGAAGAAGTTCTTCCCAGACAGAGAGATTGGCCATTGGAATGTGCTGCCCAGGGAGGTGGTGGAGTCACCATCCCTGGAGGTGTTTAGGAAGAGACTGGATGAGGCACTTGGTGCCATGGTTTAGTTGATTAGATGGTGTTGGGTGATAGATTGGACTTGATGATCTCGAAGGTCTTTTCCAACCTGGTTAATTCTATTCTATTCTATTCTATTCTATTCTATTCTATTCTATTCTATTCTATTCTATTCTATTCTATTCTATTCTATTCTATTCTATTCTTCCCTCCCAAAGCTTTCAGCATTCCCAAGGTGCACATGGAGAACAGCAGCAGTGGGGACACCTTACAGTGCGAAGCACCACGCTGGTTCCCTCAACCTGCTGTGCACTGGACAGCCTGCAGCAACTCTGTCCAGCACCAGCACCAGCTACGAGCTGAACCCTGAAAACATCACTCTGAAAGTGGTTTCCTTTCTGCACAATGTTACTACTAATGTCACCTACACCTGTGTGATTGAGAACAACATTGCCAAGGCTACAGGCAACATCAAAGTGACAGGTAGAGTCTTAACACCACCCAGAGACCACAGGCTGGTGGGAGTGGAGGGTTTAAACAGGGCACCTGTGTGCATTGCAGGGTGCCTGCAGCACTGCCTCCCTTCTGCCAGTGTGCAGTTTCAGTCAAGGGAGGGACCAAAATCCATGGTTAACCCCAGCCTCTCTCTGAGTCCCTGGGGTGAAGAAAAGGGCAGACTCTTTGTTTGGTCCTGCCACCTCAAACGGTTTTCATGGTAACAATCACTTCCTGAGCTCAGGGATGGAACTGATTGGGAATAGGGGAGAGGAAGGAAGGGGAAGAGGGAGCAGAGGGCCACAACTCAAAACAATGTATTCACAGACAAGAACCATTTTGTTTGGAAAAGACCTTTAAGTTCATTAAGACCAACTATTATTTAACTCTACTGGGCCTGGTGCTAAACCATTTCCCTTAGCACCACATCCGTGTCTTTGAAACCCCTTCAGGGATGTAGATTCAACCACCTCCCTCAGCATCCCTTTACAGTGCTTGAGAGGCCTTTCAGTGGAGAAGTTTCTTTCCATACCCAAGCTATTCATTTGAATGTTGACCAAAAGCAAACCAATCAACAAACCCCCAAACTTCTGACCCTTTCTTTAGCCAGTTCAGCCTAGATCCCTTTTGTGTACCAAACCAGCAAGTCCCCTTAGCTGTTACGAAGGATAAACTCTGACATCAGCCCACCTCCTTTGTTTACAAGGCCAACTTATTCACAGGAAAGCAAACTTTCCAAAGAGCCTGGCTATCCTCTTCTGTGCTACATGAGAGGGGACAAAGCTCTTCTACAGTGGTGGTGAATGGTGCCACATCCAGCTGGTGGCCAGTCACCAGTGGCGTCCCCCAGGGATCGGTGCTGGGCCCCATCCTCTTTAACATCTTCATTGATGATATGGATGAGGGGGTTGAGTCAGTTTGCAGATGACACCAAGTTGGGAACAGATGTTAGTCAGTTAGAAGGTAGAAAGGCTCTGCAGAGGGACCTCGACCGACTGGACAGATGGGCAGAGTCCAATGGGATGGCATTTAACAAGTCCAAGTGCCAGGTGCTGCACTTTGGCCATGGCAACCCCATGCAGAGCTACAGGCTGGGGTCAGAGTGGCTGGAGAGCTGCCAAACAGAGAGGGACCTGGAGGTGATGATTGACAGCTGCCTAAACATGAGCCAGCAGTGTGCCCAGGTGGCCAAGAAGGCCAATGGCATCCTGGCCTGTATTAGGAATAGTGTGGCCAGCAGGAGCAGGGAGGTCATTGTGCCCCTGTACTCTGCATTGGTTAGGCCACACCTTGAGTCCTGGGCCCCTCAGTTTAAGAAGGACATTGAGACACTTGAACGTGTCCAGAGAAGGGCAACAAGGCTGGGGAGAGGCCTTGAGCACAGCCCTGTGAGGAGAGGCTGAGGGAGCTGGGGTTGCTTAGCCTGGAGAAGGGAAGGCTCAGGGGTGACCTCATTGCCCTCTACAACTACCTGAAAGGTGGTTGTAGACAGGAAGGGGTTGGTCTCTTCTCCCAGGCAACCAGCACCAGAACAAGGGGACACAGTCTCAAGCTGTGCCAGGGGAGGTTTAGACTCGAAGTGAGGAGAAAGTTCTTCACTGAGCGAGTCGTTCGTCATTGGGATGTGCTGCCCAGGGAGGTGGTGGAGTCACCGTCCCTGGAGGTGTTCAAGGGGAGGTTGGACGTGGCACTTGGTGCCATGGTCTAGTTGTGAGGTCTGTTGGGACAGGTTGGACTTGATGATCCTTGGGGTCTCTTCCAACCTTAGTTACACTGTGATACTGTGATACAGCAGTGGGTCTTCAGCATAAGAGGCAGGGGCTGTCTTTATCAATGGGTAGGAATAAATACACACACTCATTTTGCCTTCCTTGCTGTCTTCCCCATTCTGAGAGCCTCTCACTCTTCTGCTAGATTTCAGCATTACAAGGAGGACCAACTTGCAGCTGGTGAACCTGAAAGCAAAGTCAATGTCTTACTCCCTTCCAGCTTATCACTGGACACTTCTGCTTCCCCTGTATCTGCTGTTGAGATAAAGTCTCTATAAAACAACCAGAAACACTGCTGGACCTGGAGGTAAGCTTGGAAATGAAAACTCTGAAGTATATATGCTCAGTATAAGCAGATTCAGACCATCTGTCTGAGTTTGGTTACAGAAGCAGACCAAGCTTGCCAGAGTGGGACAACATGTCTTTTTCTTGTACCTATCCTTTCCCCACCTCCAGCTTTAGGCAGGACACATGGCTTGTCCCTCCCACAGGCTCCCTGATGGCTTCTTTCTGCAACCTTATTCTCTTACACCATCAACTGTTACCTCTTACTTGCCCCCTCATTCTCTTTTTCTTCCCCCCTCAGCTTTCTGACCCAAAAGCTAGACATCTTGTTACTCTTACAATCATAGAATCAATAAGGTTGGAAAAGACCTCAGAGATCCTCAAGTCCAACCTATCACCCAACACCTCATGACTACAAAGCCATGGCTTCAAGTGCCACATCCAGTCCCCTCTTGAACACCTCCAGGGATGGTGACTCCACCACCTCCCTGGGCAGCACATTCCAATGGCCAGTCTCTCTTTCTCCTCACCTCAAGCTTAAATTTCCCCTGGCACAGTTTGTGTCTTGTGCACCCTCTGTTATAGTTCATGGCTGCAAAGCAGTGTGGGCTTCTTCCCCTCCCTTTCCACGAGGCCTGTACAAGCCTTGCTTGCACTCACGTTACTCTGACAACTACACAGCACAGCGCCTTCAGTACATAGCACCTGCTATGGACACATTGAAGAGGGCTAGAGGGAGCTGCCAAAAGGAGCAATCCCACTTGGACCTGAGATGAGGAAGGTGGTAGACAGTCAAAGCACAGACAACTGCCTTTAGCATTCACTGGCTTTGGCTGGTAGGCTCTAGATGTAAACTGGAGATGAGGAGAGAAGCTACAGTAATCAGCTGAAAGGAACATCTCTGTCTTTCTGTGTGGAACAGTTACTCCAGCTACCCTGGTGGCAGGATATGCTTTGAGCTTTCCTCCCTCTTGGGCTGAGAACTTTAAGAACCCTTCTCAGTTCCAGAGCTCACAGTAGCACAAACATGAAGTCAGCTGGATTATTATTTCTTACCCATGCCAACAGTAGGATATTTTGTTTGGCTTCAGCGAGGGAGACAGGAAATGATAAGGGGATTTACATAACTAAAGGAAAACCTCTGGTCACAAGAATAAAATGTGTTCTCTTGTCTGAAGTAAGCCAGGAGCCAGAATTCTGATAAGGGGCAGAAGCTCAGAGGCACAACAGGAAAAGGGTTTCCTGTAGTACAGCTGAGAACTGATCCTTCAAACTCAGAGTGCTAAAAGCAAACGCATTTTTGATCTCACATCACAGTCAACATTCTCCTCAGGCTGAGAGACTCATTTTGGGGCATTTTGTTGGGAAGGCTTAGCAAAATCTTTCCTATTATACCAAAAGCACCTACAGAAAAAAAGGAGAACAGAAAAAAGAAGCCTGTCACTTGTGTAGACCTTTGCTTTAAGCTGGTTTGGCTCAGAGCCTGCATGGTGCCCTGTCAGGTCTCGTGCCACTCCTGCTTTGTTCTTAGAAGCAGCCAGCAGGCCTGGAGAGGGAAGATACTTTCTATGTGCTCAAGAAAATCACCACTTGAAGTTTAATACAAGGCATGGAGTGAAAGGGGAAGGGGCAGGGGAAGCTCTGAACAAGCCAAACCAAAACCAGAGCAGCTGTTCAAATACCCTGTCTGCACACAAAGTACAGTGGAAAGCAATTGTGCATGGGCTGTACTGGCCCACAGTACAAGACAAATAATGGGGGTGTTGTGTTGCCAAAAAGCAAGTGGAGAACACCTGGCCATCACTGCAAGCAGAGGAGAGCAATCTCTTCCAATGGTGAGCTCCTCTCTGTTTTATTGGTTGGTGTGCCATGCCACCATGGACATGGCATTGCCACGGGCAGATGACAGTGCAGTCATCCCCTTGCTCAGCAGGAACAGACAGGCAGCTTGTGTTTGTGCCACAGTTTGCTGCTCTACATAACTGTTCAGGCCCCTGGTTAAGCTGCAAAACAGTGCCTGCCTAGGCCTGTGCTTGAGTAGCAAGGTTTGGTTTCCAAACAGTGACTTTTTCACCTTCCTCCTCAGCTGGCTTAGGACCACCAGCCCTTGTGGCAACTCTTCAGTCTCACAGGAAGACAGTGGATGATCTGCCAAATGCCTGGCTCTGCTTCACAAACCAAGGATCTATGCTCTGCCCTGAAAGTAAACCCCAATACTAAACCAGACATGGTGTCATTTAAACTGAGTTGTAATAGCTTTATTTAGTAGATACTACCACATAAAATACACACACTGTGTGCCCTGGGCCCAAAGCAATCCCTGTCATGTAGGAAATAACCAAACATCTCCGTGTCAAAATGTAGCCCAGTCTCCCTGCTGGCAATGGTGCAGAATGACCATTCAGAGTTCCACCAGTCACAGCAGCTTCTTGCTGGCACCCTTTCCCCTGTGGTCACAGGCTGGTGGGTGCTCCTACAGGAAAGGAGGTTAAACAAAAAGCTCCCAATTCCAGGAGGTATTTCCCTAATTCCTCTCGTGCTGGGAGAGATGTTAGGCAGTGGCTCCCCCTCAGCAGCGACTTGATGTCCTGCTCATCCTCTGGCTGCTCAAGATGTTGTGTTTCACTTCCTCCACATTCAGGCACAGCAGGCTTGGTCGAGGTCTCATTTGTGACACAAATTCCACTTCACTGCACCGAAAATTTCTTAGCTGCAGTGGAGCTGAAGGGGAAAGATAGAACCCATCAGAACTCAGCACAGGCTCCTGCTCTCTCCTAGCACACAGCTGTAGGTGTTCCTGGGGGAGGGAAGGCCTTGCAGCAGCTGCTTGGCATCTGCTAAACCTCAGAGGACAGAATGATTAATGAATCCAGGATGTAAGCTGATGAAGGCATTTGGCCAGCATCCCTCCAGCTTAAGGGAGACAGCCATTCTCTGCTGTGAAATGCTGCAAACTGTGCTGCTGACAGGGCTGATGTGTTGGGCTTCATATCTTTTCTCATTATCAGCAAACTGGCCTTATAGGCAGCATTATATGATATCCAAAAGAGGTTTCCACAGCAGAGCATCCTCCAGGGAGCTCAACAAATCAAGCCCTGCAGCACCTGGACACATACTCAAGTGCTAGTGTTAGCACAAGCAGCCAACATCCCCTTAATGCAGCAACTGTGCGCTTGTGGCAGCTTGAGCTCAGGTATCAGCATCCATGAAGTCAAAACCTCTTTGCCACTTTAAATTCTGTAGAAATGGTGAGGATTTCCAGGCTGAGTCTCCCAACCCTGCCTAAAGTCAAAACCCACTTGATTTGAGAGGCCTGCACAGTAGCTGTGTCTGGCCAGAATCCCATGGGAACCATGCTCTTTAAAACACCTCTGTGCTGCTGAGTAATGTAGAAAAATGTTGCTGCAGATAGTGATTTTCACAATACTGTTTCTGTATTTTCCTGAGTGTGGGTCTGCTAAGAAATAGAATACAGAATTAACCAGGTTGGAAAAGACCTTTGAGCTCCACACTACAGAACCCACAATTCAGAGATCTCGCTGTGTGCACAGTGAGGGCAGCTCTCCTTCCCCGCTCCAGCGAGACAGCTTCTCCCTTCCTTCCCCCACTGAGTATGAGAAAAGCCAACAGTGCTTTGCTCACCAGGCTGCAGGATCCTGGAGGGCTTCCTGTCCAGGCTGAAATCCAGCAGGATAGGGCGACAGATAAGAGGGCTCCTGCACAGGCTCCTTAGGTAGCAAGCAACGAGATCCTCAGGTTCCTCTGCACACTGAGGAAGCAAAGGGTGTGTTTCCAGTGAATGTGAAGAAGGCAGGGAGCTATTGGACCTACTGGATCACCCACAGCAAAGGAAAATCCAGCCCAGCATGCTGCGATTGCTACTGGAACAACTCACTCACCCCCGTGCCAGTAGCTTCCCCGTGCTGAATGGACACACTGCCCCTTCTCTGCACACACTTCAGCAGAGCTTCCCACTCGAGAATGCTCAGGCCCAGGATCGCTGCCACATGCTGGTTCCTGCACAGCACCAAAGCTTCACCTGTTCCGTCCTCCACCAGCACCCTATGGAGAGAGCAGGCAGATCAGGACGCAGAGGGAGGTCAGGACAATGCCCCTGGCTCCCTCACGAGGGTCACATCCCAACAATGAATCTCAGGAAAGGGAGAGGGGGGTTTGCTCACGTCCAGGAAGACAAGACAATTCTGACTTCTATATCTGCTACTCTGTCTACATCCTATCCTTGATCTGATTTCCCCCCTCACCTCTGTGGTGTAATTTGTTCCCTCCTGTCCACCTCTTCCCATACCCAGTCTCTGCAGTGCTTACCGTGCACTGGCCTGCCTCACTCCTGTGTGTGATGGACATGCTGGACTGTGCCGAGTGCACCTGCCCTGGAGGAAGAGGGAAGTTACAGATATGTATAGGTGGGTATGAGAGAGAGAGAGAGAAGGGGAAAGGCTACTGCTTCTTTTTACCCTCCCCTAATCAACCATACCAAGAGTTAAAAGAACTTCACAGCACTTCTGGTAAGTGTCTTGGGTGAAGTTTATATGGGAAGAAAAATCACCGGCTACAAGGTGCTGAACCCCCAACAGCAATGAAGATGGGAAAAGCAGAGCATTAACAGAGTAGTAATCTGCCCTTCCATGCTCTCATTTCACCTCCAGTCCTAGATCCAGCCTGACAGGTATCACACATGCATTTCTAATCAGTTGTCACTTTGACCCCTTTCTAATAGACACATTCTTTTCAGGCACTGGAAAAAGAGGTTTTGGATTTGGGACAGGAACTCGTATGTCTTCTACATGGTAGCATGGGATCTATCAGAGTAGAAAATCTGCAAGGCTCCTCACAAATTATCTCTGTGGAAGCTTGAATACCTCTTTGAAGATGCTGTTGCAAAGTGAGCAAACCCATTGTATGGACAGAACCAGTACACAGGACAGGTGGCATAAAATCTGTGCCCGGGGTAGGCTCTGCAGGTGAGGCTGCAAGCTGGACAGGAATACGAATGAGGGGGGTGAGGCTTCCCTTGCAGGCCTGGAAGAAATAGCAATGTGACAAGCTTGGACCATAGGAACTTCTCTTGTTTCTCTAAGGTGGGAACAGACCCTGGGCTCACCTGGAAGAAAGATGTAGGTAAGAAGCTGGCAGAGATATGATGCTCACACAGCTGGAGGCAATGTAGGTGCAATAAACATTATGGAATCTGCAATACGAAAGAGTAAATGTCAGATAGAGCTCCTAGAAACCAAACTGCTCAGTTTTCTTGGGATGGCTGGGTGGGAAAATAATTTGTAGTAAGGGACTGGGAGACACAAAAGCATGGAAAAGGGATGAGGAATGTCCACATGAGAGAAAGGATGCAGAATTAGTTTCAAAGACAGCAAGAGGGCTCTGAGCTGTGGCCTACATCAAGGCTCTAAAGACAGGGGTACCTTGAGATTTTACGTTCCAAGTTCTGGAAGAGGATCTTGGCTCCAGGTAGCAAACCCCAGAGATGCTGCAGATAGGTGGAAGCAATGTAGATGTCCATCAAAACATGGGAGTCTGAAGCAACTGAGACACTGAGCTTCACGCTGTGATCGCTGGCTAGTAGTCTCCCTATGGCGGCACAAAACCACACACACCGTGAGCTCACTCACTGAGCTGGACCTGCTAGAGGTGTTTTTCCCTCCCATCACATCAGATTTTCCAAGTGTAGTATTCTCATTCCAATCCCCAAGACACATGGCAGTGTACAGCCTCCCAGCCCTCTGGCATGCAATAGGATGCAGCATCTTGGCATAGTTCCACTGTTCACAGATACAGGAGCTCCTTTAGCCAAGTGCACGGTCTCTCTGAAACAGGAGGAAGCAAGAATCAACCTGTTGTTGCCTTGCAGGCTGTCACAATCTTACCCTTCTGCTTTTGGAGGCCAGCAGTCACACATGGCTTCTCATTCTTGGAAGAAGCACACAAGGTCCTCTCCACTATCTCACCAGCAAAAGAAACAAGAGAACCTCTGAAACTGAAAGCAGACCAGGATTTCTGTCCAGCCTGAAGACAAAGGGAGAAGCAGGCTGCCTGACTTCAAGACTGCCACAAAGGACACTGTGGAGTGCTGCTGCTTGAGCCTGGTTTCAGGGGAACCTGCTCTTGAGCAACTGAATCTGGATTGAGGGCAGCTTGCTGCAGCCTACCCCAACCAGGGACAAGAGTTGCCTTTAACCCACTTGCTGTTTCTTGCAGTGAAGAAGGGAGAGGCAGTGCAGCCTTCCTTTCTGCTTAACTTGTAACTCCTTTTCTTAGTTAGAGGAAGAGGCCAGCCCAATAAAAACTCAGTTTTCTGAGTGAAGACTTCATTGTGCATGCACACCACCTCACATTGAACATGCCTTGAAGAGAAATGCTTCTGACCCTCGGATCTGAGCAAGTTACACTCAAACAATCAAAAAGCAACAGAAGTATCACATGTTTAGGTGCACTTTCCTTGCACTTCCCTAGCTCCACTTCTGACAGGAATTTAGAAGAGACCTTTGGGAATTGGTCTACACCAGCAGGAGCTCAATTTTTTTCTGGACACCATTTTGCAGCCTTGTCACCTGAAATCCCTTTAGCTTTGATACATGGGATGGGGGCAATCTGCTCTGCTTGCACCTGGAAAGATTTCCAAGCTAGATTCCTACAGCAGATAATTCATCACTGTTCAACATGGTGCTGCCTCCAAGAAAGGTCACCATAGACCCATCTCCTAAGACACAATGACATGCAGTTTGGGGCAGTCCAACGTACCTGTTGCTAAGTATTTCTGGAATGGAGGAAATTCTCTGGTCCATGCCTGTCAGCACTGATCTGGCTGCCAGCTAGAAGTGGGGGGAGACACGGCCTCAGGAGGATTGCAGTTTAAAGCTGTTCCAAGCCAGAGCAGTGAAGACATACTCTGCATGCTTAAGAGCTACGTCAAGCAACTGATGCTTCCTCCTCAGATTAGTTCTGAGCCAGGAAAATGTGAAGCCCAGCAGCAGTCTCTGACAGAGCTTAGAGCAGAACAGTCTCATCAACAAGATATGCTGTGTTGATCATTTTCTGAGCTAGTTCTGAAGAGATGTACAAGTCTCCTGTGAAAGCCTGAAGCAATAAGGCACTGCATACCTGGTGCTCAGTCAGTCTGGAGATCCATGTCTCATGCTTTAAGTGCCAAGTATCTTGGACAAGCAGGCACATGGGGCAGGATGACCTGCTGAGGAACTTTGGTGGCACAGATGGAAGAGAGAGCTTGTCAAACACTTCCAAGTCCTGAGAGAAGAGCAGTAAGGTAAGAAAGAAGCCTATTAAAGGATGGAGACAAAAGCTATACAGGGAAAGGAAGGGCAGGAGTTTAAAGTGGTTTAAAGAAAAACAAAAACTCCACTGAACTCAGAGCTATGAGAATTTCAGCCAAAGAACTGAAGCAGTTCCTTGGCAATCTGGATGGGAATTCAAAGCCTCCAAAAAAGCTTAGTCACCCTTTGACTCCTCAACTCCCCCACACAGTTAAAGATTCCAAGAGGAAACAGCCTCTCTCTTACCGAGCAGCAGGGCACAATGAAGCGATACAGCCCATCCCGGTGCAGGAATGGATACCATTGTAGAGACTTCCCCATGAAGAGCAGCAGTGCCTGGCAGGGGAGGAGAGGGAAGAGAGGGAAAAGGTGATGAGAAACAATAGAGAAAAGGTAGTAAATGAAAAACACAGCAAGATGAGAGCAAGCCCAGCAGAGGATGTCTTGACTGAGAAAGAAGGTTATCGAGGTTATCCTCTCTTAAGAAGGTAACATTTACAGGAAGGTGACAGAGAGATGACTCCCTTGAAGAAGCACAAAGAGGTTGCCTGCATAAACATGCATCTGTATCCAACACAAAAATCACTTTCCCAAGGATTTGGAATCTAGATGCTTAATTATCACACAGACTCCCTGAGGAGCCAGCTCCCAGCCTTACCAACCCCCACATGCCCCAAAGCTGCCTTCTGCCTCACTTCTTGCCGTGTCATGCCCTCTCCTCCCTCACAGCTGGTCTCCTCCAGCTCTGCTAGAGCCTCAGTTTCTCCGAGGTGGCTCCAGAGCCGAGGTCTGCCCAGCCACAGCACTGTGGCTTGGAAACTGTGCTGCAGCTTCTGTCCTCCTCCATCCTCTGTGGAGAGTTGGTAGTTGCGTAACATCAGACCCTCCTTCTGGGTAACAACGAACAGGCGAGACACGCAGCCTGCTCCTCCAGGGCCGCTCTGGCCCCCCTGACAGTTCTCAGCTCGGAGACTTTCTGGCTTAGGATCCTCCAATTTCAGCACTTTTGCCTCTGGGATTTCCAGCTCAGATGTTAAGCTGCCATCATCCTTCTTGCTCAAAGAGGAGCTGTTTCCACTCCTGAGGCCTTTCTGGATTTTTTCTTCAGCAGCATGGAGAACTTGAACATCCTCAAAGTAGAACTGCACATAAACACTGAAACGACAAATGGCAGCAGTGAAACTCCCTGTACCTGACACATGGCTCTCCCAAACAAAAACTCCTGGTGAGTGCCCCACAGGTACTCAGCAGGAGCAGCAGAAAGGGTGAAGGAGAGTGCAGCTGAACAGGCTGGGTGCATGCTGAACAAAATGGACATGGTAGGTTTATGGCTGATTACAACCTCCTTTTCTGACAATAGCACAGGGCAGTTGCTTTGGCACTGAAATACTACGCTGATAAGCAGTTTTACCATCACCCAGCATAGTTGTGGAACTGGAGGAGTGATGATTTTACTCGTGCCCTGAATAAAGGGACTCACCTGGTTTTTTTCTCCCTCACATACTCCAGATTTGCCAGGTGCTCCCAGGAGGGGAAATCAGTCTGAAGGAATCTCTCCACTACGACCTGGTAGTTTTCCACCTGCAAAAGTGATCCTGCAAACACATCAGAGAAAGGAGCTGGGCTAATAAAGAGAGAACATAAAAGCAGTAAGCTCAGTTTCTTCATTTCAAGGTCACAAGGCCAATTAGTGACAGTTCAGCATCTCCATACAAAGTCTCCTCTTCTTTGTTTCAGAGCTGGATGGTAAAACAGAAAGCTCAGCACCCTCAAATTTTGCTCAGTGGTACATACCTTGGAGAGCTGTCTGAGCAAAGGGGCTACCATCCTTATGGCATATCACACAGGCAAGTGTGCTGCTCTTGTCTTGCAGCTGGAGGGAACCGCTTCTGGAGGAGACTCTCAGCACACCCAGTAGTATCTGCAACAGAAAGGAAGGCGCAGAGAGCATCAAACACTTCCCATCTCAGAAGGCCATAAATCAGCTCAAATTCAGCCTGTATTCAGTACACCACAGTGAGAAAAGCAGTGTCATTCCCTAACATGGGAACAGGCATGCATCAGACAGGGTGCTGGAAGGCATGGGGAGAACTGGGAACTCTGAGCCCAGACAGTAAAGGGGATAAAGCACTCACCAGTCGGGGCTGGAAACATCCTGGTGAGAATGTGCAGTAGGACCAGGCCAGTGCGCGATTCAGCTCTTGGGTGCCCATGTGCTGAGCCTCCAAGGGGGAGAGCAGCTGTGATGGGCTGAAGCCTTCCCAGCTCTTCTGTTCTGCCAAATGGCAAAGTGCTGACAGAGATGGGGCCTGGCATGGGGGGTTGAGGGGCAAATACTAAGAAGAGTGAATGAAAAGAAAGAAAGAAAGAATTAATCAGTGAAGTTCCTTCCCAGAAGCTAAACAGGAAACAGCTTGCAGAGAATAGGATAGCCTAGACTAGATTAGGATAGCCTAGACTAGATTAGGATAGCCTAGACTAGATTAGGATAGCCTAGACTAGAATAGCATAGCATAGACTAGAATAGCATAGACTAGATTAGGATAGCATAGACTAGGATAGCATAGACTAGCATAGCATAGACTAGATTAGAATAGCATAGACTAGATTAGAATAGCATAGACTAGATTAGGATAGCATAGACTAGAATAGCATAGACTAGATTAGGATAACATAGACTAGATTAGGATAGCATAGACTAGAATAGCATAGACTAGATTAGGATAGCATAGACTAGATTAGAATAGCATAGACTAGATTAGAATAGCATAGACTAGATTAGGATAGCATAGACTAGATTAGGATAGCATAGACTAGAATAGCATAGACTAGATTAGAATAGCATAGACTAGATTAGAATAGCATAGACTAGATTAGGATAGCATAGACTAGAATAGCATAGACTAGATTAGGATAGCATAGACTAGATTAGAATAGCATAGACTAGATTAGAATAGCATAGACTAGATTAGGATAGCATAGACTAGATTAGAATAGCATAGACTAGATTAGGATAGCATAGACTAGAATAGCATAGACTAGATTAGAATAGCATAGACTAGATTAGAATAGCATAGACTAGATTAGGATAGCATAGACTAGATTAGAATAGCATAGACTAGATTAGAATAGCATAGACTAGATTAGAATAGCATAGACTAGATTAGGATAGCATAGACTAGAATAGCATAGACTAGATTAGAATAGCATAGACTAGATTAGAATAGCATAGACTAGATTAGGATAGCATAGACTAGAATAGCATAGACTAGATTAGGATAGCATAGACTAGATTAGAATAGCATAGACTAGATTAGAATAGCATAGACTAGATTAGGATAGCATAGACTAGAATAGCATAGACTAGATTAGAATAGCATAGACTAGATTAGAATAGCATAGACTAGATTAGAATAGCATAGACTAGATTAGAATAGCATAGACTAGATTAGAATAGCATAGACTAGATTAGAATAGCATAGACTAGATTAGAATAGCATAGACTAGATTAGAATAGCATAGACTAGCATAGCATAGCATAGCATAGACTAGCATAGCATAGCATAGCATAGACTAGCATAGCATAGCATAGCATAGACTAGCATAGCATAGACCAGGTTAGAAGAGACCTTCAAGATCATTGCGTCCAGGCTATCATCCAACACCACCTAATCAACTAAACCATGGCACCAAGCACCCCATCAAGTCTCCTCCTGAACACCTCCAGTGATGGTGACTCCACCACCTCCCCAGGCAGCACATTCCAATGGGCAATCACTCTCTCTGTGTAGAACTTCTTCCTAACCTCCAGCCTAAACCTCCCCTGGCACAGCTTGAGACTGTGTCCTCTTGTTCTGGTGCTGCTTGCCTAGGAGAAGAGACCAACCTCCGCCTGTCTACAACCTCCCTTGAGGTAGCTGTAGAGAGCAATAAGGTCACCCCTGAGCCTCCTCTTCTCCAGGCTAAGCAACCCCAGCTCCCTCAGCCTCTCCTCACAGGGGTTGTGCAGAGCATTTACTCACCTTCTGCAGGGGACACTGGTGTGTTTTCCCTAGAATTTCATCATAAATATCTCTTGCTTGCTCTCCAGCTGGCACCACAGCTTGCAGGAGGGGCTCAAGAAACTTCTCAGCAGCTCCTGGGCGTCTGTGCCTAGAGCCAAGCAGCAGTCGAAGGCGCCCAAAGAAACAAGAAAATCTGGGGGAAAAAAGAATCCCAATAATGAACAGCTTCAGCAGTCCTCCCTTGGGAGTGAGCTTCCATCTCAGCCCCTGGGCTCGCTCGGCGGCACCAGCCGCACGCGCCCCCGCGCTCTTTGGTCAGTAGGTCCCGTGGCCAGGGATGGGCAGGGTGGTGACTCATAGCAATAATTCCTTCCAAAAATCAGTGTTGACCCAGACTGGGGTGGAACACGAGCAGGTAGGTGTGCAGGCATCTGGCTGCAGAGAGTGCTGGAGCCTGGCCCTTCAGATGCAGGGTAGTGGGGACAACTCCTGCATTTAGGTGTGAGCAGATCGACTATCTGCTTAACCTGGTGGCCAGACTGAAGGACGAAGCTGCTAGACTAAGAGCTGTAAGGGAATGTGTGGAGGGTTGAGAGAAGGCCTAGCTCTCCCTCCCCCACAGAGAAAGAGAGCACAGCTAGCCCAGTTGGAGAAGCAAAGCTATATTCACAAGCAATATGGAATGCAGGTTGTATATATCACAGTATCACAGTATCACAGTAACTAAGGTTGGAAGAGACCCCAAGGATCATCAAGTCCAACCTGTCCCAACAGACCTCACGACTAGACCATGGCACCAAGTGCCACGTCCAATCTCCCCTTGAACACCTCCAGGGATGGCGACTCCACCACCTCCCTGGGCAGCACATCCCAATGACGAATGACTCGCTCAGTGAAGAACTTTTTCCTCACCTCGAGTCTAAACCTCCCCTGGCACAACTTGAGACTGTGTCCCCTTGTTCTGGTGCTGCTTGCCTGGGAGAAGAGACCAACCCCCTCCTGTCTACAACCACCTTTCAGGTAGTTGTAGAGGGCAATGAGGTTGCCTCTGATCCTTCTCTTCTCCAGGCTAAGCAACCCCAGCTCCCTCAGCCTCTCCTCACAGGGCTGTGCTCAAGGCCTCTCCCCAGCCTTGTTGCCCTTCTCTGGACACCTTCAAGTGTCTCGATGTCCTTCCTAAACTGAGGGGCCCAGAACTGGACACAGTACTCAAGGTATACAGTATTTTAGAATACACATACAGAAATACACAGCAAAGAAGCTAATCAGAACAAAACTCCCTCCTCTGGACAGAGGAGGGCTCCCCCCCTGTGCCCCCTCTCTCCCCCTACCCCACTTTTTCCCCAAAAAGGGTTAGAGAGAGAAAAGGCAGTTATTAAGGAGGAAAATTCTTATTAGGCTTCAAAGTGCATGCAGGATTAATGCTTCTCTGGTATTCAAGGTCAAAACTCCAGCTAGCTGCTCAGAAGCAGACAGGCTGGAAAGGGATAACAGAGTGGAACTGAGAAAGATTCCAACTGCACTAAAACTTGAAGTTGCATTCTACCAATCTACCAAGGAAATTCATTTAGACCTATCTTGTTTTCGTTGTTATTCTCAAACATTCAGCCAGAGTGCTCCAGCAAATGTCCCATTCTTAAAGGCACAGCCTCAAATGGTCACAGAATGTAGAAGGGAGATGAACTTGAGTCAGGCTGTGCAGGCTCCCCCAGCAGAGGCTGGCTATCCAAAAAGCAGAGGGGAATGGACGCAGGTTCCTCTCAAAAGATGCAAGGTTAAAGCTCCTTGCCTCCCATCACCTTCCCCACTGCCCTTGGAAAGCAAGTATGGGGCACTGGAGGTTGAGGGTGAGGGGATTCTGATGCTGGAAGACACACCATCTGGGGTTTGCCCTGAGGCTAAACAGCCTAAGGTTAAAAAGCCTTCCCCCGGCATCAGAACAAGAGGACACAGTCTCAAGCTGTGCCAGGGGAGGTTTAGGCTGGAGGTTAGGAAGAAATTCTACACAGAGAGAGTGATTGCCCATTGGAATGTGCTGCACAGGGAGGTGGTGAAGTCACCATCCCTGGAGCTGTTCAGGAGGAGACTTGATAGGGTGCTTGGTGCCATGGGTTAGTTGATTAGGTGGTGTTGGATGATAGGTTGGACTGGATGATCTCAAAGGTCTCTTCCAACCTGGTCTATTCAATTCAATGCAATGCAATTCTACCTAATTTCAGGATACTTTCTGCTTGTAAGGAGTGAATGTGCTGTGTGGGACAAGAACTAAGGAGAGCACAGAAAAAAACCTGTGGCAGTGTGAAAGTTGAGTCCTCCCACCACATAAGGCACAGCTAGACTCAGTCAGAGAGGTGAAGGGAAAGCTGTATTTTACAAGCAGAATGGAGTGCAATGAGTATATACACAACACACAGTATTTACAGTATCTACAGAAATATACAGGAAAGAATGTGACAGAGAAACACCCCCCTGAGGAGAATGCCCCCCAGGTTCCCCCAAAACCCCTCTCTCTCTTCCCCCCTTTCTTGTCCAAGGCTAATGGGATGGAAAAAGGGTTAAAAGAGAAATGGATGTTAAGGGAAATTTTGTTAGTGCAAAGCAGTTGCTAGAGAAGTTAGTTTTCTTATCTCAAAAGCTTCAATCCAAGGTCAGCAGCATGCACCCCAGCCAAGAACAGAAGAGAAAAGCAGAACAGAATGAACTTAGACTGAGTTCTTAAAGCCACATTTCTATTGCTCTATCAAGGAAATTTGTTTACAATTATCATAGAATCAGACAGGGTTGGAAGGGACCACAAGGATCATCCAGTTCCAACCCCCCTGCCATGGGCAGGGACACCCCACACTAGATCAGGCTGGCCACAGCCTCATCCAGCCTGGGCTTAAACACCTCCAGGGACGGGGCCCCAACCACCTCCCTGGACAACCCATTCCAGGGCTTCACCACTCTCATGGGGAAGAACTTCCTCCTCACCTCCAGCCTCAATCTCCCCACCGCCAGCTTCATTCCATTCCCCCTAGTCCTATCACTACCTGAGACCCTGAGAAGTCCCTCCCCAGCCTTCTTGTAGCCCCCTTCAGATACTGGAAGGCCACAGTGAGGTCACCTGGGAGCCTTCTCTTCTCCAGACTGAACAGCCCCAACTCCTTCAGTCTGTCCTCACAGGAGAGGTGCTCCAGCCCTCTGCTCATCCTCGTGGCCCTTCTCTGGACACCTTCCAGCACCTCCAGATCCCTCCTGTAATAGGGGCTTCAAAACTGGACACAGTACTCCGGGTGGGGTCTCAGCAGAGCTGAGCAGAGGGGGAGAATCACCTCCCTTGCCCTGCTGGCCACACTTCTCTTGCTGCAGCCCAGGATCTGATTGGCTTTCTGGGCTGCAAGTGCTCACTGCTGGCTCATGTTGAGCTTCTCCTCCACCAGCACCCCCAGGTCCTTTTCTTCAGGGCTGCTCTCAAGCCAGTCCCTGCCCACCCTGTATCAGTGCTTGGGATTGCCCTGACTGAGATGTAGGACCTTGCATTTGGTCTGGTTGAACCTCATGAGGTTGTCATGGGCCCAGCTCTGCAGCCTGTCAAGGTCCCTCTGGATGGATCCCTTCCCTCCAGCTGTCTGCTGCACCACATCAGCAAACCTGCTGAGGGTGCACTCAATGCCACTGTCCATGTCATCAACTAACATGTTAAACAAGCCTGGTCCCAGTACTTATCCCTGAGGAACTCCACTTGTCCCTGGCCTCCACCTGGACATGGACCATTGATAGCCACCCTCTGGGTGTGGCCACCAGGCCAGTTCTTTATCCACTGAATGGTCCATCCATGGAACCCATCCTGCATGAGCTTGGAGACCAGGATGTGGTGCAGGACAGTGTTGAAAGCTTTGCTCAGGTCCAGGTCAATGATGTCAGTTGTTCTGCTTTCATCTATTAATGTTGTGACCTTGTCATAGAAGGCCACCAGGTTTGTCAGGCAGGATTTGCCCTTGGTGAAGCTGTGCTGATTGTGCCCAGTCACCTCTTCATTATTCTTCTGCCTTAGCAGTGTCTCCAGGAGGATCTGCTCCATGATCTTACCAGGCACAGAGGTGAGGCTGACTGGCCTATAGTTCCCTGGGTCATCCCTCATCTTCCTTCCTCATCCCTGCTTCAGATACAAAACCATGGCAA
This sequence comes from Dryobates pubescens, assembly GCF_014839835.1. NCBI lineage: Eukaryota > Metazoa > Chordata > Aves > Piciformes > Picidae > Dryobates > Dryobates pubescens. The sequence goes on along the minus strand of NC_071619.1, from coordinate 40,464,849 downwards.
TACTTATACCTCATATCTTCTGTTATGCAGAGGGTGAAACTCTGGTCAAGCTGTTAATTCTGTTCAGAGCTGAGCAGAGGGGGAGAATCCCCTCCCTTGCCCTGCTGGCCACACTTCTCTTGCTGCAGCCCAGGAGCTGATTGGCTTTCTGGGCTGCAAGTGCACACTGAGAGCTCATGTTGAGCTTCTCCTCCACCAGCACCCCCAAGTCTCTCTCCTCAGGGTTGCTTTCCAGCCAGTCCCTGCCCAGCCTGGATTTGTGCCTGGGATTGCTTCGACCTAGATGCAGGACCCTGCCCTTGGTCTTGTTGAAGCTCATGAGGTTGGCTTGTGCCCACCTCTCCAGCCTGTCCAGGTCCCTCTGGATGGATCCCTTCCCTCCAGGCCTGTCTGCTGCACCACACAGCTTGGTGTCATCAGCAAACCTGCTGAGGGTGCAGTCATTGCCACTGTCCATGACACCCACAAATTATCTTTGTTTTCCTTTCTTAGCCCTGAACATTTCAGCTAGAGAATTCTGTAGCTGTCCCTTTCTCAAAGGCACAGCCTGAAACTGTCACAAAAACATAAAGTGATTAAAAATAATAGGAACATATGGGCAATGCAGCTGGATGTCAGGCAAGCAGACAAGGAAAAAGAAAAGAGACAGGCCAAAATCCTGGAACTGGCCATAATGTTGAAATCTCCCCTAGAGTCATACAAACAGACCTCCAGGTGTCCTGGCTGAGCTTGCTATGGTTAATCATGTTAGGTCTACTTGGCTTGCTTTCTTTTACAGGATGGGGAAAAAACCCAAAGAAATCACACACACAAAAACAGTTTAAAAGTCACAAAGCAGAGACAACCATAGACTGCTCTTCTTCCAAGATTTTCCTCACATTAAGGTCGTTTGAGAGGTTTATCTCACTGCTTTTCATAGAGTCACTAAGGTTGGAAAAGACCTCAGAGATCAGCAAGTCCAACCTGTCACCCAACACCTCATGACTAACTAAATCATGGCACCAAGTGCCACATCCAATCCCCTCTTGAACACCTCCAGGGATGGTGACTCCACCACCTCCCTGGGCAGCACATTCCAATGGCCAATCTCTCTTTCTGCAAAGAATTTCTTCCTAACATCCAGCCTAAATCTCCCCTGCCACAGCTTGAGACTGTGTCTTCTTGTTCTAGTGCTGGTTGCCTGAGAGTAGAGACCAACCCCCACCTGACTACAACCTCTCTTCAGGTAGCTGTAGAGAGCAATGAGGTCTCCCCTGAGCCTCCTCTTCTCCAGGCTAAGCAACCCCAGCTCCCTCAGCCTCTCCTCACAGGGCTGTGCTCAAGGCCTCTCCCCAGCCTTGTTGCCCTTCTCTGGACACATTCAAATGTCTGAATACTAAATTGAGGGGCCCAGAACTGGACACAGGACTCAAGGTATGGCCTAGCCAGTTTTTGAATGCCTGGAAGTGATCATGCTGCCAGTCAAAACATGACTTACTAACAGAAAGTGAATTATAGTAATAGGAAAGCTAGCAGCTGACTCACTAAGCTAAGTGATCAAGCAACAGCATTCACTTTGAAAGAAAGTGAAAAAGCCACTAAGCCCTGAAACTTGCAGCTAGCATCGTGCCCTGGGCAAAACTGAACATTCCACAGTGCCAGCAAAGCACAGGAAGACTGAGAACTCCATCAACTGCCACTTGACTGTCAAAGATTACTTACACATGTTTTGGTTTGTAACCAAGGCAGCAGTTACAGTGATTAACCATAACTGTTCCAGAACAAACACAAACATCTTCACTAACAGAACACAGAAGTAAACCCAGAATCGGGCCCACAGTTGTCATGGCCAGAGAGTGCAGCTGTCAGGGAGAGGGGGAAGCCATCTGGAAGAGCCAGAGACAAGCATGTGTGGGAAAACCTAAGGCAGAGGCACTCAAATGAATGCTGACACTACTGGCAATACTTGGAATGTCCCAAAGTGCTATGCTGAGCAGTTGCTGCTGCTCCTGTGAGCAATGAGGACAAGGGCCTTCATAGAATCATAATGGATGGAAAGGACCTCTAAGTCCAACTGTCACCCCAACACCACCATGCCCACTACACCATGTCCCAGAGTGCCATATCTACATGTTTTTTTGAACACTTCCAAGGATGGGGACTCCACCAGTTCCCTGGGAGTCATTGTACTATCATCTGTGCTCTGGCTGTGGCAGCAGTTCCCAGCCCCAGGCTCAATGCCCACCTCGAACTGCCAAGCAAAGCAAGTTGGCAGGCCAGACACCCCTGCTACTCCTACCCTTCCATATTCCAGGACAGTATTTCCTAGGCAGGAGTATGTGAGCACATGCTCTGTAGTGCTGCAGCTTTCCATGAGCAGGAGCCTGCTGCATGTTGTTGGAAGTACAAAACAACGGAGAGACAAAACAGTGTTATTTATAAACATGCACAGCAAGCACAGGGGCTGGGGGAAGATCCAGTGCCCTGTGCTGCTATGTCACTGCTGTGTACTGTGAGGCTAATTAATCATAGAATCAGTAAGGTTGGAAAAGACCTCAGAGATCATCAAGTCCAACCTCTCACCCAACACCTCAGGACTAACTAAACCATGGCACCAAGTGCCACATCCAATCCCTTCTTGAACACCTCCAGGGATGGTGACTCCACCACCTCCCTGGGCAGCACATTCCAATGGCTAACAACTCTCTCTGGGAAGAACTTTCTCCTCACCTCCAGCCTAAACTTCCCCTGGCACAGCTTAATGCTGTGTCCTCTTGTTCTGGTGCTGGTTGCCTGGGAGAAGAGACCAACCCCCTCCTGGCTACAACCTCCCTTCAGGTAGTTGTAGACAGCAAGAAGGTCTCCCCTGAGCCTCCTCTTCTCCAGGCTAAGCAACCCCAGCTCCCTCAGCCTCTCCTCACAGGGCTGTGCTCAAGGCCTCTCCCCAGCCTTGTTGCCCTTCTCTGGACACGTTCAAGTGTCTCAATGTCCTTCTTAAATTGAGGAGCCCAGAACTGGACACAGGACTCAAAGTGTGGCCTAACCAGAGCTGAGTACAGGGGCAGAATGCCCTCCCTGCTCCTGCTGGCCACACTATTTGTGATGCAGGCCAGGATGCCATTGGCCTTCTTGGCCACCTAGGCACACTACTGGCTCATGTTTAGGTGGCTGTCAACCAGTAGCCCCAAGTCCCTTTCTGCCTGGCTGCTCTCCAGCCACTCAAACCCTTGTGCAGCCTTGAAGGCTTGTGTAACCTTGAAGCTAGGCCTGAACATCCTCCCCTTAACTTGAAAGGTAAACAGTGTTGGGAAAACACACAGCTGGGAATTACAAAGCTTTCCTTGACCTGGGAAGAGAGAAAAGGCATTCAAGCTCTGATGTGTATTCAATAAAGAGGCCAGCTATTGCTCTTGCAACATCTCTGAGGTGTCTCTGTGTGTTTTCTCTCCGTGCCAGCCTGGCATCCAACATGTCATTGAGAAGGATGGTCACTGGGAAGGAATGTGGATGGGACAGAGGCCTATCTTCCAATGAGTGGGCCTGGAGGCTCATTCCTACACTGATGTCCCACAAAAAGGCTTAAATGCTAGTAAACTGAACAGAATTAACAGCTTGACCAGAGTTTCACCCTCTGCATAACAGAAGATATGAGGTGTAAGTATTGCCATGGTTTTGTATCTGAAGCAGGGATGAGGAAGGAAGATGAGGGATGACCCAGGGAACTATAGGCCAGTCAGCCTCACCTCTGTGCCTGCTAAGATCATGGAGCAGATCCTCCTGGAGACACTGCTGAGGCAGAAGAATAATGAAGAGGTGACTGGGCACCATCAGCACACCTTCACCAAGGGCAAATCCTGCCTGACAAACCTGGTGGCCTTCTATGACAAGGTCACAACATTAATAGATGAAGGCAGAACAACTGACATCATTGACCTGGACCTGAGCAAAGCTTTCAACACTGTCCTGCACCACATCCTGGTCTCCAAGCTCATGCAGGATGGGTTCCATGGATGGACCATTCAGTGGATAAAGAACTGGCCTGGTGGCCACACCCAAAGGGTGGCTATCAATGGTCCATGTCCAGGTGGAGGTCAGGGACAAGTGGAGTTCCTCAGGGATAAGTACTGGGACCAGGCTTGTTTAACATGTTAGTTGATGACATGGACAGTGGCATTGAGTGCACCCTCAGCAGGTTTGCTGATGTGGTGCAGCAGACAGCTGGAGGGAAGGGATCCATCCAGAGGGACCTTGACAGGCTGCAGAGCTGGGCCCATGACAACCTCATGAGGTTCAACCAGACCAAATGCAAGGTCCTACATCTCAGTCAGGGCAATCCCAAGCACTGATACAGGGTGGGCAGGGACTGGCTGGAAAGCAGCCCTGAGGAGAGAGACTTGGGGGTGCTGGTGGAGGAGAAGCTCAACAGGAGCCTGCAGTGAGCACTTGCAGCCCAGAAAGCCAATCAGATCCTGGGCTGCAGCAAGAGAAGTGTGGCCAGCAGGTCAAGGGAGGGGATTCTCCCCCTCTGCTCAGCTCTGCTGAGACCCCACCTGGAGTACTGTGTCCAGTTCTGGAGCCCCTATTACAGGAGGGATCTGGAGGTGCTGGAAGGTGTCCAGAGAAGGGCCACAAGGATGATCAGAGGGCTGGAGCACCTCTCCTGTGAGGACAGACTGAAGGAGTTGGGGCTGTTCAGTCTGGAGAAGAGAAGGCTCCCAGGTGACCTCATTGTGGCCTTCCAGTATCTGAAGGGGGCTACAAGAAGGCTGGGGAGGGACTTCTCAGGATCTCAGGTAGTGCTAGGACTAGGGGGAATGGAATGAAGCTGGAGGTGGGGAGATTCAGACTGGATGTTAGGAAGAAGTTCTTCACCAGGAGGGTGGTAAGAGACTGGCACAGGTTGCCCAGGGAGGTGGTGGAAGCCTCATCCCTGGAGGTTTTTAAGGCCAGGCTGGATGTGGCTCTGAGCAACCTGATATAGTGTGAGGTGTCCCTGCCCATGGCAGGGGGGTTGGAACTGGATGATCCTTGAGGTGCCTTCCAACCCTAAGAATTCCCTGATTCTATGATTTTCCCACTTACTCAAGCCAGTAAACCAGAAGCAACTGCCACTGCTAGTAGTATCCAAGCACAGTGATTTTGGAACCTCTTTGTCTAAAAGGCAGCCAGGTAGCCTACTAAGCAGATATACCTAGCCTGACTTGAGAAGAACTGTCCTTACCTCTCCTCAAACACCTCCAGGAGGCTCACCAGCCAGAGGTAGACAGGCAGACCGAGGTTGTAGCGGAAAAGCACCTCTAAGTAGAGGTTTCCTGAGGAAGCTGGTGGCTGGTAGGGGGTGCTGAGCCTTGAGAAACTCTTCAGTTTGATGGTGCTCCTCAGGCAAGCACCAAGCACAACGTAAGGGAAGGATACCAGAGGCTTCTGCAGGATGTGGACGCCAATGAGCTGAGATACACAGACATACAGATTAAGAGAGACAGCTAGTCTGCCACTGTTCCCCAAACCCATCATCCCAAGCCAAATCCTTTGGCACTTCACTGGATTTTGTGTATAAACCACTGGGCACTGTATATAAACCCAATGGCACTGCTTAGGGAGGAATCAGATAATAATCATTTTGACACCCAGAACCAAGCCTAGACAGTAAGATCCTCAATTCTGTTCCAGAAACTTGCTGAAATGTTGCTGTAGTCTTCTGTTGACCCACATACTCAGGAGTCAAGCTCAGGGCCTGAGCCTTTTCCACTGAACTCCATGCCTCCTAAGTCTCAACTTACCTCCACACATGCTCCTGGTCGGAGTCCACGTGCAGAGTTCAAGAGCTGCAGGTAAGCAAGGCACAGACAGACTTTGTCATCCAGTAAAAAGAGACCAGCTTGGACATTGAGTATTTTGGTGACAGTTCCCTAAATGGAAAGCAAACAGGAAGTTAAAGGAATGTAGAGAGTCCCAGAACAGAAAAGACTCCTAGGCTGGAGCAATTAAGAAATTAATTCATAGTGAAGAGAAAACTTTGCAGGCCAGAAGCTGAAATCCTAGAGCATGAGTGGGTGAAGGGTGACAGGTTGGACTTGATGATCTTTGAGGTCTTTTCCAACCTTATTGATTCTATGGTTCTATAAGGCTAACCCCATGAATCCTTACCACATATGAGATGATCTTGGACTTTTTGGTTGATGTCGGCATCTCCTCTTCACTTCCCAGCTCCAAGGAGTCACCGAGCTGCTCATCAGACTCAAGGGAAGAAGACTCAGTGGATTCTCCTTGCCAAGCACTGTCCAGGGGCTGCTTCCCCACCTTCACTGCACAGTCAGGCAGAAGGCAGGAAGAAGCACCAGTGACGAACATCCTTTGCCCAGTTTTCTTCAGGCTGGACGTACTCAGGCCTGTTATTGTGTACCTGTGACCCAACTGGAGGACGTGATGCCAGGCCAGCTGGTTGGGATTCTGGAGCAGAGAAACCAAAAGTGGTATTCAGCATTTCCTGCTCTGGGAAAAATTCCTCCTGATCCAAACAACACCACCCAAAAAGACCCTTTCCTCTGAGAGGAATGTCTCATGTTCTCAGCAAAAGGGTGATAGCTGCAAGATGGTCAGAGACACTGCAGCTGCATGAGGGAGGGGGGCTGTATTTCTGCAGGGCACAGAACTAGACTTCTTACAAGGACCATTGTAGGTTGCATGGAATATTAAAAAACTAAATTAAAAGGCAGGAGTCAGCAGTAAAAGGAAGCACAAATCAAATGAGAAAGTCAGGGGCAAAGTTCAAAGAATTAATCAACTATCACATACAGATACAGTGAATGTCAGCAAAATTCCAAGGACCCACCTGCACTAGCACAGGGATACAAGTAGCTGAGGTGAAGCACTCCAGGAACAGAAAGAAGAATGTCTTGTGGTGAATATGAAGGAGAGACCCAAGTCTGGTCAATTCACCTGCCACTGTGAGATTTGATTTCCTCTTGCACGGAATCCTGAGGGGCAATTGAAGAAGCAAAGGAAATCAGGCATGAAAGAAGAACTCAAAAGTATCTCCAGAGCAAAACAAATTAACATGCAGCATGCACTTTCTAGATATACAGGGGCCAGCCAAGTAATAAAGATTAGCAGAGACGTTTTCAAAACAATATTTGGCTGCAAAACTCTAACTTTTATATACTAAATCCCTTTCACATTGGGAGAAGAGACCAACCCCCATCTGGCTACAACCTTCCTAACTCTAACTTTTATATACTAAATCCCTTTCACATTGGGAGAAGAGACCAACCCCCATTTGGCTACAACCTTCCTAACTCTAACTTTTATATACTAAATCCCTTTCACATTGGGAGAAGAGACCAACCCCCATCTGGCTACAACCTTCCTTAAGGCAGTTGTAGAGAGCAAGAAGTTCTCCCCTGAGCCTCCTCTTCTCCAGGCTAAACAACCCCAGCTCCCTCAGCCTCTCCTCACAGGGCTGTGCTTAAGGCCTCTCCCCAGCCTCGTTGCCCTTCTCTGGACACATTCAAGTGTCTCAGTATCCTTCAGAAAAACTCTTTATCCAACTCTTTATCTCAACCCAGAGGTTTTTTGAGTGTGTTACTCTCCCTCCCATCTGTGTGAGGAGAGAGGGGAGCTCGTGAGAGCGGGCTGTGTTAACACAGGACACAAACCAAATTAAGCCAAAAGGAAACTGAAAGGATCTGGAAGAGCCAGACTAAGGTCATTTTCTTGTTATTATCTACTTAGAATCATAGAATCAATAAGGTTGGAAAAGACCTCAGACATCATCAAGTCCAACCTATCACCCAACACCTCAGGACTAATCGTGGCTTCAAGTGCCACGTCCAATCCCCTCTTGAACACCTCTAAGGACAGTGACTCCACCACCTCCCTGGGAAGGTTTAGGATGGACAGTAGGAAAAAAATTTTCACAGAAAGTGTGGTCAGGCATTGGAATGTGCTGCCCAGGAAGGTGGTTGAGTCACTAACCCTGGATGTATTTAATGGTCATTTGGATGTGGTGCTTGGGGATATGGTTTAGGGGTGAACCTTGTAGACTAGGGTTATCAGTTGGACTTGAATTTGGTTATCATTATCTACTATTATTATCTACTATTATCTATTTGGTTGGTATTATCTACTTGTTATTATCTATCTTCAATTATCTACTCAAGAAGATCCAACATGATCACAGTATCACAGTATGATCTAGCACTCAGTCATGATCATGATCAACTACAGTAAGATTTGCAGTTCCACTGGCTGCATTTTCACACACTGTAAGTACTATTTCCACTGAAGACAACAGATACTCTTATCAGCTAACATTTAACTGGCACCTTTATCTTAGCATTCTGCTAAGAACTTGGCTGGTGGTGTATATTAATTTAATACTAGAAGCTAGAATTACCTTCAAGACTACTTCTGGCTCACTGTAGGCTCAAAAAGATTGCTAAAGTACATTTTAGCCTCTGAAAGTTGAATCATCACTTTGTTCTCATGTCCTTTCTGTAGTATCAAACTGCAACTGGAAACAAGTAAAATTTGTTTGACTTTGTCAAACCATGCCATAAAAACTAGGTGTTTACCTGGAAGCAAGCAGCGGCTCAGCTGATGCCGGGCAGGTAACTGGAATGCTGTCAGCTACGTCCTTTGGGGGATTTATCGGCACAGGATCCATCAGGATTTCTAAGTACCCTGTTGTGCTTTGGTCTGTCTGAGGTATATATGACCAGCTTGGGAAGAGGAACAGTGACTCCAGCCACTCCAGTGCAAAATGCAAGAGCTAAGACATGAACAAGACAAAAGCCTGAGAGGAGCTACATGTTTTCTCAGCACTGTTTGCAGCCTTCATTGCTCATTTTCCCCTGCATGCACATCACAAACTTGTTTTACTGCTGGGCTTCTTTACTAATTAAGTGCAATATTTTCTGCCCACTCTGGTATCTTGCATGGAGAACTTCTGTCACAGTATCATTATGGTTGGAAGAGACCTCAAAGATCATCAAGTCCAACCTGTCACCACAGACCTCATGACTAGACCATGGCACCAAGTGCCACGTCCAATCCCCTCTTGAACACCTCCAGGGATGGGGACTCCACCACCTCCCTGGGCAGCACATTCCAATGGCTAACAACTCTCTCTGGGAAGAACTTTCTCACCTCAAGCCTAAACTTCCCCTGGTGCAGCTTGAGACTGTGTCCTCTTGTTCTGGTGCTGCTTGCCTGGGAGAAGAGACCAACACCTTCCTGGCTACAGCCACCTTTCAGGTAGTTGTAGAGGGCAATGAGGTCTCCCCTGAGCTTCCTCTTTTCCAGCTCCCTCAGCCTCTCCTCATAGGGTTGTGCTCCAGACCTCTCCCCAGCCTTGTTGCCCTTCTCTGGCCACATTCAAGTGTCTCAATGTCCTTCTTAAACTGAGGGGCCCAGAACTGGACACAGGACTCAAGGTGTGGCCTAACCAATGCAGAGTACAGGGGCACAATGACTTCCCTGCTCCTGCTGGCCACACTATTCCTGATGCATGCCAGGGTGCCGTTGGCCTTCTTGGCCACCTAGCCACACTACTGGCTAATGTTTAGGCAGCTGTCAATCATCACCTCCAGGTCCCTCTCTGTTTGGCAGCTCTCCAGTCACTCTGACCCCAGCCTGTAGCTCTGCATGGGGTTGCCGTGGCCAAAGTGCAGCACCTGGCTCTTGGACTTGTTAAATGCCATTCCACTGGACTCTGCCCATCTGTCCAGTCGGTCAAGGTCCCTCTGCAGAGCCTTTCTACCCTCTAACTGACCAACATCTGCTCCCAACTTGGTGTCATCTGCAAATCTGCTGATGACTGTCTCAATCCCCTCATCCAGATCATCAATGAAGATGTTAAAAGAGGATGGGGCCCAGCACTGATCCCTGGGGCACACCACTGGTGCCTGGCCGCCAGCTGGCTGTGGCACCATTCACCACCACTCTCTGGGCTCAGCCTCCAGCCAGTTCCTAACCCAGCACTGTCCTTCCATGCAACTCTGGAACAGATTCCCTGGCCTCTACAGGCAGCGTTTTCTAGGTTCCAGTCACACCCTCTCAACTAGGTGATAATTAATTCACTGCAAGGCTTAGTTACTGTCTCACCTGCTTTCCTTTATCCTGTGTGTTCAGTTAGCAGTTTATACAAGTTTAACTTTTTCCTAATATTCCCCTCCTTGAAAAGGGCATTTTCATCACCACTCAAAGGGTTACCTCTTACCTAGACTCCCCTTGCAATGGCCTTCACAGGGTTTTTAATTCAACTGTCATGGAAGCTATTCTTTCCCAAAAGTAGATCACCAATGCACTACTGAATACCCAGTACAATTCTCCAAAAGGTTATTTCTGCTCCACTAGTTGGGATTCAATACATAGGTGCTAGTGCTGTAACCTGCAGGTCTCTCAGGATGCTTCATACTGTTGAGAATTTAACAGGGTGGTATATTAGTCTGTCTTTTTTTTTCCAGGCCAGTGCATTCACTATTCATTCGCCTAGCAATGACAAATGTGACATGTTCTACCCTCTCCTCAGGATGTGAACTTGGGGTTTCCCTGCCTATTACATAGATGTGTTGTTTCCCTTGCTACAGACTTTGGCACACCATTTGAAGCACTTGGTGGTCTGTGAGACTGCCCCAGAAATGGGAACAAACACAGAATCCCTCAGACTGAGGACATACCTCACATGGAATTGTCCCGGTATTGTCTTTCACATACAGGCAACCATCTACCAGTTTTCCTTTGCTCTCTTGCCTTCCTCCTGTTAGATAACCAACCAAGATCAGGTAAGTCCTTGGCAAAGCACTGTGCATGGGTAAAGAACCTTGTCCTTGACGAGCCCATTCTTTAAATTCATTAGTGCTCCAGGTCAGGTGGCTGCAGCATGGTGTGCACTGCTGATGCTGCAGCTCAGAGATGGAGATGAAACTGGGGGGAAAAAAGGGAAAAAAATATAGAAGGATGTAGGAAAAACTCTGTCAGCAGCACTTGAGGATTACAGTGATAACTTCAGAGTGGACAAAGCTTGGCTAAGTCAGAAGAGCCTTAGCTACTGGCATGTTCAGATGATACCGCACGGCAAGAACCAATTCATTCACTGGCAGGGATCAAAGACCTCTTTCAGCTCACTCAGCTTCTGTTCTGCTTAAGCATCCCCTCTGAAAACAGAGAGTCTTTGCTACTATGGTTACCTGAGCAGGCACACAGAAGAAAAAAGTCCAATAACTGTGAGGTAATAAAATGCAAAATGCTTCAAGCACATATGGGGGGAGGTGAGAGGGAAAAGAGTTACTAGTTCAGACATTTTCAGCTTGAATGGGAGACTGTGAGAAAACTACAATGGCTCAGTTTACACATCTGTAACAAACACAGGTAAATGCAGACTAATGACATCATTCAGTGCTAAAATTGCTGAACTGTAGTAAAAGCAAGGTTGAACAACTTCTAGTGTCGGTTCTGGAACAAATTTTCTCCCGCAGATAGCTTACACAATAAAAAGCTGAGAGACTGCAAGCCAATAATCTGAGACTGGGCCTTCATTTACAAGAACACAACCAAGTTAGTCCTAAATCCTTCCACCTGTCCCTTTGGCTTTGACAAGAGGGAGGAGAAGGAGGTGTAGCATCAAACCAACAACATGTGAAGCCAACTGTGCTTAGGCTGACCACAGTAGTGAACATGGAAGAACAAAGCAGCATCCTCAATAGATTATAAGCCTTTTCAGTGTTTATATGACCATGGCAGCAGTCATCACTGTTGTTTCTCCAGCATTTTGGCTCTCTGTGCTACAGAGCCAATTGAAGTCCTGTCTCCCTGTTAACATAATCTAGAAAAGAACAAATGACAAACTGGAACATGTCCAGGTGGGCCTTCAAAGCCTTCAGAGACAGAGACTCCACCAACTCTCTACACAGCCTGTTCAAGTGCTCTGCCACCCTCAAAGTAAAGAAGTTCCTTTTCATGTTTAGATGGAACTTCCTATGTTCAAGTTTATGCTCATCACCTCTTGTCCTGACACTGGGAACCACTGAGAAGACTCTGGCCCCTTCTTCCTGACATCCACCCCTTAGACATTTGTAAGCATTAATAAGATTCTTCCCCAGCTGCTTCTTCTCCAAGGTAGAGAACCTGGGTTCTCTTAACCCAGCTCTCTCAGCCTCTCCTCACATGAGATGTTCCAGTCTCCTAATCCTATTAGTGGCCCTGCACTTCACTCTCTCCAGGAGGAATCTGAGCAGAAAAAAAAGATCAGCTGGAAAGCACATGAGAAAAATGATGCATCCTCAGAGACACAGAGGCACTGGGAATAATTCTGGTATCTGTGATCTTCAAGAAGAACACAGTGCCGCTCACGTTTTCACCACGTGCTGACTGCTCTTTGGGAGAAACCAAAACTACAGCAGTACACTGCATCCTGGTTGTCACATAAAGAGAACTAACTGGACCCTCTTATGTTGCTCTAGAGCTTGATAATTAGCTGTGGACATAGTGTGCTGCAGACCACTGGCCTCAGAATCATTTTGACTGGAATAGACCTCCAAGATCATTGAGTCCAACTGTTATCTAACTTCACCAAGGCTGGTGCTAAACCATGTTCCTCAGCACCGTATCTCTGCAATGCTTAAACATCTCAAGGGATGGGGATTCAACCACCTCCCTAGGCAGCCTATTCTGCTGTTTGTAAACCCTTCCAGTGAAGACATTTCTTCTAACAGCCAAACTAAACTTCCCCCAAGGCTATTTCTTCTCATCCTGTCACTTGTTACTAGAGAGAAGAAACCAACCCCGACTTGGTTCCAGCCTCCTTTCAGGTAGCTGTAGAAAGCAAGGTCTTCCCTCAGCCTCTTCTTTTTCCAGAACAAACAATCCCAGTGCCTAATCTACTCCTCACAAGATTTGTTGGATCTGCTCCAGGACCTCCAAGTCTTTCTTGTCTTTTAGGGCTCTAAACCTGAACACATACAAGACAAATACCAACTGCTTGGAACTTGTTATGAATCCCACCTAAATATAAAACAAACTCTGGGCTAAACTTCATACAACACAGTCTAAAACAAAATCACAAAAGGCTTTGATAAGAACAGTTTAACTATTGTGAAAGACCTACCATCTATGTTTATAAACTGTTAGTATAAAGGCCACAAATCCCTAATCAATACCAGTTGACTTCTGTCCCCAAACCAGCTGTGCCAGGGGTTTTAACAGACAATCTCCTACCATAAGCAAGAGAGAGACCTTCTCATCTGCATCACTCTCAGCAAGTTGTGTGCTTTTCATAATGGTAAGCACCCAAACACCTTTTACCAGCTGCAGTAAGGACCACACTACCCTAGATTCCCCCCTTCTGAGAGTTCACAGAGGTAGTCATCTGCTGGCCAACAGCTTCTGAGACCATACACAGGACAGTCTGTGAGTGGACTAACAGGATCTCACTCGGGAAGCTGCCGTGCACAAGCTGTGCTGTACAGCAACTTGCTCTCAGCGTGATGCTCTGCTTTTGTTTACATATGCTACCTACCGCAGATTAGTGGATACGGTACTTAATCATTCCGCAAGAGCCAGCGGAGGCCCACAGAAGCCAAGAAAACGCGTGCGGTTACCCATCTCTGACAACATTCCTCCCACACCCAGCATCCGGAGTAAGTATCGCGCATGACGGAGCGGCGCCCGCCTGGCAGCCATGCGGAGCTGCCAGCTCCGCTCCCCCGGGCCAGTGCCGCAACCCTTCTCCGCGCGGCTCTGCGCGTGTGGCCTTCCCCCGGAGCCTGCCGTCCACGTGTGAGGGTCAAGCCTAGGCCCAAAGGGACTCCCCTCGCCCCGTCCCTTCATTCCGCTCCGTCCCTCCTCTTGAGTCCCATTCTCTCCTTCCCTCTACACCCCGCGGTCACCTGTAGCCGAGTGGCAGGTCCCCGCCACTTGCTTTCCGCAAGCTCTGCAGCACCGCATCCAGCGGCGGCGGCTCCGACTCGCCAGGCTCCTCCAGGGCAGGGAGTGCTCGGTGGACGAAGTCCCGAGCCGCCTGCAGCCAGCGTTGCTCCTAGGGAGAAGCAGAGAAACGGTGCTTCAGCGCCTTGTGACGGGAAGGACCCGGAAACCCCCAGGTCACTCACCGCCGCACTGGGCTCCGCCATGACAGCACCGGGCTGCGCAAGCCTCACGACATTACCATGGCGACGCGGCGGCGGGAAATGCGCAACGCCTGCCGGGAGCGTCGCCGACCCGCCCGCCTGCCAGTCCCCGCCCCTTGCCTCCCCTCCGGCCAATCGTCGCCGCCTGCGCTGGGCGCTTCGCCCCCACTCCCGCCAGATGCAGGCTGCTCGCTGCGGTGGTTGCCGGTCAGCCTCGGGGCTGGCGGACGAGCTGGAAGTTGCTCCTGAGGTAGAAAGGTCTCAGCGGCGGCGAGAGTCTTTTCCCTTACCGAGTCATCCCTTACGCCATTGTTGGCGAGAAAAGGGACCCCGGAGGGCTCCGCAGGCTGGGAGCCAAGCGGCCCCGTTGGCAGAGAAGCTGAGATGCAGTTACCGTGTGACAAGAGAGTGGCGAGCTGGGTTCGGTGCTCCTGAAGACAGAGCCACAGAGCCTCGCGAAACACTGAAGAGCTGGCAGGCCACAGGAAGACGGTGGGGAGGGAGGAAGGAGTGGGCATGCCAGTTCTGCCGAAAGTTAGAAAGTGGATGTGCTGTACGCGTTTGACATTAGTGTAAATGTCAGCTGTGGCCGGGCCATGAGATCACTCGAGCTGCGGGAAGAGTCTAACGTGAAGGTTTGTGGGGATTTTTCTGACACTTGTGTGGTTCTAGATAAATGCTTTTTCCTTTTTTTTTTTTTTTTTGGAAGGCTGAAGCTCCTGTGTGGTGTGCCTCATCCACTCACGTGATGGTATGTGATAAATCTGAGACTCTTAAAAATGTCTTTTCCCCCTCCACAGATTGTACTCGTTGGTGCCTGAGCATTTTTCCACTGAGGAGTTAATTTTGTGTTCTTGTCGAAAGCAAGGAAATTAAATAGATGAAAATTGCTGAATAGAATAGAATAAACCAGGTTGGAAGAGACCTTCAAGATCATCGTGTCCAACCTATCATTCAACACCACCCAACCAACTAAACCATGCAACCATATTTTCCTTCTCTCTTCCAGGACATGGCAGCAGCCTGATATCTTCCTGGAACCTGCTGCTGGAAAGTCAGAGCCGTTCCAAGCCTGAGTTTTGGAGAAGAGCTATGTGCACGGCCCTCATTCATTTCTCCTGTGTACATGGCGTTGCTGGCTTCCACACAGCAGATAGGGAATGTCATAGTAGAATCATACAATCAATAAGGTTGGAAAAGACCTCAGAGATCATCAAGTCCAACCTGTCACCCAACACCTCAGGACTAACTAAACCATGGCTTCAAGTGACACAGCCAATCCCCTCTTGAACACTTCCAGTAGGCACAGTCCATGGAGATGTTTGGTTTGGCAGCAGCAGTTCAGGGAGTGCATAGAGTGAACTCTGTGTGTTTTGGGGCAATGCTTAGTAGTCAAAACAATGCTTAGTAGTCAACGGACTTGTAGAACAGAGGAGGAGTATGCCCTGTCATAAACTGATAGGTGGAAGATGTCTGCTGCAGCTGTTTTTGTCTATGGTCCCTCCTGTTCGTGATGTCTGTCACTTGGTGGTACCAAACTGCCAGTTTCTACCACCCTTGGAGGCGAGGAGTCAAGACCAGGTAGAGGATGCATGCAGCTTGCTACCTCATGAGTGGAAATAGTTCTGAAACAGCAAGGTCTTAATGGGCAATGAATAAAGGGAAGTTCTTTAGCATTTAGCTGCTTATTTCTTGTGGGTTTTTTAACCAATATCATTAAGAACATATTAAACAGCTGACATGGAATGTTACATACTACTATACTTACACTGTCAATACAGCTTGTTAGTACAAGAAAATGTGTGTTCAAATAAGAAAAGCACAGGATAGGCACTCATACTCAGTATGTTAGTTTTGACTGATAAATACTTTAAAATTATTTAGGTGCTGACAAGGCAGCTGGGATGTTGAGAGTTATTTTCTGGCAATTACATGGTTGCGTTTCACGTTAATTTGAAAAGCACAGCTGACAGGTGAGACTCTCGTGTCAGGAAATTTTAAGATCTCAGTGAACCTCCTTTGACTCCTTTCCCGTGTATTTTCGAGCAGTTTTAGCTACACTGTACCCACCATCGTTCGGCTTTCAGTTTGTCCCTTTCAACGGGTATGAAGAGCTGCCGCCAGGCAGTCGGTTTGTGCCGGGTGGGTGCGGAGGGCGGGCGGGGCGCGGCGCCGGGCCGCCTCCCGCTTGACGCCCTCTTGCCTGCTGTCGCTGCCAGGAAGCTGAGGACGGAGGAGTTTCGCTCCTCGCTGCTCTGGCTGGGGTTGGGAAAAGGCTGGGGTGGCTTACTCTGGACGCGAGGAACCCTGCCATGGGGACGTAGGGAGCCGCGAAGCCATGCGCGGGCCGGCGCTGCCCTGCAGCTCGCTAGGGATGGTAAGTCACGGCCGGGACTTCGCCGCACGTTCACGGGAGGGGACCGTGTCGTACCCTTGCGGGGATACCGCCTCGTCCAGCTGCCAGCCGCGGAGCTTTCGGGCCCGGGGTATGCCACCTCGCCCGGCTACGAGCCGTTCCCCCGGAGCTGCAGCAAGCCGCGGAGCTTTCGGGACCGGGCTCCCTTTCTCGCCGCTACAGGGCTACCCCCATGGTTCTGGATCTGCTGTACGGCAGTGAATAGTGCGGCTTCCCTCACGGCAGCGCCCAGGGAGTGAGTTTCTCCCTGCAGAGGGATGATGTGGGTGGTTGTAGTGGAGGTTCAGGCTGGTGCCAGACCCACAGGACTGGAGACGGGCGCTTGGGAGCAGAGCCGCGCCTGTCCCGCCGTCATTTGGCTGCCTGCTGTGTAACCAGGCAGCGGCGCTGCGAGGCCGTTTGGACGAGATGAGATGGGGCCAGGCCAGCGCCGGGTTCGCCGACTCCGTTTCCGGGATTGATCTCTGAGTCAGGGAAAAGGCAGCTGGATTTACAGGAACGGTGGAGAGTTTCCTGGAGCCGAGCCCGCGGCGCCGCCGTTAACTCGCGCGGGGCTGTCTCGGCGCACAGAGCCTCCAGGGCTGGGCTCCGCTCTCCTCCCGCTGCTGGTGTGCGAGGGCGGAGGAGCCGCCGCTGACTCACCCCATCCCGCTTCGCTGTGCCGTCGTCCCGAGGTGCCTGCGGTTGTGCTGCCAAGCACGAGATGGAAGCAGTGCTGTTATTAGAATCCTCGAATCGTTTCGATTGAAAAAGATTAGCGAGTCCAACCATTATCTAAGTCTACTAAGGCTGGTGCTAAACCATGTCCCTCAGCACCACATCTCTGCCTCTTTTAAACACCTTCAGGGATGGGGAGTCAACCACCTTACTGGGGAGCCTATTCCACTGTTTGAGAACCCTTTCAGGACAGGTGCAACTCATCCTGTCACTTGTTACTCGGGAGGAGAGACTGACCCCCCACCTGGCTCAACCTCCTTTCAGGGAGCTGTGGGGAGTAAGAAGGTCTCCCTTCAGCCTCTTCTTCTCCAGACTAAACAATCCTAGTTCCCTCAGACCCTTTACCAGCTTTGTTGCCCTTCCCTGGACCTACTCCAGCCCCTCAATGTCCTACTTGTAGTGAGAGCCCCAACTGAACCGAATACTCAGGGTATGGTCTCACTGGTACTGAGTACAGGGGGAAAATTGCTTCCCTGGTCCTGTTGGTCACACTATTCCTGATACAGGACATGATGCAGTTGGACACCTTGGCTACCTGCGCACACAGCTAGCTCATGTTCAGCTGGCTGTCAGTCAACACCCCTAGGCCCTTCTCTGCTGGGCAGCTTTCTGGTCATTCTTCCCCAGTCCTGTAGTGTTGCATGTGGTTGCAACCCAAGTCCTTGGCCTTGTTGAATCTCATACAATTTGCTGTGGCCAGTGCCCTGATAAAGACACTAAAGAGAACTGGCCCCAGTACTGCGCCCTGGAGAACTCCACTAATGAGTGGCTGCCAAGTGGACTTAATTCTGTTCATAAAACAAGGGAAGCTGTATTGCTACTCTGCAGGCATTTAAGCAAAGGTTGTGAGCTGTACCCATGCCCCTAACAATGCAATTTGTCTGAAAGTAAGTTTACCTTTGCTGGTAAATCTTCTTTAGCCTTCTTGGGTATTGTAGGTCAAGATTTTTAAGCTGTGCATTGTAGTTTTGCAGGTGAAAAAGTTACTTGTAAAAGAAATCAAATAGTTTTATGAATAATCAGGCTGCTAGTGATGAGTGATCATCCAGACTCAGCAGATACGTGATAAAGCTGTGACAGTAGGGGTGATGTCACTTTAGTATCATGACATAGCCATGAATTCTGGTATAGAAGTTAAAAGGTCAAACTGTTTATCCCTGAATGCCTGAGCATACTAGTAAAAAATACTTTCACTTGACTGAACTGGACTTTTAGTGTTGGGTTAGTTGTTAGTGTGCTGTCAGAAAGTTGTGACTATGTGATTGAAAGCTACCTTCTTCCAGAAGTTGGATTTTGTTTCTGCATTTGGAAACTTTTCACTTGGACTTTTGCATTTGGAGTTACAGCTAGCACTGGAAGGACAATATGACTTAAAGTGTGGAGTAGGAGCACTCTACACCTTGACTCGAACTGTGGATCGCTTCCCATCTTGGGGCCGAGGTTACGAAAAACACTGACTTGCATAAAGATTTCAAAGCTGTTAGCAAACCTGGAAAAGCATTCTTCTGATTTAGTCATAGAATTGTAGAACTGTTGAGGTTGGAAGGGACCTTTGAGATCATCAAATCCAACCACTCACATAGAACTCGCACTCCTATCACTACTGCTAAACTACTACCACTAACCATGTCCATAAATAGTACATCCATGCTTCTTTTAAATACCTCCAGGAGTGGTGACTTGACTGCCTCCCTGGGCAGGCCATTCCCATGCTTGATAACCCATTCTGTGAAGAAATTTTTCCTACTATCCAACCTGAAGCTCCCCTGGCAGAACTTGAGGCTGCTTTCTCTTGTCCTGTCACTTGTTGCATCTGGGAAGAGACTGACCCCTACCTCACTCCAGCCTCCTTTGAAGTAATTAAAGAGGGTGATAAGGTCTCCCCTCAGCTTCCTCTTCTGAAGACTGAAAAACCCCAGTTGCCTCAGCTGTTCCTTGTAAGACTTGTGTTCAAGGCTCTTCACCAGCTTGGTTCCTCTTCTTTGTCCTTGTCTCAAAACTGAACACAGTACTTGAAGTATGACCTCCTCAGTGCCAAGCAGAGGGGGACAATCACATCAGTAGATCCGCTGGCCACACTATAGTGGCCACTTTAAGTGTATGTGTATATACATACATACATACATATATATATATACACACATGCTCTAAGTGTAGTGGTACACTTATTTCCTTGTAATTCAGGTACTATATGTTATATTATTCATACTATTGGCACAAAATATCGCTGGATTCCCCAAATTCATCATGCTGTTTTCAGTTAAATGATATGCTGGAGGAAGTGTGTTTTTCAGTGGGTTGTCTTTTTCTTTTTGAGGACTTTTCCCCCTTCTATTTACGCATCATTTTGAGTTCTCAGGAACTCCACACTCACTGGAGAGAATGTTTCTTTTTCCATAAAATCACACTTGTATTTCAGTGTTAAAATTCTGACTCTGTTGCTTGCAGGCCTTTCCAGATGGCCTTTCTCACTGCCCTCGTGCCCCCTTGTCATTTTCTGCCTCTTTTATGTTTCCTCTGATTCTTCATAGATTCCTGTAGCTTATTTCCATGCTTTTTCTCTTTCTTTATACTCTTTAACCTTGTTTCCAGGTCCTCTGTGTTTTCCCCATGCACTCCTTACTTTCACAGTGGAAAATATCTATGTGTGTATATATATAAAGGCAGTTTCATTTGTTAAAAGTTTATTAAAAGTTCAGGTTTATGAAGAACAAAGACAAAATTGCATCTTTAATATTTTTGCCCCACAAGTGCATTTTCATTTCTGCTAACGCGTGTGATGATTGCTTTTGAAATCCCCAGACGCATCCTACACTTCATCTAAGTGTTGGCTATAAAAGTTCCTCCCTGGATTTGTTTGGAACCTGTCTCCTGCTTGCTTTTATGTGATGCCTCATAGCTCTTGCTTTGGAACAGATGGAGAGCAGCCATCCCATTTTCTGCATGGTATCCAGGACCTTAGGGCCTGTTGTAGTAGCCTCTGCTCAGTTTTTGTTTCAGTTATTCCCTTCACAGCAGCCAGCCACTGATCATCCTTGTTAACCTTCCTCTATATCATGTCTGGGCTCGTTTATCTTATATTCTCAGGACTGGGGTCCAAAGCTACGAGCTAGGTTCAGTCCTTATGAATTTATATGTTGGCATAGCAACACTCTCAGTTTTGTCCTCAGATCTCTTCCTAACAATTCATAGCAGCTGATTGCAACTCTGATTGCTTTTTTCAAGCCATGTCTGCTCAACCTTTTAATCTGCTTATTACTCTAAATCTGATTTCTATTTGTGATGGCTATCCACTTCTAGCCAAATAAAAGATGCTGGTATTGCGTTTCTGCTAGTTTAAGTTCTCACAAGTAATCAGTCTTGTCAATTTGGACGCCTTTCTGTTTTTGTGAAGTAATCCATTTTCTACACTAGCAATTTTATTTGGGGTAAAACCAGTTTTCTCATTCTACTCCTTCTTGTCCATCTTCTTTAATCATCACAAACGACCTTTGTTTTCATTTGAGGCAGAAGTCTTGTGTTCTCTTCCATAACCTTGGCCTCATTCCCAGACAGCTGAGTGCTTTCTTTGAACCGTTGGTAACACAGGCCTTTCTATGGTGGGCTTAGGGACCTGACACTAGGAAGCAGACCTGAAAGCACTGCTGCTGCATTTCTCTATTAAAGCAACCAGGGGTGTTTTTCCGTTTCCGTTAGTACATGACAACCTGGAGCCGGAAGAAATTCACTCAGCGAGCTACTGACAAGGGACATGAGCACAACTGACTGTGGCCAGTACCAGAACAAGAGGACACAGTCTCAGGCTGCGCCAGGGGAGGTTCAGGCTAGATGTTAGGAAAAAGTTCTATACAGAAAGAGTGATTGCCCATTGGAATGGGCTGCCTGGGGAGGTGGTGGAGTCACCATCACTGGAGGTTTTCAGGAGGAGACTTGATGGGGTGCTTGGTGCTGTGGGTTAGTTGTTTGGGTGGTGTTGGATTGGTTGATGGGTTGGACGCGATGATCTTGAAGGTCTCTTCCAACCTGGTTGATTCTATGTATTCTATGGGCAAGGGCCAAGGGCTTGTGCCTAGCTGAAAATCAGTTTGGGACTGAAGGTGGAGGCCCCAGCTGAGTCTTCTCACAGCTCTTGCTCTGACAGCACTCTGATGCGAGGCTGTACAGCTGCAATCTCAAACTCAGCCCCGAGCACAGGCAGGCAGATACTGGGGTGCCTTGTGCCTGTGATTTTGGGACTCTGATGTTGCATTCACCACTGTGTCCTCTAAGGACAAACTAAAAAGTTGTTTTCTTAAAATTATGATCACCTCCTGTCTTTTCTGCTCTTTATCTCTACTAATATGAAATACAAACTTACAGCTTTATGTATTTTATGAGGTGAAGTCCACAATCTCTCCACAACTGCCTGAAAGGAGGTTGTAGCCAGGTGGGGGGCTGGTCTCTTTCCCCTTGTAACAGGTGAAAGGATGAGAGGAAATAGCCTCATGTTGCTCCAGGGGAGGTTTAGGGGCTATTAGAAGATCCTTCTTCACTGAAAGGGTTCTCAAACACTGGAACAGGCTTCCCAGGGAGGTGACTGTATCCCCATCTCTAGAGGTGTTTAAAAGAGGTGGAGATGTGATGCTGATGTGATGGACCTGATGGAGTGGGTCCAGAGGAAGGCCACAAAAATGATCAGGGGGTTGGAACACCTCTGCTGTGAGGATGGGCTGAGGGAGCTGGGGTTGTTCAGTCTGGAGAAGAGAAGGCTCCAGGGAGACCTAATAGCAGCCTTCCAGTACCTGAAGGGGGCCTACAAGAAGGATGGAGAAGGGCTGTTTACAAAGGCCTGTGGTGACAGGACAAGGGGCAATGGCTTCAAACTAGAGAAGAGCAGATTTAGATCAGATGTTAGGAACAGGCTCTTTACTATGAGGGTGGTGGAACACTGGAATGGGTTGCCCAGGGAGGTGGTTGGGGCCTCATCCTTGGAGATATTCAAGGTGAGGTTCAACAGGGCTCTGGGCAACCTGATCTAGTGGAGGATGTCCCTGCTGAGTGCAGGGAGGGTTGGACCAGATGACCTTCAGAGGTCCCTTCCAACCTAGACCATTCTATGATTCTATGGCATGGTTTAGCACCAGACTTGGTAAAGTTAACTAATAGCTGGACTCGATGCTTAAAGATTGTTTCCAACCAAAATCATTCTATGAATCTGTCTTCAAAGATAAATGACAAGTATTCCTGTTTTAAAATGAAGATTTCCAAGTCCTTTCTTCATTGTGTCAAAGCTATTATCAGTCCTCTGATTTTTAGACAAGGCCTAAAAGTCCAGCACTTCTCCATCTGATAGCCATAAAATGGAGGATTGTTTATAATAATAGGGTCGGTATTCTTTGTTTGGCCTTTCCAGGTTTTAGTGAGCAATGAGAAAAGCTTCCTGTAAATGTTGCTTTAATAGGCATTTCTCGGTCTGTAAAGCAGAAGTTCTGGGGTTTGTGCATTTTTTGTGTGGCAACCTAGAAAAAACAAACTAAACCTTCAACAGCTTATGGAAGTGGCTGAATCAGTTCAAGAACATAAGGGTAGTCTTGCACCCTGATTTCTTTGGTAGCTCATCACTCTAAGCATGATTTCTGTTTTCTTCTGAATTTCCAAGCTGGCTAATTTTCTATGGCTCATCAAACAGGCTAACAGATGACTGATATGTAGGTTGCTTGTGCATTCTTCTGTGTCATGCTGAACTCTTAAGCAAAGGGAAGCTTCTATTAGGAAATATTTGAGAACGTCTAATAACTTGTAATGCCTTTATCTGCAGGTAGTTTAAAAATGGAATTTGCAAAATAGAAACCTCTTTTGAGACAAGCAGTTGAAGGAAAGAGTTTGTTAAATAATTCATAGAATCATAGAATCAATAAGGTTGGAAAAGACCTCAAAGATCATCGAGTCCAACCTGTCACCCAACACCTCATGACTGCTAAACCACGGCACCAAGCGCCACGTCCAATCCCCTCATGAACACCTCCAGGGATGGTGACTCCACCACCTCCCCAGGCAGCCCATTCCAATGGCTAACAACTGTCTCTGTATAGAACTTCTTCCTAACATCCAGTCTAAACCTCCCCTGGCACAGCCTGAGACTGTGTCCTCTTGTTCTGGTGCTGGTTGCCTGGGAGAAGAGACCAACCCCCTCCTGGCTACAACCTCCCTTCAGCGAGTTGTAGAGAGCAATAAGGTCTTCCTTTTAGCCTGGAGAAGAGGAGACTCAGGGGTGACCTTATTGCTCTCTACAACTACCTGAAGGGAGGTTGTAGACAGATGGATGTTGGTCTCTTCTCCCAGGCAGCCAGCACCAGAACAAGAGGACACAGTCTCAGGCTGTGCCAGGGGAGCTTTAGACTGGATATTAGGAAGAAGTTCTATACAGAGAGAGTAATTACCCATTGGAATGGGCTGCCTGGGGAGGTGGTGGAGTCACCATCACTGGAGGTGTTCAGGAGGAGACTTGATGGGGTGCTTGGTGCCATGGGTTAGTTGTTCAGGTGGGTTGGATTGGTTGATGGGTTTGACACGATGATCTTGAAGGTCTCTTCCAACCTGGTCTGGTCTATTCTATTCTATTCTATTCTATTCTATTCTATTCTATTCTATTCTATTCTATTCTATTCCCTGAGCCTTCTCTTCTCCAGGCTAAACAATCCCACCTCCCCTGATACGCTGCACTTCCTTATGCTGTCCCACTGTCTTTATCTTTGACCTGGAAACAGTCCTTTCAAATGTCCCTTATTTCTACTCCTCACACCCACTCTCAACCCCATTTTTCTTACATCTTGCTGAGTTCTTCACTTTTATCTTTGCAATTCCTTTCTTTCTTTGTCTTACTCTGTGGAGATACCGCTTGACTTGTGGTTCTCTGTCCATAGTCTGGTAAGACAGAAACGGCAAAGGTGTCAATTATAGCAATGGCAATAATTTACAGTATTTGAGGTTGAAGATAGTGTAGGGGCTCATAACTCCTGTTTCAGCCACCAAAACATTGCTTAGAAAACCTTTTGGGCTTGTGCAGGTTATTATTTTTTACTGTAGCTATCAGGCAGTAAGTGCTAGTATGAGACATGAGAGGAAAAAGAGTTGCCTCATTTGTGAGGAGAATGTGTGGGCACACAGCTGTCACCTGTTGGGGTAGGATAGTTTTAAAGAAGCAGCATTCTTATTTTCATCTGCCATATTTTTGTTTATTTCTGTAGCAGTTTCAGAAGTAAACCCTAGAGTTTGTACTGACTTTTTTTTTCTTTCCTGGGCAGTCCCCCCTCACTGAAAAAGTGAGGCACCAGTGTGCATGATGTGGCTTGAATTGTCATTCACCTTAAGGAATAGAATAGAATAGACCAGGTTGGAAGAGACCTTCAAGATCATCACATCCAACACCATCTAATCAACTAAAGCATGGCACCAAGCACTCCATCCAGTCTCCTTCTAAACACCTCCAGGGATGGTGACTCCACCACCTCTCTGGGCAGCACATTCCAATGGCCAATCACTCTCTCTATGAAGAATTTCTTCCTAACCTCCAGCCTAAACCTCCCCTGGTGCGGTTTGAGACTGTGTCCTCTTGTTCTGGTGCTGGTTGCCTGGGAGAAGAAACCAACTCCTACCTGGCTACAACCTCCCTTCAGGAAGTTGTAGAGAGCAGTAAGGTCTCCCCTGAGCCTCCTCTTCTCCAGGCTAAGCAACCCCAGCTCCCTCAGCCTCTCCTCACAGGGCTGTGCTCCAAACCCCTCCCCAGCTTTGTTGCCCTTCTCTGGACACCTTCCAGCAACTCAACATCTTTCCTAAACTGAGGGGCCCAGAACTGGACACAGGACTCAAGGTGTGGCCTAACCAGTGCTGAGTACAGGGCAGAATGACTTCCCTGCTCCTGCTGGCCACACTGTTCCTAATACTGTCTGCTTTTCTCTGCAACATTGGTTATTGGATGCTCATTATTTTTCATGGTGGGTGGAATGAGAACAATGGAAAATCACTGTAGAAAACCTCAAACTTTGCCCCGGTGAGCTGTTATCAATAACTTGAGGCTTCAGTGCTTGGTAAATGGAGCTAGATCTGGCTGATAACCAGTCACCAGCGATGTTCCTAGGGGTTCAGTTCCAGGGCCTGTTCTGTTCAGTATGTTTTATCAACAGTCTGGATTCAGGAGTTGCATGCAGCATTAGCAAGTTTGCTGGTGATCCCAAACTGTGTGGTGCCATTGACTCTCTTGCTAGATAAGAGACCTTGCAGAGGGATCTAGATAGATTGGGGCACCAGGCTATGATTAGTGGGATGAAACTGAACAAATTATAAATTCTCCAGCTGGAATAATGCTTGGTACAAGTATGAATGGAGTGAGAGTGGCTGGAGAGCAAGGACTTGGGGGTGTTGGTTGACAGCAAAATTAGTATGAGACAGCAGTGTGTGCCCTGGCAGCCAAGAGGGCAAACCACATCCTGGGGTGCATCAAGCACCGCACAAACAGCCAGTCAGAAGAGGTGATCATCCCACTGTATTTAGTGATGGTGCAACCTCACCTGCAGTGCTGAGTGCAGTTCTGTGCCCCACAATTTAAGAAGTATGGAAAGGTCCTTGGATATGTTCAGAGGAGGGCAACAGAGCTGGGGGAAGGGCTAGAAGGAATTTCCTGTGAGGTGCAACTAAGGACTCTGGACTTGTCTGTTTGGAGAAAAGGAGGCTGAGGGGTGACCTCCTTGCTCTCTGCAGCTTCCTGAGGAGGGGAAGTGCTGAGCAACTCTCCCTTGGTACCCAGTAGCAGGATGCACAAGAATTGTTCAAAACTACACAAGGGAGGGTTGGGAATGGACATTAGGAAGCTATTTTTTGCCAACAGGGTGGTCAGGCTACCTAGAGAGGTGGTCAGCGCCCTGCTGCTGGGGCATTTTGACAATGCCCTTAATACCATCCCTTAACTTTTAGAATAGAATAGAATAGAATAGAATAGAATAGAATAGAATAGAATAGAATAAACCAGGTTGGAGAATAGAATAGAATAGACCAGGTTGGAAGAGACCTTTAGGATCATGGTGTCCAACCCATCAACCAATCCAGCACCACCTAAACAACTAACCCATGGCACCAAGCACCCCATCAAGTCTTCTCCTGAAAACCTCCAATGATGGTGACTCCACCACCTCCCCAGGCAGCCCATTCCAATGGGCAATCACTCTCTCTGTATAGAACTTCTTCCTAACATCCAACCTAAACCTCCTCTGGCACAGCCTGAGACTGTGCCCTCTTGTTCTGGTACTGGTTGCCTGGGAGAAGAGACCAACATCCATCTGTCTACAACCTCCCTTCAGGAAGTTGTAGAGAGCGATAAGGTCACCCCTGAGTCTCCTTTTCTCCAGGCTAAGCAATCCCAGCTCCCTCAGTCTTTCCTTATAGGGCTTGTGTTCCAAACCCCTCACCAACTTTGTTGCCCTTCTCTGGACTCGTTCAAGCAAGTCAACCTCCTTCCTAAAATAAGGGGCCCAGAACTGGACACAGGACTCAAGGTGTGGCCTAACCAGTGCTGAGTACAGGGGCAGAATGACCTCCCTGCTCCTGCTGGCCACACTATTCTTGATGCAGGCCAGGATGCCATTGGCCCTCTTAGCTGCCTGGGCACACTGCTGGCTCATGTTCAGCCTACCATCAACCAGCACCCCCAGGTCCCTCTCCGCCTGGCTGCTCTCCAGCCACCCTGACCCCAGCCTGTAGCTCTGCATGGGGTTGTTGTGGCCTGCATGTAGCTCTGCATGGGGTTGTTGTTTGGTCATCCCTGAATTGGTCAGGCAGTTGGACTAGATCATCATTGTAGGTCCCTTCCAACTGAAATATTCTATAACAGTTTAATGTATTTCTTGAATTTTACAAGGTCTGTCATTGGTATGAATTGGTATACTGCTGAATGGCTTGGGGAGCTGCTTAAGATGGTGCTGGTGTGCTTTTTTTCCTGCCATGTGAAGGATTTTTCTGGAAGGCCAAGTCACTGGTTTGTAATTCACTTGTTGTTTGTGACTATTGCTCAGAGTTGGGTCAGTAATAATGTCTTAGTATGGTTTCATTACACTTATAGACATACTTTCACTTAATCTGTAAAATTGAAAACACCTTTTCTGTTTTCTTGTGGTTTGGAGCCCCTATTGCAAAAGGGATATGGACATGCTGGAGCGTGTCCAGAGAAGGGCCACGAGGATGATCAGAGGGCTGGAGCACCTCTCCTGTGAGGACAGACTGAAGGAGTTGGGGCTGTTCAGTCTGGAGAAGAGAAGGCTCCCAGGTGACCTAATTGTGGCCTTCCAGTATCTGAAGGGGGCTACAAGAAGGCTGGGGAGGGACTTCTCAGGATCTCAGGTAGTGATAGGACTAGGGGGAATGGAATGAAGCTGGAGGTGGGGAGATTGAGGCTGGATGTGAGGAGGAAGTTCTTCCCCATGAGAGTGGTGAAGCCCTGGAATGGGTTGTCCAGGGAGGTGGTTGAGGCCCCATCCCTGGAGGTGTTTAAGCCCAGGCTGGATGAGGCTGTGGCCAGCCTGATCTAGTGTGGGGTGTCCCTGCCCATGGCAGGGGGGTTGGAACTAGATGATCCCTGTGGTCCCTTCCAACCCTGACTGATTCTATGCATCTATGATTCTATGTGTCTAACCAAGTTTTGCTGTGTTTTTGGCTTAGTCTTTCATGCTTTCCTGTGTTGTTTCTATTGCTGACTTGTCTGATTTAAGTGCTGGCTGTATATACTGCCATGCCCAAGGATTAGTCATAGCCTTGAGGATCTTCTATTATTGCTGTCAGACCATCTGTGTGAATGATCTTTTACCTAGTTTCTTGCAAGCAATCAATCTTGTAAGACTGTCAGCTGCTGAAACAAGTTCTGTTTCTTACTTGAGCTTCTGTCGGAGTCATGGCCAAGCTGTCAGCCCATGGCTTGGACGGGAGCACACTGCGTTGGGTTAGGAACTGGCTGGAGGCTGAGCCCAGAGAGTGGTGGTGAATGGTGCCACAGCCAGCTGGCAGCCAGGCACTAGTGGTGTGCCCCAGGGATCAGTGCTGGGCCCCATGCTCTTTAACATCTTTATTGATGATCTGGATGAGGGCATTGAGTCCATCATCAGTACATTTGCAGATGACACCAAGCTAGGGGCAGGAGTTGATCTGCTGGAGGGTAGAGAGGCTCTGCAGAGGGACCTGGACAGGCTGGACAGATGGGAAGAGTCCAAGGGCGTGAGATTGGACACATCCAAGTGCCAGGTTCTGCACATTGGCCACAACAACCCCATGCAGTGCTACAGGCTGGGGTCAGGGTGGCTGGAGAGCAGCCAGGCAGAGAGGGACTTGGGGGTACTGGTCGATGGTAGGCTGAACATGAGCCTGCAGTGTGCCCAGGTGGCCAAGAAGGCCAGTGACATCCTGGCCTGCATCAGGAATAGTGTGGCCAGCAGGATCAGGGAAGTCATTGTGCCCCTGTACACTGCACTGGTTAGGCCACACCTTGAGTCCTGTGTCCAGTTCTGGGCCCCTCAGTTTAGGAAAGATGTTGAGTTGCTGGAAGGTGTCCAGAGAAGGGCAACAAAGCTGGGGAGGGGTTTGGAGCACAGCCCTGTGAGGAGAGGCTGAGGGAGCTGGGGTTGCTTAGCCTGGAGAAGAGGAGACTCAGGGGAGACCTTATTGCTGTCTACAAGTACCTGAAGGGAGGTTGTAGCCAGGTGGGGGTTGGCCTTTTCTCCCAGGCAACCAGCACCAGAACAAGAGGACACAGTCCCAAGCTGTGCCAGGGGAGGTTCAGGCTGGTTATCAGGGAGAAGTTCTTCCCAGCAAGAGAGATTGGCCATTGGAATGTGCTGCCCAGGGAGGTGGTAGAGTCACCATCACTGGAGGAGTTTAAGGAGAGCCTGGATGAGGCACTTGGTGCCATGGTTCAGTTGATTAGAAGGTGTTGGGTGATAGGTTGGTCTCGATGATCTCAAAGGTCTTTTCCAACCTGGTTAATTCTGTTCTAATTCTAGTCTAATTCTATTTCTATTCTGTTCTGTTCCTTTGGTTGAACTTTGCTATTGAGTTTGTGCAGTTTGCTGGA
Organism: Dryobates pubescens; assembly: GCF_014839835.1. Lineage (NCBI taxonomy): Eukaryota > Metazoa > Chordata > Aves > Piciformes > Picidae > Dryobates > Dryobates pubescens. The sequence goes on along the minus strand of NC_071619.1, from coordinate 40,435,523 downwards.
ATTTCATAATTGGTTTTCTGTCCTTGAGCACAGCCTGATGTGGGATGATTTGCTTCCTTATCAAAGAAGCAAGGTTCCTCCCTCTCTGTTGTGTATGATGAGAACATCTGTGTCTTATTCTTGGAAATTCAGTTTGTTGCTCCTTGTTAACTACTCTTCATTTCCACTATGCTGAATTTTCACTTCATCAGAGTTTCATGCATTCACACAATTTGATACCTAGGATACACTGGCCACACACTCTCTGCAACATACTCAGAAGCATCAACATGCACATGTCCAGATAGTGTGTCCAGGACCACTAGTGTGCAGTACAGGTAACAAGGGAAGCTGTCTGCCAAGTCTTCATGGCACTGCTGGGGTTCTTCATGGCATCATATACAAACTAGTTTTTAGACAAGTCCATCATACCCTTTGGGAGTTATCAGCTGGGGTGGGCCTTTGTTGGAGAGCCTTGCTGACTTCATGCTCTATAAATCATGGGCCAAGTTGTTTCCTGGTGGGTTTTTTTGTGTTTGGCTTTTTTGGTTGGTTGGTTTTGGGTTTGTTTTGGTTTGTTTGTTTTGATTTTTAACCCTTGTTTTGTTTTGTTTTGTTTTGTTTTGTTTGTTGTGGTTTGGTTTTTGTTTTGCCTTTTAAACCTTTTTAGAATAGAATAGAATTAACCAGGTTGGAAAAGACCTTTGAGATCATCGAGTCCGACCTATCACCCAACACCATCTAATCAACTAAACCATGGCAGTAAGGGCCTCATCCAGCCTCTTCTTAAACACCTCCAGGGATGGTGACTCCACCACCTCCCTGGGCAGCACATTCCAATGGCCAAACACTCTTTCTATGAAGAACTTATTCCTAACATCCAGCCTAAACCTCCCCTGGCACAGCTTGAGACTGTGTCCTCTTGTTCTGGTGCTGGTTGCCTGGGAGAAGAAACCAACCCCCACCTGGCTACAACCTCCCTTCAGGTAGTTGTAGAGAGCAGTAAGGTCTCCCCTGAGCCTCCTCTTCTCCAGGCTAAGCAACCCCAGCTCCCTCAGCCTCTCCTCACAGGGCTGTGCTCCAAACCCCTCCCCAGCTTTGTTGCCCTTCTCTGGACACCTTCCAGCAACTCAACATCTTTCCTAAACTGAGTGGCCCAGAACTGGACACAGGACTCAAGGTGTATGTTTGAAATACTTGCCTTGGGTTTGTATTTTTGTTTGGCCAACAGGCAAAGTAATCCTATTTGTTATATGCTGCAGACTTGTTACCATTCTCCTGGTTCAGGGTCTTTTGCTGATGAGTCATCCATGTTGTGGTGTTACCACAGTGTAGACCTTTTGGCCCTAACATAAACAGCACATTTCTCAATTTCACTGCTGGGAACAGTGTGCTGAAAGCAATGTCCATGGAATAGTGTCCTTCAATTACTGTTACAGGCTGTTCTTTTAACACTTTGTTGTGCTGTTTATTCCCGTGTGTGTGTGTCACAGAATCATAGAATCAGTAAGGTTGGAAGAGACCTCAAAGATCATCAAGTCCAACCTGTCACCACAGACCTCATGACTACTAAACCATGGCACCAAGTGCCACGTCCAATCCCCTCTTGAACACCTCCAAGGACAGTGACTCCACCACCTTCCTGTGCAGCACATTCCAGTGGCTAACAACTCTCTCTGGGAAGAACTTTCTCCTCACCTCCAGCCTAAACTTCACCTGGCACAGCTTGAGACTGTGTCCTCTTGTTCTGGTGCTGGTTGCCTGGGAGAAGAGACCAACCCCCTCCTGGCTACAGCCTCCCTTCAGGGAGCTGTAGAGAGCAATAAGGTCTCCCCTGAACCTCCTCTTCTCCAGGCTAAGCAACCCCAGCTCCCTCAGCCTCTCCTCACAAGGCTTATTCTCCAGGCCTCTCCCCAGCCTCATTGCCCTTCTCTGGACACGTTCCACACACTCACACTCTTACAGTCATACTGCAGTCGTGGTGATCTTAACATTTCTCTTCAAATCCTTGGCAACAATAATCTTCACTATGACAAATAGCAAGGAATTGAAAAGAAAATCCTAAAAAGTGCCTGTTTTATTCTGGCAGACTGTTCAGACAGTGTTAACAGCTGCAGTGTAAAAGCAAGTTTGTGTGTCTGACAGGAGAGAAGGTGAAAGCCTAACTCCCTGATGTTTCTAGGGCTGGCTTGCTCAGGAAGAGTTTTGGAACCTTTTTTGTACTTTGCATGCAGTGAGGTTCTCCTCTGCCTTCTTATCCTAAGCTTCCCATCTGGTTTATTTATTCAGCAGAACTGCATTCTTCTCTCTGGAACTGTTTGTAGATGAGGACAGTCCTACTGCCTTCCTTAATAAAACAATCCTTTGCTATTGAGTAACTTTCTGGCAAGCTGCAGCATTTTCAAGGCATTCCATCTATACATTACACATCACAGGAAGTATTTGCTTTATATACAACCAGTTTATATTTGCTTTATATACAAGCACAGATGACAGGCATGGGTTTGTTGAAGATTTTTATTGGGGGGGGTGGTGGTGGTCTCCCTCCCTACTTTGGTCAGAAAAGAGTCCTGATAGCACAATCAATCAAGTCAGTTGAACTCACTGTTAAAATAGGATTTGATTACATGTGCTGAAGTCAGCTGTTCAGTCTGCAAAGAGATATAATGTTTTCTCACCTTGATCCTCTCCCTCTTTCTCCCTCTCCCTCTGTATTTACAGGTTATCCTAACATTTGTTTGCATGTTGACAAAGGAATCTGTAGAGATTACTCCAGTGCCATATACACTGCAAGTCCATCAGGTAGCTTTTGATGGAAGAGACCCCTCTAAGCCCTTGAGGAGAGAAAAGAGGCAGGTGCAGTGTCAACTGGGGCAATACCTACATCCCAGAAAGACCCACTGCTGCATGAGGTGCCATGCAGGTATGTAAAATAAGTACAGTAATAGTGAGCTTCACCTTAGAGGCACTTGTCCTGCACTCATAAACTGTCTCTGTCCTACAGCTACATCTATGCTCCCTTCCCTATCTCTACCCAGCTAAATTCTCACTCGTTGTCACTTCTGGGCTCTCAGTGTCTTTCACACTGGTGAGAGGAAGCCTACTTGATCCTTACACCATCAACTACCACGGTTCCTTTGAGGAACCAGTGATTCCCAGCCTCCCTTGTACAATGCATTTGCCTTCCTGTCACAGCTCTGTTAAATTATTTTCTTGCAGGGACCTACAAGGAAAAAGACTGTGATGGGCCTGACCTGGCTCCTGTCTGTCCTCCCTGCCCTAATGGCACGTTCACAGCTGTTGATAACACCATGTCTAAATGCTTCCCGTGTACACACTGCCGGGCAGGTGAGGCATCTATAGGGCCTGAGCAAAATGGGTGGCACTTGGAGGGGATGAGCTGGAGGGGATAGCAAGCTAAATGAGGAAGCTTGGAAAAGTAAGCAGCTGAATGAGCAGAAGGACAGTGTATGGGAAGGGATTTGGGACACAAATTACTACAGTCTGAGACAGTTTGCAGGCCATTTCAGCCTTTTTTCTGGGAAGATTTGGGGATGACAATATCTGTCATTGTAACAGTGCTCTCAGCTGAAGGTGAAGGAGGAAGTTGGAATAATTGCTTCTTTCTTTCCCCAGAATTACAGCAGATAGTAGAGAGCCCCTGCACCCCAAAGCAAGATACTGTATGTGGCTGTCGGAAGAACCAATATCAAATTGGCTCATTTGATCTCTTCCAGTGTAGGAACTGCAGCTCATGTGTCAATGGAATTATTGCCAGCTGTGAGTATGGCATGAATATGGCTCCAGTACAGATGTACTGTACTAGAGTATATGTTAGCAGCCCTCTCTTCATTTCATTTCATTGCCCTGAAGTGACTGCAGTTTTGGAACAACTCTTGGTTTTGTCTGCCCCCTTCCCCCAGAAACAAATGGCATTTTTTGCCTGCCCTGGCATCAATCCCTAAATTCTGCCACGATTTCTACCTTCCTTTTGTCCTCAATTTTGGCTGTTGTAAAAGAGAGAGGTATTTTCTACTTCATTTTGGTACCTCTGCCTTGCACATACTGAAACAATGTCTTTGTGCTCTAGAGCAGAATTCTCCCATACCTTCCTTTTCTGTCTTTGTGTGGATATTTCTCCTGATGCACACTGCATTTCCCTCACCAACTGATGGAAGTACTTTGAGTATAATTGCTGAAAACACTAGTGGTCCTAGTGCTCAGCTGAACTGCTTGTCAGTTACTGAACCACCACAGTGTACTGTGCAGTGTTTTAAAGTAAAGAGCTGCTTGGGTAATGCTGAACTGTACTCAGTGGCATTGAGTGTGACCTGGAGATGCTTCAGGTGTCTGGGAGAAGAACCCATGTTAGTTGTCCCAAGCTGCCTCATCTCCAATCAGGAATTGAAGATCTTAACCAAATACTGCTTGCTGCTCTCCACTTGGTGCTGTAACCTAATTCTGTTCATGTCCATTAAATGCTCCTTACCTTGTTACTCTAAAGCTATTCCCTCTGCTTCTCCTGATTCCGTTCCCATCTCTTACCCTGCCTGGTGCGAGGTTTGCTTGTCTCACTGGTGGATGTGTTGTTCCCTCTGCTCAGTAATCTTCCTCTGTCACAGTTTCCACACTTAGACCTATCCTCAAGAGTCATCATCGTACGCTGCCCTTGAGCAACTTCCTCCCTCGTGGCTGATGTAGAACTGTTTTGCTCCTGTCCCTCACTTGCCACAGCATGCATGCTGTTTGTTCTAGTACCTTTTTTTCCTATCCTCATGCATCTTTATGTCCTTCCATCACTGTTCTTGTCTGCTCCTTCCCACACCTGTTTTATTCAGTCTCCACACCGTGACTTGCTTAGATGCAACAGCTCTTTAATTTCTTAGCCCTTCCACTTAGAGGATAGCAGTTCACAAGAGTGGATGTGTGTCCTATGGCTTGAAGTGTTTTCTCCCTGCCCAGAACTGACTTCCTCACCAGTCCCAGCTGCTCACAGACCACTTCTTCCTCATGTTTGCCTGACTAATGTGATTTCCCCTTCCTGTCCCAGTTGAACTCGAATGACTTTCCCTGCTTTGGCAATAGAGCTGTCATTATTCAAAAGACCATTTTCAGCTGCACTGTAATTGTATTCCCTTTCCAAATCTCTGCAGAGGTCCCTGACCTATCAGGATGGTGCCCTTATTTTTTGTAGTATTTTTATCCTCCTCCCATCTTGTCCTCAAACACAGACTGAATCCTTTCTCTCTTCTTCAGTAGCAGTTCCCCAGGCTCTAAGGAGGATAATCTTCCTCTTGTCTTGGAGTGGATTTTCTCCTTATTTTTCCTTCTCTGTCCAAATATGGCAACCATTCCTTCTTTTCTTTACAGGTTCAAAAGACAGAGACACAATTTGCAGGTGTAAGCCTGGATTCTTCCTGACACTTAGTAATGTTTGCAAGCCTTGCAACAGGTGAGATTGTTTTCTCTCTGTATGCCCCTCCACTGAGTAGGAGTGACAGGAGACACAAGCCCCATAGGGGTAGGAATTTTTTCTCAAGACTCTGTCCATCTTGACACTGCTACAATATTCTGCCTTTCTGGGGCAAGTGAGTCTTTCCCTTTGCCATCCCATGTCTCCTCTGTGTAGGCATCAGCCCACTGAGAACCTAAAGTCACTAGCCACACTGCATTGCAGGCTCATCTTGACTTGTCTCTTGCTTTGGATTTTTGTAAATGGCTGGTGTTCCACTTCATGCCTGCTTACCCTTGATTTGCTCTTTCAGCTGCATTGAAGAAGAATGCTTGCAGTGTCATAGCCCAGTGACTACCCTGCCAGCTTCATCTGGACTGAGTAAGTGCTGAGGCAACTGAGGGACAGCAGAATCTTTTCAGTGTGGGCTTTTGTTCTGATAATGCCTTGTAAAGTGTTATTTTTTCCACTCTCTCAAACCATGATTCATTTTCTCACTACCATTTGCACATCTGCACTTGCTGTTCTTTCTCTAGCACTTACCCCCTCTTCCTTTTCTCCAGGTGGGAACCTTATCCTTGGCACCATTGTTGCAATATTTGGAGTGATCTTTGTCCTCTACATTGTAATCAAAGTAGTGAAGCTGGTGCAGCAAAATGGGGTAGTGTTATCTTTCTACTCCTGTGGTGAGTACAGCAGCATATGCAGTGATTGTAATTGGGACAGACATCATTGCCTGTCTGTTTGTGCATGTGTGAAGGGAAAAAAGTGGGATCCCATTACTCTGCTGTAAGGCCAGAGGAACATGAGAGCTTGACAGCTGAACTTACTGGGGCAGTTGTTACAACTCTGCATCCATGCTGATAGCTGTGACTGAAAGTGCTCGTGAGCTCATTGCTGCAAAATCTTGTTGAGGGCAGAACTGTGATAGCTACTTTCCTCTTTTCTTTGGGATCAGAGGAAGTGAAATTAATTTCTGCTTTTCTTTTTCCTTTTTTTTTTCCTTTTTTCTTTTAAAGTGTCCTTGCCACAGACAACCAAGGAGCCGGTATCTGAGGTAAGCAAGGGCTTATGCCCTATGGGTATAAGAGCTTTCCTTATACTCTCAACTATGTTAGTCTGATATCCAGAGTAATGTTTTTCCCCATGGGTGGTTTTCAGGCTTTGTATTTTTAAAGGAGCTGAGTAATAGGGCTGTTCAGCCCACAAGTCTTTTTCTGTAGAGGCTTGAGCCATTCATAGTTTACATCTCCTTCTCTAGGGGATGCTTTTCAAACTCCTGGCTTTTTGCTCTTTTTCTTTCTGGATGCAGTTTGTTTCCCCCCAGACAGCTGGTTCTTAATGCCTTTTCCTCCCTATATGCCCCAAGTATGGAGGGTTTAATTAATTTTACTTCACTGCAGATCTTGACCCCCCAAGCCTCTCAGTGCTGCTTCACAGTATTCTCTCTGGTCCAGTGTTCTGCAATTAAGAGGGCTCAAGCAGTAGCTGAGGTGGGCATATGGCAAAAGTGGCATGTGGAGCTTCTAGAAGTCATCAATTCAAGTCCTGGGCTTAGCTGATTTTGTAAAGAAACTTTTTTTCCAGACTACTGGGTTTTTTATGCCAAAAGTGAGTAAAAACTCCTTGTGTTCTGCTGGAAGGAAATGTGTGGTGACTTCTGTTCAAACAAGACACACAGGAAGGGTTAAAACCTCAGCAGTTGCTCCCCACCTATCTTGGATATATTTTAGTATATAAAGGTAGTGGTTTCTGCAGGAGATAGGTGCATTGTGCTGCTGCAGGTGGTTCTGGACTAACAAAATGTGTCTTTCAGGTCGAAGTGAAAAGAAAAGAAATTTCCATCCTCCTCCCTGAGTCCCAGAAGGAAACAGAATTCCTAGTGAATGCAGCTCCACCAACTGCACCTCTGCCGCAAAGTTCACATGAGCTACCAGACTGTGTCAGCCCTGCCAGGAAGACACAGCTTCCAGACAGTAAGTGAAACTCCTACCTTCCCTCCTTCCCTAGGGAAATGAGAACTTGATTATGCAGATGATGCTAGGAGCATGTTGGAGACACCTTACCCACTGTGCACGACCTCCATGCATACTTCATGCTTGGCGCAGTACAATGGCAGAAGCATGGGCAGGGGCTGTGTGGCTCTATATGCTAAACATCTCTGCAAGGCACTTCTTTTGTCCCTTTTCCCTGTCATCACAATGGATTGTCTTATGTGGTACAGAGAAGGGCAACAAGGCTGGGGAGAGGTCTCGAGCACAAGCCCTGTGAGGAGAGGCTGAGGGAGCTGGGGTTGTTTAGCCTGGAGAAGAGGAGGCTCAGGGGAGACCTTCTTGCTGTCTACAACTACCTGAAGGGAGGTTGTAGCCAGGTGGGGGTTGGTCTCTTCTCCCAGGCAACCAGCACCAGAACAAGAGGACACAGTCTCAAGCTGCACCAGGGGAAGTTTAGGCTGGAGGTGAGGAGAAAGTTCTTCCCAGAAAGAGTAACTGGCCATTGGGATGTGCTGCCCAGGGAGGTGGTGGAGTCACCATCCCTGGAGCTGTTCAAAACCTTATTGACATGGCACTTGAAGCCATGGTTTAGTTAGTAATGAGGTGTTGGGTGACAGGTTGGATTTGATGATCTCTGAGGTCTTTTCTAACCTTACTGATTCTATGGTTCTATGACATGCTGTCACTCTTCACAGTATCACAGAATCATCAAGGTTGGAAGAGACCGCAAAGATCATCGAGTCCAACCTGTCACCACAGACCTCATGACTACTAAACCATGGCACCAAGTGCCACATCCAATCCCTTCTTGAACCCCTCCAGGGACGGTGACTCACAGGCATGATGACCAAGAGCACTCTTTTTGCAGGAATGAGTGGCAGCAAGGACCTAAGCAGGTGTGCTCAGCTCTGCCCATAACTCACAGTAAATCTGTGTGACTACTCCATAAAAGACACTGACAGGAGGGAGCAATGCACGATCCTAAAGCACCTTCCAGCCCTGGGCTATTCACATTCTGCTTAAGGCTGCAGAATCCTGGTTCTCACACTTGATTTATTCTCTTTTCACAGACCCTCCCATTCTCTACACCGTGGTGGATCACGTACCGCTCTCTCGGTGGAAGGAGTTTGTGAGGCGTCTGGGCCTGAGCGACTACGATCTGGAGCGAATTGAGGCGGAGCACCGGCACTTACGTGACGCCCAGTACGAAATGCTTAGACTGTGGCAGCTGCGGATGGGCCACGCTGCCACTGTGGAGCACATCAGCTGTGTGCTCAACCAGATGGAGCTGAGTGGCTGCAGCGAAGCTATTCAAGAGGCTTTGCTAACCCAGAACTCTCCTCAGCCTTGTGGCCTCCACAGCCATCTTTAATCTAGTCTGCTTTAGTTGCTCTCAGTAGGACTCTTAAGAGAGGATCCATAACTCCCTTTTCTGTCTTCCTTTTCCCATATCTTTCTAACACTTCTCAGCTGGGTTTATTTGAGACGGCAGCAGGTGATGCTGGAGTGAAGTTCAGGATTGCTTCACAATCACCACATAGCTGAGGGACATCTACAGCAACGAGAGCCAAGAGAAACATCTACAACAACTCCTTTCCCAAGGAGGGAAAGCACCTCATAAAAGAAGTGGTTTGTGCACTCCGTCCACAATAAGTGACCCGGTATCATCAGCTACTTTAAGGACAAACCTGCTGAAACAGGTGCTCCACCCACCACGTGGTGGGTAATCTTGTAGGGTGACTTTGTTAAGGTGGCTGTTCAGATGGTAAAGTTCAAAGATGGTAAAGCTCAACTCTTGCAGATCTTTTTTTGTCTGCAAGATCAGACAGTCGAAGTGGCTCACATTGCAGCCTTTCAGTAGCTAAATCCGACTTAAGGGAAGCGGTAGGAAGACATGCCTATTGCTGGGAGCAGGAGAGGATCGCCCCCTTTCGGTGTCAACTAGTGATCACTGTGTCAGAAGAGTCCTAGAGCTTCAGAAGTGGCGGCTCTGTGAGAAACGGGAGTATGTTATTCTTTCCACGCCCCTGTTTCCCTGAGGTTCAAGGAGCCTAAGGATTCTCAGCCAGTGGGTCAGATGAGAGGACTAGTGCTTTCTTCTCAAGTTATTTTTCTATACCTAGAAGCCATGTAAGATGGCTTTAACAAAACACCTGCCTGTGTGTTTGTCCAGCTGCAGAGGGGAAAGGAGTGTGCATGTCTGCCTGGGTGAGAAGGTGGCTGTGTACTTGGCAGTGTGAGTGCCTCTGCAAATCTGTGCTTGCATGCAGGTCGGTAGGCTTGTGTCTACCTGCTTATCTGTCTTTGAGTGAGTCACTGAATCTGGTCTAACTGCAGATGGGACTCTGTGTGTGTACATATAGATACATTTTTAGGAACTGTTCAGTAACTTCACACTACTTCCTGGGCTGCATTCTGTGATTGCTGCTTAGGTGTGAGAGCTCTTTGGTACCATTGCCAGGCTCTTACTGTCACTTTCTCATGGGTATTACCTTGGGTGAAGCAGAAGTAGCAAAAATCAATTAGCCTGCATCAGGTGCAGGTTGTCCACACGTTGATTATGTGGATTCTTTTTTAGTCTCTCATCCTTTTATTAGAGAGAAATTTTCTATTGTAAATGCACTAATTGCTATGAATTAAAATTCATATTTTTTACCTCGGTTTCTGTTCTGGTTTTGTCCATTATCAGTTTCTCTTCTGTGACTGTGAGTGGGAACAGAGAAAGGGGAGGAACCTGCCAAAGTGGCAAGAGTGGGCTGCAAGTGTGGGTGGCTTGATGGCCTGGTGAATTTATAAAACAAAAACAGCAGCAAGTTTAATGAACTTCTGTATGTAAAGTTTAGCTGCCCTCAGGTCACAGGGAGCTGGCTGAGGGCAGGAATTATCACTGAAATGAAACCCTGCTTTAGGTCTTCTCAGCTATCCCAGAGTTAAAGGGGATGCTAGCATGTTTTAAACCACATACAATGAGTCATTTTGATTTGCATTTGGCTTTTAAAAGAGTAAATTATAATGGATTATACTTTAATGCTAATCTTACAGAAATGATTTTTTTTGTCTGAGGAACCAAACACTGTGTTAAGGCAGTAAAAACCATTTCACCACTGTAGCCAGTGGTGCTCCCCAGGGATGAGTACTGGGTTCAGTATTGTCATCAACAACCTGGATGAGGGGATAGAGTGTACCCTCAGCAAGTTTGCTGACAAAACTCAGAGGGATGGCTGATACACCTGAAGGCTGTGTTGCCATCCAAGGAGAGATCAGGACTGGGTGGAGAGCTGGATGATGGTGAACCTCGTGAAGTTAAAGGACTGCATCTGGGGAGGAATAACATCAGGCACCAATACAGGCCAGGGGTTCTCCTGATGGAAAACAGCTCAGTGGAGGAAGAACCTGGGAGTCCTAGTGGACAGAAAGTTATCCATGGGACAGCAGTGTACCCTAGGGGCCAAGAGGGCCAATGGTGTCCTGGGGTGCATCAAGAAAAACGTGTCCAGCAGGTGTAGGGAGGCTTTCCTCCCCCTCTGCCTTGGTGAAAGCACACCTGGAATACTGAATCCAGTTTTGGGCTCCCCATTTCAAGAGACAGAGGGATCTACTGGAGAGAGTCCAAGGGAGAGCTTCAAGGATGATTAAGGGACTTGAACATCTTTCCCATGAAGAATGACAGAGAACTGGGGCTCTTAAGATCCCTTCTCAGCCTTCTATTCTCAAGACTAATTAATGTCTATAAATATCTGAGAGGTGGCTGTCAAGATGAAGGTGACAGGCAACCCCTAACATTCTATGATTATCTAACTCTACCAACTCTGGTGCTTAACCCATGTCCCTTAGCACCACGTATCTTTTAAACATCTCCAGGGATGGGGATTCAGCCACCTCCCGGGGGAGCCTATTCCAGTGTTTGATAACCCTTTCAGTGAAGAAGTGTCTTTTAATACCCAATCTAAACCACCCCTGGTGCTATTTGAGGCCATTTTCTTTTGTCCTGTCACTTGGTACTGTGGAGAAGATACCAACACCTACCTCACTCTGACCTTTCAGGTACTTGCAGAGAGTGAGGTCTGGGCTGCAGCCTCTTTTATTGCCAGGCTAAACAACCCCAGTTCCCTCAGCCACTCCTCACCAGACCTGTTCTCCATACCCCTCACCAGCTTCATTGCCTTTCTCTGGTCTCATTCGAGCACCTCAATGTCTTTCTTGTTATGACAGCCCCAATCTGAACCCAGTATTGGAGGAGTGGCCTCCCCAGTGCTGAATCCAGGGGGCAATCACTTCCCTGCTCCTAGTAGAATAGAATAGAATTAAACAGGTTGGAAAAGACCTTCAAGATCATCAAGTCCAGCCTATCACCCAACACCATCTAATCAACTAATGCATGGCACCAAGTGCCTCATCCAGTCTCTTCCTAAACACCTCCAGTGATGGTGACTCTACCATCTCCCTGGGCAGCACATCCCAGTGGTCAATCTTTCTGCAAAGAATTTCTTCCTAACATCCAGCCTAAACCTCCCCTGGCACAGCTTGAGACTGTGTCCTCTTGTTCTGGTGCTGGTTGCCTGGGAGACCAACCCCCACCTGGCTGCAGCCTCCCTTCAGGTCGTTGTAGGCAGCAATAAGGTCTCCCCTGAGCCTCCTCTTCTCCAGGCTAAGCAACCCCAGCTCCCTCAGCCTCTCCTCACAGGGTTTGTGCTCCAAACCCCTCAGTATTCCTGATACAGGCCACTTGGGCACACTGCTCAGAGCCTTCCTGTGCTCACCTGGATAGCACAGTGACCTGATGCACCAGAACAACAGCAATCCCCGACTATGAGGTGTTTCAGAGAATGCTAAAGCTCTCTCCGGGGTAACGTGTGACTATGTACACAGTCTGAGCCTGGGCACAGAGGCCACCAGAGAAACACAACTTTGAGCTGCAATTTTACTTTCCCTGCTTTCATGACTCATCGACCGTGTCACCCCGTAGCGCTCACACTCCTCTACGAGTCAGGTAGCTGCCGCTCCCCTGCTCCCGCGGCGGTCGATGGTCTAAGCCGCGCGGCACTCAGCTCTCCCTGCCCGCACTCCCCCGCCGCCTGCTGCGGCTTGGTACGGCCCGAGGGGGCCGCGGTGCGCGTTGGGAGCTGGGCGGGCGGCGGCGGAGAGGGCTCCTTAACCTGCGCTGGCCCGCGGTGTCGTCATGGCCCTCAACAAGTCTATGCATGCGCGCAACCGCTACAAGGACAAGCCGCCCGACTTCGCCTATCTGGCCGCCAAATACCCTGAGTTCCAGCAGCACCTGCAGACCACCCTCACCGGCAGGGTGAGGTAGGGCCCGGCCGCTGAAGAAGCGTCGTGAGGGAGGGACCGATGGAGGAAGGGAGGGATGGATGGATGGATGGTTGAGAGGGAGGGATAGGCCGGGCCGCGTCCAGGGGCTGTGGAGCGGCTCCCGCCGCCTCCGGAGTGCCTTGCCCGTGCGTGTCCGCCCCCGGCGGGCGAGGCGGCGCTGGCGCCGTAACCGCTGCTTGTACGTTTCAGCCTGAACTTCAAGGACCCCGAGGCAGTGAGAGCTCTGACGTGTACCCTTCTGAAGGAGGATTTCGGTCTTACGATTGACATCCCCGTGGAAAGGCTTATTCCCACCGTTCCCTTGAGGCTGAACTACATCCACTGGGTGGAGGATCTCATCGGTCACCAAGATGCTGACAAGCAAATCCTGAGGCGTGGCATTGACATAGGTACTAGGAAAGGCAAAACGTGCAACTCCTTATTTGCTGACAAGGAAACTAGCAGATACCTTTTTTTAAAAAAAATTCTAACCCATAGAGAAATGTGAAGTTTAAGAAACAAAACAAACAAAAATGAGGAGCTGTGCCTGTTCTGGTGAAACAGGCAATCTGACTGCCAGGGGGTTTCATTTGGCTTCTAGGTGGGTGAGATGTCTCAGCTTTTTAAAACGTGACATTTGAGCAGCAGTCAGTCACAGCCGTGGAGCAGCACTGGCTTGATCTCTGGAGTGGCAATGGAAGTGTTGTAGGTTGGTTGGATCGGACCGGGCTGAGGCAGGTGGTGGCTTTGCGTTTGCAGTGGAGTCAGTTCCCAGAGCGCAGCTTTGCCAGGACCCACCAGACCTTGCAAGCATGTGAGACTGATGTGGCTGTGAGGGTGCCTTGCTGTGCTGCAGGACCTGTTGTTTGAAACACACCAGCAACAATCAGTCAGTGCTATGAAGTGGCCACAGTGTGATCTCTGGAGTAGCAATCGTAAGTGCTGCAGTTTATATTGGGAGGGGACATTTGGCTCCTTGGTGGGTGGGATTTGTCAGCACTAACACAAGAAGGGCCATAGCAAGCAATTACTCAACAGGCTGGACAGATGGGCAGAGAACAAGGGCATGAGAGTGAACACATCTAAGTGCCAGGTCCTACACATTGGCCACAACAACCCCATGCAGTGCTGCAGGCTGGGGTCAGAGTGGCTGGAGAGCAGCCAGGCAGGGAGGGACCTGGGGGTACTGATTGATAGTAGGTGGAACACGAGCCAGCAGGGTGCTTAGGTGGCCAAGAAGGCCAATGGCATCCTGGCCTGTATCAGAAATAGTGTGGCCAGCAGGAGCAGGGAGGGCATTCTGCCCTGTACTCAGCACTGGTTAGGCCACACCTTGAGTCCTGTGTCCAGTTCTGGGCCCCTCAGTTCAGGAAAGATGTTGAGTTGCTGCAACATGTCCAGGGAAGAGCAACAAAGCTGGGGAGGGGTTTGGAGCACAGCCCTGTGAGGAGAGGCTGAGGGAGCTGGGGTTGCTTAGCCTGGAGAAGAAGAGGCTCAGGGGAGACCTTCTTGCTGTCTACAACTCCCTGAAGGGAGGTTGTAACCAGGTGGGGGTTGGTCTCTTCTCCCAGGCAACCAGCACCAGAACAAGAGGACACAGTCTCAAACTGTGCCAGGGGAGGTTTAGGCTGAATGTTAGGAAGAAATTCTTTGCAGAAAGAGAGATTGGCCATTGGGATGTGCTGCCTGGGGAGGTGGTGGCGTCACCATCACTGGAGGTGTTTGGGAAGAGCCTGGATGAGGCACTTGGTGCCATGGTTTAGTTGATCAGATGGTGTTGGGTGATAGGTTGGACTTGGTGATCTCAAAGGTCTTTTCCAACCTGGTTAATTCTATTCTAGTCTATTCTGTTCGGCTTTTATGGCCCTGAACTCTGTACCAGCAAAGCTTTGTGTGGTGTTTTGTTAGTGATGGATGCAATGTGTCACTGTAAGGGAATTTAAAGAAAAAAACAGATGGTATTCTCAGTCTTCCAATTAGTGAATTACATTTTATTAGCAGTCTGGTTTTCATAGGATAGTATCATAGTATCAGTCAGGGTTGGAAGGGACCACAAGGATCATCTAGTTCCAACCCCCCTGCCATGGGCAGGGACACCCCACACTAGATCAGGCTGGCCACAGCCTCATCCAGCCTGGGCTTAAACACCTCCAGGGACAGGGCCTCAACCACCTCCCTGGACAACCCATTCCAGGGCTTCACCACTCTCATGGGGAAGAACTTCCTCCTCACGTCCAGTCTGAATCTCCCCACCTCCAGCTTCATTCCATTCCCCCCTAGTCCTGTCAAGGTTTTGCCTGCACAAGAGATTTAGTGAGTTGCCTGACAATGCTTTGTAGCATTCCTTCTAAGAAAATGTATTCTGTGGATTTAGGTGCCTTTGACAGATAAATCTTTTTTAAACAGATTTTTGTTGTTGTTTTCATATTGGGGGGGGAGCCAACCTCAGAAGTTGATAATTTACTAGAAAATTGATTCCAGATTGTTAAACTTGCTTTAAAGTGTGTAGTTAACAATGCCACATTTCAAACTGAGAAGATAAAGTCCACTAAAGACTTAGTGGACTGAATAAGAACTGAATAATAGCTGATCAGTGTTCAGTGTTTCCTTGAAATGGGTTCTTTTTTGTTGTGGAAAGTGCACTGTTAGCAGATCCCCGTGTATGACACCACAGATTTCATTTGCATTTCTCCTGCCTTTTCTCTTCTGCAGGGACAGGGGCCTCTTGCATATACCCATTGCTGGGAGCAACTTTGAATGGCTGGTATTTTCTTGCAACTGAAGTGGATGATATGTGCTTCAATTATGCCAAGAAGAATGTGGAGCAGAACAACTTGTCTGATCTTATCAAAGGTAGGATGTAATGAGTTACCATGCAGATGTTGCCACCCATTTTTTTTCCACCTTCAGTGGCATCTTATTCCAGCCAAATGCACACTCAGTTGTTCTGCCTGAGGTTAAATGTTTACTGTGTATGCTCAAGACAGGAAGTAACAGCTTGTCTTGAGTGGAATGTGTGAATGGAAAGCTACTCATCCTTACATCTGAAAGTTAAACTTCACCCTGGGATGTTTTCCTTTCTCCATTTTTTGTTTTTTTTTTTTTGTGCCTGTTACTGAAACATTTAGAACAGAATAGAATAAACCAGGTTGGAAGAGACCTTCAAGATCATTGTGTCCAACCTATCATCCATCACCACCCAACCAACTAAACCATGGCACCAAGCATCCTGTCAAGCCTCGTCCTGAACACCCCCAGCGACGGCGACCCCACCACCTCCCCAGGCAGCCCATTCCAATGGGCAATCACTCTCTCTGTGTAGAACTTCCTCCTAACCTCCAGCCTAAACCTCCCCTGGCGCAGCCTGAGACTGTGCCCTCTTGTTCTGGTACTGGTAGTCATACGCATGGTACGTGGTAGTCGTGGCCGAGTGGTTAAGGCGATGGACTAGAAATCCATTGGGGTCACCCCGCGCAGGTTCGAATCCTGCCGACTACGGTAGTTTCTTTTACAGCTCATTCCTCGTTAGTGTAGTGGTGAGTGTCCCTACCTGTCACGCGGGAGACCGGGGTTCGATTCCCCGACGGGGAGGCGCTGATGCTGTTTTGTGTCCACTTCTGGGGCCCTCAGTTTAGGAAGGATGCTGACTTGCTGGAACGAGTCCAGAGAAGAGCAACAAGGTTGGTGAGGGGTTTGGAACATAAGCCCTACGAGGAGAGGCTGAGGGAGCTGGGGTTGCTTAGCCTGGAGAGGAGGAGACTCAGGGGAGACCTTATTGCTCTCTACAACTATCTGAAGGGAGGTTGTAGACAGGCGGATGTTGGTCTCTTCTCCCAGGCAGACAGTATCAGAACAAGAGGACACAGTCTCAGGATGTGCCAGGGGAGGTTCAGGTTGGATGTTAGGAAAAAGTTCTATACAGAGAGAGTGATTGGCCATTGGAACGGGCTGCCTGGGGAGGTGGTGGAGTCGCTGTCATTGGAGGTGTTCAGGAGGAGACTTGATGGGGTGCTTGGTGCCATGGGTTAGTTGCTTGGGCGGTGTTGGATTGGTTGATGGGTTGGACGCGATGATCTTGAAGGTCTCTTCCAACCTGGTTTATTCTATGTATTCTGTGGTTGCCTGGGAGAAGAGACTAACCCCTGCCTGACTACAACCCCCCTTCATGTAGTTGTAGAGAGCAAGAAGCTCTCCCCTGAGCCTCCTCTTCTCCAGGCTAAGCACCCCCAGCTCCCTCAGCCTCTCCTCACAGGGCTGTGCTTCAAACCCCTCCCCAGCTTTGTTGCCCTTCTCTGGACTCGTTCCAGCAAGTCAACCTCCTTCCTAAACTGAGGGGCCCAGAACTGGACACAGTACTCGAGGTGCAGCCTACCCAGTGCAGTGTACAGGGGCAGAATGACCTCCCTGCTCCTGCTGGCCACACTGTTCCTGATGCAGACCAGGATGCCATTCGCCCTTCTGGCTGCCTGGGCACACTGCAGGCTCGTGTTCAGCCTACCATCAACCAGCACCCCCAGGTCCCTCTCTGCCTGGCTGCTCTCATCCACTCTGACCCCAGCCTGTAGCTCTGCATGGGGTTGTTGTGGCCAATGTGCAGAACCTGGCACTTGGATGTGTTCAATCTCCTGCCCTTGGCCTCTGCCCATCTGTCCAGCCTGTCCAGGTCCCTCTGCAGAGCCTCTCTACCCTCCAGCAGATCAACTCCTGCCCCTAGCTTGGTGTCATTTCTTAGGTTTTGTGCTGTTTCTGCTGCTGGGAGACCTGGATTGCTCCCCACAGGTAATTTGCATGGCACTGCCACACTGGCTTTTGTAGAGAGAGTCCTTCATCCTTAATTTGAAATTAGGTTTTAACAGTGCTTGTGATAATAGCAGTATGTCAGGCTTGGTCTCTGGGTGACCTTAGAAGATTTTTCTGTGTGAGAGGTGAGCAACTGATGTCGTTTCCCTGGAGCTGAGCAAAGCCTTCGACACTGTCCTGCACCACATCGTGGTCTCCAAACTGGTGACACACGGGTTTGATGGGTGGACCACTAGATGGATAAAGAACTGGCTTGATGGCCAAAGAGTGGCTGTCCATGGGTCCATGTCCAAGTGGAGACCAGTGACAAGCAGAGTCCCTCAGGGATCAGTCCTGGGACCGGTCTTGTTCAACATCTTTGTGGGTGCCATGGACAGTGGCACTGAGTGCACCCTCAGCAGGTTTGCTGATGACACCAAGCTGTGTGGTGCAGCAGACAGCTGGAGGGAAGGGATGCCATCCAGAGGGACCTTGACAGGCTGGAGAGGTGGGCACAAGCCAACCTCATGAGCTTCAACAAGACCAAGTGCAGGGTCCTGCATCTGGGTGGAGGCAATCCCAGGCACAAATCCAGGCTGGGCAGGGACTGGCTGGAAAGCAGCCCTGAGGAGAGAGACTTGGGGGTGCTGGTGGAGGAGAAGCTCAACAGGAGCTCTCAATGTGCACTTGCAGCCCAGAAAGCCAATCAGATCCTGGGCTGCAGCAAGAGAAGTGTGGCCAGCAGGGCAAGGGAGGGGATTCTGCCCCTCTACTCAGCTCTGCTGAGACCCCACCTGGAGTACTGCCTCCAGTTCTGGAACCCCTATTACAAGAGGGATCTGGAGGTGCTGGAAGGTGTCCAGAGAAGGGCCACGAGGATGATCAGAGGGCTGGAGCACCTCTCCTGTGAGGACAGACTGAAGGAGTTGGGGCTGTTCAGTCTGGAGAAGAGAAGGCTCCCAGGTGACCTAATTGTGGCCTTCCAGTATCTGAAGGGGGCTACAAGAAGGCTGGGGAGGGACTTCTCAGGATCTCAGGTAGTGCTAGGACTAGGGGGAATGGAATGAAGCTGGAGGTGGGGAGATTGAGGCTGGATGTGAGGAGGAAGTTCTTCCCCATGAGAGTGGTGAAGCCCTGGAATGGGTTGTCCAGGGAGGTGGTTGAGGCCCTGTCCCTGGAGGTGTTTAAGCCCAGGCTGGATGAGGCTGTGGCCAGGCTGATCTAGTGTGGGGTGTCCCTGCCCATGGCAGGGGGGTTGGAACTAGATGATCCTTGTGGTCCCTTCCAGCCCTGAGTGATACTATGAAAAAGAACAACAGGCTCATTATTCAGGTCTGAAATGAAAGTTTCCTTCTGCTGGATTTCAGAAGCATCTTTTTTACCAAAATGTTGTTGTCTTGGTCTGTCTTCCTTTTCAGTCTTACAGATGCAGAACTACATATGGAGAACTATGACAATTTGTTTTGCTGCCAGCATAGGATTTTTAGTGGTGTGGTAGTGTTTGGCCATCC
Source organism: Dryobates pubescens (assembly GCF_014839835.1). NCBI lineage: Eukaryota > Metazoa > Chordata > Aves > Piciformes > Picidae > Dryobates > Dryobates pubescens. The sequence goes on along the minus strand of NC_071619.1, from coordinate 40,416,498 downwards.
TGGAAAAACCTCTCTAAAAGGCAAATGCCTCACGAGGCTGCAGTGCCAAAGATGATAAGCTGGGGTGCATGACTGCTGGTGAGCAGAGCCACAGGCAAGGGAGTGCCACTGGTGGTACCTGCAGCCAGATGCTGCCTGGGAGTGATCCACCTTGCCAAAGGTTTTAATTCCTGGGCCTGAGTTTTTCAGCTAGAGCTGAGTATGCAAATCATAGAATCAATAAGGTTGGAAATGACCTCAAAGATCATCAAGTCCAACCTGTCACCCAACACCTCATGACTATTAAACCATGGCACCAAGTGCCACATCCAGTCCCCTCTTGAACACCTCCAGGGATGGTGACTCCACCACCTCCCTGGGCAGCACATTCCAATGGCTAACAACTCTCTCAGTGAAGAACTTTCTCCTCACCTCGAAGTCTAATCTTCCCCTGGTGCAGCCTGAGACTGTGTCCTCTTGTTCTGGTGCTGGTTGCCTGGGAGAGGAGACCAACCCCCTCCTGGCTACATCCTCCCTTCAGGTAGTTGTAGACAGCAAGAAGGTCTTCTCTGAACCTTCCCTTCTCCAGGCTAAGCAACCCCAGCTCCCTCAGCCTCTCCTCACAGGGCTGTGCTCCAAACCCCTCCCCAGCTTTGTTGCCCTTCTCTGGACACCTTCCAGCAACTCAACATCTTTCCTAAACTGAGGGGCCCAGAGCTGGACTCAAGGTGTGGCCTAACCAGTGCTGAGAACAGGGCACAATGACTTCCCTGCTCCTGCTGGCCACACTGTCCCTGATACAGGCCAGGATGCCATTGGCCTTCTTGTTAGTTAATAGTTGGACTCAATGATCTTAAAGGTTTTTTCCAACTGAAAGGATTTGATGATTCTTCTGTATTTTATTTTATTGGAATGGGATGATGCCAGAATTGTCTGTTGGTATTAAATAAATAGAGAAGTCAGGCCCCTTATGTAATGATAGGTTAAGAGGTATTCAACAGCTTGCACTCTGGAAATTTTTTAAGTACTTGCCAGGCCAATTTAGTCTTGCTTCATAACATTGTTCATTGTTTGCTTCCTGTTTGTTTTATTTCCTTTCTTATTTCAAAGTGCAACCACATGCTGTCAAGCTAGCAATGTGGTGTTCTTTGATGTCCTCTTTTAAGTAACCTCACAGCAATTTTGGAAAGGATGTGCAATAAACCATGTGTTGCTGCTCAGATGAACAGAATCTGTTTGGAGAATTCTGCCTGCCTTGGGCTTTCCCTGCTCTCTAAAATAATTCCATGGGATTTTTGTGCTTCAGTTTGTGTTTGTTTTTTTTTTTTTATCCCTCCATAACATTGAAAATGTAAAGTAAAATGAAATTGAAAAAGCATTGATAACAGGAAAGGCAGTGAAGTACTCTGGTATCTGTGGCCTGAAAAATCTCAAAGCATTTATTTGTCTCATTTATGAGCAACAGCAACTGCTGGTTTTACACTTTGGTGCCAACCATCAGTCCAGATGCCAGCCAAAGAGCTTTTGGCTTTGACTGTGGTGTGTGGTTGTAATTGAGCAATGAATAACTAGCAATGACTACTTTTAGTTTGTTACAGCTATTGTTCTTGCTCTATATAACCTGACCTTTGGTAGTTGCCAGCTACCCTAACAAGTTTGTGTTCTTAAGATAATGATGCACTGTAGTACTAAGTGTTGAGAGGAGAGGCATGCCTTCTGTCTCTCTTCTGAAAATCTCTGTTCTATATACATTATCCTTGAGTTGCTGGTCAAGTCTGCAAGAAATCCTCCTTGTATGCTTTATGTATCCTTTATGTATGCTCTAACTGGACTTTCATGCACATTTAAGCACCTGCTCCTTGGGCTGGTGTTCCTGTGGTCTTCAGAAGCTGTGTGACAGACTGACTTGACCAAAGTTTCCAAGGGACTTGGGGAAGGACAGTTGACATCTGTGTGGAATATCTGTAGCCCCTATTACAAGAGGGATCTGGAGGTGCTGGAAGGTGTCCAGAGAAGGGCCACGAGGATGAGCAGAGGGCTGGAGCACCTCTCCTGTGAGGACAGACTGAAGGAGTTGGGGCTGTTCAGTCTGGAGAAGAGAAGGCTCCAAGGAGACCTAATTGTGGCCTTCCAGTGTCTGAAGGGGGCCTGCAAGAAGGCTGGGGAGGGACTTCTCAGGATCTCAGGTAGTGCTAGGACTAGGGGGAATGGAATGAAGCTGGAGGTGGGGAGATTGAGGCTGGATGTGAGGAGGAAGTTCTTCCCCATGAGAGTGGTGAAGCCCTGGAATGGGTTGTCCAGGAAGGTGGTTGAGGCCCTGTCCCTGGAGGTGTTTAAGCCCAGGCTGGATGAGGCTGTGGCCAGCCTGATCTAGTGTGGGGTGTCCCTGCCCATGGCAGGGGGGTTGGAACTAGATGATCCTTGTGGTCCCTTCCAACCCTGACTGATCCTATGATACTATGATCTGCCTTCACCCTTGTAATGGGTAATAAGTTGGTGGACCCAAGTGAGCAGAAGATTTGTCCAGAAAGGAACTCTTTTGTTGTTGTTGTGATTCTTTTAACTTGTATAAGGTGGTAGTTCCTGTGCAGGGTACATAGTATTGCTAACACAGGAGTTCTGTGTTATTATGAAGTTGGGTGTCTGTTTTGTTGTAAAACTAACCTTGTTCCTGCGTAACCTCACAGTATCACAGTATCACAGTAACTAAGGTTGGAAGAGACCCCAAGGATCATCAAGTCCAACCTGTTCCAACAGACCTCACAACTAGACCATGGCACCAAGTGCCACGTCCAATCTCCCCTTGAACACCTCCAGGGATGGTGACTCCACCACCTCCCTGGGCAGCACATTCCAATGACGAATGACTCGCTCGGTGAAGAACTTCTTCCTCACCTCGAGTCTAAACCTCCACTGGCACAGCTTGAGACTGTGTCCCCTTGTTCTGGTGCTGGTTGCCTGGGAGAAGAGACCAACCCCCTCCTGTCTACAACCACCTTTCAGGTAGTTGTAGAGGGCAATGAGGTCACCTCTGATCCTTCTCTTCTCCAGGCTAAACAATCCCAGCTCCCTCAGCCTCTCCTCATAGGGCTTGTGCTCAAGGCCTCTCCCCAGCCTTGTTGCCCTTCTCTGGACACGTTCAAGTGTCTCAATGTCCTTCCTAAACTGAGGGGCCCAGAACTGGACACAGTACTCAAGGTGTGGCCTAACCAATGCAGAGTACAGGGGCAGAATGACCTCCCTGCTCCTGCTGGCCACACTATTCCTAATACAGGCCAGGATGCCATTGGCCCTCTTGGCCACCTGGGCATACTGCTGGCTCATGTTTAGGCGGGTGTCAATCAGCACCCCGTGGTCCCTCTCTGTTTGGCAGCTCTCAGCCACTCTGACCCCAGCCTGTAGCTCTGCATGGGGTTGCCGTGGCCAAAGTGCAGCACCCGGCACTTGGACTTGTTGAATGCCATCCCATTGGACTCTGCCCATCTGTCCAGTCGGTCAAGGTCCCTCTGCAGAGCCTTTCTACCCTCTGACTAACATCTGTTCCCAACTTGGTGTCATCTGCAAACTTGCTGATGCCTGACTCAACCCCCTCATCCAGATCATCAGTGAAGATGTTAAAGAGGATGGGGCCCAGCACTGATCCCTGGGGGACGCCACTGGTGACTGGCCGCCAGCCGGATGTGGCACCATTCACCACCACTCTCTGGGCTCAGCCTCCAGCCAGTTCCTAACCCAGCACAGAGTGTTGTGGTCCAAACCACGAGCTGACAGCTTAGCCAGCAGCTTACTGTGGGGGACGGTGTCAAAGGCCTTGCTGAAGTCCAGGTAGACTACATCCACAGGCCTCCCCACATCCACCAGACGGGTCACCTGATCATAGAAGGAGATCAGGTTGGAGAGGCAGGACCTGCCCTTCCTAAATCCATGTTGGCTGGACCTGAGCCCTTGGCCATCCTTCAGGTGCGCCATTATTGCCTCCAGGATAATCTGCTCCATCACTTTCCCTGGCACTGAGGTCAGGCTGACTGGTCTGTAGTTTCCAGGTTCCTCCATCCGTCCCTTCTTGTGGATGGGGACCACATTGGCCAGTTTCAGTCACCTGGGACCTCTCCAGTGAGCCAGGACTGGAGGAAAATGATGGAGAGCGGCTTGGCCAGCTCATCTGCCAGCTCTCTCAGCACCCTAGGATGGATCCCATCCGGTCCCACGGACTTATGGGTGTCCAAGTGGCTCAGCAGGTCCCGGACTAATTCCTCATGGATTTCTGGGGCATTACACTGCTCCCCGACCCTATTACCCAGCTCAGGAGGCCAGTCATCCTGGACTCCTACCTTGCTGTTAAACATTGAGGCAAAGAAGGCGTTCAGGACCTCAGCCTTTTCCTCATCTTCGGTCACCATGTTCCCCTCCAGGTCCAGTAAGGAGTGCAGGTTCTTCTTGCCCTTCTTTTTAGCGTTGATATATTTGTAAAATTGCTTTTTATTATCTTTCACAGAGGTGGCCAGTTTCAGTTCCAACTGGGCCTTTGCCTCTCTAATTTTATTCCTACATAATCTAACCACTTCCTTAAACATAACCTCTGCTAAGATACCTTTGTGTTAATCTTTCTTAGCTTTGTACCTTAAAAAGACATTAAAAAAGGAGAAAGACCAAACAGTTATTTCCTTGAGTGCTATTCTAGAGTTCTGTGTCTTAAAATAATTCTTTAGTTGTTTTTTTCTCCTCTGAGGAGCCAGGGAGGTAATTACCTGGCACTTGTGATAATTTTTGGAAGGTGTTAAAGTGTATTTCTAGTTGCATCTGAGAAGTCATTGCAACTCAAGTAGTTCCTATTTTAAACTGGCTCATGTTGGTGTTGAAAGAATGGAGTTAATTTCTGGCTGAGTAAGATTCCACTGAACTGGTCTGAAACCAGGATAACAATGAGAGGCCCTTAAGACTAAAGAACAGGATGACCTTGAAGGCTGAAGTAACCAGAAACAAGACAGTAAGATTCTGCCGACTTTTGTAGATAATGCCTTAGAATCAATAATGTTGGAAAGGACCTCAGAGGTCATCAAGTGCAACCTGTCACCCAACACCTCCTAACTAAACCATGGCTCCAAGTGCCACATCCAATCCCCTCTCGAACACCTCCAGGGATGGTGACTCCACCACCTCCCTGTGCAGCACATCCCAATGGCAAATTGCTCTCTCTGGGAAGAACTTTCTCCTCACATCCAGCCTAAACTTCCCCTGGCATAGTTTGAGACTGTGTCCTTGCCTTGTTATGGCTTCTTACAGAAACCAGAAACAGATCTGGATTAAGATTGAATCATTGAGGTGTCTCCTACATAACCTGTGGGGATTTTAATACTAAAACACATGTCTAGGAGGAGAATTTATGTGTAAGTGTAGGACCACCTTAGTGTAATAAATTAGGTAATTATGTAATGAATTAGGTAATGAATGGAGCACACATACAAAGATTGATGTGATACAAAGTCATATGTAATAGTTCTTTGTTATTTGTGCTGTATATAAACTGCTGTTAGAATAGAATTAACCAGGTTGGAAAAGACCTTTGAGATCATCAGGTCCAACCTATCACCCAACACCATCTGATCAACCAAACCATGGCACCAAGCACCCCATCCAGTCTCCACCATCACCTCCAGTGATGGTGACGCCACCACCTCCCTGGGCAGCACATCCCAATGGCCAATCTCTCTTTCTGTGAAGAACTTCTTCCTAACATCCAGTCTAAACCTCCCCTGGCACAGCCTGAGACTGTGTCCTCTTGTTCTGGTGCTGGTTGCCTGGGAGAAGAGACCAACCCCCACCTGGCTACAGCCTCCCTTCAGGTAGTTGTAGACAGCAAGAAAGTCTCCCCTGAGCCTCCTCTTCTCCAGGCTAAGCAACCCCAGCTCCCTCAGCCTCTCCTCACAGGGCTGTGCTCCAAACCCCTCCCCAGCTTTGTTGCTCTTCTCTGGACACCTTCTAGCAGCTCAACATCTTTCCTAAACTGAGGGGCCTAGACCTGGGCACAGTGCTGTTGTTTGAGCTAATGGTGGCATAGTGTGGTAGTTTAAAATTTAGCTGCAGATTTTGAGCAGAAAAGTAGAAAAACATAAATAGATCACTGTTGGGTGTAAAAGGGGAAAAAAAAGATTATTCTAAACAAATTCATTGGATAAATGCCTGGGATAAGAGAAGCTGTATCATAACAATTCTTCACATTTCCCATTCCTTTTCTCTTCTGATCTTGGCTGTTTTGCTTCACTCAGGAGAAGATAATGTGCTTCTGTCTGGCCTTGGGATAAGTTTAACCCACTGCTTTCTCTCAACATCTCTCTCTCTTGGGACAGGGGGATCTGGGGGGGCAGTGGAATGGCTTCCCAGGTCTTTTGACCAGTGGGGGTTTTGTGTTGTTTGCTAATTGTGAATATCTGTATAATATTGTAGATCCTGTATGTTTTGTACACATTCATTGCATTCCATTGTAGAGTGTAGATCTTGCTTGTAAACACAGCTTCATCTGCTTCTAACTGAGTTGTTCTGGCTAAAAGGTAATGCTGGGGGTGGAAACCAACCCACCACAGATAGCTTTGCAGAACTACCTCCTAGCACTCTTTTCTCTGCAGAACTGGAATAAATAAAACTCTTCTGCTCTGTGTCTGTCTACCCAGGCTGCTGCACCCTGGGTAAATGATCCTGCTTTTGGAATAACAAACTACTGTATATAAACATGCAAGCTGCTTGTGTGCTAGTCCTTAGCTGAGGTCTGCATTTGCATGCTGCTCTTTGTTACCTTTTTTTCATAGAAAGAAAATGCTGTTTAGAAAGGGCAGGTTTGATGTGGTGAATTGTTTTAGCAAGCACTGAAACATCAGTAGTGTGCTAGATGAAATAAAAAAGCTCTTTACTGACCAAACTTCTGTTTTCAATTAGTGGTTAAGGTACCACAGAAGACTCTTCTGATGGATGCCCTGAAAGAAGAATCTGGGATTGTTTATGATTTCTGCATGTGCAACCCTCCCTTTTTTGCCAACCAGTTGGAAGCAAAGGTAAGTTAAACTGGAGGAGACTTGATAGGGTGCTTGGTTGCATGGTTTAGTTGGTTGGGTGGTGTTGGATGATAGGTTGGACTTGATGATCTTGAAGGTCTCTTCCAACCTGGTCTGGTCTGGTCTGTTCTGTTCTATGCTGCTGGCACTTCAGTGAGGTGGAGGGTGGCAACAAGGGTAACCCCTTCCCTTGAGGAAGGTTGAGTGGAGAATCACAAGTCATAATCACAGATTCATTTCAGTAGGCAGAATCAAAAGACTGGTAACAGCTTTGACAAAATGAAAAAAAGGCCTTAGAAATCTTAATTTAAAAGCATCAAAACTTGTGATTTATAGCCTTAAAGACAGAATCATAGATTCATAGGATCAGTTTGACAAGTCTGGTGCTAAACTGTGTCCCTCAGCACCACTTTTAAACACTGCAACTTTCAAACAACTCCAGAGATGGGTTTTCAACCACCTCCCTGGGCAGCCTGTTCCAGTGTTTGAGAACTCTTTCCATGAAGAGGTTTATAGTAATTTCCAACCTAAACCTCACTTGGTGCAACTTGAGAGCATTTCCTCTTGGTACTTGGTCACTTGGTACTAGGGAGAAGAGACTGGCACCCACCTTGGTCCAACCTCCTTTCAGTAGAGAGAGAGAAGGTCTCCCCTCAGCCTCCTTTTCTTCAGACTAAACAACCCCAGTTCCCTCAGCTGCTCCTCACAAGACCTGTTCTCCATGCTCTTCACCATCATTGTTACCCTTCTCTGGACCCACTCCAGCACCTCAGTGTCTTTCTGGTAGTGAGGGCCTCAGTACTCAGTGTGGCCTCACCTGTGCTGAGTCCAGGGGGATAATCACTTCCCTGGTACTGCAGATACACTATTCCTGACACAGACCAGGATGTTCTTCACATTCTTGGCCACCTGGGTGTCTTATCTTCAACCAGCGTAATGAAAGAGCATTTCAGTCTTCTCCCTCCCCAAGCCTCACCTTAAAGGCATTTTGAAAAACCTAACTATTACACTTCCTGAAGTGAAGGAATACCTGTAGAATTTTTTCACAAGTTCATAGAATCAGTAAGGTTGGAAAGGACCTCAGAGATCATCAAGTCCAACCTGTCACCTAACACCTCAGGACTAACTAAATTGTGGCTCCAATCCCCTCTTGAGCTCCACCACCTCCCTGGGCAGCACATTCCAATGGCCAATCTCTCTCTGGGAACAACTTTCTCCTCACCTCCAGCCTAAACTTCCCCTGGTGCAGCTTAAGACTGTGTCCTCTTGTTCTGGTGCTGGTTGCCTGGGAGAAGAGACCAACCCCCACCTGGCTACAACCTCCCTTCAGGGAGTTGTAGGCAGCAATATGGCCTCCCTTGAGCCTCCTCTTCTCCAGGCTAAGCAACCCCAGCTCCCTCAGCCTCTCCTCATAGGGTTTGTGCTCCAGACCCCTCCCCAGCTTTGTTGCCCTTCTCTGGACACCTTCCAGCAAGTCAACATCCCTCCTAAACTGTGGGTCCCAGAACTGGACACAGGACTCAAGGTGTGGCCTAACCAGTGCTGAGTACAGGGAATAATGACTTCTCTGCTCCTCTGGCCACACTATTCCTGATACAGGCCAGGATGCCATTGGCCTTCTTGGCCACCTGGGCACACTGCTGGTTCATGTTCAGCCTCCTATCAACCATTATCTCCAGGTCCCTTTCTGCCTGGCTGCTCTCCAGCCATTCCAGCCCCAGCCTGTAGCGCTGCATGGGGTTGCTGTGAGACAAGTGCAGCACCCAGCACTTGGAGTTGTTGACTGCCATCATGTTCTTACAGGCTTAGAGAATTAGTCTGAAAAGTAGAAAGCTGGTAAATCTGAAATCAGGGTGTGTGACTATTCCCCCTATACTGGTATGGGGGGAATTGTTTCTGGCATTGTCCCTCTCTGTTAATTCTTTTGCCTTAGTGATTTAGGCGCTGTCATGTAGCTTAGAACAGTTCTTCCAGGACCTAATGGATAGAGTCAAAAACTTCACTCTGTAATATAGGGCAGCAGAAAAAAGATGTGAGTGTTGAAATTAAACTATGGATTGGAGCAGTGTAGATGCATGCAACCAGCATGTCTTGCATGTATTGGCACCACGTGTTTCATAACAACCCCATGCAGTGCTACAGGCTGGGGTCAGAATGGCTGGAGAGCATCTAAGCAGAAAGTGACCTGGGGGTACTGGTTGACAGCTGGCTGAACATGAGCCAGCAGAGTGCCCAGGTGGCCAAGAAGGCCAATGGCATCCTGGCCTGCATCAAGAACAGTATGACCAGCAGGAGCAGGGAAGCCATTGTGCCCTGTACTCAGCACTGGTTAGGCCACACCTTGAGTCCTGTGTCCAGTTCTGGGACCCTCAGTTTAAGAAGGACATTGAGACACTTGAACATGTCCAGAGAAGGGCAATAAGGCTGGAGAGAGGCCTCAAGCACAGCCCTGTGAGGAGAGGCTGAGGGAGCTGGGATTGCTTAGCCTGGAGAAGAGGACACAGTTTCAATCTGCACCAGGGGAGGTTTAGGCTGGAGGTGAGGGGAAAGTTCTTCCCAGAGAGAGTTGTTAGCCATTGGAATGTGCTGCCCAGGGAGGTGGTGGAGTCACCATCCCTGGAGGTGTTCAAGAGGGGATTGGATGTGGCACTTGGTGCCATGGTCTAGTACTCCTGAGGTGTTGGGTGACAGGTTGGACTTGATGATCTTTGAGGTCTTTTCCAACCTTGTTGATTCTATGATATTAGTAGGATACTGATTTGTGACTGTGTCAGGTTGAAGCAGATCCTTCCTTGCCTCCCACTGGGGCAGAAAAAATGAGACTCAGACAGATGGATTGCAGTAGTGATGGAAAGTTTAAATGGAAAACAGTGAGTGTTTTACAGAGAGCTACAAGCACAGTGACAAAAAGGAACCCAAAGCATACAGAGTCCCTTATAGCACACCCAGAAGCCTTCCAGCACTCCCCTTCTCCCTACCTGAGGGTATACCCAAACCCCCCAGGGCTCTTTCTTCCCCACCCCCCCCTCCACTGTTGGGCTAATCTCAGCTGGCCAGATCTGAGATTGCCCTTCCCCCTTGACCTCCTGACATTAGGCCTAGCTAGGCCTAAGAGGCCTTGAGTTAACTCCCCTTCCATTACCAGATAGGGAGCATCACCCATGGGAGCAGCAAGGGAAAACATAGGAAGTGAGAGACTTTGCAGGTAGATTTACAGGGAGCAGGACATTATGGGTATGAAATACACAGCTCCCTGTGTCCACCCACGAGGCTGGACCCTCGGGGCACTGGAGGTGTATCTTGTGTGGCAGTGACAGGAGGCACCCAGCCTAAACTACCACAGTGACAAGTAAATTACCTAGGTTTGAGACTAGGGAATTCACTCTGTTTTACACTCGAGATATCCAGAACTGGCTGACAGAGAGTGCCAAGCTCATTGCCCAGTCAGGACAGACAGTGGAGTGGGTGACACCTCTGGGCCTCCCCATCGTGCAGCCCTACTACCGCTCCAAGTCCACCGTGGTGAGTAGCTGGTGTGCAGGACTCCATCTGCCCTCTCTCTGCCACGGTGGGGACCAGGGAAAGGCCAGCTGGGCTTCGAGGCAGCAAGCTAAAGCCCAGCAGCAGCAGAGTGGAGTCACTGTCCTTGGAGGTGTTCAAGAGGAGACTGGACGTGGCACTTGGTGCCATGGGCTAGTTGTGAGGTCTGTGGAGACAGGTTGGACTCGATGATCCTCGAGGTCTCTTCCAACCTTAGTTATACTGTGACACTGTGACTTATTTTGAGCATACCTGTTACTATTCATGTGTCTGTTGTCTGAGGTTCTGATAGAGGCAGGCTGAGCAGAGGTGGTGACACTGAAGACTGAGGCAGGAAGCAGTGTGGAAAGCAGCCTGACATTTCATTACGTGTTCCTCTCTAACGTTCTGCTGTCCGCAGGGAGTGAATTCTCGGAACCCACGGCGTCCCCCTCCCAGCTCTGTCAATACAGGAGGGATCACAGAAATCATGGCTGAGGGGGGAGAACTAGAGTTTGTCAAAAGAATCATTCATGACAGTCTGCAACTTAAAAAGAGGTTACGGTAAGTGCTTCATTCATTATTCAAAACAAACCTAAACCAACCAACCAACAACGAAACCCCAAACCTACCTTTTTTTCTGCTGCTTTGGCAGAAATCACAAAAGTTATGGTTTTTTTAAGTAAGAAATGTTGCTGTGGCCTTCTCTTCTCCAGGCTAAGCAACCCCAGCTCCCTCAGCCTCTCCTCACAGTGCTGTGCTCCAGACCTCTCCCCAGCATCGTTGCCCTTCGCATTCAAGTGTCTCAGTGTCCTTCTTAAACTGAGGGGCCCAGAACTGGACACAGGACTCAAGGTGTGGCCTAACCAGTGCTGAATACAGGGGCAGAATGACCTCCCTGCTCCTGCTGGCCACACTATTCCTAATGCAGGCCAGGATGCTATTTGCCTTCTTGTCCACCTGGGCACACTGCTGGCTCATTTTTAGCCAGCTATTGTAGGAGGTAACATTTTCCACAGAACTAAAGTCACTGTGTTTAACAGGATTCTTGGTTGTTTAGGTCCTCTTTCAATAACAGACTTTAATGTAGTACCTAAAAACTCAGACTCCCTTGTTCAGTTCTCCAGCCTTCTGTTCCAATTCTTGTTTTACTTTGTCCTATCTCTGTTTAAGAGTGTGATTTTGTTGTTGTTTTGGTTTTAAATCTATTGTTCTTGCAGGCTTCTGATCCAAGTAGGTTTTTTTTCAGATAGTTACCATTTTCAGTTGCTCTGCATTTGTGAAGTGCCTTGTTCACATGTTGTTTGCAGATGGTACAGTTGCATGCTGGGGAAGAAATGCAGCTTAGCACCGTTGAAAGAGGAGCTTCGAATCCAGGGGGTGAGTTTGTGTAGAGAATCATAGAATCAATAAGGTTGGAAAAGACCTCAGAGATTATCAAGGTCAACCTATCACCCAACACCTCAGGTCTAATTAAACCATGGCTTCAAGTGCCACATCCAATCCCTTTTTGAACACCACCAGGGATGGTGCCTCCACCACCTCCCTGGGCAGCACATTCCAATGGCCAGTTACTCTTTCTGGGAAGAACTTTCTCCTCACCTCGACCCTAAACTTCCCCTGGCACAGGCTGAGACTGTGTCCTCTTATTCTGGTGCTGGTTGCCTGGGAGAAGAGACCAGCCCCCTTCTGGATATAACCTCCCTTCAGGCAGTTGTAGAGAGCAATAAGGTCTCCCCTGAGCCTCCTCTTCTTCAGACTAAGCAACCCCAGCTCCCTCAGCCTCTCCTCACAGGGCTGTGCTCCAGACCTCTCCCCAGCCTCATTGCTCTTCTCTGGACACGTTCAAGAGTCTCAATACCCTTTTTAAACTGAGGGGCCCAGAACTGGACCCAGGATTCAAGGTGTGGCCTAACCAGCGCTGAGTACAGGGCACAATGACCTCCCTGCTCCTGCTGGCCACGCTATTCCTGATGCAGGCCAGGATGCCAATGTATATCTTCCATATATTATGTTCCAATGCATGCAAGTAATCATTACTGAATTATTTTACAGAGGTTATTTACAAGAAGAAACTTCAATTCATTGCTAGGGAGACACTCAAAGCACTTGGCATGGAATGTAGCTTCAAAGATGATAGAGAAGTAGCACATACAGATTTTTGTCTTTACTGGGGTAGAAGCATTTCTTTGGCCTTTCTAGAACATAAGAAATTCTGCTTTAGAATAGCCTTTGCAGGGCTACTGCTGAAAAAAACCCTCTCTGTTTCCTTTTAGCTAATATGCAACTAGTGATTTAGTTGATAAAAGTAATAGTAACATTGTTGAAGTGGCAGAAATTCTTTGTGTTCAGCTCTGGCACCAAGTGAAGCTGAACCTTATGCTACTGATGCAAGAAGGTTGTGCAAAGAACATTTTCTTTGTATGGTTTACTGGAGGAAGTGTAGTTTTGTCTGATTTCCAAACACAGACAGTGGTTGTGAGATCTGTCCTTACATACAGTAGTGAGGTGAAGGACAGAGAATGCATGGTGAAATCACTTCCCAGAAAGATTAGCCACAGGGAATCCTTAAACTGTGGGACAAAAGAAGATGCTGATCTAGGTACCAGGTTTCAAGTCTCTGACTTTCTGTACTGTTGCACTTCAGTCTGAGGAAAGTGAGAGAGAAATCCTTGCAAGCCTTGTGTAGAAAAGCTGAGGGTTGGTTTTGTGTTTTTCTTGACACTACCAATTTCATTTTGTTCAGGGTTTTAATCTTTGTTGTGAAGACAGATAGGAATGTGGTCACTGTAACCAAGCACACACTGTGGTGTGGTTCAGGTTAGGAACCAGCACAGATGTTCCAAAAAGCCCACTTGTTATTCAGATAGGTTTGAAATTTGCTGTGCTCATCTGAATTTTTGATAAGAGTTAGGAATCTAAAAGCAGAGAAAGTTATTTTCCTCTCTCTTTTTTAATACATTTCTCAAAAATAAGATTTTTGTTTATTTTTTTCTGTGCAGACCTGGGGCTTGAGTCCTGTGTCCAGTTCTGGGCCCCTCAGTTTAGGAAGGATGTTGAGCTGATGGAAGGTGTCCAGAGAAGGGCAACAAAGCTGGGGAGGGGTCTGGAGTACAGCCCTGTGAGGAGAGGCTGAGGGAGCTGGGGTTGCTTAGCCTGGAGAAGAGGAGGCTCAGGGGAGACCTTCTTGCTCTCTACAACTGCCTGAAGGGAGGTTGTAGCCAGGTGGGGGTTGGTCTCTTCTCCCAGGCAACCAGCACCAGAACAAGAGGACACAGTCTCAAGCTGTGCCAGGGGAGGTTTAGGCTCAAGGTGAGTAGAAAGTTTTTCCCAGAAAGATAAATTGGCCATTGGAATGGGCTGCTTGGGGAGGTGGTGGAGTCACCATCCCTGGAGGTGTTTAGGAAGAGACTGGATGAGGCATTTGGTGCCATGGTTTAGTTGATTAGATGGTGTTGGGTGATAGGTTGGACTTGATGATCTTGAAGGTCCATTCCATTTCATTCCATTTCCATTCCATTCCATTCCTCTGGAGCTGATAATTCAATGTGAGGTGGGATGGTTGATATTTATCCTTACTAGTATTAAGCACATTCTCCATACCATACATAGATGCTGTAGAGCATCCACCTGTGCAAAGACTAGTTAACATTAGCATTGGATCGGAGTGTTGTATGTAAAGGCAATGGAAGTTGAGGCTTGATTTCTGGGGGCAAAGATGGGCAAGTGTTTCTGGGCACATTTCAGCCATCTGCAGACAGGTTGAATGGCTTGGCTTCCCAGCCCTTTGCTGCCTTTGTGTTCCTTTGCTACAGCCATGGGTTCAGTATTGAAATGGTGAGCAGGAACATGTTCTGAACAAGGAGGAAGGATGTGCTTTTTGCAGAGTCAGAATGCATGTGTGCTGTAAGTGTGCCGGATGGCTGCAGAAAAAGGGTCATGCTATGTGTTGCTGAACCTGAAGTTCTGAAAGGGCTTCAAGACTTGAACCATGGCAGGGCAGAAGGGGAAGTCCTGGGCATGGGTACTAGGTATGGCACTGGCCAGCTTCAGGTGGCCCTGGCATCCATGAACTGTGTCAGAAAGAATCTCTGTTTCTTGTCATGAGAAGATAACTCTGCGTAAGTGTTGGGGCTGTTGGGGCTGTTCAGCCTGGAGAAAAGAAGGCTCCAGGGAGACCTTAGTATCAGCCTTCCAGTACCTGAAGGGGGACTACAAGAAGGCCAGGAAGGGACTTTTTACAGGGGCTTGTAGTGGTGGGATGAGAGAGAATGGATTGAAGCATGAAGAGGGTAGATTTTGGCTGGATGTATGAAGGAGATTCTTTACAGTGAGGGTGGTGAGACACTGGAACAGGTTGCCCAGGGAGGTCATGAATGTCCCCTCCCTGGAGCTGCTCAAGGCCAGGTTGGATGAGGCCTTGTGAAGCCTGGTCTGGCGGAGGGTGTCCCTGGCAGGGGGTTGGAACTAGATGATCTTTAAGGTCCCTTCCAACCCAAACCTTTCTATGAATCTATGTAATGCTTTTAAAATGGAAAACATGTGCAGTAAACCAATGTTGTTTATTAATACAAGCTGAAGTTTTGTGTTGTTTCTTTGCACAGGTTCCTAAAGTTACTCACACTGAATTCTGTCAAGGACGCACCATGAGATGGGCATTGGCATGGAGTTTCTATGATGATGTTCAAGTACCTGTAAGTTGCTTAATTTTGACCTGCTTGTGATTGTGCCTCTTATTTGAAGCAGGGCCTAGTTAAGCTATAACTGCTGTAAACCAACCTGTTCTCCTTCAGACTGGGACACGGATGTGCTGGGCTGTGTGGACAGTTTGACTTGTTAACTGACTGCCCGACTGTTAGTTGTTACATGTCAGTCATAAATGACCCATGTTTAGGGAGGAAAAAGAAGCCTGTGCAGGGACTTACAGTGTGGCCAGCAGGAGCAGGGAGGTCATTCTGCCCCTGTACACTGCACTGGTTAGGCCACATGAGTCCTGTGTCCAGTTCTGGGTCCCTCAGTTCAGGAAAGATGTTGAGCTGATGGAAGGTGTCCAGGGAAGGCCAACAAAGTTGGTGAGGGGTTTGGAGCACAGCCCTGTGAGGAGAGGCTGAGGGAGCTGGGGTTGCTTAGCCTGGAGAAGAGGAGGCTCAGGGGAGACCTTCTTGCTCTCTATAACTCCCTGAAGAGAGGTTGTAGCCAGATGGGGGTTGGTCTCTTCTCCCAGGCAACCAGCACCAGAACAAGAGGACACAGTCTCAAGCTGTGCCAGGAGAGGTTCAGATTGGATGTTAGGAGGAGTTTCTACACAGAGAGAGTGATTGCTGATTGGAATGTGCTGCCTGGGGAGGTGGTGGAGTCACCATCACTGGAGGTATTTAGGAGACTGGGTGGGGTGCTTGTGTCCTCTTGGTCTGGTGCTGGTTGCCTGAGAGAAGAGACCAATCCCCTCCTAGCTACAACTTCCCTTCAGGTAGTTGTAGAGAGCAATAAGGTCTCCCCTGAGCCTTCTCTTCTCCAGGCTAAGCAACCCCAGCTGCCTCAGCCTTTCCTCATAGGGCTGTGCTCCAGACCTCTCCCCAGCCTCATTGCCCTTCTCTGGGCACATTCAGCTGTCTCATTGTCCTTCTTAAACTGAGGGGCCCAGAACTGGACACAATACTCAAGGTACGGCCTAACCAATGCTGAGTACAGGGGCAGAATGACTTCCATGGTCCTGCTGGCCACACTGTTCTTGATGCAGGTCTAATACTGCCTGATACTAGGGAGAAGGAGCCAATGAATTTTTTTTGCCTAGTGTCTGAAGGTTAACTCCCTCTGTACCTCTGGCTAGTAAAAGCATTATCCTTTTAGCTGGTTTTAATCCAAAACTCTTTGGAGTGAAGTGAAACTCCAGCTGTGTCATTGATTGTTTAGTGGCTTACATTGTACTCTTAATCCCAGTGTTTTTCTGAGCATGAAGTCATCCATTAACACTACATAGCTTTGTAACCTTGTTTTAATTTCTTCTTGTAGTCACCTCCATCTAAAAGAAGAAAACTGGAAAAACCCAGAAAACCAATTACATTTATGGTCTTGGCTTCTACAGTCAAAGAGTTATCCAGCAAAGCTGCAGCTATGGGCTGGGATGCTGTAGAACCTATTGCTGTGGTTAGGGCCTGGGTAGAGAAGATTCTCACTGATCTCAAGGTACAGTATTAAGTATTATATGTTTAAAAAAAAACCCCACAACCCATCCTACTTGAAAGTATTCCTGTGAGAGGATGGTATGAAGTTCTGCTGTTTTCTGCAATAGGTTCAGCACAAACGTGTTCCCTGTGGGAAGGATGAAGTTAGCCTCTTTGTGACTGCCATTGAAAACTCCTGGATTCATCTGAGGAGAAAGAAACGAGAGAGGGTAAGGCAGTTGCGAGAGCTTCCTCGAGCTTCTGAAGGTACTCTGCAAGCAATGGAAGAAGGGAAAAAGGGCCAGAAGAGCGTCAGCAGCAATTTGGACTGTGAAAACCCCAAGACTGAAGACTCTGAAACAGGGTTTATGGCCCCTGAGGAGGATGTCTGCTTGACTGCAGGGGATGAGCTAAAGGAAGGCTCTGCTGCCAAAGAACAACATCATGAGCATGTGAAGGAGGAGGAGGAGCAGATGGAAGCAAATGGGGAAGAAGCATCACTGGGCAAGGGTTCCAGTAATGCAAAGGAGGAACCTTGCCCTTCAGAGGAAGCTAGCAATCTCACAGCTGACAAAGAGCAAAGTCCCAGGGAAACAGGTAGATGCTTTCTCTTTAAGTGTTTAATGAATGTGAAGAAAGAAGGCAACGATGTGGTAGTAGAAATGCACTGGGTTGAGGGACAGAATAGAGACTTGATGAACCAGCTGTGCACATACTTACGCAATCAGATCCTTCGCCTGGTTGCCAGTTAGCCCCTTTCCTGCTTCGTTCAAGTAAGCCAGGTCTCAAATCTAGTCAACTATTTTGAAGAGAATAAAACTTCCAGTTAGCAGAACTTGGCATTTTTTTCTCCTGGGGGGAAAAAAAAAAGAGAGTAAAAGGGAGATTAAAGTCCCCTTAATAGCTTTGTGGAAGGCTGCAAGGAGTGCATGAAGTAAGCGTACTTCATTGGACATGAAGTGATGGAGAAGTAACAGCTTTTGTGCTGCAGTTGTAAAACTACATGTTGAGAGATGAGAATACTGTTTCAGGCATCAACAGTGCTAACTCTGGTCTGTTTTCTGGTGCAATAGAGTTATATATTGTTACTAAGTAGAAATATTGACTGAAATATTTTCTGCCCTATTTTTTCAACGCTAATGCAGGCAACGATTGGTCTGCTGTGGGAACTGTTTTCTGCAGCAAAGAGTCTTCAACCAAGGATTTAAGTATGCCTCTCTTCAATGCATTTAACCTTTGATCTAGAGAGTAGCAAGACTGATACATCCTTCTGAGTGTTAATTCATTAAACTAATTGCTTTAGAAAAACTTTGTGTTGTCCTTTCCTGGGGCTTGTGTTTTGAGGTGTGGAAGAGCCTGCTAGCATCATCTGCTTTTGTAAACTTCATTTTAACCAAAACCTAAACAACCAAACCAAACACCCCACTCCCCACCCCTCCCCAAAAGAAGGGGTTTTGAGCTCCCTGGCTTGAAGAGGGTTTAACTAGGTTGACTGTTGCATTAGCCCATTCCTTAGATGTAACGGTCTGAAATGGGAGCAGTATTCTTAGAGGATTTTACTTCCATTTAATCTTAAGAGATTGCTTTAGTGACAGGAATGAGAGTGCATGCTCATCTTTGTGGGCCAGAATCTCCTTATTCAGGACAAAGATGTGTGCAGAAGCTTTATGCTGGTGTGAAAGAAGACAACTGACAAGAAGGTGGCTGCTTCCACACCTGACTCCCTAAGTCTTTCTTCCCACTAGCTGTTTTTGCCAGTGACCTGTCACCCTGAGAAGAGTGGCTGAGGGACATGGGCCTCATGCTCTTCAGAGAGGGTACAGATGTGTGTTTGAGGTACAAGCTTTGCATGAAGTCAGCCTCCCAAGCTGTGTGATCTATTTCTCTGTGGAGATCTACAGAACATGAAGACAGTTTTTCTGAGACTGGAGTGTGTGTGTTCCCCAAAACAATACTCTTGATGGACAAGACAGAAGGAAACAATGCATATCATAGAATCAACAAGGTTGGAAAAGACCTCAAAGATCATCAAGTCCAACCTGTCGCCACAGACCTCATGACTAAACCATGGCACCGAGTGCCACATCCAATCCCCTCTTGAACACCTCCAGGGATGGGGACTCCACCACCTCCCTGGGCAGCACATTCCAATGGCTAACAACTCTCTCTGGGAAGAACTTTCTCCTCACTTTGAGCCTAGCATATGTTGATGCTGCTGGAACTAGTTTGAATGTTTGGACTTAGTTGTCAAGCTTTCTGGAAAGCTAAGTGTGTTTTCTTAAGGTGAATTGAAGACAACTTAGAAAAGCCTCCTCTGTTATTAGCCATTGTGTTTTATTCTTGGCACTTCTCCTGCAGGTGATGGACAAAGACTTGCATTTTTGGGGTATTGCAGAATTTCCACATACTGCCTCTGATATTTGTGTCATTGGGAAGAGAGGAAACTAGTCCTACTCATTCAGGATCTGAAGAGGTTATTGTGGCTAGGCGAGCCATTAAAAATAGAAGGGCTGCTTGTCCTTTGCACCATTCCCTGCTTCTCCTCTCCGTCTCCCTTTAAGGACAAAGAAGGTATGCAAGGTAGGCCTGTGTGGATGTGGCACGCTTGTTTTTCTGAAGCAGGTTTCTTCATTGCCTTGCTACATTAATTACCTCTTTCACAGAATCACCAAGGCTGGAAGAGGCCTCAAAGATCATCAAGTCCAACCTGTCACCACAGACCTCATGACTAGACCATGGCACCAAGTGCCACATCCAATCCCCTCTTGAACACCTCCAGGGATGGTGACTCCACCACCTCCCTGGGCAGCACATTCCAATGGCTAACAACTCTCTGGGAAGAACTTTCTCCGCACCTTGAGCCTAAACTTCCACTGGCACAGCTTGAGACTGTGTCTTCTTGTTCTGGTGCTGGGTGCCTGGGAGAAGAGACCAACCCCCTCCTGGCTACAACCTTCCTTCAGGTAGCTGGAGACAGCAAGAAGGTCTCCCCTGAGCCTCCTCCAGGCTAAGCAATCCCAGCTCCTTCAGCCTCTCCTCACAGGGCTGTGCTCAAGGCCTCTCCCCAGCCTTGTTGCCCTTCTCTGGACACATTCAAGTGTCTCAATGTCCTTCGTAAACTGAGGGGCCCAGAACTGGAGTCAGGACTCAAGGTATGGCCTAACCAGTGCTGAGTACAGGGGCACAATGACTTCCCTGCTCCTCACTGGCCTTCTTGGCCACCTGGGCACACTGCTGGCTCATGTTTCTGTCACCTGTGCAACATGAACAACGTACTCTCCTGAGCATTGCCTAAACAAAGCCCCAGGTGTTTTCACAAACACAGTAGTTGGTGATTTGGATGCCATTTTAGAAGTTACAAGGGTTATCTTGGCATTTTATTTAATGACAAAGGTGGGTGTGGTGCTTGGAAAGCTTATCCTGTATTGGGAAAGAAGAGCAATTTTAAATCTGTGACATTAGCATAAAAAAGCAAGTTAGTGTCATCACAGTTACAGGAGAGAAATTCTAAATTAAGTGGCCATGCAGTGTGAACAGACATCTTGGGTGCTGTAAGTACCTTGTTTGCTGTGGGATCATCCTTCTCACCACAAGCCGATGGAGGCTCCTGCTGGATTGATGGGCTGACGCCAGTTGTGTGAGATGCAACAAAAGCAAGGGCTGGGTCCTGCACTTGGGTCACAACACCCCCATGAGTGCTCCAAGTTTGGGGAAGAGGGGCTGGAAAGCTGCTCAGCAGAGAAAGATGGGGTGTTGACTGGCAGCTGAACATGAGGCTGGAAAACAGGACTTGTGAGGAGCAGATGAGGACATGGGGATTGTTTAGTCTGGAGAAGAGACCTTGCTCTCTGCAACTCCCTAAAATGAGTTAGTGAAGTGGAAGTTGGTCTCTTCCAGAGTAACAAGTGATGGGACAAGCAAAAATGGCCTCAAGTTGCACCCGGAGAGGTTTAGGTTGGCTACTGTAAGAAACTTTACTGAAAGGGTTCCCAGATGGTGAAACAGGCTCCCCGGGGAGATGGTTGAATCCACATCCCTGGCCTGTCAGTGCAACGGTGGGTAAGTTGGCAGAAGTTAAACTGCCTTGCGTGACAGTTTGTTCTCAGACCTTAACTAATTAGACCTTTACACTCTCAGGAACAGACTTAAGATTCAAACGGAGTCAAGTGTCAAACCGGTTTATCTGACAGGCTGCAGATATAAATACCGCGGTGGTCGAGTGGGGATGACACGAAGAGGGGTGGCGAGCGGGGCCAGGCAGGACGGCAGTTCGCTCTCTGCGGCAGGCAGGAAGGCAGGCAGCAGGGCGGTTCTACACGGTCCCGGTCTTTAGCCTCTGACTTCTCTACAACCGATTCTTCGCATGCGGCTCCCTCGCGAAGCGGCTTTCCCCCAGCAGCGGCTCCTCTCGGCAGGCAGTGACTCCCCGCTAGCACCTCCCCAAGCAGTCCGTCCCGGTTTCTCTCCCTGCAGTTCTCCCAGCCTGCCACACTGTGGCGCCTTCTGCAATTGTACGCTGTTGCTAAAGATAGTCACCCGCTCTGATTCGAGGGCGCGGCGCAGGCTCCATGCAGTCTCCGGGGCTCTAAACTGTGTGCCGGCGGCGGGGCTGCGAGCTGTCTTTGTGTCACCTCTGCCGCCAGGGAACCCCCCACGGTCCTAAAGTCTCGCTACGGAGCCTCCCAGGCCCCAAAGCCCATCGGTCGACCACGCGGGTCAAAGTGCCAAGCTCCCCATACCCCAGACGATTCTCCCAACAATGCCGAGGCACATACATAATGATTTCCGGTCCCTCACAAGCCGGCAGTTAGAGAATGGTTGGACTCGATGATATTTTGCCCTTTTCCAACGAAAACGATCCTACGATTCCTCGCTACCACCGAGGTGGCCGGCAGCGAGGCCACCGCTCGGGCAGCCGCCCCGCGGCATCGCCCCGCGGCCGCCGGCAGCCGTGCAGGCGCGGTGCGTGCTCCGCCGCGCCGCGGGGCGGTGCTGGGGTTTGAATGGCGCGGCGGGAAGATGGCGGCGACTCTCCTAACGGCGCCGCCGCAGCCTCGGCTGCGAGGCTCCGCAGCAGCAGTTCGGACGGCCCGGCCGTCTCCCGCGGAGCAGGGAGGGCTACCCCGCTCGGCTCCGCCGCTCCTCGTGGGGTTGTGCTGAGCCCCCCTCTCGGCCTCGACCTCTCCCTGCGTGGCAGCGGGAGCCCCGGCACCGGCTCTGCAGGTACCGGCGCAGGAGAGCGCGCCCCCCGCTTCCCTTTCCGCGGTCCTGGAGCGGGGCGCGTCTGGGCGAGAGGGCGCTGGGCCGCCGAGGCCGCGCCGGGGTCAGGGCCGCGGAGCCGGGCTGCCGCTGTCCTGCCCGGCAGCATGGCCTTGAGGTGGCTCCAGCGAGTGGTAGGGCGGCGGGTCGGGGCGCAGTCCGGGCCCTACAGGAAGGGGTTAAGGGCCCCAGGAACCTCTCCTGGCCCATGGTGCCCTGTCTTTGCCCTGGGTACGACTCTCTGCCCTCGAGCAGAGGCACAGACTCTTCACCCGTTCCTTTCTCTCTTGAGGGCAGTGTCTGCAGCTGAGGTTAAGTGCTTCTGTTAACGGAGGTGGTAGTGTACAAATAGGAAGCAAGAGGTCTTCGTGCTCCATTCGCTGTTTAGTTGAGGAGAGTTAAGAAAGCTCATGGTCTTTGAATGCTTCCGAGATGGGGCTTGCTTCATTTTATGCCATTTGAGAGTGGGCCTTGTTCTTGGCCTGGCCTCTAGGTGCTGCCATAATACAACAATCCGTACAGTCTGTATGCTTTGGTAAACGGGGTGAGGTTTACCTGTGCTGTTAAATTGATTCCAGAATACAGTAAGCTGATAAAACATGTTGTGTCTAGAGGCATCCCTGGAAGTGGTCCTGGCTGGTGCCCTGATACCTGCAAAGGCAGAGAAGCATAGCAGTGCTGTCTTTGTATGACATCTTGCCTGTCTATACGGGAGGTTATATAAATGAACTTGTGTTATATAAACATCTTGTGGCAAGATGTCATATAAAGTGGTCCTGCTAGATGCAATACGTTTTACCAGGTTATTTTGAAGGTCTCTTCCAACCTGGCTTATTCTGTTCTGTTCTATTCTATTCTGTTCTGTTTTGCCCTTGAGTCGGGAGAGAAATCAAGATGTGTACAACATCAAGGTGTATATAACATCTAAAATCAAGATGTTTATATAAGATCTTGTAACTTCATTTCTTTTCCTTCCCCCCCCATAACTCTTTAAAACATTTACAGCTCTCAGCCTCTTCTCCAGTCATGTCACATCTTCTCCCTGACGTGGTTTATGTTCTGCAAGATAAAGTTTTGGCAGCTTCTGCAAATGGAGCTGAGCAAGGCAATTTACATATTTCCACAGGGACAGCTCCTCAAAGACCATTCAGTAAGTGGCACTCCTGTGCCCAACTTGCTGTGCATTCTAAAAGGGCATAATGTATATCTTCCTTGTTTTGACTCATGAGCTTCAACAAGACCAAGGGCAGGGTCCTGCATTTGGGTCGAGGCAACCCCAGGCACAAATCCAGGCTGGGCAGGGACTGGCTGGAAAGCAACCCTGAGGAGAGGGACTTGGGGGTGCTGGTGGAGGAGAAGCTCAACAGGAGCTCTCAGTGTGCACTTGCAGCCCAGAAATCCAATCAGAGCCTGGGCTGCAGCAAGAAAGTGTGGCCAGCAGGGCAAGGGAGGGGATTCTCCCCCTCTGCTCAGCTCTGCTGAGACCCCACCTGGAGTACTGCCTCCAGTTCTGGAGCCCCTATGACAAGAGGGATCTGGAGGTGCTGGAAGGTGTCCAGAGAAGGGCCACGAGGATGATCAGAGGGCTGGAGCACCTCTCCTGTGAGGACAGACTGAAAGAGTTGGGGCTGTTCAGTCTGGAGAAGAGAAGGCTCCCAGGTGACCTAATTGTGGCCTTCCAGTATCTGAAGGGCACCTACAGGAAGGGGGGGACTCAGGCTCTCAGGTAGTGCTAGGACTAGGGGGAATGGAATGAAGCTGGAGGTGGGGAGATTCAGGCTAGAGGTGAGGAGGAAGTTCTTCCCCATGAGAGTGGTGAAGCCCTGGAATGGGTTGTCCAGGGAGGTGGTTGAGGCCCTGTCCCTGGAGGTGTTTAAGAGCAGGCTGGATGAGGCTGTGGCCAGCCTGATCTAGTGTGGGGTGTCCCTGCCCATGGCAGGGGGGTTGGAACTAGATGATCCTTGTGGTCCCTTCCAACCCTGTCTGATTCTGTGATTCTGTGACTGTTTCCTGACACTTTTCTGTTTGGTAAACAAGAGGTTAGGGCCAGGGCTGTGCTTCTGTACACAGGTCTTTAAGAAGCCCTGAGGCCCAAATTTTCAAACTCCTGTTCAAAGCTAATTTACAAATATTCTCAAACAGCAGAATCATTTTATCCTTTACTCAGTCTATCTTTTTACCTATAGTTCATTGATTTTAACAGTAGGAAAGAAGCCTGAGATTCCATCACAGTTTTTTTCCTTTGTGTGTGTTTCTGAATCCTAATTTTGTCACATTAGTCACATTTTAGGACAGACAAACCTGGTCTCCTCTTCACTTCCCTTTGGGAAGCCTGTTCTGCTTCATGCTGTTTATGATGGTCCTCAGCTTCTTGTGTAGTATTTGTGCTGTGCTTTGGTTATACAAAGAGAATCAAAGCTTTAGAGCCAAGGCATATCAGCTTTTTCTGTTTCTGCAGGGTAGAATGATCATGCACCAGTGACAGCTAGGCTGGGGTTAACCTCAACAAGGCAGTTGACATCCTGTTCAATATCTTTATTGATGATCTGGATGAGGGGTTGAAGGCCATCATCAGTAAATTTGCAGATGACACCAAGTTGGGAGCAGGAGTTGATTTGTTAGAGGGTAGGAGAGCTCTGCAGAGGGACCTTGACAAGCTGGACAGATGGGCAGAGTCCAACACAATGGCAGTCAACAAGTCCAAGTGCTGCACTTTGGTCACATCAACCTCATGCAGTGCTACAGGCTGGAGTCAGAGTGGCTGGAGAGCAGCCAGGCAGAAAGGGACCTGGGGGTACTGGTTGATAGTAGGTTGAACATGAGCCAGAGTGTGCCCAGGTGGCCAAGAAGGCCAATGGCAGCCTGGTCTGTATTAGGAACAGTGTGGCCAGCAGGAGCAGGGAGGTCATCCTGCCCTGTACTCATCACTGGTTAGGCCACACCTTGAGTCCTGTGTCCAGTTTAAGAAGGATATTGAGATTCTTGAACGTGTCCACAGAAGGGCAATGAGGCTGGGGAGATGCCTTGAACACTGCCCTGTGAGGAGAGGCTGAGGGAGCTGGGGTTGCTTAGCCTGGAGAAGAGGAAGTTCAGGGGAGACCTTATTGCTGTCTGCAAGTACCTGAAGGGAGGTTGTAGCCAGGTGGGGGTTGGTCTCTTCTCCCAGGCAACCAGCACCAGAACAAGAGGACACAGTCTCAAGCTGTGCCAGTGAAAGTTTAGGCTGGAGGTGAGTAGAAAGTTCTTCCCAGAAAGAGTAATTGGCCATTGGAATGTGCTGCCCAGGGAGGTGGTGGAGTCACCATCCCTGGAGGTATTCAAGAGGAGATTGGACGTGGCACTTGGTGCCATGGTTTAGTAGTCCTGAGGTCTTGGGTGTCAAGTTGGACTTGATGATCTCTGAGGTCTTTTCCAACCTTATTGATTCTTTGATTTTTAGGCTGTTGAGAGTAAAAATACTGTCTGCTTACCCATGCTGGTATTTCTGGTCTAGCTTGCCTTCATGCTCTCAAGAATTTTGCTGATGTGCCTGTAGCAGGATGGGCACAGATGAATATTGGTTTTTCATCTCAGTTCAACAATGCCTTTCATAAAGTGCTGCCGTGGGTGATAAAGGGAGGCATTCCTGTGGGTCAGGAAACTGAATGTTTTTGGTCTCAGATTAAGAAAAGGACTAAAAAAAGAGAGATTTCTTAATGATAAGAGAAGGGGAGGGAGGGGAGGAGGCAGTATCTGTAGCCAGCCTAAAATTATTTAGGGTTGTAAAGATAAAGAATAAGCAGCAAGAAACTTAATTAAGCCGGAGGAACTGGCAGTGTCCTGAAGATACTAATCAAGGGCTGATGAATTGAAGTAAATGCACATTGTAAGGAGTAGCTTGAGCTGCTGGTTTGGCTTATGTTGCTTTGTAAATTTATCCCTAGGAAAAAAAAAGACTGGGCAGCTCAGTAATCTGTGAGGCTTACTGAAGCCTCTGTAGCAGTAGTTTGAAAAGGAGACAGTATGGCCGAGGGTCGGATGGGAAATACATTGTACTGCTGGTATGTTAATCAGCGCTGAGACTCTGTGTTTGAGTATGTATTTGGTAATAGCTGCTTTGTCTCAAAAGCAAATATCAGAGCCAGAGTTTGTGGAAGACATGATTTAAATGTAGAAAATCTTATAGAATAGAACTAACCAGGTCGAAAAGACCTTCGAGATCATCGAGTCCAACCTATCTCCCAACACCATCTAATCAACTAAACCATGGCACTAAGTGCCTCTTCCAGGCTCTTCTCAAACACCTCCAGCGATGGTGACTCCACCACCTCCCTGGGCAGCACATTCCAATGGCCAATGACTCTGTGAATAACTTCTTCCTAGCATCCAGCCTAAACCTCTCCTGGCACAGCTTGAGACTGTGTCCTCTTGTTCTGGTGCTGGTTGCCTGGGAGAAGAGACCAACCCCCACCTGGCTACCACCTCCCTTCAGGTAGTTGTAGAGAGCAATAAGGTCTCCCCTGAGCCTCCTCTTCTCCAGGCTAAGCAACCCCAGCTCCCTCAGCCTCTCCTCACAGAGCTGTGCTCCAAACCCCTCCCCAGCTTTGTTGCCCTTCTCTGGACACCTTCCAGCAACTCAACATCTTTCCTAAACTTATAGGAGAGAAATTGAAACCCTTATGTCAGGAGATATGACAAATTGTGAACCATCCATGGGAAAGGTTGAACAAATGTAGGGGAAATAGTTTCTTGTTCCCTTTTTTCATAACACAGGAGCTTGGTGAGGAGTTGGACCTTTAAGTCAAACCTGACCTGAGATTCAAGGATGACACTCTGAACTGTTTTATTTTCTCCTCCCACAGGGCAGTACCAGCAGGTAAACGTTCCTGAAGACCTAGCAGACAAGTTGCTCCTTGCAAGCTGGGGTCTTCCCAAAGCAGTTCTGGACAAATACCACAGCCTGGGAGTAGTGCAGATGTTTGAATGGCAAGCAGAATGCCTCATGCTCGGGCGAGTTCTGGAAGGGAAGAACCTAGTTTACTCAGGTATGCAAACACATGGCAAAACCAGTCCCCCCTGACATTCCCAGTGCCATATGCAAAAACATCCTGGTGCTGAAGGCTTCTGATCTGGCAGATGAAAAGGCTGAGGTCCTCTTTTGTGTTTTTTTGCAATGGAGAGATCTGTTCCATTGCTGTGCCTCAGACCTGGCTTAATGGACTCCTTTCCAGATGTGAGGAGAGACTTTCCCCCTATATTTTCTCTTCCAATTTTCCTTTAGAAACTGATAATTAGGACTCAGTTAGTGAGTACTCTCTCTCTTTTTTTCTTTTCTTTTTAATTCAAGACTATCTTACCTAGGAATGGAATGCTAACAACAATGTTAGATACAAATACTTTTGAAAATGTTATTTACTGTCTCCTTTTTTCGGTCCCTGTATTATTTCTTTTCACCTGGTCTAAGGTTAGGGGTGGGGGAGGGCAGGGTACAGAAGAAGTAGGGCTGGTGAACTTGAAATTCATTGGAAATGATGACTTGGGTGTCTCCTCTCCATGGGAAGAAGGTCACAGAACAGCACTGGGAGGATGAAGAACATAGAAGGGGAGTGGGTGATTTTTCTTAGGCTTGGGTTTCAGTTTTGTTTGTTTGATACCAGAAGACTTTGGGCCTGATTACTGGGTAATGGCTATCCCCATGTGCATGGCATCTCTCCAGTCTTCTGTGGATGATAGATGACTACAGCAATGCTTGCCAAGCAGGAGGGCTAAATGTATTTATGGGCTGGGTCAGTAAGGTGGTAGTGTAGCTGTTGACTGTAGGGGGTTTTGGGGCTGTTTTGTCAGGTTGGATTTTTTTCCTCTGGCTTATCACTGAGCTACTGTTGCTTCTGTAGCAGAGATGAGGACACAAGCATGATGGAAGAAGCTGGAAGAGCAATGTCCTGGCCTGTATCAGGAATAGTGTGGCCAGCAGGAGCAGGGAGGTCATTCTGTCCCTGTACTCAGCACTGGTTGGGCTACATCTTGAGTCCTGTGTCCAGTTTGGTTTAGGAAAGATATTGAGTTGCTGGAAGGTGTCCAGAGAAGGGCAACAAAGCTGGGGAGGGGTCTGGAGCACAGCCCTGTGAGGAGAGGCTGAGGGAACTGGGGTTGCTTAGCCTGGAGAAGAGGAGGCTCAGGGGAGACCTTCTTGCTCTCTACAACTACCTGAAGGGAGATTGTAGCCATGTGCGGGTTGGTCTCTTCTCCCAGGCAGCCAGCACCAGAACAAGAGGACACAGTCTCAAAGCTGTGCCAGGGGAGTGTTAGGCTGGGTGTTAGGAAGAAATTCTTCCCAGAAAAGAGAGATTGGCCATTGGAATGTGCTGCCTAGGGAGGTGGTGGAGTGACCATCACTGGAGATGTTTAGGAAGAGACTGGATGGGGCACTTGGTGCCATGGTTTAGTTGATTAGATGGTGTTGGGTGATAGGTTGGACTTGATGATCTCTGAGGTCTCTTCCATTCCATTCCATTCCATTCCATTCCATTCCATTCCATTCCATTCCATTCCATTCCATTCCATTCCATTCCATTCCATTCCATTCCATTCCATTCCATTCCATTCCATTCCATTCCATTCCATTCCTATCCTCTTGACCCTTTATGGAGGTAGCTGTAAATGTAGTTGTAGCTGTGGGAGAGTGGCATCAGTCAAAGAGTCTTGCCCCCAGCTGTCCAGTAACTGCTTTCTATGGTGGTTTTAGGATGCTCGTTCCTTAGATTGTTATTGTTCTTTTA
This sequence comes from Dryobates pubescens, assembly GCF_014839835.1. Lineage (NCBI taxonomy): Eukaryota > Metazoa > Chordata > Aves > Piciformes > Picidae > Dryobates > Dryobates pubescens. The sequence continues at coordinate 40,387,773 of NC_071619.1, read as the reverse complement.
ACTTTAAAAGTTGATTAAATCCACCCCAACTCTTGTGTGTTCATTTTCCAGCTCCCACCAGTGCTGGAAAGACTCTTGTGGCAGAATTACTTATTTTGAAGCGAGTTCTGGAGACACGTAAGAAAGCTCTTCTTATCCTGCCCTTTGTCTCTGTGGCCAAGGAGAAAAAATGTTATCTGCAGGTAAGTAGCATTCAAGGAGAGTAAATTTATGGGTTTGTATTATTGGGTCACTTCTTTTAAAGAGTAAAAGGGGGAAGGGAGGTTTAGACTGGATGTTAGGAAGAAATTCTTCATAGAGAGAGTGATTGCCTATTGGAATGGGCTGCCCAGGGAGGTGGTGGAGTCACCATCACTGGAGGTGTTTAGGAGGAGACTTGATGGGGTGCTTGGTGCCATGGGTTAGTTGATTAGATGGTGATGGGTGATAGGTTGGACTCTATGATCTTGAAGGTCTCTTCCAACCTGGTCTGGTCTATCCTATCCTCTTCTATCCTATCCTCTTCTATCCTATCCTCTTCTATCCTATCCTCTTCTATCCTATCCTCTTCTATCCTATCCTCTTCTATCCTATCCTCTTCTATCCTATCCTCTTCTATCCTATCCTCTTCTATCCTATCCTCTTCTATCCTATCCTCTTCTATCCTATCCTCTTCTATCCTATCCTCTTCTATCCTATCCTCTTCTATCCTATCCTCTTCTATCCTATCCTCTTCTATCCTATCCTCTTCTATCCTATCCTCTTCTATCCTATCCTAAATACTAGAAATTGTGGCTGTTAGGTGCAGGCTTTTAGGTGACTCCAACCGGTGCTGATCAAAATACAGTTGTAACCGTGGTGTGACATTCTGTATCCTTGCAAAACAGGCTCTGTTTCAAGAGGTGGATGTGAGAGTTGAAGGCTACATGGGAAGCATGTCTCCTGCTGGACATTTCTCTGCCCTGGATGTTGCTGTCTGCACCATTGAGAAAGCCAACAGTCTCGTCAACAGGCTAATAGAAGAAAACAAAATGGACTCACTGGGTAACATGCTAAGGCTTGATTGACCATTGTGGGGATGAGGATTATTACATACTCTTGAGTACATGTGAAATCATGGGATACTTTGTGCTTGCTCAGTTCTGTATCTGGCAGATATGCCAGACAGGAAAATGGAGCTATTTTTCATCCTCCAGAACACCTCTGGTTTGGCTTTAGGCAGGCAGTCAGGACTCTTCTATACTCAGCAACTGGAATGGGTAGCTGGAAGCTGCAGATTTTAGTTTGTCTGAGATGAGTGACTATCCAAGGATGGTGATTAGATGCAATAAGCAGTGATTCCCAGAGCTAGAAATTGTCTTCTAATTAATGAAATTGATTTAAAGGTCTGGGATAGGTTTGAGTTCAAGAATGTACATATATTCATGTGTTTTGGACAGAGATTGTGGCACCTGTGGTTTATCTTCACTTAGCTGAGGGAAGAAGAGGAATTGTGTTTGGTGCTTATCTGGGTGCAGATAAGTGGAATAAATAGAGAGAGCTTTTTTGGGTAGGCATGGTGACTACAAGGGCTGTGACATTAATTTCTCTCCTGCAGTTTGCTCACAAGCCCTCTGTCCTTGTACCATAGTCTTCTGGGTCACTGTGGCCCTGATGGCCACTAGCTAATGATAGTATTCATTTCATGATTGAGAGAGGATATTAAACCTGAAGGAGCCTGATGTTTTCAGTGTGCACTTGGAGAGAGGTGTGCTTTCCTAGTCCAGTTTGCTCTTCTTTTTGTTTCAATAATATTCTTTCTGTTCAATAAAGCTATCATAGAATCAGGTTGGAAAAGACCTCAAAGATCATTAAGGCCAACCTGTCACCCAACACCTCATGACAACTAGACCATGGCACCAAGTGCCACATCCAGTCCCCTCTTGAACACCTCCAGGGACGGTGACTCCACAGAATGGAAATAAAGCTCATTTGAACTGAGGCTTCTGCAGTCTAGCCCAATTCTTGATTGTTTGTATACACCCCTTCCCTTGCAAGAGAACTGGAGATTATGCAGTTAGTCATTTTCAATATATGGCTATTTATGTATGTATGTTTTAAATAGGATTAGTTTGATCCTAGGTCACTACACCATACGAGATGTGCTGCCAGCATATGGCAGAGAGTGGGGTCATGATGTCCATATTTGTGTTGGCTTTGTGTGCCTTGGAAGCATAATCAGTATGCTAAAGTGTATCATTTAATGCTATCTTTCAGAACCTGGAGATATGCCAGAACCCTTTAGCTGGTGACTCCATTCCATCCCTACATTTCAATGTGCTGTCTAAAATAAGTACACCTGAGAACAGTCATATAACTGTAACCAGCCATGTGGTTACAAGATTTGACTTTGAATATGTGTGCTCAACACTGATACCTCCTTGAAGGAGGATGGTTTTGTGTCACCATTTGAAAACACCTGTGCTGCAACACTCTGTTTCCCTTGTGCCCCTGTATGACTGTATGATTGAGTCCATCATCAGTAAATTTGCAGATGACACCAAGCTGGGGGCAGGAGTTGATCTGTTAGAGGGTAGGAGAGCTCTGCAGAGGCCTTGCCAGGCTGGACAGGTGCCAGGTTCTACACATTGTCCACAACAACCCCATGCAGTGCTACAGGCTGGGGTCAGAGTGGCTGAAGAGCAGCCAGGCAGAGAAGGACCTGGAGGTACTGGTTGACAGTAGGCTGAACATGAGTCAGCAGTGTGCCCAGGTGGCAAAGAAGGCCAATGGCATGCTGGCCTGCATCAGGAACAGTGTGGCCAGCAGGAGCAGGGAAGTCATTCTGCCCCTGGACTCAGCACTGGTTAGGCCACAGCTTGAGTCCTGTGTCCAGTTCTGGGCCCCTCAGTTTAGGAAGGAGGATGAGTTGCTGGAAGGTGTCCAGAGAAGGGCAACAAAGCTGGGGAGGGGTTTGGAGCACAGCCCTATGAGGAGAGGCTGAAGGAGCTGGAGTTGCTTAGCCTGGAGAAGAGGAGGCTCAGGGGAGACCTTCTTGCTGTCTACAATTACCTGAAGGGAAGTTGTAGTCAGGTGGGGGTTGGTCTCTTCTCCCAGGCAACCAGCACCGGAACAAGAGGACACAGTCTGAAGCTGTGCCAGGGGAGATTTAGACTGGATGTTAGGAACAAGAAATTCTTCACAGACAGAGAGATTTGCCATTGGAATGTGCTGCCCAGGGAGGTGGTGGAGTCACCATTACTGGAGATGTTTAAGAAGAGACTGGGTGGGGTGCTTGGTTGCATGGTTTAGTTGATTAGATGGTGCTGGGTGATGGGTTGGACTTGATGATCTCTGAAGTCTTTTCCAACCTGGTCTGGTCTGGTCTATCCTCTATCCTATCCTCTATCCTATCCTCTATCCTATCCTCTATCCTATCCTCTATCCTATCCTCTATCCTATCCTCTATCCTATCCTCTATCCTATCCTCTATCCTATCCTCTATCCTATCCTCTATCCTAACCAAAGTACAATATTTTTCTTTATATATATATAATTTCTTTTATTTTAAATAAATTGGACTTTAAAATCAGTCTTTAAGCAATTGACAAAAGTTCTGTCTGGAGCTCAGCTTTCGAAGAAGCTGCCAAATACAAGCGAGAGTTGCGAACGCTGGTTTGACTGTCACCTACAGCAGACTTCTCTGAAACTGCAGGGTTCAGACCTTGTCTTCTAATTAATTCTAAATTTAGCCCAGCTTGCAACAAGGGTGATTTTATCTCCTGAGAGGAGTTATTGGGAGGTAGCTGGAATTCTGGCTGGGTTCCATCTCGGGCTCGAGCTGTTCCTTTAGTTGCCGTGAAGCCCCTGTCGACAGCTCACCTTGTCTTTGGAAACTGCTGAGGGAAACTCAAATCCTCTGCCTGGCAGAGCTCTCTTTGCTCTATTGAAGCATTTAAAAAGCAATTTTGTGTTGCAGATTATGAGTAATGTGTGTCAGTTGGGAACATCCAGGTACACAGGGGCTGAAGCACCTCTTATTGTGCAGCCTCTTGACACAGATGCTGGAGAAATGTTTAGGAAAGAGGATTAGAGAGGAATCTGCTGCCTTCTCAACCTGTCAGCTGGGAATGGGTTTGTAATGTGCTGTTCTGATAGCTGTTTGGGTTTTTTTTTTCCCCCCCTTGGTTTAAACTTGAAATTAAAAAATTACTGGGTTAATTGTATGAAAAAAAAATAATCAAATCCTCCCTGCTTGTCATTCAGAGTAGGATGTGGACTCAAAGCAGCCTAGTTATTCTACAGCAGATGTGTAAAATAGCTCTCAGGTACTTTTCAGGATGTTTTAGTAGTGAATAGAATAAACCAGGTTGGAAGAGACCTTCAAGATCATTGCATCCAAGCTATCATCCAACACCACCTAATCAACTAACCCATGGCACCAAGCACCCCATCCAGTCTCCTCCTAAACACCTCCAATGATGGCAACTCCACCACCTCCCTAGGCAGCTCATTCCAATGGGCAATCTCTCTCTCTGTGTAGAATTTCCTCCTACCATCCAGCGTGAACCTCCCCTGGTGCAGCTTGAGACTGTGTCCTCTTGTTCTGGTGCTGGTTGCCTGGGAGAAGAGACCAACCCCCACCTGGCTACAACCTCCCTTGAGGTAGTTGTAGAGAGCAAGAAGGTCTCCCCTGAGCCTCCTCTTCTCCAGCCTAAGCAACCCCAGCTCCTTCAGCCTCTCCTCACAGGGCTGTGCTCAAGGCCTCTCCCCAGCCTCATTGCCCTTCTCTGGACATGTTCAAGAGTCTCAATGTCCTTCTTAAACTGAGGGTCCCGGAACTGGACACAGGATGCAAGGTGTGGCCTAACCAGTTCTGAGTACAGGGGCACAATGACTTCCCTGCTCCTGCTGGCCACACTATTCTTGATGCAGGCCAGGATGCCATTGGCCTTTTTGGCCACCTGGGCACACTGCTGGCTCATGTTCAGCCTACTATCAACCAGTACCCCAGGGTCTCTTTCTGTTTGGCTGCTCTCCAGCCACTCTGTTCCCAGCCTGTAGCACAGCATGGGGTTGTTGTGGCCATTGTGTAGAACCTGGCACTTAGATGTGTTAAATCTCATACCCTTGGACTCTGCCCATCTGTCTAGCCTGTCAAGGTCCCTTCTACCCTCCAACAGATCAACTCTTGCTCCCAACTTGGTGTCATCTGCAAATTTACTGATGATGGACTCAGTGCCCTCATCCAGATCATCAATAAAGATATTGAACAGGCTGGGGCCCAGCACTGATCCCTGGGGCACACCACTGGTGCCTGGCTGCCAGCTGGATGTGGCACCATTCACCACCACTCTCTGGGCTCAGCCTCCAGCCAGTTCCTCACCCAGCTCAGAGTGCAGCTGTCCAAGCCAGGGGCTGACAGCTTGGCCAGGAGTTTGCTGTGGGGGACGGTGTCAAAGGCCTTGCTGAAGTCCAGGTAGTGAACATGTGACAGAGCTGAGCAGAAGCAGAAGGTATAGAACAAATAGCATCATTCCCAGTGCTCTGGCCTGTAGGTACCACCAGTGTTCTGTGCTTCATTTTGAGAATTAAAGTGTGCTGCTGCTTGGCACAGGCTGGACTGATAACATGCATGAGTTTTGCTTTGGTAGCTATCTGATTTCTGTGTCCTGTCTCAGCTTCTGAAAGAATTCAAACAAGCTGTTACATGAGGAAGCAGGAAGCAACTTTTTCTGATAGCCAAATAACTACCTATTTGGTGACCAGTGAATTGCTGTTCCTTTACAAGTAAGCACAGAACAGAGGAAGTACAGGAAGGAGCTGGATGGGTGGGAGTTTGTACTGGAGGCTGATGAAGTTGTGCAGCACTCATTTCTAACTTAAGTCACTTGAAAGAGAAGGGAGGGAGAAAACAGACGGAGGGAGAAGGAACATATGTAGGAAGGAGAGAAAAAAATGAGAAGGAAAACCAGCATGGAAACATAATGTAAGGTCACATTCACCCTTAAGCTCCTGCTATTTTAGCTGTCCCAATAAGATGTTACATAGCTGCACCAAGAAGGAAAAACAAAATCCACAGCAGCAGAACTAATGAAGCCTGGTGTCCTCCATGCCCTGCTTTTTTTTCCTTTACCCTTTCTTCAGCCTCTTCCATGTCCCTGTGACCCTCTCAGCTGGACAGAAGGGGAACATACTGCTGCTGGTAGGGATCTCTGCAGGAGGCATGCTGAGTGGCTGAGTTGTAGTGGCTCTGTTTTTCTCCTCAGAGGATGCTCTGATCTGTCATTTCCAGCTGCTGATTCTCAGAAATCGTTTTAGACATTGTTCTTTTCAGTGTTTCTACACATCTTACAAATATGGTGGAGGTGCCAAATGGATTAGAAATTCATTTGCAGGAGATAGGATGACAACAGAGCAGTCATGGAAAGATTTTTTTTTCTTCTTCTTTTTTTCTTCTTCTTTTCTTTTTTTCTTCTTTTTCCTCTTTCTTATTTCTTCTTTTTTTTCTTCTTCTTCCTCCTCTCCCCCTTCCTCCTCTCCCCCTTCCTCCTCTCCCCCTTCCTCCTCTCCCCCTTCCTCCTCTCCCCCTTCCTCCTCTCCCCCTTCCTCCTCTCCCCCTTCCTCCTCTCCCCCTTCCTCCTCTCCCCCTTCCTCCTCTCCCCCTTCCTCCTCTCCCCCTTCCTCCTCTCCCCCTTCCTCCTCTCCCCCTTCCTCCTCTCCCCCTTCCTCCTCTCCCCCTTCCTCCTCTCCCCCTTCCTCCTCTCCCCCTTCCTCCTCTCCCCCTTCCTCCTCTCCCCCTTCCTCCTCTCCCCCTTCCTCCTCTCCCCCTTCCTCCTCTCCCCCTTCCTCCTCTCCCCCTTCCTCCTCTCCCCCTTCCTCCTCTCCCCCTTCCTCCTCTCCCCCTTCCTCCTCTCCCCCTTCCTCCTCTCCCCCTTCCTCCTCTCCCCCTTCCTCCTCTCCCCCTTCCTCCTCTCCCCCTTCCTCCTCTCCCCCTTCCTCCTCTCCCCCTTCCTCCTCTCCCCCTTCCTCCTCTCCCCCTTCCTCCTCTCCCCCTTCCTCCTCTCCCCCTTCCTCCTCTCTAGAGCTCATTTTGGTTTGGTTAGTGAGGAACCATATAATAGGAAGCAGGCTATGCCAGTGTAATTATGTCTGCTGTAGGTGTTTTGGTGTTTTTTGCCCTGACATTGCTGTTTTAATAAGGAGTGATGTTTTTAACCGAGGCACTGATGCCAAACCAGCTTTTGACTAGGTCATTTGGGTCCTGGAATGTTCCTGTCCAGATCCTGTGAAGCCCTCAAAGTTTTTACTTGCTGAGAGGTTACAGCATAGATGCTGCAATACTGTTTTGTATGGTGGCCAAACTAACTACTCAAACTGTTTACATTTGTGATGTTGGGGGGGTGGGTTAAAGCTGATTGTGTATGTGAGGTTGTGGAGGGTGTAAAATGTCATGGTTTGTCTTTCTCAGAAGAATCAGTGACAAAAGGAAGCTATAGTTGTGGTGGTAAACACACCTCTATTTGTGACTGTAAGTTTCAGTTCCTCATGTGGAATGTGAAGGGATTGATGCTTTCTGCTCTGCTTGGGGTTCTGTGAGATTTAACCTGAGTGCTTCTCTTCATCAGGAGTGGTGGTTGTGGATGAGTTACACATGCTGGGAGACTCTCATCGAGGATATCTGCTGGAACTCCTTCTGACCAAAGTTAGATACGTCACAGAGAAGGTTGCAAAGCGGTGTGTGGTCCAGGATGTTCATCCCTTAAAGCTGAATTATGGATGGCTCCAAATATTTTGTTCTCTGGGTGACTGGAAATTTGGGTTAGCTCCAGAGTTTTTGTAAGAGTAATGACCCAGGCTCTGGTTATTAAGGCCTCACTATGTCATCTCTCACAACCCTACCATTGTAGTCAAAAATCTCTTTACCTCATGGTTTTCAATTTGTGTGCTGCCATGGGATTCACTCTCTCAGGAGAAGGAGTAAACAAAAGCTTCAAGCTTACATTTTTAGCCCATTGAAATTTGTTTCAATCTGTAAACTATGTGTGCAGATTTTGCTGGTGGGCTTGGCCTGCTTAATTTTTCAGTGTTGCCTGGAAATGGAGTATTTACCCTACTGAAATGTTCAGGGATGGCAGAGGACTGGTCATGCTGTTAACTTCTCAGTGCTCAGTTGATCAGAAGATTTAGGAGGGTATTCCAGTAACCTGCAACTTAAATGGTGAAGCTGTGCTAGCAAATGTTTAAAGACCCTGCATAAGAGAGAATCTGCCTCTCCACAGCTTTCTCATCAGTGCCTGGCCTTTTTAACTCTAGCTTCTAGTCTTGCTTCCTCTGTCTTGGCCTTGTTAGGACAACCAGGATCTTTTAAGAAGGTTCAGGCTGTTTCTGAGCTTACACTGATTTCTCAGACATTTTTGCCTTTCTTTAAAGTCTCCATTTGTGGCTCAGGGCAGTTCCAATGAATAGTTTTCAAAATGTAGACTGAGGAGAAGAAAAAAAAATCATCCCCTACTGTGTGGATGTAAAAGTCTGAATTAAAATACACATTCCCATATCTAAATTAATGGCTTGTGTTTTCAGGTCTGTTAAGAGTCCATTACTTCTTGCTGCCCTTAGTGGAAGCTGCTGTTCAGCACTTTGAGAATTGAAGCTGCCTTCTTTGCTGAGCTAAGGGCTTTGGTTCCCAGAAAGACCTTAGCTTGGTATTATTTGTTCTGAAAGTGAAACAAATGGGAGTGTTTTAATTAAGGCATTTAAGCTTAGAAAGACTGCAATTGAGCCTGGGCCATTGCTTTGCTGTCAATGGCAAGGAAATAGTTTGTTTATTTGTTTTCAGTTTCTACACATATGCAGTCAGCTTTTCATACTGGAAGAAGCATAAATTTTAGGTTCAGAGTGATAAAACAGCTGAATTGCACTGCTATCAGTGCATAACTTGACATTGTGCTTGCTAAGAATAGAATCTGTCTTCTTGCTTTTTCAAGAAGCTGAAACAAAACTGGCAAACTTCAGACTCCAGAGGGAAGTAGATTAAGGTCCTTTTTCTGAATCCTGTTTTCCTGTTTAGCTTGTGGTGTCACTAACATTCATTTTCTTTCAACCACCCCCAGGAAGGCGAAGAAGAGCAGTCCTGGTTTTAGTGGGATACAGATAGTAGGCATGAGTGCTACCCTGCCTAACTTGGGGCTCCTGGCCTCATGGTTAGATGCAGAGCTCTACTGTACGGATTTTCGCCCTGTGCCTCTCAAGGAGTGGGTGAAAATTGGCAGCCATATTTATGACTCCTCCATGAATCTGGTGCGTGAATTCCAGCCCAAGCTCCAGCTGAAGGTAATAAAGCTTTGAGCAGTGGCTCTGAGATAACACTTTTTGTACAGCTAAGGTTAAAAAAAGACTGCTACTGGTCTGGTTGAAATTTCAATTGATGACATTCCTGCCATCGTTGTGTACAGTAAGAGCTGTGGGAAAGGAAATGTGGTAGTAGCCAAATAAGCAATGAGGTGGGAGGGAGGTTGTAGCCAGGTGGAGCTTGGTCTCTTCTCCCAGGCAACCAGCACCAGAACAAGAGGACACAGTCTCAAGCTGTGCCAGGGGAAGTTTAGGCTAGAGGTTAGGAAGAAGTTCTTCTCAGAAAGAGAGATTGGCCATTGGAATGTGCTGCCCAGGGAGGTGGTGGAATCACCATCCCTGGAGGTGTTTAGGAAGAGACTGGATGGGGTGCTTGGTGCCATGGTTTAGTTGATTAGATGGTGTTGGGTGATATAGGTTGGACTTGATGATCTCAAGGGTCTCTTCCAACCTGATTAATTCTATTCTATTCTATTCATAAGTTTATGATGGTTTAAGCCTTAACTGGGAGTTAAGAGCTCAGATGGGGGCATGGCTGAGAATCTCTCCCCTGCTACCCCCTCCTCTCTCCCAACCGAGAGGGAGAAATGGGGAAAGGAGCAAATCCACCAAGAATAATTTGGAGTCAGCCTGGAAGTAGAGAGGTAAAGAGTTGTCTTTAAACAAAACCAAAACAAAATACATATATATATCAATAACAGGTAGGATTCACAAGGGCAAGGAACAAGGATGGATGGGAGGGGGACAAATAGGAAGAATACAAAACCAGTTTTTTCTCTGAAGAGGCACAGAGGCAGCAGGGAGAAGGATCAGGCCTGACCACGTGGCAGAGGAGCAGGAAAGCAGCTGCAGTAGCTCCCATCCAGGAGAGGCAGGAGCCAAAAGGAGAGCTAATGACTCCAATGCCTTCCCTTTTATATCATAGCTGGGCAGGGAGGGGGGAGTGGAACAGACTCAGTTTCCCAGGGGAAAAACACTCTGCAGGGAAGGCAGAGCACTGGCAAGCCCTCCCCTCTTTGTTTTCAGAAAGGGCATTAACCCACCACAAAGTTACATGCTCAGACTGTTGGTGAAACTGCTAAATGATTTAAACATGTCAGTGATTAGAAGGCAGAGGTCCATCCTGATCCTTCTGAGTCTTTTTTCACTATTTAGTACTGCTGTGCACTTAAGAAGAATGTAAAAAGGGGTAACCTATAAAGATTTGGGAGAATGAGTGGAAATGTGAAATTGCACTTCCTACTTGTAGCTTCCTTTCCTGTGGAACTCTTTGAAGGGTGAATTCTTCTCCCTCTCCTTTCAGCTCTCTCTGTAGTGCTAGAGTAGTAGTTGGGCACTATGGGCTGAATGGCAGCAGTGCTTTGGAATATTTTGCACCCAGTTCTCCCAGTGCATGAATGTTCTGTTGTCAGTGGCATGGTGGCACAGCAATGAAAAAGGTTCCCAGAAACAAAAGGAAATGTTTGTGTCAAGAATATCTGGAAGTTTGCTTTTATGTGGCCATACTGGGAAATGAAATCTATCACTGGATCTTCAGACTTCTGAGCCTCAAAGTGCCCCAGGAAAGGAACATAATGACCACGCCACTTGTGCTGGATTTGGCTGAATCCTTGCTGGGCTTTTGATGTGTATATGCAGTTCCTGCCACTGCTCCCCTGTTTCCATTTGCATTTTAGTACTTTTTATCTCTTACTGTATCCTTTTTTCACTTCCTCCTTTGGGCTGCTTGCTGAAAGAGAACCTGGCTTAGCCAAGCAAAACAGATCAGTTGCAGGAACTCTTAGGATCTTGTGGTGGTTTGAGCCTTGAGTGGGACTTAAGAGCTCAGATGGGGGCAAGGCTGAGAATCCCTCCCCTGCTCCCCCCTCCTCCTTCCCAGTAGAGAGGAAAAAGAAAGGGAAGGAGCAAATCCACCAAGAAATAATTTGGAGTCGGCCTGGAAGTAGAGAGGTAAAGAGTTTTCTTTAAACAATATATATATACATAAAAAACAATAACAGGTAAGATTCACAAGGGCAAGGAACAAGGATGGATGGGAGAAAAAAAAACAGAGTACAAAATCAGTCTCTCTGAAGAGGCACGGAGACAGCAGGGAGAAGGATCAGGCCTGACCACGCCTCAGAGAAAGCAGGAAGGCAGCTGCAGTAGCTCTCATCCAGGAGAGGCAGGAGCCAAGAAGAGCTAATGGCTGCAGTGTCCTCCCTTTTATACCCTAGCTAGGCAGGGAGGGGGAGTGGAACAGACTCAGTTTCCCTGGGGGAGAATGCCCTGCAGGGAGGGTAAAGCACTCGCAAGCCCTTCCCCCCTGTTTTCAGGATGGGCATTAACCCATCACAGATCTCAAACCCAGAAACCACAAACTCTGAACAGTTGGGTTTTGCATGTGCATCTCTGTAAGTAAACACAAAAGCCTTCCCCTGTGCTCTGAACACTCTGAACAGTCTTTGGTCAGCAGTGCTAGCTGGATGCATCTCATTGGGGATGACTGCATCTCATGCTTTTAGGTCAGACATCCTAGTTGCTAAGTCTTTCTCAGTTACTTCAGAGGGTTATATTCCTTCAGGGCTCTTCTCACTTCTTCCCCATTGCAGTTAGCTGTGACATGGAGGTTACAGTGATATGTTGTGATTTTGGGGGTTTGGTAGGGTTTTTGTATGTGTGCTCTGTGTGGCCTTCATTAAACAGATTTATGAAAGCAAGACTTCCAACCTAAGTTTCTTTCATAGATAGGTCTAGAGCTGTCCTCAGCAATGTGGTCATATGAGTTCTTGGACTTCCTAAAGCTGGACAGAAACCAATATGACAGTGTTTTGTCTTCTTTATTCCTCTTCCTAACTTGAAGCAGCATTTAGAAACCCCATTCAGTATGAGAGTGCATTGAAAGTATTTTGTCTCACTTCAGGGAGATGAAGACCATGTGGTGAGCCTCTGTTATGAGACTGTTTGTGATGGCCATTCCGTCCTGCTGTTCTGTCCCTCCAAGAACTGGTGTGAGAAGCTGGCAGACATCATTGCCAGGGAATTCTACAGTTTGCAGCAGGCTGAGAGTAAGAGGAAAGTAGTTAATAGAAGACTGTAGTCTGCACAGTGCCTTTAATTAAAAATGATAGAAACTGTAAAAATATTTTCTCTCTCAAGGTTCTGCAAAAACCTCAGCCTGTGCCCAAACTGCTGTGGACAGAGAAGGGATTGAAGAGGTTCTGGGTCAGCTAAAACGTTCTGTCTCAGGCCTGGACTCTGTGCTCCAACGGACTTTGCCATGGGGAGTAGCATTTCATCATGCAGGTATTCCTGGGTGTCTTGATCTTGAATTCTGTAATTCAGGGATCAGTCCTGGGACCAGGCTTGTTCAACATCTTTGTGGGTGCCATGGACAGTGGCACTGAGTGCAGCCTCAGCAAGTTTGCTGATGACACCAAGCTGTGTGGTGCAGCAGACAGCTGGAGGGAAGGGATGCCATCCAGAGGGACCTGGACAGGCTGGAGAGGTGGGCACAAGCCAACCTCATGAGCTTCAACAAGACCAAGGGCAGGGTCCTGCAGCTGGGTCAAGGCAACCCCAGGCACAAATCCAGGCTGGGCAGGGACTGGATGGAAAGCAGCCCTTTGGAGAGAGACTTGGGGGTGCTGGGGGAGGAGAAGCTCAGCAGGAGCTCTCAGTGTGCACTTGCAGCCCAGAAAGCCAATCAGCTCCTGGGCTGCAGCAAGAGAAGTGTGGCCAGCAGGGCAAGGGAGGGGATTCTCCCCCTCTGCTCAGCTCTGGTGAGACCCCACCTGGAGTACTGTGTCCAGTTCTGGAGCCCCTATGACAAGAGGGATCTGGAGGTGCTGGAAGGTGTCCAGAGAAGGGCCACGAGGATGATCAGAGGGCTGGAGCACCTCTCCTGTGAGGACAGACTGAAGGAGTTGGGGCTGTTGAGTCTGGAGAAGAGAAGGCTCCCAGGTGACCTAATTGTGGCCTTCCAGTATCTGAAGGGCACCTACAAGAAGGCTGGGGAGGGACTTCTCAGGGTGTCAGGGAGTGCTAGGACTAGGGGGAATGGATTGAAGCTGGAGGTGGGGAGATGCAGGCTGGAGGTGAGGAGGAAGTTCTTCCCCATGAGAGTGGTGAAGCCCTGGAATGGGTTGTCCAGGGAGGTGGTTGAGGCCCTGTCCCTGGAGGTGTTTAAGCCCAGGCTGGATGAGGCTCTGGCCAGCCTGATCTAGTGTAGGGTGTCCCTGCCCATGGCAGGGGGGTTGGAACTAGATGCTCCTTGTGGTCCCTTCCAACCCTGACTCATTCTATGATTCTGTAATGGTCAAGACATTTGGGTTCATTTTGCTGCTTTTTGCAGCCTTCTGTAGCTCATAACTGTATTAAAATTAGAGTATCTCACAGTTAGAAGTAAACTTGAAATAATTTTATTCTTGAAATCCTTAGTTTTTATTTTACTGATTTTTATTTTATTGAGTTTTGTTAATTCACTAATTGTTGTGATAAATCTTTGCTTTGTTGTGTTGGCTAACAGCAAGGTTTTAAGTAAACTTAATTTTTGTGTGTGAAATGCCTGAAAAATGAGCTGATTTGCAGCCCAGGCGTTTTCAGAATTGCCCTAAAGCTGCCAGAGTACTTCAGGGCAGCTTTCCTCAGCCTGGTACTGAAAGAGATGAGTCAACAGGAGATGCATAAAGATGTATAAAAGGAGCAAGTGCCATGAATACTTCTTGCTAGGTCTTTTATTTCATATGTAAGACCCTTAAGATCCAGAGAAGGGCAACAAGGCTGGGGAGAGGCCTTGAGCACAGCCCTGTGAGGAGAGGCTGAGGGAGCTGGGATTGTTTTGCCTGGAGAAGAGGAGGCTCAGGGGAGACCTTATTGCTCTCTACAACTACCTGAAGGGAGGTTGTAGCCAGGAGGGAATTGGTCTCTTCTCTCTAGCAACAGCACCAGAACAAGAGGACACAGTCTCAGGCTGCACCAGGAGAAGTTCAGGCTGGAGGTGAGAAGAAAGTTCTTCACAGAGAGATTTGTTAGCCCTTGGAATGTGCTGCCCAGGGAGGTGATGGAGTCACCATCCCTGGAGGTGTTCAAGAGGGGATTGGACATGGCACTTGGTGCCATGGTTTAGTCATGAGGTCTGTGGTGACAGGTTGGACTTGATGATCTTTGAGGTCTCTTCCAACCTTGGTGATTCTGTGATTCCATGAATCCAACCATAACTCAAGCATGACTACTAAAATACATTCTGAAGCACCACATCTACATGCTTCTTGAACACCACCAGGGATGGTGACTCCACCACCTCCCTGGGCAGCCTGTTCCAATGCCTCACCACTCTTTCAGTAAAGAAATTTTTCCTAGTATCCAATCTAAACCTCCCCTGGCACATCTTATGCCCATTTTCTCTAGTCCTGTCACCAGCTGAGTGGGAAAAGGGACCAACACGGCCCTCACTACAGCCTCCTTTCATGTAGTTGTAGAGAGCAATAAGGTCTTCCCTTAGCTTTCTCTTCTCCAGACTAAACAAATCTAGCTCCCTTTGCTGCTCCTTGTATGACATGCCCTCCAGACCCCTCATCAATCTTGTTGCTCTTCTCTGGACGTGCTTCAAGACCACAATGTCTTTCTTACACTATGATGCCCAGAACAGAACACTCATGCCATGGCCTCATCAGGGCTGAGTACAGGAGCACCATCACTTCTCTGCTCCTGCTGGACAGACTGTTTTTGATACAGACCAGGGTGCTGTTGGCCTGTATGTTCTGTTTCTTACTTAAGCAGGTAATAGTGTGTGTCACTTGTTGATCCACTGAGAGAACAGACTGACTCTGGGAGAGAGAATGGTAGCTATGGCATTGAATAAGCTATGGCAACTTCATGAAGTTCAACAAGGACAAGTGTAGACTCCTCTGCCTGGGAAGGAATAACCCCCTGCATCAGTACAGATTAGGGGTTGACCTGCTGGAAAGCAGCTCTGAGGAGAAGGACCTGGGAGTGTTGGTGATTAACAAGTTCCCCATAAGCCAGCAATGTGCCCTCGTGACCAGAGTATTCTGGCGTGCATTAAGGGAGGTTCTCCTTCCTGTCTACTCTGCCCTGGTGAAGCCATGCCTGCAGTATTGTTTTCAGTTCTGGGCTCACCAGTTCAAGAGACAGGGCATTACTGGAGAGAGTCCAGTGGAGATGGTGAGGGAGCTGGAGCATCTCTATTACAAGGAGAGGCTGAAAGACCTGGGGCTCTGTAGCCTGGAGAAGAGAAGGCTGAGCTGGAGGTCATGAGGATGGGGCTGGGCTCTTTTCAGTGGTTCCTGGTGATAGGACAAGGGGCAGTATGTGCAAACTAGAGCACAGGAGGTTTCACTTGAATTTATGGAGAAACTTCTTTCCTGTGAGGGTGTGTGGAACATGGACACATTCCTGTGCAACCTGCTCTGGAAGAACCTGTGTTAGCAGGGGGATTGGACTGGGTGATCTCCAGAGGTCCCTTCCACCCCCTACCAATCTGTGATTCTCTGAATATGTAGGGGGAATAATTTCAGATGCTTCTAGGGTGTGGATGTTTTTCTCAAGTGAAATTGACCCTAAGCCCCCAAGGAGATGTAGCAAGGTAAGTATTAGACCTGTAACCTAGAATCACAGAGTCAATAAGGCTGGAAAAGACCTCAGAGATCATCAAGTCCAACCTGTCACCCAAGACTTTGTGACTACTAAACCATGGCACCAAGTGCCACGTCCAGTCCCCTCTTGAACACCTCCAGGGATGGTGACTCAACAGAATGCAAATAAAGAATAATTTCACAGTCAGGGCAGCAAATTACTAAATCCTAGGTTATACTTTTAGAATAGCATAGAATAAACCAGGTTGGAAGAGACCTTCAAGATCATCGAGTCCAACCTATTATCCAACACCACCTAATCAACTAAACCATGCAACCAAGCACCCTAACAAGTCTTCTCCTGAACACCTCCAATGATGGTGACTCCACCACCTCCCCAAGCAGCCCATTCCAATGGACAATCACTCTCTCTGTGTAGAACTTCTTCCTCACCTCCAGCCTAAACCTCCCCTGGTGCAGCTTGAGACTGTGTCCTCTTGTTGTGGTGCTGGTTGCCTGGGAGAAGAGACCAACCTCTGCCTGTCTACAACCTCCCTTCAGGGAGTTGTAGACAGCAAGAAGGTCACCCCTGAGCCTCCTCTTCTCCAGGCTAAGCAACCCCAGCTCCCTCAGCCTCTCCTCACAGGGCTGTGCTCCAGACCCCTCCCCAGCTTTGTTGCCCTTCTCTGGACATGTTCCATACATTTCACCATGAAATCTTAGTGGTGAAATTCTGCTTCCTTGATGGTTGGGGAAAAAAGTTGACCAATGTAGTGTTGCAAGTCTCATTCCAAATAGTGAGTGGCAAATGGTCATTAAGTTTGTTTGTTCTTCCCCTTGCTTGACAGGGAAGACAGAAATGTGGTGCTGAGGGATGTGGTTTAGCAGCAGACTTGGTGGGGTTAGATGCTGGTTGGACTTGATGACTTTAAGGTCTTTTTCAACCAAAACGATTCTGTGGTTCTCTGAATAAGCTCTTAAATGCACTCTCACCATTACTAGGTTGGCTGAAAGTCATCTCTCCTCAGGTCTCACTTTTGAAGAGCGGGACATCATTGAAGGAGCCTTTCGCCAGGGCTTGATCAAGGTTCTAGCAGCAACCTCCACGCTCTCCTCCGGAGTCAATTTGCCTGCGCGCCGAGTGATCATACGTACTCCCACGTTTGGTGGCAAACTGCTGGACACTCTCACTTACAAGCAGATGTCTGGAAGGGCTGGCAGGAAAGGAGTAGACACAGAGGGTAATCACAGCCTTTATTAACATTCTCTGAGAGCGGTGTTAACCCAATTAAATCCAGGGCAGTGCTTCACAATTAGTGACTAATCATGATGAATTCCTCTGGTGTTCAGTATGATTAAGTTAATCAAGATGAATTTGTTTGGTATTAGTGGAGCAGAAATTGTAATCCCCATGTGATTCTTTTCACTGCATAGGACTGACTTTGGTGTTTACATCTCAGTTGCTTCAGGAAGGGGCTGTTTCCTCCTTGGAGTTCTTTTTGGCTTCTAAAGCTGGATTGTTCATTTGCCTTAGTTCTGTGATTCTATCAGTTCACTGAAGCAGTTATGGTTTCAGTGAGAAAGTCTACAGTAAACTATCATTGGGCAGACCTCAAATTATGGTTGCAGACTTTAAAGGCACTTCTCACATTTTCATAGAAGCATAGAATCAATAAGGTTGGGAAAAAACCCAACCAAACTTATTGATTCTTTCTTCCAACCTTATTGATTCTATGCTTCTGTGAAAATGTGAGAAGTGCCTTTAAAGTTTACAGCCATAATTTGATGAACTTCTGAGTCTGGAGTTGGGATTTGTGTTATTAAATTCCACTAACCATAACTTTTATGGAGCTAGAAAGTAGTGATGTGACAGGGAAACAGGGGCAGTAGTTCATAGGTAATACAGTGTCTTCATGCATACAGCATAAAAAACAACCCTGCCTGTTATTTTGATTTTGTGGTGGTTTGAGGCTATGCCTTTAAAATTCAGTTACAGATTTTGAGCAGAAAAGTAGACAAAAATATAAATCAATCACTATTGGGTGTGAAAAGGAAAACAAAAGATTATTCTAAACAAATTCATTGGGTACATGTCTGGAATAGGAGGAGCTGTACCATTACAATTCTTCCCTTTTCTCCTTTTCTCTTCTGATCTCTGGTTGTTTTGCTGTGCTCAGGAGAGATAATCTGCCTGCTTTGGCTGGCCTTGGCTAAGTCTAACTTCTCTGCTCCTTTCCCTTTTCGCTTTGTGTACAGAGGGGTAAGGGGAGAGGCAGGGAGGGAGAAGCTGGTAGCTTCCCCTGGTCCTTGGCCAGGGGAGTCCTTGTGCTGTTTATTAATTGTTAATATCTGTACAATATTGTATCTCCTGTATATTTTGTACACATTCACAGTATCACCAAGGTTGGAAGAGACCTCAAAGATCATTAAGTCCAACCTGTAACTACAGACCTCATGACTAGACCGTGGCACCAAGTGCCACATCCAATCCCCTCTTGAACCTCTCCACCACCTCCCTGGGCAGCACATTCCAATGACGAATGACTCTCTCAGTGAAGAACTTTCTCCTCACCTCGAACCTAAACTTCCCCTGCTGTAGCTTGAGACTGTCCTCTTGTTCTGGTGCTGGTTGCCTGAGAGAAGAGACCAACTCCCTCCTGGCTACAGCCCCCCTTCAGGTAGTTGTAGAGAGCAATGAGGTCTCCCCTGAGCCTCCTCTTCTCCAGGCTAAGCAGCCCCAGCTCCCTCAGCCTCTCCTCACAGGGCTGTGCTCAAGGCCTCTCCCCAGCCTCATTGCCCTTCTCTGGACCCATTCATTGCATTCCACTGCAGAGTGTAGATCTTGCTTGTAAATACAGCCTGATTTGCTTCTAACTGAGCTGGTCTGGCAAAGTTAATGTTGGGGGGGGAAACTTCAACCCACCACAAATTTGCACTGAAAACTTCTCTTGCTGGCTGATGTTTGGAGAAAGGGTATTATGCAAGCACCAAACACAGGAGAAGATGAGCAGTTCAGCAGAAGCGGGAAGTGGGATTCGCCATCCTCATTGCCTGCTTGGTGCTTGCTGGGACTCTGTGTAAGCAGGCAGTTCTTACATTTAACTTTCTATTTTTGCCAGAGTAGCATAGCAACAGAGCATTTTGCGACCCATATCTCTGAGCTGTGCCTATGTGCTGAAGAGAAGGGCAGCTGCGTGCTGCGTCTGGGACGCCGCCAGGCTTTGTCATTTGAGTGGAGCTGGCAAGGGTAAAAATCACATTGCTCCTGGAATTTTGGGGTTTCATTTATTTTATTTTTTTTTTTTTTTTAAATTTTCTTTTTCCTTCAAGTTAGAGTAATGAGTCCCCCTTTTTTTGCCTTTGACAGTTCTGATGGGGCTGTGTTTTGCACAGTAAGCAGTTGATTTTGTGCTGATGAGCTTCGTGAATGTGCCCTTTTATTTGGTTTCCACGCCACGGAGTCCTGTGGGTGAGAACATAAGCTGCAATACCAGCTGCTACCCTTTCACAGAGTAGGGAGACTGGAGGGCAGCAACTTCAGCCTTGTGTGGATATGAAATTCAGCTGACAGAAGATAAATAGAATAGAACAGAATTAACCAGGTTGGAAAAGACCTTCAAGATTGAGTCCAGCCTATCACCCAACACCATCTAATCAACTAAACCATGGCACCAAGTGCCTCATTCAGGCTCTTAAACATATAATGGGGATTTCTCCTGTAATTTGGGTTCAAATATGTGGTTCATGCAATGGTTTTTGTCACTGTCTTTAAATATTCTCAATCTCAAGGAGTCTTTTCTAATTTTGCTCTCATGGGAAGTTGCTCTGTAAGGTGACTCATCCAGTCTCTTCCTAAACTCTTCCAGGGATAGTGACTTCACCACCTCCCTGGGCAGCACATTCCAACGGCCAATCTCTCTTTCTGTGAAGAATTTCTTCCTCACATCCAACCTAAACCTCCCCTGGCACAGCCTGAGACTGTGTCCTCTTGTTCTGGTGCTGGTTGCCTGGGAGAAGAGACCAACCCCCACCTGACTACAACCTCCCTTCAGGTAGTTGATTATCTCCTCCCTTCCCAACATTGTAGTGTTGGATTGCCCCAAGTTTTGATATTTTGAAGGTGGGTTTTGGTGATTTTGTTTTGTTTTGTTTTGTTGTTTTTTTTCCTAATTTGATGAAAAGTAAAACCCAAGATGGTAGAAAATGAAACTGGAGTATTTTTGCATTCACCAAAACTGTTGTGTTTCCCACAGTGAGATAGGTAAAGGTGAACAAATCCTAGAAATATAACAGGGCCCTTTTACTTTTAATGGAATTTTATGCCCAGATAGCTGGAATGGAATGGGATGGGATGGGATAGAATAGGGTAGGATAGGATTGCAGAGGGACCTCAACCGACTGGACAGATGGACAGTGTCCAACAGGATGGCATTCAACAAGTCCAAGTGCCAGGTGCTGCACTTTGGCCACGGCAACCCCATGCAGAGCTACAGGCTGGGGTCAGAGTGGCTGAGAGCTGCCAAACAGAGAGGGACCTGGGGGTGCTGATTGACAGCCACCTAAACATGAGCCAGCAGTGTGCCCAGGTGGCCAAGAAGGGCAATGGCATCCTGGCCTGCATTAGGAATAGTGTGGCCAGCAGGAGCAGGGAAGTCATTGTGCCCTGTACTCAGCACTGGTTAGGCCACACCTTGAGTCCTGTGTCCAGTTCTGGGATCCTCAGTTTAAGAAGGACATTGAGACTCTTGAATGTGTCCAGAGAAGAGCAACAAGGCTGGGGAGAGGCCTTGAGCACAGCCCTGTGAGGAGAGGCTGAGGGAGCTGGGGTTGTTTAGCCTGGAGAAGAGGAGGCTCAGGGGTGACCTCATTGCCTGAAAGGTGGTTGTAACCAGGAAGGGGTTTGTCTCTTCTCCCAGGCAACCAACACCAGAACAACAGGACACAGTCTCAAGCTGCACCAGGGGAAGTTTAGGCTGGAGGTGAGGAGGTGATCGAGCAAGTCATTGGTCATTGTAATGTGCTGCCCAGGGAGGTGGTGGAGTCACCATCCCTGGAGGTGTTCAAGAGGAGATTGGATGTGGCACTTGGTGCCATGGTCTAGTCATGAGGTCTGTGGTGACAGGTTGGACTTGATGATCTTTGAGGTCTCTTCCAACCTTGGTGATACTGTGAGGATAGGATAGGATAGGGTAGGATAGAATTAATCAGGTTGGAAAAGACCTCAGAGACCATCCAATCAACTAAACCATGGCACCACATGCCTCATCCAGTCTCTTCCTAAACACTTCCAGTGATGGTGACTCCACTAAAATGTTCAATAAGGGATCTTAGAACAATTTAGTGGTTTTGGGTTGGTTGGTTTGTTTGCTTTGGTCTTTTTCCCTGTTAACTAGGGTGCAGTTATTTGCTTTAATTTCTCAGCAACATCTTGGGAAAGGATTTCCACCAAGTTTTGAATGACTGTGAGACAATGTAGAGCCAAGTGGTTACCCAGTGAGATTTATCACTTTGAAGAGTCAAAGTTTTCAGAGGGGATTATAGGTCGTATCAGAATCAAATATGAGCTGAGTGAACGTTCTTTGTTGCTGAAATCAAAGTAAGCTTTGCTATCATAAAACAATGCTTGCAGGCAGTTTATAGTTTTTTCACTTTCAGCTCTGGCAAAAATACATATTGGAAGTTTCACCTTGCAGGATAAAAAGATCCCAGAGATGCATCCTCTGAGCGTGCCTCTCATCCTGTAATTTCTTGATGTAATCTTATTTAGAGGACACAGTCTCAAGCTGTGCCAGGGGAGGTTTAGGCTGGATGTTAGGAAGAAATTCTTCATAGAATAGAATAGACCAGGTTGGAAGAGACTTTCAAGATCATCGAGTCCAACCTATCATCCAACACCACCTAATCAACTAAACCATGGCACCAAGCACCCCATCAAGTCTCCTCCTGAACACCTCCAGTGATGGTGACTCCACCACCTCCCTGGGCAGCCCATTCCAATGGGCAATCACTCTCTCTGTGTAGAACTTCCTCCTAACCTCCAGCCTAAACCTCCCCTGGCACAGCTTGAGACTGTGTCCTCTTGTTCTGGTGCTGGTTGCCTGGGAGAAGAGACCAACCTCTGTCTGTCTACAGCCTCCCTTCAGGCAGTTGTAGACAGCAATAAGGTCACCCCTGAGTCTCCTCTTGGGGTTTGGAGCGCAGCCCTATGAGTAGAAGCTGAGGGAGCTGGGGTTGCTTAGCCTAGAAAAGAGGAGGCTCAGGGGAGACCTTATTGCTGTCTACAACTACCTGAAGGGAAGGTTGTAGCCAGGTGGGGGTTGGTCTCTTCTCCCAGGCAACCAGCACCAGAACAAGAGGACACCGTCTCAGGCTGTGCCAGGGGAGGTTTAGGATGGATGCTAGGGAGAAGTTCTTCCAGAAAGAGAGATTGGCCATTGGAATGTGCTGCCCAGGGAGGTGGTGCAGTCACCATCACTGGAGGTGTTTAAGAGGAGACTGGATGAGGCACTTTGTGCCATTGTTTAGTTGATCAGATGGTGTTGGGTGATAGGTTGGACTTGGTGATCTCAAAAGTCTTTTCCAACCTGGTCTGGTCTGGTCTATCCTACCCTACCCTACCCTACCCTAGCTTTGTTTGGCTACTCACCTAAACTGCAGTTGTGGTTCTTATTATGTTCATTAATTTATAATGTAAGTACAGTTATGTTTTCATTATTTCTAGATGTACTAATTATCAAAGCATTCCAAGGATCTCATCAAGATATCTCCTACCAGCTAGCTAGGTCTCCTGGGGACCAAGCTGCTTCATAATGACTTTGTTGAAACACATTTCTTTCATGTGACCACTGCATGTTCTATTGGTTGCCTGTACTATTACTGTATTGTTCAATGAATCAGCCAGTTGTTCTTAGGTTTGTTTCATGGCTCTGGGACCTGCTTCTTGTCTCCCCCAGAATTTCAGTAGTTAAGGATTAACTTAATGTCTGATAGAGGGTAGGTTTGCAGATACTTCCCGTGAAACCCATGCAGGATAGGTAAGGTTTTGTGTGTGTGATGCATTTATGCATATAGGAAAGTTCAGAGAATACCTAGTTGCTTAAATAACTTTACAATCTATTTATTTTGGTGTCTGTGTTAATTCATTTTGGAAGTGGAAGCTGGTTGACAACACAACCTGTCAGAGTGCTGTGCAGCTTTTATGTTTTCTTTTTGCTTTTGAGATGCTGTTCAGTTTAATAACATAGTGCAGAAGAGAAATTGCTGCCACTGTATATTACTGTTCCAGAATAGAAGAGAAGAGAATTAAGCAGGTTGGAAAAGACCTTTGAGATCATTGAGTCCAACCCATCACCCAATGCCATTTAATCAACTAAACCATGGCACCAAGTGCCTCATCCAGTCTCCTCTTAAACAATTCCAGTGATGGTGATTCCACCACCTCCCTGGGCAGCACATTGCAATGGCCAGTCTCTCTTGCTGGGAAGAACTTCTTCCTAACCTCCAGCCTAAACCTCCCCTGGTGCAGCTTGAGACTGTGTCCTCTTGTTCTGGTGCTGGTTGCCTGGGACATCTTTGTCACCTGTTCCAGAACAAGAAATTAGAGTGGTTCAACAGCAAAGCAGGTGCACAGAGAGGCTATGGAAGCTCCTTAGCTGATTTGGCAAGACCCTGACCAGCCTAATGTAACTTTGAAGTTACCTCTGCTTTAAGTTCTTACATATTATGCATCTGTTGGGTTCTTACATAGCAATGAGTATATTCTGCTCAAGGTTGCAAAGGTTTTTCTCTCTATTTTTCTTACTTCAGCTTTTTAACAAATACCTACAGTTTTCCATTCCAACAATGTGTCCTTGATGAACTGGATGTAGCTCTTACCGTGCTAAGGTGCAATACTAAGGTCATAATTGTTTATTTTTGTTGTTTTGTTGGTTCTGTGTTTTTTTTTTTTCTCCTGTAGGTGAAAGCATTTTAGTATGCAAGCCCTCAGAAAGATCAAAAGGGACTGCTCTACTTCAGGGATCTCTCAAGCCTGTTTGCAGTTGCTTGCTTAGAAGAGAAGGGGAAGGTGTTGCCTCTAGCATGAAAAGAGCAATACTTGAGGTACAGGACACGTGGGGAGGGATTAGAATTGTGTTTGCCCTCTTGTAATTGCAGGATGGCACTTTTTGTGACACCACCAGATGTTTTCTGTGCATTTCTTTTTCTTCTGCTTCCTCTCTTGTCAACCCAAGCATCTTCAGAAGAAAATAGGGTTCTCAAACACTGTAATAGGGTCCCCAGGGGGTGGTTGATTCACCGTCCCTAGAAGTGTTTTAAGGGACACAGAGATGTGGTGCTGAGGGACATGGTTTAGCACCAGGCTTGGCAGTTAGATTATGATTGGACTCAATAACCTTAAAGGACTTTTCCAACCAGAACAATTCTATGTTTCTATGAATTTCTATGAGGTGTTCAAGAGGAGACTGGATGTGGCACTTGGTGCCATGGTCTAGTCATGAGGTTTGTGGTGACAGGTTGGACTTGATGATCTTTGAAGTCTCTTTCAACCTTAATGATACTGTGAGACTGTGAGACTGTGAATGTTATTTGGGTTTGCCAGCTTGCTTCAGGGTTCAGCATTTTGTTTGGTGTGTTTCAATCTCTGCTTGCTGCAGATCAGGATGTGAGTGCACTCAAACAAGGGATACGAATCTTTGCTTTTGCATTTAGATACACTCAGACTGCAGGCAAAAATGAGTGCAATTGAACTTTGTGTGTGACCTGACAGTCTTAACTGGGAGATGCTTGTAAATTACTAATCCCAGAGGCTTTGTAGGTACAATTGGCTCATGACATTTGTACAGCCTCATAGGGTCCATTATTAGCCCCCTCAACTTACTGCACAGAATACTCTTTTGCATAGAAATTGTAGAAACTGGTGAGCAAACAGCTCTGGTGCCCAATTTAGAATCATGGAATCAATAAACTTGGAAAAGACCTCAGAGATCATCAAGTCCAACCTGTCACCCAGCACCTTATGACTACTAAACCATGGCACCAAGCACCCCATCCAGTCTCTTCCTAAACACATCCAGTGATGGTGACTCCACCACCTCCCTGGGCAGCACATTCCAATGGCTAACAACTCTCTCTGTGGAGAACTTTCTCCTCACCTCCAGCCTAAACCTTCCCTGGCACAGCTGGAGTCTGTGTCCTCTTGTTCTGGTGCTGGTTGCCTGGGAGAAGAGACCAACCTCCACCTGGCTACAACCTCCCTTCAGGTAGTGGTAGAGAGTAATAAGGTCTCCCCTGAGCCTTCTCTTCTCCAGGCTAAGCAACCCCAGCTCCCTCAGCCTCTCCTCACAGGGCTGTGCTCAAGGCCTCTCCCCAGCCTTGTTGCCCTTCTCTGGACACATTCAAGAGTCTCAATGTCCTTCTAAAATTGAGGGGCCTAGAACTGGACACAGTAGTCAAGGTGTGGCCTAATGTTCCCCTCTTGTACTGCTTCTTTCAAAATGTTAGATAATTGATGGATCAGTATCTTTGATTCTCTGATATAATGTTTTATCCTACTGCTATTCTCAGCCAATATGAACAAAAGGTTTTCTTCAACAGATCATCGTGGGAGGAGTGGCCAACACTCCAGATGATGTGCAAACCTATGCTTCTTGTACTCTTCTTGCATCCAGCTTAAAAGGAGGCAAAAGAGGTCATGAGAAAGCACAAGACAAGGCACAGACTGGATCTATTGAGGCTTGTGTGGCGTGGTTGCTGGAAAACGAATTCATTCAGGTTCTGGAGTCAGGCAGTGATGTGAAAGGTAACATTGGTGTTCTTCCCTGTGACTGCAGATGGTGGTTTTCACACTATCACAGTATCACTAAGGTTGGAAGAGACCTCAAAGATCGAGTCCAACCTGTCACCACAGACCTCATTCAGTATCACTAAGGTTGGAAGAGACCTCAAAGATCATCGAGTCCAACCTGTCACCACAGACCTCATGACTAGAGTAGGGAGGACACTAGTGCCCACTGCAGGCTTGAACTCACGACCTTCCCCATTAAAGGTCTTATGATGACTAGACCATGGCACCAAGTGCCACATCCAATCCCCTCTTGAACACCTCCAGGGACGGTGACTCCACCACCTCCCTGGGCAGCACATTCCAGTGGTGAATGGCTCTCTCAGTGAAGAACTTTCTCCTCACTTCGAGTCTAAACTTCCCCTGGTGCAGCTTGAGACTGTGTCCTCTTGTTCTGGTGCTGGTTGCCTGGGAGAAGAGACCAACCCCTTCCTGGCTACAACCACCTTTAAGGTAGTTGTAGAGAGCAATGAGGTCTCCCCTGAGCCTCCTCTTCTCCAGGCTAAGCAACCCCAGCTCCCTCAGCCTCTCCTCACAGGGCTGTGCTCAAGGCCTCTCCCCAGATGTGTTGCCCTTTTCTGGACACGTTCAAGTGTCTCAATGTCCTTCTTAAACTGAGGGGCCCAGAGCTGGACACAGTTTTGAAGGAGTAAATCTGCTTCTGGATAGATGTTTGGTGTAACTTTTATAATGAAGACTCTGATTTAGATTTTAAAGAACTGTGTGTATCAAGGTGTTTTTTAGCTTTCTAGAAGGTGTCTTTGTACCTTCTTTGACATTTTTTGCATGCATGTATTCTTGGAAGGCCTGTGCACATCACCTCTAACACTGGTGTTTCCTAGACTAGAAATTTCCAGATACCTTTAAACCAGACATACTTTTGCTGCAGGATTTGTGCATGTTGACTGTAGACTGTGTGTTTTGTCTTTTTGAAGCAGAACCAAGATATTGTAAGAGTGCAATTCTCTTTTGGAACTGTTTGGTTTACATGGTAGCACTTATTCCAGATTTTGGGCTATTTTCTTAAAATAACTAAGAGACTCTTACAGTAATAGTAAGAATCTTCATTACACATTAATGTGTATCTCTTTTTTAAAGCAAAGATGATAGGCGATATTTGGTGTTCCTAAGAGAGAAATACTTAAAATGCTAACTCCCAGGCAGGGTGGCAGAGGAGATCCCACTGTTCTGGCTCTTCCTGTTAGTCTGAGGAGTTAGAGGGATCTGTGCTTGTGATATGGCCTCTGGAAAGGGCTAATTTAGACTTAGTGAGGTCTAGACCTTTCGGAGAGCAGCCAGGCAGAGAAAGACCTGGAGGTACTGGTTGATAGTAGGCTGAGCATGAGCCAACATTGCTCCCAGGTGGTCAAGAAGTCAACTGGCATCCTGGCCTCTATCAGGAATAGTGTGGCCAGCAGGTGCAGGGAAGTCATTGTGCCCCTGTACTCAGCACTGGTTAGGCCACACCTTGAGTCCTGTGTCCAGTTCTGGGCCCCTCAGTTTAGGAAAGAGGTTGAGTTGCTGGAAGGTGTCCAGAGAAGGGCAACAAAGCTGGGGAGGGGTTTGGAGCACAGCCCTGTGAGGAGAGGCTGAGGGAGCTGGGGTTGCTTAGCCTGGAGGAGTCTCAGAAGAGACCTTCTTGCTCTCTGCAACTACCTGAAGGGAGGCTGTAGCCAGGTGGCTGCAACCAGCACCAGAACAAGAGGACGCAGTCTCTAAGCTGTGCCAGGGGAGGGTTAGGCTGGGTGTTAGGAAGAAATTCTTCCCAGAAAAGAGAAATTGGCCATTGGAATGTGCTGCCCAGGGAGGTGGTGGAGTCACCATCACTGGAGGTGTTTAAGAAGAGACTGGATGAGGCACTTGGTGCCATGGTTTAGTTGATTCGATGGTGTTGGGTGATAGGTTGGACTCGATGATCTTGAAGGTCTTTTCCAACCAGGTTTATTCTATTCTATTCTAGTCTAGTCTAGTCTAGTCTAATCTAGTCTAGTCTATTCTTTCCACTTTCTTCAGAACTGAGAAATATGCTAATTTCTTCTTGTAAAAGCAGTTGGGTTAATGTAGTAGAATGGATGAAATATATTGCAAGCTGAAAATGAGATATAAACTTGCACTGAGATGATTCCTTGTGTGTGGTTTTGATGTTGTTGGTTTCTTTTTCTTCAACAGCAAAGGTTTATCATCCAACGCATCTTGGCTCAGCTACTCTTTCCTCTTCTCTTTCGCCAACTGAAGCCATGGAAATCTTTGCTGACCTGCAGCGCGCGATGAAAAGCTTTGTTCTGGAGAATGATCTTCATATTGTCTATTTGGTAGGTTCCTCCTTCTACATTTTGCTTTTTGTCCTGCCCAAACTAAAGAATGGAGAGAAAACACAAAGCTGAGTTCTTGAGAGCTCCATGACTGTAGGCACTTTTTGTGTTTTGCTTAGCTCATCCTCCATGAAGAAGTTTCTGAGTTGAATTATTCTCCATAGCTAGTCTGTTTCTCCTCATAATGAAACTGACTCTGTACTGACTGAATGATAACAGAATTGGGTTTCTGTCTAAAAGTGTGTGAATGCTCTGGATAGCTTTCAGTGTTAATAGAAGCTGAGATTTCTTGTACGCAGGTACCTGAAAGATTCAATGAGTTCTGCCAAAATCTCTGTTCCCTCCTCCTTTATCAGGTGCTTTGGCAGTGGTTAGCATGGTTGCTGGTGATTTGAGGTTGATAGATATCTCTCAGTTTACTTGCTGGAGTGCGTTCAGAGAAGGGCAACAAAGGGCAACAAAGTTGGGGAGGGGTTTGGAACACAAGCCCTAGGAGGAGAAACTGAGGGAGCTGGGGTTGCTTAGCCTGGAGAAGAGGAGACTCAGGGGTGACCTTATTGCTGTCTACAACCCCCCTTCAGGTAGTTGTAGACAGGCAGAGGTTGGTCTCTTCTCCCAGGCAAGCAGCACCAGAACAAGAGGACACAGTCTCAAGCTGCACCAGGAGAGGTTTAGGATGGATGTTAGGAAGAAGTTCTATACAGAGAGAGTGATTGCCCATTGGAATGGGCTGCCCAAGGAGGTGGTGGAGTCACCATCACTGGAGGTGTTCAGGAGGAGACCTGTTAGGGTGCTTGGTTGCATGGTTCAGTTGATTAGGTGGTGTTGGATGATAGGTTGGACTCGATGATCTTGAAGGTCTCTTCCAACCTGGTTTATTCTATTCTACTTAAAGAAGATAATGCAATTTAGTTTTGTTAGCAGAGAATAAAGATCCAGCTTCAAAATCTTCTTGTGGCCTGGATTCAGGGAGCAGCCTGACAGAGATTCCAAATAGTGTAGTCATTAGAGTACCCATATGAGTCACATCTCATCAGTATAAATAGTGAAAAAACTAGATTGGAAGAGCTTTTACTTTCTTCAGGGGTACGTGGTTATGACTCAGTGCCTCTAAGCAGCATGTAGGATGCTCTAACCACATTCCCTAGGCTGTATTTTTGTTTACCCCAAGCTCTGTTGTATTGCCCTGAAATAATTTTTTGCATTGTCTTGTTCTCTGTAGGTCACCCCAGTGTATGAGGAGTGGACCACAATTGATTGGTACCAGTTCTTCTGCTTATGGGAGAAGCTGCCTGCCTCAATGAAACGTGTGGCCGAGTTGGTGGGGATCGAAGAAGGCTTTCTGGCACGCTCTGTAAAGGGTGAAATCAAAGCTAAAACAGAGAAACAGCACAGACAAATGGCCATCCACAAAAGGTAGTCACAGATGGTTGTGAATGTACAAATATCAGAGGCTACAACATGTGGAGTGGACAGGCTCTGTGTCCCTTTTTGGGAACTGGCTCTCTTTCCGAGTGAGCTGATAGCTCAGAGAACCCAGACCTGGTCTGCTCTGGACTGAGAACAAGATACAGGGAGGTTTAGGCTGGATGTTAGGAAGAAGTTCTTCACAGAAAGAGTGATTGGCCATTGGAATGGGCTGCCCAGGGAGGTGGTGGAGTCACCATCACTGGAGGTGTTTAGGAGGAGACTGGATGAGGCACTTGGTGCTATGGTTTAGTTGATTAGATGGTGTTGGGTGGTAGGTTGGACTTGTTGATCTCAAAGGCCTTTTCTGTTCTGTTCTGTTCTCTGTTTCTTTTGTGTGCTATGCTATAGTACCATTCTGTCCTATTCTTTCAGTGCATTTTGACCCACAGACTAATGTGCCCTGGATGATGATTTTATTTCCATATGTACTTCTTCTGCAGGTTTTTTACGAGTCTTGCCCTTCTGGATTTAATCAGTGAGGTTCCCTTGAAGGACATGACCAAGAAATATGGCTGTAGTCGTGGCCAGCTTCAATCCTTGCAGCAATCTGCTGCTACCTATGCAGGTGAGTTCCCTGGGCAAAATGTCCCAGGAGTCTTAGACTAGTCTGTTTTCTTTCCTTTCAGATATGGGAATGAGATAGCCACATTGTGGTACTAACAAAAATCAGTCTTTAAAACCATGTCTAGCCCTGTAGCCTAATGTGTGGTTGCCCCTGCTTTGAGATGGAACCATAGAGTGTGCTGTGGGAAGAGGGTTAGCTGAGTGGAACCCAGCTGTGCCATAGCACGCTGAGGTCTGTGGAAATCATCTGTGTATGTGCAGGACTATAATTTGTTCAATGGTAAGGATGGAAACAAGGATAAGTCCATTTTGAAGCTTTACTCTGTCAGGAAAGAGTGCCTGTCAGCATGGGTAGAGTTTGGAGTCTCTAAGACTTAGCATGGCTTTCTCCTAGTTGCAAAGTGAAGTGGCCAGCAAGAAGTTTTTAGCGTTCAAAACCAAGCAAGTAGTTTCTGGATCATTTATCACTAGATAACAAGAGGTCAGATAGCTGTCACCTTTAACTTAACTTCTTTAAGGGGTGTGTGTAGGAGTAGAAGCAACAGCTCACCATGTGACCAAGATATTTTTGTTTTCTGTTGACTAAATCCTTCATTACTCCGCAAGCGTTCCTTCAATTTTGAAGGCAGTTTTAGCTCAAGTTGCGAAACCCTCTGTGTGGGTTGCAGCATGAGTCAAAGCCCAAAAATGAAAAGGTCATGCCAACTGGTGCAGAGTGGTTTAAATTAACTCTGGTGGTATAAATAACTTTTTATTGTAGCAGTTTCATAATTCTCTATCCCCGGTGCTAGTAGTTTTAATGGAAGTCGTTTGGGAAGTAAGATGAGCTGTTGGCATGACATGTAGTTAAGGGAGACGATAGAAGTTGTGTTCTGCAATCACTGGAAAAATA
This sequence comes from Dryobates pubescens, assembly GCF_014839835.1. NCBI lineage: Eukaryota > Metazoa > Chordata > Aves > Piciformes > Picidae > Dryobates > Dryobates pubescens. The sequence goes on along the minus strand of NC_071619.1, from coordinate 40,356,810 downwards.
GTGAGGCATGCTGTGACTTTGTTATTTTCATACTCTGTAGATGCTATCTGTGAGTAGGAAACTGTCTTTTGCCTGCTTTTTTCCCCCCTCCTCTCATGGGGTCTGCAGTTGTAACCTTTATCATGGGCTTTGCTGCTTCCTCTGATGCTCTTGGGGTGCCTGGTGCCATGGTTTAGTCCATTAGATGGTGTTGGGTGATAGGTTGGACTCGATGATATCAAAGGTCTTTTCTGACCTGGTTTATTCTAGTTCCAGTACTATTCTATTCTAGTTCCAGTACTATTCTATTCTATTCTAGTTCCAGTACTATTCTATTCTATTCTAGTTCCAGTACTATTCTATTCTATTCTAGTTCCAGTACTATTCTATTCTAGTTCCAGTTCTTATCCCATTCTAGTTCTTATCCCATTCTAGTTCTTATCCCATTCCTATTCCATTCCATTCCCATTCCATTCCAAACTGAATTTCTGCAGGCCCAGTTCTGCTTACTGCATCTTTCCTCAAAGATCTGTGGCTTTTCTGAGTGCCTCAGTTACTGCTTATTTTGCCTGCCTTTCTTCAGCGTGTCTACTTCACAGAGCTCCTGTTGCAGGATTTGCACGTGCTTCATACTGAAGATTAGCATCTGTGAAAAAGTAGTGTAACTCAGAATTTCTGCTTCACTGACAGAGTTGTTAATTCTAGACTGAGTTCTGCAAGATCAGCTCCTAGACACAGTTATAACAAACACGAGTTAGTTTCTGTAAGTAATGGAAAGGTGAGATATGTAAAGTGAATGCTGATGCGAACGGGGCGGGGGAAAAAGTGGATCCAGCTTAGCAGGACTGGAGTTGGAGTTAATACATTGATGTAACTTCTGTGTTCCAGGAATGATAACTGTTTTCTGTAATCGACTGGGCTGGCACAACATGGAACTGTTGCTCTCTCAGTTCCAGAGCCGCCTCAGTTTTGGGGTTCAGAGAGAGCTCTGTGACCTGGTACGCGTGTCTCTGCTGAATGCCCAGCGTGCCAGGACGCTTTACAACGCTGGCTTCCTCACTGTGGCTGACCTTGCCAAAGCCAGCCCTGATGATGTGGCAACTGCTCTGAAGAACTCGGTACCATTCAAAAGGTGAGAAATCATTAAGTCCAGAAGTAAGTAAAGGAGTTTTTGTAAGCTGAAGGATTACAGGGTGAATAGAATAGAATAAACCAGGTTGGAAGAGACCCTCGAGATCATTATGTCCAACATACCATCCAACACTACCCAATCAACTAAACCATGCAACCAAGCATCCTGTCAAGCCTCGCACTGAACACCCCCAGCGACGGTGACCTCACCACCTCCTCAGGCAGCCCATTCCAGTGGGCAATCACTCTCTCTGTGTAAAACTTCCTCCTAACCTCCAGCCTAAACCTCCCCTGACGCAGCCTGAGACTGTGCCCTCTTGTTCTGGTACTGGTTGCCTGGGAGAAGAGACCAACCCCTGCCTCACTACAACCCGCCTTCAGGTAGTTGTAGAGAGCAATAAAGCTCTAATAAGACATGGCAACCTTTTGGACTTGGTGCCAGCTGTGAGTTAGAAATAATGCATGTGTCTCCGTGAGTGATCACAGTCATTCTGTGATTATTTTGAAATCAATTAGAAGCATGTTTTGTTTGCAGCATAAATCTGTTTAATGCACCATTTAGTCCTGGGTAAATTGAAGATGCTTTCTGGAGACTTTCAGCTGCTTTTTGAAGGCAGCTTTCCCATATGATCAGATGAGTTGATGATATATTATCATTTGAGCTTCTCTTGTGAGTTTCCTGTGAGTGCAATGACAAGCTTCCTTGATCAAGTACATGTTGGATTGTGGCATGACACCTGTCTGGTTCATGCTCATACAGTTTCCCTTCTTTGGAAAAGAGTGCATGGAAAAGGATTGATACAGACCAGGCTCTTGCCCTAGTAGGGAGTTTGGACTCATCTGAAGTACTCCCAAAGCTGGGTTACACGTGGTGAGAGGAGCAACTCCCCTCACTGAGCCAGCTGATCTCACAAGAGGTGGGGGAGGTGTGGGCAGAGCTGCAGTGGGCTATTTACATGTGCCAGGAGTGCAGGGATCAAAGATCCCTCTGCACCGAGCAAGGCCAAGCTGAGGCATGTGGTGAGTTGTCTGGGCACGCCATGGCAGTTTGTACAGAAGGATGGACAGGCAGGACCAGCCATGGTTGCTACCCAGGTGAAAGCTGTTGTGGAAAGAAATGTGGTAATCCAGACAGAGGTGCCACACAAACATGTATCTGTGCAGGTCACAGGCTGCAAGGAGTGCCAGAGACTTGCACTGGTGAAAAGTGGCAGTTATGAGAACTGCTGCATCTGCTGTGAACAGGTGGATGATCTGCTCAGCCTCAAGGCAGAGCTGTGTGAGGAGGTCTAAAGGATGAGGAATATCAGGGAGGCCAAACTGGAGATAGACTGGTGGAGCCAGGCTCTGCTCTCCCTGAAACAGAAATGGGGGCACCTGTCTGATAGTACTCAGGATCAGAGGGCCCCTGTATCCTGCCATTGTCAGATCAGAGGCAGTTGACCTGGATGAGTGGGATCAAATGGAGGCTAGTTCATGGTCAAGGCAGCAGATGACCTCCTTCTTTACCCACTTCGCCCCTGCCAGATGCCACTGAAAACCAGGTATGAGGCTCTGGTTGGGAAAGACCAGCCAAATGCAGACATGAAAGGTAGGCAACCTACACCAGAGGTATGTCCACACTCAGAAAAGCCTATCACCCCTATCACAATGTGATCCACAAGAGGAAAAAGAAGGGTTATAGTCATAGGTGGTGGGACAAATCCTGTGACGGGACTTTGGCTATTGATGGATACAAGCTGTTCAGAAGGGACAGGAGGAGCAGAAGCATTGCCCTTCATGTTAAGAAATGGATTGAATGTGAAGAGATGTCCCTAAAGCAAGTCAAAAGCTTATGGGTAGGAATTAGAGATCAAGGCAACAAAGGAAACCTTGTGGTTGCAGTCTGCTACAGGCCTCCTCACCACGAGGAGCCTATGATTGAGCCTACTCCAGCTACAGGAGGCATCGTGCTCTCAGGCTGTTGTTCTGCTGGGGGAATTCCATCACCCTGACATTTTCCTGAAAAATAACACAGTGAGCTGTAAGCAATCCAGGAGGGTCCTGGAGTGCCTTGATAATAACTTGAGACAAGAAATAGACGGTCCTACCCAAGGAGATGTGTAAGGGGTTAACAGTCTGCTTTCCCAACCCATCTCGCTCCACATAGGTGGGAGGGAAAGTAATGCAAAAAACCCTCCAGGTTGAGATAAAGAGCTTGAATGAGATAAATGAGATCATCCAAAGTGCAATTACCTTAGCCTGTTTGCAGAAAAAATGCAACAAATATAGAAACAGAAGCAGCAGAAGCCAGTGCCCAACTCTTTGTTCCCCATCTTGTGCCAACCCAGTGGAAAAGACCAGCACACCACATCCAGGACTGAAAGCAGCAACTGGAACAGGAAGCCTCTCATGCTACAATCTGAACTTCAAGCTTTCATTTTGAAGCTGGCATGACAGAAATATGGTATTGAATATCATCAGCAGATGCAACTCAACCCATGCAATACTGGATTTATTTGTCACCAGGGATGACAAGACTGGAGGCAGCGGGGCTGCATCGTGCAATGGTGGAATTCACAGTACTAAGGAACATGACTCAGTCAAGGAGCATAGCCAGGACCCTGAATTTCAGAAAAGCAAACTTCCAGCTCTTCAGTCAATAGGACACCATGGGAAATGGGGATAGGGGAGCAGAACTGAGCTGGAAGATGTTTAAGGACATGTTCCATAGAACACAAAAGATCTTGATTCCCAGGCATAAGAAATCTAGCAAGGAAGGGAAGAGAACAGCATGGCTAAGATGAGACCTGCTGGTCAAACTAAAAGGCAAGAAGGAGCTGTAAAGGCAGTGGAAGCAGGGACAGGTATCCTGGGAAAAGTATTGAGATGCTGACAAGGCTCTGAGCAACCTGATCTAGTGGAAGATGTCTCTGCTCACTGCAGTGGGGTTGGACTAGATGACCTTTGGAGGTTCATCTTAACCCAAACTTTTCTGATTCTACATGTTTGAACGCAGAAATCTGGGAATGCTTCTTGGGTATGTAGCCAATATCTTTCACAGAACTACTATGGTTGGACCTGTCAGATCATTAAGTCCAACCATTATTTAAATCTAGCAGGGCCAATACTACACCATATCTTTGAGCACCATATCTAGATGGCTTTTGTATACATTCAGGGATGGGGATTCAACCACTTCCCTGGGCAGCCTGCTCCAGGGTTTGATAACCATTTTGGTATAGATTTTTTTCCCTAATATCCAACCTAAACCTCCCCTGGCATAACATGATGTAATTTCCTTTTGTCCTATTAGTTGTGAGAAGAGACCAGCACCCACCTGTCTACAGCCTCCTTTCAGGTAGTTGTAGAGTGCAAGGTGGTCTCCCCTCAGCTTCTATTTATCCAGACTGAACAACCCCAGCTCCCTCAGCTGCTCCCCATAAGACTTACTCTCCAGACCCTTCACTGGTTTTGTTGCCCTTCTCTGGTCCTGCCTCAGCACCTCAATATCACAGTTATACTGCAGTACCCCAAACTGAATCCAGTGCTGAAGGTGTGGTCTCACCAGTGCTGAGCATTGGGGGACAATTGTCTCTAGTCCTGTTTGCATCAATTCACATATAGAAAACCAAAACAATAATTTCCTATTAAATTCGTTATGATTTGGATATAGTGCTTCTGGGAAGCTAGAAAGCTGTGAAGCTAATTGAAATGAAATGAGAGCAGAATAGTGGCAGCTTCTTGTGGTGTTTGCTGTTTTCTGCAGGAGTGTTTACATCTGTCTGTTAACTTTCCCATAGTGCTCGGAGAGCTGTGGATGAAGATGAAGAATCAGTAGAGGAGCGTCGGACTGTGTGCAACATCTGGATGGCTGGAATGAGAGGCTTAACTGGAAGAGAAGCAGCTTCCCTCATTGTGGAGGAAGCCAGGGGACTTCTCCAGCAGGATTTGGCACTGATGGGAGTGCAGTGGAACCCAGAATCTTTTCTTGAGACTGATACATCCTCTACAATCAGCAGCGAGTCAGAACTTGAGGACAAACTGCACAGATCAAGTGGAGAGCGCTCTTCTGAGTCTTCAAGGGTGTTCAACAGAAAAGGGTGCAGAGTTCAACATCAGAATGGCCTTGGTTTTCAGACTGGAAACATATCAAATATTAAAAAGGGATATAAAAGGAGACTAAGCAGTAGTACAGAAAACTCCAGACTTGAGAGTGAAGTCCTAGGCAGAAGACAGGTTGAAGCAGCGGAAGGCAGTGACAATATCGTGTGTACCGCTAGGAAGCGGCCAAATATGTGCAAAGATAACGAAAATGTAGAAGCAATTTCTCTGGGCAAAACCAAGACAGATTCCACAAGATCAGTTCCACAGCTCCCTGCTGAACAGCTTAAAACACCAACACTGAGAGCAAAGTCTTCAGCCTCTAGGTTGATCAAAAGCACAGGCATGCATTTAAACCAGAAAAGGAACAAAAATACTGTTTCAAAACAACAGAGATCACTTCTTGAAGACTCAAATATGCTTAGCATAGACACAGGGAAGCTGCCTGCTTTCCACCCCGACATCCCCACTGACAATTTTTTTCTAGACCAAAATAATAAAGAATTTATGGAAACAAGATCTGTAACTCACAAAGTCTCAAATTCTGTCCAGACGAGGGAAATCAGTCCTGAGAGGAAAGATAAAATGGAAGGGTTTTGGACAAAGCCTTCCACCAGCTGTGATGAAGGTATGCCTAAGGGGAGAGCATCTTTTCAGGCACCTGTTAGAAGACCGAATACTCCACACCTCAATGTGGAAACACATAATATTGTAGGAAGTCTTGTAACACCTGGTAGTGCTAGGACACAGAGAAATGAACATACTGATGATAAGCAGATTAAAATTAATGAAGTTCAAGCAGATGTGAGCTGTGCTGAGATGGTGGTTGGTAAGCAGCAGATGGCTCTAGGCACAGATCACTGTAATGTAGCTGCTAGCTGCTCTGGAAGTGAACATGTCTCTCATGGCAGCAGTAGAATACAGAAGCCTGTATGTTTTTGTGCTGGGGAGGATATATCCTGCTGTGTTCAGATTCAGAATGGTTACAAAAATGGTAGTGAAAAGCCCAGTGGAATATTGTTACAAGCTGGAGTGCTGCAGAAAGCCAACAGTCATCCTAAGGATTTTGTGAAAAACTCTCTAGTAAAATCCAAAGGTGTTTGTTCTACAGACGGTGTTCAGAATGGTCCATCCTCTGGTCTGTTTTCTGACTCTAGAGACTTTGAAGACAGCTTCCAGTTGGATACTCAAACTGAGATGATAATAAAACAGGAGGGAGCAGCTGGAATGACGGGACAGCAGGGAATACAAGGTTCAGAACTAGCAGCAATACCATGGCAGGCAGTCTCTGAGAAACTAAGCACTTTGCAAACTGATGACGCTGGTGCTGAAGGACTGGCTCCAACAGTTAGGAAACTGGGCTTATCCAATCCTGTCACAGCAAATAATGTTACAAAAGACACAGCTCAGCACTGCAGTAATAAAGTTTTGGATTCTGGAGGCCTTAATTTACAGCCTGTAGCAAATGAAATAGAATCTGCACTTCGCCTTAAAGAAAGCGACTTCTCGGTGACTGACTCCCAGCTACACAGTTTTCTACAAGATTACCAGACCCAAAATTCAATGAAAGGAGAGAGTGTGTCTAAAACCTTCAATAAAGAAACCCCACTTTCTGGTAGAGAACATAATGTACAAGTAGAATGCCACCCTGTACCTGAAACAAGCCTGAATATGAGTGATAGCTTGCTGTTTGATGATAGCTTCAGTGATGTCAGTGACCTTTCAGCTGTTCACATCATGGAAGATGACAGAAAGGACCCTGTGGAGAAGCAAGAAGGTTTTCTTCCTCCAGATGGTCTTTTGCAGAACCCAGGGCCTGTTCAGAATGAATTTGGCTTCAGTGTCAATCAGAAAGAGCATGAGGATCCTGCTCAGTGTAATAATGTGTCTTTAGCATTTTCTGATCTTATAGCTGAAGTTTTAGATCATGCAAACTCTCCATCTTTTCTGGAAGACCTTCCTTCTACGTGTCGTGGTCAGTCAGGATTAAGAAAGCCCCCAGAGATTTGTAACAATTACTCTAGACCAAAGGATTTATTCGGAGATCAAGGCGAGAGGCTCCAGAGAAGCCAGCAAGCTTTAGACAAGAAAACCAATCCCGTGGTGTGGACTGACCACTCTTTTGAACTGAGCCCAGGGTTGCAGGATGCATTAGACAAGTGGCCTAGTCCCTCAGGCATTGAAGCAGTTTCAGCAGGCTCCCATTTGAAAGGACAATTAGTTGTTCCTATTGCTAATCAAGAGCCAGATCCAGTTTTTGAATCTGACCGTTGTCAGCCAGAGCCTTTGTGTACTTTCCAGGGTTTTAAAAGCTTTTGCAAAGTTAAAGAAAATGAAACGGAAAACTCTGGTCTTCAGAAAACTGATTGGATAACACTTCCACTCAAAGGAAGCAATGGAACATCCTGTCCTCCACCAGAAAGCAATAATGGGCTTATTCCTCCAACACCACCTGAGGAGCTTTTTCCGAAGAGTTCTGTTTCTCTGTCTGTGAAATCTTCAAGGAAGAGACAAGTTGCCTGCATGAGCGAAGGGCAGCTGATTCAGCCACAGCAGAGGAGCGAGGGCAATGCTGAGCAGCAGGTAAAAACACTCCAGCTCAATCTCAGGAGTCTAAACCCAGTTGAGAGTGATGAGATAAAAGATGATTCCACTATAGACCAAGGCTTTTCACTGCAGCTGTCTCAGGACGTGTTTCCACTCGTTCCCTTAAGTGCCGAAAGTTTCACTATCATTGATGTCGCCAGCGACAAGGCACTGTTCCAGACGTTCCTGGCTGAATGGAAGGAGAAAACCAGGTTCTCCATCTCGGTGGCATGCGAAAGAACAAAGCGCCTTTTGTCTCCCAAATCAACAATTGGTGGCAAATTCAAAACAGGTCAGTTCTGTGTTCCAGCACGTTGGTTTTGTGAGCAGCAGGGTGGCATCTTTAGCTTAAAGCAGGAGTGGGGAAGGAAAGGGTTTGCAACTACAGGCTGGGGTCAGAGTGGCTGGAGAGTGGCCAGGCAGAGAGGGACCTAGAGATGCTGGTCGGTGGTAGGCTGAACATGAGCCTGCAGTGTGCCCAGGCAGCCAAGAGGGCCAATGGCATCCTGGCCTTCATCAGGAACAGTGTGGCCAGCAGGAGCAGGGAGGTCATTCTACCCCTGTACACTGCGCTGGTTAGGCCACACCTTGAGTCCTGTGTCCAGTTCTGGGCCCCTCAGTTTAGGAAAGATGTTGAGTTGCTGGAAGGTGTCCAGAGAAGGGCAACAAAGCCGGGGAGGGGTCTGGAGCACAGCCCTATGAGGAGAGGCTGAGGGAGCTAGGGTTGCTTAGCCTGCAGAAGAGGAGGCTCAGGGGAGACCTTCTTGCTGTCTACAACTGCCTGAAGGGAGGTTGTAGACAGGCAGAGGTTGGTCTCTTCTCCCAGGCAGCCAGCACCAGAACAAGAGGACACAGTCTCAAGCTGTGCCAGGGGAGGTTTAGATTGGGTGTTAGGAGGAAATTCTACACAGAGTGATTGCCCATTGGAATGGGCTGCCCGAGGAGGTGGTAGAGTCACCATCATTGGAGGTGTTCAGGAGAAGACTTGATAGGGTGCTTGGTGCCATGGTTTAATTGATTAGGTGGTGTTGGATTGGTTGATAGGTTGGATGTGATGATCTTGAAGGTCTCTTCCAACCTGGTCTGGTCTATTCCATTCTATTGTATTCTAAGGCAAATGACTGATTGTAGTGGTTTGAGCTGTAACTGGAGTTTAAGAGCTCAGATGGTAGCAAAAAAACAACCAAGAATTTCCCCCCTCCAACTCCCAAAGAAACTGGAGGTAAATCTACCAAGAAATAATCTGGAGTCAGTTCGGAAGTAGGAGAAGTAAATTTTTTATCAAACTGTATATATATAGCAGTAAGAGAGGTTTACAAGGGTAAGGAATACTGATGAATAGGACAATACGCAAAACCAAATGTGGATGGCCTTGTATCTCCCTCGGTGTGTGTGGATTTCAGTCCTTTAGGGAAGCCTGGATGCAGCAGGGAGAAGATCAGGCCTGACCACGTGGCAGAACCAGGAGTCCAGCAGTGGCTGTTGGTCCTTTCAAGCAGGCAAGGCAGGAGCCAAAAGAGCGAATGGCCACAGTGTCTTCCTTTTTATAGGCTTGCTGGACAGGGAGGGGGAGTGGAACAGACCAGCTTCAACCCAGGGGACCCCTCCTTCTGGGAGGGGGAAATCAAGTCCCTCTCTGTTCACCTGGATTAGGTTTCTTTTGTCACCTGGGGAAGCAGGGCTCTCCCAGCCCTCCCCCAGGATGGGTGTAACCCAGCACACTGATACTAACTGAATATTGTCAGTCTCAGTAAAATGAAGGAACTGAGTGTTAGTAGAGGATAGAGGATTGGTGTCAACCATTTCACTGCTAGGTCTTTAGTGTTAGGAGCTTCATTTCATGGGAGACTAGCTAAATATTCTTAAAATTTCATGGTGTATCTAATTTAAAGTGGATCTGCCTTGTGCAATGCTGGTATCATGTGTATCTTTCCACGTCACACACAAGTTTTAGTGCAATTGACAATTACAGATGAATTGTAAGTTAAAAAAAAAAAGGATAACATTTATTTTTTAAAAAATATAAATAAATTATATTAAATTTAAAAATTAACTGTACAGATTGTTCCATGTCACAACTGGGCAGTGTTGCTTGCATGACTGTCTCTGAACCAAGGTTAAATGTTTTTGAGTTTGCAAAAAGTAAACTTGGTTTGAGCTGGGGTTGCTTAGCCTGAAGAAGAGGAGGTTCAGGGGAGACCTTCTTGCTGTCTACAACTACCTGAAGGGAGGTTGTAGCCAGGTGGGGGTTGGTCCCAGGCAACCAGCACCAGAACAAGAGGACACAGTCTCAAGCTGCGCCAGGGGAGGTTTAGGCTGGATGTTAGGAAGAAATTCTTCATAGAGAGAGTGATTGGCCATTGGAATGTGCTGTCCAGGGAGGTGGTGAAGTCACCATTATTGGAGGTGTTTAGGAGGAGACTTTATGGGGTGCTTGGTTGCGTGGTTTAGTTGCTTAGATGGTGTTGGATGATGGGTTGGACGCGATGGTCTTGAAGGTTTCTTCCAACCTGGTCTGGTCTATTCTATTCTATTCTATTCCCATGTGGAATTCAGCTCAGTCTCTAATTTGTTCAAATATTACTTCAGTGTTTTCTGCAGAATTATTCAGATGCTGTGGTTTGCTACTGCAGCTGTATACTCTTCCATTAAAATACAGTTAAGCAGAGTTAGATTCTTTACTGTCCACTGTCAGTTTCTTAACTATCAACATATCTTTTTTACTGACAAATGTGAAGTATTTTTCAGAATGGGAGAAGGGAATACATTTCTGTCTCAACTCTTGAAGAGATTCCTAAGTAAGGCCACAGTTTTGTAGGAATGCTATATGTATGTGTGCTGGGTTGAAGTTTCCCCCAGCATTAACTCAGCCAGACTAACTCAGTTAGAAGCAAATGAAGCTGTATTTGCAAGCAAAAACTACAGTCTGCAATGGAATGCAATGAATGTGTACAACACACACAGGAGTTACAATATTATACAGGTATTTACCATTAGCAAATAACAAGGAAACCTCCTTGGTCCAAAAGACCAGGGAAGCTGCGATTTAGCAACGTCGGAGATGATTGGAATCAATACGGCTGACCAATATGATCGGGTACTGATCCTTTATTGTTCCAGTATTGCAGGCCTATGGCGCAGGCCTATGGTGAGAGCATAGCACAGTAAAGTAGAGCATGGAAGGAGAAGGGATAGGACAGGCAGAAGAAGAAGTACGTAGCAAGGGAAACCACAACTTATATAAACTCAGGGTGCATTGTTGGCATGGACTCATTGGTTCCTTATGAGTGACCACACATCACACCGTTATAGATTATTGGTCCAACTACTGATGACACGCGAGGTTTGTTGATGCAGGGGCATGTCTTGTTGTCCCAAGATAACTTGCTATGTTTCTAGCTACCAGTGTCTTGTTTTAGTTACAGTGCTGCAAGACAGCACTGTTTTGGCATAGTGGTAGCTGGCTCTGCACTTATGCTGAGCATGGCCTACCACCATGTCAGGCTCTAGGCCTGCACTGCCAGATTGCTCACACTGCTCGTCGCTGGCATTCCCACACTGCTTCACTGCCCCCCACCCCAATACCTCTCTCTCTTCCCCTGTACCAAGACAGAGAGGATTTTGAGAGAGAAAGCAGTGTTAGTCTTATCTGAAGGTCAGCCAGGAGCATTATCTCCCAGGTGAAGCAAAACAGCCAGGATCAGAGAAGAGAAAAGGAATGGGAATGGAAGTGAAATGTGAAGAATTGTTAGGATACAGCTTCTCTTATCCCAGGCTTTCATCCAATGAATTTGTTTAGAACAATCTTTTGTTTTCCTTTTTACACCCAAGAGTGATTTATTTATATTTTTCTACGTTTCTCCTCGGAATCTGCAGCTAAATTTTAAAGGCATAGCCTAAAGCTACCACAGTATGGCTCATAGAATCATAGAATAACTAAGGTTTGAAAAGACCTTTGTGATCATAAAGTCCAACTGTTAACACCGCAGCCAACAAACTGTGTCCCAAAGTGACATGTCTATGCATTTTTTTGACATCTGTAGGGATGGTGACTCCACCACTTCCCTTGGCAGCCTGTTCCAATGCTTGCCCACCCTGTCAGTAAAGAAATTTTTCCTAACATCCATCCTAAACCTCCCCTGGTGCAACTTGAGGCAGTTTCCTCTCATCCTATCACTTTTTACAAGGAGAAGAGACCAACACCCACCACCAGGTGGTGGTTGTAGTAGCTGTAGAGAGTGAGGAGGTCTGTCCTCAGCTTAATTTTCTCCAGACTAAACCACCCCAGTTCTCTCAGCTGCCTCTCATAAGGTTCTTGCTGTTAAGAGAAAGTTTTGTTATTCCAAACATGGATTTTTGTTGTTGTTGTGGTGTTTTGTTTGTTTTCTCAAAAGAAACACAGATTTTTCTCCCTAGAGATAATAATCATGGTGTATATTAACTTGTAAGAAAATCAGGCTCAGATGTCTGTATTTTTCCACTATCCAAACTCTTCTATATTTATGAATGCCATTTCATGATTGTAACAAAATGAATGATTCCTTTAGTAGGTTCTCCTCAGGAGATGCAAGTTAAAGATGATGGATTTCCTGTCCAAGGCTGTGAAGACACCTTAGTAGTTGGACTAGCGGTATGTTGGGGTGGAAAAGATGCCTACTACATCTCTTTGCAGCAGATACAAGACCAGACTGGTAAGTGAGCAGACAGGCTCTGCTGTTGTAAACAGCACTGCATTTCAGGAAACTATCTGCAGCAGATAGGGTTTTTTTTAAGTGTTTTGAGTATCCCAAACCCAGCTCAGCTTGGTGATTGAGTGACTTAGCCCTTTTATCCCGCAGTCTTAAGTGTTGAAGACCTTTGGATGTATTTCTGTGGCTACATCTATGCTACTGTACAATAAGACCAGGTAATTCACTCAAGCACTGGACTGCTGGACGTGCTTATGGCTAAAATGTTATGGTTGCCATGCTGTCTTTGGCATGCTTGCTTTTCTCTTTCCACCTCTTCCAGTTTTTACTCTCTAGAACACCTGAATGCTGAGCATAATCCCATATGTGGGTGTGGTGGTTTGAGCCTTAACTGGGATTTAAGAGCTCAGATGGGGGCAAGGCTGAGAATCCCTCCCCTGCTCTCTTTTCCTCTTTCCTGATTGAGAGGGGAAAAAAAAAGGGAAGGGCAAATCTACCAAGAAATAGTTTGGAGTCAGCTTGGAAGTAGAGAGGTAACACATTTTCTTTGAACAATAAAAAAAATATATATAAATAAAAAACAATAACAGGAAGGGTTCACAAGGGTAAGGAGCAAGGATGGATGGGGAAAGTCCTTTGGAGTCCTTTGAAGAAGTGTGGAAGTAGCAGGGAGGAGGACCAGGCCTGACCACATGGCAGAGAAGCAGGAAGCCAGCAGCAGTCCTCTCGTCCAGGCAAGGCAGGAGCCAAAAGAGCTAATGGCTGCAGTGTCTTCCTCTTTATAGGCTTGCTGGACAGGGAGGGGGAGTGGAACAGACTAACTCAATTTCCCAGGGGGAAACCTCCCTCCAGAGATGGGCGAAGCCCTCCCTGCCCTGCTTTCAGGATGGGTGTAACCCATTACAGTGGGCTCATGGCTAGGGTTTGATTCCTGGCTCTCCTTTGTTTAGTAGTACAGGCATAACATGTTCCTTTGGGGAGTCATGTCTGCTTTGATAAAATATATAATAGTATGGATTTGTTGTTGTTTGTTTAGACTCCAACTGCAGGTTTTTATGCTTTGGGTGACTGTGTTCAAGACTTTTCTCTTGCCATTCTTATCACACAGTGGGGTTGAAAGAGGAATTTTTGCTTGTATGTCCTGTCTTAGAAATCAGTATGAGTTTGGCACCACCACCTTTGGACAAGAACCTATCTGTAGCAGAGAGACTGTATCACCTGCAGCTGTACCTTCAGAAGAAGCCCAAGCAGGAGCGCTCACTTGTCATGTATAACTTCATTCAGCACTACAAGACTCTGGTGATGGCTTGTGGCATCTCTTTGGAAGGAAGTTTTGAGGACCCGAAGGTTTGCAGGAATAATACATTTAGCTTGGGTAAAACTTCTAGTTTAAACACACCAATGGGAAGACAGGAGTATCTGGTACTCTCCTTCTGTTATTTGGATTTGAATGTGCACTGCTGTCAGGGGGTTTAGTGGAATTTTCTTCCAGTGGCAACATATTTAGAGGAGAATTCTTTTGCTCTGTGTGTTCATAGTGCCCATCAGAAAAACAGAGTAGGTTCAGTTATAGGTTAACACATTTATCCTTTATGCCTGATTGCTTGGGTGGGTAGAATGAGGCTGAATCTCTCCCCTGCTCAAGTGGACAGTGCTGAACTCCTTATTTTGTTGCAGTAAGAAGTTTAAGACTAAAATGACAGAAGTGCTTTTGTGGTCAAATTCATATCATATCATGATATCAGTCAGAGTTGGAAGGGACCACAAGGATCAGCTAGTTCCAACCCCCCCTGCCATGGGCAGGGACACCCCACGCTAGATCAGGCTGGCCAGAGCCTCATCCAGCCTGCTCTTAAACACCTCCAGGGACAGGGCCTCAACCACCTCCCTGGGCAACCCATTCCAGGGCTTCACCACTCTCATGGTGAAGAACTTCCTCCTTATGTCAAATACAGCCTTTTGCTGGCAGTATGTTTGCACTAACCTCTTCTGCTAGGGCTCACACCTCCTCTCCTGCCTGGTTGACAGAGCTGCACCAAGAGAAAACTGTGATCCTGACTTTTTAAGGGATTTTCTTCTAAGAATAATTTGTTAAAAGTTGAAGGTGTCAGGCTGTGTTGTCATTACTTTGACACAAATGTGGAGGGTTTTATGTGCCAACCTGAGACTGTTCTTTGGGCCACTGGCACAGTTTGGGGATCTCTTTTCTTGATTTAGATGTGCATCTCTCTGCTGTCTAAAGAAAAAAAGATTAGTCATATCCATAATTATTACCTCTTCACGTCCAGCCTGAATCTCCCTACCTCCAGCTTCATTCCATTCCCCCTAGTCCTACCACTACCTGAGAGCCTGAGAAGTCCCTCCCCAGCCTTCTTGTAGGCCCCCTTCAGATACTGGAAGGCCACAATGAGGTCACCTGGGAGCCTTCTCTTCTCCAGACTGAACAGCCCCAACTCCTTCAGTCTGTCCTCACAGGAGAGGTGCTCCAGCCCTCTGCTCATCCTCGTGGCCCTTCTCTGGACACCTTCCAGCACC
The DNA here is from genome assembly GCF_014839835.1 of Dryobates pubescens. Lineage (NCBI taxonomy): Eukaryota > Metazoa > Chordata > Aves > Piciformes > Picidae > Dryobates > Dryobates pubescens. The sequence goes on along the minus strand of NC_071619.1, from coordinate 40,341,808 downwards.
TCCAGATCCCTCTTGTAATAGGGGCTCCAGAACTGGAGGCAGTACTCGAGGTGGGGTCTCAGCAGAGCTGAGTAGAGGGGGAGATTTTGAGAGCAGACAACTTCGTAAGCAAAGGATTTACCTGCTGTGTGTTGACCAACTTGCTACCACTATTTTCTCAAAACAAAACAATGTCTACATATAATTTCAACAGGCTCAGGGTAGCATTTGTAACTCAGATAAAATACTATAAAGAGTATTCTTCTTGTTAGGGAAAGCTGTAGGTGCATAGAAATTTTTGGTGTTGACATTTAAAGCTTGCATCACGTGGGCTGAACAGCATCATGGCAGTATCTGAGTCTGTAGGTAAGTAGTCAAGGAATTCAACACAAGGATAAGCTTAGCTTCTCATAGTTTCAGAGAAAATGAAAGAGCAGGAAGAACACTGTTCCATGCACTGTCCCCTGTATTAAATGGAGCCATACTCATTTCTTTCAGTGATGCAGTGAATATATACACACAGTCTACCTGTGGTTTTTATCTTCTGCTTGTATGGCAGAGACAATGTTGAAACCTGTGTTTTATCCTATTCTGACACAAGAAACTGAAATGCAACAACTATAAGTGAAGTTGCTTTGAAGACAGTTGGAGGGATGAGGCTTACAGAGAATAAAATTTGCCTTGCAGAATTCTTGGTGCTAGTGCTGACGTGCAAAAAACAGGAGAGCTCAGCTTGACTACTATTATAGATCAACAGCAGGTTTTGATTCTTACAAAGTCAGTTTTCAGATTGAACATGTTTTGATCCTGATCTTCACATTTAATCCTCTTGGCATTGGCTTTTAATAAATAAAAAAAACCTGAGGACAAGACTCTGAGATGTGTTTAGCTGAGAAGGGATAAGGTTTTCAAATGTATACAGTTAAATTTGTGTGAGAATCAAGCTTTCCAGTGACTTAGGCTCTCTTGCAGGTTCTGTCTGAAGTCATGTAGCGTTTCCACAAATTAATTCCAGTCTGCCTGCTAAATCAAATAAACCAATCTGTGTCCATTTCTGGGCCCCTCAATTTAAGAAGGATGTTGAGACATTTGAACGTGTCCAGAGAAGGGCAAGGAGGCTGGGGAGAGGTCTGGAGCACAGCCCTGTGAGGAGAGGCTGAGGGAGCTGGGGTTGCTTAGCCTGGAGAAGAGGAAGCTCAGGGGAGACCTTCTTGCTCTCTACAATTACCTAAAGGGAGGTTGTAGCCAGGCAGAGGTTGGTCTCTTCTCCCAGGCAACCAGCACCAGAACAAGAGGACACAGTCTCAAACTGCACCAGGAGAGGTTCAGGCTGGATGTTAGGAAGAAGTTCTTCATAGAAAGAGAGATTGGCCATTGGAATGTGCTGCCCAGGGAGGTGGTGGAGTCACCATCACTGGAGGTGTTCAAAAAGGGTTTGGACATGGCACTTGAGGCCATGGTTTAGTTAGTCATGAGGTGTTGGGTGACAGGTTGGACTTGATGATCTCCAAGGACTTTTCCAACCTTACTGACTATGTTTCTATAAATCTGCACATAACTTTGCATTAACCCCCAGTTAAATATTTACACTGTATTATGAGAAGTGGAAAAAAGGTCTCATGGAGGACTTCGTTTTTGCAGGTGGCATGTTGGCTGCTTGATTCCGGCTCTAAGGAACGTACACTTCACAACATGGTGACTAACTTTCTCCCCAGTGAGCTACCTCTGCTGGAAGGAGTAGGCACTGGCCAAGGTGTGCAGAGCCTGGGGCTCAGTGCCAGTGAAGATCATACTGGGCGTTACAGAGCAGCGATAGAGTCTGTGCTTGTCTTCAATGTCATGAACCAACTGCATAATGAATTACAGAAGGAACATCTGACAGGTAAAGAGAACTCCTCTGCTTGAGGGCAAAGATGAAGGGTAAGGGTAGCTGGGCTACCACAGGCTGAAGGATCAGTAGGGAAGAGAGGAAATTTGGAAGTTGTTATCTAAGTGTATTCTGTGGCAACATGTTCATTTGTTAAAAGAAAAGACAGAACTTCAGAACTTCTCTTGGAAAGTATGTTTGTTTTGTAAAAGAGAAAAAGAAATACTACATTTTAACTTAAGGTCATTCTGCCCCTGTTCTCAGCACTGGTTAGGCCACACCTTGAGTCCTGTGTCCAGTTCTGGGACCCTCAGTTTAGGAAAGATGTTGAGATGCTGGAACATGTCCAGAGAAGGGTAACAAAGCTGGGGAGAGGCCTTGAGCACAAGCCCTACAAGGAGAAGCTGAGGGAGCTGGGATTGTTTAGACTGGAGAAGAGGAGGCTCAGGGGAGACCTCATTGCTCTCTACAACTGCCTGAAGGCAGGTTGTAGCCAGGAGGGAGTTGGTCTCTTCTCCCAGTCAACCAGCACCAGAACAAGAGGACACAGTCTCAAACTGCACCAGGGGAAGTTTAGGCTGGAGGTGAAGAGAAAGTTCTTCACAGAGAGAGTCGTTCATCATTGGAATGTGCTGCCCAGGGAGGTGGTGGAGTCACCATCCCTGGAGGTGTTCAAGAGGGGATTGGATGTGGCACTCGGTCTTGAGGGATAGGTTGGCCTTGATGATCTTTGAGGTCTCTTCCAACCTTGGTGATACTGTGATACTGTGATATTTATGATCGTGACAGCTAAACCTTGGAACATCTTTAAAGGATGTGGATGGTGGCATAAACTATTGTAAAGTTAGAAAGCTGTACATTAAGCACATTTGTAGTTTATAAAGTGCTGATATATAGAGAGATGTGTGCTTCCTAGGGGAAAAAAAATAGAATAGAATAGAATTAAGCAGATTGGAAAAGACCTTTGTGATCATTGAGTCCAAGCTATCACCCAACACCATCTAATCAACTAAACCATCACTAAGTCTAATCAAGTCATCCAGGCTCTTCTTAAACACATCCAGGGATGGTGACTCCACCACCTCCCTGGGCAGCACATTCCAATGGCCAATCTCTCTTTCTATGAAGAACTTCTTCCTAACCTCCAGCCTAAACCTCCCCTGGTGCAGTTTGAGACTGTGTCCTCTTGTTCTGGTGCTGGTTGCCTGGGAGAAGAGACCAACCTCTGCCTGGCTACAACCTCCCTTCAGGTAGTTGTAGACAGCAAGAAGGTCTCCCCTGAGCCTCCTCTTCTCCAGGCTAAGCAACCCCAGCTCCCTCAGCCTCTCCTCACAGGGCTGTGCTCCAAACCCCTCCCCAGCTTTGTTGCCCTTCTCTGGACACCTTCCATCAACTCAACATCTTTCCTAAACTGAAGGGCCCAGAACTGGACATAGGACTCAAGGTGTGGCCTAACCAGTGCTGAGCACAGGGTATGATAGAATGATAGAAGTTGTCTTAATACTTCAGTGAGTAAAAGCTCTGTAATACTACTTATTCTGAACTACTTCTTACTATGAAATATTCCAAACCCAAAAGTATTTAAACTAGATTAATATTAAAAGAATTCAGTGTAGCAGGACATTGAGGATTTTAAAAACTGAAGATTCCCTGTTTGGTTTTTTTATGACTCTGTTGATGTGCAATTGATCTGTTTTCACTGGTAAATAACTTCTGTTGGGGTTTCTACTTACTTCAGACATATTTTCTAACGTGGAGATGCCCACCCATTATTGCTTGGCTCTGCTGGAGCTGAATGGCATTGGTTTTAGCACTACAGCATATGAAACTCAAAAACAGGTGATGCAAGCTAAACTGAGTGAGATTGAGACCAAGGCATATCAACTGGCAGGCCACAGCTTCTCCTTGACCAGCCCTGATGACATTGCAGAGGTTTGTGAGGGTTAGGGTGGGAGGGAGAGAACTTTCTTAGAAGTTACCCTCAACAGGCTTTTGCTTAGACTTTAGGAAAAGCCTTCTTGAGCAGACCGTGTGTGAATAAAGACAAAATGAAAACTGAACTCTGCTCAAGGTTGATTTGTCCTTATGCTTATTTTGAGGTTGTTTCCTGCAAGGTGCTGTGTATTTCCTGCTTGATCATGCTGATTTCTTCTGACTTCAGCAAAAATAAGATAGGTAGAAGTAAAATCAGCATGTTTGCAATGAAGGGCTAGTGGCTTCTTGTGATGGGTTAACACCCATCCTGGAAGCAGGGAGGGGAGGGCTTGTGAGAGCATTGCCCTCCCTGCAGGGGTTTTTCGCCCTGGGAAAGTGAATTAGTCTGTCCCTGCCCAGCAAGGCTATAAAAAGGAGGACACTGCAGCCATTAAGCCTCTTGGCCCCTGCCTTTTGCCTGGATGAGGACTGCCGCTGTTTTCCCTGCTTCTCTGCCATGTGGTCCTCCCTGCTGCACCCCACACCTTTGCAAAGGACTGGTTTTGTATTTCATATTTCTTTTTTTTTTCCCATCCATCCTTGTTCCTTGCCCTTGTGAGCCCTACCTGTTATTGTTACACACACACACACATATATATATACACACACATATATATACACACACACATATATACCCCCCCCCCTCATATGTATACTGTTGAAGAAAATTCTTTACCTCTCTACTCCCAGGCTGACTCCAAATTATTTCTTGGTGGATTTGTTCCTTTCCTTGCTTCTCCTCTCTATTGGGAAAGAGAAAGGGGTAACGGGGGAGGGATTCTCAGCCTGGCCCCCATCTGAGCTCTTAAGTCCCAGTTAAGGCTCAAACCACCACACTTCTTGTGGTACATGAGATGATCTGCCAATTAAATGGCTATTAATGGAATATTTTGTGTCAGAGATGATTTTATTTTTTTTTTTGCAATACCAGTGTCCTGCACATAAGATCATAGAATTATAGAGTGGTCTGGGTTGGAAGGGACCTTAACATCATCTAGTTCCAACTCCCCTGCTATGGGCAGGGATATCACCTACTAGATCAGGTTGCTCAAGGCCCTCTCCAGCCTGGCCTTGAACACTTACAGGATGGGGCATCCACAACTTCCTGGGCAACTTGTTCCAGTGTCTCACCACCCTCACTGTAAAGAATTTCTTCCTAATATCCAGTCTAAATCTACCCACTTCCAGCCTAGATGTGATGTGCTTTCATGTCATCTAAGAACAGTCCCAGGACCCTATGGAGACACGAAAGAGGAGGAAAGACTGCTTTAAAATATTTGGAACTGCTGTCTGGTTTTAAGACCCTGTATAGATATTCTTTTTTAAAAGAACCTCAAGAAACAAATTTCTGTATAAGTTAGCAAGACTTTTATTGCTGAAGAACTTTGCTTTATATTTAATGTACGTTACATGGCATCGTAAGAATAGATTATAATTGCTGTACATGCCTCCCCCCCCTTTTTTTCTATATACTAATTTCTTGCTGAGGAGCTCTACTTTATATGGAAATAGTCAAAATCTGTGAGCAACCATCACTAAAAAAAAGTCCCACAGAAATAGTCCTCCTTTGTTGCAAATGCAGAAGTTTTGCTCAGTAACAGTAGCCTGAGTTAGAACTCCTCAAAGAATGCTTGTCTCCAATTCCATTCTGCTTCACGAAAGAGAAAGGGGAAAGTTTAGTCTGAAATACTGTTCTCTGAACTAGATAAGCTTGTTTCTCATGTGGAGACTTTGTTAGGAATCGTGAAGTTTCTTGTATGGGTTAGTAGAGCTTTACCCTTCTAATTTTGTGTCACAAAAACTTCTTGTGATGGATTATGCCCATCCTGAAAGGGCGGGGGGGTGTGCTTGTGAGAGCATTGCCCTCCTGGGAGGGGGGTTTCCCCCTGGGAGACTGAGTTTGAGTTAGTCTGTTCCACTCCCCCTCCCTGTCCAGCAAGGCACTGCAAGGAAGACACTGCAGCCATTAGTTCTCTTTTTGGCTCCTGCCTTGCCTGGATGAGAGCTACTGCTGCTGGCTTCCTGCTTTTCTGCCGCGTGGCCAGCCCTGGTCCTCTCCCTGCTATATCCACGCCTGGTGGACTGGTTTTGTATACATATTTTTTTTCCCCTATCCATCCTTGTTCCTTACCCCTTGTGAACCCTTCCTGTTATTGTTTTATATATGTGTGTATATATATGTATATACATATGTATATATATGTAGTGTTTAAAGAAAACTTTTACCTCTCTACTTCCAGACCGACTCCAAATTATTTCTCGGTGGATTTGCCCCCTTCCCTTTTTTCCCTCTCTATTGGGAAAGGGAGGGGGCCACGAGGGAGGGATTCTCAGTCTTGCCCCCATCTGAGCTCTTAAATCCCAGTTAAGGCTCAGACCACCACACTTCTGTTCTGTAAAAATGTGAGAGAGAAAAGCTTCTATTCCCTTCTGCCAGCTGTGAAGTGCAAGACAATAGCTGCTAAATAGTGTATAATGCTACACAGAAACATGGAATGAAGAACTGTGTTTTGTCTGTCCACAAATGAGGATATATTTAATTTTCCAGTTCTTGGCCATTTTTTTTTTAGACAAGCTAATATTCAGGCTCTTCTAGAAAATGTGTTTGTGACCACTGCCTTTTCTCTCATGTGCTTTGCTCTGAAGCTTGCTCGCTGCTAGCACTCCTTTTTTTCACCAATGTTCTTCCCACTTTTAGTCCTCTTAACATCACATTTCATTACAGCTGCCTGTCAGCAGTAACCTGACTTACTGGATGGAGTTAATTACCTTTTCTGAAAACATACCTTTGAACTCTAACTTGCAGTGTTTAGAAAATGAGATTTTAGATTGCATTTTGTAGTTAATTAAAATGAGAAGGAGCGACTTTGATAGCAGAGATCGTTAATCAGCTTTGTAATTACCTGAAGCATTTGTACTATCCTTTGGTTGGAACAAGCTGTTTAAGTGCTCAGTTACTTTTTGGTTTCTTCTGGGAGTAGTGTGTAGAAACTGATTTGAAATTATGGCCTTTTGCAGGTTTTGTTCCTGGAGCTGAAGCTGCCACAAAATGGAGACGTAAAAGTTCAAGGGAGCAAGAAAACTCTGGGTTACACCAGAAGAGCAACTGCTAAAGGGAGCAGGGCTAGGTTGAGCAAGCAGTTCAGTACAACCAAGGTACAGTAAATTCTGGTTCTCATCTGAAAGTGACATTAAAAATAACTCCTTATTTAATCCATCTGCTGCTTGGATACATCAGAGTCTGGAGAAGAGAAGGCTCTGAGGAGACCTTCTTGTGGCCTTCCAGTATCTGAAGGGGGCTACAAGAAAGCTGTGGAGGGACTTTTTTAGGGTGTCAGGGAGTGATAGGACTGGGGGGAATGGAACAAAACTAGAAATGGGTAGATTCAGATTGGATGTTGGGAAGAAGTTCTTCTCCATGAGGGTGGTGAGACACTGGAGGAGGTTGCCCAGGGAGTTGGTGGAGGCCTCATCTCTGGAGGTTTTTGCAGCCAGGCTGGATGTGGCTCTGAGCAGGCTGATGTGGTGTGAGGTGTCCCTGGCCATGGCAGGGGGGTTGGAACTGGATGATCCTTGAGGTTCCTTCCAACCCTGACAATTCTATGATTCTATGACTCAGGTACACTGACTTAAATGGAAGTACATTTTAACTGCCATTTGCTCCTCCAGTTACCAGTGGAATTTCACACTGCATTCTGCCTTCTTTGTTGGCAGAGTTAACTCTAAAGCCTGGGTGTAGTGTGGACATGAATAGCAGGCTATAGCAGGACTATAAACAGCAGGCTTCAATAAGAATATATTAGGCAGAATTCAATTTCCCAAACCATGTTTAAGACCAAACCAGCACAATAATTTTGTAAAGCAAATAGTTGAAGAATTTTTCAATGTCATCTTGAGAGGTACTGAAATACCAGGGTGATTAAATACTACATTTTCCCCTGTCTAGTGGTACCATATCTGTATTTTGTCCTTCAGAGAATTTGTCTTCCAAATGGCTGCTCTGATGTCTTATCAAATTTAGTATATCAAAAGCTTGTATTTCTGTGAAGCCTACTGACACGCTTGCCAGTTGATAAATGTTGTGGAGCTGCATTAATACCAACTGCTTCAGGCTAATGATGGCTCTTGCCAGATAAGTGATATTAACATGTTCCCTGCTTTCAGGACTCATTAATCTGTGTTGTTTTCTTAGTTTTCCCTTGTTCAATTTACTCAGACAAGTATCGATTTCTGAAACTCAAGTGGTGGTGAAGGAGTGAGTGTGGTAGTGGTGGCAGATCAGAGAGCAAGAAGCAAAATGAGGATTTCCTCTTTTTGTATGGAGGAACGAGGCTGCAGCTGCCTGCTGCATACGAAAACAGTTTGTTGGTTTGGGAAATGTTAGCATGCCAGTCTTTTGAAATTCTTGTTAGTCCCTTCATCTATCTGATTTAACTTGAAAGCATTTGGTTCACAGTATCACTAAGGTTGGAAGAGACCTCGAGGATCATCGAGTCCAACCTGTCACCACAGACCTCATGATTAGACCATGGCACCAAGTGCCACATCCAATCCCCTCTTGAACATCTCCAGGAACGGTGACTCCACCACCTCCCTGGGCAGCACATTCCAATGGCCAACAACTCCCTCTGTGAAGAACTTTCTCCTCACCTCCAGCCTAAACTTCCCCTGGCACAGCTTGAGACTGTGTCCCCTTGTTCTGGTGCTGGTTGCCTGGGAGAAGAGACCAACTCCCACCTGGCTACAACCACCTTTCAGGTAGTTGTAGAGGGCAATGAAGTCACCCCTGAGCCTCCTCTTCTCCAGGCTAAACAATCCCAGCTCCCTCAGCCTCTCCACATAGGGCTGTGCTCAAGACCTCTCCCCAGCCTTGTTGCCCTTCTCTGGACATGTTCAAGTGTCTCAATGTCCTTCCTAAAACCGAGGGGCCCAGAACTGGACACAGGACTCAAGGTGCAGCCTAACCAATGCAGAGTACAGGGGCACAATGACTTCCCTGCTCCTGCTGGCCACACTATTCCTAATGCAGGCCAGGATGCAATTGGCCCTCTTGGCCACCTGGGCACACTGCTGGCTCATGTTTAGGTGGCTGTCAATCAGCATCCCTCTCCAGCCACTCTGACCCCAGCCTGTAGGTCTGCATGGGGTTGCCGTGGCCAAAGTGCAGCAGCTGGCACTTGGACTTGTTGAATGCCATCCCATTGGACTCTGCCCATCTGTCCAGTCGGTCGAGGTCCCTCTGCAGAGCCCTTCTGCCCTGTAACTGACCAACATCTGCTCCTAACTTGGTGTCATCTGCAAATTTGCTGATGACTGACTCAATCCCCTCATCCAGATAATCAGTGAAGATGTTAAAGAGGATGGGGCCCAGCACTGATCCCTGGTTGATACAGTGATCAACAATCCTTTCAAGGAGCACAGTGAAGGGGTTCATTTTATGTGTTCCTAGTGTGCAGATAGGAGAGAGCAGGGAGAAAAATATGCAAGAAGATGGAAAAGGAGCATTAATGTTGGGCAGGAGGAGGCAATGTAGGGGACCTGTGGCAAGTGATGCTTCATTTGATCACTTCAGGTGATATATTGTTTGATACAGACTAAGAGCTGTAATGAGGATGCACAAGTCCAAAGAGAAGTGATTGTCCTCTTGTGGATAACAACTGCAGCTGTCTCATGGTGCTTTGACTGCCCAAGTGTAGATGGTGTACGTGGAGGGGGTTATCCATTTTATTTAAGGGCAGTGACTCTGGAAGCTCACTGTGGGCAAAGGAGTCAGTTTTTCCTGCAGGGCTGCAAACCCTTTACTTATAAAGCTTTGAAGGCTGTTGGTTATAGTTGTGACATTTTCTCCCCCCAAGGATGTTTTGGAGAAATTAAAGAAACTTCACCCTTTGCCTGGGCTGATACTGGAATGGAGGAGAATCAACAATGCCATTACCAAAGTGGTGTTTCCACTACAGAGGGAAAAGCGATTGAATTCTGCACTGGGAATGGAAAGGATATATCCAATATCACAGACTCACACAGCTACAGGTAAAGAAATGTGTGTGAAATCCTCACTTCTTACCTTTTTTACAGTAAAGCCTATGCTCTGCTTCAGCTGCCTGTTTCACAGGTGTCTGCCCTGAAAGCCTAGATGTGTTAAAATCACTTTTGTGTTTATCAAGCACTATTACTAATTTCATGCATGTATTGACGTGTAAATTTCTGACCCTGGAGCAGGGTCTGGATTTAGGAGTTTCTTGTTAGTGATTGCCATGGGCTGAGTTGGGTTTGCTGATGATTTTCAATACCATGCTGCTGTCATGCCAGCTTCAAACTGAAAGTGCTGGCTGGAGCCAAGTATCAAGGGGCTTGAAGTTCAAATTGTGACATAAGAGGCTTCCTGTTCCAGTTGCTTTTGGGGTGTTGGTCTTTTCTGCTGTGCTGGCTGCTGCATGCTTGGATGGGGGGAATTGTTTTATCCCTGGCTGTTGAGTACTGTGTCCAGTTCTGGGCCCCTCAGTTTAAGAAGGATATCGAGACACTTGAACATGTCCAGAGAAGGGCAATGAGGCTGGGGAGAGGCCTTGAGCACAGCCCTGTGAGGAGAGGCTGAGGGAGATGGGATTGTTTAGCCTGGAGAAGAGGAGGCTCAGGGGAGACCTCATTGCTCTCTACAACTACCTGAATGGAGGTTGTAGCCAGGAGGGAGTTGGGCTCTTCTCTCAGGCAACCAGCACCAGAACAAGAGGACACAGTCTTAAGCTTCACCACGGGAGGTTTAGGCTGGAGGTGAGGAGAAAGTTCTTCACAAAGAGAGTTGTTAGCCATTGGAATGTGCTGCCCAGGGAGGTGGTGGAGTCACCATCCCTGGAGGTGTTCAAGAGGGGCTTGGATGTGGCACTTGGTGCCATGGTCTAGTCATGAGGGCTGTGGTGACAGGTTGGACTTGATGATCTTTGAGGTCTTTTCCAACCTTGGTGATACTGTGATACTGTGCTGCTTCTGCTTTTTACTAAGGTATCTGTACAACATATTATAGCATTAAACTCCTGATCTCAACCCAGATTTTTTTTGGTGTTACTTTCCCTCCCATCTCTGTGTGTGTGGCTTCCCTTGCAAAGCAGACTGTGAAACCAGGACACTCTTCTTCCTGATCTAGGGTGGGGGAGGGAGGCTTGCTTGTTAGAGGGGACAGTAGTACAGAAATGTTGCAGGGAAATCATCTCAAGCCCATTAAACCCTAATTATTTTCCTTCCTTCAGTTTTCTTATGATTGTGTCCTGTCCTGTCCTCCTGCCCTTTGTCTTTTGGAGATGCAGATGTATGTACAACTACCTGAAGGGAGGTTGTAGACAGATGGATGTTAGTCTCTTCTCCCAGGCAGCCAGTACCAGAACAAGAGGACACAGTCTCAGGCTGCGCCAGGGGAGGTTCAGGCTAGATGTTAGGAAAAAGTTCTATGCAGAGAGAGTGATTGCCCATTGGAATGGGCTGCCTGGGGAGGTGGTGGAGTCACCATCACTGGAGGTTTTCAGGAGAAGACTTGATGGGGTGCTTGGTGCCATGGGTTAGTTGTTTGGGTGGTGTTGTATTGGTTGATGGGTTGGATGCGATGATCTTGAAGGTCTCTTCCAACCTGGTTTATTCTATGTATTCTATGTATGTGTGTTAAACTGGAAAGACTCCTTTTGGGCTTTCATTGAGTTCTGTCTTGTCATCCTTCTCAGGTCGAATAGCCTTCACAGAGCCAAATATCCAAAATGTGCCAAGAGATTTTGAGATTGAAATGCCAGCTGTGGTTGAAGAAAGCCCGCCCTCCCGAGCCCCTGGAATTGGGAATTCTTGTGCTGTTTCTGGAGGCAGGTAGGAGAACCTTGGCAAAGCTGCTGCCTACTCTTCTGGTCTTCATGTGATCAAGTTGTGGTATTTATCTTTTCTGTATTTCACCTGTGGCTGCTGTCATGTTAGTGTGAGTTGTTATTCAGTGTTTCTTTTACAGTTTGAGGGAAATAAATACCTAAAGATGGCTCCATTTGCTTGTTGGAATTCTTTATGAAACCCTGCAGTGAGACTGGCATTTGAATCATAGAATCAGTAAGGTTGGAAAAGACCTCTAAGGTCATCAAGTCCTACCTATCACCCAACACCTCATGACTACTAAACCATTGCTCTTTACAACTACCTGAAGGGAGGCTGTAGCCAGGTGGGGGTTGGTCTCCTCTCCCAGGCAACCAGCACCAGAACAAGAGGATACAGTCTCAGGCTGCACCAGGGGAGGTTTAGGCTCGAGGTAAGGAGAAAGTTCTTCCCAGAAAGAGTAATTTGCCATTGGAATGTGCTGCCTAGGGAGGTGGTGGAGTTACCATCACTGGAGGTGTTTAAGAGGAGTCTGGATGAGGCACTTGGTGCCATGGTTTAGTTGATCAGATGGTGTTGGGTGATGGGTTGGACTCGATGATCTGAAAAGTCTTTTCCAACCTGGTTAAGTTCATTCCATTCCATTCCAATCCATTCCATGTCTGATTTCCCCATGGCCAAATGTAAGTATGAATTGTTCAAAAGAGTGGAATAGAGGCTATTGTCTTAGCTTGTTTTCACCAATTCACTGTACAGAAAAGGCATGGACAGGCTGGAATGTGTTCAGAGAAGGGCCAAAAGAATGGTCAGGGGACTGGAAGACCTGCCATATGAGGAAAGGCTGAGAGCATTGGGTTTGTCAGCCTTGAGAAGAGAAGGCTTAGGGGAGACCTTATTACCATGTACCAGTACATAGAGGGTGGCTAGCAAGAGGATGGAGACCCCATTTTACATGGAGCCACATGGAAAAGGTAATGGGTACAAGTTACTCCTGAGGAGATTCCAATTGGAATCCAGAAGAGAATTTTTCATGATGAGGACAGCTAGACATTGGAATCATCTTCCAACAGAAGTAGTGGATTCCCCTACACTGGTCAGCTGTAAGGCTCAGATTGTCAGGTTGCTGGGCCATCTCATTTAAACTACACTATCACCTAGAAAGGTTGGACCTGGTGCTCCGAGGGGTCCCTTCCCACCTGGCATTCTGTGATTATGTGCATTTAGCTGTTTTAGAAATTGGTGAGCAACAGTGATTCTTTGTCTCCACAGATTCAGAAAGCGTTGCAGTATTTTACCTAATGGCCTTCAGGCTGAAGACAGATCCAAAGAAAGAAGAATACCTTTTGCTGTTAGCATGAGGCATGCTTTTGTTCCCTTCCCAGGTAATGCCCAGATCCTGCTCTGTAGCTGTGTATTCTATCTATATGACAAATAATCCTCAATCTAAGGGAGAGCTGGGAATATCTGACTGAGCAGCCTCCTTGGAAAACTAATGCAGTAGTTACCATGCTTTCAGAATGATTCACAAGACTGTAAAGGAGAGAGTTTCACTCAGGGAGAGTATTTAATGCTGTAATTCAAATGTTCATACCTTCATTTCCTCTTTGAGAATGCCTGTTTTTTAAAGAGGTCACTTAGGCATCTCTTAATACACATATCACACTCTTGCTGTGTCCAGTTCTGGGCCCCTCAGTTTAGGAAAGATGTTGAGTTGCTGGAAGGTGTCCAAAGAAGGGCAACAAAGCTGGGGAGGGGTTTGGAGCACAGCCCTATGAGGAAAGGCTGAGGGAGCTGGGGTTGCTTAGTCTGGAGAAGAGGAGGCTCAGGGGAGACCTTATTGCTCTCTACAACTACCTGAAGGGAGGTTGTAGCCAGGTGGGGGTTGGTCTCTTCTCCCAGGCAACCAGCACCAGAACAGGAGGACACAGTCTCAAGCTGCACCAGGGGAGGTTTAGGCTGGATGTTAGGAAGAAGTTCTTCACAGAGAGAGAGATTGCCCATTGGAATGTGCTGCCCAGGGAGGTGGTGGAGTCACCATCACTGGAGGTGTTTAGGAAGAGACTGGATGGGGTGCTTGGTGCCATGGTTTAGTTGATTAGATGGTGTTGGGTGATAGGTTGGACTTGATCTCAGAGGTCTCTTCCAACCTTCTGTGTCTGTGTCTATGTCTATGTCTATGTCTATCCCATCCCATCCCATCCCATCCCATCCCATCCTATCCTATCCTAATGTTAGTTCTCATGTTGCCTGCCCTGGCTCAGTACAAGTCTGCTGGTTTGATCTCTGCTGAATCTCTGGATTCTAGATGAAGGAGCTAGGTGGAAAGCAGACACTGGAGAAACAGAATTTGCCTGATAGAAATGGCTGTGGAAAACTTTCAGAGCAGAAGCTGCAAGGACAGTTTCAGACCACCTTGCTGGAGCGGTGGGATGTTTTTAGAGTAATATTATGAAATAATGATTTCTGCTTACTTCCTGATTCCAGGAGGCTTAATCTTGGCTGCTGATTACTCTCAGCTTGAGCTGAGGATCCTTGCTCACTTGTCCTGCGACTGTCGACTCATTCAAGCCTTGAATGGGGGCACTGATGTCTTTAAGACCATTGCAGCAGAATGGAAAATGATTGATCCTGAAGCTGTTGGAGATAGGACCAGGCAACAAGCTAAACAGGTAATTTTTAGGGAAAACATTTGGCAGCAGTCTTCTGGGCAGGAAGGTTCAGTGTTCAAAACATCAGGGAGTCACAACAGTATGTTTTTTGGCTTGGATTTGTCTGTGGTTGTTCAGTAGCATTGTGTACTCCCACTCTTGATATGTCCAGCTGGAGCTGTCTGGTTTTTGGGGGGTTGAGGGTGGATAAAAGCATCAGGAATGGCTTGGACTCAGAGATGGTCTCCCTTCTTGAATGCTTGCCCTTTTCCTCATACACCTGTCTTCCAGTGAATCACCTTTTGGTTTGGCTCTGCTTTCTTTGCATGGCTCACCATCCACCTGTGCTTCCTCATGCTGGGCTCCGGCAGATTTGCTATGGAATCATCTATGGAATAGGAGCAAAATCCTTAGGCGAGCAGATGGGGATTGAGGAAAGTGAAGCTGCCAGTTACATTGAATCCTTCAAATCAAGATACACAGGTTTGGATATGGCTGTTTGGGAGCTACGAGGTGGTGGTGGTGGTTGGTTTTAATCCCTTCTCCCCGTGTCTTTTCAAACCCTAATTCTGTCTCAGCCTTCTGCTACTCCTGTTGGTTTTGAAAAAGCTTTTCCTTTTGCAAAAGCCCAGTGCATGAACACAGCAGTGTGGTACTCCATAATGTTGTACTTCATGCTCTGCTTTTCTTCATCTTTAGGAGCTTGCTTGCTATTTGTTTATTAGAATAATTGTTTTCCTGTTTTTGAAAATTACTTTACAGGCCCTGGGGATTAATTTTGCAGCTCTTAGCTTTCTGAACAAGAAACACTCTTTTCCTTGGTAAAACACAGCTTCAAAGGACATGCAGTACAACTTTAGATGCAGGTGTTTAAGAAGAGACTTGATGGGGCGTTTGGTGCCCTGGTTCAGTTGATCAGATGGTGTTGGTGAGAGGTTGGACTCGATGATCTCAAAGGTCTCTTCCAACCTGGTTCATTCCATTCCATTCCATTCCATTCCATTCCATTCCATTCCATTCCATTCCATTCCATTCCATTCCATTCCATTCCTTATGATTTTTACACGTAACAATCTCTCTCTTCTGCTCTTGTCTTCTGCTTCCACTGAGTTTTAGATGGTTTTGCATATAACCCTTACATTTTCATCCAGCTGCTCAGAGCAGCTCTCCCATATTTTGTACAAGGACCTTGTTGCATTGCTAAGCAGCATGTTAATTTTTAGGAATGCTGTAGGAAGAGGAGAGCTGCAATCAGACAATGAATAGAAGGCAAATAATAGAATAAACCAGGTTGGAAGAGACCTTCAATATTACCACGTCCAACCTATCATTCAACACCACCTAATCAACTAAACCATGCAACCAAGCACCCTATCCAGTCTCCTCCTAAACACCTCCAATGATGGTGACTCCACCATCTCCCCGGGTAGCCCATTCCAATGGCCAATCACTCTCCCTGTGTAGAATTTCCTCCTAACATCCAGTCTAAACCTCCCCTGGTGCAGCTTGAGACTGTGTCCTCTTGTTCTGGTGCTGCTTGCCTGGGAGAAGAGACCAACCCCCACCTGGCTACAACCTTCCCTTCAGGTAGTTGTAGAGAGCAAGAAGGTCTCCCCTGAGCCTCCTCTTCTCCAGGCTAAGCAACCCCAGCTCCCTCAGCCTCTCCTCATAGGGCTGTGCTCCAAACCCCTCACCAACTTTGTTGCCCTTCTCTGGACACGTTCGGGATTGAAGGATTGAATTTAGGGAGTAGACTCAATCCGTGCTCAGCTGATAGAAGGAAATGTTTTTAGCTCTTGTGGGCCATAAACCCTGGGAACAAACTGCAGCTGTTTAGAGAGAAAAAAGCATTTAGCTGATTACCAATGGCCATTGTGACTCAGGGAAGCTACACAAGGACCTGAAAATAGGAGCTGGTAAACATTGCAACAGAGTCTTTTGTCTTCTGTCTGAACTTAGATAAGAGATGTGTGTTTGTTTGTCTTTTGTCTAACACCTGCCTGAGCCTTGCCAAGGGATGTGTGTTCCCTGGCATTTCCTCGGCAGCCAATCATGAGTCTGTAACTGTTGCATGGACGTATCTAATAACCAATCACAAGTTGCTTTTGATTATGTTAACCTATATAAAGAAAAGACTTGGCACAATAAAGGAGTCACTCTGCTTGTATCAAGCTTAGTCCCATCTCTCAATCACGGTATGGGATGAGAGACAGCTATCTGTAATCATAGAACTTGGCTGTGAGCTGGAAAAGGATGTTCTGAAGATCCAGGGTGTGTTTCTTTAGGAGACAAAAGCTGAGAAAGGCTGTCCTAGTAAGAGTCTGTTTAGTCTCCAGTAATTTCTGGGTAGTCTATCCTTGATGAGCTTCTCCCCATCTACTCAGCCCTAGTTAGACCACATCTGGAATAGTGTGTACAGTTCTGGGCTCCCCAGCTCAAGAAGAATGAGGAACTACTGGAGATATTTCAATGGAGGGCTATGAGGATGATTAAGGGATTGGAGCATCTCTCTTACAGGGAAAGACTGAGACACCTGGGGCTGTTTAGTCTGGAGAATAGAATAGAATAGAATAGAATAGAATAGAATAGACCAGGTTGGAAGAGACCTTCAAGATCATCGTGTCCAACCCATCAACCAATCCAACACCACCTAATCAACTAAACTGTGGCACCAAGCACCCCATCAAGTCTCCTCCTGAACACCTCCAGGGATGGTGACTCCACCACCTCCCTGGGCAGCACATTCCAATGGGCAATCACTCTCTCTGTGTAGAATTTCTTCCTGACATCCAGCCTAAACCTCCCCTGGCGCAACCTGAGACTGCACCAGGGGAGGTTTAGGCTGGATGTTAGGAAGAAGAAGAGAAGGCTGAGAGGGGACCTTATCAATGTCTACAACTATCTGAAGGGTGGCAGTCAGGAGAATGGAACCAGTCACTTTTCAGTGATAACCATTGATAGGGCTGGGTGCAATGGATGTAAACTCAATCACAGGAAATTCCATTTCAACATGAGAAAAAACTTTTTTACTGTGAGGGCGACAGAGCACAGAAGAGGCTGCCCAGAGGGCTTGTGGAGTCTCCTTCTTTAGAGATCTTCCAAACCTGCCTGGATATGTTGCTGTGTGACCTGCCCTGAGTGGTCCTGTTTTACCAGTGGGGTTGGATTCAGTGATCTCTGGAGGTCCCTTCCAACTCCTAGCATTCTGTGCTTCTCCGAATCCTTGAATGGAATCATAGAATTGTTAAGGTTGGAAAAGACCTTTAAGGTCATTGACTCCAACTGTTAGCCCAGCACTGCCAAGTCCACCACCTGACCAGGTCACTAAGCACCATCCTGAATAATTCCTTCTACATCTTATGTTTTTAAACCTTGGATGGAAACTGCCTGAAGTTAACTTTTTCCACTGTAGTGCAGTAGTTACCTGGACTTGCAGTGAAAGAGGCTCTTCCCTGCCTCACCTTTATTTGACCTAAGTTTCTTTTTAACACCTTTGGTGGATTTGCTCCTTCCCTTGGAAACTGCAGGTGGGTTTGTTTCTTTCATCCTAGAATCTAAATTGACACAAACTCAAGTCAGGCAGCCTGAGGCATCAAGGGCCCTGACTTCTGCTTTCAACTTACTCCCTTCCTACTACTTGTCTTTCCAGTGCTGGTCCAGGTCTTGACCCCTCCATTATTAATAATACATGTATGATCCTCTGTGCCTGGGCACTGTGCAGAATAGACTTCCTGCCTCCTTGTCCACAGCCAGATATCCTGACACTAGTCACTCTTTTCCACCTCAGAAGAATCAGTAAGTTTCCCAGCAGAGCTGCAAATGGGCTGAGCAAGTGATTGTGTGTGGCCATGTCTGCTGTCACAGTCCAGGAAATTTAAAGGATTGTCTTTATGCTGCCTGGGTGTCCTGGACTGCTTTCAGTCACCCCAGTGATAAGTCACCATGGACAATCAGCTGTACCAGGGAAAACTTTCTCTTTCCTTTCCACAGGGATTCAGAAATTCTTGAGGGAGACAGTGAGGAGCTGCAGGAGAGATGGGTTTGTGCAGACCATCCTGGGAAGACGGAGGTACCTGCCAGCTATCAAAGATGCAAATCCCTACAGTAAAGCTCATGTATGTGGAGTGCAACACAGCTGCTGTGGTGGCTTTTCATGTAGTTTATTTTTACATCTGTTGGGGATTTTTAAAATGTGTTTTTAAAGCCTTGGACTTCTTTGCATATCTGTGTCTGTGGTTTTGCAGGGTCTGTGAGCCATCTTAATTATCATAGAATCAAAAAAGTTGGAAAAGACCTCAGAGATCATCAAGTCCAACACCCAATGACTAACTAAACCATGGCTTCAAGTGCCACATCCAATCCCTGCTTGAGCACTCCAGGGATGGTGACTCCACCACCTCCCTGGGCAGCACATTCCAATGGCCAATTACTCTTTCTGGGAAGAACTTTCTCCCCACCTCCAGCCTAAACTTCCCCTGGTGCAGCTTGAGACTGTGTCCTCTTGTTCTGGTGCTGGTTGCCTGGGAGAAGAGACCAACCCCCACCTGGCTACAACCTCCCTTCAGGTAGTTGTAGAGAGCAAGAAGGTCTCCCCTGAGCCTCCTCTTCTCCAGGCTAAGCAACCCCAGCTCCCTCAGCCTCTCCTCACAGGGCTGTGCTCCAGCCCTCTCCCCAGCCTGGTTGCCCTTCTCTGGAAACATTCAAGAAGTCTCAATGTCCTTCTTAAACTGAAGGGCCCAGAACTGGGCACAGGACTCAAGGTGTGGCCTAACCAGTGCTGAGTACAGGGCAGAATGGCTCCTGCTGGCCACACTATTCCTGATGCAGGCCGTGATGCCATTTCTCAGTTCATTGTCCCCTCAGTTGTTCTCTGAATAACAGAGCTTTTGTCATGATCTGCTTGACGCAAGCCTTCTGTGACTGGGTGTGCAGCTGTCATCACTGTGCTAACCTCACTTCAGAACTCCCACATTGGAACTGGAATGAGTAATTTATTGAAATAAGTGGACATGATTTTTAAAAGCCTCCACACAGTGATGTGCTTTAACTCTTCAGGCTGAGTTGCTCCCACTCAGCAGCCTTTGTATGCTATATGCTGCTAGCATTTGAGCAAGAAAGGGCATTTTGGAGGGTTTTTAAGGCCAGACTGGATGTGGCTCTGGGCAACCTGCTCTAGTGTTAGGGCTTCCTGCCTATGGCAGGGGAGTTAGAACTAGCTGATCCTTGAGAGCCCTTCCAACCTGCTGCCCCTAGCTTGATTGGCTGGACTCAATGGTCTCAAAGGTCTTTTCCAACTTGGTTAATTCTGTATTCTAACTCTAACAATTCTAAGATTTTGGGATGTAGGTTCCTTTGTTTTTTCCCCTCCAAGGTAAATTGTTCTAACTTGTTAGATAAATATTTACTTAATATATGCCTTTGCATTGGCATTGGTTTGTTTTTCAAGGTCATTTCAGACACAGCTGTCGTAGACCCTACTTCAGTAAGAGTGAGCTGACTCCCTGGAGAGATGTTGTTGCCTTTCTGCTGGGAGGCAGCATTATCCTTCTCTGTAGGAAGCTGGATCAGCTCATGTGGAATTAAAGACTAGAGTGGAAGAGGGGGGGAGCGGGGGAGTGTTTACTCCAAGCAGTTGAAAGGACAAGAAGAAGACTTTAAAAGACTTTTGAGATCATTTGACTATTAATCTGAAGATGCACCTTCTATTCAACTTCAATATGATTTTAAAGTATAAATCAAAGACTAGTTAATGAATTATATTTACTTTCATTTCAGCTTCCTTGTATTTTTTGCACACATTTCAGCTCTAATCAGAGAACCTTTGAATACAGTTTGTTGTTGGTGGTTTTTTTTTTGGCTGAGGAGGGGAATAGTAAAAAGGTTGCTTGCATGGGGAAAAAAGTCATTGTGTCCTAGAATGGTCTGGTGTGGTTTTGCACAGCTGTAGTTCTCTGGCAGTCAGAGGTCAGCAGCAAACCAGACCATGAAATCCAGCTTCTTGCTTTTGGTTATCCATGTCTGATAGTTACAAGTGTCTCATGGGACTTGGATTAAGTGTGAGATTTTTCTGGTCCTTATGAAACTATGACCATGTGGATATGATTCTCCTTACTGTGGCTTGTCACTACCCTTGATATTAATTTTAAATGCATGGAAATCCTGCTTTTCTCAGTCCCCTGGAGAAATGCTCTCTCTGAAGCTAGTTTAGGATGTCTCTCTCTTTCAGGTGGGTACAACAACCTCTCTATCTGTATTTACATTATATATAACTCTTTATAGGTATTTATTGTTTTTAATGAATTGCATGTGGCATGCTGGATTTTGATTAGTTTTTGGGGTAGGTTTTGAGAGCAGCTCTCTCTCTGTTTAGGCAGAGAGACAGGCTGTGAATACAACTGTTCAGGGATCTGCTGCAGACATCGTCAAAACAGCCACTGTGAGCATTCAGAGACGCCTGGAAGCCTTCTCCTCCGTGATCAAGTCCCTTGGACATCTGGAGAGCTCCTTCCAGAGAGATAAGACTGGTATGCTCCCCTTGCACAGTAGAACCACACTTTCAGTGTTACTAATTGTTTTAACAAAATAATTGCCTGCAAAAAAAGGTGGGGCTAGGGGTGGGAGACAGTGATAAACCTGTGTTCAATGAGCAGAGAAGTCATAAGGAAGGAGAGAGAATGCCTGCTCACCAGGCAGCTAAAGCAAATACTGTGATCAAATCGGAAACCTGAGTTGCTTCAAAGCAGATCTTGCAGAGTGTCCACAGTGGGAGGCCAGGCAGATCCTCTCTTGCCTCCCACCGGGGCAGAAAAATGAGACTCAGGCAAATGGCTTGCAGAAGTGATGGAAAGTTTAAATGGAAGAGCAGTGAGTGTTTTACAGACAGCTACAAGCACAGTGACAAAAGAAACCCAAAGCATACAGAGTGCCTTACAGCACACCCAGAATCCTCCCAGTACTCCCCTTCTCTTTACCTGAGAGTATACCCAAACCCCCAGAGCTCTTTCTTCCCCCTCCCCCCACTGCTAGGCTAATCTCAGCTGGCCAGATCTGAGATTGCCCTTCCCCCTTCTCATCCTGGCCTTAGGCCTAGCCAGGTCTAAAAGGCCTTGAGATAACTCCCCCTCCATTACCAGACAGGGAGCATCTCCCATGGGAGCAGTGAGGGAAGAAAGAGGAAGTGAGAGACCTTGCAGATGGATTTATAGGGTGCAGGATATTATGGGTATGAAATACACAGCTCCCTGTGTCCACCCACTAGGCTGAACCTTCAGGACCCTGAAGGTGTATCTTGTGTGGCAGTGACATCAGGCACCCAGCCTAAACTGCCACACAAAGGTTGACAGTGACAGTTCATATGTGATATGGCCTGTGAAGTCACCACAGAATTGTAGGAAGGAGAACCTGAGCAGATACTCTGCCTTTAAAGGTGGTGAATAGATCTTTAGAGCATGAAACAACTTCTTGTTCCAGAAATACATTTGTTTTTTGGGGGGTAGAATTAAGCCTGGCATTTGTTGACTGGAATTTGATGTATAGAGGCTCCAGAAGAGCGTTGTATGAAGCACTTAGCAGCATAAATTTCTTCTGGCTGAAGACAGCAAAGATGTGCTGGGATACTCATTCCCAGTGGAGTGCTATGAAGATTTTTTTTTAGCATAGTGCAGACAGTGTTGTGCTCATCAGTCATATTTTTAGCAAGACAGCTTAAGGGATGGAGTGCCATCTTTGATAGTTCTTATGCTTCAACCTGAAACACGAAGCTGTTGTCTGACTTGCAGGACTGAGAAGGAAAGCTAAATAATTAATTGCCACATCTCAAAAAATATGTCAGGGAGTTTTATTTTAGACAAGATTCAGAGGTCTGTCTTGAGCAGAAGGCATTTGCTTGGCAGAACTCCCCACCCCTTCCAGGAGCAGCAGCTACTGATGTTTGGCCATTGTAATTGTAGGAAGGCAAGTAGAATTGAATTAACCAGGTTGGAAGAGACCTTTGAGATCGAGTCCAACCTATCACCCAACACCATCTAATCAACTAAACCATGGCACCAAGTGCCACATCCAGTCTCTTCCTAAACACCTCCAGTGATGGTCACTCCACCACCTCCCTGGGCAGCACATTCCAAAGGCAAATCTCTCTTGCTGGGAAGAATTTCTTCCTAACATCCAGCCTAAGCCTCCCCTGGTGCAGCTTGAGACTGTGTCCTCTTGTTCTGGTGCTGCTTGCCTGGGAGAAGAGACCAACCCCCACCTGGCTACAGCGCCTCCTCCACGCTAACCACCCCCAGCTCCCTCAGCCTCTCCTCACAGGGCTGTGCTCCAAACCCCTCCCCAGCTTTGTTGCCTTTCTCTGGACACCTTCCAGCAACTCAACATCTTTCCTAAACTGAGGAGCCCAGAACTGGACACAGGACTCAAGGTGTGGCCTAATGAGTGTTGAGTACAGGGGCAGAATGACCTCCCTGCTCCTGCTGGCCACACTATTCCTGATACAGGCCAGGATGCCCTTGGCCTTCTTGGACACCTGGGCACACTGCTGGCTCATGTTCAGCCTACTCTCAACCAGTACCCCCAGGTCCCTTTCTGCCTGGCTGCTCCCCAGCCACTCTGACTCCAGCCTGTAGTGTTGTAGAACCCAGCAAGTAGACCCATTTGTGAGAGTTTGTCCCCTTCTGATACTAGCTGTTCAAGAACTGGAAGGATTTCTCTTTCAGCAAGTTATGTGCCATCAGGGAAGCATCCTGCATCATGTGGCTCCTTCAACATTGCTGCTTCGGTGTGAGGCTTGTGCGAGGCACTGATGATGCTGTGAAACCCTTCCTGTAGCTGTGAACTGGAGGCCTCCTGTTAGCTAACCTGAGAAATAAATAACTTTGGAGTCTTTGTGTGTGAGGTTGTGTTGATTGGTTGTTGTTTAAAAAAACTCAAAACCAACAACAACAACAAGAAGCTCTTACCACGAACAGTTTGTTCTGGCTTTTGTCAGGCAAGGCAGACCGGGATTGTGGTTTTGTCAGCTGCTTACTTGTTTATGCAAAAGCTGCTCTTTTGCCTTTTCTTTTGTTTTTTTTTTTTTCCCTGTTTTTTTTTAAATCAGGAGTAGTAGCTACAGTTTAACTGCATTTGAGAGGAGGCTCAGTGCCTTTCTAGACTGCATCAGAAATAGTGTGGCCAGCAGGAGCAGCGAGGTCATTCTGCCCCTGTGCTCAGCACTGGTTAGGCCACAGCTTGAGTCCTGTGTCCATTTCTGGGCCCCTCAATTTAAGAAGGACATTGAGACACTTGAATGTGTCCAGAGAAGGGCAACAAGGCTGGGGAGAGGCCTTGAGCACAGCCCTGTGAGGAGAGGCTGAGGGAGCTGGGGTTGCTTAGCCTGGAGGAGAGGAGGCTCAGGGGAGACCTTCTTGCTCTCTACAACTACCTGAAGGGAGGTTGTAGCTAGGAAGGGGTTGGTCTCTTCTCCCAGGCAACCAGCACCAGAACAAGAGGACACAGTCTCAAACTGTGCCAGGGGAACTTTAGGCAGGAGGTGCTGAGAAAGTTCTTCCCAGAAAGAGTAATTTGCCATTGGAATGTGCTGCCCAGGGAGGTGGTGGAGTCACCATCCCTGGTGGTGTTCAAGAGGGGATTGGATGTGGCACTTGAAGCCATGATTTCGTTAGTCCTGAGGTGTTGGGTGATAAGTTGGACTTGGTGATCTCTGAGGTCTTCTCCAACCTTATTGATTCCATGATTCTATGACTAGCCATTAAAGTATTTTGGAAGAAGGTCAGAATCCCAATTCATTGCCAGAGAGAACATTGCAAACCAGCTTCTGACTGAAGTTGACATTGATTTTGTTTAAAATTGATTTTTAAAGCAGATGGTTCAGGAGATGCAACTGTCTCTTGTTTCTGTTCTGATTCATGTCCTCATAATGTAAAGCTGAAATGTTTAGATCTAAAATGCTTTTCATTAACATTTTTTCCCTCAGTAGCTGTACAAATATTGATAGAATGGTAATGTTCTGTGGTTTGTATCTGTGAGCTTGGGCTTGTTTCATTTGCAAGTTCCTCATGTTGTTTTCCTCAGCACTAGAGATGTGTGAGGGGATTTTCTAATGACAGGAAACATGCCTTTATACAGTGATATCTAATGAACTGTGCTCTTCACTTTGTAGGAAGACTAACAAGGAAAAGAAACAGGGGGATGTTACATCCCATCAGTGGAGGTTTCTTTATTCTCCAGCTCCACGATGAGCTCCTTTATGAGGTTGCAGAGGACGATGTCATCCAGGTACAGCTGTGCACTTACTTTTTCAGCTATCTGCTGTGTTATGGTGTTCCAAATGAGCCTTCCTTGCAGGTGCTCTGCTTCTTTTCCCTGGATCCTCTCTCAGTGGGTGCTAAAAGGTCTGTGAAAACAAAGATCAATGGGATACAAAGGGGTGTTGCATTCTTGATCCCTGTATTTTCAGACTCAAGTCATCCCCATGGCTGAAGTTAATTTTTCCACCACATGCTTTGCTGCTTGTATCAGCAGGTCATGCACCTTCTCTGCAAGGCTTGAGTCTCTTCCAACCTGGTTTATTCTATTCTATTCTATTTGCATGTTACCTGCCCTGATCATCATGCACAGACCTCTGTAATGGATGCAAAGAGGACACAGTCTGAAGCTGTGCCAGGGGAGGCTTAGGCTGGATGTTAGGAAGAAGTTCTTCCCAGAAAGAGAGATTGGCCATTGGAATGTGCTGCCCAGGGAGGTAGTTGAGTCACCATCACTGGAGGTGTTTAGGAAGAGACTGGATGAGGCACTTGGTGCCATGGTTTAGTTGATTAGATGGTGTTGGGTTGGACTTGATGATCTCAGAGGTCTTTTCCAACCTGTTCTGTTCTTTTCTGTTCTGTTCTGTTCTGTTCTATTCTATTCTGTTCTATTCTATTCTATTCTATTCTATTCTATTCTATTCTATTCTATTCTAAAGAAGCTTGATGTTGTTGACAGGTAAAGGAGGAAGTTTTCCCTCATTTGGAGGTGTTTTTGCCTCCCTGTTTACACTTGTGTCTTGTGGTGTCTCTCTTGGAACATGTGGTTTGTACTCTGTAGGGAAAGGAGGATTCCTTGCTTTGGGTGGTACTTTCCTCATTCCCTGCCTACCTTTCTTTCTGTTAGTAGCGGTATGGTGCAGGTCAGCAGCATGGTAGAGGTAAGAAATGTACTGTGTGGACTTAAGGTGCTTTTTATGTGTGTGTGTCTCTCTGTGTGTGCTCTTCCACTGTGTTGGTGCTCCTGTGCCTGGGCACAGTAGTGTCTGTGTGACAGATTTCAGTAGGGAGTGTTTCAGCAGCAAGCATATGTTGGCAGCTCAGTGTTTTCTCAAGTCGTAAGCACAAGGGCAGGAGGGCTCCCAGGGCATACTTCCATAGCCTGGCAATGTCTGCTGCTTCTTCTGTGCATATACATTATTTAATGACAAAAGGGCAAGGAAGCTGGTGAAGGATCTGGAGAGCAGGTCTTTTGGGGAGTGGCTGAGGGAACTGGGGTTGTTTAGTCTGGAGAAGAGGAGGTTGAGGGGAGACCTTCTTGCTCTCTACAACTCCCTGAAATTAGATTGTAGTGAGGTGGGTGTTGGTCTTTTCTCCATAGTAACAAGTGTCAGGATGAGTGGAAATGGCCTCAAGTTTTCCCAGGGGAGGTTTAAGTTGGATGTTAGAAGAAACTTCTTGACTGAAGGGGTTCTTGAGCACTGCAATAGGCTTTCCAGGGAGGTGGTTGAACCCCCATCCTTGGAGATGTTTCAGAGAGGGAGAGATGTGGTGATGAGGGACATGGTTGAGCACCAGTCTTGGTGGAGTTAGATACTGGTTGGACTCTGATCTTAAAGGTCTTTTCCAACCAAAGTGATCCTTTGATTCTGTGATTCCAAGAGGCCATTCCCTGACAGTGAGCAGTAACTGTTAGTTTGAGAAAGCTTTCAGCAGTAGTGACTAACCTGGGCCTTCTTTTTCTTTCCCCTGTCCCCTTTCCCCTGTCCCCTTTCCCCTGTCCCCTTTCCCCTGTCCCCTTTCCCCTGTCCCCTTTCCCCTGTCCCCTTTCCCCTGTCCCCTTTCCCCTGTCCCCTTTCCCCTGTCCCCTTTCCCTCTCTCTTCTCCTACTTTTCTCCCTCTCTTCTCCTCTCTTCTCCTCTCTTCTCCTCTCTTCTCCTCTCTTCTCCTCTCTTCTCCTCTCTTCTCCTCTCTTCTCCTCTCTTCTCCTCTCTTCTCCTACTTTTCTCCCTCTCTTCTCCTCTCTTCTCCTCTCTTCTCCTCTCTTCTCCTCTCTTCTCCTCTCTTCTCCTCTCTTCTCCTCTCTTCTCCTCTCTTCTCCTCTCTTCTCCTCTCTTCTCCTCTCTTCTCCTCTCTTCTCCTCTCTTCTCCTCTCTTCTCCTCTCTTCTCCTCTCTTCTCCTCTCTTCTCCTCTCTTCTCCTCTCTTCTCCTCTCTTCTCCTCTCTTCTCCTACTTTTCTCCCTCTCTTCTCCTCTCTTCTCCTACTTTTCTCCCTCTCTTCTCCTCTCTTCTCCTCTCTTCTCCTCTCTTCTCCTCTCTTCTCCTCTCTTCTCCTCTCTTCTCCTCTCTTCTCCTCTCTTCTCCTCTCTTCTCCTCTCTTCTCCTCTCTTCTCCTCTCTTCTCCTCTCTTCTCCTCTCTTCTCCTCTCTTCTCCTCTCTTCTCCTCTCTTCTCCTCTCTTCTCCTCTCTTCTCCTCTCTTCTCCTCTCTTCTCCTCTCTTCTCCTCTCTTCTCCTCTCTTCTCCTCTCTTCTCCTCTCTTCTCCTCTCTTCTCCTCTCTTCTCCTCTCTTCTCCTCTCTTCTCCTCTCTTCTCCTCTCTTCTCCTCTCTTCTCCTCTCTTCTCCTCTCTTCTCCTCTCTTCTCCTCTCTTCTCCTCTCTTCTCCTCTCTTCTCCTCTCTTCTCCTCTCTTCTCCTCTCTTCTCCTCTCTTCTCCTCTCTTCTCCTCTCTTCTCCTCTCTTCTCCTCTCTTCTCCTCTCTTCTCCTCTCTTCTCCTCTCTTCTCCTCTCTTCTCCTCTCTTCTCCTCTCTTCTCCTCTCTTCTGTTTAATGTAATTAAGAACAAAAGGTTTAATGTTTTTCTCTTTAATCTGAGCTCAAGCTTCTGTTCATCTTGACAGCTCTGTTTAGACATCTGCTGCTTCAATCCAGTTTTAGCTGTGAAAAGGCTCCTAATTGCCTTTCTGTTGAAAAGTGTAATTCCCTGAGTATAGGCTTATACATCTTTAGGTACTGAGTCCAACTGATCAGAGTGCCCAGAAGAACTGGGGCCAAGATTTGCTTATAATTTAATGTGTTGTTTTTTCATTAACAACCTCAACTTCAAGGGCAATTCTTACCAGCCTAACTGCTTTCAGATATATTTGTCTGTGGATCTTCTGAGCAGTCACTTAGAACAGCATATGTACACAGGGCATCTTTCTTAGAGACAGCCTTTGCTTGTGAGTGCTAGATTTGCTTGTTTTCAAGGGTTTCTATCTAGCTGAGGCAACAGGGTTGTTCTTACCCCTTAGTGGGGTATTTTTTGGTGATAGTATTGCCTGCTGTCCTTTCAGATCTACCCTTAGAGTAATCTTGTAGCTGAAAGGTCTGCGTTGGAAAGGATCTCTGGAAGTATCTCCCTCTTAAGCTCCCATTCAAAGTAGGGCCCAAATTAATTAGAATCATAGAATTGTCAGGGCTGGCAGGGACCACAAGGATCATCTGGTTCCACTCTCACTGCCATGGGCAGGGATACCTCACACTAGATCAGGTTGCTCAGAGCCACATCCAGCCTGGCCTTCAAAACCTCCAGGGATGAGGCTTCCACCACCTCCCTGGGCAACCTGTTCCAGTGTCTCACCACCCTCAGGGTGAAGAATTTCTTCCTAACATCCAAACTGAATATACCATTTCTATTTTTGTTCTATTCCCCCTAGTCTTACCACCCTAAAAAGTCCCTCACCAGCTTTTCTGTAGGCCCCCTTCAGATACTGGAAGGTCACAATTAGGTCTCCTTGGAGCCTTCTCCAGACTGAACAGCCCCAAGTCCCTCAGTCTGTCCTCATAGCAGAGCAGCTCCAGCCCTCTGCTCATCCTCGTGGCCCTTCTCTGGACACCTTCCAGCACCTCCAGATCCCTCCTGTAATAGGGGCTGCAGAACTGGACACAGTACTCCAGGTGGGGTCTCACCAGAGTAGAGTAGCTGGGGAGAATCATCTCCCTCGACCTGCTGGCTACGCTCCTCTTGGTGCAGCCCAAGGTATGATTGGGTTTTTGAACTACAATTGGAAAGGAATGATTCTTTCCTGTAGGAAAGTAGTGAGCTTTCTTGGTTTCTGTATTGGTGACATTTTTCTTGCTGGCACCAGAGCTTTGTTGTGCTATAAATCATGTGTTCCTCTGCTGCAACAGTCATTTTTATTCAAACAAGTTAGTTGGGTCACATGCTTGATGCTGCCTCTGGCTTATCTTCAGCTGCTGAAGTGCACAAAATAAAGCTAAAAATACCTTTCTGTATATGTAGGAATTTATTTCTCTTACCAATGCTTTGCAAGAGAAACACCACCAGGGACTGTTTGGTTTTCATTTGCAGTTGTGGTGGTTTGGCCCCTGGTCTAGGGGCCAAATGCCCCCCAAAGCTGCTCTATCACTCCCCTTCTTGAATGCACAGGGGAGAGGAGAGAAACATAACAAAAGCCAGTAATAAGATAGAAGCAATTTAATAACAATAATAAGCAAAGACAGTAGTCCATGTGGAAGCTAAAGCAGAGAGAGAGAGATGTTAGTCTCTGCTTCGCCTGAGCAGGACGATGGTTGGTCTCGGGCAGCAGGGCTCTCTAAGCTTGGTGGCTCCTTAGGACAGACACCATAGACAAATCCACTCCCAGCAGCTTCCTTCTTTCACTTCATTCTTATATCTGAGCTGATGTTGTATGGCATGGAATAGCCCTTTGGCCAGTCTGGGTCAACTGGCTCTGCTCTGTCCCCTCCCAAGATCTTGCCCACCCCTCAGAATACTCTTGGGGCAGGGAAATGTTGGAGAGACGCAGCCTGGATACTTAGGCAACAGTAGCCAAAACACTGCTGTGTTATGAAGTGCTGCTGCAAAACACAGCACTTGAAGGATGCTTTGAGGAGAATTAACTCCAGCTCAGCCAAACCAAATATAGCAGTCTATCAGTGAGGTAGCTTGCCTCTTTTAAAAGACCATATTGGGGTAGTACCTGGGGCTATTTTTCTTGTGCTGAAGGTCTGAAATGCCTGGGGCATCAGGGCTTTGCCAGTCTGTGCAGAGCATTAAAGTGAAGGGAGGGAGCTTTCAGAGTTTATCACAGTAGCAAGATGGTGATAATGTTGCCAAAGATGGCAGGAGGAGCTTTACCTGCCTGTTGAGCTGACCCCTGGCATGGAGGAATAAGTTAGAAACATGAATAGAAATAGAATAGGAATAGAATGGAATAGGAATAGGAATGGAATAGGAATAGGAATGGAATAGGAATAGGAATGGAATAGGAATAGGAATAGAATAGGAATAGAATAGAATAGGAATAGAATAGACCAGACCAGGTTGGAAAAGACCTCCAAGATCATCAAGTCTAACCTATCACCCAACACCATCTAATCAACCAAGCACCCCATCCAGTCTCTTCTCAAACACCTCCAGTGATGGAGACTCCACCACCTCCCTGGGCAGCACATTCCAATGGCCAATCTTGCTTTCTGTGAAGAACTTCTTCTCACCTCCAGCCTAAACCTCCCGTGGCACAGCTTGAGGCTGTGTCCTCTTGTTGTGTTGGTGGTTGCCTGGGAGAAGAGACCAACCCCTTCCTGGCTACAGCTTCAGGTAGTTGTAGAGAGCAATAAGGTCACCCCTGAGCCTCCTTTTCTCCAGGCTAACCACCCCCAGCTCCCTCAGCCTCTCCTCACAGGGCTGTGCTCCAAACCCCTCCCCAGCTTTGTTGCTCTTCTCTGGACACCTTCCAGCAACTCAACATCTTTCCTAAACTGAGGGGCCCAGAACTGGACACAGGACTCAAGGTCTGGCAGGAACAAAAATGTCTTCTTGGTTCCCTAGGAATGTACTGAAAAGAGTATTTCCTTAGGAATACTTTTGGAGGACAGCAAGCATTGGACTTGCCTCTGCCCCAACAAAATAGCAAGGGGAAACCTGGGCAGTGTTTGGAGCACCTGCATTGTGATCCACTTTCCCAGAGGTTTGGAGTTTGTGTTTTGCAGGGTGCTTCCGGTGCCAACACAATGAGGAGAACTCTTCTTTGCCTCTGGTGTGTTTGGACTGCGTCTTGGTTTCAGTACAAGGAAATTTTCAGAACAGACCTCATGAAATACTTAGAATTCTGTGTTTAGGTGAAAGAAGAGACAGACTCTCAAGCACTCAACAGACACTTAATGTTGCCTCTTAAGTAGTCTTAACCAGTGTGGAACCAGCCACAACTCTGTTGCAACTCTGGGCCCCTCTGTTTAGGAAAGATGTAGAGTTGCTGGAAGGTGTCCAGAGAAGAGCAACAAAGCTGGGGAGGGGTTTGGAACACAGCCCTGTGAGGAGAGGCTGAGGGAGCTGGGGTTGCTTAGCCTGGAGAAGAGGAGGCTCAGGGGAGACCTTATTGCTGTCTACAACTACCTGCAGGGAGGTTGTAGCCAGGTGAGGGCTGGTTTCTTCCCCCTGGCAACCAGCACCAGAACAAGAGGACACAGTCTCTAGCTGCACCAGGGGAGGTTTAGGCTGGATGTTAGGAAGAAATTCTTCCCAGAAAGAGATATTGGCCACTGGAATGTGCTGCCCAGGGAGGTGGTGGAGTGACCATCCCTGGAGGTGTTTGAGAAGAGACTGGATGTGGCTCTGGTGCCATGGTTTAGTTGATCAGATGATGTTGGGTGATAGGTTGGACTCAATGATCTCAAAGGTCTTTTCCAACCTGGTTAATTGTTCTGTTCTCTTCTGTTCTATTCTGTTCTATTCTATAAAATGTTCCTGGCTTTTTACAGCTTCTCTGTTCATAAACCCTAATCAGTATTAAGATGCTTAGTCTCATTCCCCTCAGAGGTAAGTCAGTGCAGATAAAGGCAGGTGAGGGTTCCAGGTGCCTGGCCATCCCAGCTGTTGACAGAACAGCGGGTTATGTGTTTGAGTTCCGTGTGCATCTGATGCCCAGTGTTTTCTTGTAGGTCGCTCAGATTGTCAAGCACGAGATGGAGAATGCCATCAAACTCTCAGTGAAACTGGCTGTTAAAGTGAAAGTTGGACCTAGCTGGGGAGACCTGCAGGACCTGGAGCTCTGACAGGAAATGCAGCGTTCCCAGGTGCGGCGAGGCGGAAGGCACCGCGGACTGGGCAGGGCAAGGGCCAGAGACCAACCTGCACGTGCTGTGTTTCTACAGATGTCACTGCAAGCTGCCTTCCAGAATGTGTGGCAGAAGTGGGCATGAACTCACCAAGCCATACCCTTTGCACAGGGCAGCGAAGGATGTTTACAGAACTGTGAAGTCCTTAAGTGCTGAGAGCACAGTACTGAAATGAACTCTGCACCAATCCGCTGGCTTTTGTTATTTAAAACACCACCCCCCCCCCCCCAAAGCCTAATGGATTTATTGCATATGAAATGAGCTAGATTATTTAATTAAAACAAGGCACAGAGGTAATTTGGCAGCTCTGGTGTGCAATTGTGTCTAGGACAAAAAAGAAGTCATTGTCTCTTCACTTAATGTTGAATTTTTCAGTCCCTTGCTAGGACCATTTTGTACTGAATCGTGCTGCTGATACTCAGGTGCTGAAGAGGCTTTACAGCTGGCTGGATATTTTTACTTCATGTCTTTGCAGCATTCACAGTGAGTGGAAGCAGTGCTTGGTTGGCCTTCAGCTTTAAGGAAAGCATTTTCAGTCAAATTTGTCCAACTGGTGCCTCATAAGCTGGCCTTGGGAGGGACAGTGTTTGTACCCAGAGTTAACACAAAACCACTGACAAAAACACTCCCCTCTAGAGAATGAACCTCCGTGTATGGGTTAAAGAATGCACAGCAACCCAGATTTTTGTGCTCTGAACAAAAGATACATCTCAGGCTGGCCAGCTGAAGGGACAGCCTTGCTGGTGTTTGAGGTCCAGTTCATTACAGGTGTGTTGCTGGATGGTGGTGGGTGACCAGTGGCTCCTCTGGGGAAGCCTCACACCCTGCCTCGCTACAAACTGCTTGAGTTTCCCCTGCACTTTGCCTCAGCATCTTTGGCTCCATCCCTGTGATCAGGCAGGACTTTTTTCTGGCAGGACTTTCAGTCTTGTCAAGCTGACCTGGTCCTAAGTCTGACTGGAGTCAGTTGCTGGGGTCAGATGCTTCAAAAGGGAGGGCAAAGAAAACACAGGAAATTAGTCCTCCATTACAGGGGGTTCCTCCTTCCATCCCTTCTTGTGGATGGGCATCACACTGGCCAGTTTCCAGTCATCTGGGACCTCTCCAGTGAGCCAGGACGTGAAAAATGATGGAGAGCAGCTTGGCAGCTCATCTGCCAGCTCTCCCAGCACCCTGGGATGGATCCCATCTGGTCCCATGGACTTGTGAGTGTCCAAGTGGCTCAGCAAGTTCCTAACTATTTCCTCATGGATTTCAGGGGTACTGCACTGCTCCCTGACCCCACCTACCAGTTCAGGAGGCCAGTTATCCTGAAGTCCTCCTGCCTTACTGTTGAAGATGGAGGCAAAGAAGGTATTTAGTACCTCAGCCTTTTCCTCATCTTTAGTTACAGTGTTCCCCCCCAGGTCCAATAAAGAGGGGAGGTTCTTCTTGCCCTCTTTTTAGCATTAATATATTTATTACAGTGCTTTTTATTGTCTTTCACAGCAGTGTTCAGCTTGAGTTCTTTTGCCTCTCTAATTTTTCTCCTATGTGATCTAACAACATCCTTAAATGTATCTCAAGTTGCCTCCCCCCTTTCCAAAGGTGATACTCCCTCTTTTTTCCCCTTAATTCCTTCAGGAGCTGCTTGCCCATCCAGGCCCAGAGCCTTCCTCACCAGCTTATCTTTCAGCACCTGGGCACAGCCTGTTCCTGTGCCTTCAAGAGCTCCTGCTTGAAGTAGGTCCAACCATCCTGGACCCCTTTGTTCTTAAGGGCTGCTACCCAGGGCACTCTCTGAATAGTTGCTTAAATAAGCTGAAGTTTGCCCTCTGGAAGTCCAACGTGAGGGTTCTGTTATTGCTCCTCCCTATTTCCCTGCATATTGAAAAATCCACTATCTCATGGTCACTGCACCCTAGACAGCCTACTACCATCACATCTCCCACCAGCCCTTCTCTATTTGAGAGCAGCAGGTCAAGCAGGGCCTGACCCCTGGCAGGCTCGCTTAGCAGCTGCACCAGGAAGCTGTCCTCCATACACTCCACATTCTCGCCTCCTGTGAGAAATGTTCAAGCCCCTAATTATTCTTTAATTTCTGAACTTCTGGTGCCTCCTTTGTAAGAGGCATACTTGTGAAGTTGCCCTTGCGTCCAGTTCTGGGCCCCTCAGTTTAAGACACTGGAAGGTGTCCAGAGAAGGGCAAAGAGGCTGGGGAGAGGTCTGGAGCATAGCCCTGTGAGGAGAGGCTGAGGGAGCTGGGGTTGTTTAGCCTGGGGAAGAGGAGGCTCAGGGGAGACCTTCTTGCTTTCTACAACCACCTGAAGGGAGGCTGTAGCCAGGTGGGGGTTGGTCTCTTCCCTCAGGCAACCAGCGCCAGAACAAGAGGACACAGTCTCAAGCTGTGCCAGGGGAAGTTTAGGCTGGAGGTGAGGAGAAAGTTCTTCACAGAGAGAGTCATTCGTCATTGGAATGTGCTGCCCAGGGAGGTGGTGGAGTCACCATCCCTGGAGGGGTTCAAGAGGGGATTGGATGTGGCACTTGGTGCCATGGTCTAGTCATGAGGGCTGTGGTGACAGGTTGGACTTGATGATCTTTGAGGTCTCTTCCAACCTTGGTGATACTGTGATACTTATAGCCTGACCTGAGAGGACGCCACTTGGTTTGCCGCAGCCTGGCAGCACTGCAGCTGGTTAGCTTCAAACACAGCACTTTCAGCGTGGCTGTTACCCTGGCACCAGAGGCTCATGGCAGAGAGGTTTCAAGAGCATGGTACATTTTAAGAGGTGTCAATGGGGCCAGAGTACAAAAGGCCACATTCTGGACTCTGAGCCACCACCTGCCTGTTGTACAGCAAAACAGACCCATGGTATCACGTGAAGCATCCCCAGGTGAGGATGCTTTGGTTGCCTTTCTCAGCACCAATTTGGCTTTGTTCTCTGTTTTTTTGTGTCACTTTACAGGGAGATTTTTGGTTTCCTTCCTGTCCACTCCATGCTGTGGTTTTCCACCACATCTGTCACCTGATGGCTGAGCATTCAGCTGCTAGACAGACAGTTGTTTCTTTCCTTAGCTTATTAAAGCTTTTGTTAATAGCAGATCTGAGCCTCGGCACCCTGGAGTCCAACCATTTGTGTCCTCTGCCTGTGAGGATGCTGTGTTGGACTCATTATCAATTCACATGGTCTAATGATTTCCTGTCCCAGGGTGTCATGCAGTGACACACCTGTGCTGTATCTCAAGGCTCAGCAGAGCTGCTGTCACTTGAGTTCCTTGTCCTTTGGCACATTACAGTATTCCACCCCCGCACTGCCTTTAGAATTCCAGAAGGATGGCTCTCAAGCTCTCCATACAGGGCTGATGCTAATCAGTAAGGGGATTGACACAGAACTAAACTTATTTTGCTGAACAAACTCTATCAGTTCATTTTAATTAAGCAGGTAATTTGGAACAAATGAGAAGACAAAAGCTGGCCACAGCACTGCGAGGTAGCACTACGAGTGAGGTGGCTGCAGCAGCATTTGAGTCACGGCACTAGAACTGTCTCTGAGCTGCTGCCTGATTGCTGCTATTGACATTCCTTAATTCTGATTAGGCTCTATTAGTGAGAGTAAGCAGGGGAGCAGAGGAGGGCTTAGATCTGGTAAACCAAGTGTGGTGGGTTGAAACTAGCCCCCAGCATAAAATTGCCAGACTAGCTCAGACTGCCACACTGAGGCACTGCTTAGAGCTATGCAGAAGAAAATATTTGCTGTTTGCAGAAGGAGTTTGCCTCCTCCCATTGCTTACTTATTTTGCCTGTGGGCCCCTCTCCTCTCTCCTTTGATGGGCTGAGGCCTGCATTTGGTTGGAAACTGGGCTGCATTCCCTAGTTCAGGATGTGAGTGTGCAGGCTACTCTCTACCTTTGTGTAGACAGCACGGGGTGCATATGATGATGTTCATTCCCCGTTCCTCAGCTGGTTTGTACATCTTTCTTTACAGTCCACTCCTGCCTCCATCCTGTTAGCAACATGCATGGTCCAACAGCCTGAGAAGACAACAGATGAATGCTGCAGAAGGCGTAGGAGTCCTGTTTGTTACAGCAGCCTTCTCACTTGAGTACACAGAACAGCACCTGCAGCCTAGTTCTGCCTTTTGCCTGGCTGCTGCACCAGCCAGTCAGTGTCTGCTGCCAAAAGAAATTAGGTTGGGACCCAACCCTGACAAATAGCTGTGGTCACCAGGAATGCCATCTCTTCATACCGTGTGAACTTGTGTGACCCTGCTTCTTGCAGGGAGATCTCATCGACCTGCTGCTGTGTGGGGTGAAACTTCCCTGACTGGGTAGCCTTTGATGTGCAATACAACTGATTGGTCCTTTTCCTCTCATGCAGACCACAACCTTGTGTCACCTTCACCCTTCTGCTGAAGTTTTCCTCCTGTCCCTGCCTACTGAAAGTGCTCTGTACGCTTCCTTGTAGCTGGGCAGTGGCGGGAGAGAGGCAGGTGACAAGGGGTGATGCAAAGGTTATTTGTTCTGGTTTGGTCCTTTTGCCTTTCTCCCATGCTATTTGCATTTCCTTGTGAAGAAAGCTGTAGACATTTTCCTGCTGTTTCTCCCCCCTCCCCCCCCAATAAATCTGTAGCTGAAAGAGGGAGCTGGAAACTCAGTAGCTTTGGCCGATGTTTTTGAACCTCTCTTGGCACAGCAAGCAACTCAACTGTTGGTAGTAAGTACTCTTAAGTGAGCTCTCTTCCACCCTTCTGAGATTTCAGCTTGTAGGTGGCAACTTTTAACCTGAGGTAGACATGATGTGAAGGGTGCATTCAGTGGGCTGAGAAGCCCAGTTAATGAGGGACTGGGATTGTGACTGGGACTGATGGGGACTGGGATGGCGATTGCACACACCATGGGACCTCCCCACAGTAGAGCACAGGAACAGGAGCTGGGGTCTAGGTTTATGTTCCTGCATGAACTGCTGGAGGACAGGAGGCAGCCATCCCGACCCCAGCAACAACCATACTGCCAAGTGACTGACTGGAGTAAACTCCATCCAAAGGCTGTATGCAAACCCAGGCATCTTTGAAATCCTACGAAGAATCTAGGAGCAGAAGCTGGGGGGGGGGGGGGGGTGGGGTAAAAAAAAAGAGCTCTACACCAACTAATATCAACTCTTTCCTTTATTTTCTTTCCCTCCTGTTTTTGGTTTTTACTGGGGCCTCAGCCTCAGTTAAAGATGCCTCAGTTTTCCCTTTGTGACGCTGATTGAGGAGACCTGTGGAAACAGGACGTGGTTAGCGCGAGGAGCGTGTGGTTCACCCCGGGTTAGCCTCTCTTCTGAGATAGAGGTGGTGAGCCATTGGCAAACCCCACACACATTCTGTCCACATTTCCTCCACACCGAATCTGGATATTGGTTGCTATTTAAAAAAGTACAATGTTTGAGCTGTTAGCCACAAAACAAAACACATGAATGGACACACTCATTTACATGACTATTGCTTATACACCTAGGATGACGAGTTGACTACAAATGGCCACACGTAGTTCCTACATGAGAGAGAGTGTGTTCTTACTCAGACCATACCAAGGCAAAGAGACATTCAAGACTGAAACATCCTGTGCTTGAATTCACCTTTAGCTCATGGGGGACTAAAACCAAAAGGATGTATGGGGAGAGGGGGGGAGGCAAGGTGTTTAAGGGGCATCATTAACTGAAATTTGTCTTGGGTTGGGGTTTTTTTTGGCCTGTTACAATACACACAGATTAGAAATGGTGGAGTCTTGAGGTTGAACACAGCTCACAGTTTAAGCTGCAATGTTGTCTTTGCTTCTTAACCTGTACAACAACAACATTTCCATCTGCATGTCTTCATTACAGCGCACAGGCAGTGGTGTGAAGGGGCTCCAGTGTGTAAAGCATGTGAGAGAATTTGCCCCTGGATAACTTTGTACATGTATTAAATAGATTGGTTCTGTTAAATAGTTGTGTAACCAGGTGGAGGATGCAGAGATGTGGTGCTGAGGGATGTGGCTCAGCACCGGACTTGGTAAAGTTAGGTAAGAGTTGGACCTGATGATCTTAAAGGTCTTCTCCAAGCAAAGCAATTGATTCTGTCTTTTGGTAACAGAGGGAATGTCTGACTGATGGACATTGCTGAACTAGAGCAAAGCCACAATAAATTAGAAACCAGGTCATTATGCAAAACCAAACCTTTTTCTCAAACTTCCCTCTGTCTTGTATTTGACTTCCAAGATTTGAAAGTTTAAAAGCTGATGCTAGGTTTATTTTTAAAAGAAAATAGCTCCTACTTCATCAAAGACTTCTCAGCTCTGGAAGCACAGAAATAACCTAATGGATTTTCTTTGTGTAGTCTCTTTTTTTTGCCTACAGCTGTAGGGATAAGAGGCATTGGAGCTCAGGGAGGTGGTGGAGTCGCTGTCCCTGGAGGTGTTCAAAAAACATGTAGGCATGGCACTTCAAGACATGGTTTAGTGGCCATGGGGTTGCTATGCTGATGGTTGGACTTGACCTTAGAGGTCTTTTCCAAGCCAAACAATACTGTGATACTATGATCTGGGCAAACCCAGAGGGAGTTGAAGTGGAAGATCTGTGTGTCTGGGTTTGGATGTGGCTGTGATAGAGAGTTCCTTCAAAGAAGGCTGTTGGGGAACAGGCTTAAAATCGAACTAGTGTTTCCAGCCAGTTTGGTGCGCTGTAACTGAGGAGTGCAACGGTCAATGTACATCTGAGTTTAGGATCTTGCTTGAGGTGGTGCTGTCTCAGTGGGCAAGGTGAAAGCACATGATTCCAGCATCCAGCCACAGCCCCTGTCTTCAGTTTTCTTAGAGCAAGCCAGGTCAGAGGCTGTGCTCCACGCTCGGCGTGCTGCATCATTTATGCCGTTCGCTCACAGCCTTCCACGGCGGTCAGGTCAGGCCTTTCCCAAATCCCACACTCCCCCTCGCTTCACAATAGATCAACCAGGCAAGAGTTTTTCCTTCCTCCCTCATTGGGATCTTGAAGTGAAGGGTTGGTTTTGTTTTGTTGTTGTCTTTTCCTTTTTTTGTGTGTGGTGTTTTTGTTTGTAATCCCACATCCATGGTAAACCTCGATAGAAAGCATTTAACGGTGTGCACTAACAAACTTATACAACATATACATTACGTATATATATTTGTATGTATAGAATGTTCTATATACAACCATATACAGCTTTTTAGATCTCTACAGACTACAAGAAAATTGAGACTTCGTAGTCACAAGGGGTGAACTTTGAACAGAAATGGTAATTGGGAGCTGTCTGGAAATGTGTAAAATGGGTGAGAGCGGAAAGCAAGATACAGCTGTGACCTGGTGGGGAGTACTAGAGAAAAGTTGCTTACAAGTTTAG
Source organism: Dryobates pubescens (assembly GCF_014839835.1). Classification (NCBI taxonomy): domain Eukaryota; kingdom Metazoa; phylum Chordata; class Aves; order Piciformes; family Picidae; genus Dryobates; species Dryobates pubescens. The sequence continues at coordinate 40,302,781 of NC_071619.1, read as the reverse complement.
TAGTAAAAATGGTTTAAGTGTGAGGGATGCTAGCTTCTCATTTCTCTGTTGCATAAAAATGCAAATGGAAATCTACTGGCAGGTCCCCACCCCCCACCCCCAACCTCTGGTGTTAAGCTGGAGCCTGTTGGCAGCTGCAGTCAGTCAGGCATTGTGTGAATGCCTTGTTGAAGACCCTTTTCTCCCTGGCTGTGCTGTAGTGAGTGGCAATTAGAAGTGACTCTTCTATTGTGATGTGATTCTCAAGCGAACTCACCGGCTCCAGCTCCAGCCTGAAGCTGTTTCCATTGAAACCAAGGACCTGGGGATCTCTGCAGTATTAGCCACCCCCCTGAGGGACAGATGAAAACTGAACCCACAACTGGTGGCTTCCTTCTCATCGAAGTGGAACAACTGCTGCATGAGCACCTTGTGCTACCACTCCCCCAGGCTGCTTTCCTGCAGGCTGCTGGTGTTAACACCAGCTCATAGCAGACACTGGCCCCGTAGCCTGGGGCTGTACAAAGTGCCACAGTGGAACTGGTGATGGCTTTTCCAGCTGCACTGGCCTGGTGCAGAAACAAGTGTAGAGATGGGTGTAGAACAAACACTGGTGGGATGGCCTTGGCTTGGTATCAATGAAGACTGCTTGGCTTCTCTGTAAAAAGCAGAGAAGGCAGGAGCAATAAGGACTAGAAAATTGGTTGAAGGGTTTGAACCATCTCCTGCCTCAAAAGATTTTGTTGCCCAGAGGCTAGTGGATTTGAAGTACAGGCCAGAGTACAGGCAGAGTGAGTGCACATTTAAACAGAAGAGAGAATTGCTGTAATGTTCTTCTCATTTATGTCTCATTCTAGGTGCCTGGTTCCTCACACCCAGCTCCTGCTGGCATCAGTGGGGAGTTTGCTATTTTGTCACCCCCAAAGACAACTCTGATTCCTTAACTCTCAGCAGAAACCAAGGCACTGCTTGGGCTTTGGCCTTTTCCCCAACAAGCTTCTACAGTTCTTACCATTATAGAGCTGTTTTTCCTGTAAGAGAGGAACTTGTTGAGTCTCATTCCCCGTTGAGCTAGACCTGGTAGGGCCACTGTTTTGATTTTGCCTGTAAAAATGTAAAAACCCTGTAAAGCATGAAGTGCCCATTGTGCTAAAGTGTGAATGCCAAAACTTAACACCTCAGCTGTGTTCCAACCCTTTAACTCACGCATCTGGGCTGATTGTGAAGCCAGACTTCAGGACTGCTCAATTTCCTGGGCTCCATCTTGCTGTAGGAAAAGGGAGGACATGGGAATGGCATCTTTGAGAGAGTTCATTTGAACACTGGGGTGATGTCGGTGCCAGTGAAATTAAGGTCTCATTAGGAGGGAGATGCTGCCTGTCTGTATCAGCCTCAGTCAGGACTCCTTGAAGGGACAGAGGATGTTGCTTTCCTCATATACAAAGTTTTTTAATGCTGCTTTCCCACCTTTTTCTCACTTGTCTAATTTGAAACTATGTCCAGGCAAATGAAAAGAAGCCTTCAGTGCCTTGTTTCCAAGATGATCTCAGAAAAACGTCTAACTGGGAACCTGTGAGGCTTTTGTAGGCTACTGTGGCTGCAGCACAGTCACAGACTGGGAATCTATTGGTGCAGACAGGTAATAGGTTCTGCTTACTGCTCTCTTCTTTAGCTGCAGGTTGGAGAGTTTTCTGCAGAGTTCACTGCAGAAGCCAAGTAAGCCACATGGAAGCAGAAGCAAATTACTTTTAGCAGTGTGAGGCAGAAAATCAATTGCCACTCACCCGGGGTGTCATTGGATGTATGTGCCAGTTCAGCGCCGTATGTTGACACTTGGGGTTTGTATTCCTCCCTGGCCCATAGTTTGGTCTCGCTGCCATGACCTCTCTTGCCCCACCCCAGCTCTGATGGGGGATGAGTTACTGTGCAGTTTCCTTGGTGTAATTGCAACTGGCCACTACAGAAAAATCACCACTCTGCAGCTTCTGTGGGCAGAACTTGATAGAGCTTTCCAGCCTGCAGCCGTGCGAGTTTCCATCTTGCCTTTCCTTACCTTTAAAGGAGCCATTTCCTAAGTTGGTTTTCACTTCCTGCGACTGAGAAATAAGGCAACCAAGTGATACAGACACCAGGGAGATAAATAAACATGTCACAGCCCCCTTCAAGCACAGCTGAGATTAATCCAGAGCACATTTTGAGAAGTACAGGTAAGAATGAGATGGGCCTGTGTTCTGAATGGCAAACGAACCATCTAGGAAAGAAGGCTGGAGTCAGGTGAGGGTTGGTCTCTTTTCCTGAGGAACAAGTGATAGGACAAAAGGAAATGGCCTTTAGTTATACCAGGAGAGGCTCAAGGGGGACATGAGGAACAGTTTCTTCCCTGAAGGGGTTGGCAGGGCCTGGCCCAGGCTGCCCAAGGGTGTGTTGGAATCCCCCATCCCTGCAGAGAGGAAGAAGTTCTTCCCAGGAAGAGAGATTGGCCATTGGAATGTGCTGCCCAGGGAGATGGTGGAGTCACCATCCCTGGAGGTGCTTAAGAAGCCACTTGGTGCCATGGTTTAGTTGATTAGATGGTGTTGGGTGATAGGTTGGACTGGATGATCTGAAAGGTCTTTTCCAACCTGGTTAATTCTATTCTGTTCTACTCTGTTCTGTTCCAGGCTCACATTTGAAGGCCATTTCAGATAGCGCCTGCCTGGGCACTAGTGTCGGGGCACAGGATTCTGAACTTATTTACTCTCCTGGGGAGAGTTAAATAACATAAACCTCAAGTAAAGTATTTCAAGGGACACAGCAGATCAGAAAATGCAGCTCAACTAATTTTTTCTGTTGAGGATGGTAGCAAACATGCTTGAAATGCACTGGCTGCTCGTCAGGTCAGTTTCAAAAAATAAAGGGTTTTTTTTTTTCCCCTCTCTCTTTTTTTTTTGCTGCCATTTAAGTTTTGTTCTGTTCTGTTGTTTGGTTGTGTTTGTTGTTTCCCCTCCCCCCCCCTCCCCACCTCAGAATACAAATAAATCCCAGTTTTCATCGGTCACAACATGCTTTCTTTTTCTCTTTTTTGTTTGTTTGGTTTTTTTTTTTTCTCTCTCTCTCTCTCTCTTTTTTTTTTTCTGTGGTTTTTTTTTTTGTCTGTTTTAAATGGTTTCAGTTACTCATGCAAAGTTTTCTAAGTGCATTAACATTCGAGTTTGTACAGAGTTATTTTGTGGTGTGGTGGTGGTTTACAACCAGACACACTCCCCTCACAGTTCATACCTACAGCTGCTGAGAAACTACATGCCACAGTGATGGTTGAGTTCCTTCTGGAAAGAGGCTGGCTGCTGCCCCAGCCAGCTGTTGGAGTAAGACCCACGTGATTCTAGCTTCCGTCTCACGCTCTGTCAGACTTCTCCTTCACTCCCACTGTGATGAATCCAATAATAGGAACAGGAAAACATCTTCTAGGAGGGGAAAAAACCACCCCTCTCTCTGGCCAGTGACTAGTAGATTTGGGAGTGATTGTTGCTCCGCTCCGCAATGTTTCTCTGTAAAGCTACAAGCAGCTTCTTTGAGAGTCTAAAACTGGTACCACTTTTTGTCCTTGTATTTCAGCATCACCTACAGAAAGGGGAAAGAAAGGAACAGCTATAAAGCACTGCTCTGCAGATGAGGTACCACACCTGCCCTAAAGCCATTTACCAGAACAAGAGGACACAGTCTCATGCTCCACCAGGGGACGTTTAGGCTGGATGTTAGGAAGGAGTTCTTCCCAGAGAGATTGGCCATTGGAATGTGCTGCCCAGGGAGGTGGTGGAGTCACCATCACTGGAGGTGTTTAGAAAGAGACTGGATGGGGTGCTTGGTGCCATGGTTTAGTTGATTAGATGGTGTTGGGTGATAGGTTGGACTCGATGATCTCAAAGGTCTTTTCCAACCTGGTCTGGTCCATTCCATTCCATTCCATCCCATCCCATCCCATCCCACTGCCACAAACTTCTTAAGTGAAAAGGGCAGAGCACTGCAGTACTGTACTAACAGTGCCATCAGGCCTTCAGTCCAGCCTGGCCTTGTATTTAGTTTCACAATCATTACCTGCTGATCATTAAAATATTTCTTTCCTGAGGTGCTTTAACAAACTCATCTGCTGCAACAAGTACATAGAATCATAGACTAATAGAATGGTCTGGGCCAGAAGGGACCTCTAAAGGTCACAGAATCACCAAGGTTGGAAGAGACCTCAAAGATCGAGTCCAACCTGTCACCACAGACCTCATGACTAAACCATGGCACCAAGTGCCACGTCCAATCCCCGCTTGAACACCTCCAGGGATGGTGACTCCACCACCTCCCTGGGCAGCCCCTTCCGACCTCCCCGCAGTCATCAGGGACATCCCAACCAGACCAGGCTGCCCAGGACCTTGTTGAGCCTTGCCTTGAATACCTCCAGGTAAGGGGCCTCAACCACATCCCTGGGCAACCTGTTCAAAGGATCAGGATAACCAGGATCTTGCTTTTTACTCCTATAGTAAAAATGTTATCTCTGGAGCACAGTAGACAGGCCCTGAATATCTAAGGATTTTTGTGTTTAAGGGCATGTTCTGTCTGTCTATCTTTGCCTTGCAGTTACAGAAGAGAATAAAATGGTTAAAGGTCTTGCCCAGAGATGTGATGTGTGTTAACTCAAGCACAAGCCCTGTGAGGAGAGGCTGAGGGAGCTGAAGAAGAGGAGGCTCAGGGGAGACCTTATTGCTGTCTACAACTACCTGAAGGGTGGTTGTAGCCAGGTGGGGGTTGGTCTCTTCTCCCAGGCAATCAGCACCAGAACAAGAGGACACACTCTCAAGCTGTGCCAGGGAAAGTTTAGACTTTGAGGTGAGGAGAAAGTTCTTCCCAGAGAGAGTTGTTAGCCATTGGAATGTGCTGCCCAGGGAGGTGGTGGAGTCACCATCCCTGGAGGTGTTCAAGAGGGGATTGGACATGGCACTTGGTGCCTTGGTTTAGTATTCATGAGGTGTTGGGTGACAGGTTGGACTTGATGATCTTTGAGGTCTTTTCCAACCTTATTGATTCTCTGATTCTATGAACTGGACAATGTGTTTTGGGCAGTAGTCTTTAATATTGTTTTTAACTTCAAGGAAAATTCTCTTAGTCAAGTTGCACCAGGGGAGGTTTAGATTAGATATTTGAAGAAACTTCTTCTTCATTGAAAGGGTTCTCAAAAACTGGAACAGGCTGCCCAGGGAGGTGGATGAATCCCCATCCCTGAAGGTGTTTCAAAGAGGCAGAGATGTGGTGCTGAGGGACATGGTTTAGCAGCAGACTTGGTAGTTAGTTGGACTTGATGATCTTAAAGGTCTTTTCCAACCAAAAGTAGTCTATGACTCCCAGCCTTAACAGTGTGGGAAGGAAGAGCTTTCTGTTTCCAGCTCTAAGCACAGAAGATTTCTATTCCAGGCACACTCTATTCTATATAGCTATATGAGAAATGTTCTCTTCTTCCCAGTGAGATCTGTAAAGGTTCCTATAGACACATCCACCTACCTCTTCTCTGCCCTGCTACATCATAGATGTGTTGCTCTAAGTGGCTTAAAAAAACCCCCCACATAATGAATTATTGAGCAAGGCAAGAGGTGAGGAGTGCTGTGTTCTGAATTCAGAGGCTGACAATGGATGCTCATTTATGAAAACAGGACAGGCAGGGGTATGCCACGGGAGTTTATTTTCAGCAGTCTCATTGTCTGGGAGCAGGAAAAAATGGTGCCTGGGTTACTGTAGGCACACCTAAACTGACATGACTGGCTGAGTGGGGAGAAATAGAATAGCATAGAATAGAATAGAATTAACCAGGTTGGAAGAGACCTTTGAGATCATTGAGTCCAACCTATCACCCAACACCATCTGATCAACTAAACCATGGCACCAAGCACCCCATCAAGTCTCTTCCTAAACACCTCCAGTGATGGGACTCTACCACCTCCCTGGGCAGCACATTCCAATGGCCAGTCACTCTTTCTATGAAGAACTTCTTCCTAACCTCCACCCTAAACCTCCCCTGGTGCAGCTTGAGACTGTGTCTTCTTGTTCTGGTGCTGGTTGCCTGGGAGAAGAGACCAACTCCCACCTGGCTGCAACCTCCTTTCATGTAGTTGTAGAGAACAATAAGGTCTCTCCTGAGCCTTCTCTTCTCCAGACTAAGCAACCCCAGCTCCCTCAGCCTCTCCTCACAGGGCTGTGTTCCAAACCCTTCCCCAGATTTGTTGCCCTTCTCTGGACACCTTCCAGCAACTCAACATCTTTCCTAAACTGAAGGGCCCAGAACTGGACACAGGACTCAAGGTGTGGCCTAATCAGTGTTGAGTACAGGGGCAGAATGACCTCCCTGCTCCTGCTGGCCACACTATTCCTGATGCAGGCCAGGATGCCATTGGCCTTCTTGGCCACCTGGCCACACTGCCGGCTCATGTTCAGCCTACTATCAGCCAGTACCCCTAGGTCCCTTTCTGCCTGGCTGCTCTCCAGCCACTCTGACCCCAGCCTGTAGCACTGACATCCCTGAAGATACTCCTAGAAGCTATGCTAAGGTGCATGGAGAACAGGGAGACGATTCAGGACAGCCAACACAGCTTTACTAAGGGCAAGTCCTGCCTCACCAGCCTGCTGGTTCTCTACAGTGAAGCGACTACATCAGTGTACAGGCAATGGCTGCCATCTATCTAGACTTCTGCAAGGCCTTTGACATGGTCCCCCACAACATCCTTCTTTCTAAGTAGGAGAGATAAGGATTAAATGGAGAGAGTGTTCAGGGGATAAAGAATTGGCTGCATGGTCACATGCAGAGTCTAGTGGTCATTGTCCAAATGGAGACAGGTTACAAGTGGTGTCTACTGGGACCAGTGCTGTTTAATATCTTCATCTAGGCAGTGGGATCAAGTGCACCCTCACAAAGTTTGTCAATGACACCAAGATGAGAGGTGCAGTTGTTATGCCAGAGGGACAGGATGTCATCCAGAGGGACCTAGACAAGCTGGAGAAATTTGCCCAGGTGAACCTCATAAAGTTCAACAAGGCCAAGTGCAAAGTCCTGCACCTGGGTCAAGATAATCCTCACTATCAGTCCAGGTTGATGTAATAGAAAGCAGCCCTGTGGAAAAGGACTTAGGGTTACTGGTGGATGAGAAGCTGAGCACGTGCACAACAAGGGCAATGCATCCTGGCCTGCATCAAAGAAGTGTGGCCAGCAGGTCAAGTGAGGTGATTCTGCCACTTTACTCTGGTGAGACCTCACCTGGAGTACTGTGCCCAGCTCTGGAGCCTTTAACACAAGAAGGACATGGAGCTACTGGAGTGAGTCCAGAGGCAGCCTGAAGCATCCCTCCTATGAGGACAGGCTGAGAGAATCGGGGTTGTTCAGCCTGAAGAAGAGAAGGGTCCAGGGAGACCTTCCAGTACCTGAAGGAGACCTAGAAGAAAACTGGGGAGGGACTGTTTACAAGGGCATGTATCACTAGGACAAGGGGCAATGGTTTTAAACTAGAGCTGCATATCAGGAAGAAATTCTTTGCTGCAAGGCTGGTGGAACACCAGAACATGTTGCCCAGGGAGGTGGTAGAGGCCCCATCCCAGGAGACATTTGAGGTCAGGCTTGATGGGGCACTGAGCAACCTGATCTAGTTGGGGATGTCCCTGCTGGACTAGATGACCTCTAGAGGTCCCTTCCAACCCAGTGCATTGCATGAGTCTATGATTGTGTGCAAGGGAAGCAGCGACTCAGGTGCGAGGTTGGTAGTTCCTAGCTCTGGGTGTGAGGTGCCAGGCCCCTACCTCGTGTGCATGCTTGGAAAACGCCTCTGCGCTGGCCATCATGCTGGCTGTCCTTTCATCCAGCTCGCCCAGCTTCTGTCCTCTCTCGTCAAGGGCGATGCGCGCGCGCGTCAAGTCCCCAATGACGCCTCCTGCGGCGCCTCTCACGCCTTCAATCCCGCCCGACCCAGGGATGTGCTGGGCAAGGCTGCGAGAGGCTTTTCCTGCCGTGGCCTCGCCGACTGGAGAGAAGCGGAGAGACAGACAGACAGAAATGAGTTCCCAGCCCCGGCTCTGTCAATGCTGCTTGTCCTCAAGCCGGGCCCTGCGGCAGTGGTGCCGCCTGATGGGCAGGTGGCACGTGCGGTAGATGTGGCTTCGTGCGCCGGCACGTCCACAGTGCAGTCATGGCTCCCAACTCAGCTGTTCAAAAGAAGCTGTCACAGTAATTGTGACAGGAATTGTGGGGAGGCACCTGAGGACCCTCCCCTTCCACTGCAATGACATCTTTACCATTTCATCAGCAATCTAAAGCTTGTGTTCCACTCCATTCCTAGGCAGCAAGGGCAGGCAATCTCATGAATTAATTTCTTAAACAACCCCTCCCCCACCTCCCCCCCAATAAATTACTTACAGAGCTCTTCTCTGTCAAAAGCTTGCCCACTTCCTCCAAACAGGCCTTTGAGAAAGCCTCTGTTTTGGGCTTCTGGTGTTTCCACAGGAGTAAACAGATCCCCAAGCATGTCCTAGCAAAGGCAGGCAAAAGACCACATGAAAGATTACTAAGGTGGAATTAACAAACCACATGCATTGGTTCTAATAGTCTTAAGAGTCTGGTGTGTGAAGAGTATTGAAGACTTAACAACTGTGTTTCATGACAGGACCTCACTACAAGAAAGACATTGATGTGCTGGAGCAAGTCCAGAGAAGGACAATGAAGCTGGTGAAGGATCTTGAGAACAGGTCTTGTTAGGAGGGGCTGAGGGAGCTGGGGTTGTTTAGCCTAGAGGAGGCTGAGGGGAGACCTTCTCACTCTCTAGAACTCCCTGAAAGGAGGTTGTAGGTAGTGAGGTAGGGGTTGGTTTCTTCACCCAAGTAACGAGCAACAGCACGAGAGGAAATGACCTCAAGTTGCACCAGGGGAGGTTTAGGTTGGCTGTTAGAAGAAATGTCTTCACTGAAAGAGGTTTCAAAGACTGGAACAGGCTCCAGGGGGAGTGGTTGAATCCCTATCCCTGGAGGTGTTTCACAGTCACAGAGATGTGGTGCTGAGGGACATGAGTTAATACAAGCCTTGGCAGAGTTAGATAATGGTTGGACTTGAGAATCTTAAAGGTCTTTTCCAACCCATGTGATTCTATGATTCTGAATACATGGGCAAGCTAGATTCCCTCATGCTTTCAAAGGGGCTTGGTTTGTCTTACGTCCATTACCACAGAGGAAAACATTCAAAAGCACCACAGAGTGACAGCAGGAGTGCTGAGACCACATTTTGCTCAGAAACAGCAGAGGTGACACTAAAACTGAACGAACCAGTGGATGTGAATTAAGTGCTTTGCTCTAGTGATGATCCAGGCACGCAGGGCAGTTGCTCTCTGTTTTCTCGTCAGAGAATCATAGAACCTTTTTGGTTGGAAACATGCAGTGTGTGCTGGCAGGTCAGAGAGTTTGGGGGTTTGCTGTTTGGCTGGGTTTGCTGTTCTATTTTGTGTTTGGTTTGTCTTTTAAAAGAAAACCCTATCAAATGCCATAGGCCCTCCCTGCCTCGTCCCCATCGCTGTACTATCAGCAGTGCTAATGCAGTGGTCAGGCTGCCAGGTCTTGGAGCGCTCAACCCAAACACATCTCAGGCTCAGATTTATTTGCAGAAGTCCTGGGAGAAGTGGGTCCTCCAGAACAAACCTGGCAAAGCCTGCAGTCCTGCCAGTGTTTGAAACCACTGGGGCTGTGTGCACTGAGAACAGTTGCTGCCCTGTTGCTCAGCTCTGTGTTTGCTCATCCAGGCCTCAGCAGACAGATTCTGCTGCTAGGCTCCTGGGAGGCTGAGTGCTAGGACGGTGCCGTGACTCACACTCTGCACAGTCACCTGCTCTGGAGAGAAAAATTACTGCAGCCCTGTGAGCCTCAGTGGAGACTCTCATGCAGCCTGATGTTGTTTTCCCAGCAGGTAGCAGGTGAAGCTGGGTCACATGCTTTTGTGTGCAATGTGATGACCGTGTAAGCCTGGTACTGTCCTCCCTGCATAAAATCCAAGATCCAAGCAGCCAGAGTCCAGCAGTGCAGAGAAGCAAAGGCTATGTTTCCCTTTGGCTGGTTGTTGTATGATGTCATTAAGCTTAACAAAAGAAACCGAGCTGGGAACAGCCTCTCACTCTAGGCCCCCTGTTCTAAGCTATATCAGTCAAACCTTTTGATCACTTTAAAACTGGTTACCTGCAAAACCATCTCTTCTCCAGTGCTCAAAGCCTTGTGTGCCCTGCTCACAGGGCTTTTTCAGACTTGAGACAGACAATGCTGTGATGTGAGCTGAGCTGCTCAGCACATGTTATTCCCTAGGGCATAATGAGTGCTGGCAGGACCATCCCTTTTAGCTTTCTATAATAGTTCATTTCTAATTATATAATCTAGAACTTATTCCTCCTCTCTCCCATTTTATTACTCATCTTTCTCCCTGTAACCTCTCTCAATTCCTCCTCTTCAGCAAATGACAATTTAATTTGCATTTTCATTGTTAAAAAAAACCCCAACCAGCCCAAATCTAACATCATACAGACCTTTTGCCCAAAATAAATGATTTCAATTAGACCATTTCTGTAGCTGCTGTATTTTGATGCACAATGGGAGACGCTTTCCTCAGGTGGCAGAAGGGGAGTACCAGTTATGGGAGTAAAAACAATGGTCAATAATTTGAAAAGGGCATTAAACCAGAGCATTCTTTTTTCCCCACTAACCACACTGGTTTGCCTCATGCTCTCTCACCTAGCCACTGGAAGGTGTAGGTAGTGAGATGTTTTCAGAGCTGCAATAAACAAAATGATAAAGATATGAGAAGGAATTCCTCTTTGCACTGAGGCAGTTGCTGTGTGGTTGGACACATGCTGGTACCAGCTGCTGGAGCTGCTTCTCCTTCCATCCCTTCAGCAGTTGGACTTTCCTATAGAGGGTCTTTGAGAGAAGCTGACTGCAAATCATAGGATCAATAAGGTTGGAAAAGACCTCAGAGATTATCAAGTCCAACCTGTCACCCAACACCTCATGAATACTGAACCATGGCACCAAGTGCCACATCCAATCCCTTTTTGAACACCTCCAGGGATGGTGACTCCACCACCTCCCTGGGCAGCACATTCCAATGGCCAATTACTCTTTCTGGGAAGAACTTTCTCGTCACCTCCAGCCTAAACTTCCCCTGGTGCAGTTTGAGAGCGTGTCCTCTTGTTCTGGTGCTGGTTGCCTGGGAGAAGAGACCAACCCCCACCTGGCTACAACCTCCCTTCAGGTAGTTGTAGAGGGCAATAAGGTCTCCCCTGAGCTGAAGAGTCCTGATGGGGCACAAATCTGCCTCTGCAGAGAGCCAGCAGAAATTGCCATTTTGTGCAGTCAACCATAAGTGCACAGGAGCTCAAACAGTGACAGAGTTTCTGAACCTTTCTGCTACTTTGGCATCCTTCAGCCAGGTCAAGTGGAGAGGAATATGTCTGTCCTGCTCCTGCGGCACAGCTTCAGGTACTGAAATCTAGCAGTAAACACACAGAAATTTACATCTGCACCTTGAATACTGTGCTCAGTTTTGGGCCCTCGGTACACAAAAGACTTAGAGGTGTTGGAAGGGGTCCAGAGAAGGATGACAAAGCTGGTGAACGGTCTGGAGAACAGCTCTTGTGAGAAGGAGCTGAGGGAGCTGGGGTAGTTTAGACTGGAGAAGAGGAGGCTGAGGGGAGACCTTCTTGCTCTCTAGAACTCCCTGAAAGGAGGCTGTAGTGTGGTAGGTGTTGGTCTCTTCCCTGTAGTAACACGTGATAGGACAAGAGGTTAGGTTGTGCCAGGGAAGCTTTAGATTGGATAATAGGGAAAAAAATCTTCACTGAAAGAGTGGTCAGGAACAGGCTGCCCTGGTCAGTGGTGGAGTCACCAACTCTGGAGATGTTCAAAAATCACTTAGACATAGCACTTTGGGACATGGTTTAATGGCCATGGTGGTATCAGATTGACAGTTGGACTTAATGGTCTTGAAAGTCTTTTCCAAGTGAAAGGATTCTATGATCCGATGAGTCAGGGCACTGAACCCTCCCACACAAACACACAGGCACCCAAGGAAGCGACTGAGCCCTACCTGCAGATTGTCACACATCTCCTGGCTGTATGTCAGGCGCTGGATCTCCGTGGGAGAGCTGAGGTACAAAGCTTGTCCTTCGTTAGTGAAACAAAAGGTCCGTGCTATCCTCATGTCTGTCACGGGCAAATAGTTGATGTCCAGCAGCGGGCGCAGGCTGGGCAAGCTGAAGAGAAGCAGGTGCCTAGGTTAGTCACCAGCTGCCACACGTAGCACACCTGCTCTCTGGCTGCATTTTAAACATTTAAGTTTAGGCTTTTCATAATTGGAATAGTTAAAAACACAGCTCCAAGGTGAAAAACTCTGCCCTAAACTTGCTGCCTTCCCATCATCCTCTGCTTCCTCGCGTGGAGAAGTTTCTGCTGCCTTGCCTCAGTGAGCACTGGGCTTCTGCTGCTGTCTGGATGTGGGATGTGCATGTGGCACAGTGTGGCTGGGCAGTTTGCAGTTTGCCCCCAGCTATCACATGGGCAGCTGTGGGAAATGGCATGGCAGGGCCCTGCTTGCACCTTGTGCACAACAGGGCTGCAGCATCGCCTCTGCTGGCTCTCCAGATTGTCCTGTGGATAGCACTTTCCAAAATTTAAATGGCTTGGGTAGGCAAAGGGGGAGCTGAAGGCAGGACCAGAGGGCTAGTGCACAGTCAGCTCACTGGTGGAGATGACAAGGAGGGGAAATTAGGTGTTCTGAGTGGAAAAATCTTCCAAAACAGCAGGAATGGGATTTGCTGCATTACACTGGAGAAACAGCACACACCCCAGTTCTTTCCACACCTGAGTTTCTCTGTACTCCCCTGTACCTTACAATAACCGAGTGCCAACAGACATGCTTTGGCACCAGATTTGGTAGAGTTAGGTAATGGCTGGAGACAATGACTGTAAAGGTCTTTTCCAACCAAAATAATTCTACGATTCTAAAATGATCAGGTTTTTCTTTCACGGTAGTTAAAACCCAACAGCCATGAATTGCCACAGGCAGGGGATTCCTATGAAATACAGGAACCTGCTTTGCTCTGCAGCTGCCTGGACTCTCCACATGGAGACAGGTACAGCAGCGGGCAAGGCAGGGCACTAAACGCACCCACCAGGGAGTGAATGCAGAGCATCAGACACTCTGGAGCAAACCCAAGTGGACCGTGATGGCACTGAGCCACCTCTTTGCTTAGTTTTGCCCCAAGATTAGTTAGATAAGTACCTCAGTGTCATGATGTGCCCATTGGCACAAAAGCACGCCAGACAGACGCTGTTACAGAGGGTGACCACATCTGCTCGCAATAAAAAGGACGTTTCGGTGATGTTGTGGACATAAAGACATGTTTGGGAAGGCAATGAGAAGACTTTGGCTTGTTTTTCTGAACAAATGACTGCAAATTGATGATCACCCATATCCTGGGAGGAGGAAGGGGAATGCATGACAAGTTTCCTTTTCCTTGTTTTTTCACCATCATCAGCACTGTGTGGGTCCCTCCATACTTCATACGGTGGGTGTGTCAAGGTCCCCATGCAGTCCAAGCAGGCGAAGGTCAGCACGGCTCCTTTCAGTGTCAGGGTTGTGCCTGCAAAAGATCATTTGCTCTCACTGACACTGCAATTAAAGTGGTTGACAGCACCACAACTGTGTGCAGGATGGCTGACATTCAGCTTTTTCAAACAGAGCAATCAGGTTAATCTTGCTCAGGGAGACAAGTCTGCCATGCCCAGTTCTTCCTGACCATGAAAGAAAGTGTGCAAACAGGTTCCCAGTAAGGAAAAGATGTCAAGCAGCCTACAGCAAACAACCCATTTCAAACATGCTGTTGAATAGCATAAAGACAGGCTGTTGGTCATCTATCTCTACATTACACCAGTAGGGCAGTCATTCCCCAGCAGTGAAATTGTTACCTTTAGTGTGGTGACCTTCCAGCACTGTTTTTCTACACAAACTGGAGGCAGGGAGCCTCTGTTCCCATGCACCCTCTGATTTTTGTCATTTTACTCTGAATGTACTAAGTGCATACTGCCTCTCCTGAGACCTGACCTCTCTCAGCCCTCTGTTCTCATTGCTGCACCATCTGCCACTCACTCAGCCAAGGATGTCTCCTGGTACACCAGCCTGCCAACATTTTTGTTTCCTTTCCTGAGTTCCCTTCTGCTTCTCTGCAGTTTTCTGATAGTGAGACAGCCAGGCTGTTCACAGCATCCCAGGCAGGACTGCATCACCGCTGTACACATGACTGCAATTTCACAACGTGGAGGAGCTCTGCTACTGTCCCTTTCCTCACAGGAAATGTGTAAGTGTTTGCTCATGACACAAGGTGATCTCCAGCAATAACACAACCAAAGAAACTCAATTTGTGAGGCTGTTGGTGTCTCTCACGAGTTGCTTGTTCCCTGTGTTGTGACTGTGGCTTGATACAAACATTGAGCCGCTTCTGCCCCGAGGGCCGTACAAAGCCATGCAGTTATTCCTCCTGTTGCACCAAGAGAGGCAATAAAGGGGAGAAGAGCTGCTCTCTTACCGCTTGGCGACACCATGACCGGCTCTGACTGCCGCAAGTCGTCACTAGCAGGCAGATTAAGGGAGAGGATCAAGACCATACCGAGGCCTGTTCCAACCCAGAGGCAGGGAGAGACAGCGGAGTCGTTCTTCCGGGCAAAGGACTCCATGAAGTACAAAGCAGTGATTGCCTCCTTTGAGTCCCTGTCGATGCTGGACACGCTGGAGCTTCGGGAGCGGCTGAAGGAGTTTTCCCTGTTTTCTGCACAGAGAAAAGCAAGCAGAGGCATAAGCTGAGAGGCCTGCCACAGGCACAAGGCTGCAGCAAATACAAGCTCCCCGTCGAGCACAGAGAATACAGAGTTTTTGTAACCTGAGCAAGCGTTCTGACACTAGGATGATACCAGCTTGCTGCCAGCCTATAAATGAGCTTGGAAACTGCTGTCAGACCTCATCAGTTAGATCTGTGTTAGAAATAGCTGCTTATTATGGAGATTAGCATAGACTAATTAGAATTTACAACAGCCTTAGCTCAAAGGACTTGTTCTAAATAGCATGAAATAATTTTAGACCCATATGTTACCAATGCATTTAAAATTAATCTGTGTACCTCATTGCTGCAGGACATGAAAGGAGATGCCATTACCAACTTCGGAGCACGTGCCTTTTGCTCTGCTCTTGTTTCCATCACTAGGACGTCCTAGCACTGCGTTCGCAGCCATGGTTTAATGCCAAGCCATTAATAGCTGCTCTCTAGGGAAAAGACACTCCATTGCTAAACTGATTCCAGCATCCAAAATGTCTCAGGGTACAAATCAACTCTGGCTTCCCAGGGAGGGAAGTGAGAAACCCGCTCCGTGCTCTTGGCAACAACTGCACAGTGAGCCAGCACTGGCGGCTTCATCTCTCTGCCTAAGCTTTAGCAGGCGACAGCAAGAGCCAGCTGGAGACAGAGCTGTGTTGTCCTCACTGTGCATACGTAGATATGGAGACAGCCTCTGAACTTTTCACAGGATCTGACTGCTGCAGGGCTAAGGATCTCTGCTTTGCTTTGCTGAGCGCCAAGCAGGAAGCACAAAGCTGCATGTGGTAGCTCCCGGCATCAGCAGGAATTGGTGGCAACACACTGGAAGCTAGAGAGCACAACGGGGCTCAAATCTTACTGAAGAGTAAAGGAGCAAGAGGGAAGAGAGAAGGGCTGGTTGCTAGCACATTCTTACAGTTTGTGCCAGCACTGCGGTCCATCAGCCTGTAGTCAAAACCAGGGCTAGGCTGTGGGAAACCTCATGCCCTGCTGCAACAATAACTAGAGCACCTAGAAGTTCTGAAGATGGAGAAACAGTTGAAGTTACTGGACCTGAGACAAAAGACTTGCCTTTGAACCTATCATTATGAAGTAGATCTGTGTTTGGTATGAAATTATCCTTCTTTAAGCTCAGAAGAGCTGTCACTCCAAGAACCAGTAAAAATGGGTAAAAAGAGGAATACTTTCTGCCATGGCTGAAGAATAACATTAGAAAAGGACTTTCTCATGTACTGCAACTTAAAACTGGGCTGATCCTTACATTGCCTGTGTGGTTCCTGCTCGCTACCAGAACCAACAGGTTCTCTTCCTCAGGCAACATCTTGCAGCATTGTATTCCCTTACCCAGATGAGGACTCTGTGTTAGCTGCCGAAACTATCCTCTTCACAGCACCTACCTGGGAAAGACTGGAGAGACCCACGGCAAAGCACCACTGGAACCATCCCAAGTGTTACTACATATGCTACCTTAGAAATTAACACACAGCAGTGGGGGCAGATTCTCCTGCTACTCTTTCACGGCTGGGACAGCTTCTGCCCTTTGAGGGCATCCCTCAGTCAGGCAGGATCTTCACAGGGTAGCTGTCCCTGGCACTTCAGTCCCACTTGTGTGGAAAAGAAACTTATGTCTACTTGAACTTCCAAGCGCTGCCCTCACCCTGTTTCACCTTCGTGTAGGCACTGCTGAGAGCGAGCATTTAGCTGTACTTGCTTGGTACTGCTAAATATAGCTGCATATAACTAGGATTGTTTATTCATCTGCAAACACAGCTTCTAATACCTTGAGAATTAGTGTCTCACATAACCCCAACCACTTGCACTTCTCCTGCAGCAGACTGGTTGGCCCAGCTCCTTCCTAAGCACAGTGACAGCTGCCAGGTAAAGAATGGGAAGACAGTAATTTCAAGGCAGAGATCGTCAGGGCTCCACACACACACATGCATATATACATATATATATATGTGTACACACACATATATATATACACACACTTTTTTCCCCCACCCCAAAGGGTACCCCATTTTCAGCAAATGTTTGTTATGTAATTCACTTTCTCTAACAGGCATATTAATATCCCAGCCACACAGAACTGAAGTATGGTGGTGCTCAAACTGAGAAAGATGTTGAAAGGACAAGTGCAGTTAGTGTAGGCGACATACATGGAACTTAAAAATACATGATGTGCCATTTGCATGTGTCACCCAGCTTAGCTTTCTCCCTCCTTAAATTAACAAGCAATCTTCCTCACTCCTGTGCAGTACAGTTAACTAATATGTCTTTGCAGAACTGACAGTTACAGACAGCATCTTTGGGATACTTTTGGGAACACACTGTGCTGGGTTTTATTAAACACACTGCTCAAACTGAAATTCTAAAGACCTGCAAGACACATGTCAAGATTTGATGTCATTGAGCATTCTCTGGACAGCAAACCAAAACCTATAAAAGGCTGCAATCACTTTGTGACTTTGAAACAGAGAATCGTTTCGGCTGGAAAAACACCTTTCAGATCATTGAGTCCAACCATTCTCTAACTCCAGCAAGTCTGGTGCTCAACCACGTCCCTTAAAACCACATCTCTGCGTCTTTGAAACGCCTCCAGGGATGGGCATTCAACCACCTCCCTGAAGAGACTCTTCCAGTGTTTGAGAACCCCTTCAGACTCAACTGGCTAGCTCTAAAGAACTCTCATCTCTTCCTTGATTTTGGGATAAAATTTAGTGTAGGCCTGTTCCATAGGACTCCTTTCTCAAAGAGATTATTCCCCAAATTCTTTATTTAGAAACCACTCCATTGTATCCTAGAGAAACATAAAAGCACTTCATTTGGAAACCCTTCCTTTACCTTGAGGGTTGCAGAGCACTGGGGCAGGCTGCCCAGAGAGGCTGGGGAGTCTCCTTTACTGGAGCCTTTCAAAACCTGCCTGGACATGTTTCCTTGCAACCAGATCGAGGTGAACCTGCTTTAGCAGGGGTATTGGACTAGGTGATCCATGGAGGTCCTTTTAAACCCCTACCATTCTGGGATTCGGTGGTTATCCGCAGCCAGTGCATTTCAAAAGGCTGCATGCCATGGGTTGAGACTACACAAGGTAACCACAACTGCTCTCCTACTAGCAGTCCTGCTTTCTTCAAAACGTTTTCTTTCAGCCTTGTCCTGTGCATGGTTTGGGTTAGTGAGATGCAGATGGAAACTGAGGAACCACGTTCCTTCAGCACACCGGACTGACTGTTAAATACCAGCTATACACAGCAGCACGTGAAGAGAAGGCTTCTGATTCAAGAGCAGCTACCAAGCCTTTAACTCATTACTCACGGACAGAAACACAGAGGACACTTCAACTCACACACCAGGAGAAAAATGAAGGCAGTGTTTCTGAGTCTTACCTTTGTTCATCCATGTGTGAGCAGTACAGTGACGCTCGTCGTGTGAGAATGAACTGATTCGATGCAATTGCCGAAGCATTGCCCGTCTGGAAATGCAACCTACTGCCACAAAAACCGCATGCATTGCAAAAGGACAAGAACAATTGAGCCAACCCTCATCATCACATCTGTACCAAAGCAGCCCTGAGCAGTTACTGTCCTAGCTCTTTCCTTCTGTGACAGTCCTGCCACTGTCCTGTGGCAGTGCACTGGTGTCTAGGAGAAGATTTGAGTTAGGGTTTTAAGTCAGGAGAGTGGGGGGCGTTCTGAGAATTTAATAGGTGCTTTGACTAAATGATTCCCTGTCTTTCAAACTAGAGACTGCAGAGATGGTGGTTTGTTTGTTTTATCTTTTTATTTGCTCTAAACAGAAAGGAATTCCCTTACTTTCCCCTGGAATTTAAAGAAAACAAAACAAGCAAGCCAGGAGGGAAGCTATTAATGAAAACATGTATGCCATCTTCAGGGGCATGTTCTGACTTCTCTATTCTCAGCTGCACCACAGGATGGGTAAGGGGAACACCTCCTTCCCTATTACCTCTTCCTAGAAATTGCCATTGTGATGAATCTAAAGTAGTGGAGTTTGCATTTAGACAGAAGCAAAAAGCAGTCTTTTTAAAGCCAGGAATCACAAGCATCCCTTATTATGAGGAATGAAAAAACCCCCACCCTGCCAGTGACATTTGCTCTTCAAATATTTATGTCCATTACTAAAGAGTTTTGCAATCGACTGTCACTGTCTTGGGTGCTATTTGTGGGTCCTTTCCTGGTGTTAACATACTGACTAATCGATCTGCTTATAAAACATGCACAAAAATTGCCCCTTTTTGGAATGGACGCAGCCTGGAGACAAAGTTAGGCCTTTTATATCCTTCCTCATTTGGAGATCTCTACAAGTTTTAGCCTCAAACATCAGCTCTAACTTTTCAAACAGCTGCCAGTTTAAGGTTCAGCATCTTAAAGTTTTGTTGAGAAATCTGTCACTTTAAAAAGAAAAATTATATAGTCAGGAAAGCATGCAAAGATCTGGTTGCCAGTGTGAGCACACAGTCAAGGAATTAGACTTCAAACACAAATTTGCTCACAGTGACATTATTAGACACAGAGACCAAACCACACTACTGACGGCAATGCTTCAGCCACAGAGAGGACAAAGGGGTGGGAAGTGACACTGCAGGGGTTTCACACGCTTAACCACACTGCTAAAGACATCTTCAAGCTCGTTCTCATAGCACCACTCCATTCCACATAAAGCAATCCACTAGGAAGCAGCACAGGTTGTAAACACAAACAGTGTGATAATACTCTGGAATTGAACTGGATCAAGTCAAATAAATTTCCCTAAAACTCCATTGTATGACTATCCTGCTTGCACAGCATGCAGAACAGGGTGGCTGCATCTGTGCCTACAAGGGGCATGGGATGCATGACCCTCCCTGGGAAAAGTTCCCTAATGTATTGCCCTGAAGATGCTTCAGTTACAGCAGTGTAACCTGAATGGCCTCCTGAAATCATACTGATACAAGGCTGATGTAAACGATGGCAAATAAAGGCCTGAAAGGGAAAACCCATTCAGGTCACCAGATTTTGATCTTCATTTTGTTATTTCCAGAATATGGTAAAGTTCAGGCTTAGGTTTTAGTTCAGCATGTTTTAAACCCAGAAGGGTTCTGTTAGGGTAGAACAGAGAAGCATTTTCTTCATACTGAAACAGAAATAAGCGTTTTTATGGCATGATACAAACATGAACAGCAAGTAAACCATCCAACTTCCATACTCAGTTGTATGAATCGCTTCCCTTGACTCACACAAACAAACTGCCTTCACATCCAGATCACTAAGAGCTCTCTTTGGATATAGGTTAAAAGTTTGGACATATATTTTTTTAGTCAAAGACATTGCAATCCTCTAGAACTTAAATCCCAGCTTAAAATACCCATTCTGCTCTAGTTTGGCCTGCATTAGGAACAGTGTGGCCAGCAGGAGCAGGGAAGTCATTGTGCCCCTGTACTCTGCACTGGTTAGGCCACACCTTGAGTCCTGTGTCCAGTTCTGGGCCCCTCAGTTTAAGAAGGACATTGAGACACTTGAACATGTCCAGAGAAGGGCAACAAGGCTGGGGAGAGGCCTTGAGCACAGCCCTGTGAGGAGAGGCTGAGGGAGCTGGGGTTGCTTAGCCTGGAGAAGAGGAGGCTCAGGGGAGACCTTATTGCTGTCTACAACTACCTGAAAGGTGGTTGTAGCCAGGAAGGGGTTGGTCTCTTCTCTCTAGCAACCAGCACCAGAACAAGAGGACACAGTCTCAAGCTGTGCCAGAGGAAGTTTAGGCTGGAGGTGAGGAGAAAGTTCTTCCCAGAGAGAGTTGTTAGCCATTGGAATGTGCTGTCCAGGGAGGTGGTGGAGTCCCCATCCCTGGAGGTATTCAAGAGGGGACTGGATGTGGAACTTGGTGCCATGGTTTAGTCATGAGGTCTGTGGTGACAGGTTGGACTCGATGATCTTTTGAGGTCTCTTCCAACCTTGGTGATACTGTGAGACTCTGATTAGTGTCTTAAGCAACACTGATGGCTTGGGAAAGAACAGTGTGTTGTATAACTGCCATATGTATTGAAATACCCAAGAATAAGATGGAGACAAAAGGCATTTTAGAAGGAAAAACCTTGAGTTCATTCAGTAACAGACAACAATAGTTAATGTCATAATGAAGCAAGTGAAAGCATTTTAAATTACTTCCCCCCCCCCCCCCTTCATAGGTCCTCTGCTTTTGTAACTGAAGTACTGTGAGAAAAGCTTTGCTTTTAAAAGACCCCACACTTTAGAAACAGCTATTATCACATAATGTAACAATCACAGAATATTCCTGTCCTCTTTCTATCTCCCCATCTGAAAGAAGGTAAGATAAAAATCGACAGGATTTTCAAACCCAGCTTTCCTGTGCCCTGCTGCTGCAGCTACACAAACCCGTGGGGGCAGCCATTCCTCCAGATGACAGCTAATCCCTTTCTCCTCACTGCTGAAGCAAAAACAGCTTAGGAAGGGTTGGAGTTGGAGAGGCAGCATCAGTGTTAGAAGGAGATGTCCCCAAAATGCAGTGGTACTGAGGACCTGTGGACTTTGCCCTCGTTTTGGGCAGAGGCAATTCTGCTGGGTTGCCCTGTGGTCAGTTAAAATTGATGTTTTCCATGGACCTGTGGATTCTGGAGACAGCTGCACTCGAGGAATTTCATGGATCTCTGTCCAGTCTGTAGAAACAAAGCTTCTGAGCTTAGATTGTCTAAGAAATTGGACTGGATGGGGCCTTGAGAGGAGAGGCTGAGGGAGCTGGGGCTGTTTAGCCCGGAGAAGAAGAGGCTCAGGGGAGAGCTCATTGCTGTCTACAACTACCTGAAGGGAGGCTGTAGCCAGGTGGGGGTTGGTCTCTTCTCCCAGGCAACCAGCACCAGAACAAGAGGACACAGTCTCAAGCTGCACCAGGGAAGGTTTAGGTTGGATGTTAGGAAGAAGTTATTCATAGAAAGAGAGACTGGCCATTGGAATGTGCTGCCCAGGCAGGTGGTGGAGTCACCATCACTGGAAGAGTTTAAGAGGAGACTTGATGAGGCACTTGGTGCCATGGTTTAGTTGATCAGATGGTGTTGGGTGATAGGTTGGACTTGATGATCTCAAAGGTATTTTCCAACCTGGTTAATTCTATTCTATTCTATTTCAGTTCCAATGCTGTGTATGAGATTTTAACTGTACTATCAAAGAGTTAATCCAAATTCATAGCACTAAGATCTAAATGGCCTTTCTAGTCAAGGGTGAGTAAGCTGGAGTAGTGAAAAAAACAACAGAGTGGGTAATAAAAAGTAATGAAAAGAAAAGAAAGACCATTTGCTATTGCAGCTGATGGGAGAAAACAGATTCCTAAATGCAACTTTTCAAAGGAAAGTCTCCACTCTGCCTTTACTTTCTTTCTAAAATGTACAATTTGACCCCATATGGACATACATATACAGAGTGCTCCCATTCCTGTGCAAACACAAGCAAGGAGGGGGAAAAAAAAAATGTTAAGAGTGTACCAGCACAGGCTCTTGATGGCAAGTAGCAAGTCGTGGCAGAAAGAACTGTTTGGAGAAGGCTCATTGGCAGGGGGATTGCACTTGATGATCTTTGAGGTCTCTTCCAACCTTACTGATACTGTGATACTGTGAAGGTCCCTTCCAACCCCTAACATCCTATGATCCTAAGGTAAACTGGCTGAAAAGAAGAAGAATGTCTGGAAAAAACCCATATCCAAGCTCTGAAAGAGTCCTCAGAGTTACAATATATTAAAGCAAAGAGGAGGAAGAGCCAGCATGTGTATCTGTGCACACATCCATGTACCCACCAGTGATACAAGTATAACCACCCCAAGCTCCCTCCCACAACAGTTTTATTCTTTAATGTCAAAGTTGTCTTTAATTCAGTGAATCAAACATTTTGTTTTTTCTTTCACCTAAAATCACAACCAAAAATTGAACTGAAATACAGATTCTGTTGTCCTGTTCAGACAAAGAGTGGCTGTCGTGGCCCTATTCATCTACCGTGAAATTCCCAGTCAGGCTAGGATCTCTACTGCTCTAGACAGAAATGGAGCTTCAAAGGGCTTAACAACTATGCAGCATTAGCCCTCACACCATGATGAAGCATTTTGGATCTGTGTGACAGGACAGAAGGCAAGCCAGGTAGAGCTTTTTTCCCTAAAGAAGTTAAACAAAACCCATTTGCCTTAAAGAAGTTAAACAAGAAGTTAACATAATTGCCATTTCAATGTTTCTGTGAGGACACTTGCACACAAAATAGTGAGCTAGTTGGAGCCCAGAGCTGGGACAGACCAAGACACCTTGAGTCCTGTGTCCAGTTCTGGGCCCCTCAGTTTAGGAAAGATGTTGACTTGCTGGAAGGTGTCCAGAGAAGGGCAGCAAAGCTGGGGAGGGGTTTGGAGCACAGTCCTGTGAGGAGAGGCTGAGGGAGCTGGGGTTGCTTAGGCTGGAGAAGAGGAGGCTCAGGGGAGACCTCACTGCTGCCTACAACTACCTGAAGAGAGGTTGTAGCCAGGTGGGGGTTGGTCTCTTCTCCCAGACAACCTGTGTCAGAACAAGAGGACACAGTCTCAAGCTGCACCACGGGAGGTTTAGGCTGAATGTTAGGAAGAAGTTCTTCCCAGAAAGAGAGATTGGCCATTGGAATGTGCTGCCCAGGGAGGTGGTGGAGTCACCATCCCTGGAGGTGTTTAGGAAGAGACTGGATGAGGCACTTGGTGCCATGGTTTAGTTGATTAGATGGTGTTGGGTGATAGGTTGGACTTGATGATCTCAAAGGTCTTTTCCAACCTGGTTAATTCTATTCTATTTCTGTTCTAAGACATGATCAGTGCAAATGGCTAAAGCCTGCAAGAAAATCCTGTAAGCCTGGAAACAAACCAAATTCCCTTTCTACAGGATGTTACCATGGAACAGAATGTCTGCAAGGAACTTCTTGACTCAGAATCATGCGCATAGATGTACATTTTTTATTGTTCTTGATAAGTAAAAGCATGGTCTTAGCTTGATGATGAAAAAGCCCCTTAAGTTTCCACCCTGCACAAGAAATATCTCAGAAATATAATCACTAGCTCTCAGAATCACTAACATCTCAGAAACTTCTGGTCAAAAAGGACTAGAAGTGTATAAGTTCAGCAGTGGAATTTCCTGTATATTGTGGGTTTGTTTACAAGGCAAATAAATTCTTCTGTTATTGCAAGGAAGAAAGAGCTTAATCAAAAGCAGGTGAAAACAACATTGTTTAGAATCAATAATATGCTATTAAGAACTTGTAAAGTTCTAGTTTCTTGCTAAAATGAGATATTGACCATATTGAACAGCTACAGAATTTATTAGTATAGCTGAGAGAATATTACATTTGTGAAGCTGGAAGATACTACAGGACAACATGTAGCACTGCAAATAGCATAAATGGCATTTCAGAAGTGCTGTATTATCAAGGGAGGTTCTCCCCCCGCCCCTGCTCTGCCCTAGTGAGACTTCACCTGGAATATTGCACCCAGTTTTGGGCTCCCCAGTTCAGGAGGGACAGGGATCTACTTGAGAGAATCCAGTGGAGGGTTGTTAGGATGATTAAGGGACTGGAGCACTGCCTAAGAGCCCTGGGGCTTTTTAATCTGGAGAAGACTGAGAGGGGATCTAATAAATATATATAAATATCAGAGGGCTCCTCAGGGACAGCCTCTTCTCACTTGTGCCCTGTGACAGGACAAGAGCCAATGGGGTGTAAACCACAGCACAGGAAGTTCCACCTCAACATAAGGAAGAATCTCTTTACTATAAGGGTCACAGAGCACTGGAACAGGCTGCCCAGAGGGGTGGTGGAGTCTCCTTCTCTGGAAACTTTCAAGACCTCTCTGTATGTGTTCCTGTGCAACCTGCACTAGATTCTATGGTCCTGCTCTGGCAAGGCGGGGTTGCACTTGAAGATGTCCAGAGGTCCCTTCGCACCCCTAACATCCTCTGATCCTGTGAAATGTCTGAGTAATTATTGACAAAAACAAGCTATGGGCTTGGTGGGGGGAGGGGGAAGAAATACCAGTAGTCTTCAGCTTGGAATAAAATCTACTTGGGTTTAAAAAGCTTTGGAGCTTTTCAAATTTCTCCACGATAGATGAGAATATTGGGAAAGACAGGAACCATGCATGCACAGACACCACTCCTCTGCTGCTGTTACCTGGCTTTTGAATTGCTCTCTGAGTGCTCCAGAAATATCAGCACTGTTTCAGACTGAACAGTTTGCAACGTTTTGGCCAGCAGAAAACAAGACACCCACCCTCCCCTCCCTCCTTTTTCTTCCTATGATTCATCATTGCAAAGACATTCTTCAGAAATGCTTTCCTATCCTTCTGCACATGGAAAGAGGTAAGAGTCAGCAAAATCTTAACAATCAGCTAATAAGAATGAAGCCAGAAGAATTTATTGGGTGAAAGTTGCCTGAAAATACACTGGATGAGAATGTTGGAAAGACAGTTCCCGTAGCACCCAAAGATCAGACTGAAATAAGCAGAGCCTGACATCCAGGGCGAGAGGAGAAGATTGATTCTAATAGGTGCCTTATGATTAGTCACCAAAACATATTATCTTTTTTAATCAAATCAATTAGAAGAGGTTGCAGAGAGCAGGATGTGGAAACATTATTAAAAATATCTGCAAATGTTAGCAGTGCCTCAGAGACAGGCTTAAGAAAAGGTAAAGAACCATCCACCCACCCACAGGGGCTTCTGAAATGATTATTTATTAGAAGTGCTTAACGCGGCTGTGATAGCAATCTCTAGCCAAAATTCTGCTCAGGTAGGGTAACAAAATCCTCCCAAATACTAACTTGAAATGCTGCCTCTCGAGAGAGGACACAAAATATCTGTCTTGGGGGTTCACCATATGAAAACACAAAAGAAAAAAAGAACCATATTTTTCAATAGATCTGTTGTTTCTTGCAGCATATACTCCTAAACAGCAAATAAATACTTAGCACAGGGAGGACTTCTTTATTCGGATAGGATAGGATAGGATAGGATAGGATAGGATAGGATAGGATAGGATAGGATAGGATAGGATAGGATAGGATAGGATAGGATAGGAGCAGGATAGGAGTAGGATAGGATAAGCCAGGAAAGAAGAGACCTTCAAGATCATCGCATCCAACCTATCATCCAACACCACCTAATCAACTAAATCATAGCACCAAGCACTTCATCCAGTCTCTTCCTAAACACCTCCAGTCATGGCAACTCCACCACCTCCCTGGGCAGCACATTCCAAAGGCCAATCTGTCTTTCTGTGAAAAACTTCTTCCTAACATCCAGCCTAAACCTCCCCAGGTGTAGCTTGACACTGTGTCCTCTTGTTCTGGTGCTGGCTGCCCATGAGAAGAGACCAACCCCCACCTGGCTACAACCTCCCTTCAGGTAGTTGTAGGCAGCAGTAAGGTTTCCCCTGAGCCTCCTCCAGGCTGAGCAACCCCAGCTCCCTCAGCCTCTCCTCACAGGGCTGTGCTCCAAACCCCTCCCCAGCTTTGTTGTCCTTCTCTGGACACCTTCCAGTAACTCAACATCTTTCCTAAACCTAGAGGCCCAAAACCGGACACAGGACTCAAGGTGTGGTCTAACAGCGCAATTTGAAGGTTTTGATCAAAGCCAGATGCACAGTTTGGAAGGAATGCTTAGATTCTCTATATAGTCTTTCTCAAACCTTCTAACTTCTTAACTTCCTTTTCTCTCACTGTCCTCCTTACTCCCAGCCAAAGAATCTTTAAAGGATCATACAACCTTCCACCACAGCAGCTGAGGGAACTGGGGTTGTTTAGTTTGGAGTAAAGGAGATTCAGGGGAGACCTTCTCACTCTCTACAACTACCTAAAAGGAGGTTGTAGTGAGGTGGGTGTTGGTCATTTCTCCCTAGTATCAAAAGTCAGGTGGGGGTTGGTCTCTCCTCTCTAATAATAAGGACAAGAAGTGGCCTGAATTTGTAACAGGGGAGGTTTACGTTGGCTATTAGATGAAACTTCTTCACTGAAAGGGTTCTCTGAAACAGGCTCCCCAGAGAGGTGGTTGAATCCCCATTCCTGCAGGTATTTTGAAGAGGCAGAGATGTGATGTCTAGTGACATGGTTTAGTACCAGCCTTGGTAGAGTGAGGTAATGGTTGGACTTAAGACTTGACCTTAAAGGTCTTTTCCAACCAAAATGATTCTACGAAGCTATTATATTTAGTATAAACCCTTTCAGGAATACATCAAAACACATGCCAAAACAGTATGTCTAGAAATGGATATAAATATGCATCAGATACCCAGACAACATCCCCATGCCATCAAAACTATCATTCTATCACTAAATATTTTGTACACAAGGGTCAGTGGGACCTAAGGGAGTTGTAGGTGCTGCCTGCTAGAGACCCTACTTGCTCTGAGAGGATGGGAGGGAAGAGGAAACAGAGCAGCATGAAAGAATTAGGCAGCACCACGGCCTGGTTATGTACAGGTAATGCTGATGCTGCAGCAGTATCTGCATACAAGAATTCCAGAAGAGTTTGGTACTATGTAGGGTGAAGAAAACCACACAGCAAAGAACCCCACCGTGGCAGGGATGCATTTTCCAGCACAAGCTACTCTATGACAATCGTACTTACCATAACCGCGTTGGAGCTCTGTAAATCTGCTTTAGCACAATGTTGACACAGGAGCCTTTAATTAATCCAAGTTAACACTGAAATTTACAGTAGGTGTAGAGTGTAAACAGGGTTAATTCTTAATGAGTGCTGAAGATTACACTTTGTGTTCTAGGAAGTCTGCCATGTGATTTAACATTGACGCTGTTCAGCCTGACTTAACCTTTGAAGAGTCCATGACCATGTAACGTTCTCCTAAAGGAGAGACTCTTGGATGGTCACTAAAGACTAGAGCAGTGTCAGTTGAAATGTCACTGCTCCCCAAGTGTTTGACCCTGTTCCTCTGCAGAAGGTTAATACTTGACTAGTAAATTCAGAAAACTAGATCATCTGCTTCAGTGCAGAGGGAGTTGGATAATGTAACCCAGTACAGAAAGCTGTTTAAGCTGGAGGCATGGGAGACAAGAGTTAAGGACACAAACAGCAGAGCAGGAACACTATCAAGACTGAAGAAAAATGCATCTGTGGAATGCTTCTGCTTAAAGGATCTGCTGAAATTAAAATGATCTTATTCTAAGTTTTAAGGGCAATGCACTGCCATGAATGGCCCACTTTGTATCTTGGTTTCATTGAGACGCTGTGTTCAGGTAGGTTAAGATTTGAAGGCATTAAAGCAAGAAACCTAATACACATAAATAAATAAATGTTTTTAAAAGTATTAGATTATGGTCTATAATTTGACTGTAAGCAGTGGCCAGGGATTGTGGAATTTTATAGACTTTACTACCAATAAATTAATAGATAGATATATGGATAGATAGATAGATGGATAGATATATGAGTAGATAGATAGATAGATAGATAGATAGATAGATAGATGCAAAACCTGAACTCACACTCTAAAAATGATTATCAGACTTGGTAAGTAGAGACAAGACTTTAAAATGTTAGTAACTACCAGCTGTCACAATAACTGTATGTAAGCTCCTATGAACAATTGCTTCTTAGGACCAAAGCACCTGATCCATACAGGTGAGCAGACAGCTCTAAGAGTTGAGTGAAGTTCAGCATACTGCACCCCTAGGCAGCACAGAGCTCAGGAGCAGGCTTGGTTAGTAACAACAGTAGCACACAGGGGTTATTCTACCTCTAAACAGTCAGCTGAAGACAGCAGTTCAGGGCAGGGACTAGGACAAGGATCATGCTAAACTTCATTTGCTTCCACATCCAGTGAGAAATATCACAAACACCTTGTGAAATATTCATTGCCACCCACCTTCTGTGGTGACTGGGAGAGAAATCTCCATGCAGGCTGCAGACTGTGCTTTTCTGAAGGGGGGCCTCCCAGGCCCTCGGCGGTTTGCTTTTGAGACATCCGCGCTGGAAAGTCGTTTTCCTGAGCTGCAGCTCTGGGATGTTGGACTTGTACAGTGACCATTCACATGATCTGGAAAGTGAATGCAACAAGTGCTAGGTAAAGTGCCAGCTCCCAAAATTCAGAATGGAGGAGAGGAGGAGAGATGTATGTTCTGATATTGAAGAATGGGTTAAATCAACTTTTCTAACTCCTTATTTGTTTTACCAGCCCAGCACGCAGTTGTAAGAACAACTCACCAGATCTTTAAGGTATGCTTTGAAATAAAACACAAGGGAAGTAGACCTGGCATGTGTGATTACTGCTGCAGATCCCACAGCATTTGGCTGCCCTATGTCCAAAGACAAATTCTCAAGACACTGCTGGTAACACTCTCATCCCTGATGTTGTGTCTCCTAACAGATACCCAATAAATCGGAACACTATCTTTCCTTTTTGCTCTCACAAAAACTCATTACAGGACAGAATTTAGAGCTAGACATCTTCCCTACCTGACTCAAAGCGGCACAAGATAGGCACCTAACTGCCAAGAACACCAAAACCATCATGGCCTGTATCAGGAATAGTGTGGCCAGCAGAGGAGGGAAGTGATTATGACCCTGTACTCGGTACTGGTGAGGCCACACATTGAGTATGGGGTTCAGTTTTAGGGACCTTACTACAAGCAAGACATTGAGGTGCTGGAGTGGATCCAGAGGAGGGCAATGAAGCTGGTGAAGGGTCTGGAGAGCAGACCTTGTGAAAGGGAACTGAGGGTTGTTTAGTCTGGACAAGAGAAGGCTTAGGGGAGGCCCTGCCACTCTCTACTACCAACTGAAAGGAGGTTGCAGTGAGATGGGAGTCAGTCTCTTCTCTCTAGTATCAAGTGACAGGACAAGAGGAAATGGCCTCCAGTTGTATCAGGGAAGATTTAGATTGGATGTCAGGAAAAATTTCCTTACTGAAAGAGTGGTCAGGCATTGGAACAGGCTGCCCAGAGAGGTGGTGGAATCACCATCCCTGAAGGTGCTCAAGAAACGTGTGGACACGACATTTTGGGACTTGTTTAATGGTCATGGTAGTGTTAGGTTGATGGTTGGACTCAATGTCCTCAGAGGTCTTTTCCAAACGAAACAGTTCTATGATTCCATTTGGGATAATTGTAAAACTAACCATAATGCTAGGTATTTTATTATTTATATACCACATAGACTTATTTTAGTCCTAAGGAAACTGATTGCTGAACAACCAATTCATCTGCTACAGATCTAAGGACATGAGACTAAGTCCTTGGATGCCTGCTAGAGGCCATGGCCAGGGACCACAGCACATGCTGCTGTCTGATCAGGTGAGGAACAAAACATGGCTGCCTACATTTGTCTGTTTTTCCATCACTGGAAACACAACAACCCCTTGATGAATGCTTAGATCAGAGTAGATTGGACTGGACTATAAAACATTCACGTGATTTTTATTCTTCCCCTCTCATGTCAGGTATGGGGAATGTTGAGAGGAAATGGCCCCAAGTTACAACAGGAGAGGTTTTAGATTGGATATTAGGAAAAAATTCTTTACTGAAAGAGGGGCCAGGCATTGGAACAGGCTGCCCAAGGAGGTGATGGAGTCACCATCCCTGGAGGTGTTCAAAAAGCATGTAGACATGGCACTTTGGGAAGTGGTTTAGTGGGCATGGTTGTGTTGGGTTGGCCGTTGGACTTGATGATCGTAGAAGTCTTTTCCAACCTTAATGATTCTGTGCTTCTAGTCTATGATAATTACTGAACACAATTTCCCCCTCAATGTATGGAAGAACACACACCCAGGTAGAACTGAATTAGTTTTGGTCAGCAGGTAACTCATACTTGCTAATTTAGGTAAACAGGAGCTAACAAGAACAACAAAAGTTCAGAGTCATGCGAGCACACTATTTCTATTCTAAACTACGGAAGCTCAATACTGTAGGCAAGGAGAAGCTTGGAGTTTCTACCTTAATTGTAAATGTCAGGTTATTTATACCTGAGAATTAGATCAGCCTTGAAAATTCTGTATGGAACTATCACATTGGGTTAACTCTCTTCCTTGGATACAATACAAATCAAAAAGATGATTGATAATATACTAAGATAAATTTACTTCTTGAATACCATGCCAAGAGAGCTCTGGTGCACATGATGGGAAGCTATTTCTATATTCAAATGATAAAACAGATGCTATATTAAATACAGCACATAGATACTATAACTGAATGCAGCATATAGGATGCTATTATAGGTAGTCTTCCACTGTGTAAGTCATGTCCTTTCCACGTGAAAGCAGTTCAGTCCTAATGAACAAAATAGGAAAGAATTGTTCAGAATTGTAGTTTAGAAAGCAGTTTGGTGCCTGCACTTCAAAGAGAGATGGCTCTGTAGGAGACACAACTTTCCCAGTTCTTATCATGTTTCTTAATACAGGGCTATTAACTGAGCTAACAGCAGACATAAAGCTGATGTGGATGATTCATTCAACTCGGAGTTATGGAATTTTCCAAAACATGCTGCAACTATTCATATATTTCAGTAGAGAGTCCTTTGAGATCAGGGGCTTTGTTCAAGGGCACAGGCTGACTGCTCAGCCTCAGCAAAAGACACATCCTCATCCAGCTGCTTCCTTTCTTCAAAATTCAGTTTGTGTGAAGGAGTTTCAGCATGATATCTAATTATCTCCAGGGGGATCCTAGGAAGTGGTGAGGAACATAACAGAGTGAAAAAGAATCATATTCTATAGAAACAGCAACAACATTTGAGAGTCCCTTTGTCTGAGCATTGCATAGAATGGGCACAATTCATCTGCACTCCTACTCACTATGCCAAATTTTAAGAGAGATGCTGCTGTGTTTCTCTTGGCACGCTTGCTTGCGCCAGTTAACTCCAATGTTCCAAGAGAAATATAACCAGTCAGTAGGATCTGGGCACCTAAATCACTTTAGTTCTTTTGACAAGGCCTTTCCAAATAAACAAAGGCAGTTCTAGTGCAGAGAAGAAGAAAAAAAAAGGATAAGGAAACAACAAAAAAATCAAGCCTGATCCTGGAAGCTGCAGGCATATCCTTCCAAGTACTAAATGTGGTGAAATATTAGTGAGTGCTACTGCATTGAGTCTTTTCCCATCTGTGGATAATGAGCTAAATAGCTGCAGCTCAATTTGTAGCTATTCTGTTCACTAATTTAAAGATGTATGGCTGGGGCAAGCCGTGGGAAGTAATCACAGCAGATTACTCCGTGCTACAATGTAGTAGTCCATTTTATACCGATTTAACTTCACCCATTTAACAAAGCAGCTAGTAAAACATTGTATCTAAGATGTATGAAGATATGCAGACAAGAATGTCATGAGACAAAAGTCTCCAGTGTTGCCCGTGTGCAGGTCCTGGTTGTCTGCCAGTGTCTGGACTCACGGCATTACCCACACCAGTTACAAATGTGGCTTCCAAAAAGTTGCAGCATGCAGTGCAGAGTGCACCCCAGAAACTGCTTAGGAAAGAAAACTGCTGAAGCAAAGTCAGTGTCGCACAAAACACCAGTGACATGATGGCATCCCGGCCTGTATCAGGAATAGTGTGGGCAGCAGGAGCAGGGAAGTCATTCTGCCCTGTGCTCAGCACTGGTTAGGCCACACCTTGAGTCCTGTGTCCAGTTCTGGGCCCCTCAGTTTAGGAAAGATGTTGAGCTGCTGACAAGGGCAACAAAGGGCTGGGGAGGGGTTTGGAGCACAGCCCTATGAGGAGAGGCTGAGGGAGTTGGGGTTGCTTAACCTGGAGAAGAGAGGCTCAGGGGAGACCTTATTGCTCTCTACAACTACCTGAAGGGAGGTTGTAGCCAGGAGGGGGTTGGTCTCTTCTCCCAGGCAACCTGTGTCAGAACAAGAGGACACAGTCTCAAGCTGCACCAGGGGAGGTTTAGGCTGGATGTTAGGAAGAAGTTATTCATAGAAAGAGAGATTGGCCATTGGAATGTGCTGCCCAGGGAGGTGGTGGAGTCACCATCACTGGACGTGTTTAAGAAGAGATTGGATGAGGCACTTGGTGCCATGGTTTAGTTGATCAGATGGTGTTGGGTAATAGGTTGGACTTGATGATCTCAAAGGTCTTTTCCAACCTGGCTAATTCTGTGTTCTGAAGCAGTATTAGTTACTGTGAGCTTGATGAAACTATTGAGGGATGGCTTATGAGAGAGATGCAATGTGCAACATGGTAGCAGCTGGACATCCTCAAATTAAGTTTTTGAAGGAGTATTACACAGACAGGGAGAGTATCATATATACACATACTGATTTTAGTTTGCACACAGTAACATGTATATATTACACAACCTGCCTTGTCATGATGACCTCTTTTAAACTACTTGGTGACCTCTGCAAAAAGCAAAGGGAACCAACAATTTGCCAGCAAAGATCTGAATCCTTGTTCAAACCAAATGCATGAAAAGATGTTGTCAAGGAAGGAGAAGCATGCAGTTGCTGTTACTGCCTATCAAGTTGTGTTACACTAGACATAACAAATCAAAAACATAAGAACCACCTTTTCTTTTCCCAGTTCTAACAAAGGGGAAAATTCACACAAAAACTATCTCAAAACCAGCCCTTACTAATGGTCTGAGAACAAAGGAATCTAAACACAACTAGAAGCGTTATAAGAGCACTGGAAGTTGTAAGGAAGTAATCAATACAAGAGCAGGCAAGAGGACCAGAGGAAGATGTTTTAATGGGGAGCAGAAAGAACCTGAGAAATGAGTCCCAAAGAATGTCCTCAACAACTGTTGAGGAATATGATCTCTGCCATTAAAGAGAGGAAAACTCCATCTATTTCTACTGTGTGTGTATTATCTATAAATTAGATGTGGGGTAATAATTATGGATGTGACTAATCTTTTTGTCTTTACACAGCAGAGCGATGCACATCTAAATCAAGAAAAGAGATCCCCAAACTGTGCCAGTGGCCCAAAGAACAGTCTCAGGTTGGCACATAAAACCCTCCACATTTGTGTCAAAGTAATGACAACACAGCCTGACACCTTCAACTTTTAACAAATTATTCTTAGAAGAAAATCCCTTAAAAAGTCAGGATCACAGTTTTCTCTTGGTGCAGCTCTGTCAACCAGGCAGGAGAGGAGGTGTGAGCCCTAGCAGAAGAGGTTAGTGCAAACATACTGCCAGCAAAAGGCTGTATTTGACATCAGGAGGAAGTTCTTCACCGTGAGAGTGGTGAAGCCCTGGAATGGGTTGTCCAGGGAGGTGGTTGAGGCCCCGTCCCTGGAGGTGTTTAAGAGCAGGCTGGATGTGGCTCTGGCCAGCCTGATCTAGCGTGGGGTGTCCCTGCCCATTGCAGGGGGGTTGGAACTAGCTGATCCTTGTGGTCCCTTCCAACCCTGACTGATACTCTGATACTATGATATCTTCATCAGTTTGAAGAGGAAGGATGAACTGCCCTATTGACATACTACTAGGACATTTAGGTCCACACTAAGAGTATAAGGTGCTGATAACCCAGTGGGTTTTTTGGTGGGGGGTTTGTGTGTGTGTGTGGTTGTGGGTTTTTTTTGGCAGCAGGGTGAACACATTTATTTGTATATAAAATACTGTGAAGTTGGGTGAAAATGCTAAGCATGTTGTCGCTGGCAGAACCCCTTTAAAAAACTGCCTGCAATTATGAACAACGAAACTGAAACACCAAATAAACACTCTCCAAATGAAGAACAGTAGGAATACATGCCATAAAGCCACCTCTGGAAACCCAAACATCTGAAAACCCAAACCTGGCAGTGCAAATCTGAAAATAAATCTAACTTTGTTACCTGAGAACAGTGTGTGTGGGGGGGAATTGGGGACTCCTTGGATCTAACTCTGCCCCTCAGAATCCTTTGCTGAATTTCTAGCGACCATTTAACACCACGCTAGTATCTCAAACAGCGCCTGGCACTCAGCGTGCCTCAACAGAATAAAGTAGCATGAATTGTTGCCATGCTTTGAGCATTGACCAGGAAAACACAGACAGAAAACTTGATTCAATTCTGAAACAGCAGCATGGCACATGGGACATCAGAGAGCTGCACTGAAACACGCAAGTAGTGTGGATGAACCACAAGACCACCCCGGATATTAAGAACTAGTCCTGAACACTTCTTGTGAGCAGCTGTAGACCTGCATTTTCAAGGTGGAAAAAAAAAATGATATCTGAGTTTAATTCTGTTTCCAGGCACAGAAAATTCTCCAAAAAGCTTGGACTGGAAACATTTTTTCATCCTGAACATGACAAAAACAAAGCATGACATATACGAGCTGGAGACCTTCTAAACAGAACTCCACATTTCCATCTGAAATGAACAAACAGAAAGCAAGATAATGACAAGGAGAGTGTTTGCAGTCTGTTATAATCAGATTCTTCCAGAGAGTCTTCCCCTGATTATTCAACAAATTGTTTTTAACTAGTGGTAAGAAAGTCTGAAATAATTAGGCTAGCACAATTCCATCGATGTATAGAAACCTTGCAAACACTCCACAGAAAGTGGCACAGACATGGTCAAATCAGGCATTTGAAATACAAGTAAGCTTGCACATAATTTTTATGCAACAAACAATCCTAAGAAGGCTTTTCAAACCTGTTAACATGATGCACTGCAGATTTTTTTGACAGATATCATACCAGGTTATTGCAATAGATAAGCTAGTATAAATCATTCATTCCTGGTCGAACGCTACAAAACCAGATTTCACAGCTGACAGCTTCTGATTTAGAGGAGTTATTTACCCTTCTTTTGCAATCACTTTGTTGTCAAAATAATTATACATGCCAAATTGTTACTTTCTCAATGTTCTTCTGCTTGTACAAACAGGTTAGTTATTAGACTTCTGATGCTGCTTTAAATCCAAACACAACGATCAGACCACCTGTCTCACGCTCCAGTCTTTGCTTAAAGACAAGGGTCTGTGTGACAGCTCAATCTCAATCCAAGTTACTTACTACTGAGGACCTCTAGGTCTAGACAGGTCTTGTAAATCTATGTAGAGCCCCAGAATTTGCCAGCAGGAGAGCATGAGAACCTGATAAATGTACAGACACCACAGAATGGAAGAGCACATGTGATGTGATGTGTACATGTGCTTGCTTTGCTTGAAAGGAGTGGAAAATAACTTACCTTTGAGAGTCCTCAAGCAAGGAACTCTTCTTTCAGTTAAGATAGAGAACTTAAAACCAGTGCATATCTGTTAAGCTGGTGAGCCTAGCAGCTCCCTATCATCTTGTTATCAACTCTTGAATGTGTGGTAAGTTTCACTGCTTGTTTTGCTGTTTCAGCTAACAAATTTCACTGCCTTCCCATTGTGGCTACACTTAACCATATCAATTATAAACACTTCAGTTAGGTTATCATATTGACCATTTTAAGCACTTACCTTCCCTTTTGAACTACTTGCTTGTTAAATTTTGCATATGGATCAGTTAGGGCTTTTGTGTTTAGGGTTATTTTTTTGGTTTATATCAAATCTGGAAGAATTAGAAGTCCCTTTTCTGCATTTGAAATATAATCACACAGCACATGTCTGTTCTGCTCTAACAGCTGGCAGAGTTAACCTGCTGGCCACCTTTTGTTGCCTTTTTTTCGCCCCCTATTACAGGCATTTGGACTGGCAGAGTGCTAATACATCCATTAATACAAAGTCTCTTTAAAAAACCTTGGACCATAAACCTTCTCTCATTTAATTAAGGATGAACTGGTGCAGTCATGCACCTGACCTTCAGCAGATGAAAGAAACTCTTGCCTAGTAGGGCCCTGGCTGTAGAATATTAAAATCCAAGCCTGAAAATGTGAAAAGGCAGAGAGGCCAAATGTTTAAAGTAATTTTTGTAACAGTGAAAGCCTTTAGTCCAACCACAATGTTTTTCATCTTAATAGTGGTAAAACTTGCCACAAAAAAAAAATTGCAAACCACATCCTCCCCTGAAACAGGGAATGCACAGCCAGCAGCCCAAGGGATGCAATCCTTCCCTGCTCTGTGGTATTTGTCAGACTGCATGTCAAGCCCTATGCCCAGTTTTGAGCTCCCCATTACAGGTAATACATTGACATAAAGGCATGAGCTCTGCAGGGGCCCCTCCAACTGGTGAGGGAGTTAGAGTAACAGAGTTACTAAGGTTGGAAAAGACCTCTAAGATCATCAGGTCTAACTGTCAACCCGACACCACCACAACCACTAAACCATGTCCCCAGGTGCCATGTACATATGTTTTTTGAACACCCCCAGGGATGGTGAATAGAATCATAGAATCAACTAGTTGGCACAGAGAATTGCTGTGGTGTTTTGTGGTGGGGTGGTGGTTGCTGTTGTTGTGGGGTTTTTTTGGTTGTGGTTGCTTTGGGTCTTTTTTTCATCTTAAGAAGAGAAGTTTGAGGGGAGACCTTATTGACATATGAAAGTACTTGATTTGAGTTTATGGGGAAGACAGAGCCAGACACTTCTCAGAGGTGAGGCAAAGGGCACATCTTGGAAGATTGGAAATTCTGGTTAAATATTAGGCAAAAATTTTTTGCTCTGCTGCTGATCAAATACTGGAAGAGAGGTTGGGGCCTCTGTCCTTGGAGGCATTCTTGATTCAGTGGGGCACTGTCCTGACCTAGCTGTCCTAACTAGACATGTTTTGAACAGGGTGATGCCCAGGCAACTTCCAGAGGTTCCTTCCAACCTTGATCATGCTATGATTCTAACTACAAGCAGAGTTCAGACGATTCCTCCATTCATGTGGTAATTTCAGACTGAGAAGTGAACAGAAATTACCCTCGTGAAAGAAGACACACACTGGACAGCATATAAAATCCTTTGCATGTAAAAAATACTGCAAAGGATCATTTTCAATGCATACTGTTTGGTAATTAGAGAAAAGCACTGTGACAGCTGGGTATCTGAATTGCCTTTGCTAAAAATGTCAGAGCAAGGAGAAAAGCAACTCGTCAGAAATTTAGCAGTGATATATGTTCTTTAGCATTGGAAACAATTACAGATCCCAAAACACGAGTACAGAATGCCCTGCCAGTTTGTCCAGTGCAGCAGTAAGCAAAAATGGATAAAAAGCTTCATAATCCTGCCAGTACCTCATGTCTATTGTTAAATACTTGGAAAGGGTAAAGCAAGAATTGCTGTAACCCCAGCACTCATACTTACTATAAAAATGAGGCATTCTTTATGACATCCAGGTACCATTTTGTAGGTGTAGACACTTCCCTTGCAAACAAATACAAAGGCCTCAGATGGTGGGTGTTTTCATATCAGTATGTTACAATATGCATAAATCTTTTAGGAAACAGATCCCATGAACCTTGTACAAAATGGACATAAAAAGAATACCAACTTCTGACCAAAGCTTCTTTGTCTGACCCCTACATTTGTGTAGTGGTTTGAGCCTTAACTGGGACTTAAGAGCTCAGGTGGGGGCAAGGCTGAGAATCTCTCCCGTGCTCCCCTCTCCTCCCCCCCAACAGAGAGGAAAAAAAGAAAGGGAAGGAGCAAATCCACCAAGCAATAATTTGGAGTTGGCTTGGAAGTAGAGAGGTAAAGAGTTTTCTTTACACTATAACAATAGCAGGTAAGGTTCACAAGGGCAAAGCACAAGGATGGGTGGAAGGGGGGAAAAAAACCCCACAAGAATACAAAACCAGTCTCTCTCTGAAGAGGTATGGAGGCAGCAGGGAGAAAGATCAGGCCCAAGCACGTGGCAGAGGAGCAGGAAGGCAGCTGCAGCAGCTCTCTTCCAGGAAAGGCAGGAACCAAAAAGAGCTAATGGCTGTAGTGTCCTCCCTTTTATACCCTAGCTAGGCAGG
Organism: Dryobates pubescens; assembly: GCF_014839835.1. Classification (NCBI taxonomy): domain Eukaryota; kingdom Metazoa; phylum Chordata; class Aves; order Piciformes; family Picidae; genus Dryobates; species Dryobates pubescens. The sequence goes on along the minus strand of NC_071619.1, from coordinate 40,264,110 downwards.
GAGGGGGGAGTGGAACAGACTCAGTTTCCCTGCAGGGAGGGCAAACCACTTGCAAGCCCTCACCCCTGTTGTCAGGATGGGCATTAACCCACCACAATTTGTGTTTTGTAAAGCCAACTTTTAGAATTACAGTTTCTGGGTCTCTGCATCAGAACACATTTCTCAAATCCTTGGAAAAAAAAAAGAAGAGATTTACTTGGTACTTTGTCTAGTTCTTCCCTGCTGTATAGAATGGGTGACATTATCTTTGATCTCGTAAAGAATTCATCCACTGCTTATAAATACCTGCAGAAAGCGTAGGAAATTATATTTATCACAGCTCAGCAAGAGGAAACAAAAGATGTCTGCCACTATTTTCATTTTCTTTTGCTATTTGGCTAATAAACTCTAGGTGATAGCACAAATTCTTACAGTGAGACCATCTGTTCATAGGAATGAAACAAAAATCAGCAGCTACTGAGTATCTCCGTCTTTAGTTAGGACTTCTGTCTAGCTCCCTGTGATCACCTGGCAACTTGGAAAGCTTCTAATGAGATGAACAGAAATACCTCCCAGCAGAAAAATGCAAGCTGATCCTTAAAGTGGATGGTGAAGCAAAGTTAGAAAACTCCTCTAGAAAAGCAGTTGTATTAAAAGAAATTTAAACAAAACCCTTGGTTGTGGAGTCTCCTTCTCTGGAGACTTTCAAGACCTGCCTGGACATGCTCCTGGAGCAACCTCTTCTAGGCAAACCTACATTAGCGGGGAGGCTGGCCTAGATGATCTCTGGAGAATAGAATAGAATGGAATAGAATGGAATAGAATGGAATAGAATGGAATAGAATGGAATAGAATGGAATAGGACCAGACCAGACCAGGTTGGAAGAGACCTTCAAGATCATCGTGTCCAACCTATCATCCAACACCACCCAACCAACTAAACCATGTCCCTTCCAAACCCTACCATTCTGTTGTTCTGTACCTGTCTGGATAGATCCCAGAGTCTCCACTTGATTGAATGAGGATTATCCCCATGCTTCATTTCACTGCATGGAAATGAAGATATCTTCTTGGAAAACTTTGGGAGACAATGTTGGGTTCAGAAAGAACCCAGAGATGCTTCAGAAGGATAAATAAACTGTACAGGATATGCAACACCGGTGTCACATCTTTCTTCTGGCCAAGTCAAATAAACCTTAGGTTACTATGAGCTGCAGAAGCTAAAGAAGTTTGACTGTGTCCCCCACATATGGGGTGTTCTCACATTTCTGTGTGGAGCTATGGCATCCACAGGTGCCAAGTTCCTCAGCAAGGACAGCTAGTAATCACTACAGCAAAATAAAAAGATGCTGAGGTCGACTTTATCATCATACGAGGGTTAGAATGGAGTCCCAAAGTACCTTTAAATCATGACAATCCTGACAAGGTTTAACTAGAATGCCCTGAGTGATCAGATCACACATTATTCCCTTAAATGCTAGCAAACTACTCCCCAAGCAATTCTCAGTGCTGGCAGCACCTCCACCTGAAATAGATTTAACTTCTACTTAACCTCCACTATTACAATTTAAAGCAAAGTGAAAGCAAGGACATTACAGGAGCCAGATCCTAAGAAGGGAGCAGAACTGTGAACTGCCAAATGCTAATGTATTTCCCAATTAGCTGCAGTAAGTGCCAAGAGCCAGCGATGTATCAGTGCTCTGTAAAAAGCTAGGAGCCAAAGCCAGCAGATGCACAGCACCTGATCATTTGAAAATGGTGGCCTGAACATCTTTACAAGGAGTGTGGGCCAGAGAGTATTGTCATCCCATGAATATTCAGCTAATGGGTACAAAAATCAGGCAACGGCCAAACGGTAGATGAAGAATCTCCAAGAGCTCTGCCAGTGTGGCCAGGACATTTTGAAGCAGAAGTAAATGAAATGCAGACATTATTAATCACCTTTTCCAGGAACTCTCATTTAAATTTAGCTCCTTACATTAAAAGGGGCTTTTTTCCAGGCTGCTGTAAACTAGGCAATCTATAATTCAGTACAGTTTTAACGACTAGCCCAATTAACAGGAGTCTTCTGCCCTTCTAAGACAGTCATGAAGGAGATCTGAAACAAGGGGGTTTGTTATGGCTTTGGATCAGCTGTGGTTGGTTAGCCACGTGTGTCTACCAACTTACACATGCTACTTCCACAGGCTTTATCCTTAGCAATCCACCAAGCTTCTTGGTAATATGAGTACAGAGTACCCAATAGCTGTGGCACCAACAATGAACATAACCCTTAAGTGACAATTTGATCACATCTTCTGGGGTTTATGAAGCTTTGGGAAAAAATCAATGGTGTTCCACTCATTTTTGACCTTCTTAGACTTATTTTTTTCATTTATACTTGTTCTACATTACTAAAATGCAATCAGTTCAGGTAAATAGAGGAATGGTAGAAGTACATCTGTTGTGTGAACAAAATCACAGGATGATTCATTCCATCAACCTTCAAACTTCCCTACATATGTCACCCATTTACAATGGGTCATTGTGCTTCCTATGGTCTTAAGATGAACCCAGTTAACTTTTCTAGCTCTCCTTTTGTACATACTTGTCCTCCTCACCGGTCCTTGGGGTTTGGGGGATGGATTTTTATGGCTATTTTTGTTGTCATTATGTCTTGGGTTTTTTAAACAGAAATCTGCTTTCAATATTCAGGCAGTGCTTACAGTATTGCCCAGCTCCCTGTGTGATTACAGGAGAGCTGATGGTAAGGCCATTTTTTTCCCTCTGATGCACAAATATTATATGATACACTAAAGCCCTCACCACTTCTAGTTAAATGGATTTGTTTCTTGTTTTCTAAAAGGATCTATACATTCAAGCCTTTTCCATGTCAAATTTATCTTCTTCTTGTGTTACAGTTCAACATCTACATCTATTTCATCCTTCAAGATTCTATTTTTAATAATACTAACAAAAAGAAGTCTGATCTGTAGAGCAGCTAAACCATGGGGTGATTAGATGGTGTTGGATGATGGGTTGGACACGATGATCTCGAAGGTCTCTTCCACCCTGGTTTATTCTATTCTATTCTAATACGAGGGAGCTGCACGCCAGGCACTCCCGGAGCAGCGCTACCCAGCGGCTGCTCAAAGCCACCTGGCTGAGCAGGGGGCCGGCTGGCTTCTCGGTGACTTTCCCCCGGGTCAGGCAGGGGACTTGCGGGGCTGGGCAAGGGAGCAGTGGTTTGGACCAGCCACCAGCTCACCTGTAGCAATGGGTGCAGGGGGCTTGCCTGTACGTGAGCCGGAGCCCGCTCTGGGCATGGCAGGTGGCTGGTGTTGGTTACTACTGAAATGAAACACCAACCGAAGCAGGCTTGGCCCAGATTCAAGTCCCAGAGCCCAGCAGGGCACGGGCAAAGGGAGGAGTGGTGGCCAGAGATGGTCCCACCGAGAAGGGAACCTTCTTACCGGAGATAGTTCACTGGCAGTGTTTAAGAAGAGTGTGATCGTTTGAGGCTGTGCCTTTAAGAACAAACAGTGCTGGGACACACTGGCTAAATGTTTTCGGTACTAGAACAAAAACATTCTGATATTCTGAACGAATTTCATTGGTGGATGGATAAAATGCAACTTTAAATTGTAAAGCAGTTGGAATTTTTTTTTCTCAGTTCAGTTTGGTTTGGGAGTTTGGGAGTGTGGGTTTCAGCCTGTTCTCCCTGCCTGCTTTCTTTGTGGACTAGCTGGAGTTGGCCTTGAGATAAGCAAAAACTAATCCTGCATGGGCTTTTGAAAGCTTTATAACGATTCTTTTCCTTAACAACTTGCCTTTCCTTCTCTCTAACCCCTTTTTGGGGAAAAAGGGAGGTAAGGGGGGAGAGAGGGGGTTCCAAGGAGGGGATCCCTCCTTGGGGAGGGATTTTTGTTGTGTTATTTCTCTTTGCTGTATATTTCTGTGTATATATTGTAAATACCTGTATATATTGTGTTATATATAACCTGCTTTCCATATATGCTTGTAAATATATAGCTTTGCTCCTCCAACTGGGTTAGCTGTGGTTTCTTACTCTGTGGAGGAGGGAGAGCTAGGCCCTCTCTCAACCTACCACAAAGAGACTGGATGAGGTACTTGGTGCCATGGTTTAGTTGATTGGATGGTGTTGGGTAATAGGTTAGACTTGATGATCTCCAAGGTCTTTTCCAACCAGGTTAATTCTATTCTATTCTAGTTTAGCCTTAGATCCTACCCTCTGGCTATTTTGATACTCTGAGTATTTGCCTTCCCTTTTAACAGCTGCCCATTTAATTAGTGATAAATATTAATTTCACAGGTGTATATTAGCTGCCTACATCATGCCTTTTACCCTTCGGGAGTATTTCCACTCCAAAATTTTAATGGTGTATTCCTACAACCCTTTTTTCTCAAGCATCACTGTTAATGAGGGAATAAGTTATTTCACCTCAATCAGACCCTGTACACTGAAATCCGGACAAACTGGGTTGACTTTTCCAATGATTTTCCAGCATTTATGTACCTAACCTTACCAGAAGCTATTAGCAGTTTCCCAAGTTTCTCAGTCATTTATAATGTGGAAGACATATTTATTCCCCTGACTCTTGCTTTAGGGAACAGTGCTACATTGGTTAATACATGCCCATGATTCCTGGTGACAGAAATTAACTTCAACTGCATTATGCAAGGACGTGATCCAACTTCTTAATTTCTGTCTCTAAGAAGAAACTCAAACTAATGAGACATAGTTACATGATTTTTGTGGCTTTTTTCCCAGTCACCTTACAGAGCAACTTCCCATGAGAGCAAAATTAGAAAGGACTCCTTGAGACTGAGAATATTTAAAGACAGTGACAAAAAACCATTGCATGAACCACATATTTGAACCCAAACTACAGGAGAAATCCCCATTATATGTTTAAGAGTCTGGATGAGGCACTTGGTGCCCTGGTTTAGTTGATTGGATGGTGTTGGGTGATAGGTTGGACTCGATGATCTCAAAGGTCTTTTCCAACCTGGTTAATCTATTCTAGTCTAGTCTAGGGGTTGGTCTCTTCTCCCAGGCAACCAGCACCGGAACAAGAGGACACAGTCTCAAGCTGCACCAGGGGAGGCTTAGGCTGGATGTTAGGAAGAAGTTCTTCCCAGAAAGAGAGATTGGCCATTGGAATGTGCTGCCCAGGGAGGTGGTGGAGTCACCATCACTGGAGGTGTTTAGGAAGAGACTGGATGGGGCTCTTGTTGCCATGGTTTAGTTGATGAGATGGTGTTGGGTGATAGGGTGGACTCGATGATCTCAAAGGTCTTTTCCAACCTGGTCTGGTCTATTCTATTCTATTCTATTCTATTCTATTCTATTCTATTCTATTCTATTCTATATTTAAGAGCATTACATGGGCATTTAAGAGCATCACATGGGCATTTAAGAGGGCGTGATTTGCCCCCAACATGTTTAGGCTATGCAATATATTGAATTTTAATTCTAAATTGTTTGAGGGGAATTTTCTGCTCTCACTATGAATTTCCACTGAAACATCAGAGAAAAAGCTTTAAGGAAACTCCCTAGTTGACAGTTGGCTGAGGTAAGTCACAAGGAGAGGATTGAGACACAAATGACTGACTTCTGATCTGACGACTCAGAATTTCAAAGACACCACAAAATAGAGATACTGAACCATCTCGCTGCTGCTGCAGCACGAAATTTGTACATCAGGGAAATAAATCAGCGCATGCACTGGGTGTTACAGGCAGAGGTAAACATTAGTGACAGCCACTTACAATGGCTCAGGTGTGTAAAAGGTCCTGGAGCCCTTCCAGAACGAAATATTACACACGCAGTGTGTAATGAGTGGCAAGTACGTCCACATGAAAGAAATGAACATTAAACAAGCAGAATGCTGAGAGCTGCCAACAGAACTGTATGGGTTAATAGGTGGTTTTTAGAAAGCCTTTTCCGACAAAGCCTCCAAGGTTATTGTGTTATCTCATGAATCAGTTGGTAAAATGCTTTGCCAATGGATGTAAGGAAGTTTAAAGCTGCTGGCTTTCGCCTACCGTACCAAGATCAGTCTTAAGATCTGTTGGCAGACTTAACTTTCTTGATCCTTTAACTGAAACAACAGAAAAAGGAGAAAGGCAGTTGTTAATAGGTAAGAAAGAAAACTGAGTGAGGGAAAACATCATGCCACCTTCTGGTCAACACCATGTTGCAAATTTGCAGCTTTTTTTGCCTTTTTCTTTTCTCTTTTTAGTTCCTTTCCCCCCCCTCCCCCCCCCCTCTTTTTTTAAATCACCATATAAAGGCAGAATTTTGGTTTAAATGTGTTCAGGTACACCATTCAGCAACATAATGTAACTGAAGAAAGAAGCACTGGAAAAAACCCACATTATTCCAGCTGTCAAGAAGTGAATGGTGTTTTACACAGGTTTGTCTGTGTGCTGCAATATCTTACCTTGTGATGACAGGAATGATTCAGAACAAAAACAAACAAGAACACAAATGAGATTAAGGCAAATATTGCAAATGCTGGTTATGCAGCATAGCACAAATCCTGAAACACCAATTTAATAAGGGAGTGCAATGAAATTGTGAGTTCTGATGACATCAGAGCTCCAAGACACCGTTAGGGACAAAAAGGGGCATATTGCACAGGTAATGGAGACACAAGACACCACTGCAATATTATGGAAAGGAAGACAGATTGCACAGAAACGAAATACAGCAGCTTCAGGCTAGAATGTGGCATTACCCAGACATGGAAATAGTGCACTCCATTTACTGCAGGTTTAATTATCAGTTGTGTTCCAATTATGCAACAAAACCACGATTTTGCTTCTGTTCAAAAATGTTTTCATTTCCTTAGACATGAGCATGTTCTTCGACAATGAGCACCAGAGAACTGAAATGAAGCATGTCTTGTACCAGCCAAAATGGCATTGAATTGATTAAAAGAATGCCTTAAGAGATGCTTTAAATTAATTGTTCAGAAGATTTAATTTCCAACAGGATTCTCTCACTTTGCTTTAATTCAGTCTTTTTCCCACATTGTTTTTCTGGCTTTTGCCCCTTACCCATACTCTCTGCTTCTGGAAGTGAACTATGAAGAATCTGTCAAGCAATGATTATGCTTCTTTTAGAGAAGTCCCACATGGTAAGTACCTGAGTGCCAGGAACACTGTGATATGTGAACAGAAGTAACAAGTCCTTTGTTATTTCTGCTTAATAGGCTTTTAGGTCAGAAGGATGCCCAGAACAGCCACTTACCGTTTCAAGTCACAGAGCTCCTAAAAAGAAGGTGTTGCATTCTTTTGCAGTGTCATAAACTACAAAGCCTTCAATGTGGCAGAAGAAAATACCCCCTGGCACCTCTGGAAGGTGTTTTTCTTTCTTCCTTCAGGAAAGAGCAGAGCAGCCTTCCAGGCTCTTGAGCAACATTTTGGTATGAATAGAACCAGCACAGCCCTTCCAGTAACCCCTTTTCAGCTGTCACTTTAACTGGGTGCTTTGGGACAAGGTGAAGATCAGCCCAAGATCAAAACATACATCACTGACACTATGACATGACAATTCTCTAATTTGGATACCAAGTGTTAGTCTCCTACAACCATTTCAGTCTCTCACACAAAGGGCAGCTTGAGTTTCGGAACAGTCTTTTGAAAACCATTTAATGTATCAGAGCAGCTGTCACACACTCTTTCAGACTCTGAATGGAGGATTCTGCTCCAGAAAAATCAGCAAATTTGCTATAGAGGAAGAGAAAGAAGCATCACTTGTGATACAATCTCCTTTAAAGGAAAGGACAACATCTGGCCCAACCAGCCCTCTGAAAAAACAGATTTCCAATTCCTAAAGAAGACTGTAGGGCACTTCACCTAGGGTATAAATTAGGATATTTCAGAGCTATAAAACCTAGCTGCATTTAACACCAAGGAGCTTCATTAGTGCTGCCATCACAGAGGCTTTGAGCTTTGCAAATTGACGGTTTAACCTCTTTTATTTCCATGCTACAGGTGTTTCTGTAGAACAAGAATTGTGCATCTCTTGCTATATGCCACAGCTGTTCCAAAATTGTGGAACATATGTCTGAACTGCCAGACTGCAGAAATAGCTCCCAACTTTTTGTATGCAGGCTCATACAGCACATGCAAAGTATGCACTTTCTGATTTCTCTGAAGTACTCTAAAGAGGCTGGAGTTGGGAGCTGCTGCAGCTGCACACAGACAAAATAGCCATACTGAAGGTTGCACTCTAACACAGACACAGGATGCTGAATGGAGTGAGGACTGGAAAAAACAAGGAGGATACTGGTACAGGAATAGACTAGAGGACATGGTGAGTAGCAGACTAAAGGAGACACACAACATAAGGAAATGAAGGAAGTGGAGCTGACCAAGTTAGGAGTCATGCTCCTCCATGCTTTAGTGATTGAAACTGTGCATATTACTTTAGGGGGGTGGGGGGCAGGTAATCCAAACTTTTTACTATTAAACTGAGCAGTCTTATGGGGAGTGGCTGGGGAAACTGTGGTTGCCTAGTCTGGAGAAAGAGAGGTTGAGCCAGGTGGGAGGTCAGTCTCTTCTCCCTAGTAACAAGGGATAGGACAATAGGAAATGGTCTCAAGTTGCACCAGGGGAGGTTTGGGTTAGCTGTTAGAAGAACCTTCTTCACTGAAAGGGTTCTCAAATACTGGAACAGAGTCCCCAGGGAGGTGGTTGAATCCCCATCCCTGGAAGTGTTTCAAAGAGGCAGAGATGTGGTGCTAAGGGACGTGGTTAAGCACCAGAATTGCCCAGAGTTAGATCATGGTTGGACTTGATGACCTTAAAGTTCTTTTCCAACCAAAATGGTTCTATGATTCTCTGAATGTGAATATTACGTAAACTACTCTTGGTACCTATTGTTATGCATGTGTTACTAGCTCTGCATTCATTAAACAGGAGGATCATGCATGTAAACCTGTCTTGCTGAGAAAGAGCTTTTGAAAACCAGTTTCATTTCAGAATGAAGTAGAGCATGAAGGTTCAACAGGCTACCAGAGCTGTTACTATTATTTGCATTCATGCTGGAGGCAGCCAACGAACTTGTGATGCCATAGTGCAAGGCAAGACAGCCCCTGCCCAAAAGAGCTTTATGTGCACACAGTCTGATTATGCAGCAGTGGGATGAGAAAGGGACACAGAGGCAGCAGGTACGGTCTCCTGACCTGACAACCTCCTATCTTGTCTCCATATGGTTCCTATCAGTCTTTCAATGAAAATACCAAGGCACAATCAAGAAACATGCACTCACAACCACAGCATTCCCTCAGCTATAACAGCAGGACCGTAGAGAATTTACTGGTTTTCAAAATGAAGGTCACTTCATGCTGCTCTTCTTCTATTAGGGACCTTTTGCCTCCATAACACTTTGCAATAGCTGTCCCAGCCTCCCCTTCCTAAAACATGGATTTAAGAGCTTAGTGTTTAGCTTCTCAGTTGGACAAGCTACATGATAAGGTCCTGGAGGTTTGGCTACTGGGGTTCTGAACTGCAAAGGCAACCCTTTTCCCTTGTTGGCCTCAGGCAGACTGCCCCAGGCACTCTCCCGTGGGAGCTACTTTCAAGCAGAACCTAACTCCCACTTTGCCCTGAGATACAGATCCTGCTGCTACCATTCCTGTGCCTGCCCTGTTGATCCAGACCTGGACTCACAGACAAACATCCTCCCTTGTCCTGGGACCTGTCAATTACCCGGCCGTGCTTGGCCCTGTTCCCTTGCTTAGTTCCTGTCTCCCAGACCACAGGAGCGGCTGGCCCCTGCTGGTGAGCTCAGGTCCTCTTGAATCGTGAGCCATGCACTGTGGGCTGTACAGGGGCTTCCCCTGCTGCTCCCTGCGAGCAAGATACCACAGCATAAACCCAGGTCCCCACATCCTCCCCTCTGCCAGATCACACTGCCCTCTGTTCCTGGCTAATCTCAAGATCTTACACAAGCATGAATTCACTTGATCAGAAACCCCCTCACATATTGAAAGAGGGATAAAATGCACCTTGTATTCACAGTGCAGGAGCCAATCTCTCTTCATTGATTAATTTCCCTTCTGACTAGCAAACATTCTTTTCAATTTCATATAAATAAGTAGAAATGGGTATGCTGGCACTGTCATCCATAATCACGCTTCAAAAGAAATGATATTCTATGTTTTCCACACACACAAAATGCCTTGAGGCATTCACTTTCCTGCTTGTTTGCCACGAGAACATAATTTTCAACCTGAGTCAAATACCCTCAGCTACTTTGCAGTTGCCCACGAGTTTAAAGGGGGGGAAAAAAAAAAAGAGTGACTGTTGGAAACTTAACAATATTCTATTTAAAACCATTTCATGTAGGAAAGTGTGAGCTTGGCATGCCATGGGTCTAATCCCAGCAGATTTAACTAGTGGAGAAAAAAAATCAGTATAGCAGCACTTTAAAAATCCCAATACATAGGAAAACTTGTACTCTTGCCATTAGGGACCTGTTCCAAAGCTCATGGGAATCATCTGTGGAAATCTTTACATAGCCCTTCTCTAGGCTCTAGAGCCTTAAAAGCATTTTGGATGTGAGCCCCAAGGTGAAGGTGATGTTTTGGGAGAAAACACACAAACGCACTTCCACTTTGGAATGTACATTTGAAAATTCACTCTCCAATACACAGACTGCTGAAATTACTTGAAAGAATTCTAAACAGTACCTTGCATCTCACACAACAAAGTTAAATGACCTCTTGAAGATGCCTTTGCTTGTCCTCACTACGTTGCTGCTTGTGCTCCTGTGTATTCTCAGCGGCATACTTCAGTATCAAGCTGCACATAAATGGCTAATGCAGTAAGGGGCATCTATATTCTTTATCTTATATTGCTAAGAGCTCCTGAATATTTCTTTCCTAATCAGATGATAAAAAAATCAAGGTAAACTTTACTGGAATGGGCACTGTTCTGTAAAACATCAGAACTGGATGTAGCAGCATTTATGAGTGCTTACAAGGTGTTAGTGGTTTTTACTGCTTTAGAGCCACTGAGCTTGCACATGCCATTGTAGAGCGAATGTTGTATAAAGCCCTCACTTTTGACCTCCACATCACAAACAATGGTCAAAATGCAGTTTGACCTTCCCCATTGAAAGAACATGGCATGGAGGAGTAAGAATAAGCATTCTGGTGGTACTGAAAAATCCTGATCTCAGCTGTTCTTCGTAGGATCCAGTGTAAGCCAACCACCATTCCACGTGGTATGCCATGCTGCATCACTGCTCTCATGAAACATGCTGCATCATGGCTGCATCAACCTGTGTCTTCCTGTAGAGTATTGGAAATATATCACTACAGTATTTAAATCCTGATGTAATTATAATAAGATACCAGTGGTTAAGGAAGATTATTCCTCCCCTCTGCCTACCATTCTTGAAATGCAAGGTTGGCGTTTCTTCACATTGCTGCTACCCACTGTGTTCTAGCCTGCAAGGAACTGAGAGCAGGAGTCTGATTTTTCAGTTACACTGTCTGCATAGCTATGCTTTAGTAAATTGTGCAGGAGCACCTGAAAAGAGAGTTTAAAATATTGCCTAGTGGTAGAAGTTGGATTTGCACAGAACTGGAAACCAGCCCTGCATGTAAAACAAGGAGTATTCTTCAGCAATGAGCGCTCAGTGCTCCAATACTCATACCAGTGATAGAACACAGATGCCTGATTCTGATTTGAAGCAGGGAGAAACAACAAAGATGAATTACTCAGCTGACCTAGGCTGGCTTTGCAGCAGCTTAGTCTGAGGTTAAAACATGGGCAAGGAGTAGGATGTTGTAGGCAAAATACATTTTTTCAGGGAAACCATAATAGAGGCAGGTGAAGCATTGTTCAGGGTGAAGAGATCAGGAGGCATGAGATTTTTTTTAGCTCTCCAAGAAACCTTCTCAACAATGTTCTTACAAACCTGGGTGGAACAGAAATCTGACTGATTTACTAATGGCTCTCCCAGATGTAAAACTGTTTGTGTCTCTGCTGCAACCGCTGTGCTGGAGGGATTCTTCCTAGGCACTGTCGTGGAGCATGCACAGGAGCACCTCAACGTTCCACTGATGGAACAGAGGATGAAGTTGCTCAGCAGTGTGCCATTGTGTATAGTGTTTGTCATGTAGACTAGTGTCCTCCACATGCACTTTGTGTAAGCATAGCGGCCCTGAGTGTGCACAATCTGGCATGAACGTCACTGCCTGATGTTGATCTGGTCAGGCAACCGTAACAAACTGCAAGAAATCAAACTCCACTCCTTCTGTATTTGCAACCTTTTCAGTTCTTAACGTAGCAATATCCAGTAGGGCCTTCTTTGAGGAACAACTTGAATCACTTGACTTAGCAGCCAAGTATTCTTTCTGCTAGATTTCTGAAAGATAAAGTCTTGGCCTATCTTCAGCATAGGAATATGGTTACTGGTTTTACAAACAGGTATCGAGGGACTCTGCAGAGTACAGCACACTTCTATTACAGACCCTGTGTGCCATGAGATATAAATAGATCAAAGACAAGACTAGGAGCTGAAAGATCCTGCCTAACAAGTCTGTAACTATGCAGACCAGTCAGCTGTTTTCTACAAGAAGGTAAAGAAGTATTAGCCAGCATGAAGGTTAATGTAGATGTGATGATGTGCTGCTAAGGACAAAGCAGTTCTGCTCCCAGATTCTGGCTGGGGGCGGGGAGGGGGTCACAAATTTGAGGTCAGTTACTCCATGTGACAAGGCTGGGTTTTGTCCAGTTCTAGAGCAGGTGTGCCAAAGCCCAATTATTTTAATTTTGCATTAATTAATCATTTACATCAGTCACAGTAAAGGTAACTTCTATTTCAAAAAGCTAATAATAGCTAATAATAGTTACCACCCACAACACTGCACCTGATTTCACATTTGAAGATGCAAATATAGCTTGGAAAAACAACATGGAGGGGCTAAAATAGAAGAGGTTCATAAACATGCCACGTTTTCCCTGCTGAATTATTTCCAGCCCAGAAAAGCAGAATACATTTTGAAGTGAATTATGTTAAATTTAACTCAAGTAGGTATTTTGGACCAAGAGCAGAGTGAAAAAATGGAAGTTTACTGCTGGAAAAAAAAAGGTGCTGTAGGAGTCACTCATCGTTATGAAACTAAACAGAGGCACGTGCTCACCAGCTGGTCATAGCTTTGTTGTCAGTTAAAAAGAAAGAGCTTGTAGCTCGCTGCTGCAGAGAAGACTGAAAAAGATGAATCCTAGTGAGCCACACAATCACCAGATGAATGATACCTTAGTTCCAAAATGTTTGATTTGAAAGCCTGTCTCATGAGTTTCTGCCTCCTGGCTCAAGAGTTTGAGCTCCTGAGTGTCATGCCAGTATTATTATAGCCTATTGCCCTTTGACATTTGTACACCTATGGAATTCAGGTTGCAAACAGGAGAAGGAAATACATACTTCAAAACAGCTCTTGTGTTTTAGTTCTTGATGTGTCAAGAGGGACAGTGGCCTCTATTCAAAATTAATGTGTTCTGTTAGAATAAAATATGTGGAAATAATAACAGAGGATTTGAATAGCATATCTGTGGGAATTTGCTGCCATAACTAGGGGGGGTGGGGAGGGAGTATCTATCAGTACTTACCAAACTACAAGAGAAAGAAGTGTGATATGCATACCATAAGCACAATGAATGCATCACAGCTACACCTCCTCATTTTCCATCACATTCAGAAGTCAGCTACTAGAAAACAGCTCTAAGTAACAACCTTTAAGACAGTGAACTCACATTAAAGAGATCAATGCAGGCTAGGCACTTGCAGGAAAAAGTCTCTAGGAATGAGACGAACTCCACCTTCTGAAGGGTAAAATGGGAAACACACGTTTTTTAATGGCCAAGAGTCCACTGCTGCATCAAAGTGGTTGGTAAATAAATATGTCATTTTATTTTAGCTTCTGCTTCCACTAGAAATTACATAACTCAAGCACTGGCAGGTTCTAATGGTTAAAATTTGCCATCTCCAGATTGCTGTTTCCCAAATAATTTCTCTATGGCCACATATGCATAATATATAAAAAGAACCAAACCTGTGAGGGCTCTCTACCAAAAAAAGAACTCTGAAAGTCGTTGAAGAAAACAGAGAAACAAGCTTCTGACAGGAGGATGCAGGAATACACCTGAGCAATATCATTAACTCCAATGTTTTCATAGTCTTGCCCTCAAGATGCACCACGTACATTTGATTTTTCTTCAGGTAAACAGACTTAGGCTTTTGTTGTGCTGTGCAATGAGCACTCCTCCAGTAATTTCTTCTCTTTGGAACTGTAACTACGCACTTCACTTCTCAGGGATTAATGAAACACAGTGATGCATGACATGAATGGCTTATACAGACTGCAGGAAGAGAAGCCAATCACCTTTACCTGAAGTGGGAGACTTGCAACGCTCTAGCTCCAGGGAAACTGGACTGTCACTGAGTTCAGTCAGGCCTGAAAAAATGGAGTTGAAAAGTTAAGTTACAATCTAACAGGGCATGCTTCAACTTTCTTGGTTGATGATATTCTGCACTTCAGAGTCATTTTGGAGGAAGGAATGGTGTGAAACACAAGGGAAGTATCTGTTTCTGATCACTGCAGCTATCAGGCTGACACTGCAAAAATTTAAGTCTGGCTTAAAAAGAAAAAAAAAAAATCACACCTCTTGTTAAGTCAGCTTTGTTTTCTGATTGCTTCAGGGTTGACAAAGAGTGACTGTGCCTAACGAGAGAAAACAAGCAAATTTGGTTTGAAGAACAAATCAAAGTAATTCAAACCCTCTCAGACTGATGGGGGAACAGCTCTGTGTTTCCAGTTGCTGCAGAATGCAGGGAGGAAATCTTAAAAGAGAGGCAGAAAAGCCAAAAAAGCAACGGTGTGAAGGTAGTGAATACAAAAATGTCACCACTACTATGCAGTACTGGGATTTCTTCTCTGAATTCACAAAAGAGAGCTCATCTTAAAGGACACAAAGGCAGTGATAATGCTGTCTGGGTATAGCACAGGCTTTTTGGGCAAGATAATTTCTATGTTGGTTATATATATTTTTGAGGAACTCTTTTGTGGCATTTGTGGCTATCACAGGAGACAGTAAAATGTAAACCAATCTTAGTTTATACTGCTTAAGTTTGGGCTTGTTTCTGTGATCAAACTAAGATCCCTCTGACACAGGTTGCATGTACAGGTCTAAATATGCTTTTTGGCATGCTGGGGAGAGAAAGTCTGAGGGCTAACTGTTGAGAGAGTGAACTGGGCATGGCCTACTCTAAATGTGCCTTTTGCAGGTGTCCTATTGCCTATACCAAGTGGTTCATATCTGTCAT
Organism: Dryobates pubescens; assembly: GCF_014839835.1. NCBI lineage: Eukaryota > Metazoa > Chordata > Aves > Piciformes > Picidae > Dryobates > Dryobates pubescens. The sequence continues at coordinate 40,248,782 of NC_071619.1, read as the reverse complement.
ATGGAGCTCTAACACTTCAAGCCATAGGCTCCTTGGGACTGGCAGACAGCCCAGCACCTGCTAGTGATGTGGATTCACAGCACTCGGGTCACAGAACCTATTGAATATTAGCCCACAGTCACACACTGCTGTACTGATGCCACGTTCACACACACGCTGCATACACTGTATCCTGGAAACCTAATGTGGAATCATAGAATGCACTGGGTTGGAAGGGGCCTTTAAAGGTCATCTACTACAACCCCACTGCAGTAAGCAGGGACACCCTTAACTAGATCAGGTTGCTCAGAGCCCCATCAAGCCTGACCTTGGATGTCTCCATGGATGGGTCCTCCACAATCTCCCTGGGCAACCTGCTCCAGTGTTCCCCCACCCTCACAGTAAAGAACTTCTTCCTAATGTCAAATCTAAATCTACTCTTTTCTACTTTAAAACCATTGCCTCCCATCCTATCCTTGTAAACAGTCTCCCCTTTCTTCTGAGCTCCCTTCAGGTACTGAAAGGCCACTATAAGGTCTCCCTGGAACCTTGTCTTTTTCAGGTTGAACAACCCCAACTATCCAATCATGACCTTCCAATGTGCTTGAATCTGGCACCAGGCCCTCTGCAACATAACATGTTTTAATTTTTATAGCTTCTGGACCCTCAGGCTCAGACTCTTGCCTCTAAAATTCATATAGACTCTTGCTTTAAAAGAATCTCTGCTACCATTTGGTCACCAGTGATGTTCTCTTTGGATTAAAAGCAGTGGTATCTTAATGTAGGTGCTGATATTTCTCTAACAATGGGATTTTGAGCTGTTCTGAGAAAGGGGGAGAGTTCAGAACCTCAACAAGAAGAATGAAAAACTCCTACCGCTAATGAAACTGCACAAGTGCTAGAACGACTTGGAGAGCACTTTGGGAAGACTGCAGTATGAATTTAGCCTGTTAAGTCAGTAGCAATGACATATTTGCTCCTGGCCTTTAAACAGTAAAAGATCATGGTCTAGATACTAATGTGTAAACCCCAATTTTTAGGTGATTTTGTGTTGTGAAATGCACCTGAATCTTCCTTTGATTCAACTTGCAATCTGAGAGACAACTTTATATTACAAATCAATTCTGAGTCCAGTCATTTTTCACATTAAATAGAGTATTGCCTAGAATTCAGGAACTGCAACCATTTAGGGATCCTTTCTATGTATAGCTTTCTTGCAGCAAACCTTACTACTGCCTGATGCTGAGATTTATGTAGGTACCAAGAGATCTGGGTCATAATTGATTTTTGCTGCAGAATTGTCTACAAGGTACAGTGAGAGTGATCTGCAAATCATCAGAGGCCTTGGATAAATAAAAAGGAATATTAAGCTGTTTATTTTGCACATGCAACACTGGAGATACTGAAATTTCAACACTGTGGTTCTGATGTAATTAATTCCTTCTAAAGCTTGTACAGTTACTACTGGTGATAGTTACCACGTCAAATGGTAGGTCAGAACCTGCTTCTAAATAGGAGTCAGAACCTGCTTCTAAATAGGAGTCAGAACCTGCTTCTAAATAGGAGTTTGTGGTTGGTTGTTTTAGTTGTTGTTGTTGCTTGATCTCTTTGGTTTTTGCTTGATTTGGGTTTTGTTTTGGGGGTGGTGGTATGCTTTGTTCATTTGTTTTTGCTCTTCTTGAGTTCACAGAAGCAATATTACAGCTTGATATAAATGATGATGCCACTGACATAGGAAATGCACCAGATCCCATCACTCTCCAGAAACCTCACGAGCAGCCACCCTGAGAATACCACAAACTCTTTGTGTTTGGCAAGAGTTTTACAACTTGCAACAGCAAACCCACATTTCAAGTTACAGCCCATTTTTTAACGGTGAACATGTGAACTTCTTGACAAATCTGGATTTGTCGTCAAGTCACTCTCACTTCCAACAATGACCACCAACAGATGCTTTAAAAATACCCCAAAAGAGTAGCAACTCCTCATGTTAAGCACAAGTGGTACTATGTGCTTTGTACAAGGGCAGTCATAGAATCATGAAGGTTGGAAAAGACCTCTAAGGTCCTCAAGTCCAACCATCAACCCAACAGAGTCTTAATCTCAGACACTTAGATTTGCTTAAGCACTGCCACTTGCAGAATTTCTCCTGCCATAAACCTCTCTTGCTTAGAAATACTACAATGAAGAGTTCTCAGTACCCTTCCATGTATCCAAAGTCTCTTTTAATCTACTAAATTCTGAATCTCAAAGAAGTTATGTGGCCATGACTTGCACAATCATGATTCACTGAAAGGAAAAGAAGATAGATTTGTCAGTTTTGGTGTCATCTTTGAGTCCATTAAATGTTGTCCTCTGTTTCCCTTGGAGATAAGAAAGGGGAGCTCTCAAGCTTTCCTTGGCACTAGTGTTTATTTTATACCATCATCTCCTTTTAAAGAAAATCAAGCTAAATCTTTCCAGTGATTTATCATGTATAAGTAGTTCCATGCAACTCAGCTTCCCCTGAATGTTGGAGACTGCAATATCTAAAGGTTGATTACAAAAATGCTTTCACTTTTCATTTTGAAGTTCTTTGAAAACAATCTGTGTCCTGAGATGTTTAAACTGTTATGAGTCCAGGCAGAGCAAGGAGAACATAGCAGCAAAACTAAAGGCAAAGAACTTGGTGATGTAAACAGCCACCCATGGACTTTATAAAGAAGCTGGCTTTGAACTGAACAGGCTATAAATGTAGGGAAATGGTGCAAGATGCAAATGCATCCCACAAGGTATTCCAGCACTTTTAAAGACGTGCCTCACGGATACTTCCTAAAGCTTACCATGATTCCCATTCTCCCTTTATTGAAGGACCAACAATGTACCTGTGTAGTATGGAGTGACAACTCCCATGAACTCAACAGAAATTGAACATTTCAGAAATAGCTTTCCATCTCAATGACTCAGGCTGACCATTTCCTTAAGAGCACCCAAATCCACCAGGCCTTTGCTTGGAAGTAGAGGAATTCTAACTAAATCGCCATAAATATTCACAAGGCAGTAAGCCAGCCTAGTGTTATCTTCATCACCTTCACACTGAATGTGGCAGTTCTAGGCTATGCCTTTAAAATTTATCTGCAGATTTCAAGCAGAAAGGTAGAAAAATATAAAGAAATCACTATTGGGTGTAAAAAGGAAAACAAAAGATTATTCTAAACACATTCATTGGATGGAAGTCTGGGATAGAAGAAGCTGTACCATAACAATCCTTCACATTTCACTTCCATTCCTTTCCTTTCTTTTCTCTTCTTGGCTGTCCTGCTTTACTCAGGAGATAACAACACTTCTGGCTGGCCTTGAGAAGATAAGCTAATGTGTTTTTCTCTCAGCTCCTCTCTTTCTCTGGTAGAAAGGAGAGGGGGAAGGAGGTTTTGGGGGGTAGTGGAGCAGCTTCCCTGATCTCCAAAAGAGACCAGGGGGTTTTCCTTGTTATTTGCTAATTATAAATACCTGTATAATATTGTAACTCCTGTATAGTTTGTACACATTCATTGCATTCCATTGTAGAGCATAGTTTCTGCTTGTAAATACAGCTTCATTTACTTCTAACTGAGTTAGTCTGTGGTGAGTTAATGCTGGGGGGGAAACTTCAACCCACCACACTCAATTACCATAGAAATGCCAGGCTATTCAGAGTATAGCTGTTGACTTGAAAGTCAACCTGTATTAGCCTCTACTCTGTTGTCAGGTGTGATTTAAACTGTCAATTACTGGTATGTCATGACTCATAACATGGTTTTCCATGTCCTCCTGTTAGACCAAGGTTACTTTTACTCACATCCTCTCAAGGGTCTAGCCTGAAGGGGGAACAAAGTGTTCTCACTACAGTCTTCATTCTGAGAATTACTTTCCAATGAACCAAGAGCCTGGGAGCTTGCTGACTTTATGGATGCCTCACAGAGACTATTTATTTGTTCTTGTTTCACCAACAGATGGCATGAATTTCTAGCAGGAGATGGAAACAGCTTTTGCAAGTTGGTATTTTTATATGCTGCTGCAAATACTTGCTCTAGATGCAGAAAAATGTGCTTGCTTCAATATTTGGATGCATGTTATCTACCACTAGGTAATAAAATGCATAACCTGATTTCAATTGTGGAGGAAAAAGAACAACCACCACCAAACAAAACCACAAACAAAAGCACTTTTCTGCAAGGTTGCAGAGAATAGAATAGAATAAACCAGGTTGGAAGAGACCTCCAAGATCATTGTGTCCAACCTATCAACCAATCCAACACCACCTAATCAGCTAACCCATGGCACCAAGCACCCCATCAAGTCTCCTCCTGAAAACCTCCAATGATGGCGACTCCACCACTTCCCCAGGCAGCCCATTCCAATGGGCAATCACTCTCTCTGTGTAGAACTTCTTCCTCACATCCAACCTAAACCTCCCCTGGCACAGCCTGAGACTGTGTCCTCTTGTTCTGGTACTGGCTGCCTGGGAGAAGAGACCATCATCTGTCTACAACCTCCCTTCATGTAGTTGTAGAGAGTAATGAGGTCAACCCTGAGTCTCCTTCTCTCCAGGCTAAGCAACCCCAGCTCCCTCAGCCTCTCCTCGTAGGGCTTGTGTTCCAAACTCCTCACCAACTTCATTACCCTTCTCTGGACTCGTTCCAGCAAGTCAACCTCCTTCCTAACCTGAGGGGCCCAGAACTGGACACAGTACTCAAGGTGTGGCCTAACCAGTGCAGTGTACAGGGGCAGAATGACCTCCCTGCTCCTGCTGGCCACACTGTTCCTGATGCAGGCCAGGATGCCATTGGCCCTCCTGGCCATGTGGGCACACTGCAGGCTCATGTTCAGTGTACCGTCAACCAGCACCCCCAGGTCCCTCTCCGCCTGGCTGCTCTCCAGCCACTCTGACCCCAGCCTGTAGCACTGCATGGGGTTGTTGTGGCCAATGTGCAGAACCTGGCACTTGGATGTGTTCAATCTCATGCCCTTGGACTCTGCCCATCTGTCCAGCCTGTCGAGGTCCCTCTGCAGAGCCTCTCTACCCTCCAGCAGATCAACTCCTGCCCCCAGCTTGGTGTCATCTGCAAATGTACTGATGATGGACTCAATGCCCTCATCCAGATCATCAATAAAGATGTTAAAGAGCACAGGGCTCAGCACTGATCCTTGGGGCACACCACTGGTGCCTGGCTGCCAGCTGGCTGTGGCACCATTCACCACCACTCTCTGGGCTTGGCCCTCCAGCCAGTTCCTAACCCATTGCAGTGTGCTCCCATCCAAGCCATGGGCTGACAGCTTGGCCAGGAGTTTGCTATGGGGGACGGTGTCAAAGGCCTTGCTGAGGTCCAGGTAGACCACATTGATAGGCCTCCTCACATCCACCAGGCTTATTTTATTTGGCCTGGCATATCATCTTGCTACAAAGTACAATGGAAGGTGGCTACCTGTGGCTGTTACAGCAAATGGAACAAGCCATCAGCACCAGGAAGCTCTGCACTTGCCCTCATCTTAGCCTATTATTTTCCTCAAATTGCCTCCCCTATTATGACAATTGTTTCAGTCTCTCTCATTAAGTATGCCTAGAACTGATTACAATTCCCCTCCTAATTTCTTCCCTTCTTGTTTCTCCCTTCTCACTTTGACCTTTCAAAACAGAGCATGTGCTGTCTTAATGCTCTAAGTCTGTTCTAGCTGCTACTGAGTGTAGCTACACAAGTATACACTACTTTTACCAAACTCTCTGAAGATTTATTGGCTAAAAGTATATTATTCCACCACTGTCTCTTGCATTTTGGATGCCCTTGACATTGCTGATTATGTTTTTCCTTTGGAAAGTCTCACTTCTCCAACATATCACTTCTTTTCCCTGTTTGATGTGTTTTGGCTTTTGTTTTCCCCTTTCCCTCTTTAGTTGCATGGCACTCCAGAATGAAACATAAATGCTTTCTTTACCTGTCTGTCCCAGTATTTGATGAGATTCCCATAGACAGGGCAATTGGAAAAAAAAATAATCCTTAGGAGCATCAGAAATACACATAGTATTGCCTTGGTTGGAAAAAAACCTTCAAGATCAGAGTCCAGCTGTTGACCCAACACCACCATGGCCATTAAGCCATGTCCTGAAGTGCCGTGTCTACATGTTTTCCGAACACCTCCAGGGATGGTGACTCCTCACCACCTACCTGGGCAGCCTGTTCCAGTGCCTGACCAATCTTGCAGTAGTTTTTCCTAATAGCCACTCTAAACCTCCCCTGGTGCAATTTGAGGCCATTTCTCCTTGTTCTACATCTTGATACTAGGGAGAAGAAACCGACCCCCCCCACCTCACTACAACCTCCTTTCAGGGAGTTGCAGAGAACAGTAAGGTCTCCTCTCAGCCTCCTCTTCTTCAGAGTAAACAATCTCAGTTCCCTTAGCTGCTTCTCATAAGTCTTGTTCTCCAGGCCCTTCACCAGCTTTGTTGTGCTTCTTTGGACCTGCTCCAGCAACTCAATGTCCCTTGTAGTGAGAGCTTCAAAACTGAACAGAGCATTTAAGGCATGGCTGAGTACAGGGGCATGATCACTTCCCTGCTCCTGCTGGCCACACTATTCCTGATACAGCCCAGGATGCTGGTGGCCTTCTTGGCTGCCTGGTCACACTCTGGCTCACGTTCAGCAGGCTGTTGATCAACACATCCAGGTTCTTTTCTGATAAGCAGCTTTCCAGCCACTCTGTCCCAAGCCTGGAGTGTTACATGGGGTTGTTGTGACCCAAGTGTAGGACCTGGCACTTGGTCTTGTTAAAGCTCATTCATTTAATCTCAGCTCATCAATCTATCCTGTCCAGATGCTTCTGCAGAGCCTTTCTACCCTCAAGCAGATCAAACACTTCCACCCAATTTAATGTCATCTGCAAACTTACTGAGGGAGCACTCAATCCCCTCATCCAGATTGTTGATAAAGATGTTAAACAGAACTGGCCCCAAAACTGAGCTGTGGAGAATGCCACTTGTGATCAGCCACCACCTGGGTTTAACTCCATTCACCACCACTCTTTGAGCCCAGCCATCCATTCATTTTTTACCCAGCGAAGCATCCACCCACCCAAGCCACGTGTGGCCAGTTTCTCCAGGAGGATGCTGTGGGACACAATGTCAAAGGCTTTATGGAAGTCCAGGTAAACAACATTCACAGACTTTCATGCACTAAGCAGGTTGTCTTGTTATAGAAGGAGATCAGATGAGTCCAGCAGGACCTGCCCTTCATGAACCCATGCTGACTGGGCCTGAACACCTGTTTGCTCTGCACGTGCTGCATTATGGCACTCAGGATGATCTGCTCCATGACCCTCCCCTGCACTGCTGTCAGACTGACAAGTCTGTAGTTCCCCAGGTCTTCCTTGCAGCCTTTTCTTTTTTTGTAGTAAGGCATCACATTTGCCAATCTTCAGTCACCTGGGACCTCCCCAGTTAGCCAGGACCACTGGTAAAGGGTTGAAAGTGGCTTGGTGAGCACCTCTGTCTATTCTCTCAGTATGCTTGCATGGATGCCATGCAGCCTGATAGATTTGTGTATGTCTGAGTGGTGCAGCAGGTCACCAACAACCTCCTCTTGGATTATGGGGGCTTCATTCTGCTCCCTGTCCCTATCTACCAGCTAAGGAGACTGAGTATCCAGTGAACTACTGGTCTAACTACTGAAGACTGAAGCAAAGAAGGTACCTCAGACTTTTCCTCACTTTTTACTACTATGCTCCACCTGCATCCAATGAAGGACAGAGATTCTCCTTAGTTCTCCTTTCATTGCTAATGTATTGACAGAAGAATTTCCTGTTCTCTTTAACAGCGGAAGCTAAATTAATTTCCAGTTGGGCTTTGGCTCTTCTAATTGTCTCCCTGCATAGTCTCAGGACAACCTGGTACTCCTCCCAAGTGGCCTGCTCCTTCTTCTAATGACCATAAACTCTCCTTTTCTCCCTAAGTTGTAATCAAATGTCTCTATTCAGCCAGGCCAGCCTTCTTCCCCCTAGCTTGTCTTTCAGCACATGGGGATGGCTTTTTCCTGTGCCTTTAAGAGTTCCTGCTTCAGGACTACCTCCCAAGGGACTCAGTCCACCAGCCTTCAAAACAGGCCAAAGTTTGCCTGCTGAAAGTCCAAGGTGAAAGTTCTGCTGATGCCCCTCTTCTCCAACAACTGAGAAATTATAATTCTGTTATCCCTGTGCCCAAGACAGCCCCCAACCATTACATCACCCACAAGCCTTTCTCTGTTCACAAATAGCAGGTCCAGCAGAAGACACCAGGCATTGACCTTTAGGCTCGGTTTAATTCATTCATCACACCCCACAACTCAAGGGAAAGAAGAGAACACTACTTGGGCTCCAGATCCCTTTAACCACTCTTCCCAATGCCCTGAAGTCTCTTTTAATTGTCCTTGGACATCTTTAACTCGGATTCCTTCTATCTATTCTATTCTATCTTTCTAAGGCACACTTACAAGTGTCCAGACGTGAACTTAACATTGCCAACATAAACTCTTTTTTTTTCAGCTCGAGTCTTACCTTTGCTACTTCAGCACAACTAATGGCACCACTGCCTTCCATGATATTCTAAGACTGGTTTAATCCTTGGAACATCATGCCTTAACTCTCAGATGCAGGTTTGCTGCTGAACTAGGCTGTTTGTTCTTGACTATCAACTTCAAAACGACCAACAAAAGTCTTAAGTGTCTTGCTCATTGATAACATCTTTGGATTCCATGCCTGCAAGTCTCATTCTTTCAAACTGATCCTCATCTTGTTTCATTATTTGAGTCAACTCCTCCTATGTCTTCCCATTAACTTCCATTTTCATTTATATAATCCTCAAAACATTGGATCTGATGATTATGTTATCACATGACTGCTCCTGCTTTCACCTTCATGGTATTGGCTTCAGCCACACAATTTCCCCCAATGATTTATTTTTCTTCTCCCCCCCCCATCAGCCCTTATGAGTAGAGCTAAACTTGCAAGGACTATGCTAAAGCCATTCTCAATACCTTTCTTAAAACTGATGTCTCAGATATATATGAAAGTGCAATTGGAGAATGACTTTAGCAAGGCACTTTACAGGCCATGACACATTCTTGCCTTGTTCTTTACCTTACCACCTGACACATTTCTCAGATCAGACAGTACACTCCTGTGTTAAGCATCCAATGGCAAAACCAACAACCAAATAGTTTTTGAGGAAAGAAATGAAGCTGTTAGTGACCTTGTACAAGAGCCAGACTCATACTCTTCAGTTATGATGTACAGGGAAAGACTCTCCAGACTTTTCCGATTTGGGGGTTGAAGATTGTCCTGAAGGGACAAAAAAGCCTCAAAAATGCTCTGAACCAGACCATGGGGCAGAAGCCAGCAGGTCTGGTTTTTCAGGCTAATGGCCACATTGCCCAGGCTTGTCTGAACATGTCCTGGAGCCCAAGTGGGCCAGGTGTGTGTGTGCCTTTGGCCACATTTGGAGAAAACCCTTCCTATAGGTTACAGTGTCAGGGTTTTATCTCTCAATCTGTGTTGTCACTGCCAGCATTGTCTTGGGAAATCTGCAAATAGCAGCCCAAAGAGCCAGAGCCTTGCCTTGCAATTCTCCATGCTCTGGAAGGAATCACGAGCCTTGCTTGGAAGCTGAGCTGTGTTTCAGTTTAACCAGACAGGACTGCAAAGACCCCTTGCTGTATCAGCATTGTAAAGCCCAGGAGCAGAGCAGACAACGTCTTGGCGGGCCGAGAGGCGAACCCCCGGAGGAGCTGAGTCCCCGGGACAGTTTTGGCTCACTGGAAGAAGGAACAAGCACCGCTGCGAAGAATTGCAGCGGAAGAACCTCTTTTCTACGAGGCTTTCAGCTACAAAGCTTTCAGGGATAAATCCTGTGTCTCAGCAATAAGCTGCAGACACCAACAGAAAGTGAAACTGCTCCTGCAGCTCTCACGCGGTCGACACCATTTTGGCTTTGTTTAAACCCCCCAGGCGTGCCACGGGGTGCCAGGATCAGTGAGGCATTATGAAACCTGATTTTTATAAGCATCTATTACAGGTCTGTTGCCCTAGGGGATTCTGGAGTTCCCCCCACACACCGTGGGCAATCTCTGGCTCTGTTGCTGACGTTCCTTTTTTTTTCCCCTTTACAGTTTTAAGTGCTGTTTGTTGTTTCTGGATTTTTGCTCATATTGTTTAAATTGTTACCTGTTCCTGCTGGTGAGAGATCTGTTCCACAGCCCAATATTCCAAACCAGTAAATAGGTTTTATGAATATTTTCCTATTTTTTTTAATGATTAATAAAGTTATTAATATTTTTATTAACCATTCCACCTATTGAATATGAATAACCTCCTTGAGATCATAACAAAGATGGAAACAAAAGAACACATGTGATAAACACCACTGCCCGTGTTTGTCATTTTGAATGACAATGTTGGTAATTGTTGGTAGGGAAACATCCCTCCCCCTCCCCCCCTGACACCTTTGACTGCTGACTGTCTCTTGGGTTCTCTATTACAGACCTCAAATGAGCAAGAACCAGAGCAATAAACTTTAAGACGTTATCCAACAAATCTCAGGGGCTGCTGGATTTGCAACTGGATTATGTGCTTGAACTAAGCAGGCCACCTTCTATGAAGTATTATGGGACAAAAATGTATGAGATCAGTTGTGGAGCAATCACTCTAGAAAGGCAGAATCGAATTTTCTTTGTGTGAGTGAACAAATATACTTTAATACCTACACTCCTCTGTGTGTGTGACATGACAAAACAGCTGCCACACCTTTATCTTGCCTGGACCAAGTACTCAATATCAAATTGCCTGCCCAGTGAATCGATGAAGACTACTGTAAAAAGAGATGAACAAGAGGCATCCTGGAGACCTAATTACATATGAGCACTGCAGTTTGGAACATTCCTTTCTTTTCTTTCCAAAATTAATTATAGCTTTGTTCATTGTGTTCTGTAGTGATGAATACTAATATTTAAATTGCACACCACTATAATGCAAAATGTAAAGAGATTAAAAACATTAATTTTCATAACTCTCTTTGATGTGTGCATTTTGAAACCCACTTTACAGCTCCCTGTTAAGCATCAGGCATGGTTCCCTACAGCCAAACACTCAAGTACCAAACCAAGTTTGCAGTTTGGGGTTTCACAGTACCCAATCCAATAGCCACATAGCTCTTCTGGAAACAGGGAAGAGTTACCATCAGAGGCATGGGATGGTTCCCTAAAGCCAAACACTCAAGTACCAAACCAAGTTTGCAGTTTGGGGTTTCACAGTACCCAATCCAATAGCCACATAGCTCTTCTGGAAACAGGGAAGAGCTACCACCAGAGGCATGGCATGGTTCCCTAAAGCTAAACACTCAAGTACCAAACCAAGTTTGCAGTTTGGGGTTTCACAGTACCCAATCCAATAGCCACATAGCTCTTCTGGAAACAGGGAAGAGCTACCATCAGAGGCATGGGATGGTTCCCTAAAGCCAAACACTCAAGTACCAAACCAAGTTTGCAGTTTGGGGTTTCACAGTACCCAATCCAATAGCCACATAGCTCTTCTGGAAACAGGGAAGAGTTACCTACAGCCAGGGAGTGCCATTGCAAAACAAGAAATGCTTCATATAAGTAGATGTACACTGAGATGAATATAAACCCAAAGAAAGATAATGTCATCAAGAATGCAACACTGTTGAAAAAAAAATATGTAATTTTTAAGGCCCAATCTGTCTCACAGAAGTCTCTGAGTTCTTCCTCATTGACTCTTTTGGAACAACAAAGCAGATCTGAAATATCTGTCTAATAAAGATAATTGACAAAAATCAAGCATGGTTGACATCACAAAATGTAATAGTTTTGCATGCATGCTGAATGTGTTTAAATAAAAAACACATTACAAAGCACAAACACAGGTGTTTAAGTCAGGCATAGTCCAACCACGATAAAGCTATTTGCCTAACCTTTATAGAACTTACTCTGATAGGAAGTACGGATCCGTTTCGTTAAATCTGGATAAAAGTTAGACAGGCCACGCATGCAAAAGTTGTCTTTGGAACATGCCAGTACACCAGCATCAGCAGCAGGCAGAGGAAAGAGAGAAAAAACAGTCTAAAGTGAAAGGAAGTGATACCATAACCAGCATCTAGAACAGCCAAGGTGAAGAAATTTCAGCAGACGCTTACCTTCCAACTGGGAGATATAACAAGAAGAGTAATCAAAAACATAAAGGATGTGGGATGGATGGTGAGAAAGCAGCTGAGGCTATTTTGAGATGCATAGTTTCAATGAGTGATCTAGAAGTGTGTACTCCTCCTCAGTGGTCACTTATCCCCAACAGACTCCATTCTGGCAGCGCTGCATAGCTGGAATGTTGCCTTAAAGGAGTGGCCAAGGCTGTTACTGACACAGAGAGATTCTGTGTAGTACAGTGACTGATAACAGCTAGTTCCACATCACCTACCCTCCACATTTTGCACAAGGCTCTGCAGCACCATTGCTTGTGACTGGCTGCTCAAATCACTTTGGGAGCTGTTGTTAGGCTGTCCAAACCAGAGAGAGCAGCTGAAGTTAGCTTAAAGCCGATGCTTGTCTCTTCTCTCCTCAGCTGTGCCAAATTTACATCTTTAACAGTTGGCACAGATGAGAACTAAGCTTTGCCATGATTAAAAGCCTAGAAAGTGAGACAAATGGTCTTTCAGGAAGGGACATTTTATCCCCTGAAGTTTACTTTCTCTTTGGAGTACAAACATATTCCTGATTTTAAAAGTTTCCATTGGCTCTATGGAGAAGTAAGATTTGATGGTGTTGTGCAGGGTTGGCAATGAAAATGCTGATGTCATAAACCCACTACAGTCATAAACCCACTGCTTTTGTAATTTTACAGTTGAATTTAAAACTCAACATTTTCCAACAGATTTTTTAAGTCTAAAACTTCACAGCTATGTAAAACACGTGTAACAATTGTGTCTGACTCTAGCATGTCACGATGGAAAATGTAGAGCAAAAAGACTTGAAGCACAGAAGGTCTTCCAACTTTTTGTTTTCTCATACAAGTAAGTTTTGTAGATTACCAAGAAAGTGTGGTGAAATTTAGCTGCATTGATGGACTAATATTTCTATCACACAATGAGTAATAATAGCTCTGGTGTGATCCTACTGGCATCAGCTGGATTTTGTAAGTTTATAGCGAGAGCTTCAATTCACTGAAGAGTAGCTAATTTGAGCTACTTGTGACAGAGAAACAATTCACTGCTCTGCTGGTGATGATTTTTCACAGACTCAGCTGAGGGAATTACTTGCTGACCTCCATCCCAAAGGAAGAAACATCCTAAAGCATTTGGTTGCCGAGAAAGTGTTGGTACATAAAGCATGTCAGGTTTCTTTTGTCAAGTTGTAGAAACTCCACTGGCCAGCAAATAGTCATGCATTTCAAAAGCACTATAAAAAGCCACAGGCAAAAGAACCAAAGAACATATCAGGCTCATAAACACAATAATTTATTTCCTACCTGCAGCAAACTGCTTGCTTTTGCGAGGTGAACGGGGTTGACGCTGGTATGGATCGCTTGATCCATATAGGTCAAGGGTTCCCATGCTCAGCAGTACTGTCCTCTGCATAAAGTCCACCACGGCCAACCCATTGCAGTTGCCAAATGCCACTCTGAGAAAAGAGATGTTCCTCCAAAGTATCAGCAACAGGTAGTGAAGTGGTGCAAACAAGAAGTATTGCTATGAATTCTGCGCAAACATTGTCTTCAGGAACCACTCAAAGCTGACATTTCATAATTCTTCTTATTCTCATAACCCTGACTTTATAAATCTGTGTCCTGAAACACAGTAATTGATTTCCTAGAAGGCAGACTTCCCACTTGACCTTTCTGTGCCAACTGCATTGCTATTATGCTTAGACATTGCTTAACTGAACAACGTAATTCTAGTCACAATGATGCAAAGTAAGCCTACGAACCTGGACAGGGATCTTAAAAAGCAGTCTATATATAAAATACCAAAAAAAAAAGTTAAAATATAAATATGTAAATAATTATTTTAATATAAATGACAAATGAACTGCTTAGGCCACACCTTGAGTCCTGTGTCCAGTTCTGGGACCCTCAGTTTAGGAAAGATGTTGAGTTGCTGGAACATGTCCAGAGAAGGGCAACAAGGTGGTGAGGGCTTTGGAACACAAGCCCTATGAGGAGAGGCTGAGGGAGCTGGGGTTGCTTAGCCTGGAGAAGAGGAGGCTCAGGGTAGACCTTCCTGCTCTCTACAACTATCTGAAGGGAGGTTGTAGCCAGGAGGGGGTTAGTCTCTTCTCCCAGGCAACCAGCACCAGAACAAGAGGACACAGTCTCAAGCTGTGCCAGGGGAGGTTCAGACTGGATGTTAGGAAGAAATTCTACACAGAGAGAGTGATTGGCCATTGGAATGGGCTGCCCAGGGAGGTGGTGGAGTCACCATCCCTGGAGGTGTTCAAGAGGGGATTGGACATGGCACTTGGTGCCATGGTTTAGTTAGTCATGAGGTGTTGGGTGACAGGTTGGACTTGATGATCTCTGAGGTCTTTTCCAACCTTATTGATTCTATGATTCTATGATTCTTGACAGAATTTGACTGACAAATAAATTTCCTGTTGTTTTTTGGCTTTCTTGTATTTTGCTTTCAAGCGTAGGTAAATAGAAATTGTTAGAGAAATGATACTGAACTAAAAAGATTACTAAAGTGGGACAGCAGTTTCTGTGTTCATAAGTCCCCATGTTCCATGTGGAGAAGTAAAATAAAGGAATAAACCCAACAAGTTGCCATCAAGCTGCACCAGGGGAAGTTTAGGCTGGAGGTGAGGAGAAAGTTCTTCACTGAGAGAGTTGTTAGCCATTGGAATGTGCTGCCCAGGGAGGTGGTGGAGTCACCCTCCCTGGAGGTGTTCAAGAGGGAATTGGACATGGCACTTGGTGCCATGGTTTAGTAGTCATGAGGTCTGTGGTGACAGGTTGGACTTGATGATCTTTGAGGTCTCTCCCACCCTTGGTGATTCTGTGATTCTGTGAAGTGTCAGACTGATTCAGTAAATTCTTTAGGGAACAAAAAAATACAGCCATCTGTATTCTGAAAATTATTAACCTGAGAGTTACTGGGCTTTGAAAGCACAAGTTGCAAAAAGAGTTAGTGATCATTCACTCTGTGGTCAGCAAATTAGCAAAAGGGGTCAATACTTCTTGTGTCTGCACTTTTCTAGTTTTTTTCTAGGTTCCTTTCAACCCCATGCATTCAATGCTTCTATAACCAGCTAAAAACTAAAACAGAAAGTGCAAAGCAAAGCACTATTGGAGGTATATTTGCTTCCTCATCTTTCTTCTTTTTCCTCTTGAAACAATCAGGAGGAAAAGTGGTTTGTGTTTCTGTTTCTTCAAAAGTTGAAAGTTCCCGTGGAAAACTTCTGGATGGGTGAAATAGAGCTGCAAGCCTAACGTTAGGCCCCTTCTTGATTTGGGAGCTTAGTATTTTAAATGAATTTGCAGCCATAAATGTAATTAACAGCTTAAAGCTTTCCTTTGAGAAGGTTAACAAGGGGTTTGGAGCACAGCCCTATGAGGAGAGGCTGAGGGAGCTGGGGTAGCTTAGCTTGGAGAAGAAGAGGCTCAGGGGAGACCTCATTGCTGTCTACAGCTACATGAAGAGTTGTAGTGGGGTAAGGGTTGGTCTCTTTTCCCAGGTAACCAGCACCAGAACAAGAGGACACAGTCTCAAGCTGCACCAGGGGAGGTTTAGGCTGGAGTTTAGGAAGAAGTTCTTCCTGGAGGTATTGGCCATTGGAATGTGCTGCCCAGGGAGGTGGTGGAGTCAACATCACTGGAGGTGTTTAGGAAGAGACTGGATGGGGTGCTTGTTGCCATGGTTTAGTTGATTAGATGGTGTTGGGTGATAGGTTGGACTCGATGATCTCAAAGGTCTTTTCCAACCTGGTTAATTCTATTCTATTTCTATTCTAAGACATGATCAGTGCAAATACATAGAATACATAGAATACATAGAATAAACCAGGTTGGAAGAGACCTTCAAGATCATCGCGTCCAACCCGTCAACCAATCCAACACCACCTAAACAACTAACCCATGGCACCAAAATGGCTACAGCCTGCAGGAAAATCCTCTAAGCTTGTAAGCAAACCAAATTCCCTTTCTACAGGATGTTACCATGGAACAACCTTCTGTATTCAGAAGCCTGGATACAGATTCATAGAATCATAAAATGGTCTGGGTTGGATGTGACCTCCAAAGGTCATTTAGTCCAAAGCCCTCAGCAGTCACCATACCTAGAACAAATATTTTACCAAGAAAACCCAGGAAGTGGTCATTATAACACTGCTGAGGAAGAGCAAGAAATCCTAGGCAGACATTAGTACTAACAAGTAATTACAAGTAATTACTATTAATTTAAGACTGCTTTCTAACATCCAAGTCTTCATGAAATCAAATACAAAACAAGAACAATGAATTTTCCAGTTCTGAATGATGAACAGAATCAGTTGCTAGGAGATATGGGTATCTTTCAAAGAAATGTCCTAAAATCCACATCAAACATTCTGAGGCTAAATAACAGGAGAAAACTAAATTCTGATGAAAGAAATGATTGTACCCTGTCATAGTTGAGACAGACAAAGAGAGAGGGAGAGAGAAGAGACACTGAGGAAAAAAAATGAAGGAGGAGGCCTTTCGTTGGTAGCTTCAGGAGGCATGTTGTATTTAGGTTGTTTGGCTATTTTACTGATACATGCATTTCTTTCTGAAATGGTCACATACTTAATATGTGTGTTTTAGAGGAGGCTGTCTTGTAAATGATTCCTACATCTAGTAGATAAATAATTTAAGGGATATGATTGAATCAGATATGTTAAGGAAACCAGCCTGAGTACCAGGAGAACGGCAAACTATCAGAGGAGTTTACAAGTGAGAGAATGGTGAGATGATTCCTGAAATCAGAGCAGGGGCCAGTTCTGGGCTCCTCAATTTAAAAGGTGTCCAGAGAAGGGCAGCGAGGCTGGGGACAGGTCTGGAGCACAGCCCTGTGAGGAGAGGCTGAGGGAGCTGGGGTTGCTAAGCCTGGCGAAGAGGAGGCTCAGGGGAGACCTTCTTGCTCTCTACAGCTATCTGAAGGGAGGTTGTAGCCAGGTGGGGGTTGGTCTCTTCTCCTAGGCAACCAGCACCAGAAGAAGAGGACACAGTCTCAAGCTGCACCAGGGCAGGTTTAGGCTGGATGTTAGGAAGAAATTCTTTATAGAAAAAGAGATTGGCCATTGGAATGTGCTGCCCAGGAAGGTGGTGGAGTCACCATCACTGGAGGTCTTCAAGAGGGGATTGGATGTGGCACTTGAAGCCATGGTTTAGTTAGTCCTGAAGTGTTGGGTGATAGGCTGGACTTGATGACCTCTGAGGTCTTTTCCAACCTTATTCTGATTCTATGATTCTATGCTATCTCAATGCCTGAGACTTGCAAGGGTGCAAATCAGGCCAAACCCTAACAACTTGCCCAAGTGACAAATACAACTAGGTGTGGTGAAATAAAATAAACTTCTGGAGTTCATGAAAATTTTCTAGAGTCCATGAGTAGGAAACTGCCAGGAAACTGCCTGGGATCTCAGGTCAAATACTTGACAAAAGAGCCCTTGATGACAATGTTTTTGCACAAACATAAAGGCTCTGCACAACGTTCCCAACATCTCTGAAGAAAGTCAGATGACTTACTGATATCAGAAGGAATCAAAGAGCTAACATTCATTACAGCCTATAGCTTTTACTGGAGGAATACATTCTACAGGGAAAACCATTTCAATGCATCTGGGTGACTCCCAGTGCGAGAAAACATTAAAAATTGGCAAATAAATGGAACCTGAGGGACAAAGCACACACAGAGATAATGCCCACTTGCATTTTCATACAGAGAATTTAGCAGCTGAGTGTTCCTTATGCAATGTTCCATTTCAGGACACTGGTTCTCTTGCAACCAGAGATTAGCACAGACAGAAAAATGAGAGGACAATTTCCAACTAATACAGAATGCCATGAGAAATTGCATCGAACAATTAATCACAGGACCGTTTTGTATGAAACACATTTCACCTCGGCGATCCCTTCAAAATAACCTTCCAAAATTACAGCCTTCAAAGGGAATTAGATTTTGCTTGAAAAGATGGATGGGATAATATGAAAAGATTCAGGCTTTTAAATAGGAACAGTACGAAAATATTGGCAAGAATGACAGTTTAACGTCTCATATCACAATCTTTATGTGAGTTCAAAATGATTTCCCCCCCAAGCCTCTGTGCTGTAGCAGGCTTTGACTGTTTTACTTTGATTTCTACAGGAAACTTTCTGGGCCCCTCAGCTTAGGAAGGATGTTGACTTGCTGGAACTTGTCCAGGGACGGGCAATGAAGTTGGTGAGGGGTTTGGAACACAAGCCCTACGAGGAGAGGCTGAGGGAGCTGGGGTTGCTTAGCCTGGAGAAGAGGAGGCTCAGGGGAGACCTTAATGCTCTCCACAACTACCTGAAGGGAGGTTGTAGACAGGCAAAGGTTGGTCTTTTCTCCCAGGCAGCCTGCACCAGAACAAGAGGACACAGTCTCAGGCTGCGCCAGGGGAGGTTTAGGCTGGAGGTTAGGAAGAAGTTCTATACAGAGAGAGTGATTGCCCACTGGAATGGGCTGCCCGGGGTGGTGGTGGAGTCACCATCATTGGAGGTGTTCAGGAGGAGAATTGATGGGGTGCTTGGTGCCATGGTTTAGTTGATTAGGTGGGTTGGATTGGTTGATAGGTTGGACACGATGATCTTGAAGGTCTCTTCCAACCTGGTCTATTCTATTCTATTCTATTCTATTCTATTCTATTCTATTCTAAGAAAAAAGGTGGTTTAGTGCAATAAACAATACATCTATGCAACTTTAGTTTCGAGGTACTTACAGTCCATAAGCAGAGTTCACAGCAAGACTGGTTATCTGTTGTGGAGGCTCACCATCCACCCACACCAACTGAATAACAAGATCTGCTTGGTAGCCAGGAGGCATTCGCACGGGTCGAGTCTTAACACTAAGAGGAAGAGGTACAAAATAAGAGCAAGCAAACAGACAGACAGACAGACAGACTGGGCCATGTGTAACAACTGCTTCTCTTGAAAAAACAGTAGTGAGAAACAATCCCTGAGTCATTTCAGACCAGCACCAGCACTTGCAGCATCCTGTGCATGTACCCACACATTGAAGCTAAGTATTCCAATCAGAACTGGGACATTCTGAAGGAATTCCAGGCTTTGAGCTTCATTTCTGTTGCTGAAAAAAAGTCTGAAAACTTCAACATTCCCTATAAGAGAAACTTTAGAGAAGACATTTGGGGGTGTGGGGGGGGTGTCAATAAAAATAATTGTTGTGTAATGATTTTCCTTTGCTTTTCCCTTTTCAGAGCATTTTTAATGCTACCTAATGCACACTTTAAAAAAAGCATCATGAATAATCAGCTTGAATGGAAAACCTAAAATGCATCCTTCCAAAACTTTGACACAGGACATCTCTGTATTTTTGGAACCTTCTTGCTCTGAACCTCTGTTGGATGATAGGTTGGACACGATGATCTTGAAGGTCTCTTCCAATCTGGTCTATTCTATTCTATTCTATTCTATTCTATTCTATTCTATTCTATTCTATTCTATTCTATTCTATTCTATAGTGGTGTGAGGTTTAATCTACCTGCATCAACATAAAGCAAAGCTGAACTCAGCTGGAGAAGCAAATGGAAAGCTGTGTTTTACAAGCAATAATAAAATGCAATGAATATATACAGAATATACAGTATTTACAATAGCATACAAGAATTTACAGGAAAGAACACAACACAGATCCCCTCGAGGAGAATCTCCCCTCTGGTTCCCCCCAAACCTCTCTCCCCCTCCTCCCCTTTCCCCTTGCAGTTAATTAGGTGAAAAAGGAGAAAGAGAGAGAGAAGGATATTAAGGGAAATTCATTAGCTCAAAGCAGTTGTTAAGAAAGTTAGTTATTCTAATCTTATCAGTTTGCAGTTCAGGGTCGACATGCCTGCAGTCTGGCCAAGAACAAAAGTCAGAACAGACTGAAGCTGGAGTGAGTGAGAGAATGCTAGAGATATTTGCTATGGCACATCTCACATCTGACCAATGAAATTCATTTAGAATTAATCTTCATTTTCTTTTTTTACACCTAAACATTCAGCTAGAGAATTCTGCAGCTGTCCTTTTCTTAAAGGCACAGCCTGACCTGTCACAGGACCATGACAGAAAAAGGCAAAGAGGCAAGCCATATATAATGATATAAGCCATACCTTTCTGTAGTGGTCCTCAGCACTGTGTGTTCAAAACCTACCAACTTGACAATTCCATTTGTCCATCTAGTGCAAATGGGTTCTGTTTTCTTCTTGGACTATGATCACCTGATATGTAATGTGGTCTTAATAAATGAATGCTTCTTACATAAAAGCTGATGTAATTATTAACACCTGTGACCAGCAGGACCAGGGAAGGGACTGCTGCCCTATACTCAGCAGTGGTGAGGCCACTCCTGAGTTTAGTTTTGGAACCTGGAACCCTCCCTATAAGAAAGGCATTGATGTGCTGGAGTGGGTCCAGAGAAGGGCACTGAAGCTGGTGAAGAGGATGGAGAACAGGTCTGGTGAAGAGCAGCTGAGGTTGGAGGAAGTGGGCATTGCTCTCCTCCCCATAGTAACAAGAGATAGGATGAGAGGAAAAGGCCTCAAGTTTCACGAGGTTAAGGTTGGATATTAGAAGAAACTTTGCTGAAAGGGTTCTCACACACTGGAATAGGCTTTCCAGGGAGGTGGTTGAATCCCCATCCCTGGAGGTGTTTAAAAGAGACAGAGATGTGATGCTGAGGTACATGGTTTAGCACCAGACCTAGTGGATAGTTAGATAATGGTTGGACTTATCTCAAAGCTTTTTTCCAACCAAGATGATTCTATGATGATACAAGGAAAGAAGATATTATGCAATAGTAGCAATATTTTGTGGTGTTCAGGTTATTCATTAGTACATTCCTACTCTAGGTAGTAATTTACACAAAAAGCCCACTAGCCAGTGTGGTTTTACTGCAGCTGTAAATAGTGAGAATGCTATATTGCAAGCCTCTGCAGAGTCATGACAGGATGTAGTCTATCACATCTAATCATCTACCCCTGTGAAAAACAGTACCCAAAGGAAGACTATGAATTGTGAGAGGAAGGAGAGTAGACAGTTAATACAGACACAGACAATTCATTCTGAGGAACTGCAGGGGTTTTGCATAACTATTTCTTTCTGCTATAAGCACCTCTCTGTACATATATCTCTACCATAAATAACTTAAGCACTATTATCCTATGTACTGGATTGGAGAGATCTTTGATGGCTCTTGGTGATGCAGACTGTCTCCTGAATGTGACTAAGATGTGACTCAGCAAACTTTCCAAGAAGCCTTGGCCCAGACTGAGAGGACACAGTCTCAAGCTGCGCCAGGGGAAGTTTGGAAGTTTAGGCTCAAGGTGAGGAGAAAGTTCTTCCCAGAGAGAGTTGTTGACCATTGGAATGTGCTGCCCAGGGAGGTGGTGGAGTCACCATCCCTGGAGGTGTTCAAGAGGGGATTGGCTGTGGCACTTGATGCCATGGTCTAGTAGTCATGAGGTCTGTGGTGACAGGTTGGACTTGATGATCTTTGAGGTCTTTTCCAACCTTGTTGATTCTATGATTCTGTGATGCTGAAAAGATCATGGGACAGACACCAAAAAAAAAACCAACTGATTTTTATCCAGCAGCAAGAGAAGATATTCAAAGAGTCTCTCAGTTTATTTGTAGCTATGTTGACTGCAGCTGTTCAGGTGGAAGCCTTAGTAGCAAATAGGGCTACCAGCAAGCTTGGAAAATTGAAAATAGATACAGAAAATGGGAATAAAATGAAGTAAAGCACAGCCATAGAATGACACCAGGGCAAAAGTTCTGAACAAGGCAATTCTAGCAGGACAACAGACAACATACAGAACAAATGGTGTTCTAAGTCTGGCAGATGTTATGATGAAGAGAGGACTCTGCAATACTTCTCATACTTTCATGGTCTGATACAGAGCATGCAAAAAGGCTGGATATGGATGTACCTTATGACACCAGGAGATAAAAACTCTAGCTCATTGTTAGCAGTAGATGCCCTTGGAGATATTTTTGGAAGAGTTCTTAAAGCTTAAGGACTAACTTCTTAATAAGACTACAGTACCTGTGGTGGGTTAACCTCAGCTGGCTGGCAGATTCCCAACTAGCTGCTCTCTCAATCCCCCTTCTCAACAGCACAGGGGAAGAAAGCAAGATCAAAAAGCTGATACGCTGAGACAGGGCAAGGAGATTGTTTACCAGTCACAGTGACAGACAAAACAGATACACCTTGGAGAAAATAAATTTATTACCAATTAAGATGAAGTTAGATGGTAAGAAATACCTGTCCCTCACCTCCCCTTTTCCCCAACGGTACTCCTTCATTCCCAACCCCTCTACCTCCTCCACCCTGAGCAGCACAGGGATGATGCATTTTCTGTGTGTCCAGGACTACTTTCATTTTATCATCATAATGCTACTTACAACAGAAGTTTTTTGACAGATGAGGAATGTGGATCCAATTAGGATTTTGGGGGAAAAAAAAGTAGATATTTATGTGCCTTTCCCTGTTGAAAAGGATGAGAGTGTACAGAGTACTGTTTTATCTAAATGTAAGAGGGAATATGCCAGCAGTTCTAGTGCTATAATTACTTTGACTTTGAAAAGTCACTTTACTGTCAAAACATTTACATTTACTTTGGGTGAAACAGGAAGAAATCAGTTGGCCACTTAAATGTGAGATTATATGCTGTTATACAAACTTACTAAAAATTAACCAGCAGAACCTCTGCTAGTTCCTTACAGCTTTTCTGTATCCAAGCTCAACATTTCCTTTCCTTCTCAGACCAAATAATAATCCCTTAAGAGAAAATTTTAGCCAGGGAAAAAATCAAGTGCATTCTTGCTGATTTCAGTGTCACAAACAAGTTTCACATTGGGATACTTTCATTAACTCCTCTACCTCTATTGCTTTCCATGGTTTACATCTGGTTGATAGTAGGCTGAACATGAGCCAGCAGTGTGCCCAGGTGGCTGAGAAGGCCAATGGTATCCTGGCCTAGATCAGGAAAAGTGGGGCCAGCAGAGGCAGGGAAGTCATTGTGCCCTGCACTCAGCACTGGTTAGGCCATACCTTGAGTCTTGTGTCCAGTTCTGGGCTCCTCAGTTTAGGAAAGATGTTGAGTTGCTGGAAGGTGTCCAGAGAAGGGCAACAAAGCTGGGGAGGGGTTTGGAGCACAGCCCTGTGAGGAGAGGCTGAGGGAGCTGGGGTTGCTTATCCTGGAGAAGAAGACGCTCAGGGGAGACCTCATTGCTGTCTATAATTACCTGAAGAGAGGTTGTAGCCAGGTGGGGGTTGGTCTCTTCTCCCAGGCAACCAGCACCAGAACAAGAGGACACAGTCTCAAGCTGCACCAGGGGAGGTTTAGGTTGGATGTTAGGAAGAAAATCTTCCCAGAAAGAGAGATTGGCCATTGGAATGTGCTGCCCAGGGAGGTGGTGGAGTCACCATCCCTGGAGGTGTTTAGGAAGAGACTGGATGAGGCACTTGGTGCCATGGTTTAGTTGATGAGATGGTGTTGGGTGATAGGTTGGACTTGATGATCTCTGAGGTCTTTTCCAACCTGGTCTATTCTATTCTATTCTATTCTATTCTATTCTATTCTATTCTATTCTATTCCACTCCACTCCACTCCACTCCACTCCACTCCACTCCACTCCACTCCACTCCACTCCACTCCACTCCACTCCATTCCATTCCACTGAGGTCTGACTTTCAACTGTGTGACTGACTGAAGTGGACAAACAAACAGGATGCCAAATACACTGTTCATTTTACAGGAACAATGTCACAGTAGTGCTTTTAAATTCTCATGCTATTTTCAGCAGCTCCACAGCCTGAAGTATCTGTAAGGCCAGGCAATGTTCATTTAAACTGCTTTTGAAATAACTGAGGTATTAAAAATATTTAACAAGAATTAGACTGAAATAATAATGAAATCACTAAAATAAGAGCAATTTTTACCAGTAGTGCACTGTAATTGCTGGGAAATTACAGTTTATGGAGTTTTGCATGTAATTCCTTTTCCAAAACAATTCAAACCTGTAATTTATCTGCCTTACTAGTAAGAACATGCTAATCTACTCCAAATAGTGGCAATCTGTACTCTATCAGACAACAACTTGCTGCTTTCTAAAGAATAAACATATACACACTTCCATACACTGTAACTTGAAAAGATTGTTTCATGAGTATCAACACAGTTTCCATCCCTTACCATTTAAGAAGGATACTGAGACACTTGAAGGTCTAGAGAAGGGCAACAAAGCTGGGGAGAGGTCTTGAGCACAAGCCGTACAAGGAGAGGCTGAGGGAGCTGGGGTTGCTTAGCCTGGAGAAGAGAAGGCTCAGGGGTGACCTTATTGCTGTCTCAAACTACCTGAAGGGAGGTTGTAGCCAGGTGGGGGTTGGTCTGTTCTCCCAGGCAACCAGCACCAGAACAAGAGGACACAGTCTCAAACTGTGCCAGGGGAAGTTTAGCCTTGAGTTGAGGAGAAAGTTCTTCCCAGAAAGAGTAATTGGCCATTGGAATGTGCTGCCCAGGGAGGTGGTGGAGTCACCATGGAGGTGTTCAAGAGGGGATTGGACATGGCACTTGAAGCCATGGTTTAGTTAGTCATGAGGTGTTGGGTGACAGGTTGGACTTGATGATCTCTGAGGTCTTTTCCAACCTTATTGATTGTATGATTCTTTCACACTTTTTATTGTCATGCTAATGCATGAACAAGGGGAAGCTTTACACATGTCTGCTTTATGGAAATCTCTGGGAATTAAAAGAAAACCCAAACCATTTCCTCAGAAAGTCCTTGATTTATTCTGTAGTGCTGTTATTCCATTCTAATTTGTGGGCATGAGATGAAGATTTACTCTTAGATCACACTGGAAATTACGATCAGCTCTTTTCTACAAGAGTTTATCTTCCACATAATTACTTCTAGCCTTTAAAATCCCTTGTTAATAATTTTGCCTTAATTCTTGTGCTTGTTCCATACACTGGTTTCTTCTCATTTGTGTCACATACCTACAATTAACTTCTTTTTTGGGGTTTTTTTTTTTGAGAGCTGAGCAATTAGAGCACAGCACATAGGAATGCTTTGTAGAAAGGCAAATCTTTGACCAACGGCATAGTCTCATGTGGTGGGTTTAGGCTATGCCTTTAAAATTTAGTTACAGATTTCAAGCAGAAAAGTAGAACAAATCTAAATAAATCACTATTGGGTGTAAAAAGGAAAAGGAAAGATTATTCTGAACAAATTCATTGGGTAAATATCTGGAATAAGAGGAGCTGTGCCATAACAATTCCTCCCCTTTTCTCTTCTCTTCTGATCTCTGGCTGTTTTGCTTCGCTCGGGAGAAATAATCTGTGCGCTTTGGCTGGCCTTGGCTAAATCTAATCCACTGCTTCTCTCTCTGCTCCTTTCTCTCTTGGCATAGGGAGGTAGAAGGGGGCAGTGGAATGGCTTCCCTGGTCTCTTGACCAGAGGGGTTTTCATGTTGTTTGCTAATTGTAAATACCTGTATAATATTGTAACTCCTGTATATTTTGTACACATTCATTGCATTCCATTGCAGAGTGCAGTTTTGGCTTGTAAATACAGCTTCATTTGCTTCTAACTGACTTGGTCTGGCAGAGTTGATGTTGGGGGGAATCTTCAACCCACCATAACTTACCTAAGACATGGGATACTATCCTTCATTGTTCCTTCACACGCTACAGTGTTGGTACTGCCCGAAAGGCTCTTTAAAGAAGGAAACTGGGAGGAGGCATCTGGAAATGAAGGATTTGTTTCCGGTTCAGGAGTGATGATATCTTCTACTTCATACTGAAGTCGTACCTCTAGAGACTTCAATGAATAAGAAAAGTTGAGTTACAATTTTAATGAAGCTGCTCAAAGTCTTGTTACGTTCAAATAAATGTCAGGAAGCCTCTTTGTGAAAAATTACAACCTCTCCCTCCCCTCCCCATTTATCATTATCATTTGCAGGCAAAGAATACTGTCAGTTGTTTTCTATACAGCCTCACAGCAAAATCAGATAGGAACTAGTCCTCTGCCCTGTGCTTACTGAGAAATACATAGGTATATTCCAGTGCTGACTTGGAGTCAAGCCTTTTGTTTTAAGTGAAAGGCAAGAACACAGCTTTCCAGAATTTATTATGAGAAGAGAAGTTACTTGCTCATCCCAAAACAAATATTTTGGCACAAGAAGGTCTCAGGACAAATATCACACAAAAAAATTTTTGCCTCTTTTCTGATCCTTTCTTTCCTAAGCAAATTCATTAAAAGAATGATGATCAACGCTGCCTCCTCATTTCCTACTACAACAGAGTCTCTGCAAGACAGGTTGCAGCCAGTGTGCAGAAGACCAGCAGTGTGGGTAGTACTGATGGATGAACTTCATTTGTCCAGAGGTGGGAGTCAGGAAATGAGAAATAACAGAGCAGAGAGTTCTGTATTTCTTAGAGCAAACATGAGTTTGGTGGATTCTGGACAGCAAAGTTCAAACCAGTTAGTTGTTGCTTTCTTTCTAGGCTCTCTAGATGGAGAAAAGATGACCAACCAGGCCCAAACTCCCTTCAGTTCATTCCATTAATTCAGGAAACCTTAACTGAAGGACTCCAAAACACAGAGGAAACTAGACAGAGAGCTCAAATCTGGAGATTTGAGATCAAATCTGAGAATCACAGTAAATATTGGGCAATTCTTTCTACCTCATTAATTATTGAAGGAGATCTCCATTTGGAAAAGGAAACAAGGTACAGCCCTTAAAGAGAGAAGGTCTTGGGGCGACTGGCTGAATAGTAATTTTTGTGCAGTTACTTTCAAGTGATCAGAAGCAATTGCAGATGTAGACACTGCAAATTCCATTTTCATTAGTGATCTCCCACTGAGACATCACCTGCACCAGAATGGAGAAGAAGAAAATACCTAGGCTTGGTGAGGCTAGGGAGATGAAGATCAGAGTTGAGGGCTCTCCTGTTTCTCAACCACTGTGTTAAAACATAAGATTTTAGAAAGAAGTGATTCTGCTAAAGCAGAAGAGAAAGAGTCAAACTTCATTTCTGCTTGTAAAATCCATGGATGGTTTTTGTCTGAATCACCTAAAGAAACCTATGGTCCCCATTTGCCTTCAAAGACTAATGAGTGAAATATTGAGCTGAGGAAAATCTAATCTCCTGGAAGTAATTGCTGCTGACTGAAACAATTTGTAATGCTGTTTAATCTTCATGTAAGACTGGAGTAACTGTGGAAGAGTGTTTTCTCCTGCTTGTCATATTAGAAGTGCATCACTCTTTGGACGTTTTTCTTCGTGCCTTCCTTTTCCGACTAAAATTCATTTTGTGAAGTTCTAGCTACCATCCATGCAGTGTGGAGGAGAAATGTAGACTACTAACATGGCTGAGAATTTTTTTATGGTCTTGAGCACAAGCCCTATGAGGAGAGGCTGAGGGAGCTGCGATTGTTTAGCCTGGAGAAGAGGAGGCTCAGGGGAGACCTCATTGCTCTCTACAACTACCTGAAGGGAGGTTGTAGCCAGGTGGGGGTTGGTCTCTTCTCCCAGGCAACCAGCACCAGAACAAGAGGACACAGTCTCAAGCTGCAACAGGGGAAGTTTAGGCTGGAGATGAGGAGAAAGTTCTTCTCAGAAAGAGTAACTGGCCATTGGAATGTGCTGCCCAGGGAGGTGATGGAGTCACCATCCCTGGAGGTGTTCAAAAAGCGATTGGTTGTGGCACTTGAAGCCATGGTTTAGTAGTCTTGAAGTCTTAGGTGACAGGTTGGACTTGATGATCTCTGAGGTCTTTTCCAGCCTTATTCTATGATTCTATGTTTTGGTCCCTGCTTTGGCTGGACCTTGGAAGTGGTACAGACCTGTTGTACCAATTTATTTTGAGGATCCCACTACCAGGTTCATTGATTTTCCTTTCTACATTCAAATTAGTGGAAACTTTTTTCCTATGGTTCTTCTGTAGAGCTTTGAAAAAGAGATTCCCTGAGAAAAGGCTGATCACTAGGAAAGTTATCATGTTTAATAGATACCTAGATATCCTTTTGAGACAGGATGGAGTAGATTCAGAACAACAGTAGCAAATGCTTTTTACACGCTGCATGACTCCAAGATTGTCTCACACATACTACCTACCTCCAGAATGTGATAAGGAATGATGCATATAATATTTCTATTAAAGAAATTCCAGGCACAATTTATGCCTCTGGGACATGTTCAGCAGCAGACTTTCCCTGCTACATGGAGAAACCTTTGAGTAGACTCCATGCTTCCCATTTACCACTGCAGTAACATTACATCAGGCAGTCAAACCAACAGGTGGGCTTTAAAATGATGGGATTTGCATTTTGAACTCAAGCTGAGTTCAGGCTGGCTGCTGGAGAAGGAAGACACTAAGCACTAGAACTTGGATTCACCTCAGGCAGCAAAGCGATCCTGGGACTGACCAGCACAGTCTCAGTATAGACAAAGCTAGGCAGCCTGAAGTCAGCTGCTAATTCCAACAGAGATTTCCACACATTGTATTAAGAAAAATAATATTTAGGAGTGAAGACTTGGAATGCCTGCAGCAACAATGTGGAAAGGATGAGACCCACCTCAGGGATTCACAAAACCCAGGGGAACTCAGTGACTACGCCACCAAGATTAGATAATATTAAAGCAACTCTTTAGAGGACAATTCCTCACACAAATGCTTCTGAATTACAGATAAAATCTGAGACACTCTTAAATAGCACATATTAAAAAACATCAGAAAATACCATTTCTGATGCAATTCAGCCACAAAGGTAGAAGACAGGAAAATAAAGGAATTAAATGTTAGGTAATGAGAGATAAGAGGCATTTACTATGGAACTATGCGTGAATACAAAAGTTTAGCCATTTTAGCACCATTATACATGAGCTGGTCAGTAAGGTGAAATTACTCTTCATTAGTTTTAAAGCTTTCCTGAAAGGATACATTCAGCTTGCTTCATAACTGCTTCTGGGGGACAAAAATAAGAGGAAAACCACAGAAGAGCTATAGGTGATGAATTTCCTTACCAGATGGCACATGGCTACAGGCCAAAAATGACATGTTTTTGCCAAGCCAGAGCTATAGACTTTCTAAAGAACATGAAAATAGTGTGAAAAGGAAAAGAGCTGTAATTGGGAAAGGTGGAAAATAAAAGAGAGGTTTTTGGGTCACTCCCTGGGGTTTGCTGAGCACTGGCTGACACAAAGAAATGCTTTCTGCTGAGAGTGTTTTGAGCTGCAAAGTGGTCTCCAGCACTACAGAATGGCAAGCCTAGAGAGGCAGTCATTTTCAGTTTGGTTTTGCCCTAGGAGTAGTCTCTTGTTAAACTTCTTGGACTTAAGAAAGAATGTTTTACATTATAAATGCTGTCCAGACACACTGTTAGCAGCGGTTGTGGCTCCCGTGCAGAAATGCAAGGTTAAAACCAAAGTCAGTCTTGCTGTAAGTAAAAAGGGACTGCAGTGCAGTTAAAAGAACATTGACTGTGTGATTCTGCATGAAATAAGGTGGCTTCTTAAGACTTGAAAACAAAAGAAAAAGAAGTGTTTGAACAGGAAAAAGCAACATAACACTTAGGAAGCCATCAAGTGCTTAGCCATAAATAATCTGGCATTTCATATAGTGTCCATTTTTAAGGGAATAAAGTCAGCATAAGCTAGAAAACAAAAAATCAACTCCTGAAATGTTGTTAAAGCCAGTGACAATTTCCAGTCCCCTTGGGGTACTAATGCCATGAACATAAATTAAAGAGATTTAATACTTGAGTTAATAAGAGCACTATTATGTAAGCACATAATGTACATTATCTAATCATAACATACAGCAGCCAGTATTTTTAGAGCAGGTAAATACAACAGAGATTTACTGTACCATAAAGTCTGAAAAGCAAACTGTCTGAAAGCTGTTCTGGTTGTTACTATGAAAGCAAAAAAAGTGGAGAGCTGGCTCACAAAAAACTCCAGTTATTGTCACTACCTTTAGTAGGATCAAGGTTTCACTCAAAAGGCTTGAAGGTCCCTAAATCTCTATCTTGTACAGCTTGATATTAATTTTACTTGAGAATATGAGCAGAAACAGCGAGACAATTTAATGTAGAAATGATGTTCTTTTTATGAGAGAGCAAAATTACGAAGGACTTACTGCAATTTCAGTATTTACTTCATGTTTGCTGAACCTGTAAACGACCACATACGCAGAAACCCCTGCCACACAGAAAATTCGGCTTTCAGGGCACCAGTACATCATCTGAACAGCAAAAGGATCTTCTTCCACAATCTCTGCTGTTGCTTTTCCTTCTCCTGGTTTCTGTTTTTCGAAGACCTTTGATGTTTTTAATTTGTACAACATCTGCAGAGTAACTGGAATATATTAAAACACATTAAAGAAACACTGACTCACATGAAGCAAATCAGAGATAAAAATTCCTCAGTTCCCTTCCTCTTTTCATTACAGCATAATAAAGAACCTTATGAAGGTCTAAAGAGAAGAAGAAGATGGGTATTACACAATACAGATATTATTCTGTTGCCTAGTACTGTTAGGATATGCATTTAATACTTCCAAAGTAGATATTGGTGAAAAAATTCTTAGTACTTTCTGGGACAGGATGCCAGAGGTGTCAGTTAACTCTTATGTCCATAATTAGGCTTACACTGAACGTTACAGGGAGGCTCTGATAATGGTTCTGTTCTCCTAATGAGATATGAAACTAAGATTTCATTTTCCTGAGGTTATTGCCTGGTTAGAATGTAAAGAGTCTATGCTACTTCAGGAGAAGACATTAGGAAAGTATTTTGGTGACCCAGGCAACACAAAGGATTTTGAACAAAGAGGAGTTTTAAAATGTTTTGAATTTCTTGACTAATAAGAATACCTGCATTGATACCTGTTCAGGAAGCATTCCTATCCAGAAGCTTTTGGCAAGAATAGAATTGCACAGACATGAATTTCAGAGGTAAAGGAGGGCTTATAATTAACCCCATTTTGTTTCATTCACATTCCTCCCTGTGTTTTTTTACTACTTTTATATTGATTTACCAGTGGCATTAATCAAATAACTGCATAAGGTCAGGAAAAAAGCACTCAGGCCCAGTACCTATAAAGGCAAAACTGTCATGTACATTAGTGCAATTGTGTACTAGATCAATCTAGCTAGCTTGACTAAAGAGAGCAAGAAAAAGATGAGAGAATGTTTTTTTAGTTAGGTAACCAGATAGAACAGAATAGAATTAACCAGGTTGGAAAAGACCTTTGGGATCATCAAGTCCAACCTATCAACCAACACCATCTAATCAACTAAACCGTGGCACCAAGAACCTCATCCAGTCTCCTCTTAAACACTTCCAGTGAAATGTTACAGTGTGAGCTCAATTTAAAAAGGATATTGAGACTCTTGAACATGTCCAGAGAAGGGCAACAAAGCTGGAGAGGGGTCTGGAGCACAGCCCTATGAGGAGAGGCTGAGTGAGCTGGGGTTGCTCAGCCTGCAGGAGGCTCAGGGGAGACCTTAATGCTGCCTACAACTACCTGAAGGGAGGTTGTAGCCAGGAGGGGGTTGGTCTCTTCTCCCAGGCAACCAGCACCAGAACAAGAGGACACAGTCTCAAGCTGTGCCAGGGGAAGTTTAGGCTGGAGGTGAGAAGAAAGTTCTTCCCAGAAAGATATTGGCCATTGGAATGGGCTGCCCAGGGAGGTGGTGGATTCACCGTTCCTGGAGGTGTTCAAGAGGGGATTGGACGTGGCACTTTAAGCCATGGATTAGTAGTCCTGAGGTATTGGGTGACAGGTTGGACTTGATGATCTCTGAGGTCTTTTCCAACCTTGTTAATTCTATGATAAACTCCTATTGACTTAATTCTGTCTTTTTTATTTACAAAAAAATAATAATTATGTATTATTTCTGATCTTCACCATCATTGAAAATACTGGAAGATGTAAACTCTAACTCTGTTTTTTAATCCATTTCCCAACATACAAATTGCATAACACCCCCCCCTCCTCCCCCCACCATCATGTTCAGCTGACATGTCTATGTAGAATTTTGTCATGAAATGAGGCTTTGGAAATCCTCATTTTCTCCTTGTCCATCCTGAAGAGTAAAAACATTTGGAATTGGGCAAAAAGAGAACTACCTGACATTGTCATCAGGTGTAGCTGACACCAAAGTCTTGCAAACATTCCATGTATGTTGCTGGAAACTTTAGCTGTATTAATAACTACTATACTGTGACACAATGTGGAGCTAGCAGGTAGTTTAAGTATTGTACACCCTGTGTTCTTGCCACCATTACAGACTGGTCATTAGGATCAAATTAAATCTCTCTATGGCTAACAGCTCATACAGAAGTGCCTTTGCCACTCTCTTTTAAGAGACTGATACCTCATAAAAGAGATATTCTACCCAGGTATTCCTGTACCACAGGAGAGAGAGAATACTCAAGGTGAGGCTCGAGGTGAGGAGAAAGTTCTTCACCGAGAGTCATTAGCCATTGGAATGTGCTGCCCAGGGAGGTGGTGGAGTCACCATCCCTGGAGGTGTTCAAGAGGGGATTGGACTGCTTGAATGTGTCCAGAGAAGGGCAACAAAACTGGGGAGGGGTTTGGAGCACAGCCCTGTGAGGCGAGGCTGAGGGAGCTAGGGTTGCTTAGCCTGGAGAAAAGGAGGCTCAGGGGAGACCTTCTTGGTGTCTACAACTGCCTGAAGGGAGGTTGTAGCCAGGTGGGGATTGGTCTCTTCTCCCAGGCAACCATCAACAGAACAAGAGGACACAGTCTCAATCTGTGCCAGTGGAGCTTTAGGTTGGATATTAGGAAGAAATTCTTTCCAGAAAGAGAGATTGGCCATTGGGATGTGCTGCCCAGGGAGGTGGTGGAGTCACCGTCGCTGGAAATGTTTAAAAAGAGACTGGATGAGGCACTTGGTGCCATGGTTTAGTTAATTAGATGGTGTTGGGTGATAGGTTGGACTCAATGATCTTGAAGGTCTTATCCAACCTGGTTAATTCTGTATTCTGTATTCTGGACGTGGCACTTGGTGCCACGGTCTAGTCATGATGTCTGTGGTGACAGGTTGGACTCGATGATCTTTGAGGTCTCTTCCAACCTTAGTGATACTGTGATACAAGGCAACTCTGCTGTAGCTTTCACAAAGCAGAGTCATGTTATTTGAACTTTCAACCAAAATCTATGCATGATTTTAATAAACACATTTTCCTAATAAGTACCACATGCATTGTCTGTAGGGGGAAATGCTGGGTTTGATATGTGTCCTCATAGCTAGAATGCACACAAGTATCTTCTGAAGCTTTTTTCCCTGCTAGGATGAATGCAGATACTTCACAATTATTTTCTGGAGCTTGAGCCTGGAGAAGAAAACTGTTAGGTCTTTTCCCTCTTTGCCTGATTAGACATGTTGGGAGATGTATTTACTTTCAGTTAGCTGTAAAAATTACTAGATTGTACTCAGACTAGAAGAGGAATTTCAATTGGAACTGAATACCAGCTTTAACTGAATATAAGAGTGTGTCCACTCTTTTATACTCAGAAGATAATGCTCTAGGAATTCTTTTACCAACACTTCAGGTTTGGTGTGCTGGATATTTTCACCAACACGTCATCCTTCATAGGTTTGGTGTGCTGGATATTTTCACCAGCACTTCATCCTTCATAGGTTTGGTATGCTGGATGTGGGGGTTTTATTCCTCTCAAGCTTTTCCCTTCTTTTCTATCAAATATAACTCATTAGCACTGGCTTTTTCCTTAAGATAATAAAAATTTGCTGCATTCCACCTCATTCTTCTTAATATAATTAGAGGTATTCTGTTCTACTTCTCATACTGTTAAGCATCACGATATACCTATCTATAGATGTCTGTCTGTGATTTGTCAGCATTATATAAAAGTGAACTTAGAGACTTACTGGCAGAAGCATCCCAAAACTTTACTGATCCATCTGCATGGCTTAAAAAAAACATAAGAAAATTCGTGTGTTAAAACAAGATGCAGTTGTAAAACACCTTCTACTTTCAGTGAATGAAAACAATGAGCAGAAAAACCTGTATTTGGCTCACATGGTAATTCTCTTCCTGACAGTATACAATCATACATGCAAAAACTATGAGAAAATAGTCTCTTATTAGTTTGTTTAGGTAAATAAAACTCTTGTTTGTGCATTTCCTATAGAGAACTAAGCCTCAGTGAGATTTAAGCTTGCAACAGTAAGAAATGAATTCCCACACTAATGCCAGGTTTAAATGACAGCCCTTTTGGCTTTGCAGTGAGCCAGGCTAAAACCTGTGCACCCAAAGTTTGTATAATGAACTAGGGAAAAAAAACAGAAGGGAACTTAAATTTGCTTAATCCCTTACAGCTGTGTTCTTCATAGCAATGTAAAACCATCCCTGAAGTAATGCTGAGGAAAGAAGACAGTTCTGTTTAAAATGAGAGTAATCCCTTCAGCACCTTGTTGCACAAATCATTATATTTATTTTAAAAAGACATGTTAAGTAATAACCAGAGGGAAACACAGTGCATCAAAGCTAAATAGCTTCTGTTTTACAGCACAGCCCCGTGGAAATCCAGCAGGCATTGCTTCTACTGCAATTTGAGCCTTTCTAGATATTTTTGCTATGCGGCTGCCTCTCCACTCACAAGGTAAAATTCATCGCGGTGCACCACAGCCTCTCTAGTGCTGGGGCATTAAGATGAATTCCCAAACACTCCCCAGTCATAAAGTCCCCAGAAGGCCAAAGGACAACAGCTACAGAACAGCTACAGAAGAACAGTTCTTCCCCTTTTAAAAGCTATTCTCTATTACCTTCAAGGCAAAAATGTTCCCTTTCATTGAACATTGAATGATGATCTTTGGACTCGATGATCTTTGAGGTCTCTTCCAACCTTGGTGATACTGTGAATCCGTGATACTGTGAAACTCTCCTTGCCAAAGACCCCACTCTCCCAAGTATGTAGATTTTCTGGAGCCTCAAATGATCATTCTTCATAGTATCTTATCCCCAAGTGAAAATCTCTGTTTTCTACAGCAAATGGGAATTTCAGTGGTGACTGTGTGCAAGGGAGAAGACTCCATACCTCAAATGAAGAGGATATGGGTATTTTGTGAAGGATCAGCTCTTATCTATAGCTAATCCACAGTCAAAAGCTGTAGATACTAATGTTTTAAAAGTAGCAGTCCTCAGTTTTATTCTCACCCTGTAATGATGATTTCAGGATAGGTCTGAGCTCCAAGGTTCCACGCTCCACCACTGATAGGCCACTCCTAAACGAACAACAAGAGTACAGACATGACAACTAACTGTGATGAATCTTGCTGAGTTTCTTTTTAAACTAAACAACATCTTCCTCCAAAAAAAGCAACACAACTCATAAAAGGACCAAAACCATGTAGCATTCAAGGCTTAAAGCTTATTAACATTATTATATTACCAACCAAGGCTTTTGAAACACAACATTTTTAAAAGCTAAAGCTCTATGTTTTTAAAGTATTTCTGCACAGGTAGCACTCAAGAGCACAACACAGGAACCAGAGGAAGGAACAATATAAGGCTGTGTTACTCTTTCCAGATTGCTGGGCTCTTGGAGTTTCCATAGGACACTGAATAGACTGCAAATCTATTTTGAGGACAAAGACTACTGAAAAGATTGTCCCAGAAGCAAATATCTGAGCAAGAGGCCACAAGATGCAAGATAAGGGAATGCAACATTTACAGAAGGTATGAAATCATCATCTCTTCTCTGCATATTTTTTACTAGTGGATTGAGTTGAACCTGCTGCTGTTATTCATACCATCCTGCAGTCTTGCCAGCTTCAACAAATGAAAATGCTAACTGCAGCAAAGTATTATGGGGCTCGATGTTCAGACTGCAACATGGGAGGCTTCCTGTTCTGGCTTCTTGGTTCTGGCTTCTTTGGTGTGGTCTCTTTTCTGCAGGCAATGATGTTGAAATGGGTAGGAGTTGGGTAGCTGCTGGGTTTGGTTTTCTGTTTTATGCTGGGTTTTTTCCCCTGTGTTTCACTGTTCTTCTGCAAATAGGCTAAGCTAAGGTAATCGTGCATTGTATTGTTAGATTAATTAGATTATTAGCTGACATAATTATCCATTGTGATTCTGATATCTATGTTATATTAACCTCTTATCTCTTTATCTCAACCCTGAGTTTTGTGTGTTACTTTGCCCCTCACTTTTGTGTTGGGGGAGCAGGGAGTTTAGCCCTTGCACTAAACCATTACATAGCGGCAAGACTTCCATTCTCTTCCTTGGCCTAGGCTGGTAGAGCAGGATGCTGGGCTGTGCCTAAAGCTTGACCTG
This sequence comes from Dryobates pubescens, assembly GCF_014839835.1. Taxonomy (NCBI): domain Eukaryota; kingdom Metazoa; phylum Chordata; class Aves; order Piciformes; family Picidae; genus Dryobates; species Dryobates pubescens. The sequence goes on along the minus strand of NC_071619.1, from coordinate 40,212,235 downwards.
TATGGATCCAGAATGTGAACGATAAAAATATGTGCAGAGTGGGTGAGGATGTGTCTAGAGCATGAGTGGGTGGAAGAAGACTGGGGAAAAAAACTGGTTCTATGGAACCATGTAGTGATTGTGGGTACAGAAATAGGTGGGTGGCAAATGAGTGGCGACCTACATTCAGAGCATGTATTTCTATGCGCACAAATAAAGCCAGGGGACAAGAGTGATTACAATGAATAGAGGTAGGAGGTGAAAACTTTGGGGAACAGGGTATACTAGGTAAGGATAGATAAGCAGACAAATTCAAACTAGAGGAAAAAGTATTTTCTGAAGCACTTTGCTGAATGAAAACCCAAAAGAAGAGCCCTCTTTCTCAGTTCATGGAAAATAAGGCAGCTCCAAGGAGAATACTTCTGCTAATATGAATAAAAGCCTGACAAAGTCTTATTTGCTTACCCACTAAAACAAACAAAACCAGCCCCTATTATGATGGATTAGTTTAAGTCAAAACACAAACCAGACTAATACTCTATAAAAGGATTGTGTTTGTTATTATTTCTGCAGCTTGTCCTGTTTCTAAAAGCATTATGTTAAGCCTTTGGTAGCTCAGTAAAATAATTATTAGTATCTCTGTTTAATAAAAACCTCACAGACATGCTGTCAACCTTCAACTTTCACTGAAGCTCTTCTGCTAACTTCTTTCAGTTACAATGCTTATACTTTTTTCTTTAAGACAATTTATCCATGCAAATTCAAATAGTAAACTGAAGGCTTTCTTATAACTGAGTCTGGCTTGTCGTAATTCCAGAAGCCTCATAATGAAGTCCTATATAACAGTCATTCATAGTTGTGCTTAAGTGATGGTGTTTCTGAGGGACAAATAACAGCCTGTAAACATACTGCTAAGCTGCTGGTTACACCATCTTGAAAGTGATGATGTGGCAGTTTAGGCTGGGTGCCTCCTGTTCCTGCCACGTAAGTTACACCTCTGGTGTCCCGAGGGTCCAGCCCAGTAGGTGGACACAGAAAGCTGTGTATTTCAAACCCATAATATCCTGCGCCCTGTAAGTCCATCTGCAAAGTCTTCCTCTTTTCTTCCCTCTCTGCTCCTGTGGGAGATGCTCCCTATTGGGTAATGGTGGGGGAGTATCTCAAAGCCTCTTAGGCCAGCCTGAGACTAACCTGAGACTAGGGAGGAAGAGCCCTGGGGGTTTTGGGTATACCCTCAGGTGGGGAAACTGGAAGTGTTTGGGAGGCTTTTGGGTGTGCTGCAGGGGACTCTGTATGCTTTGGGTTTCTTTTGTCACTGTGCTTTGTAGCTTCTGTAAAACACTAATTGCTTTTCCATTTAAACTTTCCATCACTTCTGCAATCCATTTGTGTGAGTGTCATTCTTTTGCCCCGTTCAGGGGCAAGAGGGGCATCTGCCTGGCCTCCAGCCAGGACAGAGGATTACAGAAATAAAATTAGAATAGTCTTGTAAGATGTTGCAAAAAACATAGGGTGTACATCTAACAGCTTTGCTTAAAAAACAATAATAACATTTGGTTTTGATTACCTTATTGCTGTATCCTTGCTTTTTATGTTTTGCTCCTACAGAATAGAGCACAGGAATCAAATCTGGAGGACAGTCCGCAAAATATTCTGTGCAGGTAACAGGTGACTCATGAATGTCAATAGGATATGGATTTTCAAAGATTGGAAAACTAGTTAAGGAAGACAATTTATTAGAAGCACTGTGACACACTGAGCCATAGAAAGAAACACATTCTTACATGTTAGCATGTAACAGTACAATCATTACTGAGAACATCTATTTTCCTCTACTTATTACAACACATGTGTAATTATTCAAATGAAAATATAAAAGTGCCACTGCTGTGACAAGAATCCTCTTGTCACTGAAACACTCATTCATGTGAAGAGTTCCTAAGGCTAACAGAGCTACTTGTCTGAATGATGATTGCAAACTAATACTCCCCAACATCTCAAAAACCTACTCTACATAGAAGCGACACATGCTACAGACACTTCAGGATCATGGCTATGATGCGTATCATGACCTAAGAATTACCTATACAGCTGTGAGTTTTGCATTGAGCAGCTTAGCTTATTGGCTTGGCAGAGTACCGATTCTACAGTGAACCATTGTGATAAGAGATGAAGTGGGTCTCGGTTTATTTCTCACTTCCATCAGTTTGGACAGTTGGATAAGAAGGAAGGCCTCACTTCTGCCCTATTACACAATGTTATTTGCAACTAAACAATGCAGGAGCTCTGATTCTGATTTCAGTTACATCCATTTTATATTGCTGAGATTATTTGAATTACTCTTGAAAGCGAGTGAGATCAGAATATGGTTCACTCAAAATGTTTCAAGATGCTAAGGGCAAAATCTGTTTCCAGTTGTAGCACTGTGAACAGGGATGCAAATTGCTTGCAGTGTTGGAGGCAGAACAAAGTAAAGAATTGGATTCTGCATTCCATGACACATTGTTCCGCAACACACAGGTCCTCTTTGAGATGAACATTGACTCTGATGTGAAAGGACTATTTGACACTTAAAGCAGCAGTTGCATCATGAAACAATCCCACAGATCCACTATAAATTGATGCCATTATTTATCAAGGTACTTAAGTAAATACTTAAGTGATAGTCACAGATTCAGAGATCGCACTGGCTTGGAAGGAATACTCAAAAGTCACCTTGTCTAACCCCCACTATGCACTGAGCAGGGACAGATCCAATTAGATCAGGCTGTTCCTGTGGAGCCTAGTGAGGTTAGGCATGCATATTTGTATTAGTTGAATCTGATTTCCAAGACATACATTGAGGTCATAATTCAGCATGTGACCAAGTATTACTTAACTTTGATGTTGAGTCAGTGTTTGAGGGATATGCTGCGTGGACCACAGATTTAAATTTGTTCCCAAACTTAAGAACAAATACTATCACAAATTGATTAGCTGACCTTTGCTCTTAAAATAGCAGTAAACATATGGAGTGAATTACCAAGAGTAAATGATATTGGCTATTAAAATGACATTGCATAACAACATTTGGATTTTTATCATAATTTGCTGCACAGTACAAGTAGCTTCATGCCAGACTCCATACTTACTTGCTTTGTGTCAGGTCAACAACAATGAGATCCTTTTCCAAAAGCACAACTACAGCGTAGGGTTCTTGAAATTCTGTAAGCAAGGAATCAAGTGAAAAAGACATGGAGTGCTAACAGCCAGTTTGAAAAAGCAAACCATACTTATCTTCTCTAATCATTCACAGTATATTAAACAAGAGTTTTAAGGTAGAAATCCCAAGTCCATTTGCAAACCAGAGCCAGATAGGAACTGAGAAATTACTTTGGGCCACTACTGCTGACAACATACATAGTAGAAATAGAATTGTTATACTATAACTTGCCAGGATGACAGGATATTCAAATCAGAGAAAAAAACCCCATAGGTTGTGTGTATCACTGCATTGCTGAATCCAATTATTATTCAGAAAATGTATTTTTGCTGCCCAATAGTAATACTTCCGCTGTGTGGAACTGTTCTTCAAGACCAGATTAAGAACAGCTGGCCCAATTCACTTACTGATACACAATATCCTCATTTCCAAAGCAATTCCAACGGAATCCTGTAATTCTGCTTGTTCAATTTAGATACTAAAATCATAGAATCATAGAATCAATAAGGTTGGAAAAGACCTCAAAGATCATCAAGTCCAACCTGTCACCCAACACCTCATGACTACTAATCCATGGCTTCAAGTGCCACGTCCAATCCTTTTTTGAACACCTCCAGGGGCAATATTGACACACTCCTTCCTCCCACACACACTTTAGGAGATTATATTGTTTGGTTTTTTTTTAATTAAATGCTTTTCTCATTTGTAAAAAGTAAAAATAAATGCTTCCCTTGATGCATAAAAAACATAAACGTGAAATTATGACCCTCTTTTCAACAGCAACAAACAATTCCAGCATATGCAAGCTCAGAGTACTCTCCAGTGATGGCTGATGCCAAGAGGCTGAGTCAATTGATAGTACTTGATTTATCTTCCTTTAAGGACAGCCACAAATGTACATTTGTGGCCTGTTTATATACAAGGCTATGAATAAAACAGGTTAAACCAAATATCTGGAATGGAATGAAATAGAATGGAATGGAATGGAATAGAATGGAATGGAATGGAATGGAATGGAATGGAGTAGAATAGAATAGAATAGAATAGAATAGAGTAGAATAGAATAGAATAGAATAGAATAGAATAGAATAGAATAGAATAGGAGTTAGAATGGAATGGAATGGAATGGAATGGAATGGAATGGAAGGGAAGGGAATAGAATAGAATAGAATAGAATAGAATAGAATAGAATAGAATAGAATAGAATAGAATAGAATAGAATAGAATAGAATGGAATAGAATGGAATAGAATGGAATAGAGTTGGAATGGAATGGAATGGAATAGAATAGAATAGAATAACAGAATCCACCAGGTTGGAAAAGACCTTTGAGATCATCGAGTCCAACCTATCACCCAACACCATCTAATCAGCTAAACCATGGCACCAAGAGCCCCATCCAGTCTCTTCTTAAACACCTCCAGTGAAATGTTACAGTGTGAGCTGGGGAGGGGTTCCCAATATTATTCCTGGGAAGTGTCACTCATATTTGGCACAGTTAAATGAAGGCCAAACCAAACTGATTACTGAAAAATGCACCTTGAAACAAATATACATTTTGCTTTTACTAAGTATTTTAAGTATGTACTCGACTTAGCCGTGTGTAAGGTTTATTTTGCTTTTCTTCTTGAGGGATTAAAATGCTAAACTTAGTCCACTTCTGGCTTACAGCCTTTCTTGATTAACTTTCTGGAGTTTTCTCTGCATGTACTTCACTATTCGGCAGTTCCACAATATGCAGTAAATAAGTTGGACTTCACAGTATCACAGTATCATGAAGGTTGGAACAGACCTCAGAGATCATCAAGTCCAACCTCTCACCCAACACCTCATGACTACTAGACCATGGCACCAAGTGCCACATCCAATCCCCTCCTGAACTCCTCCAGGGACAGTGACTCCACCACCTCCCTGGGTAGCCCATTCCAATGGCGAACAACTGTCTCAGTGAAGAACTTAATGACCTCTGAGGTCTTTTCCAACCTTATTGACTCTATGATTATGATTCTATGGTTAAAATACTTTTAACAGCTCACTTTAGGCTGAAGGGTAAGAGCTTTTTTGCAGATAAGTGATAGTTTAATAGTTTAGTTCAATAATGTAGCATTCTGGAGATTTTCACCATTATGAATAGTGTCAGAAACATAAGCACATATGTTTGAGTAATAGCAGTATTTCCTCACAGTAAACCATTTCTTTCTAGGTTATATTTGGAGATTAATGCATGCTTTATTGTCCATTTATTACTTGCTTCCTACAGTGAGAATGCAAACAAGTTCCAGGTACTTTCAGTGATGTGTTTTTCTCAGATGGAGACAACTGGAAGTCCCTGGAGTGAGAAGGTATGAGAGAAGATCACTTCATTGATGTTCTCCAGAACTGTGTTTCGCTGAATAAACTCACCATTTGGATATGGAGTTTCACAGAGAGTTAAAAAATCAACTATAGGGTGATCCATTTCAAGAACTGTAATGGCTTTCCCGTGCATGATTGTTAAGCTTGGTCTTCGACAAGGCTTGTCGTATGACAACCCACCAGAAAATATGACAAACGGCTCACTGCATGAAAAAACACACAGCACAGTAAGTTTGCATAGTTCCATACAAGTTTGCATTATCTATTTAGTACCTCTAAAGACTAACAAATAGCTTTTCAAAAAGAAAGCAAAGCAAATTCTGAAGGCATTTTTACACTGGAATGGGACACTGAGCTAATTACAGAACGAACATACCTGCTCTTACAGGTCTTGTACTCTACTTTAAGAATTGGTTTACAAGACTCAGGCTTTTTCCCATCTCTTTGAACTTTTCCTAAGAAAAGAAAGATGAAAACTGTATTAAAATGTCATGCTAATAGAACTTTAAAGCTAAGGAGATGATGAGTGTTAGTTCCTGTTTCCATAAAATATGCATTTGTCTAAATTAATTACATCTGCTCTGGCTTTATGGTTTTACTGCTGTGTACATCTAAAGGACCATAGACCACACATCAAAGACATCTAAACCCCATGCAGATTGCTGGCAAGGATGACACTTAGCTAATAATTAATGAATTTGACCAATGTATGCCTTTTTTATCCCTGATTATATTATGGTCATAAACAGCTTAATTGTTTCTTAAGTTACATTCATAGATCGACTCAGTTCCTTTTCTTGATGAAAGGTTACATGCCCTGGAGGGAAACTAGTTGAGTGATAAAATCAAATGAAGTGTACAACTGAAATTCAGGGATTCTTGGTTAATTATGGCTCAGCCCTTTCTTTCAGCCAGAGAGGAGTCACTTGTAAACCTAAAAGATAACCATTTTGGGGTTGTTGCTTTTGACAGCCTGTGCTTCCTTTTGACAACCACTTGACTGGAAGATACAGTGCTGACAGAGCCAGACTGTCCTCAGAGGCACACAGTAACATGATGGGAGGACTGAAGCTGAGATGCAAGAAACTCTGCTTAGGTATTAGAAAAATAATTAATGAATTTGTATTTCATATTTCTGTGACTAAAAATGATAAAACAAATTAGGAATTTTAAGAACACAGAACTTCTCTTCCTTTCTTCTTCCCTTTCCCCTTAGCCAGGCTTCTTGGTAATCATAGACTGACAGAATGGTTTGGGTTGGAAGGGGTCTTAAAGATCATCCAGTACCCATACCCCCTGCCATAAGCAGGGGAACCTTCCACTAGACCAAGTTACTTGAGGTCTCATCCAAACTGGCCTTGAGCATCTCCAGGGAGGGGGCATCCACAAATTCTCTTGGCATCCTGTTCCAGTGGCTCGCCATCCTTACTGTAAAGAATTTCTTTCCAATGTCCAATCTAAATCTACCCTCCTCAAGCTACAAGCTATTCCCTTGCATCCTATCACTACAAGCCTTTGCAAAAAGTCCCTTCCCAGCTTTATTGTAGACCCCCTTCAGGTACTGGAAGGCTGCTATAAAGTCTCCCGGGAGCTTTCTCTTCTCTAGGCTGAACAGCCCCAACTCTCACAGCCTGTCTCCAGCTCTCTGATTATCTTTGTGGCCTTCCCTTGGACCTGCTCCAGATGCTTGATGTCCTTCTTATGCTGGGGGCATCAGAACTGAATCGTAGAATCACAGAATCAGTCAGGGTTGGAAGGGACCACAAGGATCATCTAGTTCCAACCCCCCTGCCATGGGTAGGGACACCCCACACTAGATCAGGCTGGCCACAGCCTCATCCAGCCTCGTCTTAAACAAGCCCAGGGATGGGGCGTCAACCACCTGTCTGGACAACCCATTCCAGGGCTTCACCACTCTCATGGTGAAGAACTTCCTCCTCACCTCCAGCCTGAATCTCCCCACTTCCAGCTTCATTCCCCCTAGTCCTATCACTCCCTGATATCCTGAGAAGCTCCTCCCCAGCCTTCTTGTAGGCCCCCTTCTGGACACAGTACTCCAGGTAATGCATTGATTTGCAATAGAGTCAATACTTTTGGCCTCATTTATACCATTTTACCCATCAAAATTACCGTGTGGAATTGTGGTCTGGAATGGTCTGTTAGGACTTTTCAGATTCCATAGGGTCAAGCTGCCATCAGAGTGACTGCACATGAACTGTTTGCCTTCATGATGCCAAGCAACAGAATGAATAGCCTACGGAAATGAAAGAAGAGCTTGAGACTGGAATGGAGTGCAGTGTTTACACTCATCATATTTTGATGTATGATTTTGGATTATATTAATCTACTGCTATATCAACAGTTGGATTGCCCTTTTATGTCTGAAGTCCATTCCCATCACATTTTAGCACTCTACTGCTAGTCAAGCAATACATTTCATAATCAATGCTAACATAGCACTAGGATGTAAGAGAGTCTGTACTGAATTAGACCAAAATTGAAGGAACAGGGTATTAAGGTCAAAGTATAAAATGGAGGGACATACAGTGCAATCACAGTATCTCTGATAACTATCCTTAGAAGTATTTAATCTGGCAAACATACAAGGAATTCTGTGCAGCAGGTTTTACAGGTAACATACAACACATGCAGTCTTGCCCAGAGGACTATTTAGGAAGAGCAAAAGTAGTACTCCGGTTTTGAGTAACTTTTGACCCCCAGATATTTAAGTTTCAGAGCAAGTACACAGAAACCTGGAAGTTCAGTATGAAAACTAAACCACTGAAGAGATCAGGGTTGCTTTGTTGGTGTAGGAGATGACCAACACAACGTTGTAAGATAATTTTAGATCTTATAGTGCTCCAGAGACAAGGAACATTGCACTCATATGTACACAATGCAAGTGTCACACAATGAATGTTACATATGCCAAAAAAAGGAACAACTCAAAAATTAATAGACCATTCTTAGTATTTTGTGCATAATTAGTGGAACATCAAACTGGCAGAAAGAATAATGGTGTAAGTCCCTAATTTTCACTGCTATATGCTGGAAACCAGCAAAAAAGCTATTTTCTGGTGAAACAAAGTATTGATTCACTGCATAGCACAGTTTCTCACACACTCCCCTCAGAAGCATAAAGTCAAAGAATTTTCCCTTGAATCCATTTCCCTTCCAGAAATGTTAGCTGCCAAAGAGCAAAAAAACTCAGTGTGTTTTTATATAAATACAAACAAGAGACTTATTTTTTAATGCAGTTTAATAAATCTCCATTTTTTGCAACCCAGGAAGCACTAAACTAAAGCCTTGTATGCACTTATAATTGCATATGGTCATTCACCTGATTTACTCAGATAACTTTAATACCATGCCTGGCCATTCATAAGTCATCACTGGAGCTGCTCATATCAATTTTGTTTAAGCTGCCAAGAAATAGCCCTAAGTGCTACTGGTCACTATTAAAACCTCCCTGGTGATCTTCCTCTTTTAATAAGTGTATTGATTGTTATGGTTGGTAATGGCTCATGGACTAGAGGGAATATCAGAAGAAACCAACCAAAAGGCTGTGACCCTTCACCAAAACCTTACTCAGCTCTTCAGGTTGGACAGCACAGCCACAAACAAGCCTTTGAATTAAGATGATGCATATGTTTGGATAGGATAGGATAGGATATAGGATAGGATAGGATAGGATAGGATAGAATAGAATAGAATAGAATAGAGTTAACCAGGTTGGAAGAGATCTTTGAGATCATCAAGTCCAATCTATCATCCAACACCATCTAATCAACTAAACCATGGCACCAAGTGCCCCATTCAGTCTCTTCCTAAACACCTCCAGTGATGATGACTCCACCACCTCCCTGGGCAGTCCATTCCAATGGCCAATCACTCTTTCTATGAAGAACTTCTTCCTAATATCCAGCCTGAACTTCCCCTGGTGCAGCTTGAGTCTGTGTCCTCTTGTTCTGGTGCTGGGTGCCTGGGAGAAGAGACCAACCCCCTCCTGCCTACAACCTCCCTTCAGGGAGTTGTAGACAGCAAGAAGGTCCCTTGAGCCTCTTCTCCAGGCTAAGCAACCCCAGCTCCCTCAGCCTCTCCTCACAGGGCTGTGCTCCAAACCCCTCCCCAGCTTTGTTGCCCTTCTTTGGTCACATTCCAGCAACTCAACATCTTTCCTAAACTGAGGGGCCCAAAACTGGACACAGGAATCAAGGTGTGGCCTACCCAGTGCTGAGTACAGGGCAGAATGACTTCCCTGCTCCTGCTGGCCACACTGTTCCTGATACAGGCCAGGATGCCACTGGCCTTCTTGGCCACCTGGGAATCTGCCGTGTCTTACATGTGAATACTTTGCCAACATGCTGGCAAGCTACTCATGCCAATAATGACACAACAAACTGAACCAAGGGAACTTGAGATATTTATCCTTGAGGGACATAATGGGTGTCACTCAAACTTCTACCTACCACAGCGGGTTTGGCACAGCATTTCTCTTAAAAACCTGGAAGATACCAAACTATAACTGAAGCAAGAAAAGACAACACAGAAAGATGGCTCATATAGTCCAATGCCATTGCTCTCAGGAAGTAAGAACTTTAGATCTGTGGGGAGCGCTGCTTCACTTGTCTATCCTTATGCAAATGAATTCTGACATGAGCTCATTCATGTTTGCTATCATGCCAGATTTGAATATGCTTTTGATGTGTTACCACACATAGAAACATTTCACATGGTTACAGTCGCTGTGTCTGAGCAGGAGCTGGTAACTAGCAACTGACAATTGTACCAAGCTGCTTGCTAAACTGCCTCTCAGCTACTAGGTGCCACCTGCCAGCATAAACCTCCTGTTGTGTGGAGCTGAGGGAGAATGCTTCTGCCACAGACAACTGGCATAGCAGCAATTCAAATTCACCTTCTAGACTTTGGCCCCAAATGGGCAGGAAATACTTACATTTGCTTTTGGATGTTGCAGCTGAGAGTCACAACTAATACTGAAAGGTGTACTGAACAAGCCCCTAATTTCTCTGTGCCAGAATATGTCTAGCGTTCCGATCCACTCCTTTAGCATCCAAACACACATAAAAAGGAGCAGTTACTTGCTTAGAACAGGAGTTCATCATGGTGGGTGACTCATGTGAATGTTCACACAGTGTATGCACATAAAGCATATCACTCCAGATTGGGTATGCTTTTCCTTCTGCAGTACCCACAGTGGTTGCATATATATAGATTCCATCTTTGGTCATAGTCAGCATGTACTAAAATTAACCATCCCCAACACCATTTCAGTTCCTTTGCAATCACAAATCTCCTCCACTGAAAAGAACTCATGGGGACTCTTTTAACCATATTTCAAACAAGGACCATGCTCATTTCATGCTATTGCTTGAGTCTTAAGAATCCTTTGTGTACTGCAGGAGCACTGCACCAAGAGCTACATCTGATTTGTTCATTCCATAACAGCATAGCACTTGATAAAGATAGGGAAATGTCATTTGGCAAATGTCTCTGTAAACTCTGAAGATCCACGCTGGAAATATGCACAAATGAAAGATGATAACTCTGCTTCAGGAAGCTCTGGATGTGCATTGAAACAACCTGTCAAACTTCCCAACAATCTTTGCATGAAGATGGATCGGTTTTGGGGTCTGCCAACTATCAATAATAACTTGAGAATCCCTTGAAGGATCTGTCTTGTTTGTCTGCTCTCTTTTTATACCAATCAATGGAAATAAACTTTTGAAGGAATTTAGACAAGAGCTTGAGAGGAAAGCCTTTTATAGAGGACATCATACAGAAGCATTGATTGAAAGGGCCTGGATATCTCATACTTAATGTCACTGAGAAGATGACAAGCATCATCCCACAAAGAAACAAATACACAGAAATCACAGAAATGTTCAGGGTGTAAAAGAATCTCAGGATCACCAAGTCCAACCAATAACCCTACTCACACAGCATACACAGTTAACCAGGTTGGGAAAGACTTTTGAGATTATCAAGCCCAGCCTATCCCCCAGCACCATCTAATTAACTACGCCATGGCACCAAGTGCCTCATCGAGGCTGGGTTTGAACACCTCCAGTGATGGTGACTCCACCACCTCCCTGGGCAGCACATTCCAAGGGCCAATCTCTCTGTCTGGGAAGAATTTCTTCCTCACCTCCACCCTAAACCTCCCCTGGCACAGCTTGAGATTCTACAAGGTTCACCCCTTAACCATATCCCCAAGCACCACATCCAAAAGACCTTTAAACACATCCAGGGTTGGTGACTCAACCACCTCCCTGGGCAGCTCATTCCAATGCCTGACAACTGTTTCTGTGAAAAAATTTCCTAATGTCCAGTCTAAACCTACCCAGTTGTAGCTTGAGGCCATTTCCTCTTGATCTATCACTAATTACCTGTGAGAAGAGACCAGCAGCAGCCTCTCCACAGTGTCCTTTCAGATAGTTGTAAAGCAATGAGGTCTCTGCTCAGTCTCCTCTTTTTCAGACTAAGCAACCCCAGCTCCTTCAGTCACACTCCATAGGATTTATTCTCCAGGCCCTTCATCAGCTTCATTGCCCTCCTCTGCACTGGCTCCAGCACCTCCACATCTCTCTTGTATTGAGGTGCCCAAAACTGAACACAATACTCAAGGTGTGGCCTCACCAGAGCTAAGTACAAGGGGGCAATCACATAGAATACATAGAATACATAGAATAAACCAGGTTGGAAGAGACCTTCAAGATCATCGCGTCCAACCCATCAACCAATCCAACACCGCCCAAACAACTAACCCACGGCACCAAGCACCCCATCAAGTCTCCTCCTGAAAACCTCCAGTGATGGCGACTCCACCACCTCCCCAGGCAGCCCATTCCAATGTGCAATCACTCTTTCTGTATAGAACTTTTTCCTAACATCCAGCCTGAACCTCCCCTGGTGCAGCCTGAGACTGTGTCCTCTTGTTCTGGTACTGCTTGCCTGGGAGAAGAGACCAACATCCGTCTGTCCACAACCTCCCTTCAGGTAGTTGTAGAGAGTAATAAGGTCACCCCTGAGTCTCCTCTTCTCCAGGCTAAGCAACCCCAGCTCCCTCAGCCTCTCCTCGTATGGCTTATGTTCCAAACCCCTCACCAACTTTGTTGCTCTTCTCTGGACTCGTTCCAGCAAGTCAACCTCCTTCCTAAACTGAGGGGCCCAGAACTGGACACAGGACTCGAGGTGCGGCCTAACCAGTACAGTGTACAGGGGCAGAATACAGGGGCAGAATCACCTCCCTGCTCCTTCTGGATATAGCATTTCTAATACAAGTAAGGATGCCATTGGCTTTCTTGGCTACCTGGGCACACTGCTTGCTCATATTCAGCTGCTTGTCAATTAGAACTCACAGGTCCCTTTCTGCTAGACAGCTTTCCAGCCACACTGTGCTGGGTGTTGTGACCCAAGTGCAGGACCTGGCATTTGGCCTTGTTGAAGCTCATCCCATTAACGTTGGCCCATTGACCCGATCTATCCAAGTCCCTCTGTAGAGCCTCCCTACCCTCATGCAGATCAACACTCCTACCTAATTTGATGTCATCTATGAACTTACTGATGGCACACTTTATATCTTTGACAAGATCATCAATAAACATGTTATACAGGTGACATCTTGAAGAACAGACACAAAACTCTTTAGCAGCAGGTTCAAGCTCCATTCTGGGACTAGGTATTTCACAGGTGAGAATGTTTTCATCTCTTCAGAAGGTTTGACACAGTAGAGAAGAAAACATAGGAACTCCTTGCATCAGGAGTTGATGACCTGAGGAAGCCTTTAAGTGGGCTAAAAGAGAGATTTTTACTTTCAGCTGCTACAAGTTTTAGCTCTGGTGAGCAAACTCTTAAGTATTAGGGAAAAGCTTTATAGGGAACTTATGAGATTATAAGACCAAGCAGAGCATTGTGGGTAATGCAACTTGTACAACCTTTTCCATCCTTGCTGAGATGCTCTCTCATTTGAAATGAGCAGACATGTTTTATCTATGAAAGGTTCCCAGCCTTCAGGACCTATGGAAGGTGGAGTAAGAAAAGCGGCTGTAAATACTGCAATTGTAGGTCTGTGCACAGGGGGAAGAGTTTTCAGCTCCACCACTTAGAAGCTATTGGAGTGTCTCAGTGAGCTTCTTATTCTAGGAGCATAGTGTCCATGGCAAGGAAAACAAAAGGGCGTACTTCTGTACTGGACAGATCTTGCCAATACTGTAGGAAACAACTCAGCTTCTGTCATAAGATGACACACATCCTGAGGAGATGTCTGCAACATGTGTCTTGCAGCCATGTGTGGAAATAGGACGTGATGTGAAGCATCACATTGGTATGGCAATGCCATGTAGCCTAGAAATAGAATAGACTAGACTAGACTAGACTAGACTAGACTAGACTAGACCAGGTTGGAAGAGACCTTCAAGATCATCGTGTCCAACCTATCATCCAACACCACCCAACCAACTAAACCATGCAACCAAGCACCCTATCAAGTCTCCTCCTAAACACCTCCAATGATGGTGACTCCACCACCTCCTCAGGCAGCCCATTCCAATGGGCAGTCACTCTCTCTGTGTAAAACTTCCTCCTAACCTCCAGCCTAAACCTCCCCTGGCACAGGCTGAGACTGTGTCCTCTTGTTCTGGTGCTGGTTGCCTGGGAGAAGAGACCGACCTCTGCCTGTCTACAACCTCCCTTAAGGTAGTTGTAGAGATGATGAACAAGATTTCACAGTGGTCCTAATGGACTGAGAGCCATTATCACTTCATGATCCTTCTGTTAGGCAACTGCTCAAGTTGCAAATAAAGAGAACCTATTCCATCTGAGCTATGTGTCCTCTACTTGTAGAAAAAGAAGAAGAAAGAAAAGAAAAAACTGAATGGAGAAGACCTTTTAACAATGATTCTCATTGATAAAGAAAGCTTTTTGTCTGGCTGTATGAAAAGAAACATCTTTAAACTCATGAGATATGAAACTATTCCTCTCTGTAACAAGTGAATGCCAGCAGACATAGTGCCCATCTTGAACTTAGAATATAAGAATATTTAGATTTGTAGATAGAAAATCAGTTACCAGCCTCCTTCACTCTTCTGTATAAAAATATTAGCTGCTGACTTCTCTCCTCTGTGCTGCACAGTAACAGGTTCTACAGTTCTGAATAACAATAGAGCTTCCTTCTCAGCAGCTGGTATGGGGGGGCCTGAAATCCAATGCTGTCAGGGTAACACAGGAGAAATCCAGCTGAGGCTGGATCCTGTGAAAGGATGAGCACTTGGACGGAGTCTTGAGGGTGCCAACATTGATCTTGAGTGACATTACCAAGGTAGGCAGCTATTTGCAGATTTCAGAGAAGAAAGAAATTGCCTTGGTAATGAACACTCACAGTGCATCAAAGAGAAGAAAATAAATTTTCTCACAGCAGGCACCAAGTGTTAATGGAGAAACCTGGTGCCAGAGCAAATTTTTGATACTAAATTTAAGTATCTGCTCCACTGGTAAGCCAGAAGAGATCATCTCATCTGGCAATACTTGGAGATGTCAGAAGAGGAAGTGGTGAGTTAGATGAGATTTGCAGTTCTTTCACCATCAAATAGGATGACTACATTTGTTTCAAAATTGCATAAGGCTAGCAAGAAAAATGAGGCTAGATTAATTTCATTCAGATCCCACTCAAAGGGGCACTCCAGTATTCAGTGAAGACACAGACACTGTAATTTATCTGAGACCTCACAGAGACCCTGCAATTGCAAGTGGCTGGCTCAGCACCAGAAGGATGATACTGAGAGGTTAGTCAAACATAATGGGGCACAGAGACCTTCATTTGGTCAGAGAGAATGGCGAAGTGGAGCAGGAATTATGTTTTCTGAGCTGTGATCTTAGGTGAGCAATCCATAGGAAGAGGTCTAGGATTGAAAACTTTGGGTCATGGCCACATATAAAGTGGCACATACCAAAATAATAACTTATAACTCACAAAAGCTATACAACCCAGGATTTAAAAAGGAGCCCTTCTTAGGGGCTCCCTAGGGAATTCCTAGAAGATCTGGAACATTACCAATGAGGAGACTGAAAGTCTGGAATAAAGTGCAATGGCTAGCCACACAACCCTTTTAAAGAGAAACTATGGACCTTGCAACTATTTCAGTAGGTGATAACAAACCAACACAAGTTGTACAAGACAGAGTAACAACACAGCAAGGAACCACAGAGGAGGAAAGGATGACGAGAAGAGAAGAGAAGAGAAGAGAAGAGAAGAGAAGAGAAGAGAAGAGAAGAGAAGAGAAGAGAAGAGAAGAGAAGAGAAGAGAAGAGAAGAGAAGAGAAGAGAAGAGAAGAGAAGAGAAGAGAAGAGAAGAGAAGAGAAGAGAAGAGAAGAGAAGAGAGAAGAGAAATTAACCAGGTTGGAATAGACCTTTGAGATCATCAAGTCCAACCTATCATGCAACACCATCTAATCAATTAAACCATGGCACCAAGTGCCTCATCCAGTCTCTTCCTAAACACCTCCAGTGGTGGCAACTCCACCACCTCCCTGGGCAGCACATTCCAATGGCCAATCACTCTTTCTATGAAGAACTTCTTCCTAACATCCAGCCTAAACCTCCCCTGGCACAGCTTGAGACTGTGTCCTCTTGTTCTGGAACATGTTGTCTGAGAGAAGAGACCAACTCCCACCTGGCTACAACCTCCCTGCAGGTAGTTGTAGATAGCAATAAGGTCTCTCCTGAGCCTCCTCTTCTCCAGGCTAAGCAACCCCAGCTCCCTCAGCCTCTCCTCGTAGGGCGTGTGCTCAAGGCCACTCACCAGCCTCATTGCCCTTCTCTGGACACATTCAAGAGTCTCAATGTATTCCTCATGTAGATGTATCTCAGGTCAGCTCATTGCTATGTTCTGTACCAGTAAGGATCCCCACACAGAAACTGGCAAACTCATCAGAATCAAGAGGAAGAGACTCTGTGTTGAAGCATGCTCACAACAGCCCTAATGCGTTACAATATAGGTTTCATGTTTCGATTTCTATTGTCAATACCTTGTTCAAAGGCATAGCACAAACAGAACTCCCAGAACAAGCCATGCCTTGGGAGAAATAAATAGATAGATAGATAGATAGATAGATAAATATCCCTCTGTTTGGTGAGACATATGAGGAACTGCTGAACAACAGTATTTCTGAACGGATGGAAACTGCTTACCTCATCATAATAAGCTCTCAGGTCAGCTCTTTTGGATCGTAAGTCCCAGAGTACTACAGTCCCGTTTTCGTAGCCTATCAATAGCTGCAGAAGGGAAACAAACACAATTATACTTTCAGGATCAAATGGTGTATGTATACAATTATCAGCACATCTCCATGGTTTTAAGAGAGTTTTTACAAGTAAATAAGCACTAGAAAAAGCAATGCCAAATCTGTAGTTTCCACTACACGTAGAATAGAACAGAACAGAACAGAATAGAATAGAATAGAATAGAATAGACCAGGTTGGAAGAGAGCTTCAAGATCATCCACTCCAACCCATCAACCAATCCAACCCACCTAAACAACTAACCCATGGCACCAAGCACCCCATCAAGTCTCCTCCTGAACACCTCCAATGATGGTGACTCCACCACCACCCCGGGCAGCCCATTCCAATGGGCAATCACTCTCGCTGTGTAGAACTTCTTCCTAACCTCCAGCCTAAACCTCCCCTGGCGCAGCCTGAGACTGTGTCCTCTTGTTCTGGTGCAGGCTGCCTGGGAGAAGAGACCAACATCCGCCTGTCTACAACCTCCTTTCAGGTAGTTGTAGTGAGCAAGAAGGTCACCCCAGAGTCTCCTCTTCTCCAGGCTAAGCAACCCCAGCTCCCTCAGCCTCTCCTCACAGGGCTGTGCTCCAGACCCCTCCCCAGCTTTGTTGCCCTTCTCTGGACACCTTCCAGCAACTCAACATCTTTCCTAACCTGAGGGGCCCAGAACTGGACAAAGGACTCAAGGTGTGGCCTAACCAGTGTAGTGTACAGGGGCAGAATGACCTCCCTGCTCCTGCTGGCCACACTGTTCCTGATGCAGGCCAGGATGCCTTTGGCCCTCTTGGCTGCCTGGGCACACTGCTGGCTCATGTTCAGCCTACTCTCAGCCAGTACCCCCAGGTCCCTTTCCACCTGACTGCTCTCCAGCCACTCTGACCCCAGCCTGTAGCACTGCATGGGGTTGTTGTGGCCAATGTGCAGAACCTGGCACTTGGATGTGTTCAGTCTCATGCCCTTGGACTCTGCCCATCTGCCCAGCCTGTCGAGGTCCCTCTGCAGAGCCTCTCTACCCTCCAGCAGTTCAACTCCTGTCCCCAGCTTGGTGTCGTCTGTAAATTTACTGATGATGGACTCAATGCCCTCATCCTTTCAAATAGTTTTTCAATATAAATTACTTTTTATTACTGACAACTTAAGTTTTAATATGGAAGGAAAAAAAGAGTTTATATTCCTATTATTAATTTGTTTTGTTTCTTGTTTTTCTTTCCTCTGCAAGATTATGTGCCTGGACAGCCTTCATGACTGTGAAGCTACTGAGAAAATAAGACTGTACCATGTTCCTCTCAGCCCTTCTTCTTACCTTCCTTGCCCCTGTTGGAGGGCAAACAGTTTTTCACCTAAGAGATCACTCAAATAACTTTGAACCAAAGAGTGGGCAGATGAAACTCTCATTCTGCCACACATATTCCTGTAATTTCTGCCTCCTATTGCTTTAAAACATGTTGAACAACTCCTGCAGAGAATAAATTACTTGATTTCCTAGAAACTGAAAAGGAATGAATTGGTATGCCAATTTTTGCTTCTAGAAGTCACATCATCATGCACACCTAAGAAACACCAGTGAGGATGATTTGTCAAAAGGTGAAAGAGAAGCACAGTGCTCAGGAGGAAAAGCAGAATGAACACAATGAAAATGACAGAATTATTGATCTGGCACTATACTTTTCATTTGTACACAATTAATGTCAGATCTTATGGATGGTAGATGTGAAGTGTGTCCTTGTGTCCTGGAAATTGCTTCCTGTAGAGCCCAATCCTAACAATCTGTCCTGGATATGAAGACTGGGAATGTCCAAACTGACTCAGATATTTCTGCTGTGGAATATTTTATGCAACTGCCAGTGATAACTGATGTTGTTCTTTGTTCATAAAGACATGGTGTGAGAGACTAAAGCTTGTCACTCCTGATGTGACTCAACAAAGATAAAATCACCTTTGCTGCTTGCCCAGACAATAGCTGATGTATATTGGGCAGAACCACTGGAAAGACTATTGGGAAGGTGCAAAGATAACACTGCTCACTGGACCACAGCTGGCCTGACAACAATGGGCCGAGGCTGCTGTTATTGGTACCTTTGGGAATATGCATAAGACAAATCATCTCCACCCATCAGGTACCTCAGAAAGGGAGGATGGTGACACAATGGATTCACCACCTGGTCCCTGATTTCCTGGGGAACAATACTTAGACGCATACCTAAGGACTAAAAACTGTATAAAAGACTTGAGCAACTACTGGTTCAGTAGAACCAAAAACACAGAGGAAGGAAAATGCAAATGAAGAGAAACACAGGAGAAGGACAATGCTGCTGAGAAGGAAAACACAAGAGGAAAGAGAGAATACCAGGAGAGAAAAATGACAGAGACATCACCATGGAGCCTGGAAGATGCAGAACCCTCTCTCCGTGTCCTAAGTTCCGCCTGCTGCAACTCATGGAGCTGAAGAGACTGCTCAGAGGACCACCTCTCTTCTCCAGCCAAAGCCTCAGCACCCTTCTTCTACAAACCCAACATCTCCTGCAGCACCTTTCCTCCACAGACTCAAACTGTGTTATGGGAGTGAGGGATGTGGTAATATAATTCCTTTCCCCTTCTCTCTCCCTCTTCTCTCTCTCTCTATTCTCTCTCTCTCCCCTTCTGATCCCTCCACTTTATTTATGTGATAAATAGCCTAACTGTTGATATTTTGGCCTGGTTTGTGCCTCTCATTTCGCAGCATGGGAATATTCAAAAGAACTGAGGCTATTTCCCTCTCTGGATGGAGACACATGGGTAACAGAATGTAGGCAAGGATTTACAGTTTCTATGGTAAGAACTTGAGCAGAAGAATGACAAGTCTATCTCTTAGTCTGTGAGATCCTACTAGCATCTTTGCCATTGCTTACTTTAGCTTGTGTAAGTCATAAAAATGAAACTTGGCTGCACTGCTAAACAAAGCATCACATTGTTTCCAAGTTCAATGCAGTTGATACATCAATACTGCTACAAAAGAGCCTGGGAAAACTCCAAGTCCTGCTAAATATGATTCCTTATGTTGCCAGGAGAATATTCATTATGTGGAGTTGTATTATCTAATCTAGGAATTACTTATAGTTAGTGTATTGAATGCCTGAATTACAGTCAGTAATCACTACCTCATCCATTCTCTTCTTAAACACCTCCAGGGATGGTGACTCCACCACCTCCCTGGGCAGCACATTCCAATGGCCAATCTCTCTTTCTGGGAAGAACTTCTTCCTAACATACAGCCTAAACCTCCCCTGGCACAGCTTGAGACTGTGTCCTCTTGTTCTGGTGCTGGTTGCCTGGGAGAAGAGACCAACCCCCACCTGGCTACAACCTCCCTTCAGGGAGTTGTAGACAGCAAGAAGGTCTCCCCTGAGCCTCCTCCTCTCCAGGCTAAGCAACCCCAGCTCCCTCAGCCTCTCCTCACAGGGCTGTGCTCCAGACCCCTCCCCAGCTTTGTTGCCCTTCTCTGGACACCTTCCAGCAACTCAACATCTTTCCTAAACTGAGGGGCCCAGAACAGGACACAGGACTCATGGTGTGGCCTAACCAGTGCTGAGTACAGAATGATTTCCCTGCTCCTGTTGGCCACACTGTTCCTGATACAGGCCAGGATGCCATTGGCCTTCTTGGCCACCTGGGCACACTGCTGGCTCATGTTCAGGCTACTATCAACCAGTACCCCCAGGTCCCTCTCTGCCTGCTGCTTTCAGAGTGGCTTTCTCATTATCACAACAAGCACTTGCACTAGTGCGTTATAGCTGGGTATCGAACCAGCTGAGTTCAGTTTTTATCTACCAGAATTCTTTTCATCTCAGCTTTTGTACAAAAATATTCAGGAAAGGGAAGGCATAGAAATGTATTTAGTATGTGACCCTGTTTCATAATCAGCCTTTCTCCCTAGTGAAGCAGGCTTGTCTGTCGATTTTTGTCACACTCTCTGGCACAGATACCACACTGCAGGTAATTACTGAAAGGTTAAATAACTCCTATCAGAGACAGCACTCCACCTGATCTACTGCTGAAATGCTTAATGCACAACAGCACTAACAAGTTACCAAGTGATGTGAATTCAGGGAAGGAGCTGAAAAATAACCAGATTTGCTGCACAGGCAGGAATCTCTCTCTCTCTCTCTGCTCAGATGCTGCTAAACCACCAGTACCATGGTGTGATACTGCAGCCAGAATTCCAGCTGAGAGAATGTGATTAGTCTCTTTGCCTGTACATTTATGATGCTCTGACCTCTAACCTCTCTGAACCATAGGAAACTCAAATATTCTCTGTCCTCTTGGCCATGGGAAGCACTTGAGAGATCTATAGGATATATGAAGTAAAAAAATAAAACATCCATAGATTCTGTTGAAGGAGAAAACACAGACAAATAAGAAAAACGTGTTAAAAGAGTTGAGGAAGTTAACCTTCTAAGATTTCTCTTCAACTTGTGCTTCCTGGCACCTTATTTAATGACTTATGCTTAATTAGGCTAAGAATCATGAAGGAGGCTGGACACAGAATCACAGAATCACCAAGGGTGGAAGAGACCTCAAAGATCATCAAGTCCAACCTGTCACCACAGACCTCATGACTAGACCATGGCACCAAGTGCCACATCCAATCCCCTCTTGAACACCTCCAGGGATGACACAATTTGAAGAAGGGAGGAATTCTGGCAAGATCTTCTTAGTCTAGTGGAGTTGCTCCACATTTTGATTTAACTTCATGAAATGTTTTTGATTATGGTGTTTGAGGGAGATTGCTCCTTTGCATTCAATTAATTCCATCCTAGCACATGCCAGCCAGCCACTTACTTGTCCTGGCAGTGCAAAACAGCTGAGATTGGAAAAAAACCACACCATAACCCAAGCCTGCCAAATGCACACTGTATTTAGATGCCTTGATGTTATTAGATCTCAGAACAGAGACTCAGAGATAGGATGTTTAGTCCACCAGCTAATAGTTAATAACATTAAACCTTTCCCTATTAAGCTTTCTCCAGTTGCTGGGAAACTGCAGATGATGCAGTTAATGTCCTCTTCTGTGTCAGCAAGAAAAAAAAATCATGTTTGCTACAGTTCTGCTGCTCATAAATGTCTGTGCACTTCTGCCTGTTCCTAATGTACACTTACTCACTGATTTGGCACAGTTATATTTCATGAACATAATCACTAGGTTCCCAAATTGTTCTTAAGTGACACATTAAGTGCCCAGATTCTCTTTGTCATCTGTCTTCCAGCCATGGCTTGCTAAATTCATAAAAGAGACTGTCTGCAAAGTCTGCCTGGAGGGCACTCTAGAAAGATTTTGAATGGCAAGAGTCTTCTGGAATTGCTTTCACTCTTCTGGCACAGAAAAAGTGGTCATCAGTCACTGATACAAACTGGAACTTTTAGGAATATAAAGAATTCTTAAAAGGTGAATAAATAGCACACAAATTTTCCTGGTTTTGAAAAAGAGATCTCATTATTGCCCTGGATTTGGAAATGTTTATCTGGGGTTTAGGGCTCTCAACCACTCGGTGCCTGTAGGAGAATGCTACATATTTACTTCAGTGAAATGAGAACATGAGCCAGCAGTGTGCCCAGGTGGCTGAGAAGGCAAATGGCATCCTGGCCTGGATAAGGAACAGCGGCCAGCAGGAGCAGGGAAGTCATTGTGCCCTGTGCTCAGCACTGGTTAGGCCACACCTTGAGTCCTGTGTCCAGTTCTGGGCCCCTCAGTTTAGGAAAGATGTTGAGTTGCTGGAAGGTGTCCAGAGAAGGGCAACAAAGCTGGGGAGGGGTCTGGAGCACAGCCCTGTGAGGAGAGGCTGAGGGAGCTGGGGTTGCTTAGCCTGGAGAAGAGGAGGCTCAGGGGAGACCTTCTTGCTGTCTACAACTCCCTGAAGGGAGGTTGTAGACAGGTGGGGGTTGGTCTCTTCTCCCAGGCAACCAGTTCCAGAACAAGAGGACACAGTCTCAAGCTGTGCCAGGGGAGGTTTAGGCTGGATGTTAGGAAGAAGTTCTTCCCAGAAAGACAGATTGGCCATTGGACTCCACCTGCTCAGGGAGGTGGTGGAGTCACCATCACTGGAGGTGTTTAGTAAGAGACTGGATAGGGTGCTTGGTGCCATGGTTTAGTTGATTAGCTGGTGTTGGGTGATAGGTTGGACTTGCTGATTTCAAAGGTCTTTTCCAACCTGGTTAATTCTATTCTATTCCATTCCATTCCATTCCATTCTATTCCACTCCACTCCACTCCACTCCACTCCACTCCACTCCACTCCACTCCACTCCACTCCACTCCACTCCACTCCACTCCAATCCATCCTATCCTATCCTGTCCTATCCTGTCTGTAATAAAATCTGTGATACCCCAGAGCAGGATATACCACTGCAGTCTTGCAGAGTACAACACCCTTGTACTTGCAGAGTACAAGTAGATCTGTATTTTGAACAATGATTATGACTGATTTGTACCCACCATTTAGTTCCTGAAGCATAGGTAAATAATAATTTCCTCTGCTGCCCACCATGAAGTGATGCAAGGAGTTAGCTTTCTCCTACCATCTCTAGGTGGTTTTTGGATAACTTGAGGCTGAGAAGCTAAGCAGAGTATGTAAACCTGTCTCGAAGCAGCTCTATTACCTAAAAACAGCTCTGCAAAATTGAACAAAAGGTCTGCATATCACAGAGTCTTATACTGAAATAGTCAAGAGTAAAAATCAGAGAGCAATATGGGAGAAGTGCTTATCATATTCTCTCATAGTCTCTCAGCCTAAGCAATTTTCTCATTCAAAGACAGCCAACTCCACAGCTAGGTATGACTTTGTTTAACCTCAACTTTTAAAGGAACTCAAGCAAACCTCTTCAGTAACTCTCAAAGCACTTTCTCTGGTGCCAGCGTTTCTCCTTTGTGACCAGTAAACACTTGCAGCACCCACAGCACCACTTGGAAAAAGTTTTACAGCCTCTACTCACTGCACATCTGAAAAATAATTTAATTGGCTTGTTTGGAATCTGACTTCTGTCAGCTTCCTTTGGTATACTTTTGTATTGAAGGAGACAATGAACTGTTTCTGCCCTCTTTATAACAACTGTGATTTTCAATCTCAGAATTACACTGAGCTTTTTTCCATAATGCTGTCTCAGCCATATCTCCTAGAGAAAAAATTGCCCCTTCTCTGAGTTTCATTTGGCCACAATAACCCCATGCAGAGCTACAGGCTGGGGTTGGAGTGTCTGGAGAACTGCCAAACAGAAAGGGAGCTGGGGGTGCTGATTGACAGCTGGCTGAACATGAGCCAGCAGTGTGCCCAGGTGGTCAAGAAGGCCAATGACATCCTGGCAAGCATCAAGAATAGTGTGGCCAGCAGGAGCAGGGAAGTCATTGTGCCCCTATACTCAGCACTGGTGAGGCCACAATGTGAGTCCTGTGTCCAGTTCTGGGCCCCTCAGTTTAAGGAGGACATTGAGACTCTTGAATGTGTCCAGAGAAGGGCAACAAGGCTGGGGAGAGGCCTCGAGCACAGCCCTATGAGAAGAGGCTGAGGGAGCTGGGTTTGTTCAGCCTGGAGAAGAGGAGGCTCAGGGGAGACCTTCTTGCTGTCTGCAACTACCTGAAGGGTGGTAGTAGCCCGGTGGGGGTTGGTCTCTTCTCCCAGGCAACCAGCATCAGAACAAGAGGACACAGTCTCAAGCTGCACCAGGGGAAGTTTTGGCCAGAGGTGAGGAGAAAGTTCTTCACTGAGAGAGTCCTTAGCCATTGGAATGTGCTGCCCAGGGAGGTGGTGGAGTCACCACCCCTGGAGGTGTTCAAGAGGGGATTGGACGTGGCCCTTGGTGCCATGGTTTAGTAGTCATGAGGTTTTGGGTGACAGGTTGGACTTGACGATCTTTGAGGTCTCTTCCAACCTTGGTGATTCTGTGATTGTGTTATGTTATTTTTGAGAGAGAAGGACAAATATTATACTCAGTAATAAGCAAGCAATTCAACCATGCACTTATGCAATTGTCCTGTTTTTTCCACTGTTCTTATCCAGGCAGTGCCTGAGTTTGTCTTTCTTTGTTGGTCGCTATGGAGTATTGAGTTGACATACTCATTGAACTACCAATGATCACTTAAAGTTCTTGATATCAAACAGAAATGACCGGTTCAGACTGACTGTTTTATATTAAAGTCAGAAATATTTCCCCCTCTACACATCAATTCCCTTCATTTACACTGAAATCTTACAAAAGATAGTATTTAACCTGCCACTATACTGCTGAATTTCGTGGCTTCCTGATGTCCAGTAAGCCTGATTGCATCACTGGTTTTCTAGGTCATCTATGACTATGCTACACAGCTGAAGTCTCAAAGGATGTATTTTACTCACAATTCCCCATTCTGACAACAGATTGTTTTATCCTTCATTCTTTCAACCAAAGTTTAATGAGACTTAGTTGAAAACCTTAGGTTAATTTTTGTCTCTACTGTTGGATGTTTTGATCTAGAGCCACGTCTTTGGATTCAGTGTTTGTGTCTTCTCTTACATCTGTGTGCACCTTTGGATTCAGTGTTTGTGTCTTCTCTTACATCTGTGTGCACCTTTTACTGCTGCCTTCTTGTAAACACCAAACACTATTGAGCTCCCATTCTACCAAGCTGCAAGTATTTTGTTAACACCAATTTGTTGTTTCTACCACTCTCAATCTCTCAGTGATATAAACAACAGGGATGGTTTCAGTATGACTTACATTTTCTAATCTTCCTCCCCCCATATTACCCATGTCTGTTCTTCATAGCAATCCATTTGTTGTTGCTGTTAGAATGCTAGTACTTCATCAGTCTTGAATATACTCTCTGAGCAACAAGCAATTGGTTTTTTCCAAGCAAGTTCTCCTCTAACACCCTTTCCTGGGGCCATTTCATCTTCCCTCTTTCTGCTGAAGTCAACATATTTTAAATCTCTGTTGAGTCACAGTGCATGACATTCCTGTAAGAGACACTCACTCACAACACCATCTCTGCTTTTAGTATCATACACATTCTTCCCACCCAGTCAGCTTTAGGTAGCTCGTGCCCCACGTTGGGCGCCAATAAAAAAAAGAGTGTGTGGTGGTTTGAAAGGAAAGGCTCTGCTTTCCCTCCCCCACTGAGAAAGAGACCACGGCTAAACCCAGTCGGAGAAATGAGAGTATACTTTACAAGGAAACAGATTATATGTAACACAACAAATACAGGGATTTTACAATATATACAGGAATATACAGCATATAAACTCAACCAGAAACCAGACCCCCCACAGAGGGGGCTTCCCCCTGTGCCCCCTTCACCCCCCTACCTCCCTTCTCCCCCAAAAGAGGTATAAAAGAGATGTGGATGGTTAACAGGGCAGGAAAGGAAGAAAGGCCTGGCACAGGAGTTACTATCTTATCTTAGTTGGCCAGAATCCCAGAAGCAGATCCAGCCGAGAGGGACAGCGAAGGAAGGAAGACTGAGAGAAAGTCCCAGCTACCCTGGGTCTAACAATCTCACCTCCCACAATCCTACCAATGAAATTCGTTTAGAATACCAAAATATTTTTATAAACATTTAGCCAGTGTGCCCCTTTCTTAAAGGCACAGCGTCAAATGGCCACAGTGTGGCAGGTCTAGGCTATGCCTTCACAATTTAGCTGCAGACTTTGAGTAGAGAAATAGAAAAATATAAACAAATCACTACTGGGTGTAAAAAGGAAAACAAAAGATTGTTCTAAACAAATTAATTGGATGGAAGTCTGGGGTAAAAAGAAGCTGTATCAACATTTCGCTTCCATTCTCATTCCTTTCTTTTCTCTTCTTGGTTGCTCTGCTTTGCTCAGGAAATAACAATGCTTCTGGCTGGCCTGGAGAAGATAACACTGCTTTCTCTCAACTCCTCTTTTCCTTTGCTACAGGGGAGAAAGGTTTGGCAGGGAGGCAGTGGAACAACTTCCCTGGTCTCTTTTTGACCAGGGGGGTTTCAGTGTTATTTGCTAATTTGCTGTATAATATTGTAACTCCTGTATATTTTGCCCATATTCATTGCATTCCATTGTAGAGTGTAGTTTTTGCTTGAAAATACAGCTTCATTTGCTTCTAACTGAGTTAGTTTGGCTAAAGTTAATGCTGGGGGTAACTTCAAGCCACCACAGTAGGTTATTGACAGCTTCTGCTGTGGCCAGTGAACAAGACTTCTACCTCATCAAGAATCCTTACTTTCTATCAGGCATTTTGCCATAGGTAGTTAAATAACATTTCTTGATGACTTCTGGTTTGAGGCTAAAACACTATGTGTCATAGCATTTAATTGCTTTATTTGATGTATTATAATTTGCTTCATGTATTGTGATTGTTCCAAAACTGCATAGAGAGCCAATATAACTAGCTGGGAGGCTAGCTGGCAAGTGTATCATTTACAGAATCATGGAATCACCACGGTTGGAAGAGACCTCAAAGATCAAGTGCAACCTGTCACCACAGACCTCATGACTAAACCATGGCACCAAGTGCCACATCCAATCCCCTCTTGAACACCTCCAGGGATGGTGACTCCACCACCTCCCTGGGCAGCACATTCCAATGGCTAACAACTCTCTCTAGGAAGAACTTTCTCCTCACCTCCCGCCTAAACCTCCCCTGGCGCAGCTTGAGACTGTGTCCTCTTGTTCTGGTGCTGGTTGCCTGGGAGAAGAGACCAACCCTCTCCTGGCTACAACCTCCCTTCAGGTAGTTGTAGACAACAATAAGGTCTCCCCTGAGCCTCCTCTTCTCCAGGCTAAACAACCCCAGCTCCCTCAGCCTCTCCTCACAGGGCTGTGCTCAAGGCCTCTCCCCAGCCTTGTTGCCCTTCTCTGGACACGTTCAAGTGTCTCAATGTCCCTCTTAAACTGAGGGGCCCAGAACTGGACACACAGTTTTGTTTGCAACATGGATAAGTCCAAAGAGGAATAATGCAAATTAAATTCAGATGTGGTCTTCACTGTTTTTCCAGGCACCCATATTCATTTCAGCATAATGCCCCCCATGTCAGTATTAGCAATTCAAACTGCTTGCAAGTTTCCATCAGCTGTTATGTGAGGCACACTGTCAAATAGATACACCATTTGTAAGATGCAGTCCTGTATAAAATGTGATAGGCAAAAGCAGTAAAAAATAAGGACATAATTAAATGCCCCTTAGACAAAGGCAAAATGCTCAGATAAATTCAGTAGGAACATAGAAATGCTTTAATAAAGCAGGTATCTCATTTGGGGAAAACTACCATTAAAAAAATAAGGCAGTTGTGCGTTTCCCTCCTAATGGTATCATGGGGAGGTTCAGGTTCAATTTTAGAAGAAACTTCTTCACTGATAGGGTTCTTAAATGCTGAACAGGCTCCCCAGGGAGACAGCTGAATCCTCATTCCTGGACGTGTTTCAAAGACACAGACATGCAGTGCTGAGGGACATGGTTTAGCCAGGCTTGGTAGTATTACATAAAGGTTGGACTTGGTCTTAAAGGTGTTTTCCAACCAAAATGTCTGCATGGCTCTCTGACCCTAATGCTTCGTGTTGTGAATACAGAACACAGAATTAACCAGGTTGGAAAAGACCTTCGATATCATTGAGTCCAACCTATCACCCAACACCACCTAATCAACTAAACCATGGCACCAAGTGCCCCATCCAGTCTCTTTTTAAACACTCCCAGTGATGGTGACTCTACCACCACCCTGGGCAGCATATTCCAACGGCCAATCTCTCTTTCTGGGAAGAACTTCTTCCTAACATCCAGCCTAAACCTCCCCTTGGCACAGCTTGAGACTGTGTCCTCTTGTTTGGGTGCTGATTGCCTGGGAGAAGAGACCAACCCCCACCTGGCTACAACCTCTCTTCAGATAGTTGTAGACAGCAACAACGTCTCCCCTGAGCCTCCTCTTCTCCAGGCTAAGCAACCTCAGCTCTCTCAGCCTCTCCTCATAGGGCTGTGCTCCAGATCCCTCCCAGCTTTGCTGCCCTCCTCTGGACACCTTCCAGCAACTCAACATTGCTAAACTGAGGGGCCCAAAACTGGACACAGGACTCGAGGTGTGGCCTAGCCAATATTGAGTACCGGGGCACAATGACTTCCCTGCTCCTGCTGGCCACGCTATTTATGATGCAGGCCAGGATACCACTGGCCCTCTTGGCCACCTGGGTACACTGCTGGCTCATGTTCAGCGTACTCTCAACCAGTACCCTCAGGTCCCTTTCTGTCTGGCTGCTCTCCAGCCACTCTGACCCCAGCCTGTAGCACTGCATGGGGTTGTTGTGGCCAGTGTGCAGAACCTGGCACTTGGATGTGTTCAGTCTCATGCCCTTGGACTCTGCTCATCTGTCCAGCCTGTCAAGGTCCCTCTGCAGAGCTCTCCTATCCTCTAACAGATCAACTCCTGCCCCCAGCTTGGTGTCATCTGAAATTTACTGATGATGGACTCTCACTTGCTAATAGCTCTTTGCTGTTCTCAACGCTGTTCACAAATAGCAGCAAGTTCTAACTGTCTGTTACTATTGATGTCATTTTTATGTAAGGAAATGCTTCATATCTATGGAAAATTTACTATAATGCCTTCATAACAGCATGTTAATCCAAGCACTGAAATGATGTTAGAGTTTTTAGTCAATTCTTCCTTAAGCAAAGTGGTGTTTATTTCATCAGGGCTAGGTTGGATTGGCTATGGGTTTCAAAGTACAGGATGCTGTCTGTGTCATCATTTTTTACTCACTATAATTCTACAAAGATTATTTTTTCTTTAAAATGGCAAAATAGTAGAAGTGGCCTTGCAGATACAGAAAGAAAGCAGATATTAACATTGGTGATTAAGCAAAAAGAAAGAGCTATCAAAGCAAATGAAGGCTATGACAGGCTGCAATGTTTTATACCATTAGTTATACTCACTTTCCCCTCATCCCTTGGGCTGTCACTTAAATGTACAACTGGACCTGGATGAGTCTTCGTGGATCTGCAAGACAAAAATTGATTCACATCTGTGAATGTTTTCTGTATGAAGAAAGAGATGCTTACCTTGATTTCTAGATGTGTTCATGAATACCTCCAACAGTTTAAAGGTCATTATAAAAGGCCTGACAGAGGAAGAAAGCTTCCTGAAAGTTATTAATCTCTTTCCACATTCTCCTCTCTTTCCTTTTTGCCATTATAGGCAAAAAATTCTCTTTTGCTGATGAATCCTTTCTGCTATTTTATTTTCAAATCCAATTTCACTGTTCCTCCTATTACAGCCATTCCCCCCTCTCAGTTCCAAGGCTTTTGTTTTGCCTTTTTTATTCTCCACTCCCTTTATACCTACCAATGTTAAAAGTCAAGAACAATTTAGATAAATCTGTGAAGCCACCATATTCTGTTGAAGATGTCACTGTCCATCAATGAATGTATCCATCTGTCTTTGGGTAGAGGCAAACCCTTACGTGACCTAAGTCACCCCACATTACATTTAACTTTAGACTAATTATATTTCCATTGTTACACAAAACAGTTGTTCCTCTGTAAATGTTATAAAACATACTACCAGTCTTATTTTTATCTTGTACTCTTGCAGGGTAGTAGCCTCAGACTTTCATGCCAAGACCGCAGCTAAAAGGAGTAACCTTCACTAACACAATACATTTTCCTACCTCCTCCATTGCTCTTTTGAATCTGTTGTAAATGATCATGGAATCAACAAGGTTGGAAAAGACCTCAAAGGTCATCAAGTCCAACCTGTCACCCAACACCTTATGACTACTAGATCATGGCACCAAGTGCCACATCCAATCCCCTCTTGAACACCTCCAGGGATGGTGACTCCACCACCTCCCTGGGCAGCACATTCCAATAGCTAACAACTTTCCTGGGAAGAACTTTCTCCTCACCTCAATAGTTGGAGGATCCTGGGATTTATTACACTACAATAACATTTCTTTTTGCTTTTCAGGATATTAGTGTTCTGTTGCTTTTAGGAGCATGATCTTTTTAGTATTACATTATTACCTGTTTCTTTAGTTTGGTTGAGGAAGACCTTCATATATATTATCAAGAAAGTTGATATGAAGCAGAGCAATCTGTGCACTAAATGGATCACAGATTAATTTTCCTCATTCTCTTTCCTCTCTGATACATGCAGTCTCTTAATATTTCTTTTACCTTACTCCTCAGTATTTTTTGAAAGTTTAGTTAGAATAGAATAGAACAGAATAGAATAGACCAGGTTGGAAGAGACCTTCAAGATCATCGCATACAACCTATCATCCAACACCATCTAATCAACTAAACCATGGCACCAAGCACCCCATCCAGTCTCTTCCTAAACACCTCCAATGATGGCAACGCCACCACCTCCCTGGGCAGCACATTCCAATGGGCAATCACTCTCTCTGTGAAGAATTTCTTCCTAACATCCAGCCTAAACCTCCCCTGGTGCAGCTTGAGACTGTGTCCTCTTGTTCTGGTGCTGGTTGCCTGGGAGAACAGACCAACCCCCACCTGGCTGCAACCTCCCTTCAGGTAGTTGTAGAGAGCAAGAAGGTCTCCCCTGAGCCTTCTCCTCTCTAGGCTAAGCAAGCCCAGCTCCCTCAGCCTCTCCTCATAGGGCTTGTGCTCCAAACCCCTCACCAACTTTGTTGCCCTTCTCTGGTCACGTAACAGCAAGTCACCATCTTCAGTTGTTATGTATTATAACTGACTTGGTCAGGCTGCTTCCATTTTCTTCCAATTTTAGTGTTTGAGTCTGTCAGGTGTGTCACTCCACTAGAAGACTCAATGAACCACTGTTTGACTTTCACATGCACACCACCAGTGTGTGTATGAGTCTTTGGTTCCATTCTTGTTAGTGCAAATATCAGATGTATGTGTCAGGATGTTGGCAGTGGGAAATTGCAGAGGAAGTCGCTGTGAAGAGAGGCCAGGGTCTCCAGTGTCTCAAATGAACGCAGTGCAGGGCACAGCTGAGCCCTGCAGCCAATAAGGTGGTGCCTCAGAGAAAACAAATTTAAGAAAGGGAAAAAAATGCTGCACAGGCAGTGAGGGGGAAAATAAGAATGGGAAACAGTTCTGACAGCCCTGTGAGCAGCAAGGCCAGCAAAAAAGGAGGGGAGGAGGTGCTCCAAGTGCTGGAGCAGAGATTCCCCTGCAGCCTGTGGAGCAAACCATGCCAGACCAGATACCTCCTCCGCAGCTCAGGTCATGGAAGACCCCACGCTAGAGCAGGGTATTTCCTGAAGGAATTGCAGCCTGTGGAGACCCTGCACTGTGTGGGAAGAGGGATCTATACTTTTACAGCACTGAAGCAGGTTTATTCTGAAGGACTGCAGCCCATGAAAGGATGTGTGCTGGAGCAGGGCAAAAGTATAAGGAAGAAGGAGCAGCAGAGATAAGCTGTTATGGACCAACCGCAACACCATTCTCCACCCTCCCTGTGCTGCTTGGGGTGGAAGAGTGGGAGGAGGCAGAGGAACTGTGAATGAAGGAGTGAAGCTGAGCCTAGGAAAAACAGCAGTCGGAGGGAAGGCAGTTTAGTTTTTGGTGGGTTTTGCTTGTTTGTTTGTTTTAATTATTGTTTTCTTTTTCACCAATCTACTTTATTTTAACTGTCAATGAGTTATATTGTATTTTCTCCAAATCAAGTCTATTTTGCCCACTGACAGTAACTGGCAAGAGGACTCCCTGGTTTTATCTTGACCCACAAACTTTTCCATTTTATTTTCTTTCCCTGTCCTGTTGAGGACTTTCTGACTTTGTCAGGAAGTTGGAATGGATCCTTTTCAAGTAGTTGCATACCCTAAAACTCCTTTCAGAAGCGCCATCTCAGATAAGACCACACACTGTTTCTGTAGTGATGACATCACATGTTTCTGAACATTTGTGGGACTGCAGAGATTACTCCCTAGCAGTCCTCCTGCAGTTCCTCTCCACAGCTCCAAGAAACATTGTGGATTTTTTAAAATACCTATCAAGTAAAGTATTTGCATCAAACCCAACTGCTCTTTGAAGTAAACAACAAGGAATAGTCACTAAGTGCAGCACAAAGCTTTTGGTCTGGTTTGAGATGGGACATACACAGTCCCATCTTGGGGGAGGTGTTTGGGGTAGGATATAGAATAGAATAGAATAGAATAGAATAGAATAGAATAGAATAGAATAGAATAGAATAGAATAGAATAGAATAAACCAGGTTGGATGAGACCTTAGAGATCATCAAGTCCAACCTATCATTCAACACCATCTAATCAACTCAACCATGCAAGTAAGCACCTTATCAAGTCTCCTAAACACCTCCAGTGATGGTGACTCCACCACCTCCCCGGGCAGCACATTCCAATGGCCAATCTCTCTCTCTGTGTAGAATTTCTTCCTAACCTCCAGCCTAAACCTCCCCTGGTGCAGCTTGAGAGTGTGTCCTCTTGTTCTGGTGCTGGTTGCCTAGGAGAAGAGAGCAACCCCCACCTGGCTACAACCTCCCTTCAGGTAGTTGTAGAGAGCAATAAGGTCTCCCCTGACTAAGCAACCCCAGCTCCCTCAGCCTCTCCTCATAGGGCTTGTGTTCCAAACCCCTCACCAACTTTGTTATTTACTGATAAACAATAGCACCAGTTCAAATGGAGCCGGGGAGAAAACTGTGCAGGAAAGGGTTATCACTTTCTCCATGCTACACACACTTTCACTTGTTTATTGCTGCCTTATGGCTAGGTATAAGAGAGATGTGAGAAATCTTCTCTGGCAACAAATCTTGCTTGCTTCTCCTGAAGTGATGTTATCTCTTCCTAGTGTAGGACTGTGGCTAGGAATCCAAAGCTAGTCCTTTGCACGACACTAAGATCAGGAACAGTCTGCCAAAGTCAGATCGATGCCTCACTTCTTGCACCTTCTTAGTCTCCTCAAGGAAATGATGTATAAATAGAATAGCAAGGTTTCTTTTCAAACCCTAGAGAAGTGTTGCTTGTCAAAGGAGTGCCAGGCATTAGGCTTTACAGCAAATTTCTCCTGAGGGTAGACATTGTGACTGCACTACAAGTAGGATTAAATAAAGCCATTATTTAGGTAACTGTATTATATCAATGGTTGCTAGGTTGGACTCTTAGAGGTCTTTTGCAAACAAAACTATTAAATTATTCTATTAGTTTACAGAACTCTGAAACAGTATCAGAGCTACAGATACAGTAATTACTACTTTCATACATTAAATTATACCATATGTGGAAATGTCTACACACAAAAACATTTTGCCTTGTAGCTTTCATGTATCTAAGATGTTTCCCTCATTGCTATTACGGTAGAGTTGTCAAGGAGACTGGAAAGTTGCATGCTGTTATTGTGGAACAGGACACAAAGAAAGAAAAACTCTTTTGAATAACATTTAAAGCAAAAGCAGAGATCCAACAGCTCCTGGAAAGGATGCAGAGGTGCTGGGAAACCAACCACACTTGAAGCTATTGTGATAAAACACGTTGCTGTTGATGCCAGATACTTGTGTAGAGGCACTCCTTCAAGCTGGCTTCAGGAGGCTAGAAAAACTAAATCCTATGCTTTGAGAAAGGGGAAAATAAGGAAGAATCAGGAGGCAAAAATAAGGCATAAGTGAAACAGTTGAGCAGAGAAGTCTTCATTCCCAAATACTAACTGGGGTACTGCTGAGAACAACTGGGAAAGCACAGCTCTAAAAAGATGTGAAAAGGATAAAACACAAAGTCCATACACAGCGGGGGGAGGGGAGGGGGGGAAAGGTCAAGTCCAAAAAGTATCAGCAATGATTTGCAGTAAAAAATTTCTTGAGGCAAAAGTTGCCTTCAACTGAGCAAGAAGTATGAAGTAATGATACAAAAGATTACATTTCATAGCCTTCATTGACCTTTAAGCCCAGAAAAACATACCATGGAAGAACTGAAAAACAGAACAAAAGGTTCCCCTGACAGCTGCGCTGAACCAGAAGTTTATTAAGAGACAAGAGACAAGTGATACTTTGAGCTGGCTTGGATTTCATCAGGAGTTATTCCTGACAGCTGTAGGCATTAATTTATTTGGGGTGTGTTCCAGCCACAACAACCCCATGCAGTACTACAGGCTGTGTCAGAGTGGCTGGAGAGCAGCCAGGCAGAGAGGGACCTGAGGGTACTGGTTGATAGTAGGCTGAACATGAGCCAGCAGTGTGCCCAGGTGGCCAAGAAGGCAAATGGCATCCTGGCCTGCATCAGGAACAGTGTGGCCAGCAGGAGCAGGGAAGACATTGTGCACCTGTACTGAACACTGATTAGTCCACATCTTGAGTCCTGTGTCCAGTTCTGGGCTCCTCAGCTTAGGAAAGATGTTGAGTTGCTGGAAGGTGTCCAGAGAAGGGCAACTAAGCTGGGGAGGGGTCTGGAGCACAGCCCTGTGAGGAGAGGCTGAGGGAACTGGGGCTGCTTAGCCTAGAGAACAGGAGGCTCAGAGAAGACCTTCTTGCTCTCTACAACTACCTGAAGGGAGGTTGTAGCCCGGTGGGGGTTGGTCTCTTCTCCCAGGCAGCTTGTGACAGAACAAGAGAACACAGTCTCAAGCTGTGCCAGTGGGAAGTTTAGGCTTGATCTTACAAATAAATTCTCCCCAGAAAGAGAGATTGGCCATTGGAATGTGCTGCCCAGGGAGGTGGTGGAGTCACCATCACTGGAAAGGTTTAAAAAGAGACTGGATGGGGCACTTGGTGCCATGGTTTAGTTGATTAGATGGTGTTGGGTGATAAGCTGGACTTGATGATCTCGAAGGTTTTTTCCAAGCTGGTTAATTCTATTCTATTCTATTCTATTCTATTCTATTCTATTCTATTCTATTCTATTCTATTCTATTCTATTCTATTCTATTCTATTCTCATGGTTGGACTTGGTGATCCTGAGGGTCTTTTCCAACCTGAATGTTTCTGTGATTTTGGAAGATGAGAAAGCTGATATGCCATCAGACTTGAGTCTTGCTCAGAAGAACAGGGCTGGAATGCAGAAGCCATTTGCTGTAAAACAGGTCTTCTAAAAGTGGAAAGCTCAAAAAGAAGTCTTCTGCAATGTTATAACTGGGCCCCAGGAAAATGTGAGAAGCACAGAAATTATGTATTACTCCATCATTCTGAGAATCTTTCTGTACTCTAAGAAAAAGAATGACTCACATACTGTTGCAAGAACTTCAAATACCAAGGCATTCTTTAAATAATATATGACAAAACAGACTGAAATCAAGAGAAAACAAGTTTCCTCTTGAAGAAGAAAAATAGTCTGCACTGTTACAGAAGCAATATAATGATTCTTAAGAATAAAGAAAATCTGGTGGCAGAAAGTGGTAGGAGTTAGGAGAGGATCAAAAAAAATAAGGAAAATATGTATATTAGTCATTGTTACAGAGTTGGAGCTGACTGAATGTGTCAGTGCTGAGAAAAGCACGTGCATAAGCAGACAATTCTGTACTGCCAGCAGCCAGACATCTCCCACAGCTCTGCCTTCCACAAAGGTCCAGCACAACAGAGATTTTAAGATTTTCTTTTCATTGGTAGAGCCATGGAGAAATTAAAAAGAATGAGTAAATTAGATCCATCATTCACATACTGTGGATCAAAGCTGGGGACCGGAGCAAGTAAGATGCTCCAGTTGCTCAAGTTCATTTTAGCCTGGAGAAGAGGAGGCTCAGGGGAGACCTTATTGCTCTCTACAACTACCTGAAGGGAGGTTGTAGCCAGGTGGGGGTTGGTCTGTTCTCCCAGGCAACCAGCACCAGAACAGGAGGACACAGTCTCAAGCTGCATCAGGGGAAATTTAGGCTCAAAGTGAGGAGAAAGTTCTTCCCAGAAAGGGTAATTGGTCATTGGAGTGTGCTGCCCAGGGAGGTGGTGGAGTCACCATGACTGGAGGTGTTCAAGAGAGGACTGGATGTGGCACTTGAAACCATGGTTTAGTCATGAGGTGTTGGGTGATAAGTTGGACTTGATGATCTCTGAGGTCTTTTCCAACCTTATTGACTCCATGATTCTGTGATTCTAAGATGCAACTCTGAGCCTTGGACACAAATTCTGAAGTGTCTAGAAGAAAGATGCCTTGCAACCTGGACTTTCTTTATACTAGGAACTACTTCCACTTGGGTATGCACAGAGAGGGTAGTAGTGGTTGCCAGGCTGTTACTTCTCCCATGTGCAGCTTTCCTTCACTACTGTGGAACTGTTGGCTCTAAGGCACATGTTGGAAATGGAGATGGGCAAGGAAAGGGCTAAGAATGACCAAGTTATGGCTCATAACCAAGTTCCAATTTGCAGAATTCTTTCATATTCCAAATTCCATAAATGTTGACAAGTTTCAGTTATTGATTCATTAGCCAGTGTTCAAACACTGGTCTCTTTATGCTTGGGAAGGGGCTTACAATGCAGACTTCTTATTTTTGGACTTCAGTAGACTCATACCAAGACCTTCCTTTCTTTTCCAACAACAGATGACTTTCCACAAAATGCATTATCCCTCAGGCTGAGAAAATTAGCTCCCTGTAGCTGGACTAAAAGGAGACATGCTTGGCTTACTGACTATTTTTCTCTTCCAGACTTGTTTTCAAATATTTTGAAGGAAAAGAGAGAAATTGTTTGCATATGAGAGAGCAGAAAGCCAAACAATATCATGAGCCTTAAACATCGCTGGCAAAGGATTAGGTCTGCTACAGAGCAGTGAAAAGTGAAAGAGTTCTGAGTTATTCTTTACTCTTAGATGAAAAGATGCTTCAGTGTGGTCTGAGGTAGTGACAGTGCATGAGATGATAGAAATGCCTGAGACAAGAATTGCTAGAGGAAATGTTTCTAAAATTCCCCATCTTCTGATGTTCTCTCTCAGCTGTGGCCAAGGCCAGCTCCACTGAAACTTAGTGCACACACTCTCTACAGGAGTTTTCCCTTTAACTGCTAGAATCGGTTACGCTTCAGGACTGGAAAACAAACTCGGACAAAAAGATTAATGTTGCCTTTGCATTGTTAGTCTGTTCAGGACTTAATTTATAACTAATATTAGCTATTATTTCCTCTGAGGATAAAATTCAATTTTTATGACTGTGCCTATGAAATTTGATATGGTGACAGGGGAGGAAAGAAAACAAGGCATTGGTTTTGTCATCTGGGGGGACAGAAATCAGTAACAATATGATGTAAAAAGGAAAGGGAAGAATTCCAGAGTAAAGTGGCTGCTACCAAGGTGATGTCTGCTTGGGACAGAGAACTAGATACACCACTGTCACCCTATTCAAAGATACTGTCCTCTTGGTGCAATGAGCTTGGTGAATTTCAGTTTGCTACCAGAGGTTCCAGGTTCCTCACAACATGAAGCACATGCCTCAGGTTAGGCCACACCTTTAGTACTGTGTCCAGTTCTGGGCCCCTCAGTTTAAGAAGGACATTGAGACACTTGAATGTGTCCAGGGAAGGTGAGATACCTTGAGCACAAGCCCTGTGAGGAGAGGCTAAGGGAGCTGGGATTGTTTAACCTGGAGAAGAGGAGGCTCAGGGGAGACCTTACTGCTCTCTGCAACTACCTGAAAGGAGGTTGTAGCCAGGTGGGGTCTGGGCTCTTCTCCCAGGCAACCTGTTTAGCCTGGAGAGGAGGAGGCTCAGGGGAGATGTCATTGCTCTCTACCACTACCTGAAGGGTGGTTGTAGCTAGGAAGGGGTTGGTCTCTTCACTCTAGCAACAAGCACCAGAACAAGAGGACACAGTCTCAAACTGCACCAGGGGAGGGTCAGACTGGATGTTAGGAAGAAATTCTTCATAGAGGGAGAGATTGGCCATTGGAATGTGCTGCCCAGGGAGGTGGTGGAGTCACCATCACTGGAGGTGTTTAGGAGGAGCCTTGATAGGGTGCTTGGTTGCATGGTTTAGTCAATTAGGTGGTGTTGGATGATGGGTTGGACGCAATGATCTTGAAGGTCTCTTCCAACCTGGATTCTATGCTATGCTATGCTATGCTATGCTATGCTATGCTATGCTATGCTATGCTATGCTATGCTATGCTATGCTATTCCATTCCATTCTTAGCTGTAAACACAGAGAATTATCTTGGAGTAACAGGATGTATACATTGATCAACAACTTTGTGTGATACTAGTAGTTTAACCAATAATGTATAACAGTAGGACGTGTGGACGATTGTGGGGAACCAATGAAGCTATGCAAACTGTGCTCTGTGAGTCTATATAAGCTGTAGAGGTTCCTTAATTAAACTGAAAAATACTTTGACCACATTGGTCGTCCGTATTGATTCCGAACTCCGTCGTCAACATCTAAGGTCCTGTACAAAACAGTTAATACAGCACATGCATTCATGACAGTAAAAAATACTTCCAAGAGATTTGCTAATATTAGTAAAAACAAATAATTCCTGAAATTAAAGCTTAAGGCAGCTATGAAAATCACCACAGAGAGAAATGCAAAGAAGCCTGCACTTACAGTTCTATTGCCTTGTTCCACATGATAACATATCCGGAAAGAATGAAGGACTCGATATTTACAATGTGTGTATTTCCTCTCTCTGTTCCAACATAAAGCCATTTACTCTGGAAAGGCAGGTGGCAGTAAGTAATCCTGGAAAGGAAAAACAAAAGAAGTGACTGAATACTGTGCTTAC
Source organism: Dryobates pubescens (assembly GCF_014839835.1). Taxonomy (NCBI): domain Eukaryota; kingdom Metazoa; phylum Chordata; class Aves; order Piciformes; family Picidae; genus Dryobates; species Dryobates pubescens. Next base: position 40,172,795 of record NC_071619.1, on the reverse strand, counting down.
AATATTTTTTGAACACTCTTTCTGTCTGGAGAAGAGAAGGCTCCGAGGTGACCTTATTGTGGCCTTCCAGTGTCTGAAGGGGGCCTACAAGAAGGCTGGAGAGGGACTTCTCAGGATATCAGGCAGTGATAGGACTAGAGGGAATGGAATGAAGCTGGAGGTGGGGAGATTCAGACTGGATGTGAGGAAGAAGTTCTTTACTGTAAGAGTGGTGAAGCCCTGGAATGGGTTGCCCAGGGTGGTTGAGGCCCCATCCCTGGAGGTGTTTAAGACCAGGCTGGATGAGGCCACCCTGATCTAGTGTCAGGTGTCCTTGCCCATGGCAGGGGGGTTGGAACTAGATGATTCTTGTGGTCCCTTCCAACCCTGACTGATTCTATAAGAAATAATTGTTCTTTCCATTTTATAACTTGAGAAATGCCTGCCTAGCAGGCTCAGCATCCTGAAGAATGTGAAGGTTTTGGGGAGCCATCTCCAGAAAAATCTTACAAGAGAACATGAAACAAAGCAAGGTCATTTTACCTGCCTATACTAGGGACAAGTGTCATCACTCGAGCACTGGACTAAGTCACATTATCTCCACAAGTATGTAAATTGCACTATGTTAACATCCAAGACTCTCAACTAAGACTTTTTTATATCCTTTCCTGGAATATGCAATTTTCCAGTTCAGCAAACAGAGTTAATGGACATCAGCAGAATTAATGTTTTGTACAATGGTGTGACACCGTGATTCACACTAGGAAACATTCACTTTATTGTTGATCTGGGAGAGGAGGGCACTAGACAGGAGCATTACCAAGTGTGTTTAAGTATTATATCATAGACTCACTGATTCCTACATGCATATTTTCCCCACAGCACGATGAGCTAGTGCTGTATTAGCTTGTAAAGATGTCATGACAATTTCTCATGATAATGTGCAATTGTTTTCACAGATGATGAATGAGCAGATCCAGGTTTCTTTGACACTGAAGTTTTTATGTAGATGTGAAATGCATTCAAGCAAAAGGAAACCTATATGGGATTTAAAAAAATGCTACTAAAGTATAATTCAATGCAGGCTACCTACAGAGACTGAGCTTTAACCTGATCTTATGGTATAGACTCATGAATTTTGACTAAAAGCAGGCATTTTGCTTGGTATGCCAGGTGTTATTATGTTTATTATTGAGGTCCACAAGTGGGCTGTTCCTGGCTTTTGTATGCACATTTGATTTGCAGCTATGCTTTTTACCCTTAATAGCTTCCTCCCCCACAGATGTCTGAACATTATTTAAGGACATACATATCTGAATTGTTCATTCCTATAGTAAAGCACTCTTTCTGAATTAATTATAGAGGAGTGAGAGGGCTGCTGGCTATCTTCCAGTGTCATACTCAGTCATACTACCTCTGAGTAGTACATTTGCTACCCTTTGAATTAAAGGAATTGTTCAATATTTACAGACATTTCCCATACTCTCTGTAATCATAGAATCATTCCAGTTGGAAAAGACTTTTAAGATCATTGAGTCCAACCATGAACTAACTCTACCAAGGCTGTTGCTAAACCATATCCCTCAGCACCATATCTCCGCTTCTTTGAAGCACCTCCAGGGATGGGGATTCATTTCTCCCTGGGAAGCCTGTTCAAGTGTTTGAGAACCCTTTCAGTCAAGGAGTTTCTTCTAATAGACAATCTAAACCTCCCCTGGTGCAACTTGAGGCCATTTTCTCATGTCCTGTCACTTGGTACTAGGGAGAAGAGACCAACACCCACCTTGCTCCAACCTCCTTTCAGGGAGTTGTAGAGAGCCAGAAGGTCTCCCCGCAGCCTTCTTTTCTCCACACTAAACAACTCCAGTTCCCTCAGTTGCTCCTCACAAGGCCTGTTCTACAGACTCTTCACCAGCTTTGTTGCCCTTCTCTGCACCCTGCCATTGTTTTCTGTAAGGTACTCTCAACCAATGATGAGATTCTGAATAGATTCTACACAGTGCTTGGATAATTCTGCAGTTTTTCACGTATCTAATCATGTGTTAGAACATTTAATGCTGAATTCACTAGAGTGAGCAAAATGTAGGGGTTTTTTTGTGGCTTTCTGTATCACACTCAATTGAACACAGCTGAAGCCTTCATGGGGGAAATTATTACAGAACCATGAATCCAGAATAAGGCTTACCCTTCACTGAAATCTTGTTTTGTTGATTCAATGAGACTGCAGTACGATACTGGATTTGTTCTGTACATCTGCACAGGACTAAATCTGACCTTTGTCTAATTTTGGCAAGAATTTCAGTGCCTTTAGGGGAAAGAGAATGAAGTTTTTCAAGGCAACTGCTTCAAGAATGGGAATTAAAGCTTAGCATGCATAAATGAAAATGCCTGCAGGCAGCAACATAGTACTTACATAGTAGGTGCAATCAGATCAATAAAGATCTGACAGAAAAGAACTGCAGAAGGTGTATGCTACCTGCCTTCACTGCAGTTAAAGATGTTGGCTTTATTGTTCTCTTCATAACAGATGTAAAGAACTATTTGCCCTTTTACCAACGTGAAGTTGGTTTTCATATCTTTCCTGATCCTTCTCTTAGCAGGAGTGGGGAAGTCATTCTGCCTCAGCATTGGTTAGACCACACCTTGAGTACTGTGTCCAGTTCTGGGCCACTCAGTTTAAGAAGGATATTGAGACACTTGAATGTGTCCAGAGAAGGGCAATGAGGCTGGGGAGAGGCCTTGAGCACAAGCCCTATGAGGAGAGGCTGAGGGAGCTGGGGTTGCTTAGTCTGGAGGAGACTCAGGTAAGACCTTTTTGTTCTCTACAACTCCCTGAAGGGAGGTTGTACCCAGGTGGGGGATGGTCTCTTCTCTCAGACAACGTGTTCCAGAACAAGAGGACACAGTCTCAAGCTGTGCCAGGGGAAGTTTAGGCTTGAGGTGAGGAGAAAGTTCTTCCCAGAAAGAGTAACTGGCCATTGGAATGTGCTGCCCAGGGAGGTGGTCAAGTCACCACTCCTGGAGGTGTTCAAGAGGGGATTGGATGTGGCACTTGGTGCCATGGTTTAGTTAGTCAGGAGGTGTTGGGTGACAGGTTGGACTTGATGATCTCTGAGGTCTTTTCCAACCTTATTGATTCTATGATTCTCCTTAAATGAAACAATCCCATTTCTTTTGCTTTCTCTTCAGATGCACTCTATGCTTCACTTAGGCTAGATTAATATTTAGTCCTTTTAAAAAATAAAAAGTAGAATAGAATAGAATAGAATAGAATAGAATAGAATAGACCAGGATGGAAGAGACCATCACATCCAACCTATCATCCAACACCACCCAACCAACTAAACCATGCAACCAAGCTCCCCATCCAGTTTCCTTCTAAATACCTCCAGTGATGGTGACTCCACCACCTCCCCGGGCAGCACATTCCAATGGCCAGTCACTCTCTCTGTGTAGAATTTCTTCCTAACCTCCAGCCTAAACCTCCCCTGGCACAGCTTGAGACTGTGTCCTCGTGCCTTTCTGTACTGGCTTGAATTTTCTTTAGAATCAGAATCATTTTGGTTGGCAAAGACCTTTATGATCATTCAGTCCAACTATTATCTAACTCTTCCATGTTTGGTGCTAAACCATGTCCCTCAGCACACACCTCTGCCTCTATGAAGTGCCTCCAGGGATGGGGATTCAACCACCTCCCTGCAGAGCCTATTCCAGTCTTTGAGAATCCATTTAGTCAAGAAGTTTCCTCTACTGTCCAACCTAAACCTTCCTTGATGCAACCTGAGGGCATTTCCTTTCATCTTATCACTCCAAAGCATATGTATTCCCTGTTAGATCCCAGCCCATGCAAAAACCTCACTATTTTTACCATTTCACACTGCTGTTCATTTAGGACTTGGTTTGTCTGAAACTCTTAAATTATAGGGAAATATTTGTGACATTGAATGCATTGGAAATGTGTCTTGCCTAGTGACTGACAACTCATGTGCTACAAAGTGAACCTTAGTTGACTTGGATGCTGCTACTCCAAATTCTTTCAGTTGTGCCACCAGACAAAACCAGTTTCAAGTCCACCAGTCCTCTGATAAATCCATTCACAAGCCAGCACAGTGTAGTGCAGAAAACCTGGTCTCTGAAGTGCAACACTGAGTCCAAGAGCCTGATCACAAATGAAATCTCATAACCACCTCAGAGAATATATGAGGCTGCTCTGGCCTGCTTTTTTTTCCTGTTTAAATTTTGCTTCTAGGTTATGATCTCTAGCATGTATTGCCACAACAACCATCAGACTAAATGGGTGTCTAATTTCCCAGCTACTGCAGAGCTACAGGCTGGGGTCAGAGTGGCTGGAGAGCAGTCAGGCTGAGAGGGACCTGGGGGTGCTGGTTGACGGTAGACTGAACATGAGCCTGCAGTGTGCCCAGGCAGCTAAGAGGGCCAATGGCATCCTGGCCTGCATCAGGAACAGTGTGGCCAGCAGGAGCAGGGAGGTCATTCTGCCCCTGTACACTGCACTGGTTAGGCCGCACCTCGAGTACTGTGTCCAGTTCTGGGCCCCTCAGTTTAGGAAAGATGTTGACTTGCTGGAACGAGTCCAGAGAAGGGAAACGAAGTTGGTGAGGGGTTTGGAACATAAGCCCTACGAGGAGAGGCTGAGGGAGCTGGGGTTGCTTAGCCTGGAGAAGAGGAGACTCTGGGGTGACCTTACTACTCTCTACAACTACCTGAGGGAGGTTGTAGACAGACGGATGTTGGTCTCTTCTCCCAGGTGGCCAGTACCAGAACAAGAGGACACAGTCTCAGGCTGCACCAGGGGAGGTTCAGGCTAGATGTTAGGAAAAAGTTCTATACAGAGAGAGTGATTGCCCATTGGAATGGGCTGCCTGGGGAGGTGGTGGAGTCGCCGTCATTGGAGGTGTTCAGGAGAAGACTTGATGGGGTGCTTGGTGCCATGGGTTAGTTGTTTAGGTGGTGTTGGATTGGTTGATGGGTTGGACGCGATGATCTTGAAGGTCTCCTCCAACCTGGTTTATTCTATGCATGTCCTCCATTTCACAGAATCACCAAGGTTGGAAGAGACCTCAATGATCATCAAGTCCAACCTGTCACCACAGACCTCATGACTAAACCATGGCACCAAGTGCCACGTCCAATCCCCTCTTGAACACCTCCAGGGATGGTGACTCCACCACCTCCCTGGGCAGCACATTCCAATGGCTAACAACTCTCTCTGTGAAGAGCTTTCTCCTTACCTCGAGCCTAAACTTCCCCTGGTGCAGGTTACTTTAAACATTTTAAGAGGATAATGTTTCAAGAGCAAGAGGCTACAGGAAAAGAAAATTCAGACTGAAGTACTAACTATTGGCCATCAGTTACTAGACTTGTTTTCTTCCTTTCTGAAATACCAGCCACCAGTAACTACTGAGCCTGGATAAACGGTACCAAGATGCAGAAGATAATTAGGTCTTGCTAAAGAATGGAGACAATTATCACTAATTTTCTGGTTTTCTTAAACTCAGCTACTTCCTCTTAGATAATTCAATTTTGTTCTGATAGACAGGATGAGAGGAAATGGCCCCAGGTTGTACCAGGGGAGAGTGTAGTTGGAAAAAAACTTCTTCACTGAAAGGGTTTACAAGGCTGGAAGAGGCTCCCCAAGGAGGTGGTTGAATCCCCATCCCTGGAGGAGGGTGCAAAGAGGCAGAGATGTGGCACTGAGGGATATGGCTTAGCACCAGCCTTGCTAGACTTAGGTGATGGTTGGACTTGATGATTTTAAAGATCTTTTCCAACCAAATCAAGTCTGTGATTCTGTGATACATAAAGAAAAAGGATTCTGCATGTTCTTTCTTCCACAATGTCAACTACCCTCCTAGGAGCCTTCATTTTTTACCCAAACATTCACTACACATTATCAAACATCATCTTTGCAGGATGTGAGCTTGTAAGAAAATGCTATTCCCTTAAAGGCAATCCAGATAGGTAAGAAACCTATCAGAGCCTAGGCATTTTTTAGGCATTTTCATAGTATCATAGTATCAGTCAGGGTTGGAAGGGACCACAAGGATCATCTAGTTCCAACCCCCCTGACATGGGCAGGGACACCCCACACTACATCAGGCTGGCCAGAGCCCCATCCAGCCTGCTCTTAAACACCTCCAGGGATGGGGCCTCAACCACCTCCCTGGACAACCCATTCCAGGGCTTCACCACTCTCATGGGGAAGAACTTCCTCCTCACCTCCAGCCTCAATCTCCCCACCTCCAGCTTCATTCCATTCCCCCATGTCCTACCTGAGAGCCTGAGCAGTCCCTCCCCAGCCTTCTTGTAGCCCCCTTCAGATACTGGAAGGCCACAATTAAGTCACCTCAGAGCCTTCTCTTCTCCAGACTGAACAGCCCCAACTCCTTCAGTCTGTCCTCATAGGAGAGGTGCTCCAGCCCTCTGCTCCTCCTCGTGGCCCTTCTCTGGACACCTTCCAGCACCTCTAGATCCCTCTTGTAACAGGGGCTCCAGAACTGGAGGCAGTACTCCAGGTGGGGTCTCACCAGAGCTGAGCAGAGGGGGAGAATCCCCTCCCTTGACCTGCTGGCCACACTTCTCTTGCTGCAGCCCAGGATCTGATTGGCTTTCTGGGCTGCAAGTGCACACTGAGAGCTCCTGTTGAGCTTCTTGTCCACCAGCACTCCCAAGTCTAATACATTGTTAGGCTTCATCAAACAAAGCCATATGATTCTCACACCCCCAGAAAACTATTCACTGCTCTGAAGTATCCTGCTTTTACATTATGGAAATGAAATGCAAACTGCTTTTTCTATTACTGAATTTTCACTTTTGCAGAAAAAATTAACTTGACTTTGAGGCTTGAAAGCTTTGAGGGAAGTCTCAGATTTTCAATGAACATCTTCCTCCACTTCAAGTAAGCACTGAAATTACATAATGATTTCTGCAAGAGAAAACAATGAAGTCTCATACTCTAGTTTTCACTGTGGATGAAAGGTATCCCTCTGCTAGCAATATAACCCACAAGCAAATCAAGATATCCACTGATGCCTTTGCAAGTAACAGTAAATTAGCCCAAGAGAAAGAAAGGCTATTTCTCTTCTTAAGAAGGTAGGGGGGTTAGTGATTTGTGCTAGTATGAAGTGCTTCTGCCAAAATTGAATCAGATTGTCAATTGGATTGAAGTTAACATGGAACCCAGTTAAATGGAGAGTTGATTATTCACCCGATGTTCATTACTCAACAGAAAGTCAGCCAGAACGTGTCCAGAGAAGGGCAAATGAGGCTGGGGAGAGGTCTTGAGAACAAGCCCTATGAAGAGACTTGAGGGAGCTGGGGTTGTTTAGCCTGGAGAAGAGGAGGCTCAGGGGAGACCTATTGCTGTCTACAACTGCCTGAAGGGAGGTTGTAGCCAGGTGGGGTTGGTCTCTTCTCCCAGGCAACCAGCACCAGAATAAGAGGACACAGTCTGAAGCTGTGCCAAGGGGAGGTTTCAGCTGGAAGTGAGGAGAAAGTTCTTCCCAGAAAGAGGAATTGGCCATTGGAATGTGCTGCCCAGGGAGGTGGTGGAGTCACTGTCCCTGGAGATGTTCAAGAGGGGATTGGACGTGGCACTTGATGCCATGGTTTAGTCAGTCATGAGGTGTTGGATGACAGTTTGGACTTGATGATCTCTGAGGACTTTACCAACCTTATTGATTCTATGATTGTATGATTCTCCTTACATGAAACAATCCCATTTCTTTTGCTTTCTATACATTCTTAGCAGCAAATCACTATATGAATCTCATTGTTCACTGTAAGATATAGTAAAACACGTGGGAGTGATACAAAAACCCAGTGCTCCTATGCTGGCAGAATGGCCTGAGATGTTGTATCAGTTTTCCAATGTATTCAAAGCAGAAAACGAGATATGAAATGTAGTTTAAACTAAAGCAACAGGGGACAAAAATAGACAAATCAAAATGTATTAAGCAAAAGTCCAGAAGACATTTATAAAATTGTGTAAGAAATAAAAGGGGCAAACAGCATAAAAAAATATTCAACCTCATTTTAGAAAGAAATATTTTTCTGGGTAGCCAATCTTGAAAGGTATGTTTTTCAGAGAGTCACACCACTCCAGAGCATAACAACTCTGGCCAAAAAAACCTTCACTGCATAAAAGTAGAATACTGCAATGTCAAAAATAGTTTGGACTGCTGCATTCTCTGAAATGCTAGTGAAAACTCTCAGATGGCTTAAAATAACACTTATTACACTAATCATATTGTCTTCCAGTATCTGAAGGAGGCCTACAACAAGGCTGGGGAGGGACTTCTCAGGCTCTCAGGTAGTGATAGGACTAGGGGGAATGGAATGAAGATGGAGGTGGGGAGATTGAGGCTGGAGGTGAGGAGGAAGTTCTTCCCCATGAGAGTGGTGAAGCCCTGGAATGGGTTGTCCAGGGAGGTGGTTGAGGCCCCGTCCCTGGAGGTGTTTAAGAGCAGGCTGGATGGGGCTCTGGCCAGCCTGATCTAGTGTGGGGTGTCCCTGCCCATGGCAGGGGGTTGGAACTAGATGATCCTTGTGGTCCCTTCCAACCCTGACTGATCCTGTGATTCTAAAATATATTTTTTAGAACACTTCCTTCTGTTTCTGCTTTGCTATCATTTTTTTTCCCTATTTTTTGTTATGAAACATTTTCCTGCAACACTGTTCCCAGAAGAGAGTGGAGAAAGCGGTGGAAAGGACAGGGAGAATAAATTGCATTTTGGTCAAAATGATGAACAGTTTTTCCAATTTAATTATTTAGTTGCTCATTGCATGGTATCAAAACTGCAGCTAAATTTATAGTATGCCATCTCCCTCATAAAGATAATATCAAATATGGAGAAGCATAGAACTGCACTGTGTCCAGCACTGCCTGGCAGAAGGGTTCACTTTCTACAAAGCTTCTACTAAAATCAGTATTCAGTATCACTAAGGTTGGAAGAGACCTCAAAGATCATCGAGTCCAACCTGTCACCACAGACCTCATGACTAGAGTAGGGAGGACAATAGTGCCCACTGCAGGCTTGAACTCACAAGCTTCCCATTAAGGGTCTTATGTGCTACCAACTGAGCCAAATCAAACTTAAACAAACTTGAACTCCCCCTCACAATCCCACTACAATAAACTACACTGCCCAGGCTGTCAGAAAAGATGGAAATCTCACACAGTCACTGGAGAAGAGGAATACAAAACAGGAAGGAGCATTATCATAGAATCATAGAAAAGACCTTTGGAAAAGACCTCAGATCATCAAGTCCAACCTATCACCCAACACCTCATGACTAACTAAACCATGGTTTCAAGTGCCATGTACAGTCCCCTCTTGAACACCTCCAAGGATGGTGACTCCACCACCTCCCTGGGCACAATGACTTCTCTGCTCTTGCTGGCCACACTATTTGTGATGCAGGCCAGGATGCCATTGGCCTTCTTGGCCACCTGGGCACACTGGTGGCTCATGTTCATCCAGCTGTCAACCACTACCCTCAGGTCCCTTTCTGTCTGGCTGCTCTCCAGCCACTCTGACCCCAGCCTGTAGCACTGCATGGGGTTGTTGTGGCCAAAGTGCAGCACCTGGCACTTGGACTTGTTGAATGTCATCATGCTGGACTCTGCCCATCTGTCCAGCCTGTCAAGGTCCCTTTGCAGAGCCCTTCTACCCTCTAACAGATCAACATCTGCTCCCAACTTGGTGTTATCTGCAAATTCACTGATGATGGGCTCAGTCTGCTCATTCAGATCATCAATAAAGATATTGAACAGGATGGGGCACAACACTGATCCCTAGGGGACACCACTAGTGCCAAGTTGCCAGCTGGATGTGGCACCATTCATCACCACTCTCTGGGCTTGGCCCTCCAGCCAGTTCCTAACCCAGCACAGAGTGATGCTGTCCAAGCCATGGGCTGACAGCTTGGCCAGGGGTTTGCAGTGGGGCCAAGCTGTCAGCCCATGGCTTGAGAACATGAGTAGCTGATAGGAAGCAAGGCCAGTAGCTGCAAGGCATGGCAGCCGCGGTCCTGGCCCAGCCTTCTCTCAGCTCTTGGTGACTTTTAAGTTACAGCTGCTCTCCTACACCCAGCTTCACAGTGCACTGTCTCAGCATGGGTGAGTTCTACTGCTGAGAAAGCTGATCACCTTCACAAGAAATTTATGCATATCAGAAGTCTACCTTTCATTAGAGTGATTATTGCTCCCCCCCCAACTCAAGGAATTTCCTCCAGCATCCTCTGGTCCTTTCTGTACTCTCCACTAATTTAGGTTACTTACTTCAGATGGTCATTACCACAAGCAGTTCCCTTGGCACCGCCATCCTCCCTCTTACTAGCCAATGACTAGCTGATGTTCTGTCATGTTCTCTTTTAAAGCTACTCTTTTTAGAGATGAATCTGTGGCCTGTGTACCCCTCAATGAATATTCACAACAGAGTAACCCAGTAAATAAGACCTTTCCTTTCTTCTGTGTGGTTTCTTCTCCCCAGCAACAAAAACTACAGCTGCTGAAAATGCCTCACGACTTTGTGTCATGTCTCCTTCTCCCTCTCTCAGCAAGCATATTATTTCAACCCAAGTCCTTTTTTCCCCCCTCACTACTCTCTTAATCTTTTGGTAATACAAAAAGTCTTCAGTGACATACAAAGAACATCAGGTTCATCTAGTGTCCCTCCTTCTCCAGGGGCTGAAAGAAGACTTTGTGTGGCAGCTTCTGGCTAGCCAGTATTCCTAGCAAGAGTAGGGTTGCTGTTCTGTCAGTTCACAAGGGAATTTTATAGCTGAGATTATTGCTTTAAGTCATCAAATGCACACAAGAAGACTTAGGTAATCAAGCAAAGTAATTTGTAGCTGACCTGAAATGCCTAAACAGAATGGAATGGAATGGAATGGAATGGAATGGAATGGAATGGAATGGAATGGAATGGAATGGAATGGAATGGAATGGAATGGAATGGAATGGAATGGAATGGAATGGAATAGAATGGAATAGAATAGAATAGAATTAACCAGGTTGGAAGAGACCCCCAAGATCACTGTGCCCAACCTATCACCCAACACCACCTAATCAACTAAACCATGCAACCAAGCACCCCATCAATCTCCTCCTAAACACCTCCAATGATGGTGACTCTACCACGTCCCTGGGCAGCACATTCTGTTGGGCAATCACTCTCTCTGTGTAGAATTTCTTCCTAACCTCCAGTGTGAACCTCCCCTGGTGCAGCTTGAGACTGTGTCCTCTTGTTCTGGTGCTGGTTGCCTGGGAGAAGAGACCAGCCCCCACCTGGCTACAACCTCCCTTAAGGTAGTTGTAGAGAGCAATAAGGTCTCCCCTGAGCCTCCTCTTCTGCAGGCTAAGCAACCCCAGCTCCCTCAGCCTCTCCTCACAGGGCTGTGTTCCAAACCCCTCACCAACCTTGTTGCCCTTCTCTGGACACCTTCCAGCAACTCAACATCCTTCCTAAACGGAGGGGCCCAGAACTGGACACAGGACTCAAGGTGTGGCCTAACCAGTGCAGTCTAAAGGTATAAGCAATGAAGAAAACAAATAGTCCCCAGCAGATCAAGCAAAGGATGATGAGCTATTTGGCTCTGGAAGTATTTCCTCTTTTCCCTGGACTATATATAAATTTGGAGCTCATCAGCTCTGTAAGACATGTAAAAGACATGCACAATAGCAGCAATTCATGCAGTCTGCCATCTGTAGCACATGATGTGTTTGCAGCAGATGGCTGTGTAGTTCTCCAGATAGATGTGAGCTGGGTCTGTGCATAGCAATGGTAGCAGTTGGAGTGATTATATACTAGGAAGTCCTAGGAAGGCAGAGATCCAAGATGAGCTCTGTTATTAGGATTTCCAATGCCTAACTTGAATTTTTATTTTAATGTACTTGAAGTGCATGCACAGCCTCAGGGCCTGAGATAAGAGTACAGAAAATGCTATAAATTGTTAACTGCCATGACCAAGAGTCAAATGAACTATATAGCACCTTAATACATCTGGACAGCTTTTCCTTTCAGGGTCTTGGTAATGATACTAATATCATAACACAAAACTTTCTTCTTTTCAAACTAGATTCTCCACATACCACATGAGATCATTCCCAAAGTGTGTAGCAGCCCCACATGTGTAGATAACTAGCAGACAGTGAATGAACCAAACCTGCCTTTGTGTGGTGGGTTGAAGTTTCCCCCAGCATTAACTTTAGCCAGACTAACTCAGTTACAAGCAAATGAAGCTGTATTTGCAAGCAAGATCTACACTCTACAGTGGAATGCAATGAATATGTACAAAATATACAGGAGTTACAATATTATACAGGTATTTACAATTAGCAAGCATCATGGAAATTCCCCTGGTCAAAAAGAGACGAAGAAGCTGCTCCAATGCCTCACCACCACCACCCCAACCTCCTAGATTCCCCTGTACCAGGAGAGAGAAGATGAGAGAGAGCAGTGGGCAAGCTTATCTAAAGGCCAGCCAGAAGCACCATTATCTACCACACGAAGAAATAGCAGCCAAGATTAGAAGAGAAAAGGAATGGGAATGGAAGTGAAATGTGAATAATTGTTATGATACAGCTTCTCATATCCCAGACATTTATCCAATGAATTTGTTTACAATAATCCTTTGTTTTCCTTTTTATACCCAATAGTGATTTATTCATATTTTTCTACTTTTCTGCTTGAAATCTGCAGCTAAACTTTTAAAGGCATAGCCTAAAACTACCACAGTTTGAGATGGATTCTTGTGGTCCACTTATTTCTTAAGAGCCTGATTTAGTTTAGCTTAAAAAAAAATCTTCTCTTTCACATATATTTTCTGCTAGCATTATCAGTCAACATTTCTTTTGAATTAAAATCAATTAGTCCTTCTTATTTTATGTTTTAATTACTTATATAAGAAAGTGAAGTAAAGCTGGAAACATGTTGTACATACATTGCACTGGATCCTGGGGACAACATAACAAAGGCGTTGGTTTAGAGATATGGGAACACAAGAGGACAGAAAGGGACCTGGGGGTACTGGTTGACAGCTGGCTGAATGCGAGCCAGCGGTGTGCCCAGATGGCTAAGAAGGCGAATGGCATCCCGGTCTGGATCAGATGTAGTGTGGCCAGCAGGAGCAGGGAGGTCATTGTGCCCCTGTACTCAGCACTGGTTAGGCCACACCTTGAGTCCTGTGTCCAGTCCTGGGCCCCTCAGTTTAGGAAAGATGTTGAGTTGCTGGAAGGTGTCCAGAGAAGGGCAACAAAGCTGGGGAGGGGTCTGGAGCACAGCCCTGTGAGGAGAGGCTGAGGGAGCTGGGGTTGCTTAGCCTGGAGAAGAGGACGCTCAGGGGAGACCTTATTGGTGTCTATAACTACCTGAAGGGAGGTTGTAGCCAGGTGGGGGTTGGTCTCTTCTCCCAGGCAACCAGCACCAGAACAAGAGGACACAGTCTCAAGATGTGCCAGGGGAAGTTTAGGCCTGAGGTGAGGAGAATATTCTTCCCAGAAAAAGTAACTGCCCATTGGAATGTGCTGCCCAGGGAGGTGGTAGAGTCACCATCCCTGGAAGTGTTCAAGAGGGGATTGGACGTGGCACCTGAAGCCATGGTTTAGTTAGTCCTGCGGTGTTGGGTGTCAGGTTGGACTTGATGATCTCTGAGGTCTTTTCCAACCTTATTGATTCCATGATTCTATTTCTGTAAATTATATCCTCAAAATAACGCATGAGCATTTCTGTCTCTGGGTTTTTCCCCACTGAGTGTTACACAGACTGCTCAAATAGTGGTTTAGTGTTTTAAGACAATGATACTATTGCAGTTTTGTGACACAGCTGGGTGGGTGAAGAATATCTAATGAAATGTGTAGTAACCAGAGTTTAGTTTTGGTTTTCCATCAAATTAGTAGGGAGTTGAATGTGACTGTTCTGTTCATAACTACTCAATGAATCACATCTAGCAATAAATTCAACGTTGTAAATCAAAGCCACTAACTATTTACAAGTAAAATGAATTGCTTTACATAGGGCAGTTCAATACACATTCCTTACAAAGAAACATGAATGAAGTATTGAGTCAAAGCAGTGGTAACAGTTACTCCCTAGTGCTGTTCATCTGCTTGCCAACATCCTTTTCAAGATCAGGATTTCAGATGATTCAGTTTACCCAAGCAAGTTCATGCAACAGTTTCATTTGTCTTTAGCTTATATCACTTTATCTACACACGTTCATTCAGGTCATTATTTGTGCAACAGTGATAATTTAACTTGTGGATTGTAATTGAAGAAATAAACATTTGGGACCCCTCCCCTCTGCTTAACACAGGCCATTGGATTCATCAAATTAATTACCACTTGGGTCAGAATAATTTACTACAAGATATCTCTCTTGATTTAAGTAATTTCAATGACGGAAGATACCCCAGAAATGCTGCAGTACAACACATCAAGATTCTATCCCTAAATGATAATGAGGGGAGGGGAGGGGAGGGGAGGGGAGGGGAGGGGAGGGGAGGGGAGGGGAGGGGAGGGGAGGGGAGAGGTTCGGAGAGGTTCGGAGAGGAGAGGTTCGGAGAGGTTCGGAGAGGTTCGGAGAGGAGAGGTTCGGAGAGGAGAGGAGAGGTTCGGAGAGGAGAGGAGAGGAGAGGAGAGGTTCGGAGAGGTTCGGAGAGGAGAGGTTCGGAGAGGAGAGGAGAGGTTCGGAGAGGAGAGGAGAGGAGAGGTTCGGAGAGGAGAGGAGAGGTTCGGAGAGGTTCGGAGAGGAGAGGAGAGGTTCGGAGAGGAGAGGAGAGGTTCGGAGAGGAGAGGAGAGGAGAGGAGAGGAGAGGAGAGGAGAGGAGAGGAGAGGAGAGGTTCGGAGAGGAGAGGAGAGGAGAGGAGAGGAGAGGAGAGGAGAGGTTCGGAGAGGAGAGGAGAGGAGAGGAGAGGTTCGGAGAGGAGAGGAGAGGTTCGGAGAGGTTCGGAGAGGTTCGGAGAGGAGAGGAGAGGAGAGGAGAGGAGAGGAGAGGAGAGGAGAGGAGAGGAGAGGAGAGGAGAGGAGAGGAGAGGAGAGGAGAGGAGAGGAGAGGAGAGGAGAGGTTCGGAGAGGAGAGGTTCGGAGAGGAGAGGAGAGGTTCGGAGAGGAGAGGAGAGGAGAGGAGAGGAGAGGAGGTTGGAAATGACCTTTGAGATCATCAAGTCCAACCTATCACCCAACACCATCTAATCAACTAAACCATGGCAACAAGCACCCCATCCAGTCTCTTCCTAAACACCTCCAGTGATGGTGACTCCACCACCTCCCTGGGCAGCACATTCCAATGGCCAATCTCTCTTTCTGGGAAGAACTTCTTCCTAACATCCAGCCTAAACCTGCCCTGGTGCAGCTTGAGACTGTGTCCTCTGAAATACATCCTAAACAAAATATTCTAGCTATTTGTGAACATGTTGTATATAACTAACAGACATTCCCTCCCACCTCCCTCACTGCTATAAGTTCTACTTAGAGGAAATATTAAGAAAATACATTGACTTCATGGTTTTATTTTAGTTAGATAGGTTTAAACAGGACTGATAGATACTTTACATAGTTGTTTCACTAAAGCTAAAAGCCTTATGCAGCTATTCTCCTATAAATTATTCAGACATGTCACCTAGGTGGTGGTCTACTGCTGCCTTCAACATGTCTAACACAGATGCATTTTTCATGGTGTCCCTTCTGTGTAATATTATACATAAACAAGATACATTAATAAGAAAGGGAAATGCAAGAAGTAGGAAAAAAAAATCACACAAAAAAATCATAGAATCATTGAATCAACAAGGTTGGAAAAGACCTCAGAGATCATCAAGTCCAACCTGTCATCCAACACCCATGGCACCAAGTGCCACATCCAATCCCCTCTTGAACACCTCCAGGGATGGTGATTCCACCACCTCCCTGGGCAGCACATTCCAATGGCCAATTACGCTTTCTGGGAAGAACTTTCTCCTCACCTCAAGCCTAAACTTCTGCTATTGCAGCTTGAGACTGTGTCCTCTTGTTCTGGTGCTGGTTGCCTGGGAGAAGAGACCAACCCCCACCTGGCTACAACCTCCCTTCAGGTAGTTGTAGACATCAATAAGGTCTCCCCTGACCCTCCTCTTCTCCAGGCTAAGCAACCCCAGCTCCCTCAGCCTTTCTTCACAGGGCTGTGCTCAAGGCCTCTCCCCAGCCTTGTTGCTCTTCTCTGGACACATTCAAGAGCCTCAATGTCCTTCTTAAATTGAGGGGCCCAGAACTGGACACAGGACTCAAGGGAGTACTCAATGCAGTTGAAAACTTCTTTCTCATTGTATTATGGTTTTGTCCCTGGCTGAGCTGTTTTTTCCCTGTGGATCTATTGGTGCATCCTGAAGCATCCTGATTTTTAGAAATTGGTAATGATTACTAAGCCTTTAAAGTAGGATGATGTGATAGAGATTAGCTCTGCAGAAAAGGACTGGGGGATGGTGGATGAGAATCTAGACATGAGCCAGCAATGCACATTTGCAACCCAGAAGCCAAATCACATCCTGGGCTGCATCAAAAGAAGCATGGCCAGCAGGTCACAGTATCACAGTATCACAGTAACTAAGGTTGGAAGAGACCCCAAGGATCATCAAGTCCAACCTGTTCCAACAGACCTCACAACTAGATCATGGCACCAAGTGCCACGTCCAATCTCCCCTTGAACACTCCAGGGACGGCGACTCCACCACCTCCCTGGGCAGCACATCCCAATGACGAACGACTCGCTCGGTGAAGAACTTTTTCCTCACCTCGAGTCTAAACCTCCCCTGGCACAACTTGAGACTGTGTCCCCTTGTTCTGGCGCTGGTTGCCTGGGAGAAGAGACCAACCCCCTCCTGTCTACAACCACCTTTCAGGTAGTTGTAGAGGGCAATGAGGTCACCTCTGATCCTTCTCTTCTCCAGGCTAAACAATCCCAGCTCCCTCAGCTCCCTCAGGTCAAGAGAGGTGATTCTGCCACTCTGCTCTGGTGAGACCTCACCTGGATTACTGAGTCCAGCTCTGGGGCCCTCAACTGAAGAGAGACATGGACCGGCTGGAGCGGGTCCAGAGAAGGGCCATAAAGATGATCTGAGAGCTGGAGCACTTCTCCTGTGAAGAATGAGACTTGAGGTTGTTCAGCCTGGAGAAGAGTAGGCTCCAGGGAGACCTTATAGCAGCCTTCCAGTACCTGAAGGGGGCCTACCAAAAAGCTGGGGAGAGACTGTTTAGAAAGGAATGTGGCACTAGGACAAGGGACAACGATTTTAAACCGGAGCAGCATGCTGCAATACACATGAAAAGCAGTTATGGTTGCACTATAACTTCCTATAATGCAAGATACAGGCATTTAAATTCACACCCTCAGTAACTCAATGGCTATCTGCCATGGAAGCAGTACTGCTGCATGGTAGCCAGCAGTGCTGGAGCTCCAGAACAACTTATAAGTGACTCCTGATGTCCCAGTGCTTGAGTGGTTGATGACCTTTGTGGTCTGTTCTGCTAATAATTGAATCTTGAGGATGTCAGGAAATTACTTTCATTCCTCTTGGACCAATACACATCAAACTAACACCCTATTTTGTCACCTTTCTTCTAAGGTTTTGATTGAAAAGTGATTGGGATGTCTTACATGTGGAATCACGGTAAGGGGTAATGACTGTGGCATACTCTCCCTGGCTAGATATTTGGTATTACATAACAATAATAGAGTCATTTCAGTTGTTAATACCTTTAACATCATCAAATCCAACCATTATCTAACTCTACCAAGACTTATGCTAAACTATGTCACTCAGCACCACGCTTGCCTCTTTGAAACACCTCCTGGAATGGGGATTCAATCATCTTCCAGGGCAAGCCTGTACTAGTCTTTGAGAACCCTTCCAGTGAAGGCTCCACCCCTGGTACAACTTGAGGCCATTTCCTCTCATTCTATCACTTGATAGCCACCTCACCCCAATCTCTTTTCAAGGACCAGTAGAGAGCCAGAAGGTCTCCTCTCAAACTCCTCTTCTCCAGAGGTTTAGGCTGGAGGTTAGGAGGAAGTTTTACACACAGAGAGTGATTGCCCATTGGAATGGGCTGCCTGAGGAGGTGGTGGGGTCGCCGTCGCTGGGGGTGTTCAGGGCAAGGCTTGACAGGATGCTTGGTGCCATGGTTTAGTTGGTTGGGTGGTGTTGGATGATAGGTTGGACATGATGATCTCGAAGGTCTCTTCCAACCTGGTTTATTCTATTCTATTCTAAATTCCTGCAGCTGTCCCTCCCAAGACTTGTTCTCCAGACCCTTCACCAGTTTCACTGCCTTTCTCTGGCATGCTCCAACACCTCAATGCCTTTCATGTATGGAGTGCCCTAAAACTGAACCCAGTACTCAAGGCGTGGTCTCAGGAGTAAGAGTACACAGGGACAATCCCTTCCCTGCTCCTGCTGGTCACATTATTTCTAACAAAGGCCAGAATGCTGTTGGTCTTCTTGGCCACCTGGGCACATGATGGCTCATGTTCAGCTGGCTGTTGATCAACATCCCAGGTCTCAGCACTGCAATGTGCAGACTTGGACCCAAGGGAAAAAGACAAGGAATTTACAGGGAAATTTGCTTCCTTAAACAGAAAAAGATGCTGAAAGAAACCAGTATACTTTTCACTGGCTTCCAATTTACTTCTGATGTTGTCAAGGTCATTAGACAACAAAAATTAGAATACAAGTTCCACAAAAATCAGTGAAGTGAGCAAATTACTAGAAGAGGATTGGCAAATAGACTCTTGCTTTCATCTTTAGGGGAAAGGCAACACACATTTTTCTCTTGTCTACTACAACTTGTCTCTCTACAACTGCCTGAAGGGAGGTTGTAGACAAGTGGGGGTTGGTCTCTTCTCCCAGGCAACCGGCACCAGAACAAGAGGACACAGTCTCAAGCTGTGCCAGGGGAGGTTTAGGCTGGAGGTTAGGAAGAAATTCTACACAGAGAGAGTGATTACCCAATGGAATAGGCTGCCCAGGGAGGTGGTGGAGTCAGCATCATTGGAGGTGTTTAGGAGGAGACTTGATAGGGTGCTTGGTTGCATGGTTTAGTTGATCAGATGGTGTTGGATAATAGGTTGGACGCTGTGGCCGTTTGACGCTGTGCCTTTAAGGAAGGGGCACACTGGCTAAATGTTTGTAAAATATTTTGGTTTTCTAAACGAATTTCATTGGTAGGATTGTGGGAGGAGAGATTGGACCCAGGGGAGTTGGGAACTTTCTCTCAGTCTTTCTTCCTTCCTTCGCTGTCCCTTTCGGCTGGATCTGCTTCTGGGATTCTGGCCAACTAAGATAAGATACTAACTCCCTGTGCAAGGCCTTTATTCTTTTCCTGCCCTGTTAACTGTCCTCGTCTCTTCTTCTACCTCTTTTGGGGGAGAAGGGAGGTAGGGGGTTGAAGGGGGCACAGGGGGAAGCCCCCTCTGTGGGGGGTCTGGTTTCTGGTTGAGTTCATTGGCTGTATATTCCTGTATATACTGTAAAATACCTGTATTTGTTGTGTTACATATAATCTGTTTCCTTGTAAAATATAATCTCATTTCTCCGACTGGGTTTAGCTGTGGTTTCTTTCTCAGTGGGGGAGGGAAAGCAGAGCCTTTCCTTTCAAACCACCACAGACGCGATGATCTCAAAGGTCTGTTCCAACCTGGTCTGGTCTATTCTATTCTATTCTAGCTTGTGAAATCACAATATCTTATTCTCAGTACTTGCTCTCCATTAATTTCTTTGAAGGTTAAGAAAAAATGAAGTTGCAATATCAAGCACAGCGGCAGTGCTGGGTAATACAAACCATGAGAAGAGCCACTGAGTTTTGTAGAACTAAAAGGAAGCCAAAAAGCAAAGGCTGGAAGAAATGACCTCAAAAGAGAATGTTTTTGATTTATTTCATTGATTTTCGCAGCAGCTGCCTTTAAAAGCAACAAACAACACCTAAGGGTAGAGTTCCTATCATCCTTTCACACAAAACTTGAGGTCTAAAGGAAAAATGTAGGTTTTGCTTTCCAAACTCATAGATTCAAAAAAATAAATTGGGACTTAGCTGAAAGATGAAAGGTAGAAACTTGTCTTTTGCTGAACAGCTTGACTTTACATATCTGCTACAAAAGTAAACTGAAGATCTGCAAGTATTTCATCCCCTGCTTGCCACAACACACACAAACCTGGTTTTAACATGTACATTCTTACTACCTGAAGGGAGGTTGTAGCCAGGAGGGGGTTGGTCTCTTCTCCCAGGCAACCAGCAGCAGAACAAGAGGACACAGTCTCAAGCTGCAACAGGGGAAGTTTAGGCTGGAGGTGAGGAGAAAGTTCTTCCCAGAAAGAGGAATTTGCCATTGGAATGTGCTGCCCAGGGAGGTGGTGGAGTCACCGTCCCTGGAGGTGTTCAAAAGAGGACTGGATGTGGCACTTGGTGCCATGGTTTAGTTAGTCCTGAGGTGTTGGGTGATAGGTTGGACTTGATGATCTCTGAGGTCTTTTCCAACATTGTCGATTCTGTGATTCTATCATTCTCAGTATAGTGAGTTAAAACCTATTTTATATCAGCGTTGATCAAGTTCATTCAAATGACTCCATTCCAATCAGGGCAAGAATGAATTAGTTAAATTGACTTCAAAGTTAAAAAAAAACACCAAAAATTCATTTTTACATGTGTATTATTTTTTTTTCTATGTATACACACTTCTTTTCTTAACAGCTTCCATCAATTAAAATCATGCAGACTTATTGGAGACCAGCTGTTCTCATTTGTTATGCTTCAGCAGACAGTGACTCTGTGATTAACGGCCCTTGTTTTTCTGCAATCTGCAGTCTCTCCTCTCTTCCTGCTCATGTACTGTTTAATGAGATAATCTCAACACTGACATTACTAGCTCTATTTCTGATTTACTGGAATAATGCCCAGAGTTTATTCTGACACAATGAAAAATATCTGAAATCACTGCATTGGATTCAGCTTGAAGCTGATATGTGGCTGGGCTGGAAAGGGGTGGGGTGGTTTCCAAGAAGCAAATGACTTACTGCAACAGAAGGGATATGTATTCTTCATTGCTTTAATATATGACTGGAAATCTAATGTAGGAGGCCAGATTCTGCTCAGCAGTGTCCTGTGACAGGGCAAGGCACAACAGACACAAGCTGGAACACAGGAGGTTCATTGTAAATATCAGGAAAAAATTCTTTCCTTTGAAGAGTAACCAGAATGTGCTGTCCAGAGAGGTTGTGGAGTACCCACCTATGGAGTCATTCCAAACCCACCTGGATGTGTTCCTGGGTCATTTATTCTAGGTTACTCCTCTGGACCCACTTCAACAGGTCTATCATGATGATTTTATATGCATTTGTGTGTATGCACACACACCCACAGGCACACTCATAGAATCAACAAGGTTGGAAAAGACCTCAAAGATCATCAAGTCCAACCTGTCACCCAACACCTCATGATTACAACACCATGGCTTCAAGGGCCACATCCAATCCCCTCTTGAACACCTCCAGGGATGGTGACTCCACCACCTCCCTGGGCAGCACATTCCAACAGCTAACAACTCTCTCTGTGAAGAACTTTCTCCTCACCTCCAGCCTAAACCTCCTCTGGCACAGCTTGAGTCTGTGTCCTCTTGTTCTGGTGCTGGTTGCCTGGGAGAAGAGACCAACTCCCACCTGGCTACAGCCTCCCTTCAGGTAGCTGTAGAGAGCAAGAAGGTCTCCCCTGAGCCTCCTCTTCTCCAGGCTAAACAATCCCAGCTCCTTCAGCCTCTCCTCATAGGGCTGTGCTCCAGGCCTCTCCCCAGCCTCATTGCACGCATATACATACAGCAAATGTATATGGTTACTTCATTAGCTGTTAAAAGTTGATTTCACTTTTTAAGCATTTTAGCTCTGCTGTATTTATAGGAATAATATTTAGTCTACTACTAGCCAGAAACGGTGATTTTGATGTTTCAGAGTTGAGAGCACTCTTGTTTAGAAACCTTCACTTCACATGCTTCCCACAGCCTCAGATCAAATCCCAAGACTCTTTCATGTATTTGGCAAAATATTTTCTGCAAAACACTTTAAATAAAGCAGTAAGTCAAAGGAATAGTTCAGGGGTGGACTGGGGGAGGTCAAGCTTATCTGGTACAGCTGAAGCAATACAAGGAAAGTAGAAGTGATCAGTTGTAAGTCATCTTCCAGGGCTTTTTTTTTGGGGCTTGAGCTATTAAATACAGCAGTTATCTCTAAGAGTCATTCACATCCAGTGTATCAGGCATTTTCTGTTAAGCTCCTCTTAGTGCACCAATGTGAGGAAAACATGAATTGTCTTGTAATTTATTGATAACCATGAAAGAGAAAAAACGATCGCCAAATTCTCCATCATACTTTGTCATGTGTTTTCTTAAATCCTGTACACATGTTTGTAAAATGAAGAGATACATGTGACATGGTTTGAGACCTTTCTGAGCAGCTATCAAAGCTTAAATGACAGATCTTTCTGGCAGCTGTACTAAGGCACATGATAAATAACGAGGACATCGGTGACAGCCACCATGGCTTCACTAAGGGCCAATCATGAGCCAGCAGTGTGCCCAGGTGGCCAAGAAGGCCAATGGCATCCTGGCCTGCAACAAGGGGTAGTGTGGCCAGCAGCAGCAGGGAGGTCATTCTGCCATTGTACCCAGCACTGGTGAGGCCACACCTTGAGTACTGTCTCTAATTCTGGGCCCCTCAATTGAAGAAGGATACTAAGAGACATGTCCAGAGAAGGGCAATGAGGCTGGGGAGAAGTCTTGAGCACAAGCCCTACGAGGAGAGGCTGAGGGAGTTGGGGTTGCTTAGCCTGGAGAAGAGGAGGTTCAGGGGAGACCTTCTTGCTGTCTACAAGTACCTGAAGGGAGGTTGTAGCCAGTTGGGGCTTGGTCTCTTCTCCCAAGCAACCAGCACCAGAACAAGAGGACACAGTCTCAAGCTGTGCCAGGGAGGTTTAGGCTGGAGGTGAAGAGAAAGTTCTTCACAAAAAGAGTAATCGGCCACTGGAATGTGCTGCCCAGGGAGGTGCGCAAGAGGGCAGTGGACATGGCACTTGAAGCCATGGTTTAGTTAGTCATGAGGTACTGGGTGATTGGTTGGACTTGATGATATCTGAGGTCTTTTCCAACCTTATTGATTCTATGATCCTATGATTTTCTGCAGTGGCACCAACTCAGATTGCATTACAGATCCCATTCAAGAAGGTAAGCATAAAAAAGTTAAACCAAAGAGAAATACAGCTAAGCTATGTTGCCATCTGTTGTCTGTAATGTTACTACTACTTTCTCAACTATACTTACAAACAGACATTAATCAATCATTAGAAAAGTTATAGTATAAAAAGGAAAGATAGATTTACCAAATGTAGGCTGCTGCAGTATATTCCAATTGTAGTAAGTCTAGCATGTGTCAAAATTAAATATGGCATTTCTAAAACCCTTTATCCTTTTTATGTCTGTTTTGCACTTTGGCCACAACAACCCCATGCAGAGCTACAGGCTGGGGTCAGAGTGGCTGGAGAGCTGAAAGGGACCTGGGGGTGCTAAATGACAGCCACCTGAACATGAGCCAGCAGTGTGCCAAGTGGCCAAGAAGGCCAATGGCATCCTGAACATGCATGAAGAATAGTGTGGCCAGCAGGAGCAGGGAAGTCATTTTGCCCCTGTACTCTGCACTGGTTAGGCCACACCTTGAGTCCTGTGTCCAGTTCTGGGACCCTCAATTTAAGAAGGACATTGAGACACTTGAATGTGTCCAGAGAAGGGCAACAAGGCTGGGGAGAGGCCTTGAGCACAGCCCTGTGAGGACAGGCTGAGGGAGCTGGGGTTGCTTAGCCTGGAGAAGAGGAGGCTCAGGGGAGACCTTCCTGCTCTCTACAACTACCTGAAGGGAGGTTGTAGCCAGCTGGGGCTTGATCTCTTCTCCCAGGCAACCGGCACCAGAACAAGAGGAAACAGTCTCAAGCTGCGCCAGGGGAGGTTTAGGCTGAATGTTAGGAAGAAGTTCTTCACAGAAAGAGAGATTGGCCATTGGAATGTGCTGCCCAGGGAGGTGGTGGAGTCCCCATCCCTGCAGGTGTTCAAGAGGGGATTGGATGTGGCACTTGGTGCCATGGTTTAGTCATGAGGTCTGTGGTGACAGGTTGGACTTGATGATCTTTGAGATCTCTTGATTCTGTGATTTTAATAAAAAAGGAAATATTTTGCTGGATATTTGATGGATTCCCAAGTATTAGTTTCACAGCTCATCTTGTAATTTCATAAACTAGTTTGGTATTAAACTAATGAAACCTCTCAGGGACACAATGTGCCAGGGGAAGGACAATCTGCAAGAGCAGAGTACAAGAAATTGAATGAAATGTAAAATGCAAAGGTAAAGGCCCCAAACTTCAAAGAATGTAAGTTTCCACTTCAGGGTTGGAACTCATGATAGAGAAGTGATAGAAAAAGATAATTTCAATCTCACTTCTTGCTTTGCTCCCACTGTGAAAAGCTTGCACTGAAAAGCAGCACATTCCCTGCCAGCTAGATATCCATCAGTGAAGAAGTGTAATGGGTGTATCAGTCAATCACAGCAAGACCACAATTACTGATAAGATGAAGCCACATAAAAGGAAGATGTTATTACAGTATGCATCAGTGAACATATTCCTGCAGAGACTACAAAAGAAAATGGTAATGTCAAAGTCCATCACTCAGATGGGACCCTATCTAGAACATGCTTCCATGTCTAATCATCAATTCAGAGAGAACTGATACGAGAAGAAAGGCCAAAGAAAAGTGAAGAAGACATAAATTTGTAAAGAAAAACACAGAATCTTCGATTTTTGTAGTGGAGGGGGAAAAAAAACAGGGAAAAACCCCCAACAAAACCATAACAACCATAGCAAAAATCCCCAACCAATCGACCAAAATCCCACCCAGGCTGTGGATGGATATGGATTAACTGTTTAACCTCAAAGGAGAGCTAAACCATTTGAACTGTATGACAGTGTGAATACCAGAATGTCATAATAAATGGCAATTAAAAAAAAGCCATAAACATAAATAAAGTCCTGAAGCTGGATTTGGAAGGACGAAATTAGCATAGAGCAGTTTTCCCTAATAGGAGGAGTAATGGACTTAAGCTTGAATACTTCTATAATGATGTCACAATCCTGTCTGGGGGGGAATTAGTTATACACCCAGCACTTAACCTGTGCAGGCACAAGCCTGTCCTGTGCTAGTCTGAATGTACAGAGTGGCCTTCAGACTGCAGGTCTGTTGCATGTACTCCTTAGTTGCAGGCTAAATGCAGCCAGTGTTCTCTAACTGGGGAGCCTGGAGAGGCAGCTCCTGCAGAGTACACAATCTGTGCAGCCTTGCCTTTATGTAATAGTGTAGTCCTTTTGTTTGATAGTACAAATAATGAGTACAAAGATAGTACAATAGTACAAATAATGATAGTACAAAGAGTGGAATGGAATAGCATGGAATAGAATAGAATAGACCAAGTTGGAAGAGACCTTTGAGATCATTGAGTCGTGGCATTGATATCATTGGACATGGCACTTGAAGCCACAGTTAGTTAGCCATGAGGTGTTGGGTGATAGGTTGGACTTGACCTCTGAGGTCTTTTCCAACCTTGTTGATTCTGTGATTCTATCATAAGTGAATGCCATGGCTTCTTTTGCTTTCCTCAGGTTTTTTCCTCCATCATCAGCCTGAGAGAGTTTCAAACCTTTCCACAAACCATGGTGGGATTGTATGGTAAAATATTGCTTTATATTTGAGTTGTGTGATTCTTTGGAATAGCTAAATGTTGCACCACAAAAAGTATCTATGGAAGGTTTCAGGACAAGAAAGAACAGCAGGCCACTGTTAGCCATTGGAATGGCTGCCCAGGGAGGTGGTGGAGTCACCATCCCTGGAGATGTTCAAAAAAAGGTTTGGATGTGGCACTTGGTGCCATGGTTTAGTAGTCATGAGGTGTTGGGTGAGAGGTTGGACTTGATGATCTCTGAGGTCTTTTCCAACCTTATTGATACTATGATTCTATGATAAGAGGAGCTGACTGCAGTAAACAACCTGAAGTGTGAGACAGAAGGACTCTTGCCTCCATGCAAGAACAGCTCAACCTGATATGGGATGAAGATAACAATGGACAGCTGCATATCAAGGAATAAAACTCAATTAGCAACAGGGGTGCAAAACTGTCAGGGAACTGCTTAGCTTGCTCTATTTTTCCTCTATAAACTGCTTGCTCTGTACCAATATATGATTCCTGCTTCACCTTCATGGGAGTCTGTACCTGCTTTCCAAAACACACTATGTAACCAGAATCTGGTTTGTGGTACAGTATGGCTGTGCAACTGCACTGATCCTATTAACTACTTTCATGCTTGACCTTTGACTAATTTTAAAGTCTGTAAACAGTACAGAGATTACAGTTATGTAATGTTAACCAGGAGGCTTGTTTATGAGCATGCAAGCCATCACAGAAATTCAGTTCCTTGAATAGCCAATGAGACAGAAAATCTAAGTTTAGTAACACACAAGTACACAGACACAGGTACCACTGAGACTGCAGAGCCAGTCATCAGTATTCATTCAACAGCCTCTTGCTGTCATTTTGATGAGGTAAACCCTTAACAACAGAAGACAAAATCTTGCAAGACACAAAATTACATCTACTTTCAGGAAAGAATACAGACCAACACACAAAAGAAAAGACATCAGATCCAGAAATACCTATTTTTCCTTTTGGCCTTCAAGCACTGCCATAGTACTCTCAGTCATCTTGTTCAAATACTGTAAAATTTTGGCTGTAGAAGTCAAGTTTCCAATTAACAGTGAGTGAGAGCTGAGAATTGCTCTAAAAGTCACCCACTTAAGGCCCCTCTTCCTCTATGCCAGCATAAAATTAACACTGAATTCAGTGTTACAGATCACACAACTTCCTCTCCCTCCCCTTCGTAGGATAGGAAGAAGAAATTTGGAGTAAACTGTTGTGTACTTAAAGTTATACTTGCTGTAGTCTGCTCTGACTATATTCTTCTAATTAAATAAGCCCTCTAATAGTTTTCAGTGGTTTGGTTTAATCCTAATTCTGCCCTTGTACTCAGCACTGGTTAGGCCACACCTCGAGTCCTGTGTCCAGTTCTGGGACCCTCAGTTTAGGAAAGATGTTGAGTTGCTGGAAGGTGTCCAGAGAAGGGCAAAAAAGCTGGGGAGGGGTTTGGAGCACAGCCCTGTGAGGAGAGGCTGAGGGAGCTGGGGTTGCTTAGCCTGGAGAAGAGGAGGCTCAGGGGAGACCTTCTTGCTGTCTACAACTACCTGAAGGGAGGTTGTAGCCAAGCGGGGATTGGTCTCTTCTCCCAGGCAACGTGTTCCAGAACAAGAGGACACAGTCTCAAGCTGCACCAGGGGAGGTTTAGGCTGAATGTTAGGAAGAAGTTCTTCATAGAAGGACTGGCCATTGGAATGTGCTGCCCAGGGAGGTGGTGGAGTCACCATTTCTGGAGGTGTTTAGGAAGATACTGGATAGGGCACTTGGTGCCATGGTTTAGTTGATTAGATGGTGTTGGATGATAGGTTGGACTTGATGATCTCAAAGGTCTCTTCCAACCTGGTTAATTCTATTCTATTCTATTCTATCCTATCCTATCCCATCCTAATGTTCTTGCATGAGATTGAGACAGTGTCTAATTCCAGCTATTTGTTTTGCCCAAAATGTCTCCCCAAGATGAATCTGGCATCACCCATACCAAAAAGAAACAAAAAAGCAAGAACTAACATATGGAACATCACCCTAAAGTTATCCTTCAAAAGGACTGAAAAGATTCTTATGGAGTGTTTCCAGAGGTTAAGAAGTTTTACTTGTCCAGCCTGTTTGTAAACAGAACAGCAAACCAATATATTATCAACCATATGCTGTTGTCAAGCATTTCTGGAGTAACCATGTTATGATTCCAGCTCTTGGTATGGGGCTAAGCACAGAAACATTCTTACATTGATAGCTTCTCAAATGTTCTCAGTGCACTGTGTTACATTCCAGTTACAGCAATAGAAATTTAAGATCATAGAATGGTTTGGATTGGAAGGGACCAGAACAATCATCTATCACCTCCCTGGGCAGCACATTCCAATGGCCAATCATGCTTTCTGTGAAGAACTTCTTCCTAACATCCAGCCTAATGTTAAGGGAAAGATAACCAGTGGGCTGCATTTAAGAGTTCCTTGCTCTTTCTATGTACATTGTCAACAACATCTGAAGAAAAGAACAAACATGGGTATTACTTTGGTAGAGGAGAAAGGGGGAGTATACACTTGGGGAAATTTGACTCATGTAGTTACATAAACATATAGAGCAGCTTTTAGTCCTTTATCCTCCAGTCTTAAATGTCAAGAAACAGAAGCAAATGGCAAATGAAACTGCTCAACAACATGATGACTGCTGCACAGAATAATAGCCAAAGCCATTCATTCATTCAAGGGAACCTAACAGCTGTATGCCTCATATATCAAATATTTTATAAACTCAGAGTAATCTGATTTGACATGAAAGCTAATTAATTGGAGTCAATTAATCAAGAATTTCGACTAATACAATTATCTTCCTCATCTCAAGCCGATAAAATCCAAGAATTTTCCCTAGAAGTGCCTTACATTGCATCACTTCATCAGTGAATCTGCCAAAATATCCGAAACAAACAGTGGATCAAGGAAAGAATTACACTGCAGGAATAAATTACATAAATCAATGGAATGCAATGAATATGTACAAAATAGACAGTAGTTACAATATTATACAGATATCTACAATTAGCAAACAACACAAACAACCCTGTGGTCAAAGGGACCAGGGAAGCCATTCCACTGCTCCCCCACCCCATGTCCCAAAAGAGAAAGGAGCAGAGAGACCGTCCCTGGAGGTGTTCAAAAAGGGATTGGACGTGGCACTTGAAACCTGGGTTTAGTTAGTCATGAGGTCTTGGGTGACAGGTTGGACTTGATGATCTCTGAGGTCTTTTCCATCCTTACTGATTCTATGACTCTGTGACTTAACTAAAAAAAAAGGTAGCCAAGGCCAGCCAGAAGCAGATTAACCTCTCCTGAGCGAAGCAAGCAGAGAAGAGACCAGAAAAGAGAAAGAATTGGTTTGGTACTTACATCTTATGCTACTTATATTTTCTCCAATGAGATAGTTTAGAATAATATTTACTTTTCCTTTTTATATCCAAAAGTGATTTGTTTATATTTTTTCTACTTTTCTGCTCAAAATCTGTGACTAATTTTAAAGGCATAGCCTAAAACTACCACAGGGGAGCTGGAAAATAATTTGTTTTCAACTGTCCCAACCATTAAGATGACATTCATTTTTGGAAGACAGAGGTTGGAATTTCTTGATGAAAATAATGGCTGAATTTATTGCTTTAAATAAAGTGTCCCAGACTCCCCTTATGCCCATTTTTGTCCTAAATGGCTTAAGGCAGCCATTATTTGCTGTTTTTCTGAGCATCACATAATTCCTAACTTCTGCACTCTAACACAAAAAATATAATCAGGAAAAAAAAAAATGAAGGCACTCTTTTAGACTTAGAATCATAGAATCAATAGGGTTGGAAATACCTCAGAGATCATCAAGTCCAACCTATCACCCAACACCTCATGACTAACTAAACCATGGCACCAAGTGCCACATCCAATCCCCTCTTGAACACCTCCAGTGATGGTGACTCCACCACCTCCCCAGGCAGCACATTCCAATGGCCAATCACTCTCTTTATGAAGAATTTGTTCCTCACATCCAGCCTAAACCTCCCCTGGTGCAGCTTGTGACTGTGTCCTCTTGTTCTGGTGCTGGTTGCCTGGGAGAAGAGACCAACCCCCACCTGGCTACAACCTCCCTTCAGGTAGTTGTAGACAGCAATAGGGTCTTAACTCTGTTGGGTATATACACAGAGAAATGTACCAAATGAATAAGAGGATTAATTAGGGTTGGGTTATTTGATTTGGGTTTGTGTGTGTGTTGGTTGTTTGGTTTTTGCTACTTGCCCAGAGGCTTCTGTTGATTTTTACAATCTAAATGTGTAATTAAGCTTAGAAAATTTTAAGTTATATGGCTTCAAATTAATTTATAAAAAATACAGAAAAAAAAAAAAAAAGAAGAGATTTTATTACGGAGGCAAGTGCTTGAATATGCCACACCTTGAGTCCTGTGTCCAGTTCTGGGCCCCTCAGTTTATGAAGGACATTGAGACACTTGAACGTGTCCAGAGAAGGGCAACAAAGCTGGGGAGGGGTTTGGAGCACAGCCCTGTGAGGAGAGGCTGAGGGAGCTGGGGTTGCTTAGCCTGGAGAAGAGGAGGCTCAGGGGAGACCTTCTTGCTCTCTACAACTCCCTGAAGGGAGGTTGTAGCCAGGAGGGGGTTGGTCTCTTCTCCCAGGCAACCAGCACCAGAACAAGAGGACACAGTCTCAAGCTGTGCCAGGAGAGGTTTATGTTAGGAAGAAATTCTTCATAGAGAGAGTGATTTTCCATTGGAATGTGCTGCCCAGGGAGGTAGCGGAGTCACCATCCCTGGAGGTGTTCAAGAGGGGATTGGATGTGGCACTTGGTGCCATGGTTTAGTCATGACGTCTGTGGTGACAGGTTGGACTTGATCTTTGAGGTCTCTTCCAACCTTGGTGATTCTGTGATTCTGTAATATAAAAACTCCCCAAATAAGGTAGTGCTAAAGAACCTTGAGAAGAACAGAAATGCCTATGCAGTTAATTCTTCATACTTATTGAATACTGTTTTTTTAAATTGAAAACTGGACTTATTTCTTTGCCAAAATTATATAGCAGTGTAACAGGATATTTGCCTCATAGCCTTTGATGTGATAATAAAACTCATTGAAATGGCAGTGTTTGTACCCATTGCTTAAAATCTGTATAAAAGAATTAATAGTTAGGGGATTTTTTTACTCACAACTTTCTACGACTTTGATAAAAGGCAGTAGAGTGAGCAATGCATTTACTGCAAACAACTACATCCTCAGATCCTTTTTAGAGCTCAGTTCAAAAAAGCCATTTTACACAACACTTGTTTTTACACAAAGCTTTCCAGTATTCCAAATAAATTGCTTTCAAGTATTTTGCCCAGTGCTTTAGGCTGTCAGAAGCAAAAGAACATTCAGGCAGGTGTGAGGAGAAATGTTGTACTCTTAGCAAAGCCCAAATCATCAAATCATAGAAACAATAAGGTTGGAAAAGACCTCAGAGATCATCAAGTCCAACCTATCACCCAGCACCTCATGGCTAACTAAACCATGGCTTCAAGTGCCACATCCAATCCCTTTTTGAACACCTCCAGGGACGGTGACTCCACCACCTCCCTGGGCAACCCATTCCAAATCACAGTATCACCAAGGTTGGAAGAGACCCCAAAGATCAAGTCCAAACAGTCACCACAGACCTCATGACTAAACCATGCCACCAAGTGCCACGTCCAATCCCCTCTTGATCACCTCCAGGGATGGTGACTCCACCACCTCCCTGGGCAGCACATTCCAATGGTAAGAACTCTCTCCGTGAAGAACTTTCTCCTCACCTAATGTGTGTGAGTTTGTTTTATCAAGGAGTTCTGAGAACATTTTGACCAAGACGTTACCCTGTTAATGCCTCTAAAGAGAAATGGCAGGCAAGCAGATGAACAGATGCTTCATTTGTCTAAGTAACCCAAGGTTGTAGAGAAGGTTGCTGGCTGGGAGAGCTAGATCAAGATGTACCAGAATAACTTCCACAATATTTGGATTTATCAGTGGCAAGACATGGACAATATATCTACCTGATGAGAATACCAAGGTTCAGACAGTCAACATATCTGAGATAATGACTTACTATCCAGAAGCAGCTATCAAATATGCATATAACTTTTTCATCTCTCCTCGTGCAGTCCCAAATCACTTTACATACTTCTGCTATAGGTGTTTAACTGTTTGGAATCAGAATGTGTGTATTCTAAATTACTACATAGTACTTCCCCCCATAAAACTTGCAACTTGGTGATGTTTAAGTGCAAGTATGATCATAGAATTATAGAGTCTATACCCCACAGGGGAGCTGGAAAATAAATTAGCTTCAACTGTCCCAACCATTAAGATGACATTCATTTTTGGAAGGCAGAGGTTGGAATTTCTTGATGAAAATAATGGCTGATTTTATTGCCTTAAATAATGTGTCCCAGACTCCCCTTATGCCCATTTTTTGTCCTAAATGGCTTGAAGCAACCATTATTTGCTGTTTTTCTGAGAATCACATAATTCCTAACTTCTGCACTCTAACACAAAAAATATATTCTGGGAAAAAAAAAAATGAAGGCACTCTTTTAGACTTAGTAAGGTTGGAAAAGACCTCAGAGATCATCAAGTCCAACCTGTCACCCAACACCTCATGACTAACTAAACCATGGCACCAAGTGCCACATCCAATCCCCTCTTGAACACCACCAGGGATGGTGACTCCACCACCTCCCTGGGCAGCACATTCCAATGGCCAATCTCTCTTGCTGGGAAGAACTTTCTCCTCACCTCCAGCCTAAACCTCCCCTGGCACAGCTTGAGACTGTGTCCTCTTGTTCTGGTGCTGGTTGCCTGGGAGAAGAGACCAACCCCACCTGGCTACAACCTCTCTTCAGGTAGTTGTAGACAGCAATAAGGTCTCCCCTGAGCCTCCTCTTCTCCAGGCTAAACAACCCCAGCTCCTTCAGCAAATCCTCACAGGGCTGTGCTTGAGGCCTCTCCCCAGCTTTGTTGCACTTCTCTGGACACCTTCAAGTGGACACAGTACTTAAGGTGAGGCCTAACCAGTGCTGACTACCAATACAAGTGCAGCATTAGTGTTGCATAATAGCATAGCAAGTTTTACTTGGATGACTAAATGCAGATTAAAATGATCAGCTTTTGTTTGAGTTTGAAAATCACAAACACCCATTTAATCTATTGTCCCTGGAGATTTCTACAATTAGGTACTGACAAAGTAAAATGAAAAAAAGTCTCCAGTTCATTTGCCATTTACCACAGTTTACCAAACTGATCATTTATTTCTGCTACACTTCTGGTGCTTAACAAAAATAAAACCCTTGCAAGGTAGAGAAAATAATATTAATAAATTCAGTATTCTGGCTAATACTAAACAACAAGCCAGCCCAAAGAAAAGAATAGAATAGAATAGACCTTCAAGATCATCATGTCTAACCCATCATCCAACACCATCTAATCAACTTAACCATGGCACCAAGTGCCTCATCCAGTCTCCTCCTGAACACCCCCAGTGATGGGGACTCCACCACCTCCCCAGGCAGCACATTCCAATAGCCAATCTCTCTTTCTGGGAAGAACTTTCTCCTAACATCCAGCCTAAACCTCCCCTGGTGCAGCTCAAGACTGTGTCCTCTAGTTCTGGTGCCAGTTGCCTGGGAGAAGAGACCAACCCCTTCCTGGCTACAACCTCCCTTCAGGTAGTTGCAGACAGCAAGAAGGTCTCCCCTGAGCCTCCTGTTCTCCAGGCTAAGCAACCCCAGCTCCCTCAGCCTCTCCTCATAGGGCTGTGCTCCCAACCCCTCCCCAGCTTTGTTGCCCTTCTCTGGACACCTTCCAGCAACTCAACATATTTCCTAAACTGAGGGGCCCAGAATTGGACACAGGACTCAAGGTGTGGCCTAACCAGTGCAGTGTACAAGGGCAGAATGACTTCCCTGCTCCTGCTGGCCACACTGTTCCTGATACAGGCCAGGATGCCATTGGCTTTCTTGGGCACCTGGGCACACAGCAGGCTCATATTCAACCTACTGTCAACTGGTACCCCCAGGTCCCTCTCTGCCTGGCCTCTCTCCAGGATCATGTTCCTTGTGTCTGTTCTTAAGAGAAGCACACACACTACTGTTCACACTGGTTCATGGAAGTATAAGGTACAGTGAAAAACACTTTGAGAAAACGCAGATACATTTTTTCTAGTCCTGAGAAGGCTGCAGAAGGAGGAACTGGAGTGTTTGTTCTATGGAAACCAGGCTCAAAGGAAGGAAAAAGGAAATCAAGACAAAACTATATCCAGGTGCAGAAAGGTAAAATTAATAGGCATGCATTTTTAGCGATCCAGAAAGTAAGGGTTTGGTTGTTGATTGCTTTTTGGGGTTGTTGATTTTTTTTTTAATGGGATATTTATTTTGTGTCACATAGTCTTACCTTTCCCTGTTGAACTTCAGAGAGTGTAGGATAGCTGGTCGTTTCTGTCGGAGATTCCACAGATGAAGTGCATCATCTGCACTTGCGCTGACCAACGCGCCCTAGGGCAGACACAAAACACAGCGCAACGTATTACTGTCTTATTCTTCCCTGATCCTTACTGGTAATGATTGATCTGTGGAAAAGGACAAAGTTGATGAAAAATGGTTGCTTTTGTCTAGGAAAAAAAAAATAATGTTCTGCCATCAATAACAGGAAATTTTAATTGACCTGGAAAATGCAAGTATTTCCAATTGTTACAGGATCAGCCAAAGGGAAATTCAAACTCCATCAATTTTCAAAAGTAAATTAAAGACTTGCATCAAAGCTGCACATGTGAACTCCCAGGTATTTCCACATAAGCATGGGTAATAATGAAACAGAGAAGAGGCAATGCTTTCTTAAAAAGGTGAAGGATAGAACTAAAGAATAAAGGAGTTAGTGCAGACACTCACACACACGTGGAAATGCCAACCAGTTTGGCAGTCACATCAAACCAACGTGAAATTCAACAGTAAAACTGCAGATGAAGAGAAGAAGGTAGGGACAGGTAGCAGGGGGACAGGATGTAGGAAGAACTAAGAGATGCAGACAAAAGGACATTCTTTGTCATGAATCAGAAATACTCTGGAAGCTGGTTCTGGTTTTGGTATTCCAAAAATTGACATCTCTCAAGGTCTAGACCTCTATCTGCATATGGAGATTAAAGTGAACTTAAAATACCTCCTTCCTACTCTCTTTCTCCTCACCACAGCAAAGTGATGTCATGTGAAAATGAACTCCAGAGGAAGCTGTCCACTGCTCCTGCAGTGATAACCATATTTGCACCTCAAATTATGTCTAGTACAAAGCATCTCTCTCTGTGTATTACTATGGCAGAGAGGAAGTAGACACTGCCAAAACAGAAGGCAATGCTTTATTCTGAAGTGGGGTAAAGATTTAACTGAATGATCAGTTCACAGGATCACAGGATGTTAGAGCTTGGAAGGGATCTCAGGAGGTCACCTAGTCCAAACTCCCTGCCAGGTCACACAGGAATGCATCCAGAAGGGTCTTGAAAGCCTCCGGAGAAGGAGACTCCACAACCTCTCTGGGGAGCCTGTTCCAGTGCTCTGTGACACACACAGTGAAGAAGTTCCTCCTTGTGTTGAGGTGGAACCTCTTGTGCTGTAGTTTATATCCCTTACCCTTACAGAGTGCAGCAGAGGAGAGCCTGTCCCCCCCATCTTGACACCCAGCCCTCAGATATTTATTTATTGATTGATTTATTAACTTCCCTCTCAGTCTTCTCTTTCTTAATCCTAGCAACTGGTGGGTTTGGGGTATTAGGTTTGGGTTTTGTTACTGATGGTGATTTTTTGGTTTATTTGTTTGGGTTTTATTTTGTTTTCTTTTTATCCACCAATCAAATTTCTGAAGGCGAGACTTCTCTAATACATTGTAATCCATTCTTTAATTCTTATCTCCCAAAGTGTTTGGAGCAATGGCAGAAAGAATCTCCACCACAGAAATAAAATCAATCCTGTATTAGGGGTTCTGCTGGTCACCTAACGAACAGAACACTGGGTCAAACCTTGGCCTCCCCATTTTCATCCCTGCCTTTCTCTAAAGAGCTCTGCTGCACTGAGAGTTCCTAAAGTTTAAGTCCTCCCTCCTCAGCTTCTGTGCTTTGAGTATTTTTTCCAAACAGGCACAGAAAAAAATTCAATACTTCTGAGGCTTTAACCCACACAAACCCAAAACTCTTTCCTTGAAAGATCTCCACACTTGGAAAAAGGACTTGAATCTGTCAGAAGTGTTTCCTTATGTCATGGGTGGAAATTAATTAAAACCAAACTATGACAAACTTACAATTTGGCCAAGTTACGAGGCTCTAGGAAAAAAACCCAGCAGATTCATATGCTCCAGAAAGTCTTTGCCTATTACCATCCCCAAAGACCTTCCGCACGGCACAAGCTCTGTCGCTGTTTGCTCATGTCGTCTAAACTTGATTCTGACAAGCCATTTACAAAGACTGCTGGTTTGATTGATGACCTCTGCAATTGTTCTTTCTTGCTTCAGGTAGCAGCATACCCCCAACTACTGAGTTTCCAGCCAGGACCCATCAATATATTTCCACAGAAAGAATTGGTTCATTTATTAATTTCTATTTGAAACACGACCATGCAGCATAGTTAGTAAATGATTGGATTTTTCCATCTATGTGCACACATTAATACATTGACTGCCTTTTGTTCAGTACTTTATGCTGATGTATACCAAGGCAATACTTTTTCCTGTCTGCAGATCCATAAATGGTCTTCTAAAAGGGTGCATGGTGCACATCCTCTGGACATAAGCCACTTGTTTGCTTGGCACTGTTTGTCAAGACAAAAAGCTGTATAACTCAATTTCAATACACAAAAGTACTTAATCAACTAAATTTATACAGAAGAATCTGAGTAAATATATCCTTACCTCATTGATTAAGAACTGGAGCTGCAGAACTGCGGCACCGCTTTCATGCTGGCAGTAGCAATCAACACCAGGCCTGCCCAATCTGTTGCCATCACAGTCAAGGATTCTAACATGCTTGTTATCAGAGGTAAAGAAGGGGGAGTGGGGGTGGGGGGTGGAGAAACCACAGCCCCAATTAAACTCTAATTAACCTTTCATTAACCTCAGTTGTCCTTGCTTTCTGTAAAACAAAAGAATTAATGATAACTTTCCACATCCTAATTAAAGTACCAGCATTATCAGGATGAGATACATGCAACTATGAGTGATCTGTTCTTGCCTGGCTTTTTTCCCTGTGAAATAAAGTATATGAATCAACATAAACACTTCTTTTTACACATTACTTATTCACATAACACATGAATGTATCAGTGTTTTCTACTTATCAAGACACAGTATCAATAATTTAGGGAGTAAGGACAGTACCATTGACCTGGAGCAGGTCCTGAGAAGGGCAATGAAGCTGGTGAATGGTCTAGGGAATAGACTAAACTAGGATAGGATAGGATAGGATAGGATAGGATAGGATAGGATAGGATAGGATAGGATAGGATAGGACTGGACCAGGTTGGAAAAGACCTCTGAGATCATCAAGTCCAACCTATCACCCAACACCATCTAATCAACTAAACCATGGCACCAAGTGCCCCATGCAGTCTCTACCTAAACTCCTCCAGTGATGAGGAGCAGTTTTCAGTCTGGAGTTTTAATTTTAACAGATAAGCATTTTCCCTCTAACTTGAGCTTTATATTCAGTATAAATCCATGGCACCAGCTAATGACTGTCCTTAATGAAAATTACACAAGCACTGCCCTGATTAAGTGGCTGTCACCCTTCAGCATCAGCGCCATGCTAAGTCAGTTTTCTAGGAAACATCCTAGCACAGCAGACAATTTAATTCAGCATATCCCAAATAAAGCACTAATAATTCCCATTTATTTGCATGAGTGTTCCCCCTGAAATGCTTCACAAATTACTAACATAAGAGAGAAATTGTGCTGTCTGCTTCAGTCTGGCCAGTCGCCCTGAAGTAAGGGCTGATGCTTAAATAGCAACATCATCACCAGCTGATGGTGGTTTTCAAACGCTCTGGGAGCTGGGGTGAGGTCCTTCCAGCAGGAGCTGGAGAGATACGATGAATTGGCATATGTTCTTAGCACTTCAGCCCATCTTCTGCAAATTCTGTGCTCTGCTGTCAAGCATAGAGGAGTACAACAACCTTACCTCATCAAACTTTTTCAGAGGAGTGTACTCTACCAGGGCATACAGCAGAAGCAGCTATTGTACAGGCTTTAGTCTGAATGCATTCTTTTACTTTTGCCTTTTTATTAAGTAATGACTTTGCTACCAGGGAGAGCAGACTATCTATGAAGACATTAAAAGGGGAGACTTCTACAGATATATCTGAATACCTCAAAGTAGGCATCATGGGTTTAAAGGATAAAAGCCAGTCACTATCTTCTCTCTGTTATCAGTATGTTGAATCTCCCATGGGCCTTCACAGACATGACAGATTATCCTAATTTATACATAAAAGGGGAAAAGATGAAAACTAAGCCTGGATGTCTGTTGGGATCTAGAGTGGAACAAGTAGAGTCAGAATTATATGCACCAAGCAGTGAAAGTATGAGAGTAATAACAATCTAACAGAAAAATAAGATCTTTCTGAAAACAACATTTTAATCCTGGTTTTAATATCTGTGAAATAGGATATACTGCTCTGTATTCACATGTAAGCAACAGGTTCTGAGATAGTATTTCAACATCCTCTTATTCCAAAGCTAGTAATTATTTACAGCACCTCCCCTGCAACCCCCCCCCAAAAAAGGAAATTCAAATAATTAAAATATTGTATTAGGATGCCTAATTTTAAGTACTTGAATTCAGCTTCCAAGATGCAGACTTCCATAGCAGCACAATACATTAGAATCATAGAATCATAGAATCAGTAAGGTTGGAAAAGAACTCAAAGATCATCAAGCCCAACCTGTCAACCAAGACCTCATGACTACTAAACCATGGCACCAAGTGCCACATGCAGTCCTTTATTTGAACACCCCCAGGGATGGTCACTCGACCACAGAATCACAGAATTAACCAGGTTGGAAAAGACCTTCAAGATCATCAAGTCCAACCTATCACCCAACACCATCTGATCAACTAAACTATGGCACCAAGTGCCTTATCCAGTCTCAAACACTTTCAGCGATATTGACTCCACCACTCCTTGGGCAACACATTCCAACAGCTAACAACTCTGTCAGTGAAGAACTTTCTCCTCACCTCCAGCCTAAACTTCCCCTGGTACAGTTTGAGACTGTGTCCTCTTGTTCTGGTGCTGGTTGCCTGGGAGAAGAGACCAACCCCCACCCTACAACCTCCCTTCAAGTAGTTGTAGAGAGCAAGAAGGTCTCCCCTGAGCCTCCTCTTCTCCAGGCTAAGCAACCCCTGCTCCCTCAGCCTCTCCTCATAGCACTGTGCTTGAGACCTCTTCCCAGCCTTGCTGCCCTTCTATGGACACATTCAAGTGTCTCAATGTCCTTCTTAAATTGCTTTGCAAAAAATAAGCTCCAATACCAAACTTCATTTTGTTAACCACATGTAGCTGAGCTCACCAGATTACCTACAAAGGAGATGCAACCTAATCCTAGTTTTATCACCACCTGTTTGGTGTGGATTCACCAGACGCTGCTTCATTAAACAATAACTCTTAGTGGGGTTTGTTTTAAGCATAGAAGGCTTCACTTTTACAATGAGCTTCATTATGCCTTGAGTTCAGTCACCTGTTTGACTAAGGAGATTTTCTTTTTATCCCCTCTGCTATGGAAAGGTTCAATACTGCTGTGCTTGGCTGCTCTCTTAGGATGCTAAATGTGCTGCCTTTTATAAATAGCAACAAACTTCTTTTGCATCAGTAAGCGTGAGCCTTTGGTCTGTGATGACCTTTGCCTTGTTTATTGTTATTGACACAGATTTCCATGTTTCTGCATACAAATTATGTAAGAGTTAATCTCAGGAACAGTTAAGCACCCCTTCTGATATATACAGGTTGAAGGGTTTGCTTTTGGCAACTTTGATTTCTTCCAGGTTAAAATACTTAGAGATAGCTTGTATTTAATGACAAGTCTGTACTTACAGGCTACAGTTGGGCAGCTGAATGAATGCTATGAAAAATATGACCATTTATTCAAGTGAAATGCTAATCCACACCAGCACTATTCACAATTTTCTGTTCCCTATGAATTTTAGATGCTGTTTTATTTCCCAAAATATCTGCAGATAGCACAAGCATTACCAACAGTGACAGCACCAGGCTTTTTCGTCTCCTGGTGAGACTGCCTTCCAAGATCTTTGTCATTTTAGGAATCATCTGTTCTGGAAACAGAACACAAATATAATTATAATGTGATTAAAGTCAATCAACCCTAAACCTGAAACAGCAAATTGTGAAATGCAGATACTCAAAGGTAATTATTCCAACAGTGTTTTGCAAATAACATGTAGGTGCACAATTTTATATTCCAATTATGGAACATCAATCATTTTCAATTTACACTTGAGGATCCTTCCCTGTGTCAGGAACAGTGTGGCCAGCAGGCCCAGGGAAGGGATTGTCCTCCCATACTCAGCAATGGTGAGGTCACACTTTTGAGTAGTGGGTTCAGTTTTGGGGTTCTCACTACGAGAAAGGTATTGAGGTGTTGGAGTGGGCCCAGAGAAGAACAACAAAGCTGCTGAAGAGTCTGGAGAACAGGTCTTGTGAGGAGTGGCTGAGGGAACTGGGGTTGTTTAGTCTGGAGAAAAGGAGGCTGAGGGGAAACCTTCTGGATCTCTACAACTACCTGAAAGGAAGATATAGAGATGTGGGTGTTGGGCTCTTCTCTCTAGCAACAAGTAACAGAATGAGAAGAAAGAGCCTCAAGGTGTGCAGCAGTCGTTTATGTTGGCTGTCAGAAGAAACTCTTAACTGAAAGGGTTCTCAAAGACTGGAATAGGCTTCCAGAGATGTGGTTGAATCTTCATCCCTGGAGGTGTTTGAAAGAGGCAGAGATGTGGAGCTGAGCTACATAGTTTAGTGCCAGCCTTGGTAGAGTTAGAAAACAGTTGGACTTGATGATCATCAAAGTCTTTTCCAAACAAAGCAATTCTATTATATACATATATAATATTTATCAGAAACTACCTAGCTCTAAATTCACTTCCAGAAAAGTAGCCATTTTGTTACTTGCCTATGAAAGCTCCATCTTGAAATGCAGCCAGCCTGAAAAGTCTGTATTTTGAGGCTGTACTTCTTGCAGTAGTAACAAAAAGCATCAAGAGTTTACAGTTACAGTGGGAGATCTGTTGGAGAGAGTGAAGAATGTATTGAAGGAGCTGAGGTTGTTTAGCCTGGAGAAGAGGAGGCTCAGGGGAGACCTTATTGCTCTCTACAACTACCTGAAGGGTGGTTGTAGCCAGGAGGGGGATGGTCTCTTCTCCCAGGCACCCAGCAGCAGAACAAGAGGACACAGTCTCACACTGCATCAGGGGAAGTTTAGGCTTGAGGTGAGGAGAAAGTTCTTCACTGAGAGAGTCGTTCATCATTGGAATGTGCTGCCCAGGGAGGTGGTGGAATCACCATCCCTGGAGGTGTTCAAGAGGGGATTGGACGTGGCACTTGGTGCCATGGTTTAGTTGTGAGGTCTGTGGTGACAGGTTGGACTTGATGATCTTTGAGGTCTCTTCCAATCTTGGTGATTCTGTGATTATATTCACAGGGGCTGTTGTTTCAGAGGAATTTACAAATGAAGTGTTAAACCTCAATTCTTCCTGCAGCTGCTATGGAAAAGCTATAGGGTTGAAATAATACCTTAAACCTTCACCCATGTCATGGCAGAACATGAGAGTACACATTACACATTGTCTTTTAAACAGAGACAGCAGTTAGCCATTACTGGAAATAGAGGCTGAGTGTTTTCCCAAATGCTGCTTCCAGCCCCAACCACTGGACTGGGAATAAGGCAATGAAGGTCCTACAGCAAATTCTGTGGTCTATAGGAGGTCAGAACATGTGATTAAATAATGTTTTCTCTTATCTGATCATGTTTCACCATCTATTTTGGCTAACACAGATTGGGGGAAGAAAAACTTCTTTGTCAGGGGTGTTAGAGCAACAAATTGTTGCCTTGATTACTTCTGGCTAATTCATGAAGGGTACAGCAACAGGTACCATGCAACTACAGTTTTGTGTTTCATGAGCAATCATGGAGTTATAAGATGAGCTCACCCTTGTCTTACTTCCAATCTGGCTATTTAACATGGCCCATTTTGTGCTCAGTTTGGCAACAAGAATGTTGTGGATTTAACTCTTATTAGGTGCTAATTCCCCCCCCCCCCCCCACTACTTAATTTGTTTA
Source organism: Dryobates pubescens (assembly GCF_014839835.1). Classification (NCBI taxonomy): domain Eukaryota; kingdom Metazoa; phylum Chordata; class Aves; order Piciformes; family Picidae; genus Dryobates; species Dryobates pubescens. Next base: position 40,130,621 of record NC_071619.1, on the reverse strand, counting down.
GGCTTATTAACAAATCAACACAGAACTGAAACAAAGAAAGAAAGCTTTCTACTGCAACAGTGAGATAATTCCACACTTCTCTGAAAAACTATGAGCATCTTAATAACAAGGCATTCCAAAGGAAGACCTTCATGCAGAAATGTTTTCTTTTGAAGCTAGACTGACAGTTCAGAATTAATTTGGAGACATTTTGTCCCTGAAAATCAGCAGTCCACTAGCCATCAAAACAGTTCATTGGTTATGAAAGTGAGGTGATTGTCCCTCAGCAGATTGTCAGTAGTTTATATTCTGATAACCATATATAATGAAACAATTCAACTTTAGAAATAAAATTAAACCCTAATTCTGTTATCTCTGCTGATTATAACAGTGTGGCCAGGAGGAGCAGGGAAGTCATTGTGCCCTGTACTTAGCACTGGTTAAGCCACACCTTGAGTCCTGTGTCCAGTTCTGGGCCCCTCAGTTTAGGAAAGATGTTGAGTTGCTGGAAGGTGTCCAGAGAAGGGCAACAAAGCTGGGGAGGGGTCTGGAGCACAGCCCTGTGAGGAGAGGCTGAGGGAGCTGGGGTTGCTTAGCCTGGAGAAGAGGAGGCTCAGGGGAGACCTTATTGCTGTCTACAACTACCTGAAGGGAGGCTGGAGCCAGGTGGGGGTTGGTCTCTTCTCCCGGGCAACCAGCACCAGAACAAGAGGAAACAGTCTCAAGCTGCACCAGGGGAGGTTCAGGCTCAAAGTGAGGAGAAAGTTCCAGCTCCCTCAGCCTCTCCTCACAGGGCTGTGCTCGAGGCCTCTCCCCAGCTTTGTTGCCCTTCTCTGGACACGTTCAAGAGTCTCAATGTCCTTCTTAAACTGAGGGGCCCAGAACTGGACAAAGGACTCAAGATATGGCCTAACCAGTGCTGAGCACAGGGCACAATGACTTCTCTGCTCCTGCTGGCCACACTATTCTTGATGCAGACCAGGATGCCATTGGACTTCTTTGCCACCTGGGCACATTGCTGGCTCATGTTCAACCGGCTAAGTCAAAAGTGGCAATGAAGCCATTCATGTCTGAATAAATATGACTTGGAAAAAAAGAACATCTAATTTAGAGTCTGACAACATTTCAGTGTACTATCTGGTGCTTTTATTCTTAGGTTTAGTTCAATATAAGTGAACTACTGTAAATGTTACTATAAATATGCCTATGTTAAAAGGCATTCCATATATCAGGCAGATGACTTTAAATAGTTTTGTCATCTATTATTGGAAAACCTTTCAGCAAGAAATTACATGGAGAAGGTACTCCCTTTTCTTCCAGTGCAAGGTGCAGGTTAAATGTTATCTACATTCCCTCACTTGTATAATCCTCCTGAGCCACTTAATTATTCCACCAGGTTTTGAACTAAAGTATGCTCTAGATCACAGTTAATCATCCCTTTCATTCAATTTACATGAAATAAGTAACCAGCAGCTGATTAAAATGTAATACTACATTCATGTTTGATGCCCTCTGTATTAAGCATAATTACATCAGTTAACATGGGTTAAAACATTGGGTAAAGGTTTGAAGGCACTGTTGGTGAGCACTGAATAACTCAAAGAGCATATACATTTTAAGAAAGGATGACTACTTTTTGGATGTTATGAGGATGTAGCAAAAATCTCTCAGGATCCCTGTTTTTCCATGTCAATCACTGAAAGTTTGTATGTTTCAGTGAGGCACGGCACTGTTTCAGAATTTACCATACTAATATCGTGTTATTTCAGAATAACCCACTCCTAGATCATAGAATAGAATAGAATAGAATAGAATAGAATAGAATAGAATAGAATAGAATAGGAAATTGAACTGAATTAACCAGGTTGGAAAAGGTCTTTGAGATCAGCAAGTCCAACCTATCACCCAACACCATCTAATCAACTAAACCATGGCACCAAGCACCCCATCCACTCTCTTCCTAAACACCTCCAGGGATAGTGACTCCACCACCTCCCTGGGCAGCACATTCCAATGGCCAATCTCTCTTTCTGGGAAGAACTTCTTCCTAACATCCAGCCTAAACCTCCCCTGGTGCAGCTTGAGACTGTGTCCTCTTGTTGGACAGGAATCAAAAGGGATCAAAATGAATTTTACACATCCTTGGCAATCTAAGTTTAAAAGACTGAGAGCTCTGCCTTACTCCAAGGGATTAATCTTTGCAGAATTTGAGAGAACTGAAATGCTGCCATAGCTGAAGCATAGCCCTCGTGCTGAGGCTCTGCTAAGTAACTGACAGCTGCTCCTTAGATTGTTGGCATCAACACCTCTTTACAGAATGAAGAGAGCTAGCAGGGATTGTTGAAGTTGTATGACTATCAGTCCAGCCCGTGTTTATCATTCCTATAATCTTTGCCAAGATCTACAGGTTTTATGATCTACTTCAGGAAGTTAATGGAATGGAATGGAATGGAATGGAATAGAATAGAATAGAATAGAATAGAATAGAATAGAATAGAATAGAATAGCTCAGAATCTTAAATATACTATTCCTGTTCCAGGCCAGGATGCCATTGGCCTTCTTGGCCACCTGGGCACACTGCTGGCTCATGTTCAGCCTACTGTCAATCAGTAGCCCCAGGTTCCTTTCTGTCTGGCTGCTCTCCAGCCACTCTGACCCCAGCCTGTAGCTCTGCATGGGGTTGTTGTGGCTAGTGTGTAGAACCTGGCACTTGGATGTGTTCAATCTCATGCCCTTGGACTCTGCCCATCTGTCCAGCCTGTAAAGGTCCCTCATATTTTCATATTTGTGCAAGAGGACACAGTCTCAACCTGTGCCAGGGGAGGTTTAGACTGGGTGTTAGGAAGAAATTCTTCATAAAGAGTGATTGCTCATTGGAATGTGCTGCCCGGGGAGGTGGTGGAGTCACCATCCCTGGAGGTGTTTAGGAAGAGGCTGGATGAGGCACTTGGTGCCATGGTTTAGTTGATTAGATGGTGTTGGGTGATAGGTTGGAGTTGATGATCTTGAAGGTCTCTTCCTACCAGGTCTGGTCTGGTCTATTCTATTCTATTCTATTCTATTCTATTCTATTCTATTCTATTCTATTCTATTCTATTCTATTCTGTTCTATCCCATGTATATAAAATAAAAATAAAATCATATTTTAAAATTATAAACTATTTGCATATAAAAATAATAAAATACTTCTAATATCTGTCTGATATTAAATTTTTATCACTAAAATGCTCTGACAGTTAACAGAAAAAAATAAAAAGGCAAATTTTCTTGGTTGCTGGAGCATGAAAATCTGTAGCCTGACCTCCTGTATTACCTCAATGAACAAAATACTGCTTGCTGAACTGAAGCTTGTCTTCCAGAAAGGCAATAAAGTTTAAGATTTGAAGAAATGAACCTATGAATTTCCTTGGTAATTTATGTCAAAGACTAACTACATGTATTGCTAAATATTAAGACAATTTGTCAGACTTTAATTTCAAGCCACTAATACATTTCACTGTTAGCTCAGAAAACCTTTGAAGTAGCCATTTTTTCCCCAAGAAAGGACATGCAGAAAGCAGTAAAGCCATCATTCAGTCTTCTTTTTAATAAACTAAAGCAGACTGAGATCCTCAGGTCTCTCATTATAACATACTTCTTCCAGCCAAATGATTATTGTACCTCTCCTGTAGATCTATCAAGATTCCACAGAATCACATAATCACAATAGTTGGAAAAGACCTTTAAGACCATCAAGTCCAACCACTACCTAATTCTACCAGGGCCACTATTACACCATATCCTTGAGATGGCTTTCAAGTTCATCAAGGGATGAGAATTCAATCACTTCCCTGGTCTGCCTGTTCCAGTCTTTGATAACCCTTTTGGTATAGAAGTTTTTCCTAATGTCCAATCTAAACTTCTCATGTAACTTGAGGACATTTCCTCTTGTATCGCTTGTTTCTAGGGAGAAGAGATCAACACCCACCTCTCTACCACATTCTTTCAGGGAGTTGCAAAGACTGAGAAGGTCTCCACTCAGCCTCCTTTTCTCCAGACTAAACACCACCAGCTCCCTCAGCTGCTCCTCATAAAACCTGTTTTCAAGAGCCTTCACCAGCTTTGTTCCCCTTCTCTGGACCTGCTCCAGCACCTCAATGTCTCTCTTATATTGCAGTGCCCAAGACTGAACAAAGTACTCAAGGTGCAGCCTCACTGCTGCTAACTTCTACACTTGTCTTTCACATTCACAGAAATGAAGAGACAAACCAAGCAAAAGAGAGAGAGAATACAGTGAAAGCTTCCCTAACAAGCATTCTCTTCTAGTTACATCACCCTTGTCTTGATTTCACAGTCTCCACTACAAGAAATATCTCAGCCAACAGTGCAGAAGTAAACTAGCAATGTTCAACAGTTAAGCTTCATGACAGCTAGCACACACTCCTGTTGGCAAGGCAATCGATCAACTCTCTAAGGTACATAATCATAAATGGAAAGGTATGACATGTCTTCCCTTCTCAAGAAAATGAGGCATGCATTCTGCTTCTTCATGGGTAATGTATTTATTAATTTTACCTTTATCTAAATTGCCAACTGCTCTGGGAGAAGACAGCCTTGTCTCTGAAGATGAAGTCATTTACTGCCCTTTTTCTGTAGCCACTTAAGTGAGGCATCCCAGTACTGTCACCATTATGTCCAAGGCCAGTGATTATGTCCCAGATCAGAAAAAGTAAACGCAAACTCTTTGTACCTCCTATTCAGGTGAAGATTAGACTTGGTATGGCAGGTATGACCTCTTCAGCATGTAATCCACATCTGCTGCTACTCACAAAGGTACTGGAGCTTCTGGGATTGCTTGGGCTGCCACCTAAAATCAGGTTCATATGCTTCCTAAACAGGAAGGTGGCCAGAAAAGTAATGGTCTGTAGCTAGTTGGTATAATCAAAGCCTCTGGTATTGTGCAGCAGGGAGAGAGAGACTGCCAGATAAAATTTTTAGGACACTTTGATAACGTTTCTTTCCAAGTAACACACTTCTCAATGTTAATTATTTTGTTGTCTATTCCTCCTCTCCCCTGCCCTGGCTTCTAAAATATGAGATGTAATAGGCAGGTGGACCTTTCAAAATTACAGTCTACTCTTGTGGACTCTGTGGCTCAAAATAGCAGTTATGTCAACTGTCAGACTTCTATCATATTCAAAACTGGACTTTGAACTAAAAAAGAATCCCAGTATGATCTCCAGACTGAAGGTAACAAAAAAGTCCCATTTACCTAGTTCTAGTCTCAAACTGCACCAGGGGAAGTTTAGGCTCGAGGCAAGGAGAAAGTTCTTCCCAGAAAGAGTCATTAGCCATTGGAATGTGCTGCCCAGGGAGGTGGTGGACTCACCATCCCTGGAGGTGTTCAAGAGGGGATTGGACATGGCACTTGGTGCCATGGTTTAGTCATGAGGTCTGTGGTGACAGGTTGGACTCGATGATCTTTGCAGTCTCTTCCGACCTTGGTGATTCTGTGATTCTCAAAATATGTTCATTAGTTGCAGGATTACTCTATTAGCTGCAGATTGCTACTCAGTTGTTTGATGGCATCATTCAACGTATTGTATTCAACCTATAAAGCCTGGCTAACCTGAAAACTCATTATTGAAAATACTTTTAGCTTTATAGTGCAGTCATGCACCAAGGAGCTGCTGAGGAATGTTTTCCTCAACTCTAAAAATACCTCTCAGTTTGAGGGTTAACTTTCACGCAGTTCATGAACACGATTGCAGTTTAGAAGTTCCTTTTTTTCCCCTTATTACTGAGTAAGAAGTAGACAAACCCCATAATTATTATTACTGTATCATTACAGAACTACATGGAATTTATTTTGTGTCAAAGCAAGCCTTTAAAACCAAACATTTTGCTGTAACTAAAAAAATAAGTATTTCCCAAGCACGACAGCGTGATTTGTCACAGAGGCAACAGCAAGAATGAACAACCGTGACTGGTTTTTCATTGGAATAGAATAGAATAGAATAGAATAGAATAGAATAGAATAGAATAGAATAGAATAGAATAGAATAGAATAGGAATTGAACTGAATTAACCAGGTTGGAAAAGCTCTTTGAGATCATCAAGTCCAACCTATCACCCAACACCATCTAATCAACTAAACCATGGCACTAAGCACCCCATCCAGTCTCTTCCTAAACACCTCCAGTGATGGTGACTCTACCACCTCCCTGGGCAGCACATTCCAGTGGCAAATCTCTCTTTCTGGGAAGAACTTCTTCCTAACCTCCAGCCTAAATCTCCCCTGGTGCATCTTGAGACTGTGACACAGAATTCTCACCCAGTGCTGCTTATTCCCTGGCTTTCACAAACAAATTAGGATAACATATAAAATAACAGTGAAATCATGTCTTGGATTTCAGACAAAATTATTTTGATTCTCTAAGAGCTGCATTAATCACAAAAATCAACAAATTACAGCTTCAGTTGGACAGAAAGACAACACAGACCATGTCAGGTAAGCAAGAACATACCAGATCTGCCCAGTACTTTGAATTCAGAGCGTTTTCTGTAGTCCTAATTATCTTCACTCCTCACATAGCAGGAAAGGATATATGTATTCTGCAACTAAATGCCATTTGACTGTTGACTAGCATAAATAGAATGGAATGGAATGGAATGGAATGGAATGGAATGGAATGGAATAGAATAGAATAGAATAGAATAGAATAGAATAGAATAGAATAGAATAGAATAGAATAGAATAGAATAGAATAGAATTAACCAGGTTGGAAGAGACTTTCTAGATCATCAAGGCCAATCTATCACCCAGCACCATCTAATGAACTCATCCAGTCTCTTCTTAAACGCCCCTTGTGATGGTGACTCCACGACCTCCCTGGGCAGCACACTCCAATGGCCAATATCTCTTTCTGTGAAGAATTTCTTCGTAACATCCAGCCTAAACCTTCCTTGATGCAGCTTGAGACTGTGTGCTCTTGTTCTGTTTAATGCCTACTTGCATATGCCATGCAAGTAGGAAAGCAAAACACATTCAGTTATGTACCAATTCATTAATTAATGTATTAAAGTAGCAAAGATACACATATAGATAAAATGTATCTATATGTTATAACATCCAATTTTCAGTGACAAATGACTTGTGGGCAGATACCTATGAAAGGCTAAAATCTCATTCCCTTTGATATGTCTTTGAAATACCCCAAATCAGCAGAATAAGATCTGACACATGAAAACTATACATACTGTGTGACACAAACAAGGTAGTAAACTCAGCAGTGTTTTGAAAATCAAAGACTGTACATCCAGAAAAGGAAAATACAGTGGCTGTTTATTGCCACATATCTTTTGTGATCTTTTACAGTTTGGTCTGCGGTAAAAATAAGTTAATTAGTTCTGAATTCTATATGGTTGCTACAAGCTGAGGTCAGATTGGCTGGAGAGCAGCCAGGCAGAAAGGGACCTGGAGGTACTGGTTGATAGTAGGCTGAACATGAGCCAGCAGTGTGCCCAGGTGTCCAAGAAGGCCAATGGCATCCTGGCCTGTATCACGAAGAGTGTGGCCAGCAGGAGCAGGGAAATCATTCTTTCCTGTACTCAGCACTGCTTAGGCCACACCTTGAGTCCCGTGTCCAGTTCTGGGCCCCTCAGTTTAGGAAAGATGTTGAGTTGCTGGAAGGTGTCAGAAGATGGGGAGGGGTTTGGAGCACAGCTCTATGAGGAGAGGCTGAGGGAGCTGGGGTTGCTTAGCCTGGAGCCATGAGCACATATCCTTACCCCTGAATCAGAGCCTTCATTCCACACTTCCCTCTTTTCGGGTACTGTTGTTTCTATTTAAGAAGCTCATCCTGGTGTGTCAGACGTGTCATGCACTGTGAGGTGTAAACAATGCTAACAAGCCGAGACCTCATATGCTAACCAAAACAGGTAGTGAACCCTAGACCTGGATTGTAGTTCAGAACATGTTCCTTCTACAGTTCTAGTGTGATGTGTTAATGCCCATCCTGGAAGCAGTGGGGGAGGGCTTGTAAGAGCATTGCCCTCCCTGCAGGGCATTTTCCCCCTGGGAAACAGTTTATCTCTTCCACTCCCCCTCCCCTGTCTAGCAAGGGTATAAAGAGAAGGACACTGCAGCCATTAGCTCTCTTGGGCCCTGCCTTTGCTTGGACGAGGACTGCTGGTGGTGCCCTGCCTCTCTGCCACGTGGTCAGGCCTGATCCTTCTCCCCTGCTGCCTCTGCACCTCTTCAGAGAGACTGGTTTTGTATTCTTTTTTTTCCCCTCCCATCCATCCTTGTTCCTTGCCCTTGTGAACCTTACCTGTTACTGCTACATATATATATATTGTTTAAAGAAAACTTCTTTACCTCTCTACTTCTAAGCCAACTCCAAATCATTTCTTGGTAGATTTGCTCCTTCCCTTTCTTTTTTCCTCTCTGTTGGGAAGGAGGAGGGAGGAGCAGGAGAGGGATTCTCAGCCTTGGCCCCTTCTGAGCTCTTAAGTCCCAGTTAAGGCTCAAACCACATCTAGAAAACAGAACTAAAAGCCATCCAGCCTGGGAAAAAGTTTCCAGGTAAGCAAATCAAACTCAGCTTGTTCACAAACACTGCACTTGGCACATTGTCGGTGTCTGCTCAACGAGTGAAGACACTGACTCAGTCACAGTGAAATGTATGCTTTTGAAGAGGAAAAGTGAAAACCATGGAAGATTTAATGCTTTCAAAGAGCTTAAGTGAGGCTGCATGATGCATGAGGCTTGTATTAGGCAATCTCCAGAGAGGCAAAGTTTACTTTGAAAAATGTCAATGTCAGTCCCAATGTTTGCAGAAACTCTAGAAATCCCTAAAATGCTCTTTTGTTGTGTTTCATGTGACTCACCCTGCAGTAAGTTGTCAGTGCTTTTTCTCCACTCTTCAGATGCAGTAGTCACTGGATTTTTCAGAGACCACTTTCAAAGCTCTGGAGGTTCAGTATTTCACCAGAAGAACACATCTTATGAATCTGACTCTACAGTGCTGGTACATTCACCTCCCATTATGAACTACAAACTCAGTAATGGGTGGGCAAGCAAATAATGGAGATTCTGGTAAAAGCTGGACTGCACAAAATACTGAGAAAAATGCAAGAAACTGCCTTAAAAGAGCCAGACACAAATCAGAAAGGTTAGAGATAATGTAGACTGCAACACTCTATATAGTCTGTATGCATGCATTTGCCCAAACCAGGGAAAAACAGAGTGACCAAAATGCTGACCAAAGAACCTCTAAAGAAGAATGGAGAATAGAATAGGATAGGATAGGATAGGATAGGATAGGATAGGATAGGATAGGATAGGATAGGATAGGATAGGATAGGATAGGATAGAATAGGACCAGGTTGGAAGAAACCTTCAAGATCATCGCGTCCAACCCATCAACCAATCCAACACCACCCAAACAACTAACCCATGGCACCAAGCACCCCATCAAGTCTTCTCCTGATTCAACTTGGAGAAGAGTCAGGGAAACTATTGTTGAACTACTGAACCTCCATATCAGCCTGACATGTACATACATGCTGCTAGCATAGAGAAGAATTTTACAGTGAAAGTTCTTCCATTTACATCCTTGAGACCTTGGGAACAAGATGAAAGTACAAAGAGAAGACACTGGGAAGTCCTAAAGGGCAAAGGAAGTCAAGACTTAAAAGGAATTCATGGATGCACAACAGTTCATTTATTAGAATCTAACAAACATTGGCTATTCATCTTTTTCCCTCTTGCAAGATGTGGAGATTGAAACTAACCTGAGGCAATACCCATAAACCTATGTAGATAGCCTGGAGGAAACAGACAGAACAAATATTGCCCTGGTTCGGGTTTTCAGATCCCACTCCACAAACTAACACGAGCTTTGAAGGAAGGGGATCTTGCTTTATAGCCCCTTAATCACTTTTCAATTGCTGCCAAATCCTTTGAATAAAAAAACCACTCTATGGGATCACATATATGTATATTAATACACACACACACATATATATACACACACAAGCATACATGTACACACCTACATATACATAAAAACACATAGATATAGAAAGGTCAACTGTCAGAATTTCTGCTGTACTAGAAATCTGTACTCTTCCTACACCTTGTGTTACTCATATTATTTTGTGCAGTGCTGTGGTGCTTTTAGTGCTCAAAGCTGGCTTCTTGAATTCAGAAGCAACAATTATGCCAGCTCCACTTGCAGCTGAAAGGACAGCGTTTACTGAGTCACCTGCAATAACAACCTTGCTGGAAGTGAGAGAGCTTTCTCTCAACCACTTTCTCTTTTTTAGCAGTCAACATGACCTTTGGTCACTAGAGGAGCCAGATCAATAGTATCAACATGAACTAATCCTTGCAGACGCATTTATTTATTCTCTGTCCCTTGCTAAGCCAAGGAAGCAAGAACTGCCCCAACTCCCAAATTATAAGCCTAAAATGATACACCTTGAGTCCTGTGCCTACACAATTTTTAAAGCATACTCATTTTTTAGAGTTGAGAAAGTTCAGTTTTCTTTGTCTACTGAACTAAGAACTGCTATCAGAAACTGTGTGTACTCTGATATTGCAGCAAAGATCGTTTACAGGCCAAATCATCCCTGAAAGACACATTACTGTAACTTTCACAGTTTGGAAGACTAAAAACCTGAGTGCCTGTTTGGCTTCCTGAATTTAATTCTAATCCACATTTATTACTTGGTCATCCTACTGATGGACACAGCAAAAATGTGTTGAATTCATAATCAGGTAAAAAACTCCAAGGGTTAGCAAAACGAAATTATTGTCACCATTTTTTACACATGGCACTGGTTGACAGTAGGCTGAACATGAGCCAGCAGTGTGCCCAGGTGGCCAAGAAGGCCAATGGCATCCTGGCCTGCATCAGGAATAGCGTGGCCAACAGGAGCAGGGAAGTCATTCTGCCCCTGTACTCAGCACTGGTTAGGCAAAACCTTGAGTCCTGTGTCCAGTTCTGGGGCCCTCAATTGAAGAAGGATATTGAGACTCTTGAATGTGTCCAGAGAAGAGCAATGATGCTGGGGAGAGGTCTCGAGGACAAGCCCTGTGAGGAGAGGCTGAAGGAGCTGGGGTTGCTTAGCCTGGAGAAGAGGAGGCTCAGGGGAGACCTTCTTGCTGTCTACAACTACCTGAAGGGAGGTTGTAGCCAGGTAGGAGTTGGTCTCTTCTCCCAGGCAACCAGCACCAGAACAAGAAGACACAGTCTCAAGCTGCACCAGGAGAGGTTTATGTTAGGAAGAAATTCTTCATGGAGAGAGCGATTGGCCATTGGAATGTGCTGCCTAGGGACGTAGTGGAGTCGCCATCACTGAAGGTGTTTAGGAAGAGACTGAATGGGGTGCTTGGTGCCATGGTTTAGTTGATTAGATAGTGTTGGATGATAGGTTGGACTCAATGATCTTGAAGGTCTCTTCCAACCTGGTTTATTCTATTTTAATCTATTTATCCAATGCTGTTACCTGTTTCGTTCTGCTAGTACTGCACACCCCACTTGTGTGGTGTAGAACCTTAGCACTGTCAAGACTATCTGCTGTGCACTCACCATGGTGATGTGAATATCTGAATATAAATGGAAACACTGTCTGGAGCCCCCTTTCTGTAACTGGTGTATTAAAGGATTCAACAGTACTGCAGACAGACATTTTAAGCCCCAGCAATCCTACCTTTGAGACAGGGTAATTAAATTTTGGTTCGCAAAGATTAGGACTGCAAAGCATAAGGAAAGGGTAAAAATACATCAAAGGAAGAAAGGAGATGAGAATTGGGGCATTCTTGATTTCTAGTTTATTAAGGAAAGCAGCAGAGGGCAGACTGTTCTGCTGATTGTGAGATTCCTGAAATGTTGTTTTGAGAGGTCATTCTAATAATACCAATGAGTTAACCTACATAGATGAGACAAACTAATACAATCTACACATTTATTTTTTTTTTTCCCCCTAGAAAGAGCAGCAATTAAGGAAAAGGCAAACCTTGCCTGAGCTTTTTAAGAAGCCTGCCAAAATCCTGCTCGTTTTCATTCCTCAGCTATTCAATAATTCAGGCAGCACAGTGCAGGCGAAGTGTCCACTTGCCTTTTCTGCGAAGCATTACTCAGTGTTTTTTAACCATGTTGCCTATCTTTGGAACTGTCATTGCCCTTTCTTGTTCTGTTACTTTGAGGAGAAAGACCAGTGAAAACAATTTCGTGCCTTGAAAAGAAACATGCAATGCTACCTCTACATTCTGTAACACTGTGACAGCCTCCAGTTTACATTTCACCCACGTAGCTTTCCAAAATGATGGCTTATCCTCACATGCCAGTGAGGTGAAGCAATCTGAAGGGAGGCTGTAGCAAGGTGGGTGTTGGTCTCTTCTCCTTAGTAACAAGTGACAGAATGAGAGGAGATGGCTTCAGGTTCCACCAGAGAAGATTTAGATTGAATATTAAAAGAACCTTCTTGACTGAAAGGGTCCTCAAACACTGAACAGGCTCCCCAGGGAGGCTCCCCATCCCTGGAGGTGTTTCAAAGAGGCAGAGATGTGGTGCTGAGGAACATGGTTTAGCACCAGCCTTGGTACAGTTAGATAGTGTCTGGACTTGATGAGAGTGATTTGCCATTGGAATGAGCTGCTCAGGGAGTTAGCGGAGTCACCATCACTGGAAGTGTTCAAGAATAGACTGAATGAGGCACTTGGTGCCATGCTTTAGTTGATTAGATGGTGTTGGGTGATAAGTTGGACTTGATGTTCTCAAAGGTCTTTTCCAACCTGGTTAATTCTATTCTATTCTATTCTATTCTATTCTATTCTATTCTATTCTATTCTATTCTATTCTATTCTATTCTATTCTATTCTATTCTATTCTATTCTACTCTATTCTATTCTATTCTATTCTATTCCATTCCATTCCATTCCATTCCATTCCATTCCATTCCATTCCATTCCAGCCTATCCTAGCCTATCCTATCCTACCCTATCCCATCCCATCCTACTCTATTCTGTCTTAAAGGTATTTTCCAGCCAAAACAATTTTATGATTCCATTTCTAAATATCTCTGCTAGTTCATTCTGCCACAGTTCCCTTTTGAATCGATTCCCCGCCCCCTTTGGTTTTTTTTCCCTTGGGATATCACTTTTAATAAATGCATATTTAAATGTTCTAAGGTCATTGTTATAGAATACTGTAACAGATTGCCTTTTGCACATGTAACTATATTTGGAAATGAAAAATGCAGAAGTTTGAATTCATGGTGGTTTTGTATTCAGGAGCAGGGAAGTCATTGTGCCCCTGTACTCAGCACTGGTTAGGCCACACCTTGAGTCCTGTGTCCAGTTCTGGGCTCCTCAATTTAAGAAGGACATTGAGACACTTGAAGGTGTCCAGAGAAGGGCAATGAGGCTGGGGAGAGGCCTCGAGCACAGCCCTGTGAGGAGAGGCTGAGGGAGCTGGGGTTGCTTAGCCTGGAGAAGAGGAGGCTCAGGGGAGACCTCATTGCTGTCTACAACTACCTGAAGGGGGCTTGTAGCCAAGAGGTGGTTGGTCTCTTCTCCCAGGCAGCCAGCACCAGAACAAGAGGACACAGTCTCAAGCTGCCCCAGGGGAGGTTTAGGCTGGAGTTGAGGAGAAAGTTCTTGACAGAGAGAGTTGTTGGCCATTGGAATGTGCTGCCCGGGAAGGTGGTGGAGTCACCTTCCCTGGCGGTGTTCAAGAGGGGATTGGATGTGGCACTTGGTGCCATAGTTTAGTAGTCATGAGGTGGTGGGTGATAAGTTGGACTTGATAATCTCTGAGGTCTTTTCCAACCTTGTTGATTCTATGATTCTAGGATATTGGAGCTATGTGATGCTGCAGGTTATATTCTTACAGATATTAATATTCAAGGATGCTTGAGTCAAGAATGTTCATTTATATACAAGCCTTGACACTGCCGTCCCCTTACCTCCTTGACAAGGTGACTCATGCAGGAGCTGTGCTACCAGGGTTTCCTGGAATATGCCTCAAATTACACAAAAACTCATTGGATCATCCATTTTTTCCTCTACTTTTCCCCAGGAGTTAAAATACCAGAAGAGATTCATTGACTAGACCATGCAGAGCTAGCATACTTATTTTACTAGTGATATCAGGTGTCCGGAGATCTCATAAGAGTTCTTCTAAAACCACTGAAATTACATTAGTGCAACACCCTGGCCAGAAATTTCAGAAACTGTGAGGTGGGGGGCAATATCTCAGCCTTCCTGGGGGTGGCAGGGTGGGAACAGGGGAAGTGGGAATCAAAGAGATTTAAACAAAGACATTGAATTAAAAAGAGAAACAGAATAGGATCAGGGATGTCTGAGTAGTTAGGATCATCACTCTCCCAAAATAACAGCATCAAAAACTGGTGTCAGAGTTTCTTTTAGAGCTGTGGGTGGCTACTGATGTCAGTTACTGCTGTTCTGCTTCTCTGCATAAACCCTCACCTCATTCCCTCTGCTGGCTTCAGACAGCAAACTGCTGGGGAGATCAAACTAGGTGCAGACTGTTTCACTCTTTATTCTTTAATAAATGTCACCAATGCCCTTCCTGTCTCCTCTTTCCTGACGTCCAAACATCAGCCAGAAGTTAAGCCTGGTTAAATTCATCCAGACAGAACACTGCATCAGTATTTTGGGGCTGCAAGTAGACAAAATGAGTATCACACCCATGCCTTGGAAGCCATTAGTATTACAATAGCAGCACGTTTGTGTTGACAGCAAGGAGTAGTCTGAAATGAAATGCAAAAGCCCCCCAAACCCACCAGTCTTTTCTTTGCAACATTTGAACAGTGGAGAATAAGGTAAGCAACCAAACAATGTTCATGAAACTAGTGAATGTACAGCTTATCTCAGCCATCAGCCATCAGCTATCAGCTAACTTTAATGGTGGTGATGATTGTGTGCAAAAAATACCGTGTATTCAGGTAATTAAAGATCACCACACCAGAACAAGAGGACACAGTCTCAAGCTGCACCAGGGGAAGTTTAGACTTGAGGTGAGGAGAAAGTTCTTCACCGAGAGAGTTATTTGCTATTGGAATGTGCTGCCCAGGGAAGTGGTGGAGTCACCATCCCTGGAAAGGTTCAAGAGAGGATTGGATGTGGCACTTGGTGCCATGGTTTAGTCATGAGGTCTGTGGTAACAGGTTGGACTTGATGATCTTTGAGGTCTCTTCCAACTGTGGTGATACTGTGATACTGTGATAGCTATACAGTATTTCCAAGGGGAAGAATGACAGATATGAACAAGACAATCTTTTACTTCAAAACCACAAACTCCTGAGTTATATTCTGATCTTCTTTTCATAATAAAAAATATTTTCCCAGGCTCTCTAACTTAAAATAAACAGTTAACTGGATGTAATATTACCATTAGCTAAGACACATGAATGACAGACTGGAGCACAAGCCCTGTAAGGAGAGGCTGAGGGAGCTGGGGTTGTTTAGCCTGGAGGAGGCTCAGGGGAGACCTTATTGCTCTCTACAACTACCTGAAGAGAGGTTATAGCCAGGTGGGGGTTGGTTTCTTCTCCCAGGCAACCACCAACGGAACAAGAGGACACAGTCTCAAGCTGTACCAGGGGACGTTTAGGCTTGAGGTGAGGAGAAAGTTCTTCCCAGAAAGAGTAATTGGCCATTGGAATGTGCTGCCCAGGGAGGTGGTGGAATCACTGTCCCTGGTGGTGTTCAAAAAGGGCTTGGATGTGGCACTTGAAGCCATGGTTTAGTTTATTATGAGGTATTGGGTGATAGGTTGAACTTGATGATCTCTGAGGTCTTTCCCAACCTTATTGATTCCATAATGGTCAATTCATGGTACATAAACTCATCAAGAGCAACCTTAAATGTTCCCCTGAGTCAGGATTATTCCAAACAATGCACTGATTTAGTGTAGCTTGCCTGCAAGTTTGTATTCAGCAACTGTGGAAAGGATTTCACTCTTAAAAATGAGGAACCTCAATGAATGATATTACTTTTAAGGTGAAATTTCTGGGCTACAGAAAAGGTCTAAGTAGAATATCAGAAATCCATCCTGGGACAAGAAGTAGAATAGAATAGGAATGGAAAGGAATGGAATGGAATGGAATGGAATGGAATGGAATGGAATGGAATGGAATAGAATAGAATAGAATAGAATAGAATAGAATAGAACAGAATAGAATAGACCAGGTTGGAAAAGACCTTCAAGATCATCAAGTTCAACCTATCACCCAACACCATCCAATCAACTCAACCATGGCACCAAGCGCCTCATCCAGTCTCCTCCTAAACACTTCCAATGATGGTGACTCCACCACCTCCCTGGGCAGCACATTCCAATGGCCAATCTCTCTTTCTGGGAAGAACTTCTTCCTTACATCCGGCCTAAACCTCCCCTGGTGCAGCTTGAAACTGTGTCCTCTCATTCTGGTGCTGGCAAAAATAATCCAGCTTCATTCTGGACTGTGCAATTTATAACTATCAAGTTATGGAGTATATTTGTGGTGCTGTTAAATTTGATATTGTCTTGCTGGGAAAGAGCAAAGGAAATAGATTCACCTAATTAAATTACTTGCTAGCAGGATCTTTGGAGTATTTTCACAAGACACGTGAACAAAGTATAGGAAAATGGAACAGCCTTCCTGATTTTGTATATGATCTGTTAATCATTATATTGAATCAAAAAGAAAGTGATTCTTAATGAGTTTTTAAGTCCAGAGGGGATTATTACAATGAGATAATTTTATCCTTCCCATAATACATGTCACATATTTTTGTTATGTGGTTCTTGCATTATGGTGGTTCTGTTGCAACAGGCATGTGTAAGATGGAAAGAGTCTGAATATTGCTTTAAAGATGCCAACAGCAGGCACTGTTCAGCAGTGCAGATTGTACATTTTCCTTTCTTACACTGAGCCACAAAACTGTCTTGTAAAGCCAGGGGAAGTTTAGGCTCGAGGTGAGGAGAAAGTTCTTCACAGAGAGAGTCGTTAGCCAGTGGAATGTGCTGCCCAGGGAGGTGGTGGAGTCACCTTCCCTGGAGGTGATCAAGAGGGGACTGGATGTGGCACTTAGTGCCATGGTTTAGTAGTCATGAGGTGTTGGGTGACAGGTTGGACTTGATCTCTGAGGTCATTTCCAACCTTTCCTGCTCCTGCTGGCCACACTATTTTTGATGCAAGCCAGGATGCCAATGGCCTTCTTGGCCACCTGGGCACACTGCCGGCTCATGTTCAGCTGGCTGTCAACCAGTACCCCCAGGTCCCTTTCAGCCTGGCTGCTCTCCAACCACTCTGTCCCCAGACTTTAGAGTGTATGTACTGCAAAGGGCAATGAAGTTGGGGAGGAGCTTGGAACACAAGTCCTATGAGGAGAGACTGAGGGAGCTGGGGTTGCTTAGCCTGGAGAAGAGGAGACTCAGGGGTGACCTCATTGCTGTCTACAACTACCTGAAGGGAGGTTGTAGACAGGCAGAGGTTGGTCTCTTCCCCCAGGCAACCAGCACCAGAACAAGAGGACACAGTCTCAAGCTGCACCAGGGGAGGTTTAGGCTGGAGGTTAGGAGGAAGTTCTACACAGAGAGAGAGATTGGCCATTGGAATGTGCTGCCCAGGGAGGTGGTGGAGTCACCATCACTGGAGGTGTTTCAGGAGGAGAATTGATAGGGTGCTTGGTTGCATGGTTTAGTTGATTGGGTGGTGTTGGATGATAGGTTGGACACGATGATCTTGAGGGTCTCTTCCAACCTGGTCTGGTCTGGTCTATTCTGTTCTATTCTATTCTATTCTATTCTATTCTATTCTATTCTATTCTATTCTATTCTATTCTATTCTACTCTACTCTACTCTACTCTACTCTATTCTATTCTATTCTATTCTATTCTATTCATCAGCATGCATTGAGAAACAGACCTAAACCATGATGTAGATCACCAACACAGAAAATTTTTTACCCAGTGAGGATGACTTTAGTAAACTGATGTAAAGCAAGGCTGCAGAAGTCTATTCCTCAGAGATCTCTGAGTGATCCCAAATGACTTTAGTTCTATGCATTGTCAACCTGTCAGTGAAAAAATGATCAGATAATTTTGTGAAGGTACTTCCTTTCAGAGAGATGATGTTTCAAGGGAGGCCACGCTACCATGGCCTTTGGATGTGTGACAATGAAATCAGAGACTATGTTAAAAGAGCTCATCAAATATTGTGACATTCACAAAGAAAAGGCAAAATGGAGATAAAAGCATCAAGGGAAAAGAGAGAATATAAGATATGAGTACAGTTTATCAAAAAGAAGACTGAGATGATTTGCTTATTGTCTATAAATCTGCTTCACTGAAAAAAACCCAACAGTTACTCCTAAGGAGCTCTTTAATCTGAGAAATCCATAATGAGAAGCAGTTCCTGAAAGCTGAATTTGAAAAAGAAGCAATCTGGAACAAAGTTGTCTTTTTTTAAACAGTGAGGGTAATATAGGAAACCAGTGAAACAAGACTGAGTTGTGCATTTTAAGTCTTCACATTCACACAAGTATCTCATATTCATTTAGAATACATAGAATAAACCAGGTTGGAAGAGACCTTCAAGATCATCGCGTCCAACCCATCAACCAATCCAACACCGCCCAAACAACTAACACACGGCACCAAGCACCCCATCAAGTCTTCTCCTGAAAACCTCCAGTGATGGCGACTCCACCACCTCCCCAGGCAGCCCATTCCAAAGGGCAATCACTCTTTCTGTATAGAACTTTTTACTAACATCTAGCCTGAACCTCGCCTGAGACTGTGTCCTCTTGTTCTGGTACTGGCCGCCTGGGAGAAGAGACCAACATCTGCCTGTCTACAACCTCCCTTCAGGTAGTTGTAGAGAGCAATAAGGTCACTCCTGAGTCTCCTCTTCTCCAGGCTAAGCAACCCCAGCTCCCTCAGCCTCTCCTCGTAGGGCTTATGTTCTAAACCCCTCACCAACTTTGTTGCTCTTCTCTGGACTCATTCCAGCAAGTCAACCTCCTTCCTAAACTGTGGGGCCCAGAACTGGACACAGGACTCGAGGTGCGGCCTAACCAGTGCAGTGTACAGGGGCAGAATGACCTCCCTGCTCCTGCTGGCCACACCGTTCCTGATGCAGGCCAGGATGCCATTGGCCCTCTTAGCTGCCTGGGCACACTGCAGGCTCATGTTCAGTCTACCATCAACCAGCACCCCCAGGTCCCTCTCAGCCTGACTGCTCTCCACCCACTCTGACCCCAGCCTGTAGCTCTGCATGGGGTTGCTGTGGCCAATGTGCAGAACCTGGCACTTGGATGTGTTCAATCTCATGCCCTTGGACTCTGCCCATCTGTCCAGCCTGTCCAGGTCCCTCTGCAGAGCCTCTCTACCCTCCAGCAGATCAACTCCTGCCCCCAGCTTGGTGTCATCTGCAAATTTACTGATGATGGACTCGATGCCCTCGTCCAGATCATCAATAAAGATGTTAAAGAGCATGGGGCCCAGTACTGATCCCTGGGGCACACCGCTGGTGCCTGGCTGCCAGCTGGATGTGGCACCATTCACCACCACTCTCTGGGCTCGGCCCTCCAGCCAGTTCCTAACCCATCGCAGTGTGCTCCCATCCAAGCCATGGGCTGACAGCTTGGCCAGGAGTTTGCTATGGGGAACGGTGTCAAAGGCCTTGCTGAGGTCCAGGTAGACTACATCCACAGGCCTCCCCACATCCACCAGGCGGGTCACCTGATCATAGAAGGAGATCAGGTTGGTCAGGCAGGACCTGCCCTTCCTAAACCCATGCTGGCTGGGCCTGATCCCTTGGCCATCCTCTAAGTGTTGTGTGATTGCACTCAGGATGACCTGTTCCATAATCTTTCCTGGTACTGAGGTCAGGCTGACAGGCCTGTAATTCCCTGGCTCATCCAACCGGCCCTTCTTGTGGATGGGTACCACGTTGGCCAGCTTCCAGTCATCTGGGATCTCTCCAGTGAGCCAGGACTGATGAAAAATGATGGGGAGTGGCTTGGCCAGCTCATATGCCAGCTCTCTCAGCACCCTAGGATGGATCCCATCTGGTCCCATGGACTTGTGGGGGTCTAAGCTGCTGAGGAGAGCTCCTATCACTTGCTCATGGAACACAGGGAAACTATGCAGCTCCCTGGCTCCTTCTGCCAGCTCTGCAGGCCAGCTGTCTGGTAGACGTTCTTTCCAGCTAGTAAAAATTGAGATAAAGAAGGTGTTAAGTACCTCTGCCTTTTCCTCATCCTGTGTCACAACATTTCCCTCCATGTCAACCAAGGAGTGGAGGTTGTCCCTGCCCTTCCTTTTGCTATTAATATATTTATAGAAGGACTTTTTGTTGTCCTTCACATCAGAGGCCAGTTTAAGTTCCAAATGTGCTTTTGCCTCCCTAATTGTCTTCCTACATGCCCTAGCACCATCTTTAAACATTCCATGGGTTGCCTCGCCTTTCTTCCAAAGGTGATACACCCTCTTTTTTTCCCATTTATTAGTATGACACTTCATTGACAACATAGGAAGATAGGGAAGGTATCAAAGATCATGAAATGTATGCACAACAGATATCCTGTGTAATGTTTCTAATTGATGTATTGGTGGCTTTAGTGACTCATTGACTGCAAACCAAATCTAACCAAACCAACACATGCTGGACAACAGCTGCTGCCTGACAAGCCAGCGGAACACAGATTTTAACTGAGGTGCTTGGAACCAGGAATAGATCTGAGTGACTCTTCCACAGCTGACACAACTCCTGGTTAATTAAGTAGGTACATTTGAGTAGCCAGGCTGCCCAGTTCTGACAACTGTCATCAAACACATTTGCATCTAGCATGGGAATATAAATGCAATAGATGAATGTGGAAGTAGTCCAAAATGTACTTGGAAGGCAGATCACTGCAGCTACTCTGCTAAGTAAAATAATACCCAGGAGAAAAGCTAGGAGCTGATTCCTCCTTGTCCATGTGACATAATTGCTACTTAGCTCCCAGGCTCTGTTTGAAAGATACACATTTAGTTCTTGCTGAGACCAAACCAAGGAGCAGTTCAGAGGGAGGAATACTCAAAGGGGTGTCCTCAATAGGAGTGCCCTCCATAGACAGTGTGAAAATGCTGTGCTTGGTTTTGGCTTCTTGTGGCCTATACATTCTTTCAGCTCTAACCATAAAAGCTTTTCACCCTCTCAGACACCACTGCATGCACTCCTACCATGTTCTGCACCTTGTAAGACACAGCTTTTGTCTAGTGTTATAAAAACACTGTGCTGTAGGACTGAAACACAACCATTGCATTACTTTGGAGGCTTTGAAGTGAAAAGAGAAAATGAAATGAAGAGATCTCAGACTCATAGAGGTGCCCAGTCAATTGTTATTTTGGGTGATAGCTCAGGGAAAAAAGAGGCCTTGAAGCAAGACATTAAATTCCTTGGGAGTTCAGCAATCATTCCCTCAGATGGACACATTTTTGCATTGCCCATACATTCTCTGACTCATCACTACTCAAAACAAACAAACAAACGAAGTGAAAAAAATTAGGAGGGGTAGAATATGAAACAGGTGAAGAGATTCTACCATAAATAGTGATTTGGGGAAAAAAAGTCAAGAAATAATCAGATGCAAAATATAAATTTGTTCATAAAGTCCTGTACTTCTATCCAGCTAACTAAAACATTTTTGCTTTACTATGAAAGGCAGTAGAGAGATGAAAAGCAAGATGAACATGACAAGCTAAGAATGCTCTAGCTCTAGAGGTTAACAAAAAAAGAAAAGCCATGAAGGTCCCTCTGCAGCAGGACCTGGACAGGCTGGACAGATGGGCAGAGTCCAAGGGAATGAGATCGAACACATCTAAGTGATGGGTTCTATACATTGGCCACAACCCCATGCAGTGCTACAGGCTGGGGTCAGAGTGGTTAGAGAGCAGCCAGACAGAAAGTGACGTGGGGGTACTGGTTGATAGTAGGCTGAACATGAGTCAGCAGTGTGCCCAGGTAGCCAAGAAGGCCAATGGCATCCTGGCCTGCATCAGGAACAGTGTGGCCAGCAGGAGCAGGGAAGTCATTGTGCCCTGTACTCAGCACTGGTTAGGCCACACCTTGAGTCCTGAGTCCAGTTCTGGGCCCCTCAGTTTAGGAAAGATGTTGAGTTGCTGGAAGGTGTCCAGAGAAGGGCAACAAAGCTGGGGAGGGGTTTGGAGCACAGCCCTGTGAGGAGAGGCTGAGGGAGCTGGGGTTGCTTAGCCTGGAGAAGAGGAGGCTCAGGGGAGACCTTCTTGCTGTCTACAGCTCCCTGAAGCGAGGTTGTAGCCAGGTGGGGGTTGGTCTCTTCTCCCAGGCAACCAGCACCAGAACAAGAGGACACTCTCAAGCTGCACCAGGGGAGGTTTAGGCTGGATGTTGGGAAGAAGTTCTTCATAGAAAGAGAGATTGGCCATTGGAATGTGCTGCCCAGGGAGGTGGTGGAGTCACCATCACTGGAGGTGTTTAGGAAGAGACTGGATGAGGCACTTGGTGCCATGGTTTAGTTGATTAGATGGTGTTGGATGATAGGTTAGACTTGATCTCAAAGGTCTCTTCAAACCTGGGTCATTCTATTCTATTCTATTCTATTCTATTCTATTCTATTCTATTCTATTCTATTCTGTTTGCTTCTATGAGTGTTAAAAGAGCTGTTTAAGAAGCTAAAGGATGTGGAATCTTTTGTGAGGACTGCAAACGGTCAGAGGGAGAACTATGTAGCTTGCTCAAGCTTTTTGAAATGAAGTATACATGGTAACAATTTTCCCTGGCTCCAGGAAAATCCTGAAGCATGACAGATGTCTACCCTGAATGTGCTCTGAATCACCCCCACGTCTCTCTTCTATTTTTGCAGTCTGGATGGCAACATCCACCACACATCTTGGCTGAGGTCATCTCTGCTTGTGCAATGGGACACTGCTGCCTTAGGTAGATGCATCTTAGCTCTGAGGCATGTATTCAGCAAGCTCCATAGCACAGCTGCTTGAAGCATAAAATATAAGCATAACATAAGTAATTTAGTAACTTCTGACTATTTAAGTTCAGCAACATCCTAGTGCTTAAGAAATGAGACTTGAAGACTGCTTCAACACACAGAATTTTTGTAATTTAAGACAGTTTGGCTGTTAAAATCTCATAGTATTTGCTCTGTTCCATGGGTATTTTTTCCATGCATATTGTTTTGTGTAATATTCGTGTACATTGTTGTGGTACTTTGAGCCTTAACTAGGATTTAAGAGCACAGATGGGGGCAAGGCTGAGAATCCTCCTCCTCTCCCCCCTCCTCTTTTCCAATAGAGAGGAAAAGGAAGGGAAGGAGCAAATTTACCAAGAAATAATTTGGAGTTGGTTTGGAAGTAGAGAAGTAAAGAATTTTTCTTTAAACAATATACATACAGGTAGCAGTAACAGGTAAGGGTCACAAGGGCAAGGAACGAGGATGGATGGGAGGAAAAAGAAAAGTAGAAAGTAGAGGTAAAGAATTTTGTTTAAACTATATATGTATATATATATATATAAAACAGTAACAGGAAGGGTTCACAAGGCCAAGGAACAAGGATGAATGGGGAAAATATGAATACAAAACCAGTCCTTTGAAGAGTTGTGGATGTAGCAGGGAGAGGACCAGGCCTGACCACGTGGCAGAGAAGCAGGAAGCCAGCAGCAACTCTCTTTCGTCCCCACGAGGCAGAAGTAAAAGAGAGCAATGGCTGCAGTGTCCTCCTTTTGACAGGCTTGCTGGACAGGGAGGGGGAGTGGAACAGACTAATTCAGTTCCCCAGGGGGGAAAACCCCTCCAGGGAGAGCAAGGCTCTCACAAGCCCTCCCCCTCTGCTTTCAGGATGGGTGTAACCCATCACAAATGTACATCTGCTACATGCATATTTTTGATTTCTAATCTTTGATAAACTGTAAAATTCTGCCTGGTGGATGAAACACACCTGCTTTTATATCAATTCAAAAAATGTTTTGATTGAGAACTATATATATACACATAGACACACATATATGTGGGAACACCAGCGACGAGCGGTGTGAGCAATCTGGCAGTGCAGGCCTAGAGCCTGACATGGTGGCAGGCCATGCTCAGCAGAAGTGCAGAGCCAGCTACCAGTATGCCAAACAGTGCTGTGCCTGCAGCACTGTAACTAAAACAAGATGCTGGTAGCTAGAAACATAGTAAGTTATCTTGGGACAACAGGACATGCACCTGCATCAACAAACCTCGCGTGTCATCCATAGTTGGACCAATAATCTACAATAGTGTGATGTATGGTCACTCATAGGGAACCAATGAGTCCATGCCAACAAGGCATACCAAGGTTATATAAATTGTAGCAGTTTCCTTGCTACGCACGTCTTCTTCTTCCTTTCCTGCCTGTCCTATCTCCTTTCCTTCCATGCTTTACTGTGCCATGCTTTCACCATAGGCCTGAGCCATAGGCCTGCAATGCTGGAACAATAAAGGATCGGTACCGATCATATTGGTCAGCCGTATTGATTCCAAGAACCTCCGTCGTTGCCAAATCTGGCTAAACATACACACACACACACACACACGTATATATATATATAATACTTTCATCAGCAGTAACGAAACTGTGACATGAAAATAAAAAGAACAGAAGCTCAAAGACTGATATCTGGATGTTATAAAACAGTTTCAAACTCAGCTACTCAATGAAGAACAGATTGTTATGCATAAAATCATGCCCACAAGAGGAAAGTGTTCACACTGAGGCAGCGGACAGTGAAAGAACAGAGAAGGGGACAGCGCAAAGACGGAGTCGTAGCATTCTTCACTACTGCATGACAAGTTAGCAGTAATACAATAAGATTGGACAAAATTAGCCAAATATGGTAAGATGAAGAATAGGCTGACATGTGACAAAAACCCATTTTTACTACTTGAATGCCAGGTATAATTAAATTCCATTCGAAAGAGCATCTGTACGGTGCCATCCTTAGTGATTTTTTTAAAACCAAAGCCTGCACCTTTTCTTTTTAACCTTTGTGAAGATCATTAGATAATGGTTGGGCTTGATGATCTGAAAGACCTTTTACAACTGAAACAATTTTTATGATTCTAAGATTCCATGCAGCAGCCAATATGCTGTCACAATTAAAGAGCAAATCTCTGCATGGCTTACTTCCCAGGACCTTTTTTCCCCCGCTATTATTATCATCATCGACCACACAGAAGCTGTAAACAATTTGTACACATGCAATATTTGCCCTGTGGGAACCTGCTTTTAACTGATTAAGGCATGATGTGAACAGTAGTTCAGTTCTGGTAGGAAACTGCAACATCCTGATGGTTCCGTGTCCGTAGCAATGTTGATGGCAAATCCACAAAGCAGTGGGAAAAGTAAGGGGAGGAAGATGGGAACTGAAGACTCAGGCAGATATTACAGACTCAGAGTCATAGAGGAGGTTTTGGTCACCTGCATTATCTGATATATATAAATATAAAGCAAAATTGTGATTAGAAATACTTATAAAAGCAACTCTTACAAGTAATACTTGCATAAGTAACATGCTCTTTAATAGCTTTATCGATGATCTGGATGAGGGGATTGAGTCCATCATCAGTAAGTTTGCAGATGACACCAAGCTGGGGGCAGGAGATGATCTGTTAGAAGGTAGGAGAGCTCTGCAAAGGGACCTTGACAGGCTGGACAGATGGGCAGAGTCCAAGGGCATGAGATTCAACACATCCAAGTGTTGGCCACAACAACCCCATGCAGTGCTACAGGCTGGGGTCAAGGGACCTGGGGGTACTGGTTGACAGCTGGTTGAACATGAGTCATCAGTGTGCCCAGGTGTCCAAGAAGGCCAATGGCATCCCGGCCTGTATCAGGACCAGTGTGGCCAGCAGGAGCAGGGAAGTCATTGTGCCCCTGTACTCAGCACTGGTTAGGCCACACCTTGAGTCCTGTGTCCACTTCTGGACTCAGTTTAGGAAAGATGTTGAGTTACTGGAATGTGTACAGAGAAGGCCAACAAAGTTGGTGAGGGTTTTGGAGCACAAACACTGTGAGGAGAGGCTGAGGGAGCTGGGGTTGCTTAGCCTGGAGGAGAGGAGGATCAGGGGAGACCTTATTGCTGTCTACAACTACCTGAAGGGAGGTTGTAGCCAGGTGGGGGTTGGTCTCTTTTCCCAGGCAACCAGCACCAGAACAAGAGGACATAGTCTCAAGCTGTGCCAGGGGAGGTTTAGGCTGGAGGTTAGGAAGAAGTTCTTCATAGAAAGAGAGATTGGCCATTGGAATGTGATGCCCAGGGAGGTGGTGGAGTCACCATCACTGGAGGTGTTCAAGAAGAGACTGGATGAGGCACTTGGTGCCATGGTTTAGTTGATTAGATGGTGTTGGTTGATAGGTTGGACTCGATGTTCTCCAAAGTCTTTTCCAACCTGGTTAATTCTATTCTGTTCTAACTCATAAAGTTAGAAAGGGCACAGTCATATTCTCCCATGACACCTGAATGGGAAAGTTAAAGCTTAACATTTAAAACTAATTAACTAGGTGATTAATGCAGATGTCACACTTTTGAAGCTAATGGAGTATATATAATGTGTGTGTATATATATATATATAATGTGTATATATATATATATAAATACATATATATTTATTTATACAGTATATATAATGGAGAATATTTGGAGTTTTTTACTGCTTGTAAAGATATTATTCTGAAATAATAAAAAAAAAAATAAAAAAGAAAGGAAAAGAAAAAAGGAGAGAAGGCCTTATATGTGGAAAGTTGGATTTAAAAAAATACCCATCCTATATCCCCTGAGAAGCTGCTCAAAACAGAGCTGTTCCTCACTGAATGTTGCAGTGTTCAGTGATCAAGAGGCATGTTAATAAAACCTCGACTCCTGGTTATATAATTGCACTCAATCTTTTGAGATATCTTATTATATATGGATCCCTTTGACCTGATTTTGTCCTGCTTGTTTGTCTGATCTTTCTGGTTTTTTGATGGTAAAACCCCTTTGCAAGATGCCTGGCCAACTGAAAATTAATCTAAGTAATACCTTCAGCTCATCCAAAAGATCAAATGCTAAACAGTCCAGGGGTAAATCCTGTTGTGTGGCTCATGACAGGTCTAAATAAAGTTAGCCCATGCTCTCAACAAAAGCAATGCACCTGACATTGCTGCCCTTGGCTCAACAGTCCTATTCTGCTCATGCTGATTCCACTGCTGCACAAGCACAACAGGGAACCATTTGTGCTGGAAAGCATCTCCACAACAAAAGACAAACAACTCCTTTCCCTCAGATGGCATTTTCCAGTCCCCAGATCTGGATTGCTAGGCAGCAGGAGGGATGGATGGGGATGCTGGCTGTTGGTGAAGTGTACTCAATGGAACCAGTCCTCAGAGTAGGAGCCCATGTAAATTAGTTTAAATAAATTGTGCAGCTGCACCCTTTGAGGAAATGTTAAATATGGTATTGCAGCTTCCTTTCCACTTTTAGTCCTGGTCTCCTCAAACTCAAAAATAGAATAATAATAATGAAATAAAAAGTTTTCCTTTTCTAAGTGTTCTCTATAGAAGAAAATATCTTATTAAATTCCATTGCATTTGTTGCTTTGTTACCTCAGAATAAAAAAAAAAAATAAAAATCAGTTACTTCTTATCTGCCTAAACAGACTGGAAACCCAACACAAGGCATTCAGCTTCTAAGATACTCATAGAATCAATAAGGTTGGAAAAGATCTCAGAGATCATCAAGTCCAACCTGTCACCCAACACCTCATGGCTGTGCCATGGTTTAGTCGTCGTGAGGTGTTGGGTGACAGGTTGGACTTGATGATCTTTGAGGTCTTTTCCAACCTTACTGATTCCATGATTCTATGACTAAATAAACCATGGCACCAAGTGCCACGTCTAATCCCCTCCTAAACACCTCCACCACCTCCCTGGGCAGCACATTCCAATAGCCAATTACACTTTCTGGGAAGAACTTTCTCCTCACCTCAAGCCTAAACTTCTGCTATTGCAGCTTGAGACTGTGTCCTCTTGTTCTGGTGCTGGTTGCCTGGGAGAAGAGACCAACCCCCTCCTGGCTACAACCTCCCTTCAGGGAGTTGTAGACAGCAATAAGGTCTCCCCTGAGCCTCTTCTTCTCCAGGCTAAGCAACCCCAGCTCCCTTAGCCTCTCCTCACAGGGCTGTGCTCCAGACCCCTCCCCAGCTTTGTTGCCCTTCTCTGGACATGTTCAAGCATCTCAATGTCCTTCTTAAATTGAGGGGCCCAGAACTGGACACAGGACTCGAGGTGTGGCCTAACCAGTGCTGAGTACAGGGCACAATGACCTCCCTGCTCCTGTTGGCCACACCATTTCTGATGCAGGCAAGGATGCCATTGGCCTTCTTGGCCACCAGGGCACACTGCTGGCTCATGTTCAGCCTACTATCAACCAGTCCCCCCAGGTCCCTTTCTGCCTGGCTGCTCTCCAGCCACTCTGTCCTGAGCCTGTAGCACTGCATGGGGTTGTTGTGACCAAAGTGCAATACCCAGCACTTGGACTTGTTAAATGACATATTGCTGCAGCCTACCGTACTTTGGTGGATTTTCCTGCTTCTTTCTTTAGTATACTTAACTTCCCTTTAGCATTTTCCTTCCCAGCTTAAATTTGTTTCTGTAGATTTTGGATCTACTAAATTACTATGTGACAATCAAAAGTGAAACTGTCATACTTAAGACAAGTGTACATTAAAAAGCAAAAAGTCAGCAAGCAAAAGCAACCAGCATGTAACTCTATGTTAATCTCATTTCCTCTTTCTAACGGTATTTTACAAAGGAAAATACTCTAATATAGAATAGAATGGAATAGAGTAGAGTAGAGTAGAGTAGAGTAGAGTAGAGTAGAATAGAATAGAATAGAATAGAATAGAATAGAATAGAATAGAATAGAATAGTTGAAGCTAATCCAAACAACTTGAATTTGCATCAGGTGTATCAAGTAGATATCATAGAATCATAGAATCAGTAAGGTTTGAAAAGATGTCAAAGATCATCAAGTCCAACCTGTCACCCAACACCTCATGACTATTCAAGTAAGGCACCAAGTGCCACGTCCAATCCCCTCTTGGACACCTCCAGGGATGGTGACACTGCCACCTCCCTGGGCAGCACATTCCAATGGCCAATTACTCTCTCTGGGAAGAACTTTCTCCTCACCTTGAGTCTAAACTTCCCCTGGCACAGCTTGAGTCTGTGTCCTCTTGTTCTGGTGCTGGTTGCCTGGGAGAAGAGACCAACCCCCACCTGGCTACAACCTCCCTTCAGGTATTTGTAGAGAGCAATAAGGTCTCCCCTGAGCCTCCTCTTCTCCAGGCTAAGCAACCCCAGCTCCCTCAGCCTCTCCTCACAGGGCTGTGCTCGAGGCCTCTCCCCAGCCTCGTTGACCTTCTCTGGACCCATTTGAGAGTCTCAATGTCCTTCTTAAACTGAGGGGCCCAGAACTGGAGACAGTACTCCAGGTGTGGCCTAACCAGAGCAGAGTACAGGGGCACAATGACTTCCCTGCTCCTGCTGGCCACACTATTCTTGATGCATCTATGAGAACACTTTTAAATTCCAATATTCTCTGTGATACTGTGATACTGTGACTGGATTATATTTCAAATTATCTTCTCCTTAATTGTGAAATAGGAATTGCAAGGGAAATCTAATTACTGGATGTAATTACTGGATCTGCATATTCTTAGGAACTTTCTAAAGTGAAACGGTTTTATGATTTTACTGCTTTTTTATGACCTTCCCTGAGGAGGTGCCAGAAAAAGACCCCTCTAAAGCTTCTCCCCAGCAGACAGGGGGAAAATAGGACAAAGAGAGGCAAATGAAGAAGATGTAATTAGAGAAAGGAGAGATGGAAAGCACAGTCCCAGGGATTACAGCACCATTCTTCCTTAGTACTTCCTCAGCCAGTTCATGTATACAGCACAGTTCATCATCTCCAGTTACCCAGGAGGCTCCCAGGCTTGGCAGAAGACCTTTTCTAGGAAAGTCAAATAACCAACCTCAGCTGCAACCCAAGATCTCACTAAGACATGAATCCTCAAAATTTTCAGGGAGTACACCAAGTACATATAATCACGTTCTGAGACAAGAATGATCACAGATAAACAAGAAGATGTATTTTCCAACTTGTCCTCAAAAAAACAGGTTTGCCTGTGGTCACAAGTGAAGAAACCATTACCTTAAATAACTTTTTGGATGTGGATTTTGTGGTGGGTTAATGCCCATTCTGGAAAGAAACAAATCAGGATGGAGGGCTTGCAAGTGCTTTGCTCTCCCTGCAGGGCATTTTCCCCCCTGGGAAACTGAGTCTGTTCCACTCCCCCCTCCCTGCCCAGATAGGGTATAAAAAGCAGGACATTGCAGTCATTAGGCCTCCTTTTGGCTCCTGCCTCTCCTGGTTGAGAGCTACTGTGGCTGCCTTCCTGCTCTTCTACCACATGGTTGGACCTGATCCTTCTCCCTGCTGCCTCTGTGCCTCTTCAGAGAGAGACTGGTTTTGTATTCTTGTTTTTTTTACCCCCTCCCATCCATCCTTGTTCCTTGCCCTTGTGTACCTTACCTGTTATTGTTATATATATATATAGTTTAAAGAAAACTCTTTACCTCTCTACTTCCAGGCCGACTCCAAACTATTGCTTGGTGGATTTGCTCCTTCCCTTTCCTTTTTTTTCCCTCTCTGTTGGGAGGGAGGAGGGGAGGTGGAGCAGGGGAGAGATTCTCACCTTGCCTCCATCTGAGCCCTTAACTCCCAGTTAAGGCTCAAACCACTACAGATTTTTAAAAAGCAATCCACATCAGAATTCTTCTAGTGCTGCTCCTGGCATTTTATCTTGGGACTTCTTTTCCTCACCACGAGCCTGATAGGTCAAGCACGAGGGAGGAATAAGAAATGCACAACAGCTGCAGCTTTGGAGGAGAAAAACCCCCAACACTAGCAGAAAAAGATATTTCTAGCCCAACAGATCTTGGGGTTGGTTTTTTTTTTACATTTTCATATCTGTAGAGGGTTATTTGTCTTTATGCATTAAGAAACAAGTTGTATTCATGTGTAAAGTCGCTTCATAAACAGGAAGCACAAGTGTACAGACCCAGTGAGCTGCCAACCAAGGTAACTCACGTGTAAAGCACTTCTGATGATGCATTAGATGTGTCAGCAGATTTCCAGGCTAAGAATAGACTGAAATAAGCCATTTGTGAGTTGGTTGGGTGTTTTTTTTTCATGGAAATAGATTGGAATTCACATTGCACATCATTCATGCAACTAGAAAACTGCAATCTTACATGGTTTCAGTTTTACTGCTTTTCTGTGCCAAACTGGCTGAAATCAATTAAGGTGACGCATTATTGCACATAACAAATTCATAACTTCAAGAGGAGAAGCAGCACTAATTGCTCAAAAGCTGCCTTAAACATTTATGAGTTACTGTAAAGCAGGAGAAGAGTGCAGCCTCTAGCTACAAAAAAGATCATCACACTGCCAGCAAAGATGTGACTACATCTCAGGTAGGAAATGCACAAGGAGCTGGAAAAGCCCAGGTATTGTAATAACCTTAACTGCAGCAGCACTGTGATCAGTATGGGCTGATCTCCCAACACATACTCACATTCCTAGGTGCAACCTGAGTTCACTCATGGAGTTCTTTCCTACCACAGCTGTACTCCAGGCACCTAGCTTAGGTATCACAGGATCACAGGATGTTAGGGGTTGGAAGGGATCTCAGGAGGTCACCTAGTCCAACCCCCCTGCCACAGCAGGACCATAGAATCTAGCACAGGTCACACAGGAATGCATCCAGATGAGTCTTGAAAGCCTCCAGAAAAGAAGACTCCACAACCTTGCTGGGGGGCCTGTTCCAGTACTCTGTGACACTCACAATGAAGAAGTTCCTCCTTGTGTTGAGGTGGAATCTCCTGTACTGTAGTTTATATCCATTAGGAGTAAAGACTGAAGCAAAGAAGGCATTCAGCCACTCTGTCTTCACTGCATCCTCAGTTATCAGGGCTGCCTCCACATTCAGCGGTGGGACCACACCTTCCCTATTCTTCCTTTTTCTACTGATATATTTGAAGAATCCCTTCTTGTTCTCTTTAACCTCCTTTGCCAGTTTTACTTCTAACAGGGCTTTGGCCTTCCTTGTTGCCTTCCTACATGCCCTGGCATCTACTCTACAGTTCTTCCAAGTGACAAGTCCATAAACTGCAAGTATCTTTCTTCCATGAGATTTCCTTCAGAAGCTCCTGGCTCATCCATACAGGTCTCCTGTCATGTTATCCCATTTTTACTCAAGGGAACACACCTATCTTGGGCTCAGAGGAAGTGGCATTTAAAAACTGACTAATTAGCTTGGGTTCCTTTAGCCTCCGGTGTCTTAGCCCATGGGATTCCTGCAAGCATATATCTGAGGACTACAAAGTTAGTCCTGTTGAAGTCCAGGGTTGTAATCCTACTTATAAACCTGCTTCTACCCTGTATAATACTAAACTCCACCATGTCATGATTACAGTCACCAAGGCTCTTCCCCATCTTAATGTCCCAAACCAGTCCTTCTCTATTAGTCAATACAAGGTCTAGCAGTGTGCCTCTCCTTATTGGCTCCACAACTACCTGCATCTAGAAGCTGTCATTGATACTGCAAGAGTGTTTTGGACTGGCTGTGCCTGGCTATGTTGGCTTTCCAGCAAATGTCAGGGTGATTCAAATCACTCATGAGTACCAAGGAGTGTGTTCTAGAGTCTACCTTCAGCCAACTGTAGAAGGCCTCATCAACATCTTCTGCTTGATTTGGTGGTCTATAGTAGATACCCACAACACTTTCACACCCCTTTCCACATCCCTTAATTCTTACCCACAAGCTACCAACCTGTTCTACCTCCCCCCCATAGCTGGTGGAGCCTGTAGAATAGAATAGAATAGAATAGAATAGAATAGAATAGAATAGAATAGAATAGACCAGACCAGGTTGGAAGAGACCTTCAAGATCATCGTGTCCAACCTATCATCCAACACCATCTAATCAACTAAACCATGGCACCAAGCACTCCAACAAGTCTCCTCCTAAGCACCCCCAATGATGGTGACTCCACCTCCCTGGGCAGCACATTCCAATGGCCAATCACTCTCTCTATGAAGAATTTCTTCCTAACATCCAGCCTAAACCTCCCCTGGTGCAGCCTGAGACTGTGTCCTCTTGTTCTGGTGCTGGGTGCCTGGGAGAAGAGACCAACCCCCACCTGGCTACAACCTCCCTTCAGGGAGCTGTAGAGAGCAATAAGGTTTCCCCTGAGCCTCCTCTTCTCCAGGCTAAGCAACCCCAGCTCCCTCAGCCCCTCCTCATAGGGCTGTGCTCCAAACCCCTCACCAACTTTGTTGTCCCTCTCTGGACAAATTCCAGCAAGTCAACATCTTTCCTAAACTGAGGGGCTCAGTAGCAGTGCTACACCCCAAGAAGTTTTTGTAAAGGCTGGAAAAAAACATACTTGAAAATGCAACAATATCTGAACAGCCTCTGGAGACTTGCTGATGAATTCAGAGAATTGCTCAAGATACTTATTCTCTTCCTCCATCCTTCTGATCCAATTGCATTAAAAGAAGTCAAAACCAGTCCTGTTGTTGTTGTTGTTGTGTTTGTGGTTGTTTTTAATGTTCCATAAACATTTCTATAGCTGTCACTGGAATGTTCTTCAATTGCAAGTAGAAGAAGAAATTGTCCCACTACTTTATGACTGCCAAATCTTCAAGTTCTATATTTAACACATTATTTATGGAGTTATTTTGTACACTTGCAATTACTTTGTGTTCTGTTGCCAATATCATTGCATATGGTCAATAGATCCTGCTGCAAGCAACAGCAAAAGAAAGTCACAGCTCTGCAAAGGAATCTGGCAGTCCTTTCAGGTGAACAAATGGGGTAAGTCTTAGGGGCATACTGAGAAGTTCTGAGACACTGTAGATTGAAAGGCAGTTTTCAGACCTGAGAAACTTTCAGAGGCACAGGGAGATTCAGACGAGTGCTAGGCAGATAGGAGTGAAAGACTCCTGGGTTTGCTAAGACAGCTTTAATATGGGTATCTGCTGACACTGAGAGGATGCAAGAGAGTGGCCTGCAGATTTGTGAAACAGCAGAAGTACCACATTACATAAAAAGAGAGTATTCAGCTGGAGCAGAGTATTAGATTTGCCTGCAATAGCAGGACAGTACTCTACAGCATAAGACTGTGTCCGCACCCTGAGAGGATGTTGTTTCATTTTTCCCTCTCTACAGGCTATCTTCTCTTTTTTGATATCAACAGAATAGGCAGATGGACAATACCAGGCTTCCAGACCAGGGGGTATGACAAACATTATATATGTAGGACTACAGAAAAACTCCTGCTGGTTTCCTAAAGTCTGGCAGAAAATGAGAGTGCAGCAGAATAGAAACAGCATTTCAGGATTGTAAGATGTGGAGTACCTGGTAGCTTTATGAGTTTTAGGGGCAGGGGATGTTGACCAAGTGATTGAAATTAGTAAAAACACACAGCTGGAGACAGAGAAGTGGAAAAATAACTTGTCTTTGAAAGTTTTCTCCTTTAAGATGCCATTCAAACTGAGCAACTTGAGGACTAGGGGCCCTACAAGAAAGCTAGGGAGGGACTTCTCAGGATCTCAGGTAGTGATAGGACTAGGGGGAATGGAATGAAGCTGGAGGTGGGGAGATTCAGGCTGGAGGTGAGGAGGAAGTTCTTCCCCATGAGAGTGGTGAAGCCCTGGAATGGGTTGTCCAGGGAGGTGGTTGAGGCCCCATCCCTGGACGTGTTTAAGAGCAGGCTGGACGAGGCTCTGGCCAGCCTGATCTAATGTGGGGTGTCCCTGCCCATGGCAGTGGGGTTGGAACTAGATGATCCTTGTGGTCCCTTCCAACCCTAACTGATACTATGATACTATGACTCTAGACTGCCTCTGGCAGTAGTAGCTATGTGCTACTGAAGGCTGGGGTCTTCATATATGCATTCATAATTTCAGTGAATGGTTAATTGTGCCTCATCCCTCAGAGGGAAAAGAGAAGGAAGAAGTGACAGAGAAGAACATACAGATAAATATGAAGCCAGTTCTGGGTGCCTAAGACTTTGATATTCTGATACACAGTCTTTTACTAGTTGGGTAATAAATAGTTGGTAACCTCATTAAAAAGATCAACCCATCAACTGCTTTCACATGCAGGGATGCCACTATTCTTCTGTTCTGTTAATGTGCTGAACAACTAAGATCAAGACTGGAGACAGGTGGTAATTTTCCTGACAGGTGGCCACATTACACAGCATTTTCCCAGATCCCTCCCCAAAATGCAAATGCAATCTGGAAGTATACAACTGCCAAGAATATCTTCTTTTCTCTTTGTGTGCATACTGTTTCCCTTTTTTCCCCTCACTTCTTATAGCAACTAAAACAACACACAGCGATGCACATTTGGGCAATGAAATTTTTACCACCTCCTCTTACATTTGAGGAATTTATTTATCCCAGGGTTTTATATAGCATTTCTATATGTACCAGAACGTTAAACAAATGCCTGTGTGTGCCATCACAGTGCTCAAAATCTGACTGTGAGAACAATTTCCATGTTTGCTACAGGGGAAGTTTAGGCTCGAGGCGAGGAGAAAGTTCTTCACAGAGAGAGTTGTTGGCCATTGGAATGTGCTGCCCAGGGAGGTGGTGGAGTCCCTGGAGGTGTTCAAGAGGGGATTGGATGTGGCACTTGAAGCCATGGTTTAGTTAGTCATGAGGTGTTGCGTGATAGGTTGGACTTGATGATCTCTGAGGTCTTTTCCAGCCTTATTGATTCTATGAAAGTTGGGAGAGAACATAGCCAAGCTATGTAAAGCTGAGAAGTACAGCATCCATCTGGAATAACCACATTCAACTCAGAAGAGCTGCTCTAGATTTAGGCTAGTGTCCAGAGCACTAAGAGAGGTAAAAAACTGAATGTGAAATGTTTTCATCCCATTACAAACAGGAAGCTTACCAAAGAATAACAACAACAGAACCTGACGAATCTCCCTGGTTACCCAGGGATAAAGGAAGCAATCAAATAAGAATATTCAAAAACTTAACTATTTCTTTGATTTAGCTTTGAACAAACAGTATTGGCAATTGATCTTTTATGCATGCTCCTTTTTCTTTGTTAGGTAATACTATTAATGATAACAATATGAATTCTATGATTCTAGATCGAAAACACAGGCCCAGAAATCAGCAGCCTAATGTCCTAAGCAAATTGCTGGTAGGTTTAGATTATATTTATGTCATGCTTTGGAACAAGCATGGGAATGAAGCAGATTGAATGCTAGCAAACCCCTCCCATACTCCCATTGCATGGATGCTGAAAACCTATTTTTAAAAGCTACTGGAGATGATCTAGGAAATTACAATCCTGTGAATTTTATACAGGCACCTCGCAGTGTTCCCTGAATGAAAATAAGCAATCTGATGAGAAAGAATATTATCTAAGAAAAAATTCATGTGATATTGATCTCTTGGTACTGCTTGGCCTTCTAAAAGGTCATCGAATTGGACAATTTCCACAGTTGTCATAAAGCTGCAGAAAATGTCCTTAAGCAGAAAATGATGCAGAAACTGAAGAGACACAGAGTAAGAGATTCACAGATTGCACTGGGTTGGAAGGGACCCTCAAAGGTCATCTCGTCCAACCCCCCTGCAGTGAAGCAGGGACACCTCCAACTAGATCAGGCTGCCTAGGGCCACATCAAGTCTGATGTGTCACAGCATGTCCATTGATTATAAATTATGGTGGAGGCATGGTGGGGAAGGCATGTCCAATCGTTAACAAACCACAAAGCTGAATTCTAAGACACTTCCAAACTTTCCAATAGGATCATCACAGAATTGAAAAGCATTTTAAAAATTGATGGGAGATAAGGGAGCACAATCCACTTTCAACAGCAATTTTGACATTCTGAAGCAACTCTGTCATCAAAAGCAATAGCATTCTGTCACCAAAATCAATAGCACTTGGGTTGAAATCCCAATATCCCAGTGCACAGCTGCTAAAAGTTTGCTGTATTTCTTATTCTGTTAAAGACCTAAAGAGTTAAACAAGTGACAAAATCATTTGGGTTAGCAACTTTAGAGAGGATCTTTAAACACACCTAAACAACCTTAGTGAAAGAGCAAGATGATGGCCATGTGCTAAGTTGACAAATTCAATGCAATCTCCACTAGAACACAAAAATAAGTCTAATTGCTCACTGTGGCAGTTCAGAATACATAGAATACATAGAATACATAGAATAAACCAGGTTGGAAGAGACCTTCTAGATCATCGTGTCCAACCCATCAACCAATCCAACACCACCCAAACAACTAACCCATGGCACCAAGCACCCCATCAAGTCTCCTTCTGAACACCTCCAATGATGGTGACTCCACCACCTCCCCAGGCAGCCCATTCCAATGGGCAATCACTCTCTCTGTATAGAATTTCTTCCTAACATCCAACCTGAACCTCCCCTGGCGCAGCCTGAGACTGTGTCCTCTACCCGCTGGGTGCCTCCTGTTCCTGCCACACAAGCTACATCTCCAGTGTCCCAAGGGTCCAGCCCAGTAGGTGCACACAGGGAGCTGTGTATTTCATACCCATAATATCCTGCAGCCTTTAAATTCAGCTGCAAAGTCTTTATCTTCCTCTTTCTTCCCTCTCTGCTCCCGTGGGAGATGCTCCCTATTGGGTAACAGTGGGGGAGTATCTCAAGACCTCTTAGGCCTGGCTAGGCCTAATGCCAGGAGTAGGAGTGGGGAGGGGCAGTCTCAGACCTGGCCAGCCTGAGACTAGCCTAGCAGTGGGGGGAGAAGAAAGAGCCGTGGGGGTTTGGGTGTACCCTCAGGTGGGGAAATGGGAAAGGTTGGGGACCTCTGAGTGTGCTGGAAGGGACTCTGTATGCTTTGGGGTATCTTTGTCACTGTGCTTGTAGTTTCTGTACAACACCAATTGCTTTTCCATTTAAACGTTCCATCACTTCTGCAATCCATTTGGGTGAGTGTCATTCTTTTGCCCCTCTCAGGAGCGAGGGAGGATCTGCCTGGCCTCAAACCAGGACACTCACGCACATCAGGAGAAGACAAACATCCAAGAGGACTTCCAGGAAGAGACCTGTGTATCCAGGTAACTAACTGTATACAGATTGTTGGTGAACCAGAGAAGGGCAACAAAGTTGGTGAGGGGTTTGGAACACAAGCCCTATGAGGAGAGGCTGAGGGAGCTGGGATTGCTTAGCCTGGAGAGAAGGAGACTCAGGGGTGACCTTATCACTCTCTACAACTACCTGAAGGGAGGCTGTAGACAGGCAGATGTTGGTCTCTTCTCCCAGGCAGCCAGTACCAAAACAAGAGGACACAGTCTCAGGCTGTGCCAGGGGAGGTTTAGGTTGGATGTTAGGAAGAAGTTCTATACAGAGAGAGTGATTGCCCATTGGAATGGGCTGCCTGGGGAGGTGGTGGAGTCGCTGTCATTGGAGGTTTTCAGGAGGAGACTTGATGGGGTGCTTGGTGCCATGGGTTAGTTGTTTGGGTGGTGTTGGATTGGTTGATGGGTTGGACGCAATGATCTTGAAGGTCTCTTCCAACCTGGTTTATTCTACTTCTATTCTATTCTATTCTATTCTATTCTAACTGTTGCAATAATAAAGCCCTACGAGAGTCCTATATGCTTATGAGCTTGAAACTCACAGCTCAATCTCCCTTTAAAAGACAACTTTGCGAGATTCTGTTGATAAAAATACCCTGCCTAAATTTCCAGAGTCATGTCTGAGTAATAACTGCAACGAGCAGTGACAAGAGGGCTCCAGGGCATACCTCCTATGATTATATAAGCACAAATTGACTGGAACTGGGGAAAAAAAACCCAAAGCATCGTTTCCATGAACGGGATAAAAATACTTCCTTAAATAACCCTTCATAATTTTGCAGTTGTTCTTGTAGTTGGTTGATAAATAAGAAATATGCATTTAAGGAATTCGGCAAAGGAAAGTCTGCAAAGGAAGTCTCAGCTCTGGTGAGACCCCACCAGGAGTACCGCATCCAGTTCTGGAGCCCATGTTACAAGAGGGATCTGGAGGTGCTGGAAGGTGTCCAGAGAAGGGCCATGAGGATGAGCAGAGGGCTGGAGCACCTCTCCTGTGAGGACAGACTGAAAGAGTTGGGGCTATTCAGTCTGGAGAAGAGAAGGCTCTGAGGTGACCTAATTGTGGCCTTCTAGTGTCTGAAGGGGGCCTACAAGAAGGCTGGGGAGGGACTTCTCAGGATCTCAGGTAGTGCTCGGACTAGGGGGAATGGAATGAAGCTGGAGGTGGGGAGATTGAGGCTGGAGGTGAGGAGGAAGTTCTTCCCCAGGAGAGTGGTAAAGCCCTGGAATGGGTTGTCCAGGGAGGTGCTTGAGGCCCCATCCATCCCTGGAGGTGTTTAAGAGCAGGCTGGATGAGACTCTGGCCAGCCTGATCTAGTGTGGGGTGTCCCTGCCCATGGCAGTGGGGTTGGAACTGGATGATCCTTGTGGTCCCTTCCAACCCTGACTGATACTATGATACTATGAAATGAGAACCAAAGGGTTTTCCTATTATTTTTTTTTTTTAATGAAAGACGTTTGCCTGAGTCTGGTCCTCCCCAAAAGGTATTGCTAATTCTTGAAGAAGCTTGAAAATACTCTCAAATTCTCAAACTATCTACTTGAGGTAGGCCTTGTTTTGGTATCATCTGAAATACTTATTATTTAATGAACAGCAATATGGGCAGGTTAAACTTGATCTTCTATGTCCTTGATATCAGTCATAGAATTAGAATAGAATAGAGTGGAATAGAATAGAATAGAATAGAATAGAATAGAATAGAATAGAATAGAATAGAATAGAATAGAATTGAATTGAATTGAATTAACCAGGTTGAAAAAGACCTTCAAGATCATTGAGTCCAACCTATCACCCAACACCACCTTATCAACTAAACCATAGCACCAAGTGCCTCATCCAGTCTCTTCTTAAACACCTCCAGTGATGGTGACTCCACCACCTCCCTGGGCACCACATTCCAATGGCCAATCTCTCTTTCTATGAAGAACTTCTTCCTAACATCCA
Organism: Dryobates pubescens; assembly: GCF_014839835.1. NCBI lineage: Eukaryota > Metazoa > Chordata > Aves > Piciformes > Picidae > Dryobates > Dryobates pubescens. Next base: position 40,090,447 of record NC_071619.1, on the reverse strand, counting down.
GCCTAAACCTCCCCTGGTGCAGCTTGACACTGTGACACAGAATTCTCACCCAGTGCTGCTGATTCCCTGGCTTTCACAAACATAGTCAGTGCTTCATGGTATGCTGGCCAATTTACCCTTATGATCATTGCTAGAGCTACAGAGATTATTCATTTGCTCTATTCCCTACTAAGGAAGAAGAAGACAAAGCAAAAATGAGAAATATTGAATTGAAATTTGGATTCTAAAGGTACCTCTGGCAAGCAGGATGATAACCAAGTATAGTTTTATTAAGGAATGTAAAGTTGCTAATTAAAAGGCAAATAAACTGATGGGTTTAATAGCTTTGGCAATTGCTAATTCAGATTTTATTTGAGAGATGTTTTATATCATCTGTTTTTTCACTGAAATTCAGCTAATTTTACATAATGATTAATCCAATTCAATATTTGCACTTGTATTTTAAAATACACTTAAATAAGTGTCACTCAAGAAAACAGCTGTGATTCCTACACTTGTGCAAAACTACCTCCAGTTCTTATAAAACTGTTTACTACATGAAGCTGCACCAGGGGAAGTTTAGGCTGGAGGTGAGGAGAAAGTTCTTTACAGAGAGAGTTGTTAGCTCTTGGAATGTGCTGCCCAGGGAGGTGGTGGAGTCACCGTCTCTGGAGGTGTTCAAAAGGGGACTGGACGTGGCACTTGAAGCCATGGTTTAGTAGTCATGAGGTGTTGGGTGACAGGTTGGACTTGATGATCTCTGAGGTCTTTTCCAGCCTTATTGATCCTATGATTCTACAGCATGAATCTCATCTAGTTATGCTTAAATCAGTAGACAGACATCATTATGTACCAGTGGGAGGCTTGTTTGTGGATAGCAAAGATGACGCCAAGCATATTGGCTGTGAACATTCTTTCAGTCTCCATCATTCACAAGTTCTACCTGTCCTGTTAGAAACTGCACCACATGATCAGAATTGCTGGTAGAGGGCTTTTATGATTTCTCATTTGGCAGCCTTCAGGATCCTGTTCTGAACTGGGGAACCAGAAAAGATCTTTAACCTATTCAATACTGATGGAATCAGTGGCAGCAGTTCCAGTAGTTTTCCTCTCACAGATAAATGCAGCTGTATGTGATACCCCTCTAGGAACAACAAGAGAATTTTCAGTTTCAAACATCCTAGGGGAACCAGAGCAGACATTTTGATTACCTTGGGAGTGAGAGAGCAACCAACTAGACTACTTCAGGAAATCACTGACACTTTCTCTTCTTCTCCTCATGATTTAAAACCAGTCTCATAGGACAGAAGATGGAAAAACTAATACAAAGAATGCAGCAGTTCAAAGAGGCTGCATTCTTTCATCTTCCTTTCCGCTATGTAGAATGTCTGTGCTTCTTCCTTTCTCCACAACACACAGCCTGGCAAAGCAGATAAGGCCACTGCTACAGCTCCTCCTCCTCAGGCCCCAAAACATAAGCTTGGTAAAGAATCCTGACAGTAGCAGTTGTTGTATAGGTGCTGGGACAGAAATTATGCAGGACTAATTGAAAATTGATTAATTGAATGCGTAGGCCTAATTGCACCATACTTCTATTGACTTTGTGTTTCAGAGCTTCATTGGTTAGGGTAGAAACTTAGAAGGGAAATGTTCAGTCTTAATGTTGTGTCTCTGTATCACAGTATCACAGTATCACCAAGGTTGGAAGAGACCCCAAGGATCATCAAGTCCAACCTGTCCCAACAGACCTCACAACTAGACCATGGCACCAAGTGCCACGTCCAATCTCCCCTTGAACACCTCCAGGGACGGTGACTCCACCACCTCCCTGGGCAGCACATTCCAATGACGAATGACGAATGTATCTTTCTGTGAAGCCCTAGAAATGGCTACGGATAGCTAAAATAACCAAGCTGTGGCACTGGCTAGCTGAAATAGGCTAGGAAGCTCAGAATTTAAGTAATTAATGGGTTTGAAGTCAGGAGATAATTACTCCTCTAAACACAACTAGTAAGAGCTCATTGTTTCTCTGTCTTCTTCTGTAGCATGTACACTGTAGCCTGCTTCTAGGACTATGTAGCTTATAGCATTTGTGATGGGTTGAAGGGCCGATCCTTCCTGCCCTCCCTCCAAGGGCAGAAAAAATGCGACTCAGACAAACGGAGTGCAGAAGTGGTGGCAAGTTTAAATGGAAAAGCAGTGGATATTTTACAGAGAACCACAAGCACAGTGACAAAAGGAGAGCCCAAAGCACACCCAGAAGCATCCCGATGCTTCCCTCTCCCCACCTGAGGGTACACCCAAAACACCCCAGGGCTCTTTCTTCCCCCACTCCTCCACTGTTAGGCTAATCTCAGCTGGCCAGATCTGAGCGTGCCCTTCCCTCTTCTTGTCCTGGTCTTAGGCCTAGCCAGGCCCAAGAGATCATGAGATGACTCCCCCCACCATTACCAGATAGGGAGCATCTCCACAGGAGCAGTGATGGAAGAAAGAGGAAATGTAGAACCCTGCTGATGGTTTTATGGGGAGCAGGGCATTATGGGATGAAATACGTAGCTTCCTGTGTCCACCCGCTGGGCTGGACCCTCGGGACATTGCAGGAACAGCTTGTGTGGTGGCAACAAGAGGCACTCAGCCTAAACCACCACAGCATTATTTATATTCCTTTCAAAGAGTTAGACATTTTTTCTTTTCTTTTTCTTTTCCAACAGCTGGAAAATGTCTCAAGTCCTTACGCTGTGCAATGGCCCTGAAAATTACACTGTTTTCTTATTGCAGATATTGATTTCCTGGTGATTTAATTTACCCTTAGAAGAAACTGGGAAACCTTCTTTGCTGTAGTTAAAAATGTCAGCTCAATGAAGTGACTCTCCTGCTCCTACTTTCAAGTACATAAGAGTGATCTCTCAATTAAAACTGAAGGGATCTATAAAATGAAAACTTTTTTTAATTGGTATTTCCTTTCAGGTGAGAGTTTCAGTGCTAGCAACTGTAAGCCACAAACCCTAGGAACACAGGAGAAGAGATTCTTGTGGATGATGGCCAGAGGAGAATATCTTTGTCTTGTTTCAGAAAAGACTGGAGCTCCTGGCTTTGGGTCTGGGTAGGGTTTTTTTAGCTGACACATCCTACTTGAGGAAGTTGGCAACTTGGAAAGCTTATGGTCTGTATGATTGTTTTCATTTAGGTGAGGTATCTTTAAAATAAGTTTATGTCCCTTTTTATATGGAATTTTATTTTAGTTGATAAAGTAGCCCAGAATAGCTGTTCATTCACTTTATATGAACACACTGCGTTGGGTTAGGAACCGGCTGGAGGGCTGAGCCCAGAGAGTGGTGGTGAATGGTGCCACATCCAGCTGGCAGCCAGGCACTAGTGGTGTGCCCCAGGGATCAGTGCTGGGCCCCATGCTCTTTAACATCTTTATTGATGATCTGGATGAGGGCATCGAGTCCATCATCAGTACATTTGCAGATGACACCAAGCTGGGGGCAGGAGTTGATCTGCTGGAGGGTAGAGAGGCTCTGCAGAGGGACCTGGACAGGCTGGACAGATGGGCAGAGGCCAAGGGCAGGAGATTGAACACATCCAAGTGCCGGGTTCTGTACATTGGCCACAACAACCCCATGCAGTGCTACAGGCTGGGGGCAAATTGGCAGGAGAGCAGCCAGGCAGAGAGGGACCTGGGGGTACTGGTTGATAGTAGGCTGAACATGAGCCTGCAGTGTGCCCAGGTGGCCAAGAGGCCAATGGCATCCTGGCCTGCATCAGGAACGGTGTGGCCAGCAGGAGCAGGGAGGTCATTGTGCCCCTGTACACTGCACTGGTTAGACCACACCTTGAGTCCTGTGTCCAGTTCTGGGCCCCTCAGTTTAGGAAAGATGTTGAGTTGCTGGAAGGTGTCCAGAGAAGGGCAACAAAGCTGGGGAGGGGTTTGGAACACAAGCCCTATGAGGAGAGGCTGAGGGAGCTGGGGTTGCTTAGCCTGGAGAAGAGGAGGCTCAGAGGAGACCTTATTGCTCTCTACAACTACCTTAAGGGAGGCTATGGACAGGTGGGGGTTGGCCTTTTCTCCCAGGCAACCAGCACCAGAACAAGAGGACACAGTCTCAAGCTGCACCAGGGGAGGTTTAGGCTGGAGGTTGGGAAGAAATTCTACAGAGAGAGTGACTGCCAATTGGAATGTGCTGCCCAGGGAGGTGGTGGCGTCACCATCATTGGAGGTGTTTAGGAGGAGATTTCATAGGGTGCTTGCTGCCATGGTTTTGTTGATTAGTGGTGTTGGATAATAGGTTGGATGCAATGATCTTGAAGGTCTCTTCCAACCTGGTTTATTCTATTCTATTCTAACCACAAGTTATGGAGGCATAACCAAAATGCACAGGGTAAGGCATAACCAAAGTGCACAGAGCAATGTATAACCAAAATGCACAGGGTAATTCACAGATGTTTTGAGTACCCATTACTATGTTTTGAATGCATTTAAGGACTTCTCTTCTATAGCTCTGGAAAATACAATTTAAGAATATGAAAGACATTCACAACTATGCATTACATTTTGTAAGACTTCTTGACATAGGCTGATGCTTTTCCATTTTACAGATATGAACCAAGTTAAAGGCTCTATTCATTTCAGGACTTGAAGGCACACGTCTCAGGCCTTGCTTTTATCTCAAAAAAATCTGTTTAGCCATTTCTAAGGCATCAGCTGCCTCTATCCACCAGAAATCTTGTATGAATGAAAAGATGTACTTAGAAATCAGGCAAAAGCTGCCCCATTAACAGTTCAGCATTTCTTGCATCTAAAAATAATGAGGAAACAAAAATGAACAGTTACTCTGCTTAAAATGAAAGTGCTATGAGCACAATGTTCTGACCAAACCCTTCTTGGAACTACAGTGACTGTTGATACTTTCAGTTCAGGAGAGCAGGATGCAGAGCTTTAGGGAAGGAAGAAGGCAAGGCTCATTAAAAGAGAGATGGAATAAGAAATAATGGCCAGCAGATTTCCACATGGGATGGAGAGGTCATAGCTTCCAGTGCCTACTATAATCTGTGTATGCTATCCAATGACCTGTCAATATAAAATCATTAAATTCATTAGAGACAAGAGCTATGGGCTCAGACAGATTGCTCTGAAATCACAAAAACTAACAGGTGCCATTAGATCTTCCAGGGTGTGGTGGTTTGAGCCTTGACTGGGACTTAAGAGCTCAGATGGGGGCAAGGCTGAGAATCACTTCCCCGCTCCCCCCTCCTCCTTCCCAACACAGAGGGAAAAAGAAAGGGAAGGAGCAAATCTACCAAGAAATAATTTGGAGCTGGCTTGGAAGTAGAGAGGTAAAGAATTTTCTTTAAACTATATATATATAAATATATATAAAACAAGAACAGGAAAGGTCCACAAGGGCAAGGAACAAGGATGGATGGGAGGAAAACAAGAATAAAAAACCAGTCTCTCTCTGAAGAGGCACAGAGGCAGCAGGGAGAAGGATCAGGCCTGACCACGTGGCAGAGAAGCAGGGAGCCACCAACAGTCCTCATCTAAGCAAAGGCAGGGCCCAAGAGAGCTAATGGCTGCAGTGTCCTCCTCTTTATACCCTTGCTAGCCAGGGGAGGGGGAGTGGATTAGATTAACTGTGTCCCAGGGGGAAAACGCCCTGCAAGGAGGGCAATGCTCTTACAAGCCCTCCTGCCCAGCTTCCAGGATGGGTGTTAACCCATCACACAGGGTAAACTATTACTTTATGAAAAACTGCTGTGAAACAAACAGGTGAAGCTATTAGACATGCAAACAGTCTTGCTAAGATATCGTTATCTACAAAAATTAGAAGGAATCTGGGAAGGAATAATAAACTGCACCAGTACAGCTTAGGAGGCGGTCTGCTAGAGAGCAGCCCCATGAAGAAGGACCTGGGAGTCCTGGTGGATAACAAGTTCTGCATGGGACAGCCATGTGCCCTTGTGGCCAAGAAGGCCAATGGGATCCTGGGGTGTTTTAAGAGGAGTGTGTCCAGCAGATCTAGGGAGGTTCTCCTGCCCTTCTACTCTGCCCTGGTGTGATCTCACCTGGAATACTGTGTCCAGTTTTGGGCTTCCCAGTTCAAGAAGGAAAAGGATCTGCTGGAGAGAGTCCAATGGAGAGCTATGAGAATGATTAAGGGACTGGAGCATGTGCCCTGTGAGGAGAGGCTGAGAGCCCTGGGGCATTTCAGTCTGGAGAAGAGAAGACTGAGAGAGAATTTAATCAATGTTTGTAAATATCTGAGGGCTGGGTGTCAAGAGGGAGAGGACAGATTCTTCTCTGTTGCACTCTGTGATAGGACAAGGGGCAATGGATATAAACTACAGTGTTGTTAAATAGACCTCTTCCCACACTACAGCACAGGAAATTCCACCTCAACATAAGGAGGAACTTCTTCACTGTGAGGGTCACAGAGCACTGGAACAGGCTCCCCAGAGAGTCTGAGGAGTCCTCCTCTCTGGAGCCTTTCAAGACCAATCTGGATGCATTCCTGTGTGACCTGTGCTAGATTCTATGGTCCTGCTGTGGCAGGGGGGTTGGACTCGATGATCTTGATGATCTTCAAAGGTCCCTTCCAACCCTTAACATCCTATGATCCTATGCTGAGATACCTAACCCTCTTAAAACAAAGGCACTTGTAGGTGTCTACACAAACAACATGTAAAGCATCTGAAGAGGCTGGGCATTTCTCAGGTTAGAAAACTGAGCAAAGATGTTCAGAAATTCAGCTTCAGTTTCAGGTACCTCCACACTCCAGTGAAGATTTTGATATTACAGATTTCAATGGGGCTGTTCTTGTGAGTAAAGCAATGTACTGGGGCTGGTCTTAAGGCTTCACGCGGTGTTATCTCCATACAGTGGTTTTATAGAAGTCCCTCCATTGACTTTTAAAGCTCTCCATGTAAACAGGTGATTGGCTAAGAGTGTATGCTCATATCTCTCAAATGCTCACATGGCTTCCTAACAAAACTGGATGACTTAGTTCCTTCAGAAAGGAAACTCCATGCAGTGCTACAAGGCTGGGGGCAGATTGGCTGGAGAGCAGTCAGACAGAAAGAGACCTGCGGAGACTGACTGACAGATGGTTGAACATGAGCCAGCAGTGTGCCCAGGTGGCCAAGAAGGCCAATGGCATCCTGGCCTGCATCAGGAATAGTGTGGCCAGCAGGAGCAGGGAGGTCATTCTGGCCCTGTATACTGCACTGGTTAGGCCACACCTTGAGTCTTGTGTCCAGTTCTGGGCCCCTCAGTTTAGGAAAGATGTTGAGTTGCTGGAATGTGTCCAGAGAAGGGCAACAAAGCTGGGGAGGGGTTTGGAACACAGCCCTGTGAGGAGAGGAAGTGTTTAGAAAGAGACTGGATGGGATGCTCGGTGCCATGGTTTAGTTGATTAGATAGTGTTGGATGATAGGTTGGACTCATTGATCTCAAATGTCTTTTCCAACCTGGTCTATTCTATTCTATTCTATTCTATTCTATTCTATTCTATTCTATTCTATTCTATTCCATTCTATTCCATTCCATTCCATTCCATTCCATTCTAAAACTACTTACTTCACTAACCTTGTAGAAGACACTAAGCTAGAAGGGAGTGCTGATCACATGAGGGTCAGAAGGCTCTGCCTGTACCAGAAGGGTCTGAATAGGCTGGATCAATGAACTGAGGCTGCTTGTATGAGATTCAACAAGGCCAAGCGCTAGGTGTTGCACTTGGGTCACAACCAGCCCATGCAATGGTACAGGCTTGGGGCAGAATGGCTGGAAAGCTGCCCAGCTGAGAAAGACTTTGGGATGCTGACCCACAGCCAGCTGGATAGGAGCCAGCAGTGTGCCCAGGTGGCCAGGAAGGCCAACAACATCCTGGCCTGTATCAGGAGTAGTGTGGCCAGAAGGAGCAGGAAAGAGATTGTCCCCCTGTACTCAGTACTGGCAAGGCCGCACTATGTGTCCCGGGTTCAGTTTTGGGACCTTCACTACAAGAAAGACCATGAGGTGCTGGAGAGGGTCCAGAGATGGGCAATGAAGCTGGTGAAGGCTCTGGAGAACAGGTCTTGGAGAAAAGGAGGATGTGGGGAGACCTTTTTCTCTACAGCTACCTGAAAGGAGGTTGTAGTGAGGTGCGTGTTGGTCTCTTCCTCCTAGTAACAAGTGACAGGATGAGAGCAAATGGCCTCAAGATGAACCAGGGAAGGTTTAGGTTGGATTATACAAGAAACCTCTTCACAGAAAGATTTCTCAGAGACTGGAACAGGCTGCCCAGGGAAATGGTTGAATCCCCATCCCTGGAGGTGTTTGTTTCTCCCCTGTCATGGTATCACTTCTGATGAACCTAACCCATAGAACAGACTTACTGAAGTTCCCCAAAACATCCAATGAATAGATACAACTATCCATATGCTGCACAGACATGTATTTGCAGTGAAACACTTCAGGTCTTTCACAGTGTATGTATGTACCCATGTACTGCATGTTTGACTTTTTTGCTAGGTATTAGGTTCTTTAAGTCATTTGGAGAAATATCCATTCTCTCTCCCAACAAGAATAGATGACAGATAAAAGCAAAATATCAATTCTCTCTCCCAACAAGAGGAGATGACAGATAAAAGCGAAAGAATAAAAGAGTCAAGATAAGTGCACAGAATGACTACAAATTTCTGTGTTTTAAGGATCTTTGCCAAATTTAGGTCATGGATATTTCTCTGAAAAATATAATTAGCAGGCTGGAAAAGAGGGCAAATTGATGTGCATTGCTTCCAAAGCATGACAGCACTTCTGTTGATGACAGGAACTTTTGAACAATAAAGGTAGGGAAAGCTCTAAAGCTCACACCAAGTCTAATTAAGACACATCGCTTCTTTGAAATGGTTGACTATCACCACTAGTCGTCATCTCAGTATCACAGTAAGCTGGGGGTTTTTCCTCTTGAATTCAGTAAAATCCTTGCAACAAAGCACTATTTCTTAATTCTTTTTTTTGCAGAGACTGATTGTCCTGGTTTCGACTGGGATACAGCTAATTTTCTTTTTTAGTAGCTGGAATGGAATGGAATGGAATGGAATGGAATGGAATAGAATAGAATAGAATAGAATAGAATAGAATAGAATAGAATAGAATAGAATAGAATAGAATAGAATAGAATAGAATAGAATAGAATAGAATAGAACAGGTTGGAAAAGACCTTGAGATCATCAAGTCCAAGCTATCCTCCAACACCATCTAATCAACTAAACCATGGCACCAAGCGCAAAATCCAGTTTCTTCTTGAACACCTCCAGGGATGGTGACTCCACTACCTCCCTGGGCAGCACATTCCAATGGCCAATTACTCTTTCTGTAAAGAAATTTCTCCTCACCTCAAGCTTAAACCTCCCCTGGCACAGCTTGAGACTGTGTCCTCTTGTTCTGGTGCTGGTTGCCTGGAAGAAGAGACCAACCCCCTCCTGGTTACAATCACTCTTCAGGTAGTTGTGGGCAGCATTAAGGTCTCCCCTGAGCCTCCTCTTCTCCAGGCTAAGCAACCCCAGCTCCCTCAGCCTCTTCTCACAGGGCTGTGCTCGAGGCCTCTCCCCAGCCTCGTTGTCCCTCTCTAGACACGTTCAAGTGTCTCAATGTCCTCCTTAAATTGAGGAACCCAGAACTGGACACAGGACTCAAGGTGTGGCCTAAACAGTTCTGAGTACAGGGCAGAATGACTTCCCTACTCCTGCTGGCCACACTATTTCTGATGCAGGCCAGGATGCCAAAGGCCTTCTTGGCCACCTGGGCACACTGCTGGCTCATGTTCAGCCTACTATCAACCAGTACCCCCAGGTTCCTTTCTGCCTGGCTGTTCTCCAGCCACTCTGACCCCAGCAGGTAGCTCTGCATGGGGTTGTTGTGACCAAAGTGCAGCACCCGGCACTCGGACTTGTTGTATGACATCATGTTGGGCTCTGCCCATCTGTCCAGCCTGTCAAGGTCCCTCTGGAGGGCCCTTCTACCCTCTAACTGATCAACACCCATGGCCCTTGGCACCACATCTATGCATCTTTTAAACACCTCCAGGGAAGAAGGAAGGGAGGGAGGAAGGAAGGGGGAGAGAGAGAGAGGTATGTGTGTGTTGATTTCCAGGGGGATTTTTAAAAGGACCTCAGTGAGGTTTGTGTTCTTGAATCTTTTAAGCACTCTGCAAAAATCCCAAATAATTCCACAATGAGATAAGAGGTAAAATGCATCAATGATTCTTCCAACTCAAACAACAGAACTTTGATTTGATGATCTTGTCTGTGCTTCCCCCATTCCATCTGCCCAATAAATCAAATAGAATAAACAGCATGGAACACACTTGGCTTATTTTAAGGATAAAGATCTACTGAAACCTTGTTTAGATTAAGAGACAGCAGTTCCAGGGAAAGTAAATCTGTCATACTTTATATATAGATGTTGCACCATCCTTCTCGCAGACAAAAACCTTAAGTTATATTCTCTTTTAAAGTACATTCAAACTGATGTCAAGTGATCTTTACCACACTTCCTGTAACTACTGCAAAATTCCATCCTTCCTCAGAACTCTGCAGGCAATTACTTAATTAGTGCTATTTGTTTTCCTTGCTTGATCTTTTTCTTGAGCGCACAAACAGCCTCAGTTTTACCTCCCGGTAAAAGTAGTCTCTCCGTAGCCACTGGCTGCCCAAGGATCCACACTGTTCAATAGAGCTATCTTAGGTTTAGGTTTCATCTTCCCCTTTACTTGGAATAGCAACTCTGGAGTCTTGGAATAGCAACTCTGGAATCAGATTTATCATTATTGGCTGACAGAAAGAACTGAGGAAATCTTCTAGACTCACAGAATCATTTAGGCTGGAAAAGACCATCACATACAAATCACAGAGTCACAGAGTGTTAGAGGTTGGAAGGGACATCCAGAGATCATTGAGTCCAACCCTCCAGCCAAAAGCAGGATCACCTATGGTAGTCTGCACAGGAATGCATCCAGGTGGGTTTTGAAAGCCTCCAGAGAAGAAGCCTCCACAACCTCTCTGGGCAGCCTGCTCCAGTGCTCTGTCACCCCCACTGTAAAGAAGCTTCTCCTCATGTTGAGGTGAAACCTTCTATGTTCAAGTTTGCATCCAGTGTTCCTTGTCTTATTACTGTGCACCACCAAAAAGAGATTGGCCCCCTCCACCTCTCAGATATTTACAGACATTGATCAGATCAGATCCCCGCTCAGTCTTGTCTTCTCAAGACTAAACAGTCCCAGGTCTCAGTCTCTCTTCATAGGGGAGATGCTCAAGTCCTCTAATCATCTTCATGGATGATTATTAGATCATCCTCCATTGGACTCTTTAGCAGATCCCTGTCTGGGGAGCCCACAACTGAACACAATACTCCAGGTGTGATCTCACCAGGGCAGAGTAGAGGGGGAGAAGAACCTCCCTAGACCTGCTAGATACACTTAACTTGATGCACCCCAGGACACCATTTGCCCTCTTGGCCACAAGGGCACATTGCTGTCCCATGGAGCACTTGCTGTCCACTATGACTCCAAGGTCTTTCTCCATGGAGCTGCTCTCCAGTAGGGCAACACCTAACCTGTACTGGTGCCTGTTGTTATTCCTCCCCAGGTGCAGGACCCTGCACTTGTCCTTATTGAACTTCATGAGGTTTGCTTTCACCCAGCTCTCCAGCCCGTCCAGGTCAGGTCACGTTGGATGGCTGTACAGCCTGAGGGTGTGTCAGCCACCCTCCCACCCCAGTTTTGTATCATCAGCAAACTTGCTGAGGGTACTCTCAATCCTCTCATCCAGGTTGTTAATAAAGATACTGAACAAAACTGGGCCCAGTACTGATTCCTGGGGAATGCCACTGGCCACAGGCCTCCAAGGTGACTCTGTGCCACCAATCACAACCCTAATGTCAACAAGCTATCACTACCAAAAGAACCTCATTTGAGCTGAGCCTCTATAATTTTTGTGATCTGTAAATGACTTGACATGAAGAAGACTTTTTCAAATGTAAGCAAAAGACAGGGTATCTTCCACACCCAAATTTTAAAGCAATTTTGACATTTTATAGCAAATTTCATAGGTAACTGCATTCTGCCATCACTGGATTTCTGGGATGCAATTTCATGTAGTAAGACAAGTCAATGTCTTAACTGCTCCTTACTGCCAACACTTCTGTTTTCTCTGTCCAGTCCCAACTACAACTAGAATGGAATGGAATGGAATGGAATGGAATGGAATGGAATGGAATAGAATGGAATGGAATGGAATGGAATGGAATGGAATAGAATAGAATAGAATAGAATAGAATAGAATAGAATAGAATAGAATAGAATAGAATAGAATAGAATAGAATAGACCAGGTTGGAAGAGACCTTCGAGATCATCAAGTCCAACCCATCATCCAACAGCATCTAATCAACTAAACCATGGCACCAAACGGCCCATCAAGTCTCCTCCTAAACATCTCCAGTGATGGTGACTCCACCACCTCCCTGGGCAGCACATTCCAATGGGCAATCACTCTCTCTATGGAGAATTTCTTCCTAACATCCAGTCTGAACCTCCCCTGGCGCAGCTTGAGACTGTGTCCTCTTGTTCTGGTGCTGGTTGCCTGGGAGAAGAGACCAACCCCCACCTGGCTACAACCTCCCTTCAGGTAGTTGTAGAGAGCAAGAAGGTCTCCCCTGAGCCTCCTTTTCTCCAGGTTAAAGCTATGCACTCTTCCCAGTTTCCTTATGAACCACTCTCACTAGCTTCAGAGGTAAGCATCAGATAATTCAGTTAATGAATCTGGCAAAACATGAGGCAGCAAAAAAGAACTAGTATTTTGTTAGGTTAGTGAACTGGATTGCTCTCATAAATAAGTGATAAGTGTCAGAATCAGTGACAGCACTGTGCAGCTAAATGAAGGGTGGGGGCAGAGCAACACTTCCACTTTCATGTGCTGGTGAGTGAGAATGATCTTGTTTGCTTAGTTATAAAATGGCTACTACATTGCCTGGTAACACTGGCATACAGCAAGATGGAACTGTCTATTCCAAAGGCCTTGCAAGTGTCATGGATTCCTTACTTTCTTGTTCAAGCAACAAGCAGTGCAAACAAAGATTTGCCTGCCCCGGAACCTGCATCCATGACAACATAGAATCATAGAATCAGTCAGGGTTGGAAGGGACCACAAGGATCATCTAGTTCCAACCCCACTGCCATGAGCAGGGACACCCCACACTAGATCAGGCTGGCCACAGCCTCATCCAGCCTGCTCTTAAAACACCTCCAGGGATGGGGCCTCAACCACCTCCCTGGACAACCCATTCCAGGGCTTCACCACTCTCATGGGGAAGAACTTCCTCCTCACCTCCAGCCTCAATCTCCCCACCTCCAGCTTCATTCCATTCCCCCTAGTCCTAGCACTACCTGAGATCCTGAGAAGTCCCTCCCCAGCCTTCTTGTAGCCCCCTTCAGATACTGGAAGGCCACAATTAGGTCACCTCGGAGCCTTCTCTTCTCCAGACTGAACAGCCCCAACTCTTTCAGTCTGTCCTCACAGGAGAGGTGCTCCAGCCCTCTGCTCCTCCTCGTGGCCCTTCTCTGGACACCTTCCAGCACCTCCAGATCCCTCTTGTAATAGGGGCTCCAGAACTGGAGGCAGTACTCCAGGTGGGGTCCCACCAGAGCTGAGCAGAGGGGGAGAATCACGTCCCACTGGAGGTGTTTAGGTAGAGACTGCATGGGGCACTTGATGCCATGGTTTAGTTGATTAGATGGTGTTGGGTGATAGGTTGGACTTGATGATCTCAGAGGTCTTTTCCAACCTGGTCCAGTCCTATCCTATCCTATCCTTGACCTGCTGGCCACAATTCTCTTGATGCAGCCCAGGATCTGATTGGCTTTCTGGGCCTAATGAATATGTATTAACAATAATAGACAACAGTAAAACATATCCAAAAATACATTACTTGTTTGCTTGTTTGATGAGCTTGCACTGGTATGGTGGCCATTTTGGACCCCATGTGTGGTTTTCTTTGCACCAGATTTAAGACAAGCTTTGCTTTCTTCATAAGCAAGGATGATAATAGTTATAGAAGAGTCTCTCCTAGAATTTCTTACTGCAGCTGACCACCAAATAATCAGCATCTCAGTACAAAAATATGTAGATGCTCTATTCTTGGTGTTTGAAGTAGGTGGCTGTATTGACTAAGCACATCTTTCATGTGATGGAAGAAGTCCAAGGGAAAGGTCTCACGACTCAGAAAGTACCTATAATGAATTTTAACAGGAATTTGTGAGGTGATTAAATGACAATACAGAACCATGCATCCTGGAATCTGAGAGCAACTTGCCACTTTTTCAGATGTGATACTGGAATAATAGTTGCTAACACTTATTTTAATCTATTTATTCAGACCAAGACTTTACCTGTGATATGAGGGAAAGATTTAAGTCTAACCCAGTCTCTTTATTTCTCACCTCCTGTGGTGATACTGAAGCTTCTATAGGTTCTAAGTGCTGAGGGACTTGGGCTTTTCAGTCCACAGAAGACAGAAGGGAGATCTTATCAGTGCTTATGAATACTTAAAGGGTGGGTGTCAATAGAATAGAATAGAATAGAATAGAATAGAATAGAATAGAATAGAATAGAATAGAATAGAATAGAATAGAATAGACCAGGTTGGAAGAGACCTTTAAGATCATCGCGTCCAACCTATGAACCAATCCAACCCACCTAATCAACTAAACCATGGCACCAAGCACCCCATCAAATCTCCTCCTGAACACCTCCAATGATGGTGACTCCACCACCTCTCTGGGCAGCCTATTCCAATGGGAAATTACTCTCTCTGTATAGAACTTCTTCCTAACATTCAGCCTAAACCTCCCCTGGTGCAGCCTGAGACTGTGTCCTCTTGTTCTGGCGCTGGCTGCCTGGGAGAAGAGACCAACATCCGTCTGTCTACAACCTCCTTTCAGGTAGTTGTAGAGAGCAATAAGGTCACCCCTTAGTCTCCTTTTCTCCAGGCTAAGCAACCCAGCTCCCTCAGCCTCAAGAGATAATGGGCACAACCTTGGATGAAGAAAGTTCCATGGAAACATGAGGGGGAACTTTATGCTGAGCATGGTAAAGCACTGGAACAGACTACCCAGAGAGGTGGTGGAGTCTCCTTCCCTGGAGACTTTCAAAACTCACCTGGATGCCACCCTGCTAAGCCTGCTGTAGGTCAATCTGAGGTCCCTTCCAACCCCTAACACTCTGTGGCTTTTTCATAGTAACCAGAGACTGCACATTTCATTTTACTATGTGTAATACCAGAAGGTTCTCTAGATTAGGACCATAGGAGAAAGATACAAAGACACTGAGAAAAGGAATTCAATTTCACAGCCCCTCTTCATCTGAATGCATTTGCCTGATGCAAGGACAGTCCAGGTAGAGTGGTATCAAGCAATGATCTGAGCAATGATCAAAGGTATGTGAGCTAAGAACAAGCTTCAACAAGGGAAATAGATCCTCAGAATGGAAACAAAATTTCCTGTTTAGGACAAAGGGAAAGAATGACTAGATGGCACAGCAATTTTCTCAAGAGTGTGGTTTTGCCCTTCATTTGCAGTTTTTTTTAGCTCATGCTGGTACTAGGGAGATACTCTTTCATTGATGATATGCAGCACACTCATTCTGCGGGCTGAAGCATAGCTGTCCCTACCAGGATCAAGTACCCAGGAGTCACCAGTGTAGGTAAAAGCTACATTGTTGTTTGAAGTTCCCCGAGAACCCCACAGAGACTGCTGGGATCAGTAGAGCATGGCAACAGCAATTCCCACTGCTGTAGAAGCTGTAGCAGTTGCATCTAAAGCAGGCTGAAAAGAAATCTAGAAGACAAATTGACTGTCATACCAAAATGAACTTTCATTTATCTCTGTGCTCTAATGGCAGCTTATGAATAATATACCCTATTTCAGGCCCATTTAGCATAGTCAATTTCGGCACTGCTGTGGGATCATTTGAAATGATCACCCGAAGGTGTGATGTTAAACATTAATTCACCACACAGAGCTACACGCTTCGTTTTCTTTGGAGAGGTCTTATCTTGGGAGACCTGATAACTTGTGACCAACAGAAACACCAACACTTTGCCTATCGCTTTCGAAAGACAAGGAAGCAACAGCAGCATTATGCAACTTACAACTGGCCACAGGAAACCTTGCTATAAATCATTACATGAATGGCAGAATCCTAAACAGAAATTCTGCATCACTATGCCAACAGAATGGAATGGAATGGAATGGAATGGAATGGAATGGAATGGAATGGAATGGAATGGAATGGAATGGGAGAGAAGAGAAGAGAAGAGAAGAGAAGAGAAGAGAAGAGAAGAGAAGAGAAGAGAAGAGAAGAGAAGAGAAGAGAAGAGAAGAGAAGAGAAGAGAAGAGAAGAGAAGAGAAGAGAAGAGAAGAGAAGAGAAGAGAAGAGAAGAGAAGAGAAGAGAAGAGAAGAGAAGAGAAGAGGATGGGATGGAATGGAATGGAATGGAATGGAGTAGAATGGAGTAGAATGGAATAGAATAGAATAGAATAGAATAGAATAGAATAGAATAGAATAGAATAGAATAGAATAGAATAGAATAGAATAGAATAGAATTAACCAGGTTGGAAAATACCTCTGAGATCATTGAGTACAACCTATTACCCAACACCATATAAATCAACTAAACCATGGCACCAAACACCCCATTAAGTCTCCTCCTAAACACCTCCAGTGATGGAGACTCCATTGCCCAGCACAATGGAGTATGATTCACAGCAGGCCCTATTGGTGCTACCAATAAAGAAACAAACAAACAATTGACTGCTTTTCTCTGATGGTAGCCAAACAGTCTGCACTTTCACTCCAACCACAGCACTATGTAGAATCACATAATCAATAAGGTTGGAAAAGAGTTCAGAGATCATCAAGTCCAACCTGTCACCCAACACCTCATGACTAACTAAACCATGGCTTCAAGTGCCATGTCCAATCCCCTCTTGAACAACTCCAGGGACAGTGACTCCACCACCTCCCTGGGCAGCACATTCCAATGGCCAATTACACTTTCTGGGAAGAACTTTCTCCTTGCCTCCAGCCTAAACTTGCCCTGGTGCAGCTTGAGACTGTGTCCTCTTGTTCTGGTGCTGGTTGCCTGGGAGAGTACCCAGCCATACACAATGTGTGTGTGGGACAGATTCTCTCTCTGTTACTTAATACATTCATGGCAGAAGGAAATTTTGTGACTCTGTTAAAATGATTTTGTATGGGGTACAGCAGAAGATTCAGAGCCATTGCAATCTGTAGGTTTTTTCAGTTTGCATTAAAAAAATTCCATTATGAATTGCATTTGCAGCTGTAACACTAAATTTTTACATGTTCCCTTGAATCTTTATGGAATGATAGAATCATTTCAGTTGGAAAAGACCTTTAAGATGATTTAATCCAAGCATTATCTAACTCTACAAAGGCTGGTGCTAAACCATGTGATCCCCATCCAAGGGATGGGGATTCATTCACCTCCCTGTAGAGCCTATTCCAGCTTCTGAGAACCCTTTCAGTGAAGAGGTTTCTTCCAATAGCAAACTTAAACTTCCCTTGGTACAAGTGGAGGCCTTTTCCACTAATACTGACACTTATTACTAGGGAGAAGAGATTAGAATAGCATAGCATAGCATAGCATAGCATAGCATAGCATAGCATAGCATAGCATAGCATAGAATAGAATAGAATAGCATAGAATAGAATATCATAGCATAGCATAGAATAGAATAGAATAGAATAGAATAGAATAGGTTGGAAGAGACCTTCAAGATCATCATGTCCAACCTATCATCCAACACCACCTAATCAACTAAACCATGGCACCAAGCACCCCATCAAGTCTCCTTGTGACCACCTCCAGTGATGGTGACTCCACCACCTCCCCAGGCAGCCCATTCTAATGGGCAATCACTCTCTCTGTGTAAAACTTCCTCCTAACCTCCAGCCTAAACCTCCCCTGGTGCAGCCTGAGACTCTGTCCTCTTGTTCTGGTGCTGGTTGCCTGGGAGAAGAGACCAACCTCTGCCTGTCTACAACCTCCCTTAAGGTAGTTGTAGAGAGCAATAAGGTCAAAATCACGATCAGCACCCACCTCTCTCCAACTTCCTTTCGTGTAGTTGTATAGAGCCAGAAGGTCTCCCCTCAGCCTCCTTTCCTCCAAACAACCCCAGTTCCCTCAGCTGCTCCTCACAAGACCTGTTCTCTGGACCCTTCACCAGCTTTGTTGCCCTTCTCTGGGCCCACTCCAGCACCTCAAGGTTTTTCTTATTGTGAGGATTCCAAAACTGAACCCAGGACTCAAAGTGTAGCCTCACCAGTGCTGAGTACAGAGAGGACAATCCCTTCCCTCGTCCTGCTGGTCACAGTGTTCCCGATACAGGCCAGGATACCGTTGGCTGTCTTTGCCACCTGGGCACACTGCTGGCTCGTACTGATCAACATCCTGAGGTATTTCTCTGCCAGGCAGCTTTTCAGGCAGCTTTGCCCAATCCTGCAGCACTGCAGGAGGGTTTTTTCAAGCAGTAATTTTATCACTTGATTTCAAGACTTGCAAATGGCTGCAGCAAGGCTGGCTTAAATGAGCAGAGTTCTGTGCGTAGTCCCAGACCCTGTTTCACTGATTGCTGTTCAACTTTGACTAGAAATGCAAAGTTATTAGTTTCTGAGTGGGCTTTTTACATATGTTCTGTGAACCTTTAAGAGCCATGTGGAGAAGCCTTAACTAAAATGAATAAATAATTCCTTTTATTTCACCCACTGTCTTCAAAGCACAGCTTCCATTAACTCAGTGCTCAATTAAGCAAACCAGGCTCTGTGTGTCTAAGCTAAGAAGCATTTACCTATGGAGTCAGTGTCCCTGGACATGCAGATGTGGTGATTAGGAACATGGTTTAGTGATGACCTGGCAGTGTTTGGATAATGGTTGGACTCCATGATCTTGTGAGATGGTATCTCTTTTATAAAGTCAAATTCCCTCATAATCCTGATGCTCTTGTTTGAGTCAGATACTAGAACCTGTAGAAGATTTTCTGTGAATGAGGTAGGGGTTTGCTAGAAAAACAGGAGAAGAGATATTAAAGGGAAGGGGGTGCTTTAAAAAAAGATTCTTCTCCCTTCTTGCTCTCACACCTTATAATCATAGCATCATAGAACTGTTTTGGTTGGAAAAGACTTCTAAGATTATCAGGTGCAACTGGCTACCTAACACCATCATGCTGCCACTAAACCATGCTGCAAAGTGCCACATTTACACATTTTTTTAACACCTCAAGGGATGGTGACTCCACCACCTTCCTGGACAGCCTATTCCAATGCCTGACCACTCCTTCAGTAGGGATTTCTTTCCAATCTAAACATCTCCTGGCACAATAGCAGTGTGCCCAGGTGGCCAAGAAGGGCAATGGCATCCTGGCCTGCATTAGGAATAGTGTGGCCAGCAGGAGCAGGGAAGTCATTGTGCCCCTGTACTCAGCGCTGGTTAGGCCACACCTTGAGTCCTGTGTCCAGTTCTGGGCCCCTCGGTTTAAGAAGGACATCGAGACACTTGATTGTGTCCAGAGAAGGGCAACAAGGCCTTGAGCACAACCCTCTGAGGAGAGGCTGAGGGAGCTGGGGTTGCTTAGCCTGGGGAAGAGGAGGCTCAGGGGTGACCTCATTGCTCTCTACAAATACCTGAAAGGTGGTTGTAGCCAGGAACGGGTTGGTCTTTTCTCCCAGGCAACCAGCACCAGAACAAGAGGACACATTCTCAAGATGTGCCAGGGGAACTTTAGGCTTGAGGTGAGGAGAAAGTTCTTCACCGAGCGAGTCGTTCGTCATAGGAATGTGCTGCCCAGGGAGGTGGTGGAGTCACCATCCCTGGAGGTGTTCAAGAGGGGATTGGATGTGGCACTTGGTGCCATGGTCTAGTCATGAGATCTGTGGAGACAGATTGGACTCGATGATCTTTGAGGTCTCTTCCAACCTTAGTGATACTGTGATACTGTGAATATTAAGCCATTTCCTCGTATTTCATGACTTGTCACAAGGCAGAAAAGACCAATCCCCATTTCACTATAACCTTCTTCCAGGTAGTTGTAGAGAGCAATGAGCTCCCTCCTCAGCCTCTTCTTCTCCAGGCTAAACAACCCCCGTTCCCTCAGTCGCTGCTCATAAGACTTATTCTCCAGTTCACATCCATTTCCATGGAAGGTACAGAGCGAGTTTTCTATAATGTCAGGGTTAGATCTAATTTTGCACTGCACATTTGATTCTTGTGGCAGGAGATGTGCAGGTTTAACTTAATTCTACCTGAACCTGCATTTTTTCAGGCTCTGCACTTGGTTTTTTCTCAAAGGAGGGCCAGTAAGAGCACAGGTCCTACAAAAGCCAGATTGCTAAGATGGAAAGAAGAGGTGGGCTCAGCAGCCAATCTTATGCAAGGTCTTCTTCCTACATCTGCATGACAGATGAAATTCCCAAGATCCCCACTCACAAAAAACATCAATGAATTTTCCAGGCACAAAGCTCCATCTTTCTAACCTTGCATAACTCCCAAAAGAAGAAAGCACGGCTACTAGACTTGCTCTTTCCCAGAACTGAACAGAATATATTGCATCTGCTTCACACAGGTAAGTGTTAAGAACAGAACTATCAAAGCATTGCTTTGTCTCGGAACAAGAGGTTTACTTGAGTCTTGTGAGAAGTTCTGGATCAGACACAAAATGAGGCTTATGAAATGAGGCTTATTAAGATGAAGAGCACTCAAAAACAGAGGAAACAAAGTTTGAGTCATGTCATACAAAGCTCAGACTGGTTCCCCAGTGGGACATTTTTCTTCATGTTGTAACCTGCCCTTGGGTTCATTAGGTTTATAGTTAACCTTGGGAACAATGGTAGCAAAAGAACCAGACAAAAATTAGATTACTATTTTATTTATACAGAATTCATTTAGCTGCAAAAAGCTGCAAAAATACTTATTTACTGCTTCCATATCCTGTAACTTTCAAGTATTCCTATTATATTACTTCCTGGTTTTCTCCCCCTGCACTTTGTATGCAATTTTCACCAAATTGGGATGCATCTGAACAATGACAAACTAAGGAAATCATGCAGAGACATACTCTGAAACACATCACATTTAAATGTTCTCAGGTGCTTTCTTTTTTTAACCAAGGTTTTCAGATTTTCATTACATTCCTATTATATTTTTTCTCTGTGCATGCTTCTAACTTAAAAGTACTCCTGTATTTATATATATATATATATATATATATATATATATATATATATACATATGCAAAGTCCTAACACTGATGTACCTTTATAATTAATGATGACAAACAGGCACTTGTAATCACAGAATCACCAAGGCTGGAAGAGACCTCAAAGATCATCAAGTCCAACCTGTCACCCCAGACCTCAGGACTAAACCATGGCACCAAGTGCCACATCCAATCCCCTCTTGAACACCTCCAGTGATGGTGACTCCATCACCTCCCCAGGCAGCACATTCCAATAGCAAATTACTCTTTCTGGGAAGAACTTTCTGCTCACCTCCAGTCTAAACCTCCCCTGGCACAGCTTGAGACTGTGTCCCCTTGTTCTGGTGCTGCTTGCCTGGGAGAAGAGACCAACCCCTTCCTTGCTACAACATTCCTTCAGGGAGTTGTAGACAGCAAGAAGGTCTCCCCTGAGCCTCCTCTTCTCCAGGCTAAGCAACCCCAGCTCCCTCAGCCTCTCCTCATAGGGCTTGTAACGTTTCACCTTCTCCTCCAAGAAGAACTTCTTTCTGCCCTAAAATATCACCTGTGTGCCACCACTCACTTGAAAAAGCCTCAACAATATTTCATATGTAGATATAGCTACAGTGAATGCCTAGCTGTAGATATATCTACAGTGAATGCCTAGCTGCATTGCAGCAATGAAATTATTTATTACTAGACAACTTGCTCATTACCTCTCTGTAGCTCACATTTACATGCTGAAAAGTGTCTACTTTTTTCCTTCTGAAACCTGAAAATTAGTTCTGTTTTGTATTAACTAACATATGACATAACCACATGCCAAAAACTCAGCTCAAAAAAAACCAAAACCCTTCTTTGGACACCTTAAGGAGATAATGGTAATTCCTCAGCAGCACATCCAATTCCAGTCCACTGAGTACAGCAACATGAAGTAGAAGATAACATAACCCACAAGCTTACCTGAGTTCTGGTAGGAGATGATTCGCGCCACTGTGCAACAAATACCGAGCAACGGTGTAAGTTCTGAATGAGAAAGGATACATTCGGATGGCTCCTGTTCTTGTTCCAATTGCCAGAATTTTCTGAACTGGGTCAAAAGCTAAGGCAGTGGGTAGATAAGGGAAACCATGGCGAACCGTCTGAAACAGAACAAAGGAGCAAGGTAATTGAAATGTAAGCACAGGTAACAGCACGGATGGGGTGTTAAGCTTTGCATAGAGGAAGAGAATCTGTTCTATCCTTTGCTAAGGTTGCAGCATTTCATAGAATCAATAAGGTTGGAACTGACCTCAGAGATCATCAAGTCCAAACTGTCACCCAACACCTCATGAATACTAAACCATGGCTTCAAGTGCCACGACCAATTCCTTTTTGAACACTTCCAGGGATGCGGACTCCACCACCTCCCTGGGCAGCACATTCCAATGGCTAACAACTCTTTCTGTAAAGAAATTTCTCCTCACCTCAAGCCTAAACTTCTGGCGCAGCTTGAGACTGTGTAATCTTGTTCTGATGCCGGTTGCCTGGGAGAAGAGACCAGCCCCCACCTGGCTACAACCTCCTTTCAGGCAGTTGTAGAGAGCAGTAAGGTCTCCCCTGAACTTCCTCTTCTCCAGGCTAAACAATCCCAGATCCCTCAGCCTCTCCTCATAGGGCTTGTGCTCGAGGTCTCTCACCTTCTCTGGACACATTCAAGTGTCTCAATATCCTTCTTATACTGAGGGGCCCAGAACTGGAGACAGGACGCAAGGTGTGGCCTAATCAGTGCTGAGTACAGGGGCAGAATGACTTCCCTGCTCCTGCTGGCCACACTATTTCTGATGCAGGCCAGGATGCCATTGGCCTTCTTGGCCACCTGGGCACACTGCTGGCTCATGTTCAGCCATCTGTCAGTCAGTCCCCACAGGTCTCTTTCTGTCTGGCTGCTCTCCAGCCACTCCAACATTTCAATAAAGTACTTTTACAACCATGCTATTTTCAATACAGAGGTGAATTTCACTAATCAGTTTCTAGACATGCTCTTTGCTTAGTCATATTTTAAATGGTTTTGTTGTAACAAAGTAGATTGTATGCCAAAACACAACTGGTATATATGGCTTATATTGTATACTGAAAGATAATCTCACCCTCCAAGGCAGCTGAACTCTAAATTGAAAGAGAGACACATAATGTACTTTTAAACCAGTCACAAATAACCTCAGCCCCAACAGAAAAGCTTCAGCAGAAAAAAAAAAATGGAACATGTCCAGGGGAAGAGATCCAATAAACTAAATTGAGTCTACGAGGTAGAAATCCTTAACATCATTTTAAAAGACAAAGGTGCCAGCAAAAAAATGTTCTCAAAATGAGCAACTGCAACACTCAGTCTTTTTTAATCTTCATTTATAATTCTATGCTTTTAATTCTAGTTTTAGCAGAGATACTTTGGGGAATAAATGAACAAGACGTAAAATGACCTTGAGTTGGAAGAATGCTTCAAATAGTCTTTTAAGTTACCTTAAACTGGAGGTCATGAACAGTCTGACCTGTATGATTCTCACACCTTGACTACTGTGTCCAGTTCTGGGCCCCTGAGTTTTAGAAAGATGTTGACTTGCTGGAACATGTCCAAAGAAGGGTAACAAAGTTGGGGAGGGGTTTGGAACACAAGCCCTGTGAGGAGAGGCTGAGGGAGCTGGGGTTGCTTAGCCTGGAGAAGAGGAGGCTCAGGGTAGGCCTTATTGCTCTCTACAACTATCTGAAGGGAGGTTGTAGCCAGGAGGGGGTTGGTCTCTTCTCCCAGGCAACCAGCACCAGAACAAGAGGACACAGTCTCAAGCTGTGCCAGGGGAGGTTCAGACTAGATGTTAGGAAGAAATTCTTCACAGAGAGAGTGATTACCCATTGGAATGTGCTGCTCGGGGAGGTGGTGGAGTCACCATCATTGGCGGTGTTTAGGAGGAGACTTGATAGGATGCTTGGTTGCATGGTTTAGTTGATTAGATGCTGTTGGATGATAGGTTGGACGTGATGATCTTCCAGGTGTCTTCCAACCTGGTCTATTCTATTCTATTCTATTCTATTCTATTCTATTCTATTCTATTCTATTCTATGCTATGCTATGCTATGCTATGCTATGCTATGCTATGCTATGCTATGCTATTTGGAAAAATATGAGGGAGAACTCATCAGGGGTTGTACCTCTCTACAACTTCCTGAAACGAGGCTGGCCCCAGGTGGGTCTTGGTCTCTTCTCCCTAGTGAAAAGTACCAAGACAAAAGGCAATATCCTCAAGTTGCAGCAGGGGAGTTTTAGGTTGGATATTAGAAGAAAAATCTTCATGGAAAAGTTCCTCACACACTAGAATAAACTATCCAGGGAGGTGGTTGAAACCCCATCCCTGGAGGTGCTTCAAAGACATAGAGATGTGGTGCTGAGGGCCATGGCTAGCACCAGCCTTAGTAGAATTAGATAATGGTTGGACTTGATGATCTTAAAAGTCTTTTCCAATTGAAAACGATTCTATGATTCTGATACCATAAACACATTGAAAGTAACCAGACAATATAAGTACACATAAGAATTAACTATAATTAATTTTGTATAACTATTTACCTAAAATTGGGTCACAATTAATACACATTTTGAGTATAATGTTTTATAATATTTAACATACTCTAATATTCACCTCTAGGATTTACCATTTAATATATAGCTGGGATTGGAAAGAAAGTACTTTGAACTGAAACTTAACTTTGTCAGATAACTTTTCCTGCCTTGGAATTATCTCGTCCACAAACTCTGCTGAATCATTCAGCAGGTCCTATAGAACTTCCACAAAAGGCATTCCTTAATTGCTGACCTGCCCTGTTGAATACAAGTCAGCTGATGGTTTCTACAGCTGTATCACTCCAACTCTTCCCTTACAGCTGGAAACACTTGAACTGATATTCCTAAGTGGTTCAAGAACAACCAAATGTATGTTTCCCAGCAAATAACCACTTCCTTAACAGAAATCTTACTCATCTGATACCTTAATTATTACTGATGTTGACATTACTGATACTGATATTAAAATAATACATAATTATTTGTTTTTAGAGTGCAAAACTCCAGAAACATAAGCTACTTCAGTATGCTGTAGAAAATGTAACTCACTTGTTATGGTAATAGAATAGAATGGAATAGAATGGAATGGAATGGAATGGAATGGAATGGAATGGAATGGAATGGACAAATCAAAGACACCCACAACTCTGTTTCTCCCTTGGTTTGCTTTGTGTTTGGGGATTATTTTTAAACTTTCTCACATGGTAGGATTATTCAAATGTAGTATATTTTTATTATTATTCTAACATGCAATGTGGGACTAGACTTAACATACTATAAAAATGGGGTTACCTCTCATGTTCCAAACCCAGCAAGAATTACTGGGATTGTTAGCCTGGAGCTGGGGTTGCTTGGCCTGGAGAAGAGAAGGCTCAGGGGAGACCTTATTGCACTCTACAACTACCTGAAGGGTGGTTGTAACCAGCAGGGGGTTGGTCTCTTCTCCCAGGAAACCAGCACCAGAACAAGAGGACACAGTCTCAAGCTATGCCAGGGGAAGTTTAGGCTCGAGGTGAGGAGAAAGTTCTTCACTGAGAGAGCTGTTAGCCACTGGAATGCGCTGCCTGGGGAGGTGGTGGGGTCACCATCCTTGGAGGTGTTCAAGAGGGGATTGGACATGGCACTTGATGCTATGATTTAGTCATGAGGTCTGTGGTGACAGGTTGGACTTGATGATCTTTGAGGTCTCTTCCAACCTTGGTGATTCTGTGATTCTGTGAATGTTTGGCCTAATTGCATTACTCATTTTCTAATATTTGAGATTTCTGTATGCTTGTGAATAATATGTCTTTTCCTGGCTAAAAACCCCCCAAACAAACAAAACAAAACAAAACAAAACAAAACAAAACAAAACAAAACAAAACAAAACAAAACAAACCACCTTATTGGTATATTCTATTCTATTCTGTTCTATTCTATTCTATTCTATTCTATTCTGTTCTGTTCTGTTCTGTTCTATTCTGTTCTACACATGAATACATAGAATACATAGAATACATAGAATAAACCAGGTTGGGAGAGACCTTCAAGATCATCGTGTCCAACCCATCAACCAATCCAACACCACCCAAACAACTAACCCATGGCACCAAGCACCCCATCAAGTCTTCTCCTGAAAACCTCCAGTGATGGCGACTCCACCACCTCCCCAGGCAGCCCATTCCAATGTGCAATCACTCTTTCTGTATAGAACTTTTTCCTAACATCCAGCCTGAACCTCCCCTGGCGCAGCCTGAGACTGTGTCCTCTTGTTTTGGTACTAGCTGCCTGGGAGAAGAGACCAACATCCATCTGTCTACAACCTCCCTTCAGGTAGTTGTAGAGAGTAATAAGGTCACCCCTGAGTCTCCTCTTCTCCAGGCTAAGCAACCCCAGCTCCCTCAGCCTCTCCTCGTAGGGCTTATGTTCCAAACCCCTCACCAACTTTGTTGCTCTTCTCTGGGAAGTAGCTATATTTTTTTGGTTACCAATTCTTAGAACTCCTGTCTATAATAGAGGGGTTTAATTTCTAGCCATTCCAGTCACAGTAAGTTTTCCCTGACGATTAGCTAGAACTGGAGCTTTCAGTACTATTCTTTCAATCTAGAAATGCAAAGATCAACATTCTTGAAGACCTATTTGCATTCAGCACCTGCCAAATTTCTGCAATCTCCAATCAGACTTTTCAGCTGGAAATTGTAATTGGGCTCTGCTACTGAGACAACTTTATTTTAGAAGAGCCATGATGTACATTTTTGTTAGGATCATAGCTTAATAAAAACATTTAACCTCTAGGATAGGCTCCAAAGGGCTTATTTCTATTTTGCAGCCATTTGCCAAATTTGGGTATTTACTCTAATTCCAATCAGGAAGTTCTTGTGAATGCAAGGTTCTGCCATTGGTAGAGTGACAATTAAATCAACAAAAATTCTTGAAGTCAATTGAGCATCCAAGTAAATGACAATTTTCTAGTAAAATATTTATATTTATTAGGATTCTAAATAAAGGACAAAACCAGCTTGGAAGGAGAGCCAAGCTATACTGTAGACAGTTAAGGCAAATAAAGATGTCTTTATGATTGAGATTTTGGCACCAGTTAAAGCAGGCTCAAAAGACGTTCTGAAAATCAAGCCTATTCAACAGAATCAGAGAATCAGTCAGGGTTGGAAGGAATCACAAGGATCATCTAGTTCCAACCCCCCTGCCATGGGCAGGGACACCCCACACTAGATCAGGCTGGCCACAGCCTCATCCAGCCTGCTCTTAAACACCTCCAGGGACAGCACCCCAACCACCTCCCTGGACAACCCATTCCAGGGCTTCACCACTCTCATGGGGAAGAACTTCCTCCTCACCTCCAGCCTCAATCTCCCCACCTCCAGCTTCATTCCATTCCCCCTAGTCCTATCACTACCTGAGATCCTGAGCAGTCCCTCCCCAGCCTTCTTGTAGCCCCCTTCAGATACCGGAAGGCCACAATTAGGTCACCTCGGAGACTTCTCTTCTCCAGACTGAACAGCCCCAACTCCTTCAGTCTGTCCTCACAGGAGAGGTGCTCCAGCCCTCTGCTCATCCTCCTGGCCCTTCTCTGGACACGTTCCAGCATGTCCACATCCCTCTTGTAATAGGGGCTCCAGAGCTGGAGGCAGTACTCCAAGTGGGGTCCCACCAGAGCTGAGTAGAGGGGGAGAATCACCTCCCTTGACCTGCTGGCCATGCTTCTCTTGATGCAGAAGAATATGGACAAGCTGTAACATCTCAGACCCCCAGACTCTTCTTCTCAGCTTTGGTTCAACAACCCTTGTCTTTCCAAAGACTGAGAAGAATTGACATGAAAAGCATTTGAGGGAGATTTTTCAGTTATGCATTGACACAGCCAGCATGCGCATACGTGTAAGAATTAGTAATGACTCTAGCTGGGCTTCCTTACAATATTTACTACTATAGATGAGGAAGAGGGGAAGGCCACAAAATTAACTTGATCCTAGAGTGACAAATAAAGCATATTCCAACTTGAGTCATGTCTAATAGGAACAATATAAACTAAAGCTATTAATAGTGAGCAGAAAACACGAAAGTAAATCTCTCTTTTCCAAATTAAACTGTCTCAGTAGCAGATAAAAGCAGGGAAAAAAAAGGTATCCCCAAACATCAGTCTGAGATTAAAGAGATATAGAACCAACCCACCCTAAATGCTCTCTAAAAGAAGGTGACAAGCAGAAAAAAAAAGAAGAAGAAAAAAATAATAGAAAAGGCAGACAGCAGATGGAGCCAGGACTGCTTTTCTCCACTTTATCCAGCCTTCTTTATGTCCCTTTTTTTTTTGGCACGCTCTCTCTAGAGGCAGTCTGCACTCCCTGGGACATACAGTTCATGTGCAATATGTGAAATAATCCACTTGAAACAGAATTATCACAAATGCAGCTACAATTTCAGGATAAATCTTCGTCCAACTTTGTCATTGTCTTGTAAATTCTCTTCCAAATGATTTTCATTAACATTAATCTCTACGGAAGCAATTCACCTAAATGAATTCCTACCACAGGAATGGATTAGTTGGACTTGCTAGTACTCCACTAGTGAATATTTTGATGCACTGTACAGAACACAACAAACTCTAAGATGCCATGGTATATTTTATTTGCAAAAGAAAAAAACCCCAACCAAACCAACACCACCACCACAAACAAACCCAAAAAAACCCCAAACAACAAAACCAAGCCAAAACCATAACACACTACTAGCAATATGCAATATCTGCCATTTTCCAGCATAAATCTTTTTCTTGTGTTCTATGGTAGTTTACATTAGACTGCAAAGACATATCTTTCTAAAGTGTTAGAATCATCGAATCAATAAGGTTGGAAAAGACCTCAACGATCAAGTCTATCCTGTAACCCAACACCTCATGACTTCAAGTGCCACCAGGAGGGGGTTGGTCTCTTCTCCCAGGCAATCAGCACCAGAACAAGAGAACACAGTCTCAAACTGCACCAGGGGAAGTTTAGGCTGGAGGTGAGGAGAAAGTTCTTCACAGAAAGAGTTGTTGGGCATTGGAGGTGGTGGAGTCACCATCCCTGGAGGTGTTCAAGAGGGGACTGGACGCGGCACTTGGTGCCATGGTTCAGTAGTCATGAGGTGTTGGGTGATGATCTTTGAGGTCTTAACGATTCTATGATTCTATAGTTCTATGGCTCTATGATGTTTATGTTGCTATATGAATATGATATCTCACATTTACAGGCTTCTTTGTCTGGAATCACCTGTTGGTAAGACCACTCCTTGATCAGGGTAGATGGAAAGAGGATAAGATGTTGTTAAGTTTCCAACCTAAGCATATTATACAGGAGGGACATACCTTTTATCAAATTTTCTTTTTTCAAAGGAGAATTTTTGGTAAAAAATACAGCTTACCCAAAATTTTCCAAAATTTTAAACCCAAGCCATGGAATCTATTTCGTTCTTAATCTATATTAGGAACCAGGGCTTCTGAACATGTTCACAGGATATTCTAATAACTCCCTGGGTCTTTTTGCTTCTTGAAACAAAAGCCACAGACTGGCAAGGCTGGTTGCTGTCCCCACCAATAGGGTAAAATAAAGACTAACTGAGCACATAGATGAAGATCATTACAGAAGCCAGCAGAGCTTCTACAATGGGAAATCCCATTGGAATGGGCTGCCCAGGGAGGTGGTGGAGTCACCATCACTGGTGGTGTTTAGGAAGAGACTGGATGGGGCACTTGGTGCCATGGTTTAGATGATTAGATGATTTAGATGGTGTTGGGTGATAGGTTGGACTTAATGCTCTCCAAAGGTCTTTTCCAACCTGATTAATTCTATTCTATTCTATTCTATTCTATTCTATTCTATTCTATTCTATTCTATTCTACCCTATCCTATCCCATCCTATCCTACCCTATCCTATCCTATCCCATCCTATCCTATCCTATCAGACGGATGTTGGTCTCTTCTCCCAGGCAGCCAGTACCAGAACAAGAGGACACAGTCTCAGGCTGCACCAGGGGAGGTTCAGGCTAGGTGTTAGGAAAAAGTTCTATACAGAAAGAGTGATTGCCCTTTGGAATGGGCTGCCTGGGGAGGTGGTGGAGTCGCCATCACTGGAGGTTTTCAGGAGGAGACTTGATGGGGTGCTTGGTGCTGTGGGTTAGTTGTTTGGGTGGTGTTGGATTGGTTGATGGGTTGGACGCGATGATCTTGAAGGTCTCTTCCAACCTGGTTTATTCTATGTA
Source organism: Dryobates pubescens (assembly GCF_014839835.1). Classification (NCBI taxonomy): domain Eukaryota; kingdom Metazoa; phylum Chordata; class Aves; order Piciformes; family Picidae; genus Dryobates; species Dryobates pubescens. The sequence goes on along the minus strand of NC_071619.1, from coordinate 40,059,853 downwards.
TTCTATGTATCCTATCCTATCCTATCCTCTAATTTCATGAAGTTGCACCATGCATGTAAATAAAATGGGATTTTCCAAGAGCATTCCAAATAACATTCCACAGCAATGCCATTAATGAAACAAAGTTATCGTAGGACTGAAGAAAAGATTTTCTGTGGACTGAAAGCTGGTTAGACAACAGAAAGCAGAGAACAGGCAGGGTATTCCACGGGTGATGACTGGTTGGGGAAATTTTATTCTTAATCTTTTATAGATCATTTAAGATAGTGAACACTGAAATCTCCAAGTTCATAGCTGATAGTTCGTGGTTCTTTCGGATAGTGAAATTCAGCACCGGTGGTGATCAACTTCTGAAAGACCTCGTTAGCCTGAATAAGTGGGCAAGAAGGTGATAAATGAGCTTCAGTGTGGGTAGATGTAAAATAAGACAACTAAGAGAAAAATCCCCACTACCTTAATTAGGCTTGCACAACGCTGAATTTGGAAGTAGCATTTACAACTCAGAAAAGTGATTTTGTGGGCATGGTTGTCATTCCTCTCAAGTTTTTGGTTTAACATGCAGCAGCAATCCGCAAGAAGCCAAGTAATGTTGGACATCATGGGGAAGACTGACAAAAATAACAGAGGGTGTCATTTTGCTGCTATGTAAGAACATCTGTGAGTCCATTACTTTAGTACAGTATGTAGCTCTTGTCTCCACAAGTGAAGAGGCAGTGAAGCCAGAGCTGACAGACGGGAGGCAACTAACGCTGAATGTGATGGACACAAGCCTTATCGGGAAAGACTAAAAGTGCTGCAACTTCATTTTGGAGAAGAGAAGGGTATTGGGGATATATTGACTGAGTTTTACATAATCAAGAGAGTAGGTAAACTAAATGTGGAACTATTATTTGGGAAAACCGTGGAGCCATTCAATGCAAATCAAAGATGAGGTTACCACAACAACAAAAAAGAATACTTCCTTAGAGAGCAGCTAATGAACTTCTGAAACTTGCCACCATAGGAGGTTTTTAGGGCTGACAGTATCAGCAGGTTGAAAAAGGCATTAGACACATTTGTGAGCATTATTGATAAATGGATTCTAAAAGGACTGGCAAAAGATCCACTCTCTGTCATTTCCAGTGATGGTGGATGCTGGGAGATTAGAAAGGGAATGGACTGCAAAAAGTGATCTTACTACTCCCCCAAAATGATATATTCTATTGCCACTGTCAGAGACTGACTGCTGGGAGATATGGACCATTGGTTTGTCTCAGTAGGGTATTTCTTATGAGCTTGTTATCTTCACCAGCAGCAGTGCATCTGAGAGAGGGAGGAAAAGGAGATCAGTATTGACGAAGACAAAAAACCCCAACACAAACCAGCAGAGAAAAAGCCATGGGAAATGTGAGCACACAAGGGAAAAAGAGAAATGTTACTGAATACAGGAGCAGGAAGGATATATGTGCACAAGGAACAATCAGATTAGTAAAAGAGTTTCATGATAATGACACACACAAAACTTTTTGCTATAGAAGAGCAATCCTTGCAGCAATGGGCAAAGCTGGTTTGTCTTTTAATTTGTGTGTTAAAGATTTTACTTTGTATAAAAGCTTAATAAGCTATGGCAGAATTTGGAGAAATTATTTGTCCTTGTGGTGGGTTAATGCCCATTCTAAAACAGGGGGGAGGGCTTGCAAGTGCTTTGCCCTCCCTGAAGGGCATTTTCCCCCTGGGAAACTGAGTCTGTTCCACTCCCCACTCCCTGCCCAGCCAGGGTATAGAAGGGAAGGCATTGCAGTCATTAGGTCTCTTTTTTGGCTCCTGCCTCTCTTGGATGAGAGCTACTACAGCTGCCTTCCTGCTCCTCTGCCACGTGGTTGGGCCTGATCCTTCTCCCTGCTGCCTCCGTGCCTCTTCAGAGAGAGACTGGTTTTGTATTCTTGTTTTTTCCCCCCCTCCCATCCCCAGAGATTGGTTTTGTATTATTCTTCTTTGTCCCCCTCCCATCCATCCTTGTTCCTTGCTCTTTTGAACCTTACCTGTTATTGTTATATATATATATATATTGTTTAAAGAAAACTCTACTTCCAGGCCAACTCCAAATTATTGCTCGGTGGATTTGCTCCTTCCCTTTCCTTTTTTTTTCCCTCTCTCTTGGGAGGGAGGAGTGGGGGAGCAGGGGAGAGATTCTCAGCCTTGCCCCCATCTGAGCTCTTAACTCCCAGTTATGGCTTAAACCACCACAGTCCTGTATATGAAGCAGACTTCAAATACATCCTGAATGTTAACAGTTTAGTTTCACAAATACAATATGCTGATGATTATACTTCTATGAAAAAAAAGAAATCAGAAATATATGTTGGAGTATTTGAAATTAACTGACTTTTTTATTGTCCATATTTGTACTGTGAACATATGACTTTTTTTTTCCCCTGTGGAAGCAGCTTAATATAATTTAAAAATGTAAAAATAAGGTTGTAAAAAAATTATATAAAGTCTATATTTAATTTGTCCTTTTTTTCCACTCTGATGATTTTTACAAGCCTCCATGTAGACCATATGACTGTTTCTTGAAAGATGCTGGTTCTACCACACACCATCTATTTTAATTTCCTCATCTTGCTTGGCCCCTGAAAAGGAAAGTACATCCAAACCCATCTTTCAATTAAACAAATGACTAAAACAAAGAAGAAATCTTGTAGTCCTCACTAAAGTTCCTTTTTTTCATACCAAAAAAAATCTCTGCAGAGACCTCAGAGATTGGGTTTTCCACTGTCATCTTCAGTTCTGCAAACTGTACATTAAAGACTACCAAATAAGGATGGGCCTATTTGCATATGATTCACATTGATACAAATAGCCAAGTTAAGTGAATCACAGGGGAAAAAAATAAGGCTTTCTGAATTTCAAAAAGCATTCCTCTCATGCTTGAGCTTTGAAATGCATCGTAGTGCATTAAAAAACAAAAACAAAAACTAAAACAAAATGCCAAAATTAATATAATTCAGACAGAAAAAAGAAAAAAAAATCACAAATAAATAAAATCACACTAATACTCAAACTGCATTATTACCAGTCTACAGCCCAGGTGAAGTTGGAAGGCAGCTCTGAAGACTACCTAGTCCAACTCTCCTTGCTCAGAGCGAAGTAGTTGGATCTGAATCTTGTTTGATCGATTTAAACGAGCATTGCTGGGGCCGAGCAACTGCTTGACAACTATTGCTGTCTACAACTACCTGTAGGGAGGCTGGTCTCTTCTGCCAGGCAACCAGCACCAGAACAAGAGGACACAGTCTCAAGCTGCACCAGGGGAAGTTTAAGCTGGAGGTGAGGAAAAAGTTCTTCAGTGAGATACATAGAATACATAGAATAAACCAGGTTGGAAGAGACCTTCAAGATCATCGCATCCAACCCATCAACCAATCCAACACCACCTAAACAACTAACCCATGGCACCAAGCACCCCATCAAGTCTTCTCCTGAAAATCTCCAATGATGGCGACTCCACCACCTCCCCAGGCAGCCCATTCCAATGGGCAATCACTCTTTCTGTATAGAACTTTTTCCTAACATCCAACCTAAACCTCCCCTGGCGCAGCCTGAGACTGTGTCCTCTTGTTCTGGTACTGGCTGCCTGGGAGAAGAGACCAACATCTGTCTGTCTACAACCTCCCTTCAGGTAGTTGTAGAGAGTAATAAGGTCACCGCTGTGTCTCCTCTTCTCCAGGCTAAGCAACCCCAGCTCCCTCAGCCTCTCCTCGTAGGGCTTGTGTTCCAAACCCCTCACCAACTTTGTTGCTCTTCTCTGGACTCGTTCCAGCAAGTCAACCTCCTTCCTAAACTGAGGGGCCCAGAACTGGACACAGTACTCGAATAGTCATTAGCCATTGGAATGGGCTGCCCAGGGAGGTGGTGGAGTCACCATCCCTGGAGGTGTTCAAGAGGGGATTGGATGTGGCACTTGGTGCCATGGTCTAGTGGGCATGAGGTCTTGGGCAACAGGTTGGCCTTGATGATCTTTGAGGTCTTTTCCAACCTTGTTGATTCTATGATTCTAACTACACCATTTTGCAACATATACCCCAGCATTGAGTCACTGCATAGTAAGTTAGTAAAATAAGTTACAGCATAACATCTTATAGTCATCATCAAAAAGTATGCATTAATCTCTTTGGACAAGTCTTTACGTGAAGAGAATACATTGTATGCAAAACGATTTCACCTCTTCCCTTCCTGTTCTTTTTAGAACTCTATCAAGATGGGGATGGGGAGAAGTAAGAAAAATACACAAAAAAGGAAGAAAATCACAGAATCATTTTGGTTGGAAAAGAACTTTAAGATCATCAAGTCCAAGCGTTATCTAACTCTACCAAGGCCGGTGCTAAATCATGTCCCTCAACAGCACATCTCTGAGTCTTTGAAACACCTCCAGGGATGGCGATTCAACCAGCCCCTGTTCCAGTTTTGAGTAGCCTCTCAGTTACAAAGTTTCTCCTAAGATCCAACCTAAACCTTCCCTGGTACAACTTGAGGCCATTTCCTCCTGTCCTATCACTTATTAGTAGGGAAAAGAGACCAACAATTACCTGTCTCCAACCTCCTTTCAGGGAGTTGTAGAGAGCAAGAAGGTCTCCCCTCAGCCTCCTTTTCTCCAGACTAAACAACCCCAGTTCCCTCAGCTGCTCCTCACCAGACCTGTTCTCCAGACCCCTCACCAGCTTCGTTGCCATTCTCTGGACCCACTCCAGGACCTGAATGTATTTCTTGTATTGAGGGCTGGAGAACACAATGGAAGATCAGCATTCATTGTTCAGTGAGTATGCTATAATGGACTTCCCACTCTTGCCATTCAAACCGGTGCGAAGAAATAGTGCATCAACCTATAGAAAAATGCCACAGACTATACTTGTCCTTGGCTTTAATATAAAATAATAAAGACACCCCAACCCTAAGCCACTTAGTTCAAAGCTCAATTTGGCCTATCTACTAAAGCTGTTATTGCATCCTTGACCCTATTACTCTAGAGCTTGAGATAGTTTGGTTGAGAATATAACCTCCCTGGTTTATGGCTATTCACAAGCATTGTAAAAACATTCAACACATCAGATAGCCCTGAAAAGAAAGTGGTTTTGTCTTCACTAAGTCTGTGAATGCAGAATACAAGGTAATTTCATAACAGCAATGAGGCATTTTTAAAAACACCTGATTTCATTAAAGTTAAGCCAGACCAACAGAGCAATAACTAATTCAAGTCTTCCCATTTTGGGGGTTTTCTGGAACTTTGCTTCCATAGGCTGCTAATATCCTGCTCTGTTACAGCTGGTTAAGGTTCCTGTTCTGAAGTAGGTATTTTATTCTGGAGGTGGTGGAGTCACCATTATTGGGGGTGTTTAGGAGGAGACTTGATGGGGTGCTTGGTGCCATGGTTGAGTTGATTAGATGGTGTTGGGTGATGGGTTGGATGCAATGATCTTGAAGGTCTCTTCCAACCTGGTTTATCCTATCCTATCCTATCCTATCCTATCCTATCCTATCCTATCCTATTCTTATTCTATCCTATCCTATCCTACCCTATCCTATTCTTATTCTATCCTATCCTATCCCACCCTATCCTATTCTATTCTATCCTACCCTATCCTGTTCTTATTCTATTCTATCCTATCCTATCCTATCCTACCCTATCCTATCCTATTCAATCCTACCCTATCCTATTCTTATTCTATCCTATCCTATTCTATTCTATTCTATCCTACCCTACCCTATCCTATTCTTATTCTATCCTATCCTATCCTATCCTACTCTATTCTATCCTATCCTATCCTATTCTATTCTACTCTATCCTATCCTATCCTATCCTACTCTATTCTATCCTATCCTATCCTATTCTACTCTATTCTATCCTATCCTATCCTATCCTACTCTATTCTATCCTATCCTATTCTACTCTATCCTATCCTATCCTATCCTATTCTACTCTATTCTATCCTATCCTATTCTATTCTTTTCTATTCTATTCTACTCTATCCTATCCTATCCTATCCTATTCTACTCTATTCTATCCTATCCTATCCTATTCTATTCTTTTCTATTCTATTCTACTCTATTCTATCCTATCCTATCCTATTCTTATTCTATCCTATCCTATCCTATTTCTTGTTTCTGGAACACTTTAAATTAAAAATAAAATAGATTAAACAAACCAAAACCAAACAGCTGTAATGGGGAATTAAAAACATTTGTCAAGAAAAATTACATGCTACTCTGACGGAAGAAAAATTTGCTGCTATGACTAAGTTCTTGAAGGGGCCTTTTTTTTTTTTTAAGCTACAGAAACATGGTGTTAAAACTCTGCTTTTATATCCTCTGTACTCCTCCTGTGTTCCTGGGGAGATCTTTCCTTTTGCAGCAGGATTTGGCACTCCTGCATACAAATGCTATTACCAGATTTCATTGCTAGCATTTGCAACATTGTAGACTACTTACTACTAATTCATAATTAATCTTGTCCTGCCTTCTTTCTGTATGCACACTGTATGCAATGTAAAGACTCCTTTTCTTCTGTGGAAGCGAGAATTGAACTTGGAGGTACCGGCCAGTATCTCATCGATGGTGAGGATATGTTCCAAATTAAATGGGAGATATTTTGTGGCAGCTTTACGCCCTCTAACAGCAGTGTAATCCAGAAGATCACACACACATTAGTATCTTCTGCTGCATTGCCCATAAAGCTAGCAAGGGCACAGCTCACAGACACAAATGAAGATACGATATCCAAAGATCCTAAGAATCAGATCACTGTTTACATAACCACATAGCATGTTCCTGCCTTTGCCTCATTCGGTGAGCGTTTAAAAATAGATGTAGGAACAAACAACGAATAAAATGGAGGGGTTTGGACCCTGGGCAATCAACTTTTATCCACAGCTATAATGGAATGGATCTGTAACACAGCTGATGCCGGACAGGTGTAACTGAAAGCACACATCTGTCCTTAAGGGATACCATGGATGCAATGGGATGAACAAAGCAGAGATGAGCATTCATAATTTATTTAGCGTGACCCTTTGTTTTTTTTTGGTGATGTCCAGTGGATAATGCAGAGGTTTTCTCACAAGAACAATTGCACACACAAACCAGCATCTATTCTGCCTGTATTTTGCATACAGTTCAAGCCAGGATGTGATGGAGTACAGGAACAAAACATAAGCAGACAAAATAGGAAAATAAAAGTGTGTGATAAAGACTGGATTACCACACACATAGATGCAATTAAATACTAGCTGACTAAGAGACCTGACTCCTGGGTGTTTGACCTCACAGCATTCTTACACAGCAGATTTTTTTAATGACATATAAGCAATCATTTTTAATGTACTGGGTTCAGACTCTGCAGAAAGAGCTGGTGCCATACGCACCTGTATCTTCACATAAACCACCACATTCAGTAAGGCTGCTTTTGAATTTGTGCACTGATCAACTCAAAGCCTTAATATTTAAGGGTCATGATTATTTTTTTTTCAGTGCTGCACACAACTTAACTTCAAGGGAACCATAAAAAGTATATCTCATCGGACTTTGACCCTAGCTACAGGCAACAGCTTGTCTCTAGTATTTTTTAGTATTCATAATCTTCGTTGGTGATCTGTCAGGAATAGACACAGCACTGCACAGATAATATCTTATTACATTTAAGCATATTTACCAGCCATCTGTACCTAACAATATTGCTTTCTGTCCTCTGCACAGATGCACATTACTTATACTTCCAATTGTACAGTCCTCTAATTTTCCCCTCACATACACTGTGACAAATTAATATATCCCTTATAAGCTGCTTTTATAAACACTTGGGTTTGGAATAGCCAACAGACCACTGCATTCATTTAGCTTGGGGTATATTACTTCACTTCTCAAGTGCTTCCCCTTCTCTGCTTGTGAAATGGATGTACTAATGCTAACATTTCACAGTATTTTCACACAGACCTCAAAAAGGGATTTTGGCATATACCATGCACCAGGGAGCATCAGATGCTTCAGAGTAAGAGTCAGATATGAACAAACATTCATCTAAGTGAGAATGAGGTTTTGCCTTAGATGTAGTCCACTTCTGCTGAGGACAGCTGCATGCTTTATGCAGTATATGTATTTCTACTTGGAAGGAGAAAAGGAAACAATCTTAAAACACCTTACTATTTTTACTCATGTGCCTCTAAATGATTTCTCAGTCACTTCTTTGAAAAAATATTCTCAGAAAATATTTTCTTTCAGAGATAAGTTGAAAAAACGGATGCTTATACAACTGATGTTTCACAGAACAGCTCCAGGATCAAAACACTCCCTGAGATATAGGCCAACCGAGCTGAATTTCCTCCATCCTCCCAGAAGAGATTTAAAATCAGTTTTCCCACTACCGTAGTGAGAAAATGTCTTATTAACTAAGTGGTGGCACGAGCAGGAAATAGCAGTCAGGAGGGTAAAAATGATGGCTCACAAGATAAAGGAGAGACAGTAAGAGAAAACTTGGGAATTGGAATTAACTTTGTGAGAAAAGCGCTGTATCTCAGGTATAAATTCAGCACAGGTCTCACAGAATGAGAGACAGCTTCACCACTCCAGATTGCAGGAGTCTGGCCTCTGCAATGTAAAGTGAAGACACTGTATTCCTCAGCATGTCCCTTCCCCCCGCCCCCCTCCCCCCCCATTTCCAAGATGCCCAAGGCTTTCACAATCTCATCATTAGCTCAGGGAAAGAAGACTGAAGTTCAGTTATGACAGTCTGATATCTCAACACCTGCCTATTAAAAAGTGACTCCTGACCAAAGACGGCATTAAGCTATCCTTAATATAAACTTTCTGTGAAGGGGGACATTCTCTCTTTCTTTGGAGGAAAAAGTATATACTGAATTTCAGTTCTTTACCCAAGGACTTCACATGATTAATGAAATTAATCTCTGGATTTAAAAAAAAGGCAAAAAACCCCACCATTGAAATGGCACACAAACCTATATTAAATGGCTTACATTTTAGGTTGCCTTGTGCTGAGTCAGGAGTTGAACTTATGGGCCCCTTCCAATTCAGAAGACTCTGTAATTCTTATATTGATAAAAATTCAAAGTCAACCATAAAAAGCATTAAATTTAGAATACTCCCAAGCTAAAAAATAATCTATGGAACATGATTTTGTTCTCTTCTTGAAGACATTCATTAAATTATCTTTTTCTGGCATAGAACTTTTGCTTCGCTCCATGCCTAGTAGAGTTTGGTCTGTCCTATGGATAAACCACAAGTAAACAGCTGAAGACCTGTTATCTGCCAAACTTCTCTGTTTGGCACAGAATAGGAATGTACAAGGTACAATTCAGATAGACAATTGCAGAAAGGGCATTCTCTCAAAGCCCTTATCACTTAGTTTTATAAATGATCAAGCCAAGGCCCATGAATTAAGCTGTTCACATGTGGCTGCTATTCCATTTTGGAAGCAGATGACACCCATTATAGGTACAATTCACAGGTTCAGTGTGGAGCCACAATTCCATCTATAGTCATTTGAGAAAGAAGGGAAATTCAGAGCTGTTTTGACTATCTAAGTTGGACATAGAAATGGACAGTATGAGTAGCCAGCCTAAAGTCTACTCTGTAGATGTGCACAATCCTTTCAACAGAATGTAAAAACAATGGGAAGCATAATGGAAGGTTGCAAGTGATACACAAACAGTAAACATGCTGGGGAAAGGAAATCTGATTCAAAGCAGGTCAAAATGAAGACTCAAAACCAGTGGACACTAAACAGTCTATCATATGGGACTCTCTGTGTCTTGCTTCCTCATCTATACAGCTGGAATAACCATTCCACAGACATATCATGAATTATCTGTTCATTGATGTTTATAAAGCTTTCAACATTACAGTGGTGAGAACTTCTGCTGGAAAAGTCCATGGGGAACTTAATATTCAGGTATGCCTCGAGTTCTAAGTATGCAAAGAAATACTGAAGTTCTTTCCACTGAGCAAACACTGTTCACATTACTAAATCTGACCAATAAATCACGTAATTAAAGGTTGTATAAATAAGCAAACTTAATTTCAGAAATCTGGAACTTCTGAGTGCTTTGTTTTGCAACCTTGAGTATTAAAACGGTTTTGAAGATGTAGTTGCATGGGTTGGCCATGAAGGACCTGCATTAATGTATTAGTATTTGAGGAACAGTCCAAAATAACAGTGCCAAAACATAGTTATTCCAAAAAACCAAAACAGGGGAGTGCAGTTATACAACTGTAGGTAGCTGAAAACATTCAAGCTTCTTAAAACCCAAGCTTTTATGCCCTTTACCACTGATGAGTCTCACTTCTAATTAATACAAACAGTTAAAAAAAAGAAAAATACATTATGCTTACCACACATTTAATAAATTTACTGTCTTCTGGTTGCAGAAGTGTCACTTACAACTATCTAGTTTTAAACAGAATAGGGTTTTGCACCTAACAGTAGATCCAAACTATATGTATATAGGGAAAAATCCTCCCAGAATTACCTTATTTACCATTTAAGTACCAAATGATCTCTGAACACTTTCAAGTAAGAGTTAATAATTAATTTTAAATGGCTTTTCTCTGAAATGTGGCAATTCACACACATTTTGGTTTGTTGGGGTTTATTTTTGCCCCCCCCCTGAATGGCCTTACTAAGGGAACACAGATTAACAGCTCGAGCTAACTGAATACTGTAGCTGTTACAGCTTATTACAAAGACTTAAGAATAATTCTTCCTCATAACTCAAAATAGAACTATTGTGCTCCTGCAGAACTGTTCTTAAACTGCCACTCCACAAATGCAGCACCTCTCTGTTACCATTGAACTGTAATGTCATGTTGCGTTTACTCGACTGCTGTCAGAGGGACTCAATGTTACGGGCTGCCAAAATAAAGCTATAGACCCTGGGAATTAAAATTTAAGGCCACCTTGTAGGAAACAGAGATAATTAAGGTACTTAAATCAGCTACTGCTTTGATGCATCTTGAGGGCCTGTTTTTGTCAAAGCTAAGTAGGGTTAGGAAGGCACAACTCTAGTCAGCTGTGGGCTTCCATACCAGTTTCAACAAAAACCTAAACCACTCCTGGCCTCCGTTGGTTTGGTTTAAAGCCTGGGCAGAGCACATACCAAAACTAATGGCTATATTATCAACATGAACAACACAGCAAGATTCAAAGGAATGTTGATTAGGTAAGAAGATTACCCAGTAATATTCTTGAAGACCACTTTTTGAAGAGAGTACAAATCTCATGCTTTGGAGTTTAAAGGCATCAGCATTTGGGGAATAATTGTGTGAGGAGATGATTAATTCAGGCTTTCCTGAACCTCTCCTAGGGAATCCAGATGCTGCCTACAGCCAAAGAAAGCATACTGGACTAGATCATTTGTACATCTAGTCAAGTGAAACTGTTACTATACTCTTAACTGATGTCTTGATTTCAAGCACATTCTGCAGAAAGCAATTAGCATCATGCTCTAGAAATTCACCCCTATGAGTGTTCTTCAAGAAAAGCAGAAGCAGTTCCCTATTGGAGACTCAGTTTCACGAAGAATATGCACTCCATGTCAAAAAAATGTACATCTTCATTCTTAATCAGGGTGGGTTTCTTCCCAGCTGCATCGTGCCCTAACAATCAAAGTAATAAATTCACTGTTTCTTCTTTTTATGTGCTTTATGCTCAAAGTTCTACTCAGATGACTTACCACATGCTAACTATGACCTTCTCACTTCCTACATTAACTTGATGTCTCTTCCCAGTGCTTTACTTTAGTTTCTATGAGCTATGGACAAACATAGGCAATCCTAATAAATCCTTGCTAGGAAAAGCCCCTGCATGTACAGAAGGAAAATACAAAGGAGTAAAACTGAGGAAACCAGGGCTATCCCCATTAAAATGAATATAGGCACTATTAATTTGTTCTACTGGATCTCACCTGATTTTTGGCATGATGTTGCTATCTCACACATTCAATTAGATTAATGTGAAACATAATCAATATTTTCATGATTTTCACTTGGATACCCAAATCCCAAGAGCAGCATAGCTATAGCATAAACTCTGCCTCAGCTTCCTACTGTCACAAAACACAATTGCCTGCTTTGCAAAGGGTGCCAACATATAGATTTACCACGGTTTAAAAAGACTGCAGCCACTTCATTTTTAGTCTTTCAATATACACAGTTACATTAATGATTTAAATACAAATGCCAGAAGTAAGTCATTGTGAACATCTCAGTGTGAAATGAAATATTACATTTGCTTCTGTTAAGTTCCAATCCGGATCTCAAAAAGACACTGTGGGAACAAGCACCCTAAAAATGTCACCAAATTGAAAGACAGCATTCAGGTGTTTTACCAATAAATTCAGGTGACTTCCAAATGAAAACAGTGTTGTGGTAGAGGATTTGATCTGTGTTTTTTGCCAAGCAGACGTCCCACAAACTTCAGAAAAGCGATTTATTCAAACAAAAACTGCAGGCTAAGGCCCTTTAATTCTTAAGTATGAGTCAGCTTTTATGTTTCATATCTAAATGAAGACTTTATAAAACAACAAAGGAAGGGAAAACAGTTTGGGGGCTGCAGTTGTGGTTTGCAGCTACTTAGGCTGCAAGTCCATCTGCCTTGATCCTGGAGATCATAACAAAGCAATACTGCCGTTAGCTTCACTCGGCTCTGTGTGCAGCAGGATCACAGATCATGGATCCTTAAGTATGCAGCCTGTATAACTTACGTAACTTTACAATTAAAATAGCAGAAGTTCTGCACAACAAAAGCTCAGGGAAGGCAAAGCTTGGATTGCTATGTGTCTTGCTGTATTTCTAGTTTAATTCAGAGTTACTGAGGTACAAAAGATGGCTCAGAACCTGCACGCTGAAGCATGCAGGATGAAAGCTGTGCCTGCGTCAAGTCCCGCTGCCTCTGGTAGACTTGCACAGTACAAAACACAGGATCGGGGCCTGTGGGGATTTGTTGGCTCACTCAAACATGATGGTAAGGTTACAAAACTAATGCAGATGATTAAGTAGATCCTGTTGAATAAACATTGTGGTGTTTTAGAAGCACATAATCACTATTTTAGAAGTTTGCTTTCAGCGTGGTTTTGTGTCTTGAATAAAAGGAAGCTGGTATTTTGTATACTATAGAGTAGACTTCTGCAGTACCATGCATGCATAAGCAAGTGATGCTGCAAGCAACCAATAGCCTTCCCACACAAATATTTACTTTGTTGAGAACATTTTAACTCGAGAGCTATGTCAGGCAAATATTGCCTGCTGAAACCTTCTTAAAATGACATATTCCTGTACACCTAGTAGCTCTATTTCCAAGTAGATCTGTCAGATGCATTTCCAAATAGATGCCTGTTTCCAAGTAGCTGTATCAGAACATAACACCAACTGCCTTCAAGTAATAGCAAGCCAAAGAAGTGAAATAACGGAGATCAGGCTGAAGAATAATTTCTCTCACATTGCCCATTTTTGCAAATATACAACACAAAATAATAACATCTCACACCGAAAGCAGATCTTTAGCACTATTCAATAAATTAAAAATGAAGAACTGTGTTGAGTTTTAGCCTTAGTTTGAAGCCTCAGAATGACAGACAGTCTAATATTTTAATGGATCTCGATTATCTGCATTATCTTTTTACTGAAGTGGCAAGAAGGGAGAATCACTGTGCTGAGCATCTGCAGAGTCACAAAATGCTAAGTTACTGTGCCCATAAGAAGTCAAATTCAGCCCCAGGAAACAGGTCTGATTCTAATGCACTGACACTATTAAAACTACAAAAGAATTTAGACTCAAAAAATGCATTAATTGGTTTTGTGGCAGGATGGCAAAGCACTATAAAAACTCCAGAAAGCTGAATTATGTAGAAGCTATTCCAGAGGTCTTAGACACTTCTAAGTCACGGCTCCCCATCTTTCTTTCTCTGAACTCTCGAGGAGTTTTGACACCAACTGTAGCTGAAAACCAAACAGAATTAGAATCATAGTACCTGAGATCAGGAAAACTGTGTACTTCAAAAGGTTCAGATGTGCACACTTACAGGACTGTCTCATTTGTTTATATTCCTTCCTTTTTACCCAAACAGAAAAAGAAACAAGAATTTGCTGGAGCTGGCCATAACCTAAATTTCAAATCAGCTGGGATCTGACCAACAAAAGGAAAGTATAACTAACAGGCAAAGTTCATTTACTTTTAATAATGTAAATTGCAGTAATTAAAAAACTTCTGGGTTTGAAGCTCCTAAGCAAAATAAAATTAGGAGACAAAACTTCTATCAAAGCCAACAGAATGAATGCCAAAACTAAAGATCAACAGCAGAAGGTCATAATAGAATCTCTCCTTCTGTTTTTGGTCATCATTACAAAAGGAAGATTTTTGCATTCCAGGGCTGTTCCAGAAGTACCAGGCAATTTGTACTGATTTTACTTGTGCATTTGAGAACAGCACTGAAAGCTTTGTGGCAGAAAACCATTAAACACACAGGGATACCTTACGCTTTCTACTCAGATCCTCATTTAAACACCTAACCAATACATAAAAGCAATGCCAAGGGAATTGGGCAACTTTTGGCATTTATGCCGTCCCATTATTATCATACAAGCAAAATCTTCAGTACTAATGCTAAAAATCCACGTTCTGAATCTACTTCCAACCCCTCACAAATAACTGAAATGCTAGTAATCACTGCACTGCCTTTCATTTCCAGCTTGGGCCTTTTTCTTACTAGAGGGAAAGAAAGGATGAGGGAATGAGAAGAGCGAGGAAGGGGAGCAGATGTATAAGATTTTCACTTTCTAACAACTTGCAAATGTGCTAGCCCCAATTTATTTGCTTTCCTGATCACAACCTTGTTAGTAGTTTGGGGTCCAAGCATGAACTTAGGATTTGTCCCTGAAAGCTGAAATGAAGATTTTATTAATTTAGTGACTATCCCAACTCTGCAGCAGGAAGGAAAAAAAAAAAAAAGCATCAACGGGATCTCTGCCTTTTCATTCCAAAGTCCTTATACAACCACTGCAGTTCTCAAGTGAAAGGCTTACTGGTATCATGTTACTGCCCCCACACACCACGTAGCTTTTATCATTTTCACGGCAAAAGAGAAACAAAACACAAGAAGCCATAACCCTTACCTTACAGATTTGAAAATAATCCGAAGTGAGCGTCTCCTGGATCTCCTCCCTGGGTGTCCCCGCAGCTCCTGCAGTCCCTCCTGGTTGCACGGAGCCACCACCAGCCCCACTTCCACCACCACCACTGCCACCACCGCTACTTCCACCAGGGGATGAGGCAGTTAAACCATCCAAAACTTTGCGAAAATTAAATTTCTTCATTTTGGAAAAATCTTTCGGAAGGTTAGAGGGGGGAGCAGAGATGTGTCGCAACACATTCAGCTACATGTAGCAAAGAAAAAAGTCCTCAAACGGTCCCTCCGAGTGAGGCAGCACTTTAAGTCTCTCGTACCGAGCAGAAGGTCGATATTAGGTAAAATTGACTGAAAAATACAAAGGCTTCATTTTGTCAGACGGAAAAGCTGCCTGGGAAGGGCCTTTAAAAAAAAAATAAAATAAATAAAATTGAAAAAATAAAAAAATTTCCACAAGCAGCAGAACTAAGATTTTACGTTCAAACAAGGGGCAATGGAACAACCACCGTCGGGCTCTCCCAGAAAATCCACATTTAACAGTGGTTGAAAATCGACAAGTAAATTTAAAAGAGAACTAATAACAACAACGGCAACAAAAAATCAAAGCAGCATCCAAAAAGTAGGCTCCATCTACCTTCCCTGCCTAGGATTTGCCTTCGTTACTTCAGTAACCAAACGGCAAAAATCTGGCTACATTCAATTTCCTCTCCCCTCGAAAGCCTTTCAGCCGGGGCTATCTCTGCCCCCGGGGTTTCGGGGGAGCGGATTCCCTCTCCCCGCCAACGCACTCCTCCCACAGCTGCTGTCGCGACTCCTGCTATCCAGTTATCTGCCCACCCCAGCAAGTGCCCGGCAGCCGCTTCTGCCCTTGATCTTCCTCTCTGCCCACCCCCGGGATCCCGGCCGGGAAAGGAACCCCTCACTTTCCTCACCACCCACCCGTGAGGAATGACCGACTGTAAGGAGCGACCCCCTCGGCCAGCCCGGCCACCCTCGGGCTGACCACCTGTCCCGTCCCTAAGGCGACGGACAACCCTCCCGCCCGTCCCGGTTCACCGAGCCTGTGCCGTCGCCGTGCCCCCGGGGGACCGGACTCCTTCAGCGCCGGCAGGGGAGTGGGGAAGGTGGTGAGCGGGCAGAGGCGCCTGGCGCTGCCGCTCGCTCTGAGGCGACGCTTCCTAACAGTCCCTGGGGCTGCGTGTGCTTGGCGCTGCGAGGGGCAGGGCAGGAGGGGAGAGGAGCGGGGCAGGTAAGCAGAGAGCAGCTGCGGGTCCGGACGGCTGCAGCGGCTCCTGCCCGCCCTGCTTTCTCGCAGCCGCTCTCCGAGGTACTGAAACCTCGGCTAGCGGCGGCAGCAGCCACAGCTCCTCCTCCTTCGCGTCCTTCCTCCCTCCTCCTCTCCTCCTCTCCTCCCCTCCCCTCACCGCCCCGCCTGCTGCCACCAGCGCGCAGCAGAGCGCCTGAACCTCCCCTCGCTGGGGGAAGGTGGGGCAAAGGTTGGTGATTGACAGAAGCGGCAAGTTTCGATTGGTTGTTTGAGGACAAGTTGGGTGGCTGCGAATGGCGGAGCGGGGAGGAGGGCGGGAGTTGCTTTCCAAAGGCTCGGCGGTCGGCAGAGCCGCAGGCCGACAACTTGCTACGGCGGGGAATGGTATGGCTGACCGCCGCTGTGATCCGCGGCCTCTGATTGGGGTGCTGCTCAGATGGGCACGTGCTCTCACCAATAGGAAGGGCTGCACCGCAAGTTTCCTTCCGCTCAGGAGGCTGTGAGGTGCCTTACCTCCGCCACGCCCCGCCTCCAGCCCAATCGCGTGTCGCAGTGTCCTCGGGGGCGGGGCCAAGCTGATGTCGGCACACACCGCGGCTCCGCCCTACTGCGGCGGCGGCGGCTACCGACGGCTGGGTGCGCAGTGCTGCGGCCGCTCTGAGAGCCAAGAGCTCCCCGCGGCGGAGGCTTGAGGGCCGAGGGAGAGAGGAGCAGGGGGGACAGAGCCCGGTTTAGTTTGTGTCAGTGGGGGAAGCTGCGCTAAACAAACCCAAAATGTCATGGGAGAGAAGGGTCCTGGTGGTGACAGCGGGGCCCTGAGCGACGCGGGAGTCTCCGATTGCCTGGAGGGGCACAGAGCGGTCTGGGCGGGTTGGCTTCCAGCCCTCTTCACAAAGGGTACAAATCCCCTTTTCCTTCCCAAGAGGAGTAAGATAACCCATGGCTGCCCTTCCAGCTGTGTGATTCCCCGTGGAAGCTGGTGTGGAACTGCTTTCTGGCCTCTCAAGCTCAGTGCAGCAGGAGGAACATTAAGGAACAGTGTTACACTGCACAGAAAAAAAAAAAGGTTATTCAGGTCAGAAACAAATGAGGTAGCTATTAAAAAATGACTCATGGCACAGTGCTGTCAATGTGTCTGGAAGCTTGCAACTGACTGAAATGGTGTAAGGAACAAACCTGAACAGTACTAAGTACATAGCAGCTCTTCAAAGGTCTTTTCCAACCTGGTTAATTCTAATTTCTATCCTATCCTATCCCATCCCATTCCTATCCTATCCTATCCTATCCTATCCTATCCTATCCTATCCTATCCTATCCTATCCTATCCTATCCTACCTTAATCGATTCTATCCTATCCTATCCCATCCTATCCTATCCTATCCTATCCTATCCTATCCTATCCTATCCTATCCTATCCTATCCTATCCTAGTAGAGTAGAACCATAGAAGTGATGCCCATTGTTCATCTCATTTTGCAGATTCTTCAGGAGCTCTTTTCATGGTTATGATAGCCACTCTAACCTGGTGTTTGCAAACCTTAGGGTTCTTTAAAGCGTGGTAATAGTGCTTATTTTGACTTCTTGCACTAAACTGCATGCTTTATTTTTTTCCCCCACTTCAGGTCATTTCTTTATGTTCACAGGTATTTCCCATCTGAATAGTAAAAAGACTCCAGTGAAGTTGCTTTGCTGTTGCTTTGCTTATGTCCTCATGAAAAATAGAGGATACATTGCTGATGAAACTCGGAAGGTTTATAGCTTTCTGTAGCCAGAAGACCAAAAGAAAAGGGGAAAAAAAAAATCTATTTGTGAAACAAAAGATATGAGGACTATGGCTAGGAGACAGAAATGAAAATGAGCATGGAACTGAGTAAGCAAATCTGCAAAGATATAAGTGCAAGGGTTTGGAGAATAAGGAGAAGTCAAACCCCAAATGAAGCTGTTGGAAAAATGTCACGTCCTACTGATGTGTTCACTGCAAGCAATGCAAGTGACTGCAAAAGGAAGCTAACAAAACCAAAAAGAAAGATAACAACATGAATTGTGAATAGGAAATTGAGAGGTAAGATGGAAAAATTAAATAATTAGTAGGAAGAAAATGTCACAGACAGACCTGGAAGAAGAGAACAGACTGGGAGTGAGGGGGTGCTAGAGCAAGAAAACCTGATAATGTAATGGTCCCACAGTTGTAGGGAGGCTAGAAATAAGATGGTTAGTTTTAAGTGAAGAAAAGGAAAGAGCAAAATTAGGAGAATGATAAAAAGCATTTGGAAGTGAAATATGATGCAGACCTTCTTTGAATACCAGTAACATTTGTCTTTCAGAGAGTCAGTATGAAGAGTTGAGTATTGATGATTAGATACCACCTCAGGCTATCCAAATGGCAAGGACCCTCACACTGCCAACGTGCTGCTTAGGAAAACAGATTTGCAGGAAACAAAAAACCAACCAGAAACAGATACTACCCAAGAAAACACTGAGCAGTTCTATTTAAAAATTCAGTTCCCTATCATGTGGATCCTTTTACAAATTTTGCTTTAAGCCAGACACAAACCTGGAAGCTGAGGTAGGGCAGAGGTAGACAGGACAGTGTCAGGCAGAGGAAAACACAGTAATAGTGATGACATGCACGGAAAGGAGGACCATGGAGTGACCTAGGGGAGGGGTTCTGTTCTTGAAGGGGAAAAAAAGAGAAAGGAACAGTTTGATTTTGACACAGAAAAAGATTTTTTTTGTATAGTAGAGATCCCCTCCCCCCCCCAAACAGTAGACAAGGCATTCAGTTGCTGTTTTTCCCTCTGTTTAGGTGGTACTGATATTTAGTAGGACACTTTTGCAGTGGCATAGTTTTGATGCCAAGTGTTTTAATAATAGACTTGCAAAATGATGAAAATGTGGAAACATCCTAGATGTTAAATTGGTACACGAGAAATGAAATCAGATCCCCCAGTACAATGGGGGATGTATGTCTCTCAGTCTGTGT
Source organism: Dryobates pubescens (assembly GCF_014839835.1). Taxonomy (NCBI): domain Eukaryota; kingdom Metazoa; phylum Chordata; class Aves; order Piciformes; family Picidae; genus Dryobates; species Dryobates pubescens. Next base: position 40,040,437 of record NC_071619.1, on the reverse strand, counting down.
TTCAGATAGGAAAAGAAGAGAGTATTCTCTTCAATGTTTTCTTCTGGGTAGGATCTTTTACCTTTATCAGTCATCTTGTTCTGCAAGGTCAAACAGAAATCAGATGTTGGTAACAGTTTGCTAGCAAGATTTTGCTGGAAAAGAGAGCACATTTTGCAGTCTAAAAGAAAATCAAAATGAGTATGAAATCTCATTTTGATTTTGGCTTAGGGAAGCCTGAGACTGTGTGTAGTAATATATATACAGGGAAAAAAATGGTCAGACTCAAACCTGGCAAAGGAGACTAAGATTAATTCAGCATTTTCTAATCGCAGTCTGATTCAAGAGCTGACCAAGGAAACGGAGAGTCAGGAAAGATGTGCTTGAATTAGCTGATCAGAGAGTGATAGTAGTAGAGATTGTGCATGCTATGTATGTTGTTCATGTTTTGGTCAGCTCTCTTTTAGGTACTTTTTGCTTACATCATCTGCCTTTCATGCTTTATTTTTCTTTTGATAGCAAATTGGGCCATAATTTCTTGACTTTGTAAAGCTGCAAGCATGTTTTAATCTCAGGCTTGTATTGTTGGTAGTCTCAAGGAAGATGTGTAGAGGTGTTCAGTAAGTGGTGGTTTTGCAATTTGCAAGGTTTTAATGATTCATGCTGTTCCTTGTGATGATATATGAGTTAGTAGATAAAATAGATGACTCCTGAAAGAAATCATAGAATCATAGAATCAGTAAGGTTGGAAAAGACCTCAGACATCATCAAGTCCAACCTATCATCCAACACCTCGTGACTACTAAACCATGGCTCCAAGTGCCACATCCAGGCCCCTCTTGAACACCTCCAGGGATGGTGACTCCACCACCTCCCTGGGCAGCACATTCCAATGGCTAACAACTCTCTCTGGGAAGAACTTTCTCCTCACCTTGAGCCTAAACTTCTCCTGGCACAGCTTGAGACTGTGTCCTCTTGTTCTAGTGCTGGTTGCCTGGGAGAAGAGACCAACCCCCACCTGGCTACAACCTCCCTTCAGGTAGTTGTAGAGAGCAAGAAGGTCTCCCCTGAGCCTCCTCTTCTCCAGGCTAAGCAACCCCAGCTCCCTCAGCCTCTCCTCACAGGGCTGTGCTCCAAACCCCTCCCCAGCCTTGTTGCCCTTCTCTGCACACGTTCAAGCGTCTCGATGTCCTTCTTAAATTGAGGAGCCAAGAACTGGACACAGGACTCAAGGTGTGGCCTAACCAGTGCTGAGTACAGGGCAGAATGACTTCCCTGCTCCTGCTGGCCACACTATTCCTGACACAGGCCAGGATGCCATTGGCCTTCTTGGCCAGCTGGGCACACTGCTGGCTTGTGTTCAGCTGCTGTCGACCAGTATCCCCAGGTCCCTTTCTGCCTGGCTGCTCTCCAGCCACTCTGACCCCAGCCTGTAGCTCTGCATGGGGTTGTTGTGGCCAAAGTGCAGCACCCAGCACTTGGACTTGTTAAATGCCATCATGTTGGACCCTGCCCACCTGTCCAGCCAGTCAAGGTCCCTCTGGACCTTGAAATCACTGTATGCCTGTCAGCAGCTGACTAGACTACAGCCTTGCAACTGTACCCTGTAAGAGAACCTCTCTGCTTCTGCAGAACTGAAGAGAAAGGATGGAATCAAATACCAGAAACACATTTATGCCAATACACAGGCAAACCCTGTGACTTTCCATAGCTGCCCATTCCTCATTATACTTTGGAACATTTGCCATTATTCTCTATGTTTCTGTGTAATTCCAGAACATCAAATAGCAGCAAGCATAGTGTTCCTGCTTGCAGAACCCCACTAAAAATATCCCCAGTCAGTGCTGAGTATCTGGTTAGAACAGCTTGCTGAACTCTATCAATTAGCCAGATCTTAATCTATTTAATGTGTTTTATTAAGGCTATATAATGCTAATGTTTTAATCAAAATGTCAAGCAGTACTAAATCAAATTCATTAGGAAGGTCCAAGTCTATCACATCCATGTGGTTACCTTGATCAAACAAACCTGTAATCTCATAAAAAAGTGAAGTCAGGCCTGCATGTCAAGACTTGTTTCCTTAAAGCCATGTGGACTTGCTTTCATTATATTCCTACTCTTTAACTCCTCATTGATTGAATCACACATAGCATGACTGCTTTAATTCACATAACAGCACTGTAGCACTGTTTTCTCTAGGCTTACTTAGGATGCCAGGTCTATTATTACCTTGGCTATTCTGGTTCATTCTTGGAATAATGTGAGGTTTCCTTCGGCCCTTCAGATTTGTAGTTGTACAAAGGACTGCTCAAAATTAGCATTAGGAGGCTGGAAGTCTCCTACTCTTCTGGGATCTCTGGAGCCCCTATTACAAGAGGGATCTGGAGGTGCTGGAAGGTGTCCAGAGAAGGGCCACGAGGATGAGCAGAGGGCTGGAGCACCTCTCCTATGAGGACAGACTGAAGGAGTTGGGGCTGTTCAGTCTGGAGAAGAGAAGGCTCCCAGGTGACCTAATTGTGGCTTTCCAGTATCTGAAGGGGGCTACAAGAAGGCTGGGGAGGGACTTCTCAGGATCTCAGGTAGTGATAGGACTAGGGGGAATGGAATGAAGCTGGAGGTGAGGAGGAAGTTCTTCACCATGAGAGTGGTGAAGCCCTGGAATGGGTTGTCCAGGGAGGTGGTTGAGGCCCCGTCCCTGGAGGTGTTTAAGAGCAGGCTGGATGAGGCTCTGGCCAGCCTGATCTAGTGTGGGGTGTCCCTGCCCATGGCAGGGGGGTTGGAACTAGATGATCCTTGTGGTCCCTTCCAACCGTGACTGATACCATGATACTATGATACTCAGGTGCCAGAGAGACTGCCATTTTCATCCTCTATAGGTGTCAATGGATAGAAAAATAATTCATCATCCTCACATGATGTTAGTACATTATTGTGATGGGATAACGCCCATCCTGGAAGCAGTGGGGGAGGGCTTGTAAGAGCATTGCCCTCCCTGCAGGGCATTTTCCCCCTGGGAAACAAGTTTATCTCTTCCACTCCCCCTCCCCTGTCCAGCAAGGGTATAAAGAGGAGGACACTGCAGCTATTAGCTCTCTTGAGCCCTGCCTTTGCTTGGAAGAGGACTGCTGGTGGTGCCCTGCCTCTCTGCCACGTTGTCAGGCCTGCTCCTTCTCCCTGCTGCCTCTGCACCTCTTCAGAGAGACTGGTTTTCTGTTCTTGGTTTTTTTCCCTCCCATCCATCCTTGCTCCTTGCCCTTGTTATTGTTATTATTGTTATTATTACCTGTTATTGTTATATATTTATATTTAAAGAAGATTCTTTACCTCTCTACTTCCAAGCCAACTCCAAATTATTTCTTGGTGGATTTGCTCCTTCCCTTTCTTTTTCCTCCCTGCTGGGTGGGAGGAGGGGAGAGATTCTCAGCCTTCCCCCATCTGAGCTCTTAACTCCCAGTTAAGGCTCAAACCACTACAATTATCCTTTGTTTTTCTTCACACATATAGGATAGACACATTTACTGTGCAAATTAGTTTGTTGCACAGGCTCAGAAATCAGATCCCTCTGGAAAAAGCCAGGGGGCTATCAAACAGCCTGCCCCCTCCTTCCCCACTCTACCCCATACAAGGGAAAGAGGAATCAGAGAATCATAGACTCAATAAGGTTGGAAAAGACCTCAGAGATCATCAAGTCCAACCTGTCACCCAACACCTCAGGACGAACTAAACCATGGCTTCAAGTGCCACATCCAATCCTTTTTTGAACACCTCCAGTGATGGTGACTCCACCACCTCCCTGGGCAGCACATTCCAATGGCCAGTCTCTCTTTCTGGGAAGAACTTTCTCTTCACGTCGAGTCTAAACTTCCCCTGGCACTGCTTGACACTGTGTCCTCTTGTTCTGGTGCTGGTTGCCTAGGAGAAAAGGCCAGCCCCCACCTGGCTACAACCTCCCTTCAGGTAGTTGTAGGCAGCAAGAAGGTCTCCCCTGAGCCTCCTCTTCTCCAGGCTAAGCAACCCCAGCTCCCTCAGCCTCTCCTCACAGGGCTGTGCTCCAAGCCCCTCCCCATCCTCATTGCCCTTCTCTGGACACCTTCCAGCAACTCAACATCTTTCCTAAACTGAGGGGCCCAGAACTGGACACAGGACTCAAGGTGTGGCCTAACCAGTGCTGAGTACAGGGGCACAATGACCTCCCTGCTCCTGCTGGCCACACTATTTCTGATGCAGGCCAGGATGCCATTGGCCTTCTTGGCCAGCTGGGCACACTGCTGGCTTGTGTTCAGCTGCTGTCAACCAGTATCCCCAGGTCCCTTTCTGCCTGGCTGCTCTCCAGCCACTCTGACCCCAGCCTGTAGCTCTGCATGGGGTTGTTGTGGCCAAAGTGCAGCACCAGAGAAGAGAAAAGGAGAAAGCAGATAGTATAGCTTGCTAGTACTTAGCCAGAACGAGGGACACAGCCAAGGTCAGCAAAGCCATGCAGAAGCACCAGGTAGTATCAGCTAGGATGAAGAAAGGAAAAAGAGAAAGAACTGTTTATGCAGCTAACTTTTATCCCTATTAGCAATTGTTTTCCTTTTACATCCAATGGTAATTTATTTACCTTCATATTATGTTTCCTAGGCATGAGCCCATACCTGTGCCACCAGGAAAGGCTGCATGTCACAGTGAGGAGCTATCATAAGCCACCTAACCAGCAGTGGTGGGCATAAAGTTTTGACTAGTTTGTACAGAATGTCTTGTTGCAGTAGAGCAATGTATTTCTTGCAGAGAGTTCTCCAAAGACTGAGGTAGGACTCAGCCTTGATTTGCTTGCTCTGAAGGTAGGGCTCTCATTTCCAACAGAAGCCACAAAAGCCTTGGTAATTCCTCTCTGCACAGCAGTTCCTTGATGTACCTTTATTATAGCAAATATGCCAAACTCTGGGATGTCTATTCAAGATAACCTGAGTTCTAATCATGACTATGTGAGAGCTTGCATGGGACACAAAGCTAGTCTAAGAGGCTGGATAAACACTAGAGTAGTTAATACAGGCAGTACTGCACATCACCACAGTTCCAGCCCTTGTTTTTCTCAGGCTGACTTTTGGGTCTTCTCTCTGCAGCCAGATTATCACAGAATCACCAAGGGTGGAAGAGACCTCAAAGATCATCAAGTCCAACCTGTCACCACAGACCTCATGGCTAAACCATGGCACCAAGTGCCACATCCAATCCCCTCTTGAACACCTCCAGGGATGGTGACTATTATGTTGTCTTCCACACACAGTTCTCTAATTCTTTCTCTTCAGTCCTTTTCTTGTTACTGAATTTTATAGCTCTCTGTCAGCCTAGCTACCTCTTTCCCCTCTTACCCCTTCAGTAAGGATTAGACAAAACTGTGGCTTTCCCAGGTCCTGCTGTGAGCCAGGCTATTTGAACTTCTAATGACCCAGATTTGCAACCCAGCCTGTGCACATCCACTCTATCTAGCAGCTCATTAAAATACTTCTAGTAGCTGGCACAGGTCATCAGCAAGCAGAGTTGTTATTTTCTTATCACGAAGCTTTCATTTCCACCATGTCTGGCTTTTGATCAATATAGACATACCTTTTGTGTTTGTTTTTAACCAAAAAAAAAAATTGTCATTGATGCTTTTCCCATTCTGAACATTTTCATCCTCTTTGGTAGCTGCAAGACAGCAGGAGCTGATGCCTTTTTGAAGCCAGTTGTTATTAGTTCTCACAACAGCTTTCTCCACACCCCCCCCCCCCCCCCCCCCCCCCCCAAATGTATGACAATGGGAAAGCCTTTCTTTCTATTTGGGTCTTTTTTCTATATGGGTCCATGTCCAAGTGGAGGCCAGTGATGAATGGAGTCCCTCAGTACTGGGACCAGTCTTGTTTAGCATCTTTGTTGGTGCCATGGACAGTGGCATTGAGTGCACCCTCAGCAGGTTTGCTGACGACACCAAGCTGTGTGGTGCAGCAGACAGGCTGGAGGGAAGGGATGGCATCCAGAGGGACCTGGACAGGTTGCCAGAGCTGGGCCCATGACAGCCTCATGAGGTTCAACAAGACCAAATGCAAGCACCGATATAGGCTGGGCAGGGACTGGCTTGAGAGCAGCCCTGAAGAAAAGGACTTGGGGGTGCTGGTGGAGGAGAAGCTCAACATGAGCCAGCAGTGAGCACTTGCAGCTGAGAAAGCCAATCAGATCCTGGGCTGCATCAAAAGAAGCATAGCCAGCAGGTCAAGGGAGGTGATTCTCCCCCTCTACTCCACTCTGGTGAGACCCCACCTGGAGTACCTGCATCCAGTTTAGGAGCCTCTGTTACAGGAAGGATCTGAATGTGCTGGAGCATGTCCAGAGAAGGGCCAGGAGGATGAGCAGAGGGCTGGAGCTCCTCTGCTATGAGGACAGACTGAGTGAGTTGGAGCTATGCAGTCTGGAGAAGAGAAGGCTCTGAGGAGACCTAATTGTGGCCTTCCAGTATCTGAAGGGGGCTACAAGAAAGCTGGGGAGGGACTTTTTAGGGTGTCAGGGAGTGATAGGACTGGGGGGAATGGTAAAAAAAATAGAAATGGGTAGATTCAGATTGGATGTTAGGAAGAAGTTCTTCCCCATGAGGGTGGTGAGAGCCTGGCACAGGTTGCCCAGGGAGGTGGTAAAGCCTCATGCCTGGAGGTTTTTGCAGCCAGGCTGGATGTGGCTGTGAGCAACCTGCTGTAGTGTGAGGTGTCCCTGCCCATGGCAGGGGGTTTGGAACTGGGTGATCCTGGAGGTCCCTTCCAACCCTAACAATTCTATGATTCTATTTGTGGTAGGTTAAGGGAAATCAAGAGTTAATCAGTATAACCACAAAGAAAGTCCTCCCACAGCTGGAGACAGTCCCAGGGGGACAGGCAGTCTGTCCCAGGATGTTGTAATATGTTATTCTATTCCATTTTCCAGTATCTCACTATTTAGGGAGGGTGTCCAGCTGATAGCTCTTTTCTTCTCTGCTGCTGTCTGGTTGGGATGTGCACATCTTATCTCACATTTTGTGGGCTGGTGTGAGAATTCGTGCTACACCATAACGCCTGTAGAAGCCTGCAGCTGGCCTGCTCTTGGGGGGGGGCAGTTTTGGCCTCTCTTAGTGTGCTGGGTTACACCCATCCTGGGGGAGGGCTGCTTCCCCAGGGGACAGAAACCTGATCCAGGTGAACAGAGAGGGGCTTGGCTTCCCTCTCCCAGGAGGAGGGGTCCCCTGGGTCGAAGGTGGTCTGTTCCACTCCCCCTTCCTGTCCAGCAAGCCTATAAAAAGGAAGACACTGTGGCCAGTTGCTCTCTTGGCTCCTGCCTCGCCTGTTCAAAAGGACCAAGAGCCACTGCTGGCCTCCTGGTTCTGCCACGTGGTCAGGCCTGATCCTCTCCCTGCCGCATCCAGGCTTCCCTAAAGGACTGAAATCCACACACACCAAGGGAGATGCAAGGCCATCCACAGTTGGTTTTGTATATTTCCCTATTCACCCTTATTCCTTGCCCTTGTAAAGCCTCCCTGGTACTGCTATATATGTATTTTGTTAAAAAAATTACTTCTCCTACTTCCAAACCGACTCCAGATTATTTTTTGGTAGATTTACCTCCTTCTCATTTCCCTTACTCCCCTTGTTTTCTCTCTCTTTTTTCCATATCAGGGAAAAGGAGGGGTGGGAGGTGGGAGGGGGTAGGGAGGGCTACCATCTGAGCTCTTAAACCCCAGTTAAGGCTACACTTAGGTCTGCTGAAGCCGAGGGGGGTGGAGATTTCTGGAGGTCTCTGGAAGGCTTTGCCTGGTAGGCCCAGGTGAAGGACTGACCCTCGTTCATGAATGTGTTCCTTCTACCTGAATACCTTTTGTATGTATCTGTAAAGAGAATTTCCTTTTCAACATTCAATCGGTGTGGCACATCTCTATTTTTGCTCCTTGGAAAAGGGGTAGAACAAATTTTTCTGTCCTTTTGCCCTGGGCAGCTTGTGGCTCAAAACTGAGACACTCTTGAAGTGGTCCTTGACTGATTCTGTGCTGCTTACTATGGAGCAGATGCCCACACTGACCAGACACCCTCCCAAACACGTTAGCAAGAGATTAACAGATTTCTGCCAGATAAGGAACTTAAAGTGTTAGCTGAGCACATTAGATAACCTGCTGCATTTAAATCCCTTGAGAGGAGCAGATCCTTTATAAAGCAAAATCAGTAAGAGCTTTAGCAAATCAGGAAGACAGAGAGAATATTCTTTTTGTTGCCAGCTTTGGTACAAGTTTGACGTTTTATACCTTTTCCTGTTATTGCTCTGAGTGTTTTGCAGATTCTCACTGGCATTTGAAGTGACAGCTAATGTGTTCCAAAGTGTTAGTTCATTTTACTAGATTCTGCACTAACAAAGCTCTCAATTAGGACTGGGCTACTTGTCTTGGTTGCTTTCAAACCCACACAGTCTTGCAAGTTGGAAAGGCTGTCTTTGAATTCAGATTCCACTTGCAGGAGGGAAAGGAAAGGAAAAAGGAAAGGAAAGAAAAGGAAAGGAGAAAGGAAAGGAAAGGAAAAAGGAAAGGAAAGGAAAGGAAAGGAAAGGAAAGGAAAGGAAAGGAAAGGAAAGGAAAGGAAAGGAAAGGAAAGGAAAGGAAAGGAAAGGAAAGGAAAGGAAAGGAAAGGAAAGGAAAGGAAAGGAAAGGAAAGGAAAGGAAAGGAAAGGAAAGGAAAGGAAAGGAGAAAGGAAAGGAGAAAGGAAAGGGAAAAAAGTATAGAAAGGAAAAAAATATATGTTTAATGAGTCTATAGTTGCTCTGTGGAAAATCCATCAGCATAGCTTGTGGCTTTGTGGGGTTTCTTCCAATATTCCCAGCAAAGACACTTCTTTTTAGCTGGAGAACATTTCAGCTGCCCTTCAGTTTAAATTACAGGGTAAAAAGGTCCAGTCACTCGCACTATCTTGATGAATCACAGGAGCCAAAAATACAATGTGTCAGTTCACAGATAATCAGATATCACCTCCTTGGTCTCTGTGCAAAAAAATTCTTCACAGAAAAGTCTAGCCCCTCTCTAACCATGGTCCAAAAGCAGGTGACTGGCATCTCACATCCACGGCCTTAAGTTTGTGTAGTTACTTGCACAAAAGAAGAGTTGGAAAGATGAAGACAGAGAGAGAAAAGGAGGAGAGCAAAGGGATAATGGAGGCCACATTCCAATATTTCAATCCTTGTGTCATTAAGAACATTCAGGTTTCTGTCTGCATCTTTCATTTTTAACAATTGAGATGTTCTGTAAATACATTACTATTGACCTGCAAGGCCAGTACGCTTGTCTCTTCCAGACTAAGCACAATAAACAGCTTCATCAGAAGACTCCAGGGAAGAAATGCTACCTGCAGACTGACTTGCAATCTTTTTACAAAGTCTGTGAAGGAAACCTAGCTAATGCTCTGTAGCATCACCCTCCCTCAAACTATACCCCAAACCAGGGCCACATCCTGATCACAGCCATGCTCTTGTTCCTTCACCACAGGACTACAAACTGCCTAATCAGCTGCCCAAGGTTTATGCCAAACTGAGCTACTCTGTTCATCAGTTTGATCACTGCAATGGCTCTTAGGCCCTCCTTTACCCCTCCCTCCCTTATGCCTTTTTTTCCCCATCAATCTTAATTTAAGAGCAAATTGAAGGCAGAGCAGATCATTCTGTCTCTTCTGCAAGTATCTTACGAAATATTCTGTCCTAGTCTTGCTGCTTCATTGAAAGGAAGTCTGGCAGAAATGTTACCAGTGAAAATCCAATCAATCCTAGAAGTTAAGAAAAAGTTTCTTCCTGCCAGGAAAGATAGCTGTATTATTCCTCAGCCTTGTTCTTTCTCTCAGTCATGGATTCTCTCTATGCCAACATTATATATCAAATAGGAATTTGGTATGTATTGCCTGGGTTGGATTGAGTTGTCTCAGGGGCTTTGAATCCTTGCTGTCCCATCCACATCCTTCAAGTCATGGACATTTGCAGAGTGCTTTTCCAGACAAAAACTTAGTGCAGTGCTGATCTGCAACACAATGCCAGACATAAAGCCTGTCCCTCTGCAATTTGTGTGCTGTGTGTAATCCTACAAGTGGCCATTTCTTCAAGTGCTGAAGGAAATAAGACTCATAGAATCAATAAGGTTGGAAAAGACCTCAAAGACCATCAAGTCCAACCTGTCAACCAAGACTCAGCCAAGACCCAAGAATGGCCACTATCCACCTCAGGCCAGATTTGAGCTTAACTCTTCAGTGTACAATCAATACATTTTATTGAGGGTGACAGGAATAATTTGTTTGCTAGTTCAGAAGTTCAAATGGTGTTAAAATATTTGTAAGTATATTGTAATAAATGTCTAAATATCAATTAAGATATGAAATGGTGGTTTTGAAAAGACAAACCTGTTGTTCTTGTTGTTAATATTGCTTGTGTTTCATTTGTCCTAGAATCATAGAATCAATAAGGTTGGAAAAGACCTCAAGGATCATCAAGTCCAGCCTGTCACCCAACACCTCATGACTACTAAACCATGGCTCCAAGTGCCACGTCCAATCCCCTCTTGAATACCTCCAGGGACTTTGACTCCACCACCGTCCTGGGCAGCACATTCCAATGGCCAATTACTCTTTCTGGGGAGAACTTCCTCCTCACCTTGAGCCTAAACTTCCCCTGGTGCAGCTTGAAGCTGTGTCCTCTTGTTGTGGTGCTGGTTGCCTGGGTGAAGAGACCAACCCCCACAAGAAAGTACCAAACCTGACATACTCATTTGATCTTCCTGTTGACTCAGCCTAGTCCAAAATGTCCTTCACTCCTGTCCCCTTTAAAATGTTTTCCAGTAACTCAGGTCTGTTCAACTCCAGATTCTCCTCTTTCATTAAAAAAATCAAAACAAACAAAAACCCCCCAAAACCTCACCAGAGGATTAAAATTTATTGCATTTTGAAGGACAGTTTGCAGTTATGCCAGACTCCCTGTTCCACTGTACTCCACAATAAGGAACCTCAAGCAAGAGGTCACCAGAGAAGATTCTATTCTAAGGAAAAACAAACTCAGAGCCAGGATCCCCTAATGCCTTATCTCATCACACTGGTGGCTGTTTCCATTTCTTCTCACCAAGCAAGGATTCTCACTTCTGCTATAGACAAGGATATATCTGTTCTCCTCACCTCACCTGCTTATGGTGATCATGTAGTTTCTGTCTGGTAGAGTTGTTAGCCATTGGAATGTGCTGCCCAGGGAGGTGGTGGAGTCACCGTCCCTGGAGGTGTTCAAGAGGGGATTGGATGTGGCACTTGGTGCCATGGTCTAGTAGTCATGAGGTGTTGGCTGACAGGTTGGACTTGATGATCTTTGAGGTCTTTTCCAACCTTGTTGATTCTATGATTCTATGATGAGAAAAATGTTCAAACCAAGAAACCTTATGGAGCATGTTCATCATTTCTTCCTGTATTTATTTGTTTTGTTGTGTTTTTTTCCTCCTCATTTCTTCAAAGTAAATTAAACCATAAATCCTGGTCTAAAGGATAACAGTAAGAATCTGGCAGTTATTTGCTGCAGCCACTGTTCTCAGGGCAGCTGCTGGATGCATGCAGAGTGCATGATACCTTAGCTGACCGATTCCTTAGCATGCTGTGTACAGCAAAACAATAACATTCCATGAGAGCCAAGAACATCCTCACATTGGTACCCTTTGGTTGGAACATGCTGCAGAAGCCACCTCCCTGACATGCTGGCACCTCTTATTGGCAAAAGATTTTAGCTTATATATGTGGTTGGATTTTACTGATTTAGGGACGGATTACAAAGAGAATAAAAAACAGCCACTCTGAGCAATAGTTATAGAATCATAGAATCATGGTGTCAACAAGGTTAGAAAAGACCTCAAAGCTCATCAAGTCCAACTTGTCACCCAACACCTCATGACTACTACACCATGGCACCAAGTGCCACATCCAATCCCCCCTTGAACACCTCCAGGGACGGTGACTCCACCACCTCCCTGGGTTAGATCTTTGGTTTGGGCTTCAGTTAGGGACTTTGGTTAGGGATTTTTGGTTAGGGCTGCTAGGGATTTCTGCTTCAGTTTGTTAGTTACTTCTGGCTGGGGCTTCAGTGTAGGGATGCTGCTAGGGATATACTTGGGAATTCTGTTAGCTGCTTTGTCTGTTAAGGGCTTCCAGGACTTCTGCTGTAAGCAGGACTCTAAGACTAAGAACTTCCTCCTGCCTTCCAGCCTAAACTTCCCCTGGTGCAGCTTGAGACTGTGTCCTCTTGTTGTGGTGCTGGTTGCCTGGGAGAAGAGACCAACCCCCACCTGGCTACAACCTCTCTTCAGGTAGTTGTAGACAACAAGAGGTCTCCCCTGAGCCTCCTCTTCTCCAGGCTAAGCAACCCCAGCTCCCTCAGCCTCTCCTCACAGGGCTGTGCTCCAGACCCCTCCTCAGCTTTGTTGCCCTTCTCTGGACACCTTCCAGCAACTCAACATCTTTCCTAAACTGAGGGGCCCAGAACTGGACACAGGACTCAAGGTGTGGCCTAACCAGTGCTGAGCACAGGGCAGAATGACTACACCAATCCCAGCTCCCTCAGTCTAAACTTTCCATTCTTGGCTAATGTGACTGCAGCATCCCAGCCCTGATTTGCATTTGCCATGTGCTTACAGATAAGTTACTAACCCCAGGTTTGTCCTTATTTTAAACATGGAGATCCCCTGACATTTTATGAACTGTGTGCCTTCTGAACTGTTCGGTTTGATCAGGTGCAGGTGCACTTCCTAGTCATGGCTCAGCAATACAACCTATGGAGGATGATTGGCATTCATACTAGATATGCATTATGCTTTCCCACCAGTATGAATTATTGCTTTCATTCCTGAATTTACATACATTGATGCTTGTGCAGATTCTAGACACATTTGGAGGGAAATACATTCCAAGTCTCTGGTAGAACAAAGGTGGTTTCTAGTTCTCCTCAGTCTATTCTTTACAACATACCACATAACTGACTGACTGAGTATTTTGATCACTGCATTTAGTTTAGGTTCACCAAAATTGATTCTGTCAAGGTGGGTTTGTCTTCTCTTTCCAGGGATTTGGATTCAGTTTGTGCTTCATCCTTAGGACAAAAAAAAACATTCAGTGTTTCAAGGTTTTTCAATTTGGATGCTACTGATGCCACTGTCTTTATTTAGAAGAAAAAAAAGGCTTGAGTTCCTCATGATTCTTTGCTCATGCTGTTGGGATTCAACTCCTCCACTCATGAAATGTTTTTGCTTCAGTGACAGGTTGCACATTTTTCTGTCTCTGTGATTTGTTCTTACTATTATTGTGTCCAGTTCTGGGGCCCCTCAGTTAAAGAAGAACATTGAGAATCTTGAACATGTCCAGAGAAGGGCAGTGAAGCTGGGGAGGGGTCTGGAGCACAGCCCTGTGAGGAGAGGCTGAGGGAGCTGGGGTTGCTTAGCCTGGAGAAGAGGAGGCTCAGGGGAGACCTTATTGCTGTCTCCAACTACCTGAAGGGAGGTTGTAGCCAGGAGGGGGTTGGTCTCTTCTCCCAGGCAACCACCACCAGAACAAGAGGACACAGTCTCAAGCTGTGCCAGGGGAAGTTTAGGCTCGAGGTGAGGAGGAAGTTCTTCCCAGAAAGAGTAATTTGCCATTGGAATGTGCTGCCCAGGGAGGTGGTGCAGTTACCATCCCTGGAGGTGTTCATAAAGGGATTGGACATGGCACTTGAAGCCATGGTTTAGCTAGTCATGAGGTGTTGGGTGATAAGGTGGACTTGATCTCTGAGGTCTTTTTCAACCTCATTGATTTTATGATTCCATGATTCCCTTATGCTAAAGATGTTGCAGATCATAGAATCATTAAGATAAAACCTCTATGGTCATGAAGTCCAAGCATCAACCCAACAGCACCATGTCCACTAAATCATGTCCCAAAGTGTTGTGATGTCTCTATGGATGCAGACAGTTGGTGTGATATACACCCATGATAGGACCCAATAGGCCAGCATTTACCTGACTGTGGGACTTGTGGAAACTGAAGGAAGTATTCTGCCCCTTTGCCAGCTCATACTCTTCCTCTGCCCTCTATGACTCAAATAGGTCTGCTCCCTAGCTTTAGAATTTCAGTATGGATACATAAAAGCTTGAATGCTGCATAGGTGCTGTATTTGACAGGCTAATTGACCCATTTTAATTAATTGTCTTTGGCTCACACATAAGAGATCACCTTTCCTATAAGCAGCTTTTAAGGAATCCAGTCATTAATCTTCTTAAGCAGGTATTCTGTTTTAGCATCCTCTAAGGCATTTCCTCACACAGCCTCCACACCAGACTCATCCAGCAAGGAAATCCCCTAAGACTCTTCACTGAGCCCTGGGAGAATCCTACCTCACAGAAACATTCCTGGAAGAGGGGATTCATTATATTTCATTCAGATGCTCTTTTATCTCAGGAAAGGTAGGTGAGTTAAGCTGACCTCAACTTGCTTTTCAAGTTTTTCTAACTTCTAGGAACAATTGCACATAAAACACTGGGGGATACATAAGACCCTGTATCACAGTATTTATGGTACTGCATTAAAATAATTTATTAGTACAAAACACCATATCTCAGTTTAGGAAAGATGTTGAGTTGCTGGAAGGTGTCCAGAGATGGACAACAAAGCTGGGGAGAGGTCTGGAGCACAGCCCTGTGAGGAGAGGCTGAGGGAGCTGGGGTTGCTTAGCCTGGAGAAGAGGAGGCTCAGGGGAGACCTTCTTGCTGTCTACAACTACCTGAAGGGAGGTTGCAGCCAGGTGGGGGTTGGTGTCTTCTCCCAGGCAAACAGCATCAGAACAAGAGGACACAGTCTCAAGCTGCACTAGGGGAGGTTTAGGCTGGATGTCAGGAAGAAATTCTTCATAGAGAGAGTGATTTGCCCTTGGAATGTGCTGCCCAAGGAGGTGGTGGAGTCACCATCACTGGAAGTGTTTAGGAAGAGACTGGATGAGGCACTTGGTGCCATGGTTTAGTTGATTAGATAGTGTTGGATGAGAGGTTGGACTCGATGATCTCAAAGTTCTCTTCCAATCTGGTTAATTCTAGTCTAGTCTAGTCTAGTCTAGTCTAGTCTAAGTCTAGCACATCTGGTGCTAAACCATGTCCCTCAGCACCACGTCTCTACATCTTTGAAACTCCTCCAGGGACAGGAATTCAACCACCTCCCTGGAGAGCCTATTCCAGTGTTTGAAAACCTTTTCAGTGAAGAAGTTTCCTCTACTATCCATTCTAAACCTCCCCCGGTGCAACTCAAGGCCATTTCCTCTGTTGTATCACTCATTACTAAGGAGAGCAGACCAACCCCCACCACATCAGAAATGGTTTTTGAGACATTTTGTTTAGGCCTCACTTCATTGTTTTGCCATGCAGCCTGCTCTGGCTGGTAAGTAGAAAGATACTAGTGTGGTAATAATGGAGTAAGATCTCTGTTCTTACCACCTTACAAGAAGCAGGATTTGATAAACCAATAGGCTATGAGAGATGTAGTTGGGTCAATGACCAGGACAGGCTGGATTTTAGAATAATCATAGAAACATAGAATCAATGAGGTTGGAAAAGACCTCAGAGATCATCAAGTCCAACCTGTCACCCAACACCTGATGACTACTAAACTATGGCTTCAAGTACCACGTCCAGTCCCCTCTTGAACACCTCCAGGGATGGTGACTCCACCACATCCCTGGGCAGCACATTCCAATGACGAACGACTCTCTCAGTGAAGAGCTTTCTCCTAACCCCGAGACTAAACTTCCCCTGGCCCAGCTTGAGACTGTGTCCCCTTTCTCTGATGCTGGTTGCCTGGGAGAAGAGGCCAACCCCCACCTGGCTGCAACCTCCCTTATATAGTGGGAGCCAGCCAGACTTAAACAGAACAGCTGTGAGAGACTTGGGACAGAGCTGTTCCAGAATACTTAATGATGTCAGGAAGACGACATAGGAGAACAGCATTTTTGGGAAGAGGGAATAATAGAGAAGGAGGGGAAAAAACAGAAGGGGTGTAAAGAAAAGCAGGTGAGGAAAAATCAAAGCCAGTTTTCTCTTTTGGACACACTGAATGTAGATTGATGGCTTGGTAGCTCCAAAATTATGTCAGACAAAAGCTGAGATGTTAGTTTGGACAGGAGACTGACACCAGTCAGTACTCTGTCAACAGATTAGTGATGGTTGTTGAATCTGTGTTTGTACATGAAGTTAGCCCCAGGGAGCCTGCAGAGGAAAAAAAGTTTGAGGGCCAAGGTTTGGAAGCACCACAAAACATTTCAGACATAAGAGCCAAATTGGTGGGGCTGGTTGTTTTATGTAATCCTAAAAAAGTCTGCCTGGTGTCTGATGCTGCTGTGCCATTCTCGGAGTGGCTGGAGAGCTGCCAGACAGAAAGGGACCTGGGGGTACTGATTGACAGCCTGCTGAACATGAGCCAGGAGTGTGCCCAGGTGGCTAAGAAGGCAAATGGCATCCTGGCCTGTATCAGGAATAGTGTGGCCAGCAGGAGCAGGGAAGTCATTGTGCCCTGTGCTCAGCACTGGTTAGGCCACACCTTGAGTCCTGTGTCCAGTTCTGGGCCCCTCAGTTTAGGAAAGATGTTGAGTTGTTGGAAGGTGTCCATAGAAGGGCAACAAAGCTGAGGAGGGGTCTGGAGCACAGCCCTGTGAGGAGAGGCTGAGGGAGCTGGGGTTGCTTAGCCTGGAGAAGAGGAGGCTCAGGGGAGACCTTATTGCTCTCTGCAACTACCTGAAGGGAGGTTGTAGCCAGGTGGGGGTTGGTCTCTTCTCCCAGGCAATCAGCACCAGAACAAGAGGACACAGTCTCAAGCTGCACCAGGGGAAGTTTAGGCTGGAGGTGAGGAGAAAGTTCTTCCCAGAGAGAGTTGTTAGCCATTGGAATGTGCTGCCCAGGGAGGTGGTGGAGTCCGCATCCCTGGAGGTGTTCAAGAGGGGATTGGATGTGGTACTTGGTGCCATAGTTTAGTAGTCATGAGGTGCTGGGTGACAGGTTGGACTTCATGATCTTTGAGGTGTTTTCCATTGGCCTTCTTGGCCACCTGGTCACACTCTTGGCTCATGTACAGCCAGCTGTAAATCAGCATCCCCCGTCCCTTTCTGTTGGGCAGCTCTCCAACCACTCTGACCCCAGCCTGTAGCACTCCATGGGGTTGTTGTGGCCAAAGTGCAGGACCCACTCTTGGACTTGTTGAATGCCATCATGTTAGACTCTGCCCATCTGTCCAGGTGGTAAAGATCCCTCTGGAGAGCCCTTTCACCCTCTAACTGATCAACACCTGCTCCCAACTTGTTGTCATCTGCAAATTTACTGATGATGGACTCAAAGCCCTTATCCAGATCACCAATAAAGATATTGAACAGGATGGGGCCTGGCACTGTTCCCTGGGGGATGCCACTGGTGACTGGCCTCTAGCTGGCTGTGGCACCATTCACCACCACTCTCTGGGCTCATCCCTCCAGCCATTTCCTAACCCAGCAAAGAGTGCTGCTGTCCAAGCCAGGGGCTGACAGCTTGGCCAGGTAATAAGTCAAAAAAGCCAAGTCCTCAGAGCAGGGTACAGTTCCCAACTTTCAGACCAGTCAGTAGGTGGGAGGTGGGAAGGATCTGCCAGTATGACCTGGGGGATAATAGATGAGAGTATTTTGACACTGCATGTTTCTCTCATGTACTGTGCCTGCCTCCTCTCACCTTGATTATAAAGTTTAAAAAAAATCCAATTCTTCACCACCCACACACATGCTATTAAAATCATGATGTGTATTAACAAAAAAAAATCTTTCCCAGCTGGATGGGAAATTGCTGATGGTATTGCTAATAACAGAAGCCAGCTCTTCATTGTGCAGCCATCTACCATCACGCCATAAAACCAAAGCCTGTGTGGTGGTTTGAGCCTTAACTAGGAGTTAAGAGCTCAGACTGGGGCAAGGCTGAGAACCTCTCCCCTGCTCCCCTCTCCTCTCTCCCAACAGTGGCGGGGGGGGGGGGGGGGGGGAAGGGAAAGGAAAGGAGCAAATCCACCAAGCAATAATTTGGAGTTGGCCTGGAAGTAGAGAGGTAAAGAGTTTTCTTTAAACAATATGTATATAACAATAACAGGTAAGGTTCACAAGGGCAAGGAACAAGGATGGATGGGGGGGGAGGGGGAAGAATACAAAACCAGTCTCTCTCTGAAGAGGCACGGAGGCAGCAGGGAGAAGGATCAGGCCCAACCACGTGGCAGAGGAGCAGGAAGGCAGCTGCAGCAGCTCTCATCCAGGAGGGGCAGGAGCCAAAAAGGAGACCTAATGACTGCTGTGCCCTCCCTTCTATACCCTAGCTGGGCAGGGAGGGGGGAGTGGAACAGACTCAGCTTCCCAGGGGCAAACGCCCTGCAGGGAGGGCAAAGCACTCGCAAGTCCTTCCCCGCTTTGTTTCCAGGATGGGCATTATCCCACCACAGCCTGCCAGGTTTTACAGCTTCAGAAATTGTTAGTTTCTGTGGCCATTTGACGCTGTGCCTTTAAGGAAGGGGCACACTGGCTAAATGTTTGTAAAATATTTTGGTATTCTAAACGAATTTCATTGGCCAAGGATTGTGGGAGGTCAGATTGGACCCGGGGGAGCTGGGAACTTTCTCTCAGTCTTCCTTCCTTCACTGTCCCTTTCGGCTGGATCTGCTTCTGGGCTTCTTGCCAAGAGATAAGAACTAACTCCCTCCCTGTAACAGGCCTGTCCGCTTCTTCCCTTGTCCTGCTAACCATCCTCGTCTCTTCTTCTACCTCTTTGGGGGAGAAGGGAGGTAGGGGGTGAAGGGGGGCACAGGGGGAAGCCCCCTCTGTGTGGGGTCTGGTTTCTGGTTGAGTTCATTTGCTGTATATTCCTGTATATATTGTAAAATACCTGTATTTGTTGTGTTACATCTAATCTGTTTCCTTGTAAAATATACTCTCATTTCTCCGACTGGGTTTAGCCGTGGTCTCTTTCTCAGTGGGGGAGGGAAAGCAGAGCCTTTCCTTTCAAACCACCACACTCTCTCTTCCACTTCTCCATCTTTCCTTCTGTCTTTTTGTCCTTCACCTCCTCTCTCCCTACATAAATATAAGATACCAAGACCATGGATAGTGGTGACAAAGCACAATGGAGAGGTGACCCAATACTCTGTCATGGATTCCTTTCTTTTGGGGGGCAAGGTGGGAAGGAGCAAGGACAGCACTGGCAGACCTGCGTTCAGGATCCTGCAATTACTGATGTTCCCTCCTGAGTCTCCCTCCCTGGTAAACAGGTAGGGATATGGATAATCCTTAGGGCTGAACTACTTTCAGAAGAGTGAAAAATTCAGTTTAACAAGGAGCAGTTCTGAAACAAGTCCCTAGGTCCACAGTATCTTTCTGATTTCAGGATATGCAGACGTAGGTTCAAACTTCAACACTTTCTTGCTCTCGTAAGGCACCACATTAGAATAGAATAGAATAGAATAGAATAGAATAGAATAGAATAGAATAGAATAGAATAGAATAGAATAGAATAGAATAGAATTAAGCAGGTTGGAAAAGATCTTTGAGATCACCGAGTCCAACCTATCATCCAACACCATCTAATCAACTAAACCATGGCACCAAGTGCCTCATCCAGTCTCTTCCTAAGCACCTCCAGTGATGGCGACTCCACCACCTCCCTGTGCAGCACATTCCATTGGCCAATATCTCTTTTTGTGAAGAACTTCTTCCCTAACATCCAGCCTAAACCTCCTCCAGGTGTAAAATCCAACCTATCACCCAACATCTCATGGCTAACTAAACCATGGCACCAAGTGCCACATCCAATCCTTTTTTGAACACCTCCAGTGATGGTGACTCCACCACCTCCCTGGGCAGCACATTCCAATGGCTAATCTCTCTTTCTGTGCAGAACTTTCTCTTCATCTTGAGGCTAAACCTCCCCTGGCACAGCTTGAGACTGTGTCCTCTTGTTCTGATGCTGGTTACCTGGGAGAAGAGACCAACCCCCACCTGGCTACAACCTCCCTTCAGGTAGTTGTAGAGAGCTCTGGTCATGCATTTTGACTGGAGTTAGGATCTGGTATCTTGGAGGGCCCCTCAGCAGTCTGAAGTGGCTAAGCTCCATCTGTGGAAAAGGTACTGGTTTACTAATTTTTGGTCCCTCACTTAAGTTCTATTCTGTTTCTCAGAGATTTCTTCAAGATTTGCTAAAGAAAACACTGGACAAGGGAAAGAGAATGACAAAGGTTATCTCCAGGAGAAGCTTTCTCTGGAATTCAGTCCAGATACAGCTGCTGCTACTTCAGTGTACTTTTTTGGGGTGAAATTCAAATGCTGAGTATCACATTCCTACTTGTGCAGGCATTTAACAGCTGCAGCCTTGAATGGCTTGGTCCATACTGGAAGGATTGCTCTGTTCTTAGTAGTCCTTAATTCTGCTGCTGGCTTTGACATGCTAGGGTTGATGTGTGGATTGAAGTACAGGCTCTAGGTAAATTACAGGCAATCAATTCCCACGCCAAAAAGAATTGCATCAAAAAACATTAAGGTAGAAATAGCAAACAAATATGTCAATTAAAACAGAACCCACAGCTGCAAACAAAAGCAGTTCTATTGCTGCTGCCTTTTGAGCCCAACAGGCTCAGTAATTAATGAGATCTCTCCTTGGGTCTGGGTGTTGTAGGTCCTCCTCATCAGTTACTGAATATTTCCTCTGCTTTCATTTATCTTCTCCCAGCACTTTAACACCAAATAACAATTTGCACTTGGTAATTAAGACCTGTCTTGCAAGCATATCAGACTCTTATCTTCTGTACAGCTGTGGGACCTGTTTCACACCTCCTCTCCTTAAAAGAGGCTGATCTGAAACGTGTAAGGCAAGTCACTATCTAGGCAAACAGAGCTGGAAAACACCAGAAGGTTTTGTCCCAGGGGGATGGGAGCAGAGGATGCTTAGAGCAAGCAGGAAGCAGACAGCATGCAGCCATTCTCTAGAGGGAACTAAGCTCATCCAGAATAGAATAGAATAGAATAGAATAGAATAGACCAGGTTGGAAGAGACCTTCGATCATCATGTCCAACCCATCATCCAACACCATCTAATCAACTAAACCATGGCACCAAGCACCCCATCAAGTCTCCTCCTAAGCACTTCCAATGATGGTGACTCCACCACCTCCCTGGGCAATCACTCTCTCTATGAAGAATTTCTTCCTAACATCCAGTCTAAACCTCCCCTGGTGCAGCTTGAGACTGTGTCCTCTTGTTCTGATGCTGGTTGCCTGGGAGAGCCAGGGGAGCTTGGGTTGGAAACTGCCTTTAGCAGTGTAGATGTAGCTATGGTAACTGGATATTTCTCCAGTAACTACTGCCAGTGAAAGAGTTAACAAGTTCCCAAGAGCTGAAGTTAAGCAGAGCAGAAGTGCAATTTTTCTCCAACGTCAACTCTGCTTTGGGCTGTTTGCTCTCTTTCAGAATGAGAAGCCAGTGGTTTGTGTTCAGGTGGCTTGCATTCAGGTGTTTCTGCAGTGGCCAATGTAACAAGCTGATTTTAAAATGATGAAAGATGAGATCTTCACCAACATATTTACAGTGTCTTTAGAATCATAGAATCATAGCATCAATAAACTTGGGAAAGACCTCAAAAATCAAGTCCAACCTGTCACCCAGCACCTCAGGACTACTAAACCATGGCTTCAAGTGCCACATCCAGTCCCCTCTTGAACACCTCCAGGGCTGGTGACTCCACCATCTCCCTGGGCAGCACATTCCAATGGCTAACAACTCTCTCTGGGAAGAACTTTCTCCTAACCTCCAGCCTAAACCTCCCCTGGTGCAGCTTGAGACTGTGTCCTCTTGTTCTGGTGCTGGTTGCCTGGGAGAAGAGACCAACCCCTACCTGGCTACAACCTCCCTTCAGGTAGTTGTAGAGAGCAATGAGGTCTCCCCTGAGCCTCCTCTTCTCCAGGCCAAGCAACCCCAGCTCCCTCAGCCTCTCCTCACAGGGCTGTGCTCCAGACCTCTCCCCAGCCTCGCTGCCCTTCTCTGGACATGTTCAAGTGTCTCAATGTCCTTCTTAAACTGAGGGGCCCAGAACTGGACACAGGACTCAAGGTGTGGCCTAACCAGTGCTGAGCACAGAGGCAGAATGATGTCCCTGCTCCTGCTGGCCACACTATTCCTAATGCAGGCCTTGCCTGTATAAGACCCTAGTTATGTTTTAACTTTAATATCCCTTGGGTGTCTTAAGCACCATTTGAACACTGCCCTGGGTGGACCATTCTAACGTTTAATGATCCTCTCTGTGAAGAAATATTCCCTAGCATCCAGCCTGAACCTCCCCTGATGCAGCTTGAAACCATTTCTTCTAGTCCTGTCTGACACCAGGGATAATAGGCTGGACTCTTCCTCTCTCCAACTTGCCCTCAGGTAGTTGTAGAGAGCTATGAGGTTTCCCCTCAGCCATCTCCAGACTGAACAACCCCACCTCCCTCTGTTGTTCCTCATATGTCATGTGCTCCAGGCCCTTAATGAGCCTTGTTGCCCTTCTCTGG
Organism: Dryobates pubescens; assembly: GCF_014839835.1. NCBI lineage: Eukaryota > Metazoa > Chordata > Aves > Piciformes > Picidae > Dryobates > Dryobates pubescens. The sequence goes on along the minus strand of NC_071619.1, from coordinate 40,017,880 downwards.
ACATGTTCCAGCACCTCAATATCTTTCCTATAGTGAGGGGCCCAGAACTGAACACAATACTCCAGGTGTGGTCTCCCCAGTGCTGAGTACAGGGGGAAGCTCACCTCCCTGTTCCTGCTGGCCACAGTGTTTCTAATACAGGCCAGGATGCCGCTGGCTTTCTTGGCCATGTGGGCACACTGCTGGCTCGTATTCAGCCAACTGTCAACCAATACTCCCAGGCTCCTCTGCAAGTTGCAGTTCCAACATCCCCCAGTCTGTAGCTTACCATGGGGTTATGTCATCATTAAGAAGAAACTATACTAAGTGCTTCTGTGGTTTGGGTTTAAAGAAACAAATAAAATTGGCAGTGATTCAGTGATTCTCACATTCTTATGCTTCATTGTGCTGACCAAAACAAGCTCTGATACTCTCCAGCTATGCTACTTGCTGAAAGTCATGACACCTATTAATCCCAGTATCCATTTGATACAGCATTTTGTGCATTTGTGGCAGCCATATCTAGTGATTTCCCCCTTGGCTATGTTCTCATTAACCTTACAACTCTTCTCTGTGACCTTTCTGTTTCTCTGCACTCGTGTTTATTCATCCTTTCCTTTATATTTATTGGGGTTGAACTTTGATTTATTGATTTCAGCTCACTCCTCTGGCTCACAATTTGTATAAGCTGGAGAGTGACCAGGCAGAAAGGGACCTGGGGGTATTGGTTGACAGTAGGCTGACACCCGTGTGCCCAGGTGGCCAAGAAGGCCAATGGAATCCTGGCCTGTATCAGGAACAGTGTGGCCAGCAGGAGCAGGGTGGTTGTTCTGCCCCTGTACTCAGCACTGGTTAGGCCACCTGGGCACACTGCAGGCTCATGTTCAGCCTAGTGTCAACCAGTACCCCCAGGTCCCCTTCTGCCTGGCTGCTCTCCAGCCACTCTGACCCCAGCCTGTGGAGCATCTTACATAGACTGGTATTACTTAAATTTACACCACTCTGCACTCCTGCTCCTGCTAGTCTCCTTGCTAGTTACCTGAATATGTATTAGAAAGGTGGTATTATAAAGATCTCCTGTGCTGATTGCAACAGGTTAGAATCATAGCATTTTGGTTGGAAAAGACCTTAAAGATTGAGTTCAACCATTACCTAACTCTAGCAAGTCTGGTGCTAAACCATGTCCCTCAGAACCACATCTCTGTGTCTTTTAAACACCTTCAGAGATGGGGAAGCACCTCCCTGGGAAGCCTGTTCCAGTGTTTGAAAAGCCTTTCAGTGAAGAAGTTTCTTCTGATGCCCAATCCAAGCCTCCCTGATGCGACTTGGGGCCATTTCTTGGTGCCACGGTTTAGTTAGTCAGGAGGACTTGGGTGTCAGGTTGGACATGATGATCTTTGAGGTCTTTTCCAACCTTATTGTTTCTATGATTCTATGATTTCCTCTTGTCCTGACACTTGTTACTAGGGAGAAGTGACCAAGCCCCACCTGGCTATGACCTCTTTTCAGGGTTTATTCTATGTATTCTATTCTATTCTAACTGTAGGGACTGAGGTCTCTCCTCCTTTTCTCCAGACTAAGGGTGCAGGAAAAATTCCACTTTCCAGCAAAGGAGATGAGGCAGGTAAGTGGCATCACAGGCATCATGAAGGAGGGGAGTATGCACTTCTGGGCAAAAAAAACCTTGCTGGATGAATTTGGAAGTGGGTGTCTGTTCATAGCTCCAACTGTCACACACTGCTGACTGATGGCAAAGTAAACCAAGATTATGTGCATCACTGCTGCTGTAATAGTGAAACATCTGCATGGCCGTGGGTTTTGAGCTTCTCTGTAATATTGAAGTTTAAGATTCAAATCCTCCTTATGGAAGGGGATATGGTGTAATCCACTTTTCATTCAGTGGCTTTCAGAGATTTGTAGGTTGGGAAAGCATCCCTCAAACAGTTGTGTAGTTTAAAATGCCTGTGTGTTGGCTGCAGAATACTGCATGGCGTGACACACTTCCCTGCATTTGGCACGCACTGGAAGAGCTGGAATAAGAGAAGCACCATTCAGATTCCAGTAATCCATGGGTAAGGATGTCTCAGGGAACTATACAAAAAGCTACTGTCAAGTATTTTTTGTCCACTAGGCCTGTTATCCTGCCAAAGACTGTAATTAAGTTGGTTTGCTAGATGCATTATAAGCCTCAGCTGCCTGCTATTTATCACTTTATTGTGCTGTAGCTGCTTACACAACAAGTACTTTATTAATTCCTCTACCTACCTGCTAGCCATTGTACCTGTACCTGTTAGCCATGTTACCTGATGTTCCTTGTGTTTTAGCCCTGTTTTCCATTGCCCATATAGAGAATCATAGAATCAGTCAGGGTTGGAAGGGACCACAAGGATCATCTAGTTCCAACCCCCCTGCCATGGGCAGGGACACCCCACGCTAGATCAGGCTGGCCACAGCCTCATCCAGCCTGCTCTTAAACACCTCCAGGGATGGGGCCTCAACTACCTCCCTGGACAACCCATTCCAGGGCTTCACCACTCTCATGGGGAAGAACTTCCTCCTCACATCCAGCCTGAATATTCCCTCCTCCAGCTTCATTCCATTCCCCCTAGTCCTATCACTACCTGAGATCCTGAGAAGTCCCTCCCCAGCCTTCTTGTAGGCATCTTTGATACTCTTACCCAACAGATGGCATTTAGGGTCACTTATCCCTTTCAAGAATGCTCACAAGCAGTCACCAGTGGCGGTGATTGCCCACCTTGCTCTTTTTTGTGCCACATTGAGAAATAGCCTCTCTTCAAGTTTTCTCTACTTTCATTTGGAAATGGTTGCTTCATAGATTGGCTTTGTGATGCATCTTTTTGCTTCCTAGCTGCTGTCAGGAAGGTTTTTCTAAAGGTATTCTGCTCTCCAGTGGAAAGTAGTTAAGTGTTTCTGCCTTCACACAGCTGCAATGAAACTAAATACTCTGCATGCAGTGCCTGTAGCAACTGAAGGGTCTCCAACTGCTTTATTAACACAAATGAATGTGTTCTCAGCAGCCCCTCTGTAATAAGAGAATATCATTGTTGCTCTTGCTTAGAAAAGGCAAACTGAGACACAGAAAGGGTGTAGGATTGTTCCAAGTTCATTGAGAGCTGCAAGCTGTGACTGGAATTTGTAAGACCAACCTTAGGGTGGCCACACTGGCATGTATAGTCCAGAAACCTTCTGGAGTCAGCTTTCTCAGCTCAGTAAAACACTGCCTCTGGAGTGCTAGAAATCCCTCCAGCACAAGTCACTGAACAGTGTCATGCTTTTGCTGGAGTGACACAGTAGAAGAGACTGTACAAAAGGTGCCTTATGTAAATTAAGGAGGGAAACTTGGGTTGTCCCAGTGTGACTCCATCAGTTGCTTTATGTCGCAGACTCTTTCTTTAGAGATATCATTCCTACTGTTAGCAGATGGAATGGAATGGAATGGAATGGAATGGAATGGAATGGAATGGAATAGAATAGAATAGAATAGAATAGAATTAGAATATAATAGAATTAACCAGATTGGAAAAGACTTTTGAGATCATCAAGTCCAACCTATCACCCAACACCATCTAATCAACTAAACCATGGCACCAAGCACCCCATCCAGTCCCTTCCTAAGCACCTCCATTGATGGTGACTCCACCACCTCCCTGGGCAGCACATTCCAAAGGCAAATCTCTCTTTCTGGGAAGAATTTCTTCCTAACATCCAGCCTAAACTTCCCCTCGTGCAGCTTGAGACTGTGTCCTCTTGTTCTGGTGCTGGTTGCCTGGGAGAATAGACCAACCCCCACCTGGCTATACTCTCTCTTCAGGTAGTTGTAGACAACAAGAGGTCTCCCCTGAGCCTCCTCTTCTCCAGGCTAAGCAACCCCAGCTCCCTCAGCCTCTCCTCACAGGGCTGTGCTCCAAACCCCTCCCCAGCTTTGTTGCCCTTCTCTGGACACCTTCCAGCAAGTCAACATCTTTCCTAAACTGAGGGGCAAGGTCACTGGAGCACTGAGCCACTCTCAGCAGTTCCAATTTTCCATGCTCCAGCTTCCTTTCTTGCAGAGAAAGGAAAGTTTTGTTAACTCCATTTCCAGGCCCAGAATGCAGAGGGTGAGTAAACATGCAAAATTTATGTCCTTAACCATCACGAATTTTAAAGCCAATCTTGTGCTTTGAGACCTGACACACACTTTTTTATCATTTGGAGTTGGCAAAAGTATAAGCATCTGGGGAAGTATTAAATTCTGTTTACATTATAAACAGAGTACATTGCTCCCATAGCCCCCCCTAGATGAGCTGCAGAGGGCTTTTGAGAGTGTCCACCAGACACATGAGCTTCCCTCCTCCTGGTAAGGGGGTAGCAAGTGCCCCTCTAAAATGATCATATGTGCCCTCTAGAAAATCCAGCTTTGCAGTGGAAATTGAACCCTGATAGAAGGGAATACTAACTTGGAGGAACTGCAAGAGGGATAAACAGCTCAGTGCTGCCCTTAGTCATGCAGTGATCCAGGTGGTCAAGTGTGAGACACGCTGTCAGCATGGTGGGAGAAGAAGCTGATGCTCTGCCTGTACAACACAGCAGCAGCCAAGATATTAATCCCATGTTGCTGCAAAGGCTGAATTCTCTCAAAATGGAAATAAAGTGATTCTCCCAGGCAACCAGCACCAGAACAAGAGGACACAGTCTCAAGCTGTGCCAGGGGAAGTTTAGGCTGGAGGTGAGGAGAAAGTTCTTCCCAGAGAGAGTAATTTCCCATTGGAATGTGCTGCCCAGGGAGGTGGTGGAGTCTCCATCCCTGGAGGTGTTCAAGAGGGGATTGGACGTGGCACTTGGTGCCATGGTTTAGTAGTCATGAGGTCTGTGGTGACAGGTTGGACTTGATGACCTTTGAGGTCTCTTCCAACCTTGGTGATTCTGTGATTCTGTGAAAGGGCAGTGGAGACACAGGGTTAACAGAGATATCCTGCAGCAGAAGATAATATTTAGGTGTCTGCAAGTGCCTTCACACACCCCAGTCATTTCAGCTTTGTGTTTGACACAATGGCCAGCAAGAGAGCACAGCACTTAAGGCTGAGAAGACAGAAAAGGTAGGGGCAGAGGTGAGTAAAAAGCTTGGAAGTCAGAGAAAAGAAGGAAATAAAATGTCCTTGTTTCCCACAGAACCTTGAGCAATAATCCCAGAACACAGCTGCAGCTAGCAAAAAAAAAATCAAAGATGCAAAGCCACCAACAAAATCCTGTGGGTTTAGGAAACAGTGAGGAGCTAGACTGAAAACCAGATGCATTGCAGAATAAATTCAGTGTTTCAAAAGCAATGATGTGAAAGGCACATGAGCCACAGTAATAAAATGTGATATGAGCTGTTACCGTAAACAAGGAGGAATAATTGACAGCGAACCAAAACAGAGCCACAGAGCACGCATAGCCCGAGGCTCTGCAAACCTAGAGCTGAATGAGAAGAGCAGGAGTGGCATGAGGAGAAGTCAGAGGAAGGCTAACAATTCACAGGTGGAAAGTAAACAAAGCACACAACAGCCCTTGATTCCTGAGACCCAAAAATGCAGGTGGTGTCACCACATAGTCCTGTGGTGGATCAGCAGGAGCAGTCGCCATGTAGAAATAACAGAGACAGTCTCACCCTGAAGGAAAGAAAAACAAATGGCTTTGGGGATGAAGGGGTAGAGAGGCAGGGTTTGTGAAATGGTTAGCCAGTTCCTTTCATCTTTTGGACATGCATCCTATCACAAACCCTTAGGGGAAGGGAAGGGAATGGGAAGGGAAGGGAAGGGAAGGGAAGGGAAGGGAAGGGAAGGGAAGGGAAGGGAAGGGAAGGGAAGGGAAGGGAAGGGAAGGGAAGGGGGAAGGGAAGGGGGAAGGGGGAAGGGGAGGGAAGGGGAGGGAAGGGGAGGGAAGGGGAGGGAAGGGGAGGGAAGGGGAGGGAAGGGGAGGGAAGGGAAGGAAAGGGGAGGGAAGGGAAGGGGAGGGGAGGGAAGGGGAGGGAAGGGAAGGGGAGGGGAGGGAAGGGGAGGGAAGGGAAGGGGAGGGGAGGGAAGGGGAGGGAAGGGAAGGGGAGGGGAGGGAAGGGGAGGGAAGGGAAGGAAAGGGGAGGGAAGGGAAGGGGAGGGGAGGGGAGGGAAGGGAAGGGGAGGGGAGGGGAGGGGAGGGGAGGGAAGGGAAGGGAAGGGAAGGGAAGGGAAGGGAAGGGAAGAGAAGAGAAGAGAAGAGAAGAGAAGAGAAGAGAAGAGAAGAGAAGAGAAGAGAAGAGAAGAGAAGAGAAGAGAAGAGAAGAGAAGAGAAGAGAAGAGAAGAGAAGAGAAGAGAAGAGAAGAGAAGAGAAGAGAAGAGAAGAGAAGAGAAGAGAAAAGAGAAGAGAAGAGAAGAGAAGAGAAGAGAAGAGAAGAGAAGAGAAGAGAAGAGAAGAGAAGAGAAGAGAAGAGAAGAGAAGAGAAGAGAAGAGAAGAGGAAGAGAAGAGAAGAGGAAGAGAAGAGAAGAGGAAGAGAAGAGAAGAGGAAGAGAAGAGAAGAGAAGAGAAGAGAAAAGAGAAGAGAAGAGAAGAGAAGAGAAGAGAAGAGAAGAGAAGAGAAGAGAAGAGAAGAGAAGAGAAGAGAAGAGAAGAGAAGAGAAGAGAAGAGAAGAGAAGAGAAGAGAAGAGAAAGAGAAGAGGAAGAGAAGAGGAAGAGAAGAGAAGAGAAGAGAAGAGAAGAGAAGAGAAGAGAAGAGAAGAGAAGAGAAGAGAAGAGAAGAGAAGAGGAAGAGAAGAGAAGAGGAAGAGAAGAGAAGAGAAGAGAAGAGAAGAGAAGAGAAGAGAAGAGAAGAGAAGAGAAGAGAAGAGAAGAGAAGAGAAGAGAAGAGAAGAGAAGAGAAGAGGAAGAGAAGAGAAGAGAAGAGAAGAGAAGAGAAGAGAAGAGAAGAGAAGAGAAGAGAAGAGAAGAGAAGAGAAGAGAAGAGAAGAGGAAGAGAAGAGAAGAGAAGAGAAGAGAAGAGAAGAGAAGAGAAGAGAAGAGAAGAGAAGAGAAGAGAAGAGAATTAACCAGGTTGGAAAAGACCTTCTAGATCATCAATTCCAACCTATCACCCAACACCATCTAATCAACTAAACCATGACACTAAGTGCCTCATTCAGTCACTTCCTAAACACCTCCAGTGATGGTGACTCCACCACCTCCCTGGGCAGCCCATTCCCATGGCCAGTCACACAGACACCTAAGTATGCACGTCTTTATGTGTTTATGAAGGTCAAAACCACCTGAGAATAACTACATGTGGAATTTCTAAGCCTCTAGACAGTTTGGCAGTAGAAAGCTGTCCCAAGAGAGAATGGAGGTAGCTTTGGTGGTGGTGTTCACAGTTCAGGACAGTGGTGCTGTGCCACCTCTTTTGCTTGGAAATCTTAGCCCAAAAATGCTCACAGAGTGAAATAATACAGGCACTGCTTTGAATAATAAATACTGGTGTAGAAGAAAAGGATGTTAAGAGACCACGGGAGAGGAAAAACAGTGATGTTTTCATCTAAGATTAGCAAAAGATGGAGTGGTAGATGAACACTTGTGACTGACCCACTAGAAGAGACATCCTTGAAGCTGCTAGCTCATGTTAATTACAGAAAAAGCAGTCTAGTGGGAAGAGAGAGCAAATTTTTTGCTTTGTGGCCCAGCTACAGCAAAGGGACACAGTCATGCTGCCTGGTGTGCACACAGATGGTTAGCAGCAATTCATTCTCACAGGCGTCAGAAAAATTAGGAGCTTTTCCACAGACTCAGAGAATGGGTTGGGTTGGAAGGGAGGTTGTAGCCAGGTGGGGGTTGGTCTCTTCTCCCAGGCAACCAGCACCAGAACAAGAGGACACAGTCTCAGGCTGTGCCAGGGGAACTTTAGGCTTGAGGTGAGGAGAAAGTTCATCCCAGAGAGAGTTGTTAGCCATTGGAATGTGCTGCCCAGGGAGGTGGTGGAGTCACCATCCCTGGAGGTGTTCAAGAGGGGATTGGATGTAGCACTTGGTGCCATGGTTTAGTAGTCATGAGGTGTTGGGTGACAGGTTGGACTTGATGAGCTCTGAGGACTTTTCCAACCTTGTTGATTCTATGATTCTATGACTTGGAAGATTGTAATAGCTCCAACCCCATTGCCATGGGCAGCAGACATCCTCCACTGGATCAGGTTGCCCAAGGCCTCACCCACCCTGGCCTTATACACCTCCAGGGAGGGTCAACCCTGTTCCAATGCCTCATCACCCCCACTGTAAAGAAATTATTTCTAATATCAATTCTAAATCTGTCCTCCTCAAGCTTCAATCCATTCCCTCTTGTCCTGACACTCTGCCAAGCAGATCCTGAAGAGGATGAAATCTGCTCTCTTGAAATTCAGAGTAATGAGCTTGCTTCACATCCTCTTTGATGCCTAGAGGGTCTTAAACTCTATCATTTCATGGTCGCTGCAGCCAAGGCTGCCATTAAGTTTTACATCACTCATGAGCCCCCATGGTCCTCACCAAGGTCCTCACCTTTACTCCTGCCAACCCTACAGGCATAGAAAAGCTGTAGAGTAGAGTGGAATGGAATGGAATGGAATGGAATGGAATGGAATAGAATAGAATAGAATAGAATAGAATAGAATAGAATAGACCAGGGTGGAAGAGATCTTCAAGATCATCATGTCCAACCCACCATCCAACACCATCTAATCAACTAAACCATGGCACCAAGCATCCCATCAAGTCTCCTCCTAAACACCTCCAGTGATGGTGACTCCACCACCTCCCTGGGCAACACATTCCAATGGGCAGTCACTCTCTGTTTGAAGAATTTCTTCCTAACATCCAGTCTAAACCTCCCCTGGTGCAGCTTGAGACTGTGTCCTCTTGTTCTGGTGCTGGTTGCCTGGGAGAAGAGACCAACCCCCACCTGGCTACAACCTCCCTTCAGGGAGTTGTAGAGAGCAAGAAGGTCTCCCCTGAGCCTCCTCGTCTCCAGGCTAAGCAACCCCAGCTCCCTCAGTCTCTCCTCATAGGGCTTGTGTTCTAAACCCCTCACCAACTTTGTTGCCCTTCTCTGGACATGTTCAAGTGTCTCAATGTCCTTCTTAAACTGAGGGGCCCAGAACTGGACACAGGACTCAAGGTGCAGCCTAACCAGTGCTGAGTACAGGGGCAGAATGACCTCCCTGCTCCTGCTGGCCACACTGTTCCTGATGCAGGCCAGGATGCCATTGGCCCTTTTGGCTGCCTGGGCACACAGCAGGCTCATGTTCAGCCTACTATCAACCAGTACCCCCAGGTCCATGGTACTACTTACTCCCATCCCAGTTTTGCATTTGTGCTATTCTCTCCCTCTGCCACTCCTGCAGCACCCATTGCTGACCCTTCCTCAAGCAGTCCCTGCGGAGGGGACTTGCTGCAGTTCCTCTGCACCTTGCAACCACACAGTTTACAGCTTAATGGGGATGTAGACTTTTCATTGCTGCTCCTGAATCACTAAAATGCCTTTTCATACATGTGAAGAGAGGTGTGCCATCACTACTTTGCCACTAACCAGCGCTTGCCTCATATATCAATGTCTATTTCAATGTCATTTCCGTGGATCCACTGAATATTAGAAGAGACAGGCAGAAAAGGAACAAGGATTGAAATTAAATTCTGAAGATAAATACAAACTCCTGCCATCACAGCATATTCATGCCGTGTCAGAAGCCAGCTAAAAATGTCTGGGCACGCATACTTCAGTCATTCTCCTTCCCTGCCTGCAACACCTTGCTCAGACAACCAGAAAAACAAAGGCATTGATGCTGAGAGGAAAAGGAAAAACAACCACAACAACACAACTCTTACCACCTCCCTAAGCCTTGGGATTTGACACTTGATTTAGGCCTGGAGAAGAGGAGGCTCAGGGGAGACCTTATTGCTCTTACAACTACCTGAAGGAGGTTGCAGCCAGGTGGGGGTTGGTCTCTTCTCCCAGGCAACCAGCACCAGAGGACACCAGTCTCAAGCTGCACCAGGGGAGGTTTAGGCTGGAGGTGAGGAGAAAGTTCTTCCCAGAGAGAGTTGTTAGCCACTGGAATGTGCTGCCCAGAGAGGTGGTGGAGTCACCATCCCTGGAAGTGTTCAAGAGGGGATTGGATGTGGCACTTGGTGCCATGGTTTAGTCATGAGGTGTTGAGTGACAGGTTGGACTTGATGATCTTTGAGGTCTTTTCTGATCTTATTGATTCTATGATTCTATGATTCTGTTCTCCAAAGAGGTCAATGAGAGGTAAGAGGTTTCATCACCTTGAAGAGTGCTTGTAGCTTTGAATGTCTTGACAGATGTTTTAATTTGTTTTGATGAAATATGTAGGACAGACAGGCAGGTAGATCTCTCCTGCATGCAGCCTGATTTGCACTCTTTATGCCTCAATTTTGTGGCTATTTGTGGTGGGTTGATGTTTCCCCCCCAACATTAACTTTGCCAGAGCAACTAAGTTAGAAGCAAATGAAGCTGTATTTACAAGCAAAATCTACACTCTACAATGGAATGTGTCCAGTTCTGGGCACCTCAATTTAAGAAGGACATTGAGACTCTTGAACGTGTCTAGAGAAGGGCAACGAGGCTGGGGAGAGGCCTTGAGCACAGCCCTGTGAGGAGAGGCTGAGGGAGCTGGGGTTGCTTAGCCTGGAGAAGAGGAGGCTCAGGGGAGACCTTATTGCTGTCTACAACTACCTGAAGGGAGGTTGCAGCCAGGTGGGGGTTGGTCTCTTCTTCCAGGCAACCAGCACCAGAACAAGAGGACACAGTCTCAAGCTGCACCAGGGGAGGTTTAGGCTGGAGGTTAGGAAGAAGTTCTACACAGAGGGAGTGATTGGAATGTGCTGCCCAGGAAGGTGGTGGAGTCACCATCATTGGGGGTGTTGAGAAGGAGACTTGATAGGGTGCTTGGTGCCATGGTTTAGTTGCTTAGATGGTGTTGGATGATAGGTTGGACGCGATGATCCTGAGGGTCTCTTCCAACCTGGTCTATTCTATTCTATTCTATTCTATTCTATTCTATTCTATTCTATTCTATTCTAGATTCTGCAGAATATACCCAGCACTGCTTCTGCATGCTAAGATTCAGCATTTTCAGAGAGGGTCAGCTGTGCAAGGATGTTCTCCTGGCATTTCTATTTCCTTTCAAGACATATGAATAGAAGTTCAATCTACCCCTTCCAGTGAGGAAAAAAAGAGGATGAGCAAGATTCTCCTTCCCATGTCATTATCATCCATGGTGAGATTAGGAACAGAAGTTCCATGGCTTCAACAGTGGATGTGAGAGTCTGGCACCCTTACCACATTGGATGACCGCCTCTGATGCCTTGAAGGGGAAAAAAAGCTTTAAGGAACTTCCAGTAAGAAAAAGAAGTGCCAATGACAGCAATTTTGATCACAGTTTGATAAGGATATATATTCAGCTCCCTTGGTCTCCTGCATACTGTGCTGTGAGCAGCTGTAGGTGTTTCAGCATCAGCGCTTTAGTTGGGATTTGGTGACCACTTTTGATGAGACTTTCCTGGTTGTCCCCCATCTCCTGCGCTGGTTTTCAGAGTGAAGCAGCCTTGGAGTACACAAGCAGATTGCTTTTGTGTGAAATGGAAGCCAAAAACATGCTCCAGAAACACTCCTAACACACTTCAGCTGCTAACAGTGATTCAGTCCATGGGTCCAAACCAGAGCTAGTCTGAACCAACCTCCTCACTCCAAACACCAGCTGTTTCACTCCACAGGTCTGCTCTGATGCTCTTATGAAAACCTGCCTGAGATACCATTACCATGACTACCCCAAGTTTGCCCTTTGTGTATCTTTCCCCACCCCCCCACTAAGCAGCAACCATGCAGTGCAGCAAGATGCCAGATGGTATTGGGGTCTTTGGCAGAGCCAGGAAGATCTTCCTACCAGGAAAGCATTTGTCCTCATTCAGGAATCCTGTGAGCACTGCTGGTCAGCCAAGTCTGTCTGTTAGCTTATTCCCTTTCACTCAACATTTTGTGCTTTTAAAATTGCTCCAGAACTGGTCTGTTACTGAGATGAGATGCCTAGGGAGCTGGTTACCCAGATTCCTCCCTTCCCAAGGTAACTTCACATAAATTGCACTGCCAGAAGTAGTGTGACATGACCTCAAATATGTAGCTAAGTGATTCTCCTGCATCAGATCAGAGAATGAAATTCAAGTGTCTATCTGCAGTGTTTGCAGGCACTGATTGAGAATGACCCAGGCAGCCATTTGAAACAGTGCACACAGGCAGCCATCAGATGATCTGTACCACAAGAAGTAACATGAATATAGAGTAGAACAGAACAGAACAGAACAGCATAGAACAGAACAGCATAGAACAGCATAGAATAGAATAGAATAGAATAGAATAGAATAGAATAGAATAGAATAGAATAGAATAGAATAGAATAGAATAGAATAGAATAGAATTAACCAGGTTGGAAGAGACCTTCAAGATCATCAAGTCCAACCTATCACCCAACACCACCTAATCAACTAAACCATGGCACTAAATGCCTCATCCAGTCTCTTCTTAAACACCTTCAGTGATAGTGACTCCACCACCTCCCTGGGCAGCACATTCCAATGGCCAATATCTCTTTCTGGGAAGAACTTCTTCCTCATATCCAGCCTAAACTTCCCCTGGCACAGCTTGAGACTGTGTCCTCTTGTTCTGGTGCTGGTTGCCTGGGAGAAGAGACCAACCCCCACCTGGCTACAACCTCCCTTCAGGGAGTTGTAGACAGCTGTCTATGGTTTCCAACAGTGATGAACACACTGTTTGCCAAATATCTTTTCTGATGGTGAGCTGCTTCCCACTCCAAAGCTTTTCTTTTTCCTACCTGGAAGTTGTGCAGCGTGGGTCTTGGCTGCATTGTTTTACAAATCTGGCTTAGCTACAGCATTGTGCTTTGCACAGCCACAAGTTGTTGCCCTTGCATGTATTCATACATCACAACCAAAGCCAGTTCTTGATCTTCTCTGGACTGAGCTTGAGGCTGTCATGAAACCTGCTTACAGAGCTCTTTGTCTTTGACAATTCCTTGGACACCTCTGAACCAGTCTTTAATCTCACCACCGTAATAGAGGCCACACTGATTTTTTCCAATGACCTTTTTTCCTTAGTGCAGAAGGACACATGGAACTGTCAAGTGCACATCTGATTTCAGTGATCTATAAAGACAACTTTAATCAGATAAATATGAAATCTCATTTTTATAAGAGGTTTAATTGATTGCTTTTAAGAAAATAGGTTGTGGCACTGGCTGGCTTTGACTGTGCTACCATTCATTAATGCTTTAGTCACCTCCCATTTCTCCTTAGCCTTGTCTTTTCCTGGGGCTAGTGTTGGACTAATTAGATTTGGGAATAGAGTAGAATAGAATAGAATAGAATAGAATAGAATAGAATAGAATAGAATAGAATAGAATAGAATAGAATAGAATAGAATAGAATAGAATAGACCAGGTTGGAAAAGACCTTCGAGATCATCAAGTCCAGCCTATCACCCAACACCATCTAATCAACTAAACCATGGCACCAAGTGCCTCATCCAGGCTCTTCTTAAACACCTTAAGTGATAGTGACTCCACCACCTCCCTGGGCAGCACATTCCAATGGCCAATCTCTCTTTCTATGAAGAACCTCTTCCTAACATCCAGCCTAAACCTCCCCTAGTGCAGCTTGAGACTGTGTCCTCTTGTTCTGGTGCTGGTTGCCTGGGAGAAGAGACCAACCCCCACCTGGCTACAACCTCCCTTCAGGTAGTTGTAGACAGCAAGAAGGTCTCCCCTGAGCCTCCTCTTCTCCAGGCTAATCAACCCCAGCTCCCTCAGCCTCTCCTCACAGGGCTGTGCTCCAAACCCCTCCCCAGCTTTGTTGCCCTTCTCTGGACACCTTCCAGCAACTCAACATCTTTCCTAAACTGAGGACAGGACTCAAGGTGTGGCCTAACCAGAGCTGAGTATTGTGATACCATTTTTAAGTATGGATTCACAGTTTGATGGAGCTGGCATATGAGCAGCATAACTCCAGACTGCTGTACCAGGTCCATAGGTGCTTAGCCTCTCTGTGGGAGACCAGACAGATAGACACACAACCAAGTTTTCTGCATGTGCAGAGTTAGCAGTGTGTCATGATTTATCCAAGCTTGGAGAAGAGGAGGCTTCAGGGGAGACCTTATTGCTGTCTACAACTACCTGAGGGGTGGTTGTAGCCAGAAGGGGGTTGGTCTCTTCTCCCAGGCAACCAGCACCAGAACAAGAGGACACAGTCTCAAGCTGTGCCAGGGGAAGTTTAGGCTTGAGGTGAGGAGAAAATTCGTCACAGAGAGAGTTGTTAGCCATTGGAATGTGCTGCCCAGGTAGGTGGTGGATTCAATGTCCCTGGAGGTGAAAAAGAAGGGATTGGATGTGGCACTTGGTGCCATGGTTTAGTTAGTCATGAGGTGTTGGGTGACAGGTTGGACTTGACAATCTTTAACATCCTTTCCAACCTTATTGATTCTATGATTCTATGACAGCCCTGGTTCATGTTGCTTTATCAATGATGTAACTGATAACAATGACTTTCTGGTCCTTTGTAGCTTCCCTTGTCACTCAGTACCTCTTAGAAATCACTGCCAGTGATTCAGGAAGCTCTTCAGACTGCTACTCCACATTGCTATAATGGTTATTAATTGACATCCCCTGTTGTTACCAATAAGACAGAAAAAGTATTCCTTCCTTCCTGGGAAATAAGCTCATCCCATTTCTCTCCAAATACAGAACACAAATATTCTGTGAATATTTCTTGTGTTTGTGTATCACAACTGGCAGCTCTGCCTCCTTTAGCACCAGACCTACTGGCAAAAGGAAGAGACATTACTGAACTTGAGGAGTGATGATTTCATCAGAGAAAATGGGTATGAAATGCCAATAAATTGAAGTATGAAATCACAAGAGATGGTTATAAGCAACCAAATAAGCAGGTTCTACAAAGGGCTTCTACACTGGCATGGGTTCAGTCCCAACCAGCAGCCAAAGCCCGTGCAGCCACCCACACAACTGCCCTCTGCTTCCCCTGCCTCCTCTGTTCTGCAGAGGGGTAGGAAGGAAAATTGGGAGAAAAAGGCAAAACCCTGTGGGTTGAGATAAGAAGAGTTTGACAGAAAAGCACAAAGAAATGAAAACAATCAGGAAAAACCACTCACACTAATGAAATGCAGTGCTACAGGCTGGGGACAGGGTGGCTGGAGAGTAGCCAGGCAGTACCTGAGGGTACTGGTTGACAGCTGGCTGAACATGAGCCAGCAGTGTGCCCAGGAAGACAAGAAGGTCAATGGCATCCTGGCCTGCATCAGGAATAGTGTGGCCAGCAGGAGCAGGGAAGTCATTGTGCCCTGTGCTCAGCACTGGTTAGGCCACACCTTGAGTCCTGTGTCCAGTTCTGGGCCCCTCAGTTTAAGAAGGACATTGAGACTCTTGAAGGTGTCCAGAGAAGGGCAATGAGGCTGGGGAGAGGCCTTGAGCACAGCCCTGTGAGGAGAGGCTGAGGGAGCTGGGGTTGCTTAGCCTGGAGAAGAGGAGGCTCAGGGGTGACCTTGTTGCTCTCTACAACTCCCTGAAGGGAGGTTGCAGCCAGGTGGGGGTTGGTCTCTTCTCCCAGGCAACCAGCACCAGAACAAGAGGACACAGTCTCAAGCTGTGCCAGGGGAACTTTAGGCTCAAGGTGAGGAGAAAGTTCTTCCCAGAAAGAGTAATTGGCCATTGGAATGTGCTGCCCAGGGAGGTGGTGGAGTCCCCATCCCTGGGGGTGTTCAAGAGGGGATTGGATGAGGGACTTGGTGCCATGGTTTAGTTAGTCCTGAGGTGTTGGGTGATAGGTTGGACTTGATGATCTCTGAGGTCTTTTCCAACCTTATTGATTCTATGATTCTATGATTCTATGAAATGAAAACAATCAGGAAAAGCCAGGAGCACTAATGAAATTGTATATAAACTGAGTGATACAAACTGCAATGACCTGGCCTGGCCTGGCTGCCTGATTCTGCCCCACTGCCATGCCTAGGCTATAGTGAGCTGCCCAAAGCACCCACCTTTGGCCAAGCCAGCACTTTGCTTGTGTAGCATCAGTCTAGTGTGGAATATCCCACTATCTGGGCCATCTGCCTCCCTTGGCTGTGGTCTCTCCCAGCTTTTTGTGAAGGAAAAAATCAACTTCCCCAAACTTAAGCCTATCCTAGCCAAACCCAGGGCATAGAATCTTCTCAACTCTTTGGAAACTGATTTAGGATCATAGAATCATGGCATGGCAGGGCTTGGAAGGGACCTCCAAAGATAATCTAGTCCAACCCCTCTGCTCTAGCAGTTTTACCCAGAACAGGTTGTGTAGGAATGCATCCAGGTGGGTTGTGAAAGTCTCCAGAGAAGGAGACTCCAAGCCTGGTCCAGTCCTCTGCCACCCTCACAGTAAAGAACTTTCTCCTTATGTTTAAGTGGCACCTCCTGTGTTCTACTTTATACCCACTGCCCCTTGTCCTACCACTGAGCACCACTGAAAAGAGGCCAGCCCTATCGTCTCGACCTTCATCATTTTGACTGATAAGATCCCTTCTAAGTCTTCTCTTTTCCAAGCTAAAGAGCCACAAGTCTCTCAGCCTCTTCTCATAAGAGAGTTTTTCTTGTCCCCTCATCTTCATGGCCCTCTGTTCTACTCTTCTCCAGTAGTTCCCTGTCCCTCTTGTGCTGGGGAGCCCAGAACTGGACGCAATACTCCAGGTCCAGCCTCAACAGGGCAGAACAGAGGGGAAGGAGAATCTCCCTCAACCTGCTGCCCACAGTCTTCTTAATGCCCCCCAGATTAACACATTCTTGGCCATGAGAGCACATTGCTGGCTTGTGGCCTACTTGTTGTCCACCACCACTCACAGGTCCTCTGCATAGCTGCCTTGCAGCAAGTCAACCATGGACCTCTTCTGGTGCAAGAGGTTATTCCTCCCTAGCTACTGGACTCTACACTTGCCCTTGCTGAACTTCATGAATGTTGCCTCTGCCCAGCTCTGTAGGCTGCCCTGGTTTTGCTGAACTGCAGCACAGCTTTCAGGGGTGTCAGCCACTCCTCCCAGCTTTGTATCAAAGAAGATTAACATCACTGTTTCCATGAAGAGGATTATTTGGTACAACACTGCAGACAGCACAAGGATCTGATGGTCCAAGGGGTCCCTTTGAACCCTGTTCTCCTGTATGATAGCAAGGATTTCATTAGGTCTTAGTATACTTAAATAATGCCTTCTTGACCTTAATCCTTAAACCCAGCATTTTTTTTCCTTAGTGTTTTATCTTCCTCCATCAGCTGGCTCTTTCCTAGCTAGTGACTTGCTTGCACAGCTGCCAGACTTTCTCAGGATGGTAGGGATTGGAAGGGACCACCAAAGATCATGTAGACCAACTCTGCTGCTAAAGGAGGTTTGCCTAGAGCAGGTTGGATAGGAACACGTTCAGGCAGGTTTTGAAAGTCTCCAGAGGAGGAGACTCCTCAACCTCTCTGGCAGCCTGTTCCAGTGCTCTGGCACCCTCAAAGGAAAGAAGTTTTTCCTGATGTTGAAATGAAGCTTCCTGTGTTCTAGTTTGCACCCACTGTCCCTTGTCCTGTTGCTGGGTGTAGTAGGTCAGATTAGTTACATACAATCATCTTTTCAAATGCTCATTATTTGTTGCCACTTTGGTTTTATTTTCTCTTTACTGCAATGGATTTGAGACCAAAAAGCCTTGCATAGAATGACAGGTTGTGAGCTGGGGGGGGGAGTGTTTTAAAAAGACAAGGCTAACCTTCTTTCTTGTAACAGCAAGTTGCCTCTGGGAGTTTACTTGGAAAGTTCTAAATAGACCTGCATCTGGGTTGAGGCAACCCCAGGCACAAATCCAGGCTGGGCAGGGACTGGCTGGAAAGCAGCCCTGAGGAGAGAGACTTGGGGGTGCTGGTGGAGGAGAAGCTCAACAGGAGCTCTCAGTGTGCACTTGCAGCCCAGAAAGCCAATCAGATCCTGGGCTGCAGCAAGAGAAGTGTGGCCAGCAGGGCAAGGGAGGGGATTCTGCCCCTCTGCTCAGCTCTGCTGAGACCCCACCTGGAGTACTGCCTCCAGTTCTGGAGCCCCTATTACAAGAGGGATCTGGAGGTGCTGGAAGGTGTCCAGAGAAGGGCCACATGGATGATCAGAGGGCTGGAGCACCTCTCCTGTGAGGACAGACTGAAGGAGTTGGGGCTGTTCAGTCTGGAGAAGAGAAGGCTCCCAGGTGACCTAATTGTGGCCTTCCAGCATCTGAAGGGGGCTACAAGAAGGCTGGGGAGGGACTGCTCAGGATCTCAGGTAGTGCTAGGACTAGGGGGAATGGAATGAAGCTGGAGGTGGGGAGATTCAGGCTGGAGGTGAGGAGGAAGTTCTTTCCCATGAGAGTGGTGAAGCCCTGGAATGGGTTGTCCAGGGAGGTGGTTGAGGCCCCATCCCTGGAGGTGGATGAGGCTCTGGCCAGGCTGATGTAGTGTGGGGTGTCCCTGCCCATGGCAGGGGGGTTGGAACTAGATGATCCTTGTAGTCCCTTCCAGTCCTGATTGATACTATGATACTATGACATATAGCAGGCTGCACACAACAAAGCTGTCAGCATTTCCATGATGGAGCCACCAGTTTCTGTTTCTCTGAATGACTCATTTTTACCTTTTCTGAAGGAGAATGTATCATCTCCAGCATGCACTTGATTGTTTCACTGCTGCCATCTCCAAAACTGTATCATCCAGCTGCTCTCTTGCAATCTTCTCATTCACCCAAGCCCCAGCTACAGAAGTAGGCTGTCAGGTTTAACAGCCCCAAGTAGCCTGGGACCAAACAGCTGCCTCTCAGCATGGAAGTGCCAGTGGAAGGCTGGGAGGAAAGGAGGGTTTGGGTTGGTTTTTTTCCTTCAGGAAATAGCTCCCAGAGATCTCAGCAGTTTTAGGTAGAGCAGCACAGGACTTCTTGCCATACAGGGGGTTTGATACTTGGCTTGCTGGGCAAGAAAGCCAGGGCACTCCTATTGAAGAATAGATAGGCTCTAATTGAATGTGTCTTGATTTATAACCTGCTGGCAACTTAGCTTCAGGAGTGTCAGAATAATCCCACATGCACTGAAGAAATACACCAGTTCCGGCCAGGCAAAGGCATTTGTCATACCTGACCTACAGCGAATCACTGCTGCGTGCCCAGGCTTCCACTCTTCATTAGCAGCAGGGCCGTTGGCTGCTCCTCCCATGGAAACTACAGGGGCAGCACGAAGCACTTGAATTAAGCAGGAGCAAGCACTTTTGCAATGAGCACCCAACTTTATGAAGTGTGAGACTGCGGCAGCAGTGAGAGAGCTGCCGTCAAGCCCGGCCCCGCGGCGCCTGCAGCCTGGGTCTCCCCGTGCTTGGCTGCAGCCTGGCAGTCCAAGGGCAGCGACAGGCACAAGGTTATGTGGGGTGGGCGCCTTCCTCCCTTCATCAAGCTCGCTGCTCATTTACAGTCATGAATGAAACATTTGGCTGCAGCAGGATAAATAACAGGTGACATTTTAACTACACTGGTGGCACAAATGATTCACAAGGAGACACGTGGAGAAGGCAAGAGGCAGCAGAAACAACTTGCACCAGGAGAGGCTTCACCTTGATGGAAGACATTGTGTTGCAGTGAAAACAATCACTCACTGAAACAGCCTCCCTGATACGTGGTGGAGTCCCCATCACAGGAGATGTTCAAGGTGCAATTGCACAGGGTGATAGACAGTCTCATCTAGACTCCCTTTCCCGTTAAAGGTTGGACTGGATCATCTTTTAAGGTCTGTTCTGAGTCTATTGTGCAAAAATGTTTAATCATGAATAGAATAGAATAGGAGTAGAGTAGAGTAGAGTAGAGTAGAATAGAATAGATAGAACAGAGTAGAGTAGAGTAGAGTAGTTGAACAAAATGGAATGGGATGGGATGGGATGGGATGGGATGGGATGGGATGGGATGAAATGGAATGGAATAGAATGAAATGGAATGGAATGGAATAGAATGAAAGGGAATGGAATGGAATAGAGGAGAATAGAATAGAATGGAATGGAATGGAATGGAATGGAATGGAATGGAATGGAATGGAATGGAATGGAATGGAATAGAGGAGAATAGAATGGAATGGAATGGAATGGAATGGAATGGAATGGAATGGAATGGAATAGAATAGAATAGAATAGAATAGAATAGAATAGAATAGAATAGAATAGAATAGAATAGAATAGAATAGAATTAACCAGGTTGGAAGAGATCTTTGAGATCATCAAGTCCAACCTATCACCCAACACCATCTAATCAACTAAGCCATAGCACCAAGCACCCCATCCAGTCTCTTCCTAAACACCTCCAGTGAATGAGGTATACAAGGCTAGTGCAAGTTTTGCCCCTCTTGTGAGGCAATCACCTATTTGCTTCTGAAAACAAATATTAAATTAAAAGGTTCTCATCCATTGAAATTAGCTTCCCAGGAACACTTCCAACGTGGCAAAGGGGCAGAGCTATCAGTCCAAGTGAGGGAATACTGCAGGATAGGAAACAGTTACAAAGAGAAGCATCCTACATGCACATATCATTGAGCAAGGGGATGGGAATTGATCATAGAATCATAGAATCGTTTCAGTTGGAAAAGATCATTAAGATCATAGAGTTCAACCATCAGCCCAACATCCCCATAGCCATTAAACCATGTCCTGAAGTGCCATATCTACATGGGGGTTTTTTAATACCTCCAGGGATGATGGCTCCGCTGCCTCCCTGGGCAGCCTGTTCCAATGCTTGACCACTCTTTTCCTGATGTCCAATCTAAACCTTCCCTGGTGCAACTTGAGCCCATTTCCTCTTATCCTATCACTTGTTACTAGGGAGAAGTGACCAACACCCACCTGCTTCCAACCACCTTTCAGGGAGTTCCAGAGAGGCAGAAGGTCTCCCCTCAGCCTCCTTTTCTGCAGGCATTGCCCTGCTCTGGACATGCTCCAGCTACTCAATGTCCTTCTTGTAGTGAGGACCCTGAAATGGAACACAGCATTAGGGGAGCAGCCACACCAGCATCGAGCACAGGGGCACCAACCCTTCCCTGCTTCTGGTGGCCACGATATTCTTGATGATTCAGCCTTCTGAACATGGGCGCTTGACTTTAACAACAGGTTTTGGTTTTCAAACACATTTTCTGCATTGGTGTCTGCTTCTAGGTGACCTGGGCTTCTCATGTGCCTGGAACAGTCCATTAGGATAAAATAGAATAGATAGATAGATAGACAGATAGATAGATAGATAGATAGATACACACACACATGATATACAGCAAAGCCTTCTCTCACTGCCTGCCCTTTGCTTCTCTCTAAATGGCACAGCAGCGATTCATCACAGACATGCACAGAAAGTCACAGCCTGATAACAGAGGGAGAAAGGGAAAAAAAGATCTTAAGTCACAAATACAAATGGGGGGGGAAGAAAAAACTGAAAGTCTGTACTTTCATCCAGAGAGTTTTAAGCCATTTAACAATATTTAGCAATCTGTTTCAGGCCACGTGAAGCCATTACCCCACTGCCTGCCAGAAACAGCAGCATGGCAGCATGGCGGGTGGGAGGGAGGGCTCCACAGTCCCTTGCTTTTCTTTCAGACCTGCTTTCTGCCTCCAAGCTGGCATGCTCAGCAGATGCTTCTGAAAACCCACCACGTTTGCTCTGTTACTCCCTCCCCCGCCGCCCACCCACTCTGTGCCAGAGAAAGGAGCTGCTGAACTTCCATAAGCACCGAGCAAACAATCAGCCTGGAGGGAAAAGCAGATCCCCCGTGGCTCCCCACTCCCTGGGTGCATCCATCCACATGCCCTCCTCCTTCACCTGCAAGACCCATGGAGCTGTGCAAAGGCTGTGCATTTATAGCCTTTAAGTTCTTGCCTGATACCACTCCTCCAGGTAGCTTTACCTTGACAACCTCCTCCTGCCTTGAGTGATGTTGCAGAATCCTGTGCTTGTTTCTCTTCCAACCCTGTGGACTGCTGCCACCGTGGTCATCCTGTTGTACTCCCTGCAGTGGCAGGGATGCTGGCAACCCAGGTGCACTCCAGCTTCATGTTAAGTGCCACCTTTTCTGTGGCATGCAGAAACACTCGCCTTTTGAAGGCTATTCAGAGCCTGAACCAGAGCATGGCTGATCTGTTGCCTACACCTGTTTTTATTTTTAATTACCTCCCAAGATCCTTTATTGTTTTCTTACATCATCCCCAGTCTGGTTATGGGAGTATGTTGTTAGCAAGGAAAGTGGAAGCTTCTTATCCTGAGACCAGAGGCATGCTGCTGAACAAAATCTGGGATTTCCAGTTGCAGAATCAGAACACAGAATACAGAATTAACCAGGTTGGAAAAGACCTTCGAGATCATCAAGTCCAACCTCACACCCAACACCATCTAATCAACTAAACCATGGCACCAAGTGCCTCATCCAGTCTCTTCCTAAACACCTCCAGGGATGGTGACTCCACCACCTCCCTGGGCAGCACATTCTTTCTGGGAAGAACTTCTTCCTCATATCCAGCCTAAACTTCCCCTGGTGCAGCTTGAGACTCTGTCCTCTTGTTCTGGTGCTGGTTGGCTGGGAGAAGAGACCAACCCCCACCTGGCTATAACCTCCCTTCAGGGAGTTGTAGGCAGCAATAAGGTCTCCCCTGAGCCTCCTCCTCTCCAGGCTAAGCAACCCCAGCTCCCTCAGCCTCTCCTCACAGGGCTGTGCTCCAAACCCCTCCCCAGCTTCGTTGCCCTTCTCTGGACACCTTCCAGCAACTCAACATCTTTCCTAAACTGAGGGGCCCAGAACTGGACACAGGACTCAAGGTGTGGCCTATCCAGTGCTGAGTACAGGGCACAATGACTTCCCTGCTCCTGCTGGCCACGCTGTTCCTGATGCAGGCCAGGACGCCACTGGCCCTCATTTTCTTTCTCCCATCTTCACAATGTGTCTGGAGCATTGTGTCCAGTTTGGTTCTCCCCAGTAAAGAAAGATATTGACACAAAGTTCAGCAGCAGGTTGCTAAGATGGTTAGGGAACAGCAGAGTGTGTTCTGTGGGGAGAGGCTGAGAGAATTGGGTTTGTTCAGAAGTAAGATGAGAATGTATGGGGAGATCTTATTGCTGTCTGAAATGGGAAGGCACAGAAAAGACACAGCCAGGTTTTTCTGAGAGATGCACTGTAGTAAGAGAAGAGGCAACAGATGCAAGGTGAACTGAGAGCAATTCATCTGTGATATGGGAATATCTTCTTTATTATAAGGGTCATCAAAGGTTGAAATGGTGCACAGAGTAATTATGAAAGCTCCCTTCTTGGAGATATTTGGAACTTAGCTGGACAAAGCCATAAATAACCTTCTTTAATCTGGCCTGCTTTGAGCAGGGGTTTGGACTTGATAGCCTCTAGAGCACCTGCCTGACTTCAATTAGGTTGTGATTTTGTGAGCTCCATTTGTTTGAGCTATGCTTTTGCTTCCTCTATGTGCTTTCTGTTAGCCAATCTGAGCCCCATTTTTCTCCTCAGTGATTTGGGAAGATATGGTTTTATCAGCACAGAGCAAGGGCTGGAAGTATTTTTCATCCCATTTTACTGAGTTGATCTATACATCTTACCATGTCTTTGTTATGAGTTGATATAAAGCATGCCTCTGATGAATAGTCCCACAGTTTAACTTCATTTTCACCTAGCTAAGAACAATCAATTCTGTAAGAGGTCCAGTGAGTCTTCCTAAAGCACTGAATGCCTGAACTGTGGAATGGCAGAGGATGGAAGCAACCTCAGGAGATCATCTAGTACAACCCCCCTGCTAAAGCAAAGTTCTCCTAGATCAGGTTGCAGAAGAACATGTCAGGCAGGTTTTGGAAGTCTCTAGAGAAGGAGACTCCACATCCTTTCTGGGCATCCTGGTCCACTTTTGGCATCCTCACAGGAAAGAAGTTTTTCCTTAAGTAACCATTTTTACCTGTTGCATCTTGTCCTATCACTGGGCACCAGTGAAAGGAGCCCAGCCCCATTCTCTTGACCTCCACCTCAGTCTTCTCTTTTCCAGGCTAGAGAAGAGAAGAGAAGAGAAGAGAAGAGAAGAGAAGAGAAGAGAAGAGAAGAGAAGAGAAGAGAAGAGAAGAGAAGAGAAGAGAAGAGAAGAGAAGAGAAGAGAAGAGAAGAGAAGAGAAGAGAAGAGAATTAACCAGGTTGGAAAAGACCTTTGAGATCATCAAGTCCAACCTATCATCCAACGCCATCTAATCAACTAAACCATGGCACCAAGTGCTTCATCCAGGCTCTTCCTAAACACCTCCAGTGATGGTGACTCCACCACCTCCCTGGGCAGCACATTCCAATGCCCAATCACTCTTTCTGTGAAGAACTTCTTCCCTAGCATCCAGCCTAAACCTCCCCCAGGTGTCTCAGTTTCTCCTCCTAAGAGAGATGCTCCAGTCCCCTCATCATCTTGGTGGCTCTCTGCTGGACTCTCTTCAGCAGTTCCTTGTCCTTCTTGAACTGTGGAACCCCAAACTGGATGCAGGATTCCAGCCCAGGCCTCACCAGGGAAGAGAAAAGGGGGAGGAGGACATCCCTTGACCTGGTGGCTTCGTTCTTCTTAAGACTCTCCTGAACACCCTTGGTCTTACTGGCCATGAGGGCATATTGCTGGCTCAAAGAAGAGCAAGGGGTTTTTATCTCAGAATATGCTGAGCCTTGAAGTTTGGAGGTGACTGACATAACCAAATCACAGTGAGATTATGCTTTTAATGATTTTTGATCAGGGAAAGGAGTCCTGTTTGCTCAGCGTTCCCACTGGGAGTCTTTGACACTCGGTTTGGGATTAATCTTAGCAAATGCAGCTCCCCAAAATCTTTCCCTAAACATCCAGTGCAATAAACATCTGCCCATTTCCAAAGATTTCTGTGGCCCAGGAGCTGACTGTCCTTGCTGTTAATTATGGCTTCTGCAGAGCTTGACTTCTCTCTAACTGTGACCTTTCTCTGAAGTGGAAAAAAAAAACCCAAACCACCAACACTCTTTGATGTGGAGATAATGGACTTGTTACAAACCCTATCCCTTAGCATCTCTCAGAGCTGGACAACTAAAGTGCTAAGTATATGCACTGCCACACAGAGCTGCTATTATGCTGCCAACACTTCAGAGTTAATTATTTTTTGCTTTCAAAGGAGGAAAAGGAGTTTTTAAATTGGTTTAGTGTCAGTCTCACACCAAAGGTGTTTCTTGCTGCATTTCTTCCATAAACCTTCAGTAACATCAATTAAAATTCTGCTTTTCCCCCACAAAGCCCCCCTTTTCTTTCCTTTCTGAGGTATCCTTCTGTCAGTTAGCTGACTGCATCTTTAAGTGGAATAAGGAAATAGCTGTCATCTGGTGCCATGGTCTAGTTGATTAAACAGTGTTGGAGGATAGGTTGGACACGATGATCTCAAAGGCCTCTCCCAACCTGGTTAAATCAATTCAATTCAATTCAATTCAATTCAACTCTATTCTATTCTATTCTATTCTGTTCTATCCTATCCTATCCTGTCCTATTCTATTCTATTCTATTCTATTCTATTATAGCCTAGCCTAACCTATTCTATTCTATTCTATTCTATTCTATTCTATTCTATTCTATTCTATTCTATTCTATTCTATATCTCAGTAACAGGTCTTCCAGAATTAGGGTTGGAATTGGTAGGATTAGACCCACATGTTGACTCTTGAGGACTGAGGCATGGTGCTGTGAGAGTTAAAAATGCTCATTAACCAGTAGAGAAAAATGGCCACTTTTATGCTGAGAGAATTAGACTTAGACTTAGACTTAGAATTAGAATTAGAATTAGAACTAGAATTAGAATTAGAATTAACCAGGTTGGAAAAGACCTCAGAGATCATCGAGTCCAACCTATCACCCAACACCATCTAATCAACTAAACCACGGCACCAAGCACTCCATCCAGTCTCTTCCTAAACACCTCCAGGGATGGTGACTCCACCACCTCCCTGGGCAGCACATTCCAATGGCCAATCTCTCTTTCTGGGAAGAACTTCTTCCTAATATCCAGTCTAAACTTCCCCTGGCACAGCTTGAGACTGTGTCCTCTTGTTCTGGTGCTGGTTGCCTGGGAGAAGAGATCAACCCCCACCTAGCTACAACCTCCTTTCAGGGAGTTGTTGACAGCAATGAGGTCTCCCCTGAGCCTCCTCTTCTCCAGGCTAAACAACCCCAGCTGCCTTAGCCTCTCCTGATAGGGCTTGTGCTCAAGACCTCTCTCACCAGCCTCTCACCAGCCTTGGTGACTCCTTTAAGAGCACTTAGGGAAAGTGCAGCTTCTGCTGAAGAACTGCTAACAACATCTGCAACAGTCCCAAGAGCTCATTAATTCTATTTATTCCAGTTTTCCCTCTCTGATGAGCATGGAAATCACATCTCATAAAGAAATTGGACACACTTGGCTCCTCCTGCTGCTCTAGTATCCAGACTGTGAGTACACACTGCCTTGCCAAGAGCAAGACCACAGGTTCACTGCTGTGCGCCACCTCCACTCTCACGTCTGCAGGCAAAGAGCTGCACCAACCAGAAATGCTCAGGCTGCCTTTAAATCAAGCAATGAGGGCTTGTGTCATCAAGAAACTAAACTGTGTGTCACACCTTGAGTCCTGTGTCCAGTTCTGAGCCCTTCAGTTTAGGAAAGATGTTGAGTTGCTGGAAGGTGTCCAGAGAAGGGCAACTAAGCTGGGGAGGGGTTTGGAGCACAGCCCTGTGAGGAGAGGCTGAGGGAGCTGGGGTTGCTTAGCCTGGAGAAGAGGAGGCTCAGGGGAGACCTTCTTGCTCTCTACAACTACCTGAAGGGAGGTTGTAGCCAGGTGGGGGTTGGTCTGTTCTCCCAGGCAACCAGCACTAGAACAAGAGGACACAGTCTGAAGCTGCACCAAGGGAGGTTTAGGCTGGATGTCAGGAAGAATTTCTTCCCAGAAAGAGAGATTGGCCATTGGAATGTGCTGCCCAGGGAGGTGGTGGAGTCACCATCACTGGAGGAGGAGACTGGATGAGGCACTTGGTGCCATGGTTTAGCTGATTAGATGGTGTTGGGTGATAGGTTGTCCTTGATGATCTTGGAGATCTTTTCCAACCTGGTTAATTCTATTCTATTGTATTCTATTCTACTTCAATGCAGAATGGATGAACCCTTTTGAGCAGCAGGCACTAGCAACATCTTAGCATCAAACAGCAGTAAAGTTAGGTCGACTCAAGACTTCACAAATTCCAGACAAATGATGTTTGACATCTCAGTGTAAATAGGCTGGGTTATAAACATTTCAGTTGTCAAAATCTGAGTGTGTTTGCCTGCTGTTGGGTTTACATCTCTTCCTTATTCTGCCTATTCAGCAGCTGTGTCCTTGTTAATGACTGTGTTTGAACTTGGAAACTGATTTAGACACAGGCTGGGTATTAACTAGTTAGTAGAGCTGGCTGGAAGATGAATATTCAGCTCTAAACCAGGAAAAACTATGCCAGAAGGGCTGGCAAGGAGCAGGGAACCTGGAGGTACAAACACATGGCTGCTGAAGAGGCACAGGGCTGGGAACCAGGGTTCAGTCCTGTTGCAGATGAAATAATTTAATGGACCAGCTACATCCTTGTTCCTATCTACTTCTGGCAGGATTTCAGAATGGCCACATCCCTGCAGAGCATTTCCTAGCACTTTTGGTCAGAAATACAGCTTAACCCAGGCAGATGAGGACCAGGCTTCACATGGAGATGTGCAGTCCATTCTAGCAGTCTGTTTCAGCCTGATGCAGAGCCAGGCTGGCCACCAGACAGCAATAGGTGTCTGATCCAGCCGTAAGTCAGGGGCCAAAATTCTCCAAAGCACATCAATTTACATCATTATTTTACAGGCTTCAAATGAAAGCACTAACTCATCAGAAATATGTGAGGAAGTGCCTCTCCACCCAATAGACATTGCTCCCATATTAAAAGAGACATCAAAGCAATCATCTTCACATGCCTTTCCCTGTACAAGTGGATTAGAATTATGCCTCTATCTCAGAAGACATTCAAATGTGACTTGGGATTAATTAAATTGCAAGACACCTGGAGGGGAGGTCAGAAGCATGTACACTTTCTACTCCAAATGTTTTAGAGTGAGGAAAAAGGAATATTTAATCTGCAAGACCTTTTTGGTCTTGCTGGGGAAAAGGAGTTGAAGACCAGCTTGGGAATTTCAGGGCAAAGAGCACAGAACAACCAAACCCTTGAAAATATACAGAATGATACAAGCACAAAAAGGTAGGGGTTGGAAGGGAGCTCTGGGGACCATCCTGTCCGCCCCCTCTGCTGTCCAGGGAGGTGGTGGAGTCACCATCACTGGAGGTGTTTAGGAGGAGACTGGATGGGGTGCTTGGTGCCATGGTTTAGTTGATTAGATGGTGTTGGGGGATAGGTTGGACTCAGAAATCTCGAAGGTCTTTTCCAACCTGGTTAATTTTCTCCTCTCCTCTCCTCTCCCTCTCCTCTCCCCCTCCCCTCCCCTCTCCTCCCCTCCCCTCCCCTCTCCTCTCCTCTCCTCTCCTCTCCTCTCCTCTCCTCTCCTCTCCTCTCCTCTCCTCTCCTCTCCTCTCCTCTCCTCTCCTCTCCTCTCCTCTCCTCTCCTCTCCTCTCCTCTCCTCTCCTCTCCTCTCCCCTCCCCTCCTCTCCCCTCCCCTCCCCTCCCCTCCCCTCCCCTCCCCTCCCCTCCCCTCCCCTCCCCTCCCCTCCCCTAATAGATTCAGAGGAACACATTGTCACGACCCAGCATCCCAAGCCAACCTAGTTGTAGACAGCAAGAAGGTCTCACCTGAGCCTCCTCTTCTCCAGGCTAAGCAACCCCAGCTCCCTCAGCCTCTCCTCACAGGGCTGTGCTCCAGACCCCTCCCCAGCTTTGTTGCTGACTTTTTCCTAAAGCTTCACTTGAGCTAAACAACTTTCTTGAGCTTTGCCATCAGACCAGCTAGCATCTCCCCAGTGCAATGCCTCTTTAGTGACTGTTTCCTGGAACAGCAGAGACTGGGAAAATACTTTGGTGAAAAGCAAAGAATCACAGAATCACCACAGCACGGTAGGAGTCAGAAGAGACCTCCAGAGTCCATCTAGTCCAGCCCCCCAGCTAAAGCAGGATCACCACAAGAACACATCAATGCTCTTTTGGAATGCCTCCAGAGACAGACTCCACAACCTCTCTGGGCAGCCAGCTCCAGTGCTCTGCTACTTTCAACATGAAAAACATTTTCCTCTGGTTTACATTGAACCTCCTGTGCTCCAGTTTGTGTCCATTGCTTCTTGTGTCACTGGACACCACTGAGAAGAGTCTGGCTTGCCCTTTAGATATTGACAAGCATTAATGAGATTTCCCCCCCTCCCAGTCTCCTCTCCTCCAGGCTAAACAGCCCTGGCTCTCTCAGCCTTACCTTGTATGAGAGGTCATAGAATCATAGAATCAATATGGTTGGGAAAGGCCTCAGAGATCATCAAGTCCAACCTATCATCCAACACCTCATGACTAACTAAACCATGGCTTCAAGTGCCACATCCAATCCCTTTTTGAGCACCTCCAGTGACTCCACCACCTCCCTGGGCAGCACATTCCAATGGCCAATTACTCTTTCTGGGAAGAACCTTCTCCTCACCTCAAGCTTAAACTTCCCCTGGCACAGCTTGAGATGTTCCAGGCCCCTCATGATCTTAGTCCAGCTCTCTGCTAGACTCTCACCTGTACTTTCTTGTCCATCTTGAACTGGGGAGTTTGCTGGCCACACTCCTCTTAATGCACCCCAAGATGCCATTGGCTTTCTTGGCTGTGAGGGAACAGTGCTGGCTCATGGGCATCCTGTTGCCCACCAGGACTCACTGGTCCATTTTCCCAGAGGCTCAGGGCAGCCTCCAACCCATGCTGTTACATGGGAGAGGTTCTTGTAAAGCAGTTAGGAGAAAGAAGAGAGCCAAGACTGTCTGCAAGAAAAAAACCTCCAGGAAAAATGAGGCACCAAATGTGCCTCCATGCATCAGCCAGAGCAGAGCAGCTGTCCATCTGCCCTGTGCAGGGAAGCAGCTATCCCAGCAAAGCTGAAAGCCCTGATGGAAAGATGCTACCATAATCTGTACCACCAGGAGTTTGCCTGGGGGCAAGAGCACAGTTACACCAGTTACACAGAAGGCATTGGTGCTTGGTTCCTGTGAGGTGCCTGGCTACCCAAGCGGGGGTCTAGTGCTTTAAATTGAGCTCCAGAGCTCACAGCCTGCATCAGCTGCTCGCCCTGCTCTCTGCTAACAAGCTTGTCTCTGCAGGAAACAATCCTTCTGCAGATCTCTCTGCTCCCCATCCCTCCTCACCACTGACTCCCACTCACTGGAGACAGGACAGGATCCAGCAGTGCTCTGCCAAGTGACAGGGGCTGCCTGGCAGCCACAGCGAGGGAGCACTTCATGTTTCAGAGCTCTGTGCAATGATCACCTAATTAATCCCCCATTCCCCAGCCCAACATCCAGGGCAGAGTGAGGATGTCTCCATTTTCTCATCCTCCTGATGCAGGGAAGCTGCTGCACAGCAAACTTGGGCCATTTGCTTCTGGTCAAGCAGAAGAAGGGACCTGGAGAGAGGAAGCTAATGCTGAGACCCACCCCCACAAATAAAATGCAGGGGAGTAAAGCAGTTGTCTCATGGGCAGGACTCCTTGCCAGCATCCCTTTCCACCTCACTGTGCTTGGAGGACAATTGAATTACATTGCTGCTTCCCTTTCATTGTGATCTAATTAATAGGGGCAGAGGAAGAGGCTACCTTTTCTTTTGCAGGTCCATGCAAAGCCAAAGCCAGGGCAACTGGCAGCTGTGAGCCTTCTTGGAAAACATGATGCTCAACAGGATGTCTTTGTTAGAGAGGAGAAAGAGGAGAGGAGGATGGCTGCTGTGGGAATGAAGGGCAGATACAGACACCAGCCCTGATTACAGCAGGGATTTTGCACTGGTGCTGCAAAACCTCTCTGTTCTAAGTCTCTCCCCCACCAAGCCATCTACCATCAGCACAGCTGAGAATTCTTGATGGCTGCATGAAGGTCTGCAATGCAAGAAGGCTGTTTGGCTCGCTTGATCACGCAGCTCCAAAGCCCACAAAACACCTCTGAGAGATCATTTCCCGTTCTTCTAAGGACCTGCTACTCCACTAAGGTGACAGCATCACCCTCCTCATGGAGCCACCTGCAGCAGCCCTCTCCACTGCTGACAGTGCCACTCTGATGGGTCACCAAGCATGCCATGGTGCTTGTCACTGAGTGAGTTGCCAGACACTGTCATGGGGACACACAGATTTGAAAACACAATAAAATCCCAGCTCCTCTCAAGTCCTGTACACTGCACTGGTTAGGCCACACCTCGAGCCCTGTGTCCAGTTCTGGGCCCCTCAGTTTAGGAAGGAGGTTGACTTGCTGGAGCGTGTCCAGAGAAGGGCAGCAAAGTTGGTGAAGGGCTTGGAACATAGCCCTGTGTGAGAGACTGAGGGAGCTGGGGTTGCTTAGCCTGGAGAAGAGGAGACTCAGGGGTGACCTTATTGCTCTCTACAACTACCTGAAGGGAGGTTGTAGTGAGGCAGAGGTTGGTCTCTTCTCCCAGGCAACCAGCACCAGAACAAGAGGACAGAGTCTCAGGCTGCGCATGGGGAGGTTTAGGCTGGAGGTTAGGAGGAAGTTCTACACAGAGAGAGTGATTGCCCATTGGAATGGGCTGTCTGGGGAGGTGGTGGAGTCACCATCACTGGAGGTGTTCAGGAGGAGACTTGATGGGGTGCTTGGTGCCATGGGTTAGTTGATTAGATGGTGTTGGATGATAGGTTGGACTTGATGATCTTGAAGGTCTCTTCCAACCTGGTCTATTCTATTCTATTCTATTCTATTCTATTCTATTCTATTCTATTCTATTCTATTCTATTCTATTCTATTCTATTCTATTCTATTCTATTCTACTCTACTCTACTCTATTCTATTCTATTCTATTCTATTCTATTCTGTCCAGGCTTTGGGTTTGCTGTGCTGCAGATGGAGACATGGGAGCTGGCTCTTGTAGTGCCATTTCAAGCCCAGGGTGGTGGCATGGCTTAGACACCCTACTCTGCAGCCACAGCCACTCCTGCTAGTATCAGCTGTGGTCCAGAAGCACTTTGGCAGATTTTGCCCAGCATGGAGACACAGCTATTAAACCACAGGGCCAGTGAGCTCTGTGCAGGATCCACATGAGGATGCTTTGTGAAACAATTCTCAGTGTAAAGCCAGATGGATTCCAAAGGCATCTGGTTTGATGCCACTCCTGCTACCCCATGCATCTCTGCGCCACACTGCCTGGGAGCGGTGCTGTGGACAGCACTGGCACAGGCCTGTATAACAGGGAACTGTGTAGTGCAAGAGCCAGTAGGAACAAGAGGAACAGGGAAGAAGAAATGTTCCCTGACCCACAGTCCCCATCTGCAGAGCTCCCAAACCACCCTTGCTCTTTGCTTTCTGTTGTGTTCTGTGTTATTAAGGTCTTTCTGCTCACCTGAGCAGCTGAGCCCTTGGATGATCTCCAGGATCTTGGAGAGCAGAGAGCTGATTGCACATATCCATCTTCCAGCATCCAGACTAAGGAAAGAGAGAGGAGACATGGTGTCCCTTGGAAGCCATAGCTCAGTGGCATTGACTACATCCTTAAATCTACACCCCCAATGCTTCTGGGGCTGGACTGGGATGGCAATATTTTGTCCATCTAATCCTCTTTGAAAGTTCACATTTATTCAAACTGCTGAGATGTGCTTGAATCCCTCAGCTCACATTAACTCCCTTTTGTGTGTGGGATAGTCTTTCCAGATGGCAGATCACATAACAGATGAACAACTTCATTGTCATTTATCTCCAGAGTTGGAGAAGAGCAACCCCAGTCAATGTAGAGTTTCAGAAGAGGCTTTCTGTGACTTCTCCTTGACACCAACACAGTGGAGGTGGTGGCACAGCCAAGGAGCAAAGGAAAGGGCTGGGACTCTGGGGATAAAACCCAGAGGGGGCTAGGAGACTCATAGACTAATAGAATCAATAAGGTTGGAAAAGACCTCAGAGATCATCAAGTCCAACCTGTCACCCAGCACCTCCTGACTAACTAAACCAAGGCACCAAGTGCCACATCCAATCCCCTCTTGAACACCTCCAGCAAAATAAATAGGTCAAAAAGGTTTCTGGAGTTTGGAGACTCCTGGGAAGGAAGAAAATGGTGGCAGGAGTCAAAACAGGTAGATCATCCTTCCACAAACCCAAGATGGTTAGCCTGGGTGAGGAAGAAAGTGGCACTAAGCCCCTGCCTCAATTAAGTACCTGTGTGTAGATCTGTCATAGCTGGGCAAAGGCATAACTGCTTCTCAGGAGTGCAAACAGAAGGAAATGACAATCCTGAATTTTAGAGAGAAAATTATGAAAGGAGGTGAATTAGTAGTGAGCTAAAAGTTACTTGCATTCATAAGAAGCCAAAGACCTAAAATTGCACAGTGGGTGCACTGGTGGGACTCTGTGTTACCACCCAGTGAGGAGATGGCAAAGCCTCTGTGTGCCTGATGGATGAACTAATATTAATTCTCTGCCCAGGTGGCCAGGAAGGCCAATGGCATCCTGGCCTGCATCAGCAATAGTGTGGCCAGCAGGAGCAGGGAAGTCATTGTGCCCTGTGCTCAGCACTGGTTAGGACACACCTTGAGTCCTGTGTCCAGTTCTGGGCTCCTCAGTTTAAGAAGGACATTGAGACTCTTGAATGTGTCCAGAGAAGGGCAAAGAGGCTGGGGAGAGGGCTGGAGCACAGCCCTGTGAGGAGAGACTGAGGGAGCTGGGGTTGTTTAGCCTGGAGAAGAGGAGGCTCAGGGGAGACCTCATTGCTCTCTACAACTACCTGAAGGGAGGTTGTAGCCAGGAGGGGGTTGGTCTCTTCCCCTGAACAGCCAGCACCAGGACAAGAGGACACAGTCTCAAGCTGCACCAGGGGAGGTTTAGGCTGGAGGTGAGGAGGAAGTTCTTCCCATAGAGAGTTTTTAGCCACTGGAATGTGCTGCCCAGGGAGGTGGTGGAGTCCCCATCCCTGGAGGTGTTCAAGAGGGGATTGGATGTGGCACTTGGTGCCATGGTTTAGTTAGTCCTGAGGTGTTGGGTGAGAGGTTGGATTTGATGATCTCTGAGGTCTTTTCCAACCTATTTGATTCTATGATTCTATGTCACTGACTTCAAAGGTAAAGGAGTTCCTTTGTACTCTGAAAGCAACTGAATAAAATGCCTGGTGTCATTCCTTATCTAAACAGGATTTTCTACTTGTGTCAGGTTATTGTAAACATCAGTTTGATGTGTCTGGCTGCTGCTGATTGGTCCCTCAGAAGTGCATTGCATTAATTTAGCCTTATACTGAGAAAATCTTTTGAACTGTGATATACCTTATTAATGTGATTTGCTTTCTCCTAACAGAAGTGTTAGCTCTGCCCACAGCCCTTGAAGCTGAGCCTTTGGAGTGAAGTTCACAGGGTTAGTTTCAGCTGTGGGCAGAGCTGCCCACTCCATGGACGCTTGCAAGCCACCTTGTCACGAAGGGGTTCCGAGCATCCCAGCCGCTTAGTAGAGAGAAAGCAGACAACCCTTGTACCCAGCTGTACTGCAGGCACCTGAGGGGAAGGGCTAGTTCAAACCTCCTGCATAATCTCCTGAGAGAATGAAAAGCACTGCTTTTCCTGGTGTTTTCAAGAAGTTCCCTGAAGGGGAAGAAGGAGGAAAGCTTCTGCACCACAGAACCACAGAATCATGGAATCAGAGATTATTAAGGGTTGGAAGGGACCTCTGAAGGTCATCCAGTCCAACCACTGCTAATGTAAGTTCACCTAGAGCAGGCTGCATAGGAACATATCCAGCTGGATTTTGAAAGTCTCTAGGGAAGGAGACTCCACAACCTCTCTGGGTAGCCTGGTCCAGAGCTCCAGGACCCTCTAAAGAAAGTTTTCCCTTATGTTTAAGTGAAACTTCCTGTGCTCTAGTTTGTACCCCTTAGCCTTTGTCTTATCCCTGGGCACTACTGAATAGAGCCTAGCCCATCCTCTTGACCTCCACCCTTTAGATACTGGCCAGCATTGGTAAGATCCCCTCTCAGTCTTCTCTTTTCCAGGCTAAAGAGCCTTCCTGAAAGCACCACCAAAGGTGAGACCCTGTGGCCCAGGAATGTAGCCAACATTAAACCCCATGGCACTAAGGAACATGATGAACAACATGTTGCTCCACCTCCACTCAGCAATTGGGATCAGTGCTTTTACTCACTGAAAGCTTCCTGATGAGCTCCCACCTGTGCTCAGCCACTCATAGCACTGGGGCAGAGATCACCTTTCATCTGCAGCCACACATTTTGGAGCTTTCCTGGTAATAAATGGCCCTTAGAGACCCAAACAAGCATTGTAAGGACACCCCTGCAAGATTTTGTGTGGATTGTATCAATAACTGGTCAAGGCTGCTGTAGTCTTTGGCTGCAAGAGAGCTCTGGCTCTCTGCTCATCTGCCTTGTGCATGAGGCCCAGCCCTGGAGATGGCCAAGCATTGCAGCAAGTATCCATAGTGAAGTAAACCACAGACTGACCTCCTCTTCAGGCTAAGGGCATCCTGAGAAGGAGCACCCTGCTGAATCCATCTGGACTTGCTGAAGGACATAGGCCATTTCAGGATTGGCCTTGGCACCAAGGCTGTTAAACATCATGCTTGGCTATGAGTGACCACAGACATCACTTCTTTGGCCACCCCTTACAGCCCAGATGCACTGGGAAGGCTCCCTCACATCATCAGCTTCTTGATCCTGCCAGGTGAGGGAAACATTTCCAAGATTCCATTTATTACCTGTATTTAATCCATTAGTTCTCCCTGCAGACCTCCTGAAGGCTGGGCTGCGATTAAGGAGGAGATAAGTGCCCTGTTTATTGCTCTCCTGATACTTCTCCACTTTGCTCTCCACTTCTATGGACAGTTTTCACCCTGCAGTTGTGCAGTGCCTTGTAAATGTACAGGGGATCCCCCTGCCCTGTCCCCTCAGGATGTGTTAAGAGGAGAGGCCCCTGCAGCAATGCAGCTCTCATGGCTTGGTTCTTCTCTACTGGCATGACACACCTCTCCTGGGGCAGACTCCAACTGACATGTGGATTAGCCATTCCACAAGGAGCTTGTTAGTATAGTGCCAAGCCAGAGGTCTTTAGTTCATGGCAGCACCTGGCCCATTGGTGCATCAAAGGTGCTGGTGCCTGCTGCATGAGGAGCAAAGAAAGCAGAGAGTTGAAAAGAAAAACAACACACCAATGCTGAACGGGCTGAAAATGTAGCCCTTAAACACCTGTGCAACTGAAAGGAGCCACAGCTGGAGTCACCATCACTGGAGGTGCTTAGGAAGAGACCTGATGGGGTGCTTGGTGCCATGGTTTAGTTGATTAGATGGTGTTGGGTGAGAGGTTCAACTTGATCTCAAAGTTCTTTTCCAACCTGGTTAACTCTATTCTATTCTAGTCTAGTCTGTCCTAGCCTAGTCTAGTCTAGTCTAGTCTAGTCCATTCTATCTGTTGAGCTAAAGCTCTTTTATTCTAGTCTTCAGATATGTGCAGTGATGTCACTGTCTAGATAAAGACTTCAGCTGTTACTTGCTGCTCTTGGTAGTAGCTCCTACCTAAACCCCACAAAGCACCTTGTTTTTTAACATTCCCAAAGGCAGCTTTTGCCTCAGGGGGGATATGTAGCCCCTGACATGCCTTTCCATGCTTGTTTCTCATCCATAGATGTAAGAGAAAGAAGAAAAGACTTTCCAATTTCTCCAACCTGATTAATTCTATTCTATTCTATTCTATTCTATTCTATTCTATTCTATTCTATTCTATTCTATTCTATTCTATCCCATCCCATCCCATCCCATCCTATTCTATTCTAATTCCATCCCATCCCATCCTATTCCATTCTATTCTATTCTATTCTATTCTATTCTATCCCATCCCATCCCATCCCATCCCATCCTATTCTATTCTAATTCCATCCCATCCCATCCCATCCCATCCTATTCTATTCTATTCTATTCTAATTCCGTCCCATCCCATCCCATCCCATCCCATCCTATTCTATTCTATTCTATTCTATTCTATTCTATTCTATTCTATTCCATCCCATCCCATCCCATCCCATCCTATTCTATTCTAATTCTATCCCATCCCATCCCATCCCATCCTATTCTATTCTAATTCCATCCCATCCCATCCCATCCCATCCTATTCTATTCTATTCTATTCTATTCTAATCCCATCCCATCCCATTCTATTCTATTCTATTCTATTCTATTCTATTCTATTCTATTCTATTCTATTCTATTCCATTTCATTCCTATTCTATTCTAATTCTATCCCATTCTATCCCATTCTATCCCATTCTATTCTATTCTATTCTATTCTATTCTATTCTATTCTATTCTATTCTATTCTATTCTATTCTATTCTATTCTATTCCATTCCATTCCATTCTATTCCATTTAATTCCTATTCTATTCTAATTCTATTCTATTCTATTCTAATTCCATCCCATCCCATCCCATCCCATTCCATCCCATCCCATCCCATCCCATCCCATCCCATCCCATCCCATCCCATCCCATTCTATTCTATTCTATTCTATTCTATTCTATTCTATCCTATCCTATCCTATCCTATCCTATCCTATCCTAATGTCCCACCAACTAACTTTTGTCTCTCATTGCTGCCAGGTATTCTTGCACCAAGCCTCCCTGCCTGGTGAAAGTAGGAGCTGGCTCCTTCAAACAGACCTGCAGGCTCCGCTGCTGAAGTTGACTGCTGACTTGAGACCTTCCCAATGCCTTTTGTATACATTCCAAGAGGCTGGCACACCCCAACAATATTACTCTTCCTAATGGGCTCTGAGGCAAGGGAATAGGCCAGGACAAATGCACCATGAGCCAAGTCCCTCCTCAGCACACTGCCTTTTTCTTTGCTTGGATATGGCACCCATGTGGCCTGGGGAGTACGTGAAAGCGAGATTTCTCTCAAGATGTGTCATTTTCTAAAGGCCATATTTCCCTCTATACCCCATTTCCTTCCGCTCCTTCCTGTTGTAATGGCCATAGTTTCCATCTCCTGACATCATCAGAAGGGCTGAGAGATGCTGAAAGCACTTATTCTTGGAAGAAAGCATTGCGTGGCAAAGGGAGGATAATTGCGGTGGCAGCACAAGGGGGAGCAGAGATGTCTCCCTACAAAGATTTTACAGCCTTGTTTGCATTCAAAACCAAACAAGCAATCACAACAACAAAACCCCAACCCCCAAAACTCAATTAGAAGTTGGTTGGGTTTTGTTGTTGTTGTTGTTGTTAGAAGCAGCAAGGAAACATGAGAAACTCAGCAACTCGAAATATTCCTGAGGGACAGTAAGAACAAGGGTTAAAAAAACCCCACCAGGCAACCAGCACCAGAACAAGAGGACACAGTCTCAAGCTGCACCAGGGGAGGTTTAGGCTGGAGGTGAGGAAGAAATTCTTCCCAGCAAGAGAGATTGGCCATTGGAATGTGCTGCCCAGGGAGGTGGTGGAGTCACCATCCCTGGAGGTGTTTAGGAAGAGACTGAATGAGGCACTTGGTGCCATGGTTTAGTTGATTAGAAGGTGTTGGGTGATAGGTTGGACTTGGATGATCTCAAAGGTCTTTTCCAACCTGGTTAATTCTATTATCCTATCCTATCCTATCCTATCCTATCCTATCCTATTCTGTTCTATTCTATTCTTTTCTACCATCAAATCTGGTCCTACCAGATCACCACATCTAGTTCAACCAGCAAAGACTGTGTGTCAGGGAGTGAGCTGCCTGGGGCTGATGCCAGCTCCTTCCCCACTGGAGCAAACTGGGCAGCCTAGTAGGGCATTGCCCCTGGTCCCAGCTGAGGACTCACTTCTGGAGAAGGCAATTACCATTCAGTAAACCTCTCTGCTAGGATGTGGTACTGACCAAGGCAGTCGTGGTTGTGGAGCTCACCATGACAGTACTGCATGCCCCCAGAGTGGATGCAGCACAACGCAGAGGAGGTGGTGGTGGAGGGGTAATTGAAAGTTCATTTTAAATTCACAGAATCATAGAATCAGTAAGGTTGGAAAAGATCTCAGAGATCATCAAGTCCAACCTGTCACCCAACACCTCATGACTAACTAAACCATGGCTTCAAGTGCCACATCCAATGCCCTCTTGAACACCTCCAGGGACAGTGACTCCACCACCTCCCTGGGTGGTGACACCCATGTGTGATGGCAGGGGGACTGTGAGTTTCTGACACCCCATCAGCACTGACTGGAAGAAGACTAACCAGCACCTTTGCAAATAGCAGATATGGATAATCTGACCCAAATGGCCCAAACTATTGTTCTCCTATGCAGACAGGGCTGTCTCAGACCCTGTAACCCAAGCATACCCAGGTGAGCTGGTAGCAACCACTGAATGGTTCACCTCAATATAAGGAAAAACTTCTTTACTGTCAGGGTGATAGAATAGAATAGAATAGAATAGAATAGAATAGAATAGAATAGAATAGAATAGAATAGAATAGAATAGAATAAACCAGGTTGGAAGAGACCTTCAAGATCATCGAGTCCAACCTATTATCCAACACCACCTAATCAACTAAACCATGCAACCAAGCACCCTATCAAGTCTCCTGAACACCTCCAGTGATGGTGACTCCACCACCTCCCCTGGCAGCCCATTCCAATGGGCAATCACTCTCTCAATGTAGAACTTCTTCCTAGCCTCCAGCCTAAACCTCCCCTGGTGCAGCTTGAGACTGTGTCCTCTTGTTCTGGTGCTGGTTGCCTGGGAGAAGAGACCAACCTCTGCCTGTCTACGGCCTCCCTTCAGGTAGTTGTAGAGAGCAATGGAGCCCTGAAACAGGCTGCCCAGGGAGGTTGTGAAGTCTTCTTCTCTACAGAGTTTCAAAAGCCATCTGGATGCATTCCTGTGTGACCTACCCCAGGTGATCCTGCTTTGGCAGGGGGGTGGCACTCGATACTCTCCAGAGGTCCCTTCCAACCCCTATCACTCGGTGATCCTATGAGATGGTGTTTGGCACAGCCAAATGGCTGTCTGGCCCCCATAATGTGACACAGGGAAAACATGGACTCTGCTAACAGTGCTCGGCCAGTTTGGCTTGGGTCAGGCAGATTTGCATTGTCAGAAGCATATAAAAAGTAAAGACTAGGAGGATCCCTTTACCAGGTGGAACTGAGCCAGGCTTCTCAGCCCTGTGCACAATTGTAGCTCACTGCAAAATTGTCACTGCCCACCCTCCTTCTTCCAGCAAGTAACAGGATGGCAGAGGCTGCAATACAGATTGCAGGTGAAAGGAGAAGCGGAAGCAGCGTGTCAGGGCTGTAACCACCTCTGGGGGAGACGTGATTTCTCCTCCTCGCCAGATGCACCTTGGTTTTGTGCACAGACATCAATGCTCCCGCTGCAATACTTGATCAGCCCTCACTTTTGGAGTCTGGATGCCTGCCTGTTTCTCCAGCTGAGCAGCCCAAGGTTTCCTCCTGCTGCTGTGGCCGGCTCTGGGTGGGATTTGCGCATCCTTGGCTGCCTGCAGCTGGGGGTGAAGCTCACGCAGGGTCTCTAACGCACTGCGGTGGAACCGAGTCGCTTCCGATGCGGCTGGCTCAGCCTCCTCTCTGCCATCCCTGGCTGCTTCATTAGCATCAGACTGTTCAAAGGGATGGAAATTCAATTATATTTAGGTCAGACATGTATTTTAAGCAGAAATACCTATTACATTTAAAGCATCCTGTTCAGAGCCCTCTCTGTCCGCTGCTCTCAGAGTGGTTGCACAAACACTCAGGGTCCTCACTATGTTTTTTTTAACAGGCACTTCAAGCAGGCACTTCCAAAATCTGGGGTTTGTGTTTAAATATGAATTAGGTTCATTCTCTCTCCCAAAGAAATTAATGCTGGTAAATAAGAGACCACCTTCTGGCAGCGCCGTTAGGTATCCCGAACAGGAAAAAAATCCCAGCTGCCCATGGATAAAAATGAAAGAGAGAAAAAAATAGCTCTCTGCTGGGAGGGAGCAGGCAGGCAGGTGGGCAGCTTTCCAGGAGCACCAGCAGTCAGACACTGCTCCCCATGCTTTGAGCTGCCATTCTATTTAGGCAGTGGCCTCTCCATGACTCTTGGTGCAATCACAACTTAAACAGCTTCACGCATCTGGCTACGCCTCCTGTCAAAGCTGTGTGAGTGATGATCTCCTTGGACTTCATAAATATTGATCATTAGTCTGGAAGCAGCTCAGCAGACAGAAGCTGCTCTTCAGCCCCAGCTCCTGTGCTCACGGAGCAGGAGCTCTGTTGACTCACAGTCAGCACAGTTTTAAACTGGAGTGCCTCCTGATGCATTGGGATCCTTGGCTGGCCATGCTTCGATCAATACTCTAAATCCTCCTGTGAGCAAGGCAGGGACATGGTTACCTTGCCCAGGGCTCCCAGCAGGATAGGGCAATACCACTCCTGGAACAGACCACAGCAATTTTTTTCCACCACCACATGACACCTCCCTCCCTGAAGGGATGGAACCCTCAGCCTCAGTTGTTCATGCTGCTACTAGTGAAGGGTCTGGAGAACAGGTCTTGTGAGGAGCAGGTGAAGGAACCAGGGATGTTTAGTCTGGAGAAAAGGAGGAGGCCTTCTTGCTCTACAACTCTCTGCAAGGAGATTGGAGCAAGATGGGTATTGGTCTTTTCTCCCCAGTAACAAGTGCACCAGTTGCACCAGGGGAGGGTCAGGCTGGATATTAGAATTCTATTCTATTCTATTCTACTCTACTCTACTCTACTCTACTCTACTCTAAAGTTCTTCATGGAAAGGGCTCTCAAATCCTGCAACAAGCTCTCCAGGAAGGTGGTTGAGTCCCCAACCTTGGTGATACTTCAAAGCTGCAGAGATGTGGTGTTGAGGGACATGATTCAGCACCAGACTTGGTAGTTAGATAGTGGCTGGTCTTGATGATCTTAAAGGTCTTTTCCAACTAAAACTATTCTAGGATTTTATGATTCCATACCAGAGCAGAGGAACAGGGCTGCTGCTGCTGCTTCTCTTAAGACCTCAACTCACCCAGGACTGGACATCCCACTGACATGCCCTGCTGCCAATGAATCCTTTCACCTCCTCATAAACTTTCCATTTCTGTGAAGACTTTTCCATTTGATTCCTGAGACAATCTTCTCTCTCTCATCCCATGGGGGCATGGCAGGAGGCAGAGACCCAAGCACAGCCAGCTGCTTCCCCTGCCAGGCCCTGTCAAGCTTCCCTGCAGTGTGCCTTGGCACTGCAGGCATCCCTCAGGCAGAGATGTCTCAGGGAGGATGTGATGCTGTTTTTCTGCCCTTTCTCCAGGGGATCTTCAAATTCCTCATCTCTCACAGAGCAATAGTCTGTTTAATCTGAGTCTGTTTGAAGGCAGCAGGAAAGCACAAGAAAAGAAGAGCTGGATGGAGCGAGCCAGTTTGGGGGAGTTTAGTCGAAAAGATTAAACCATTCCTGTTTTCCAAGCATCAGTGGTGATCTTCCCTTCCATCAGAAGCTTCAGTGCTGGGCCAGGGGGGACATCACTCCAGTGCAATTTCCCTGACCCACAATGAATCACAGAATCATTTCAGTTGGAAAAGACCTTTAAGATCATCAAGTCCAACCACTGTCTAACTGCCAAGGCTGGTGCCAAACCATGTCCCTCAGCATCACATCTCTGTGAGTGTAAAACACCTCCACAGAGGAGGATTCAACCACCTCCCTGGGGAGCCTGTTCTAGTCTTTGCCAACCTAAACCTCCCCATGTACAACCATAATGGGTGCAGGGACAAAGGTAGCTCTTGCCTAGCTGGGAGATGATGCCTCTGACCTTTGGGAAGAGGAGTATGAGCAGCTTAAGAAATCTGTTTTTCCTTCCAGCCTGAGCTGCAGTGCTTTGGCCTAAGCTGCAGTGCTCTGGCCTCAAATGCACTCATCAGATAAAATTCTCTTTAGGCTGAAAGCAGACACAGAAACTGGTCTGAATGGTGTTAGAACATTCAAGAAGGAGGGCTTCAGCACT
The DNA here is from genome assembly GCF_014839835.1 of Dryobates pubescens. Taxonomy (NCBI): domain Eukaryota; kingdom Metazoa; phylum Chordata; class Aves; order Piciformes; family Picidae; genus Dryobates; species Dryobates pubescens. The sequence goes on along the minus strand of NC_071619.1, from coordinate 39,974,682 downwards.
CAACCATGCTCACAATGTTATTGGGTTAGCATTAATGCACCACATGTGGTGCAGCAGCCAGAGGAAACGGTTGGAGCCTTCCTCAGAACTGATGTCCTGAACTCAGCTGGATTAAATCTGGATGAAACTGGTACAACACTTTATTACTTTCTGTTAGCTGATCACAGAATCTGACTCAGAAGCTCTGTAGCTTGAAGTCTAGGAGCTTGATAAGCAGATCTTGGAGATCTATCTACACAAAGTGATGTCTAGCACTGGTTAGGCCACACCTTGAGTCCTATGTCCACTTCTGGGACCCTCAGTTTAAGCAGGACATTGAGACACTTGAATGTGTCCAGAGAAGGGCAATGAGGCTGGGGAGAGGCCTCAAGCACAGCCCTGTAAGGAGAGGCTGAGGGAGCTGGGGCTGCTTAGCCTGGAGAAGAGGAGGCTCAGGGGAGACCTTCTGGCTCTCTACAACTACCTGAAGGGAGGTTGTAGCCAGGTGGGGGTTGGTCACTTCTCCCAGGCAACCAGCAGCAGAACAAGAGGACACAGTCTCAAACTGCACCAGGGGAGGTTTAGGCTCGAGGTGAGGAGAAAGTTCTTCACTGAGAGAGTTGTTAGCCAGTGGAATGTGCTGCCCAGGGAGGTGGTGGAGTCACCATCCCTGGAGGTGTTCAAAAAGGATTGGACATGGCACTTGGTGCCATTGTTTAGTTAGTCCTGAGGTGTTGGGTGACAGGTTGGACTTGATGATCTCTGAGGTCTTTTCCAGCCTTATTGATTCTGTGAAAATTGTTATAGTTGCCTCCATACAGTACAGTCCCATTGTAAATATACATTCTAACCCTACATCAAACCTATTTAATACAGCTGGGGCAAACTTTCATATTAATAAAAAGCTGTGAATATTTTATTAATATCCATATTTGCCACATGAATTATTAAATAATTGCTGTAGCAGCTTCCTGGAGGTGCAGGAGATTCCAGGAGACGTTCAAGGAAGCTCTGGTGAGGAGAAACAGTGTACAGAGGCACTTTGGAATGGGCTGTCCAGGGAGGTGGTGGAGTCACCGTCCCTGGAGGTGTTCAAGAAGGGGATTGGATGTGGCACTTGGTGCCATGGCCTAGTCATGAGGTCTGTGGTGACAGGTTGGACTGGATGATCTTTGAGGTCTCTTCCAACTTTGGTGATTCTGTGTGATTCAAGAGGACACAGTCTCAAGCTGCATCAAGGGAAGTTTGGGCTGGAGGTGAGGAGAAAGTTCTTCCCAGAAAGAGTAATTGGCCATTGGAATGTGCTGCCCAGGGAGGTGGTAGAGTCACCATCCCTGGAGGTGTTCAAGAAGGGGATTGGACGTGGCACTTGAAGCCATGCTTTAGTCATGAGGTGTTGGGTGATAGGTTGGACTTGGATGACCTCTGAGGTCTTTTCCAACCTTGTTGATTCTGTGATTCAAATAGTCCTTCCCTCCAGGGAAAGCCTCAGCTTGTGTTATTTTATGTGAACCGAGTAAATCACAATGAGAAGCAAGCAGCATTCTCCACCAGGCTGGTGACAAACTGGAAGATGACAAAGGGCAGAAGTTTCTCTTTATTTATTCCCCTTTAAAATGACTTAAAAGCAGATTTAAAACACTTTAAAAAAGAAAAAAGGAAAAAAAAAAAGTGAAAAGGAGGGGATTCAAAATATCAGGAAGCTGAAAGTAAAACCACAAAGGAGGCATTACAGGGTTAGGAGAACACAGGAAGCAGAGTCGGTACAGAACAGATTTACAGCCTCAGCGAACAGCAAGTTCACGCTGCCCATGTAAATGGAACAGCGCCTTGACACTGCCCCTGTCCTCTGCAACACAAAATTCTTCCATCATTTGGGTTCCCTGCAGGGCTGGATAGGAAAACATAATTTTTAAAGAACCCACCCATTTTTAATTGAGACAGAAAAAAACCCACCCCCACCCATTAAAAAATCCGGACTTGCTCCGTAGGCACTGATCAGTGTTCGCCTGGGGTAATCAGTGTGCCAAAGCAGAATTCAGAGTGGCATAATTCCTTTTAAAATGGTCCAGCCCTGCTGTGACTGCAAAGCTAAACTACCTGGGCCCTTTCCCTGGCACTGCCTGGCTGCAGTCCTGCTTAGGATGAGCGGTCTGCAACACCGGAGCTGACGCAGGGCTAGGCGGAAGCAACAGGCAGCAGCACTGGAGGTATCTCCTGGTCAGTCAGAGCACTCCAAAAGCTCAGATCTGCAGAGGCCTTTCGTTCTGCTGACAAAGAGTGACTGTGTGTACCTGCCCAGGCTGGCACTCTGCATGTTTTGAGTTACATCTCACCTCCAGGTGCTGAGACCCAGTACGGACTAAATGGGAGCAAAACAGAAGAGGTTGTTGTCTACAGCCCTCCTCAGAAATAGCCATGCCAGTGGCCAGTGGCAGGAGCTGTGCCACCAGCAGACAACTGCTTCCTTTTCCTCTCCCCTCACTAAACACAGGGCAGCTGTAATGTGACTGCAGAGCACTCTCATAAGGCTGTGGAGCCCTGGCGTCCTCTGAGGGCAGGGATGTGGACTTCACTGGGATCTACCAAAAAAAGAATCAACTCAAAGACATCAGGGGGTGGCAGCTGCTGGGCCCTGGGAGAAGGTTAAAGCAGCGCCCATGAAGGGCACCCTGAAGCCAATTTTTACCTTGCAAGCATGATCACTTCTGAGACTTGTCCTCCTCTCCCTGTTCGGCACACGCCGCCTTCGAGCTCCCCACCTGGGGTGAGCAAGATGCCCCTGAGGTTGGCGGTCCCAAGCCCCAGTGTCCCTGCACACAGGGGAGGAAAGACGTGCTTCATCTGCTCTTTTATTAGGGAGACTCTGGCTTTAAAAGTCACTTTTTACAGAGGCCGTGGCGGGCAGCCGTTAATCAAACATGTCCTCGAACATGCGCTGCCCCATGGCTATGTAAACCTCCTTCTCCTCCGGCGTCATCTGGGCCACCAGCTCAGGGCGCTGGCTCACTTGACTGTACGTGTGCGGACGCCCAGCCACCGTGACAGTGGGGTCTTCCGCTACCACCTCAAACTCTTCATCCTCCTCTTCGTCCTCCAGCCCGTACGTCGTGGCGGCCACGGCGGGAGGGCGAGGAGGAGAGTCCTCCTCTGACTCGCTTGTCTCGCTCTCAGAGTCGCTGGCGTTGACGCTGGAGAGGGGAGCAGCCCCTCCGACCGTGACCGTGGAAGCAGAAGGAGTCTTCTTCTCGTGGATAAGCAGGGCGCGCATCACCTCCTCGTTGTCATCCAGAGCCGCCCGGCCCTCCTCACGCTCCTGGAAGGCATCCAGATCCCGGCCTCCTGCAAAGAGACACAGGGCAACGGTCATTTCCTCACAGGCCTGCGTGATGGCCCTGATGGCTTTCTGGACCCAGTATCACAGTATCACCAAGGTTGGAAGAGACCTCAAAGATCATCGAGTCCAACCTGTCACCACAGACCTCGTGACTAGACCATGGCACCAAGTGCCACATCCAAGCCCCTCTTGAACAACTCCAGGGATGGGGACTCCACCACCTCCCTGGGCAGCCCATTCCAATGACGAATGACCTGTATTAGTTACAGTCAGTGAGCACCTTTGGCCAAGTCACACCCTTAAAAGACAAGAGACAGTTATGCTTTCTCTCCTAACAGCAGAGCAAGCATTGGAATTTTCTGGGAGGCCTGGAGTTCATTTGCGACCAGGAGCACATCACAAGAGAAGACAACAAACCCACGATGGGCAGGCACTTGGAAAAGACCACCCCAAGGAGGTATCCAACTCAAGCATCTCTCAGCTGGCATGATGCACTTTCCATACTGTAGGGCAGAAAGCAGTCCTTGGGTCCTAAATCTGGCCTTCCAGATACCCAGACTATGCACCTAATGATGACACTTCTCAGAGATACAGCAGGTACCTCAGTACTGTTTCAGAGGTCAACAAGCACAGGCTGTTTCCTTTTGCCCTTTTGTTTCCAGCCTGGAGGACTTGTGGTGATGACCAAGCCCACAGGATGTTCTCACAGCACAGACTACAAATACAGGCCCTAAACCAGGCCCTGCCCTGCTGGACTCCCCATCTGTAAGGATTAAGACAAATAATCAGAAGAATCCAGGCAGACTGTGGAAACCATGTGGAAATATGGCACTTGGTGCCATGGTCTAGTCATGAGGTCTGTGGTGACAGGTTGGACTCCATGATCTTTGAGGTCTCTTCCAACCTTGGTGATACTGTGATTTTTTTTGCAAGGTATGTAGTGATAGGACAAGGGGTAATGGCTTTAAACTGAAAGAGAGTAGATTTAGATTAGATGCAAGGAAGAAGTGTGGGTGGTGAGGCACTGGAACAGGTTGCCCAAAGAGGCTGTGGTTATCCCGTCCCTGGAAGTGTTCAAGGCCAGCTTTGAGCAACCTGGCCTAGTTTAAGTGTCCCTGCCTGTGGGCAGTGGCCTTGGAACCAGATGATCTTGAGGGTCTCTTCTAATCCAAACCATTCTATGATTTAAAGTAGCTGTGTTCAGTAAGCTCAAAGGTGCTACCTGTCAAGCAGGAAGGGGAAAAGCTCATTACAGGAACATGGTGTTGGTATTGAACTAGGATCTCATGAAGCAGATGCAGTTTACAGCCTGCAGCCAAGCTGTGCAGCATAGCGTGGAAGACTGTTAAAACAGCTCCTGCTCTCCGAGCTGAAATGCAGCCCAGCCAGTCTCTCTGGCTCCCTACCTGAACTTCTTATTTGAAGATGACTGCAGCTTCCCAGCTCACAGACACATGGCCTGTGCTCCTCTTTCAGTAAGCTTGGCTGTACAATAGCTGGGAGGGTTTGATGTGACTTGGGTAGGCAGGGTGTCTGTAGCTCACAGATTCAAAAGGGTAAAATCCTGTTCAAACAGTGGCATTCTGCAGTAAGCTTCTCCTAATCCTGCTCCTAATTTGATGAGAGGAATGTGAGCCTACCCAGCACCAGTAAACCTAGACAGTATGGAACAAAAGAGACAAACCCAGACCAAAACAATTAAATACAGAGACTCTTACTTAAAAGCAAGGCCTAAAAAGTAGGACAGACTCCCAGTGGGAAACTTCCGTGCACCTAAAGATGATGCCTATGAACAGCTGCTGAAGCTGTGGTGATGGTATTTTGCCTTCATACATTAATGCCACTTGTCTGCTGCTCCAAGACCTGGATCCTCATCCAGGCAGCTGGTAGCCAAGCACTTCCCCCAGGGTCAAAAATGCACTGGTTACTTTTTTCAACTTGAGATGTGAAAGCCAAGCTGAGAAACAGGGGAAGTAAGGAAGTAAGTTCAGTACTCAGACTAAAATCCAGGGGAGTTTGTAGTTAGCTCCTTTCCTCTGGTAAAACAAAGGCCCAAAAGGCTCACTTCTAACTTGACTGGACTTGTGTGTTCCTTATAAATGCAGCTGTAGCAATGGGTGATGGCTGCAACTACTATCAGTAATGCAGTGGCAATATTCTTGGAGGAAGAATGAAGGTGTTGTGTTGGCAGCCTTGTGTTCAGCTTGCTGCTTGCAGCTGTGGAGCATAAGAGGTTACTGGAGGGCATCTCTATGCAATAGTATTGTAGCTCATCACATTGAGAACTGCAAAGCAACAACAGCCTGGGATAGCTCCACAAAGTCTGACTTTGTGGCTGAGGGGCAGGGCTGTCTCCTTGCATGAACTGTTCCTGCCAGATCTAAACAGTGAATCTTTTCTGTCTGTGGTCCCAAGTTTTTGTCCTTCCTGTTAATGTTGTCCAAGAGCTGGAGAAATGAGTGTGGTGTGATGGGAGGCAGCAGAGGGACAGAGGCCTCTCCTGCAAAGTGCTCCAGGGGCTGCTGAGGCTCAGTGGTCCCCAGACTTGCAGATGACATCAGTGATGGCAGAGCCTGGGAGCCTCCTGAGAGGACAGCCTGGGAGAGTTGGGGCTGCTCAGCCTGGAGGAGACAAGGCTCCAGGGACACCTTCTTGTGGCCTTCCTGTACTTGAAGGGGGCTACAAGAAAGCTGGGGAGGGTCTTTATCAGGGTGTGTAGTGCCAGGACAAGGGGCAGTGGCTTTGAGCTGGGAGAGGGCAGCCAGTACCAGAACAAGAGGACACAGTCTCAGGCTGCACCAGGGGAGGTTTAGGCTGGAGGTTAGGAAGAAGTTCTACACAGAGAGAGAGATGCCCATGGGAATGGGCTGCCTGGGGAGGTGGTGGAGTCACCATCCCTGGAGGTGTTCAGGAGGAGACTTGATGGGGTGCTTGATGCCATGGGTTTAGTTGTTTAGGTGGGTTGGATTGGTTGATGGGTTGGACACGATGATCTTGAAGGTCTCTTCCAACCTGGTCTGGTCTGGTCTGGTCTGGTCTGGTCTATTCTATTCTATTCTATTCTATTCTATTCTATTCTATTCTATTCTAAATGTGCTGCAGCAACAATTTCAGGCTGTTTCCACAACCCCCACTTCTCTCTTTAGAAGAGAAGTTTCCAAGGAGGCCTAATTGTGGCCTTCCAGGATCTGAAGGGGGCTACAGGAAAGCTGGGGAGGGACTTCTGAGGGTGTCAGGGAGTGATAGGGCTGGGGGGAATGGAAAAAAATAGAAAAAATGGGTAGATTCAGATTGGATGTTAGGAAGAAGTTCTTCCCCATGAGGGTGGTGAGACACTGGAACAGGCTGCCGAGGGAGGTGGCAGAAGCTCCATGCCTGGAGGTTTTTGCAGCCAGGCTGGATATGGCTGTGGGCAACCTGATCTAGTCTGAGGTGCCCCTGCCCATGGCAGGGGGTTTGGAACTAGATGATCCTTGAGGTCCCTTCCAACCCTAACAATTCTATGATCTCCACTAGCAGTGGAGGTTAAGCAGTGATGACATGGTGCTGCAAGGAGCCATATTCCCTGCTCCGTGTTCCTCAGCGGCACCTGAGAAACATTTCTGCGGTGCACACCGAAAGTCATCCAAAGGAGAGGATGAAAAACTACAGGTGAACTGAGTGCCTAGCAGAAAACCAGGGTGAGAACTCTCTGTAGCTGGTGAATAACAACAACATCTGCCACGGACTGCAGGAGGAGGTTGTTTCAATTGCCTCACTTCATTTAATGTGGAAAATGCTTTGGGATCCGTACGCTTGAAAGGTGCTTTCTGCAAGGAAGGTTTTCTGACTACTGCTTCACATCCATTTCCTTCACTCCCACTACACCTAAATACTCCTCTCCTGCACTGGTTCCAGGGTCTTATGCTCATACATGCCATCTTCTCTTCCAAGGACATGAAGAGTTTCACTCGATAATCCTCAAGTGACGTGGAAGATTGCACCTATTGATTCACTCCTGTACAAATAATGAAAGCTCTCCACTTCCTATTTTTAGTAGCTAAGCTTAAGCAGCACACTTACCAAAGCAGAGAGCTGCTACTACTGGTCACAAGAGCTTGACTGTTTTCTATGGACAATCTGATCCCAACATGAGAGGCTAAGGGAGCTGGGGTTGTTTAACCTGGAGAAGAGGAGGCTCAGGGGAGACCTTCTTGCTCTCTACAACTCTCTGAAGAGAGGTTGTAGCCAGGTGGGGTTGGTCTCTTCTCCCAGGTAACCAGCACCAGAACAAGAGGACACAGTCTCAAGCTGTGCCAGGGGAGGTTTAGGCTGGAGGAGGTGAGAAGAAAGTTCTTCCCAGAAACACTAATTGGCCATTGGAATGTGCTGCCCAGGGAGGTGGTGGAGTCACCATCCCTGGAGGTGCTCAAGAGGGGATTGGACGTGGCACTTGAAGCCATGGTTTAGTCACTCATGAGGTATTGGGTGATAGGTTGGACTTGATGATTTGTGAGGTCTTTTCCAAGCTTATTGATTCTATGATGGGAAGTAATAGCATAGATTATGAGAAGCAAACAGAAGGTAATAACCACTGCCCTGGCCTGGTGGCAGACCTTCCTACTGCATTCCCAGCAGTGTTATTTCTGCCATGTTCTCTCTATAAAACACCTTTTGGAAAACATTTGGCAAGAAGACAGCTGGGAGCACAAAAATGCTGCTGGTAGAATAGAATAGAATTAGAATGAGAATGGAATAGAATTAGCCAGGTTGGAAAAGACCTCTGAGATCATCGAGTCCAACCTATCACCCAACACCATCTAATCAACTAAACCATGGCACCAAGCACCCCATCAAGTCTCTTACTAAACACCTCCAGTGATGGTGACTCCACCACCTCCCTGGGCAGCACATTTCAATAGCAAATCTCTCTTTCTGGGAAGAATTTCTTCCTAACATCCAGTCTGAACCTCCCCTGGCACAGCTTGAGACTGTGTCCTCTTGTTCCTGTGCTGGTTGCCTGGGAGAAGAGACCAACCCCCACCTGGCTACAACTTCCCTTCAGGGAGTTGTAGACAGCAATAAGGTCTCCCCTTGAGCCTTCTCTTCTCCAGGCTAAGCAACCCCAGCTCCCTCAGCCTCTCCTCACAGGGCTGTGCTCAAGGCCTCTCCCCAGCCTTGTTGATGTGATAGAGATTAGTCCTGCAGAAAAGGACTTGGGGATGGTGGAGAAGAATCTAGACGTGAGCCAGCAATGCACGCTTCACAGTATCACAGTGTCACGGTATCACTAAGGTTGGAAGAGACCTCGAGGATCATCGAGTCCAACCTGTCTCCACAGACCTCATGACTAGACCATGGCACCAAGTGCCACATCCAATCTCCTCTTGAACACCTCCAGGGATGGTGACTTCATCACCTCCCTGGGCAGCACATTCCAATGACGAACGACTCTCTCAGTGAGGAACTTTCTCCTCACCTCCAGCCTAAAACTCCCCTGGCACAGCTTGAGACTGTGTCCTCTTGTTCCAGTGCTGGTTGCCTGGGAGAAGAGACCAACCCGATCCTGGCCACAACCACCTTTCAGGTAGTTGTAGAGGGCAATGAGATCTCCCCTGAGCCTCCTCATCTCCAGGCTAAGCAACCCCAGCTCCCTCAGCCTCTCCTCACAGGGCTGTGCTCAAGGCCTCTCCCCAGCCTTGTTGCCCTTCTCTGGACACCTTCAAGTGTCTCAATGTCCTTCTTAAACTGAGGAGCCCAGAAGTGGACACAGGACTCAAGGTGTGGCCTAACCAGTGCTGAGTACAGGGGCACAATGACTTCCCTGCTCCTGCTGGCCACACCACTCCTGATACAGGCCAGGATGCCATTGGCCTTCCTGGCCACCTGGGCACACTGCTGGCTCATGTTTAGGCAGCTGTCAATCAGCACCCCCAGGTCCCTCTCTGTCTGGGAGCTCTCCAGCCACTCTGACCCCAGCCTGTAGCTCTGCATGGGGTTGCTGTGGCCAAAGTGCAGCACCTGGCACTTGGACTTGTTAAATGCCATCCTGTTGGACTCTGCCCATCTGTCCAGTCGGTCGAGGTCCCTCTGCAGAGCTCTTCTGCCCTCTAACTGACCAACATCTGCTCCCAACTTGGTGTCATCTGCAAACTTGCTGATGACTGACTCAATCCCCTCATCCAGATCATCAATGAAGATGTTAAAGAGCATGAGGCCCAGCACTGATCCCTGGGGGACGCCACTGGTGCCTGGCTGCCAGCTGGTTGTGGCACCATTCACCACCACTCTCTGGGCTCAGCCTCCAGCCATTTCCTAACCCAGCACAGAGTGTTGTAGTCCAAGCCACAAGCTGACAGCTTAGACAGCAGTTTACTGTGGGGGACAGTGTCAAAGGCCTTGCTGAAGTCCAGGTAGACCACATCCACAGGCCTCCCCATGTCCACCAAACGGGTCACATGATCATAGAAGGATCACTTGCAACCCAGAAGGCAAATCACATCTTGGGCTGCATCAAAAGAAGCATGGCCAGCAGGTCAAGAGAGGTGATTCCGCCTCCTCTGCTCTGATGAGACCTCACCTGGATTACTGTGCCCAGGGCTGTGCTCCAAAGCCCTCCCCAGCTTTGTTGCCCTTCTCTGGACACGTGCCAGCAACTCAACATCTTTCCTAAAGTGGCAGATTTGGTATGCTTCAGAGTGACCAAATGCCCATGTTACTTTTCAGTAGCGACTTACTAGGAAGGCAGCTTTCTGGATGAGACTGGAAGAAGACCTTTGTCCCAACGCAACAAACTTTCCTGGTGGAAGACAACTACCATTGGTGAAGCACAAACACCTTTTGTGGGTGATTCAGCTTTAGTAATCTAGGTTTCAATCCTGGATCTAAGCAATCAGGATTTTTTGGTTACATTTCCCCACAGGCAGGTGCTTTGCACAGCAGAGTGGAGCAGACAAAATCTGGAGTGTAGGGAGCAGCAGCTGTACGCACATATTTTTGACAGCAGTCTAAAAGCCTCACAGAAGCAGAGCAGAATTTGTGCTCTGGGAATTTCCTTACCATCTTTGATTTCATCAGGGTCATAGGCCCCCTGCACTGTGCTTTCCCGTAGCCAGATTGGTCTCTCTCTGGCCGGCTTGCCGTCACTTGCAGGCCGGCTGAGATCCTCCTGGTCCTCCATGCTGATGACAACGTTCTGGGTATACAAGTCCTCGTACGACGGTCCTTTAGTAGTCCATGCTTCTCGATGGTGGCCTCCTGCAAGGCCAGCTGCAGCTCCTGAGCCAGCACCAGCTGCACGCTCCTTGCTGCATAAAAATCAAGGAGAGAAAAGCAGAGCGCTCAGAAGAAGCCCTTCCCTGGCTGGTGATTACTTATCTCCTGTGGTCTGCACTGAGAACTTGCATAAAATCATAGAATCAACAAGGCTGGAAGACCTCAGAGATCATCAAGTCCAACCTGCCACCCAGCACCTCAGGACTAACTAAACCATGGCACCAAGTGCCACATCCAATCCCCTCTTGAACACCTCCAGAGATGGGGACTCCACCACCTCCCTAGGCAGCACATTCCAATGGCTCTCTGGGAAGAAATTTCTCCTCACCTCCAGCCTAAACCTCCCCTGGCACAGCTTCAGACTGTGTCCCCTTGTTCTGGTGCTGGTTGCCTGGAAGAAGAGACCAACCCCCACCTGCCTACAACCTCCCTTCAGGTAGCTGTAGACAGCAATAAGGTTTCCCCTGAGCCTCCTCTTCTCCAGGCTAAGCAACCCCAGCTCCCTCAGCCTCTCCTCACAGGGCTGTGCTTGAGGCCTCTCCCCAGCCTCCTTGCCCTTCCCTGGACACGTTCAAGTGTCTCGATGTCCTTCTTAAATTGAGGAGCCCAGAACTGGACACAGGACTCAAGGTGTGACCTAACCAGTGCTGAGCACAGGGCACAATGACTTCCCTGCTCCTGCTGGCCACACTATTTCTGATGCAGGCCAGGATGCCATTGGCCTTCTTGGCTACCTGGGCACACTGCTGGCTCATGTTCAGCCTACTATCAACCAGGTCCCTTTCTGCCTGGCTGCTCTCCAGCCACTCTGACCCCAGCCTGTAGCTCTGCATGGGCTTGTCGTGACTGAAGTGCAGCACCCAGCACTTGGACTTGTTGAATGCCATCATGTTGGACTCTGCCCATCTGTCCAGCCTGGCAAGGTCCCTCTGCAGAATCCTTCTACCCTCTAACAGATCAACTCCTGCTCCCAACTTGGTGTCATCTGCAAATTTACTGATGATGGACTCAAGCCCCTTATCCAGATCATCAATAAAGATATTGAACAGGATGGGGCCCAGACATGGTGCCAGGAATTGCTACCCTGGCCTGCTGGTTTGGGAGCTTGGGGATCTCCAGTGGGAAACCCTTCATGTGGCCATCACAACTTCCACAACAGACACTGAAAAAGGAGAGGTAGCACTAAAGCTGCTGCTGCTGCTCTCACATGACAAAACATACAGGAATTCCCAGAATATCCTGAAATAAGAGTCACAGCAGCAACACACAGCTGAACAGCATTCTGGTGTTTGGAAAAGTCTCCTTTTCACTTTTTCACAGCAATTTTACACTGCATTAAAAGAAAGCACTGAGGTTTAAGCAAGTCAAATGATAGGGCCCAGAGACACGTCCCTGCTAATCACAGGAGTTAACTCACCATGCAAAACACAGTTCAAACCCTTGCCTGGACTGTGAGTGACAATGCCAGTGGCAAGGCACAGCTCCTGTGTTACACAGGAGATCTGTCCTATCCACAGACACAGCCTTGGAAGACGTGGGGAGTCCAGGTAGAAGAGAAAAAAAGATGACAGGGCATCTTCAAACCAGGGGACTAGGGCTGGCCAAAGGGCTTTTTGTACTGATGGTTTGTGGGAGGAAGCAAGGCAGAACTATCTTCATTGTGGAAAAGCTGGAGAAACTAAAATGATGACTCCCCCTCTTTGGCCTGGTAAGACCTTGTCTGGAATACTGTGTCCAGTTTTGGGCTTCCCAGTTCAGGCAGAAGAAAGAACTACTGGAGAGAATCCAGCACAGAGCCACTAAGATGATGAGGTGACTGAAGCACCTCTCTTAGGAGAGAGAGCTGGGGCTGTTCAGCCTGCAGGAGAGGAGACTGAGTGGGATCTCATCAATATCTAAGGGGTGAGTGTCAGGAGGATGAAGCCAGACTCTTCTCAGTGGTGTGCAGAAACAGGACAGGGGGCAATGGATGCAAAGTGGAACACAGGAGGCTCCATGCAAACAGAATTTTGAGGGTGGCAGAGGCTGTCCAGAGAGGTTGTGGAGCCTCTCTCTCTCAAGATGTGTTCCTGTGTGATTTACTCTAGGTGATCCTGCTCTGGCAGAGGGGTTGGACTAGATGGTCTTCAGAGGTCCCTTCCAATCCCTACCACTCTGTGATTCTGTGAAGGGTACAGTAGTCAAAGCCTAGCCCTCCTTTTTCTCTGAGTTGCAGCCAGCACATTTTCCTCCCAGCACATTTTCCTCCAGGCTCCTTTCCAGCTCAGGAGACTGATGGAGAAAAGAAACATTCCTGCTTGGATCTGATGGAAAGAGGACATCAGGTGGAGTATTTTCTGCACAGTAATGGCAACGAGCCTAAAATACTCTCTGGTCTGTGCTGCTACACATGCACTGATGAGAAAAAGCAGCTGAATGGAAGCTCACTGCTCTCTGGGTGCCAAAAGCCAAACATGACTGTTTCCCTGCCTCAAAATTGTATTTAATCCTCTCAGAGAAACAGATCTGCTGCAGACTGCACCCACCCTCAGCCACATAATTGCAGCCATCACAGCTAACAGCCCTGCTTGGACTTTTCCCTTTGTCCAGAGCAAATCCATCCAGGATACTCACAGTGTCTCTGCTCTGCTGCCAGCTGAGCTGCCAGAAGCTGTCAGTGAGCACTGTTCAGTCACTGCTATCTACCCAACATTTCCTCCAGCTAAGAAACTTAAAATAAGGTTGCAGCTGGAGAAGACCTGCATAATGTGTCATCTTGTGTAATACAGCAAGGACTTAACCACTGCTGATGAACTAATCCTGCTGGATATTTAGGAGTGAGCAGTGAGGGGAAAATATGTGTGTAGGTGACCATCTCTCTTCTCCAGATAAAACATATTGGAATGGAATGGGATAGGATAGGATAGGATAGGATAGGATAGGATAGGATAGGATAGGATAGGATAGAATGAACCAGTTTGAGATCATCGAGTCCAACCTATCAACCAGCACCATCTAATCAACTAAACCATGCTACCAAGCACCCCATCCAGTCTCTTCCTAAACACCTCCAGTGATGGTGACTCCACCACCTCCCTGGGCAGCACATTCCAATGGCCAATCTCTCTTTCTGGGAAGAACTTCTTCCTAACATCCAGCCTAAACCTCCCCTGGCACAGCTTCAGACTGTGTCCTCTTGTTCTGGTGCTGGTTGTCTGGGAGAAGAGACCAACCCCCACCTGGCTACAACCTCCCTTCAGGTAGTTGTAGAGAGCAAGAAGGTCTCCCCTGAGCCTCCTCTTCTCCAGGCTAAGCAACCCCAGCCCCCCAGCCTCTCATATTGGTGTGCTCAGCTCCAGTTTGGATTGAGGGCTACTCACAGCCTCCCAGCAGCGAGCTTGCAGGGGTCTTTTAGGGAAGAACATTTCAGCATGGATGCTGACAGGTTCTGTGGTGCAGCCAGCCCCACTAGCAAAGCTCCACAGCAGCCTTGACTCTCGGGGCAGGAGCCTCATGCACATGTATCGCTTACATAACCCAAGAAGCCACCCAGAGCCCTTCTTCCCAGCACGTTATTTCAAGTGCTGGTACCTTGCAGCTCTCCAAGGCAGGCGTGCGCTCTGTGCAAAGCACCACTCTGCTTCCCACACAATAGAAGTCTCTAACCAGCGTTTCCCTGACGATTTTATGTAATCCACTTGCCTCCCGAGATGCACAATGCGGCTCTCCCCCGAGCTCCCCCTCCCCTCCGCTGCGCTGTGACAGCGAAACGCTGGCTGCTGCCAGGAGCTGCCTAATGACACTTCTGCACAGAGCTCCCCCTAAGTGTGCCTGGGATGTGACTTTCCTGCCTACGCAGCATCACTGAGCAGCAAAACACTCGCCCCGTGACGTCAGGCGCGCCTCAGAAATGAAAGTAACAACTCCAAGAGACACCTACAGTGCTCATTGCTTGAAGACACATGGACAATTTCTGTCTGCTTTTGGACCCCAAACGTGACTCCATTTTCTCCCTTGTTTGTGGAACTACATCTTCCAGGATGGTTTTGGTAGGAGTGTCAGCAGCCCCTCAAGATTACAAGACCAGGGGGAATATTCCTTGGAGCATTGTCGAATGCCTCCCTCAGTTTAGGAAGGATGGTGACTTGCTGGAGCGTGTCCAGAGAAGGGCAACGAAGTTGGGGAGGGGTTTGGAACACAGCCCTGTGAGGAGAGGCTGAGGGAGCTGGGGTTGCTTAGCCTGGAGAAGAGGACAATCAGAGCAGACCTTATTGCTCTCTACAACTACCTGAAGGGAGGTTATAGACAGGCGGAGGTTGGTCTCTTCTTCCAGGCAGTCAGCACCAGAACAAGAGGACACAGTCTGAAGCTGCACCAGGGGAGGTTTAGGCTGGAGGTTAGGAGGAAGTTCTACACAAAGAGAGTGATTGCCCATTGGAATGGGCTGCCCAAGGAGGTGGTGGAGTCACCATCATTGGAGGTGTTTAGGAGGAGACTTGATAGGGTGCTTGGTGCCCTGGGTTAGTTGATTAGGTGGTGCTGGATGATAGGTTGGACTCGATGATCTTGAAGGTCACTTCCAACCTGTTCTATTCCATTCCATTCCATTCCATTCCATTCCATTCCATTCCATTCCATCCTATCCTATCCTATCCTATCCTATCCTATCCTATCCTATCCTATCCTATCCTATCCTATCCTATCCTATCCTATCCTATCCTATTCTAATACATCTTCTCCCTCCCTACTCATCCCTGGTGAGGCTGCACCTAGAGTATCGTGGCCAGTTCTGAGCTCCCCAGCTCAAGAGGGACAGGGAACTACTGGAGAAAAGTACAATGGAAGGCCACTAAGATGATGAGAGGACTGGAGCCTCTCTCTTAAAGAGGAGAGAGGCTGAGAGATCTGGGGCTCTTCAGTCTGGAAAAAAGAAGACTGAGAGGGGACCTTATCCATGATTATCAATATTTAAAAGGTGGATGTCAACAGGATGGGGCTGGGCTCTTTTCAGCAGTGCCCATGGAAAGGACATGGGGCAACAGGTACCAACTAGAACACAGGAGGTCTCACTTCAACATAAGGAGAAACTTATGTTTCCTGTGAGGGTGACAGAGCATGGGACCAGGCTGCCCAGAAAGGTTGTGGAGTCTCCTCCTCTGGAGACTTTCAAAACCCACCTGGACATGCTCCTGTGTAACCTCCTCTTAAACACCTCCAGTGATGGTGACTCCACCACCTCCCTGGGCAGCACATCCCAATGGCAAATCTCTCTTTCTGTGAAGAATTTCTTCCTAACCTCCAGCCTAAACCTCTCCTGGTGCAGCTTGAGACTGTGTCCTCTTGCTCTGCCCGCTGGTTGCCTGGGAGAAGAGACCAACCCCCACCTGGCTACAACCTCCCTTCAGGAACCTGATCCAGGCAAAGCTGCTTTAGCAGGGGGGTTGTACTAGATGACCTCTGGGGGTCCCTTTCAACCCCTACCATTCTGTGATCTTACTGTGTGGCAGCACTGTTCCAAAGCACAGAATTAAACACCACGTTTCAGGCACCAGCCAAAGGCCAAGTGTGCAAGCTGCTTTACAGGCACCACAGAGCAGATGAAGTTAGCACACTCTTTAATCACTCCCTCCTAGATCTAAGACCTGCTTTTTCTTCACCTAGGTCTGGACTTCACATAGCCACCTTGCAGCCAGGGTCTGTAGCAGCTCAGCTGCCTAGATGAGGCTACATTTGCTCTGTCACCCACTGGTTGTTTTTTCCTGATGGAAATCCCTTAAGGAGTGGTTAGCCTTTAAAGGTGACATAAATAACCCCTGACATAGCTGAGGTATGGCCCACAGAAACCACACTGTGCAATGTGGAAGAGACTTGAAATTTTCATTTCAGTCCTGCCCAGACCATTAAGAAAAGGCCTTGCATAATGGGGCTAACTCTTTTTGTGCTGTGTTTGGAATCAGGCACTTTTCCCCTCTGCTGCTCTTAAGAGCTTCAGCCTCACAACAGACAACCCATGGTGCTTGACAGCACGACCACAGAAAATGATTCTGTGAAGATTTTTGTGATACAAAATCAAGCAATTCTGACAGAGGAAGATGGGAGAGGGCATTAAAATCTACCTGGTTCAGAAAACCACAAGAGAGGAGCTTAGGTATAGCAGATTTATTTTGAAACCTGTGGGGCTGCTTCATGCTTTGCCAAAGATTGAGAAAATGAATGGCCTCCTAGAAAGAGGTAACTGAAGATCTGCCCAGCTTGCCACAGGAAGTGAATGAATCATAGAATCATGGAATCAATAGGGTTGGAAAAGACCTCAGAGATCCTCAAGTCCAACCTATCATCCAGCACCTCAGGACTACTAGACCATGGCTTCTAGTGCAACATCCAATCCTTTTTTGAACACCTCCAGGGATGGTGACTCCACAACCTCCCTGGGCAGCACATTCCAATGGCCAATTACTCTTTCTGGGAAGAACTATCTTCTCACCTTGAGCCTAAATGATGACCTCTGAGGTCTTTTCCAACCTTATTGATTCTATGATTCTATTCTATCATTTTAAACATCCCTCTCCACAGCCTGAGACTGTGTCCTCTTGTTCTGGTGCTGGTTGACTGGGAGAAGAGACCAACCCCCACCTGACTACAACCTCCCTTCAGGTAGTTGTAGACAGCAATGAGGTCTCGCCTGAGCCTCCTCTTCTCCAGGCTAAGCAACCCCAGCTCCCTCAGCCTCTCCTCACAGGGCTGTGCTCCAGACCCCTCCCCAGCTTTGTTGCCCTTCTCTGGACACCTTCCAGCAACTCAACATCTTTCCTAAACTGAAGGGCTCAGAAGTGGACACAGGACTCAAGGTGTGGCCTAACCAGTGCAGTGTACAGGGGCAGAATGACCTCCCTGCTCCTGCTGGCCACACTGGTCCTGATGCAGGCCAGGATGCCATTGGCCTTCTAGGCCACGTGAGCACACTCTGGCTCATGTTCAGCTGCTGTCAACCAGTACCCCCAGGTCCCTCTCTGCCTGGCTGCTCTCAGCCACTCTGACCCCAGCCTGTAGCGCTGCATGGGGTTGCTGTGGCCAATGTGCAGCACCTAGCACCTGGACTTGTTGAATGCCATCCTGCTGGACTCTGCCCATCTGTCCAGCCTGTCAAGGTCCCTCATGACAGTTATGCAATATCAGTGTGGTTGCTCAGAGCTGTAACCCTCCTGGAAACACAAGCAATTGCCTGCATCAGTGCAAAGAGATGATGCTGGCACTTTGTGACCTTTTCTCTTTGTTTCAGAATCACGAAATGTCATTTTTGTCACTGTGTGGTGCTTGGAGGCTGTGCCTTTAAAATTCAGTTAACAGATTTTGAGCAGGGAAGTAGAAAAATAGAAATCAATGACTATTGGGTGTAAAAAGGAAAACAAATGATTATTCTAAAGAAATTCATTGGGTAAAGATCTGGAATAAGAGGAGCTGTACCATAACAATTCTTCCCTTTTCTCTTCTCTTCTCTTTTGACCTTGCCTGGTTTTGCTTTGCTCAGGAGAGAGAATCTGTGTGCTTTGGCTGGCCTTGGCTAAGTCTAACTTCTCTGCTCCTTTCTCTTGTCCCTTTTGTACAGAGCCAGGGAGGAAGGCAGGGAGGGAGTAGCTGGTAGCTTCTCCTGGTCCTTGGCCAGGTGGGTCCTTGTGCTCTTTATTAATTGTAAATACCTGTAAATATTGTAAATCCTGTGTATTTTGTACATATTCATTGAATTCCACTGTAGAGTGTAGATTCTGCTTCTAAAAAATGGAGCACAAGCCCTGTGAGGAGAGGCTGAGGGAGCTGGGGTTGCTTAGCCTGGAGAAGAGGAGACTCAGGGGAGACCTTCTTGCTCTCTACAACTACCTGAAGGGAGGTTGTAGTCAGGTAGGGGTTGGTCTCTTCGCCCAGGCAACCAGCACAAGAACAAGAGGACACAGTCTCAAGCTGTGCCAGGGGAAGTTTAGGCTGGATGTTAGGAAGATGTTCTTCCCAGAAAGTTATTGGCCATTGGAATGTGCTGCCCAGGGAGGTGGTGGAGTCAACATCATTGGAGGTGTTTAGGAAGAGGCTGGATGAGGCACTTGGTGCCATGGTTTAGTTGATTAGATGGTGTTGGGTGATAGGTTGGACTCGATGATCTCAAAAGGTCTTTTCCAACCTATTTAATCCTATCCTATCCTATCCTATCCTATCCTATCCTATCCTATCCTATCCTATCCTATCCTGTCCTGTCCTGTCCTGCTTTATTTGTTTCTAACTGAGTTGGTCTGGCAAAGCTAATGCTGGGGGGCAAACTTCAACCCACCACACAATCCTATTCTATTCTATTCTATGCTATGCTGTTCCATTCTATTCTATTCTATTCTATTCCATGCTATGCTATGCTATGCTATGCTATGCTATGCTATGCTATGCTATCCTATCCTATCCTATCCTGCTTTATTTGTTTCTAACTGACATGGTCTGGCAAAGCTAATGCTGGGGGGGAAACTTCAGCCCACCACACAATCCTATTCTATTCTATGCTATGCTGTTCCATTCTATTCTATTCTATTCTATTCTATTCTATTCTATTCTATTCTATGCTATTCTATGCTATGCTATGCTATGCTATGCTATGCTATGCTATCCTATCCTATCCTGCTTTATTTGTTTCTAACTGACATGGTCTGGCAAAGCTAATGCTGGGGGGGAAACTTCAGCCCACCACACAATCCTATTCTATTCTATGCTATGCTGTTCCATTCTATTCTATTCTATTCTATTCTATTCTATTCTATTCTATTCTATGCTATTCTATGCTATGCTATGCTATGCTATGCTATGCTATGCTATGCTATGCTATGCTATCCTATCCTATCCTATCCTATCCTATCCTGCTTTATTTGTTTCTAACTGACATGGTCTGGCAAAGCTAATGCTGGGGGGGAAACTTCAGCCCACCACACAATCCTATTCTATTCTATTCTATTCTATTCTATTCTATTCTATTCTATTCTATCCTATCCTATCCTATCCTATCCTATCCTATCCTATCCTATCCTATCCTATCCTATCCTATCCTACCCTATCCTACCCTATCCTACCCTACCCTATCCTGCTTTATTTGTTTCTAACTGACTTGGTCTGGCAAAGCTAATGTTGGGGGGGAAACTTCAACCCACCACACAATCCTATCCTATCCTATCCCATCCCATCCTATCCTACCCTACCCTACCCTACCCTATCCTGCTTTATTTGTTTCTAACTGACTTGGTCTGGCAAAGCTAATGTTGGGGGGGAAACTTCAACCCACCACACAATCCTATCCTATCCTATCCCATCCCATCCTATCCTATCCTACCCTATCCTATCCTATCCTACCCTGCTTAATTTGTATCTAACTGAGTTGGTCCGGCAAAGCTAATGCTGGGAGGGAAGCTTCAACCCACCACACAATGATTTCAGACAAAATTGAGGGCACAGATAAGCCAGGCTTTGGCACTTTAGAAGACAAAAAAAACCCCACCTCACAGCAGCCCTTTCATGCAATTAGCTGCTTTGAATGAATAGGAGTTAATAAATAATTAACTCATTGTATGTGCTGAAGCAAGTTGCGTTCAAGTAAGCATTTAAAAGGCCACCTATGTATTTCATCACTCCTTGCATGAAGTAATTAATCATTTACAGTGTTTTTAAAGTATTTAAGAGTCAAGGAAGTGGGTGCTGCTATTTAACCATGGGACTGCACCAGGCTTCTGCTGCGATAATTTCCTGTGCCAGAAGGGGAAATGATTCTCTTTTGCATAGAATCATACAATCAGTAAGGTTGGAAAAGATCTGAGAGATCATCAAGTCCAACCTGCCACCCAACACCTCATGACTACTAAACCATGGCACCAAGTGCCACGTCCAATCCCCTTGTGGTGGTTTAGGCTGGGTGCTGGCCCAGATGCCACTGCGCAGGCCACACCTGGGAGGTCCCAAGGGGTGGGCCCAGCCCAGGGGGTGGTCACAGGGGCCAGGTATTCCATTCCCATAATGCCCTGCTCCCCTATAAAAAGGCCATGTGGGGTCTTCACTTCCTCTTTCCTCCCCTGCTGCTGCCTAGGTAAAATGGTGTGAGCTGCCTCCCTTGTGCCTGCCCAGGCCCAAGGCTGGGTTGGGGGGTGGGGGGGTGGGGAAGAGCCCTGGGGGGTTTGGGTGTACCCCCAGGTGGGGATGGGATGTTCTTGGGTATGTTCTGGGATCTCTCTCTTTATCATGGTGCTTGTGGGTCTCTGTAAAACTTTCATTGTTGTTTATTGTTGTTTTCCTATTTAAACTTTCCATCACTTTTGCAATCCGTTTGCCTGAGTCGTTATTTCTGCCTGTGGTGGGGAGGGGATCTGCCCCAACCCATTACACCCCTCTTGAACACCTCCAGGGATGGTGACTCCACCACCTCCCTGGGCAGCACATTCCAATGGCCAATCTCTCTCTCTCTGTAGAACTTTCTCCTCACCTCCACCCTAAACTTCCCCTGGCACAGCTTGAGATTGTGTCCTCTTGTTCTGTTGCTGGTTGCCTGGGAGAAGAGACAAACCCCCTCCTGTCTACAACCTCCCTTCAGGTAGTTGTAGAGAGCAAGAAGGTCTCCCCTCAGCCTCCTCTTCTCCAGGCTAAGCAACCCCAGCTCCCTCAGCCTCTCCTCCAGATGTCTCCCCAGCCTTGTTGCCCTTCTCTGGACACCTTCAAGAGTCTCAATGTCCTTCTTAAACTCAGGGGCCCAGAATTGGACACAGGACTCAGGGTGTGGCCTAATCAGTGCTGAGTACAGGGGCACAATGACTTCCCTGCTCCTGCTGGCCACACTACTCCTGATGCAGGCCAGGATGCCCTTGGCCTTCTTGGCTACCTGGGCACACTGCTGGCTCATGTTCAGCTGGCTGTCAACCAGTACCCCTAGGTCCCTCTCTGTTTGGCAGCTCTCCAGCCACTCTGACCCCAGCCTGTAGCACTGCATGGGGTTGCTGTGGCCAATGTGCAGAACCTGGCACTTGGATGTGTTCAATCTCATGCCCTTGGACTCTGCCCATCTGTCCAGCCTGTCGAGGTCCCCCTGCAGAGCCCTTCTACCCTCTAACAGATCAACTCCTGCTCCCAACATAGTGTCATCCGCAAATGTACTGATGCTGATACCGGTGAGGTTATCTCAGTTCCACTACTCAAGCTACAGAAAAGGGTTTTGAAAGCAAAGGCTAGTGATTCAGCTTGAGCATACAGGCTTCAAAGCCTCCCCGTATCACCAAAGACATATTGAGTGACCTTGGAAAAATCTCTTCCCCTCTCTCCATTGCTTCTGTTTTCCTATCAGAATGATGACGAAAATTAGCTACCTTCTTGGCTAGAAAAAATTACTGTGGACAGACAAAGAATACTTTATTATATGAAACAGAAAGTGGCTAGAATGAATACATGAGGAACATTCTCTCTCAAGGTTAGCCTGAGAGAAAAGAAGATCCTGTATGCTGCTTGCTCTCCCATTAACTAAAGCCAGGCACTGCAAGGCACTGTGGGAATGCTTCCCCTCATAATGCTTTTTTCTTTCCCTCTCTGTGTTTAATTAATCTTTTTTTTTTTCAACATAGAGAAGTGCATCACATTTCACCACAGCTGACAAAGCTGACAGCTCCCCACATCTTTCTGCATTATTTAAACATCATCTGTTTTTGCACAGCTAGAAATGTTCAGAAAGAAAGTGTCATTTCCCCTGGGTAGGAACATTTTAAAGAGTTTTTGACTCTAAACACGGTCTCATCCTAAAAAGAAGAGGTGTGTAACAAGTGTGACAAAAGCAGAAGGAAAAAAAATACCCTTAATGACAATGAATGTCTCTGAGCTAGAATGCAAAGCCTGGAATGCAGATAGGTTAGTCTCAGAAGCTGGGCAGAAGCAAAAGGAGTAGCTGAAAGACAAGGGTTTGAAAGGGAAAAAACCTAAACCAGTGTGGATGGCACCTTCAGAGCTTTGCCAAACAGCTGCAGTTTGTGTTTCTTAAAGACTGAGGCAAAGGCTTGGTACACAGACCAGCTACAGTACAGCATGCAGCAGGTAATTTGAGTACCTCACCCCACAGAAAGTTACCCCCAGGAGGCTGACCAAAAGAACATTCATCTGCCTTTTTGAGTGAAAAATGGTCATGGCCCTTTGTCTCCTTACATGCACACATGCCTTGGGTAACCTGTCAGTTGCCTGCATAGTTGGTGCTGAACAAGGATATCCTCAGTGCAGCCACAGGCTGCACGAGGATTGTAGTGAGGTGGGTCTCTTCTGCCTAGGAACAAATGACATGACAAAGGAAATGGCCTCAGGTAGCACCAGGGCAGGTTTAGAAGAAATTTTTTCACTGAAATGGTTCTCAAACACTGGAACAGGCTCCCCAGGAAAGTGGTTGAACCCCCATCCCTGCAGCTGTTGAAAAGACACAGAGATGTGGTGCTGAGGGACATGGTTTAGCACCAGACTTGGTACAGCCAGACACTGGTTGGAGTTGGAGATCAAAGAATCATAGAATCAATAAGGTTGGAAAAGACCTGAGAGATCATCAAGCCCAACCTGTCACCCAAGACCTCATGACTACTAAACCATGGCACCAAGTGCCACATCCAATCCCCTCTTGAACGTCTCCAGGGATGGGGACTCCACCACCTCCCTGGGCAGCACATCCCAATGGCTAACAACTCCCTCTGTGAAGAACTTTCTCCTCACCTCCAGCCTAAACTTTCCCTGGCACAGCTTGAGACTGTGTCCTCTTGTTCTGGTGCTGGTTGCCTGGGAGAAGAGACCACCCTCCGCCTGTCTACAACCTCCCTTCAGGTGGTTGTAGAGAGCAATGAGGTCTCCCCTGAGCTTCCTCTTCTCCAGGCTAAGCAACCCCAGCTCCCTCAGCCTCTCCTCACAGGGCTGTGCTCAAGGCCTCTCCCCAGCCTTGTTGCCCTTCTCTGGACATGCTCAAAAGTCTCAATGTCCTTCTTAAATTGAGGGGCCCAGAACTGGACACAGGACTCAAGGTGTGGCCTAACCAGTGTTGAGTACAGGGCACAATGACTTCCCTGCTCCTGCTGGCCACTCTGTTTCTGATGCAGGCCAGGATGGCATTTGCCTTCTTGGCCACCTGGACCAAGGTCTTGAAGGTCTTTTCCAACTGAAAAGATTCTATGATTCTAAGGTCTGGGAAAGCCTCACAGAGCAGATGAATGCACTACAAGGAAGCAGCACAGTGAGAGAGCAGGCGTGTTCCCACCTCTGCTTCAGGGCAGGAATCTCTGTAGGTTCTGGCTCGAGGATTTCATAGGCTAAGTTAACATCTTCTGTCTCCCGTAGCAGAGCATAGATGGGCTCAATCTGTTCATTAAACCTTGCCACGAGCGTCCTTGCATCCTTTTTGGGCATCGCCGACTCATCCTCTTCCACTTCGGTCTCGCAGAAAGTACAGCGGAAGGTGCCTACAACGAGAAAAGTTACTAAGCACCGGGGAGGAAAGCAACAGGCTCAGCTTTCCATGCAGCCTCTCAAGCAGCCCAGCTTTACTGTGTTCTTAGCTCCACACCAAATAGCTTTTCTCCCCCTGACAATCCCTTCCCACACACAGTGTACCTGCTTATCATTTAAGCAGACAACAAAGCAAACACTTCGATGCCATCCAGCGATACCCAGCTGGGTACGGTTTCTCGCTCTGAAAAGCCCAGATGGGCTGCAGTACCTCCACTGAGACATCTCCTAATCTCACTCCCTCTTCCTTGCTGCACATTTGAAATGTCAGCTACCACTGGTCTGTGATGAAAAGCTAAACAGGAGTTTGAATGCCATTTGTTTCAGGTGCTTGCACTGGTACCTCACCGGTCACATGAACAGGCTAATTCCACACTGAAGCGGAGTGTAGTTTTACACTGCACCAACCACGCTGCAGTAACTGCTGGTACAACCATTTTCACTCTGCAACTGATGCAGAAAAGATGCTTTCTTCTTCTGTTTCAGGGCCAAAACATGCAAATGAAGACATCAAATGAAAAAAAAAACCACCACCCTATCCCATCTAACCCCCACATTAGCTTCCTGAAACTCAGCCTGACAGTGTAAGAATCATGTGGATGGCAAATGAGAAGGAACTCGTTATACAGACCTCATCAGGGTCTATAAAAATAGGTCAAAAATACAGGCAACTGAAATGGCTGCATAGCAATGCAGTTACAAAAAAACCCCACTGAACTCCTGCACAGCAGGCTTTTCAGTTTCATCACTCCATCTGTGAGCAAGACCCTTGGGGCAGTACATGCACAGTAGGACCTTACCATATGGTCCACAGCGAGGCGAGCAGCGCAGTGCAATGACTTAGGCTTGTAAGTGCTGGACTGAGAACGTACCCCTGTCTCCTCAGAACACTGACACCCAGAGCAATGCTCACAGGCTGCTCAAGTTCCCTTGTCCCTGGGTGATTTTCTTTATTTATCTGTTCTGTGACACCCATAAACATCTAGCATTAACTCTCAATGGCCTGGTGAAGAAAGGAAAAGATCTTTTTACCAATAGGGAGCCTGAGGAGTCCTATCAGGGAAGTGATAAGAATGGAATGGGATAGGATAGGATAGGATAGGATAGGATAGGATAGGATAGGATAGGATAGGATAGGATAGGATAGGATAGGATAGGATAGGATAGAAAGGGTAGGGTAGGGTAGGGTAGGGTAGGGTAGGATAGAAATAATAGGGTAGGGTAGGGTAGGGTAGGGTAGGGTAGGGTAGGGTAGGGTAGGGTAGAATAGAATAGACTAGAATAGAATAACACAGGTTGGAAGAGACCTTTGAGATCATCGAGTCCAACCTATCATCCAGCACCATCTAATTAACTAAACCATGGCACCAAGCACCCCATCAAGTCTCCCCCTAAACACCTCCAGTGATGATGACTCCACAACCTCCCTGGGCAGCCCATTCCAATGGCCAAGATGATATCTAGATAAGACTATGTCTGGTTGCAGTCCCAGCCCTGGAGCTACTCAAAGTGGGGCTTGACAGGGCTCTGGGCAGCCTGATCCAGTTGCTTACTGCTGAGGGGGCTGGACTAGATGACCTTTGGATGTCCCTTGCAAGCCAGACCATTCTGTGAGTCTATGAAGTCAGTATTAAAATGAGTAGTGAGGCCTGCTATACAACCAGCACTGTCAGTCAAAACAATGGGGCTTGTCCAGGGCACAAGGGCATGATGTAATGAGACAGGCTGGCAAGCCAGGGCTTCTTGTATCTTGTTTTGCTGCTAACACTGATTTGCTAGTCTTGTCACTTCAGCTTTCAACATACCTCCTTCTCTGCCTGTAATACAGTGATAAAAACAGACCCAGCTTCCTCACTGATGGCTGTGAGGGCTAGACAAAGCTTCCATGCTTCTTGGAAAACACACAAAAGCTGTATTTATGACAGGAGATAGATCTGCTGCCTCTCACCACAGCCTGCAGAGAAGCAGTTTTCTACCACAACACCACCTGAAGCAGCTTTTGCTGATTGTTACTCATACGAGTGTATTTTATACATGGCCTGTAACATGCACACATTTCCTGCAATAAACCACCTCTCCAAGAAAGTTTGTCTTATCTACAAGTGAAATCTAGAGCACCCAACAACAGCAGTATGCAAAACGAAGGGTAAGTGGATAAAGTGCTCTTCTCCCCCATCCAAGCATGAAGCATTGTTTGTTTTTTTCCAGTCTGCAAAAACTGCCCCAACTGCCTCAAAACCCCATGCATTACATGAGCTGTCAGGCTGGCAAAAACTGAAGCCAAAGGTTGGTCTCCTCATCCCACATCTGAGGCTATCAGCCTGACACACTGGCAAACAAGTTGAATCAATTTGAAATAATTAGAATAGAATAGAATAGAACAGAACAGAACAGAATAGAATAGAATGGAATAGAATGGAATAGAACAGAATAGAACAGAACAGAACAGAATAGAATAGAATAGAATAGAATAGAATAGAATAGAATAGAATAGAATAGAATAGAATAGACCAGGTTGGAAAAGACCTCAGAGATCATCGAGTCCAACCTATATCACCCAACACCATCTAATCAACTAAACCATGGCACCAAGCACCCCATCCAGTCTCCTCCTATACACCCCCAGTGATGGTGACTCCACCACCTCCCTGGGCAGCACATTCCAATGGCCAATCTCTCTTTCTATGAAGAATTTCTTCCTAACATCCAGCCTAAACCTCCCCTGGCACAGCTTGAGACTGTGTCCTCTTGTTCTGGTGGTGGCTGCCTGGGAGAAGAGACCAACCTTTGCCTGGCTACAACCTCCCTTCAGGTAGTTGTAGAGAGCAAGAAGGTCTCCTCTGAGCCTCCCAGATCCCACAATGGACTAAGTGAACAAACACAGGTTAACGCGAAAAAACTCCTCTGTTTTTACACTCCCCTGCCCCCTCTCCATGTCCTGTTGCATCTTCCTGAGACAGCTCAAACTTCTCATGCTTCCATCTCTAAACCACAAGAGTACTTGCAAAAGATTAAGATCCTAGGGAGAATGGTTCCAATTCAGAGCACCAAAAAATCAGAAAGTAAACACAGCTCTAATGAAACGGAGCCCCTAAAGCCATCGTGGATTTGCTGCAGCTTCTACCCCTCAGGGTTCTTAATAATAACCAAAAAAAAGAGAGAGAGAGAGAGAGAGAAAAGTTAATAGATGAATTATGTAAAGAATCTGGGAATGAGTGAAATGACAAGCTTCCTTCATTAATATGCTGATTTCTTTCGAGGTGATGCAGCACTTCACAAGAGGCATATGTGATTAGAGAACTGGGAAGTTGCTTTGCCGTGGCAGATGGCATTTGTATGTTGCAAAGCATTTTCCTTAGACTTTAAGAGGTCACAGAATGTCACCAGAGCTTTTATGACATGGCACATCACATCAGCAGTGACACATGTTTCGTACAGATGTGAATTGCATGTGACAAACACGAAGTGGAGGCCACGCGAAAGCTAAAATGGCAACGTTCCCACTCCAGCGATGCGTTTCTGCCTTCAGCCCTTACAAAACTCACAGTGTTCCATTCGAATAGGCTGCATAAACCAGGACAAGCAGATATCCTGGAGACATCAGGCTTTCCTGCATCTTGGAAATGCTAATGGAGGAGGCATACATCCTCTCCTTTCCACACATGCCGAGGCACTTCACACACCACTTTGGCTGCATGTTAAAAACCAGCCAGCTGAAAGAGCTCCTCATTTGCTCTCGGACTCTCTGGGGCAGATATGCTGGTAATCTGGCTCCCCAAGGCATACTGAGTTAAAGCAGCTCAAGCTCTGAAGCACAGGGCTACAATATCTAGAGATAATTCCTAATGACTTGATTTCACTTGAGAGAAGGAAAAGGTCAACCGCCCACACGCCTTGCGTGCACAATGTCCAAGCGTGCACATTTCACCGGCTATAATTAACACATTTAACTGCTTACAGCTGAGCTCCTGTCCTGCTCACACCCTTCTCAAAGGGTTCAAAGCCCTATCTCCATCTCAACACAGCATCTTCCTTGCACTCTGTCCTTTGGTTACTGCCCCAGACTCACTGCTATGATACCTGCACGCTAACCTTCAAGCTAAACTTATTTCTATCCATTCCAAACTTTGTGCTGTGCCAAAAGCTGTACCTCAGCTCAGCTGGCTTCCATCTTGCTGTTAATGGTAGAAGCACAGAATTAAAGAACTGTGGAGGTTGGGAGAGACCTCTGACATCACCAAATCCAACTGCTTGCCTAGAGCTCACAATCCTGTCTTCTGCTCAGCTACTATCACTAAGCCATTGTGGTGGGTTAACACCCGTTCTGAAAACAAAACCAAAGCAGGGTGGAGGGCTTGTGGGTGCTTTGCTCTCCCTGCAGGGTGTTGCCCAGGTGGCCAAGAGGGCCAATGGCATCCTGGCCTGTATTAGGAATAGTGTGGCCAGCAGGAGCAGGGAGGTCATTGTGCCCCTGTACTCTGCATTGGTTAGGCCACACCTTGAGTACTGTGTCCAGTTCTGGGCCCCTCAGTTTAAGAAGGACATTGAGACACTTGAACGTGTCCAGAGAAGGGCAACAAAGCTGGGGAGAGGCCTGGAGCACAGCCCTGTGAGGAGAGGCTGAGAGAGCTGGGGTTGCTTAGCCTGGAGAAGAGAAGGATCAGGGGAGACCTCATTGCCCTCTACAACTACCTGAAAGGTGGTTGTAGACAGGAAGGGGTTGGTCTCTTCTCCCAGGCAATCAGCACCAGAACAAGGGGACACAGTCTCAAGCTGTGCCAGGCGAGGTTAGACTCGAGGTGAGGAAAAAGTTCTTCACTGAGCGAGTCATTTGTCATTGGAGTGTGCTGCCCAGGGAGGTGGTGGAGTCACCGTCCCTGGAGGTGTTCAAGAGGGGATTGGACGTGGCACTTGGTGCCATGGTCTAGTTGTGGGGTCTGTTGGGACAGGTTGGACTTGATGATCCTTGGGGTCTCTTCCAACCTTGGTTATACTGTGAGACTGTGATACTGTTTCCCCCTGGGAAACTGAGTCTGTTCCATTCCCCCCTCCCTGCCCAGCTATGGTATAAAAAGCAGGACATTGCAGCTATTGCCTCTCCTTTTGGCTCCTGCCTCTCCTGGAAGAGAGCTACTACAGCTGCCTTCCTGCTCCTCTGCCACGTGGTCAGGCCTGATCCTTCTCCCTTCTGCTTCTGTGCCTCTTCAGAGAGAGATTGGTTTTGTATTATTCTTCCTTGTCCCACTCCCATCCATCCTTGTTTCTTGCCCTTGTGAACCTTACCTGTTATTGTTATATATATATATTGTTTAAAGAAAACTCTTTACCTCTCTACTTCCAGGCTGACTCCAAACTATTGCTTGGTGGATTTGCTCCTTCCTTTTTTTTTTTCCCCTCTCTGTTGGGAGGGAGGAGAGGGGAGTGGGGGAGAGATTCTCAGCCTTGCCCCCATCTGAGCTCTTAACTCCCAGTCAAGGCTTAAACCACCACAGCCATGCCCCTAAGCACCACATCCACATATCTTTTAAATAACCTTGGGGTGGTGAATCCACCACCTCCCTGGGCAGCCTGTTCCAATGCCTGGTAACCCCTTCTGTGAAGGATTTTTTCCTGATACCCAACCTGAACTGCCCTGGGCACAACTTGAGGCCCTTTAATCCTTCAGATATATTTAGAAACTGCTGTCACACTCACCACTCCACCTTTTGCAAGGCTCAATAAGCCACACATTTTCCTTTGCCTTTTAAAACTGTCCACCCATTCCTCCAGCCATGCTATCAGCCTTGCTGGACACTTTCTCCAGTCTGCTCTCATCTTTCTGCTGTAAAGCTGGAAGGACATTCAAGTATCCAGATGAGTTCTCCCAAAAGCCCAAGGGCATTAGTGCTTCTCTGATAGCCACTGAGATCTTTTAAGATGAGAAGGTAACAGATCATGAAAGTGCTGCCTCAATTATCACCAGGTCCAGCAACATTCCCATCTTTCTTAGAATAGAATAGAGTAGAATAGAACAGAGTAGAATAGAATAGAATAGAATAGAATAGAATAGAATAGAATGGAATAGAATAGACCAGACCAGGTTGGAAGAAACCTTCAAGTTCATTGAGTCCAACCTATCACCCAACACCATCTAATCGACTAAACCATGGCACCAAGCGCCCCATCCGGTCTGTGGTCTCCAGGTTGTGGAGTCTCCTCCTCTGGAGACTTTCAAAACCCACCTGGACATGTTCCTGTGCAACCTTCTTTTAAACACCTCCAGTGATGGTGACTCCACCACCTCCCTGGGCAGCACATTCCAATGGCCAGTCTCTCTTTCTATAATGAATTTCTTCCTAACATCCAGCCTAAACCTCCCCGGGGCGCAGCTTGAGACTGTGTCCTCTTGTCTGGGAGAAGAGACCAACCCCCACCTGGCTACAACCTCCCTTCAGGTAGTTGAAGAGAGCAGTAAGATCTCCCCTGAGCCTCCTCTTCTCCAGGCTGATCAACCCCAGCTCCCTCTGCCTCTCCTCATAGGGTCTGTGTTCCAAACCTCTCCCCATCTTTGTTGCCCTTCTCTGGACACCTTCCAGCAACTCAACATCTTCCTCCACTGTACAGTTTCCTGCTGATGAACTCCACCTTTATAGGAGACACTAGTATTAGATGCCAGGTGCATGCCACACTATAATCTTTCAGCTCATTTTTATTCCTCCAGCCTTTGTCCTAATCCAATTCTTCACTCTTGACTGCGTCACCAAACATTAAGCTAATTTATTTTCAAATTCTCCCACCACCTCCTTTCAGGAGTAGAATTATTACCAGTACATGGAGAGTGAGCTCAGGCACAGATGGCACAATCTGAGAAGTATCTGCTGATTTGAGCAGCACTTGATTTGAGATGCCTAAGAAATGCTCTTCTGTAGCTCCTGCTTCACAAAAGAGCATGTTAGTATTCTTACCAATCTTCTTCCACATTCTAGAATCAAGCAGCTTAAGTGAGGTACAACAGTTAATAAGAGCCTTGGAGAAGTTTAGCTCAAAATTACTAGTATCACACTATCACTAAGGTTGGAAGAGACCTCCAAGATCATCAAGTCCAACCTGTCACCACAGACCTCATGACTAGACTATGGCACTAAGTGCCACATCCAATCCCCTCTTGAACACCTCCAGGGATGGTGACTCCACCACCACCCTGGGCAGCACATTCCAATGGCGAATGACTCGCTCTGTGAAGAACTTTCTCCTCACCTCCAGCCTAAACTTCCCCTGGCACAGCTTGAGACTGTGTCCTCTTGTTCTGGTGCTGCTTGCTAGAGAGAAGACACCAGCCCCTTCCTGGCTACAACCACCTTTCAGGCAGTTGTAGAGGGCAATGAGGTCACCCCTGAGCCTCCTCTTCTCCAGGCTAAGCAACCCCAGCTCCCTCAGCCTCTCCTCACAGGGCTGTGCTCAAGGCCTCTCCCCAGCTTTGTTGCCCTTCTCTGGACACGTTCAAGTGTCTTGATGTCCTTCTTAAACTGAGGGGCCCAGAGCTGGACAAAGTCCAACACAACACACAACACACAAACTCAGCTGGCCTGGTGCATCAGGTCATGTTCCTGTGACTATTACAGCCATGTGCTTCAAGCACTTCATTCAGTACTACCCTGCATGATTTTCCTTCTTCTGCAGCATGCCAGACAGAAAGTGAATTCTGTGTGTCCAGCTCCTCTCTCTCACTGAAGCACATTTTTGGTGGTAAAACCAACAATTATAGAAACATAGAATGAATAAGGTTGGAAAAGACCTCAGAGATCATCAAGTCCAACCTGTCACCCAACACCTCAGGACTAACTAAACCATGGCACCAAGTGCCACATCCAATCCCTTCTTGAACACCTGCAGGGATGGTGACTCCACCACCTCCCTGGGCAGCACATTCCAATGGCCAATTACTCTCTCTGGGAAGAACCTCCTCACCTGAAGCTTAAACTTCCCCCAGCACAGCTTGAAATGTTCCAGTCCCCTCATGATCTTAGTCCAGCTCTCTGCTGGACTCTCACCAGTACTTTCTTGTCCATCTTGAACTGAGGAGCTTCACCACCTCCCTGGGCAGCACATTCCAATGGCCAATCTCTCTTTCTATGAAGAACTTCTTCCTAACATCCAGCCTAAACTTCCCCTGGTGCAGCTTGAGACTGTGTCCTCTGTTTCTGGTGCTGCTTGCCTGGGAGAAGAGACCAACCCCCACCTGTCTACAACCTCCTTTCAGGTAGTTGTAGAGAGCAATAAGGTCTCCCCTGAGCCTCCAATTATATGGCAGAGAAAAAGTTACAGGATGCATAAGCAGCTTCAATTTCAGCACTTCCTAGCCCAAAGTGCTTCATTCCAGAGACTGACTAATTCTCCATTTCCCAGGTGCCTACCAACAGGAAACTGGACAAATGTGTTCCTTCATGTGAAGCTGTGCTTACAGCCACATGGCTAATCTGCAGACCTAAGGCCCTCAGTTCTGTGCAAGCCTCTACCATCTGACTCAACAAAAAGGACAACCTCCTAAGTGCTGCATGGGAGCAGAATGCCTTGCCAGCTTGCTCAGTGGCAACAAAGGGAGGATGAGAAGGAAACACCTTGCATCTTGCTCTATCTTCTAGAAAGAGATGTGCTTTGTGCCAGTGCTCACTGGCAACAAAGGGAGAATGAGAAGGAAACACCTTGCATCTTGCCCTATCTTCTAGAAAGACATGTGCTTCATGACCCTACTATCTTACCTGCCAGCTTCAAGCCTAAGGTTTCCTACCCAGCTCCTATCTGCTCCCACTCTGGCATTTCCCCACTTGTAGGGCTCTATTCTCCCTTGCTAGCAAGTCTTGGTGTATCTTGCCCTGCTTTCTCATGCTGGGTTTCTCTCACTTCTCAGGATTCTCTGCCCATATCTTTCTTTTCCTGGGCATTTTTTCCCAGATGCAGCCTTTTCCCACTCCCATGCCTCCCTGCCCCATGCTCTTTGATCAGCTAATTCTGCTTCTTAATTTGAGCCCTGGTCATCAGATTAATTTCCTGTGTCAAGCCAGAGAGGTGGAAGTCCTTTTCACAGCACAACCTGTCATTCAGAGTAATGTAACACAGGCAAAGGAATATCCATTTCTCTGCTCTTCTCTTTCATTTTCTTATCAGCCCATTCTTCAATAAGGCCAAACTGGGGGGCTTTAATTAAATTTTCCTAAGCAATTTAAAATTAGTCCAGTGCACAGAATGGGAAAAACTCAGCATAAAGGGTTTGACAACTGGAAAGCAGCCCTGAGGAGAGAGACTTGGGGGTGCTGGTGGAGGAGAAGCTCAACATGAGCTCTCAGTGTGCACTTGCAGCCCAGAAAGCCAATCAGCTCCTGGGCTGCAGCAAGAGAAGTGTGGCCAGCAGGGCAAGGGAGGGGATTCTCCCCCTCTGCTCAGCTCTGCTGAGACCCCACCTGGAGTACTGCCTCCAGTTCTGGAGTCCCTATTACAAGAGGGATCTGGAGGTGCTGGAAGGTGTCCAGAGAAGGGCCACAAGGATGATCAGAGGGCTGGAGCACCTCTCCTGTGAGGACAGACTGAAGGAGTTGGGGCTGTTCAGTCTGGAGAAGAGAAGGCTCCCAGGTGACCTAATTGTGGCCTTCCAGTGTCTGAAGGGGGCCTACAAGAAGGCTGGGGAGGGACTGCTCAGGATCTCAGGTAGTGATAGGACTAGGGGGAATGGAATGAAGCTGGAGGTGGGGAGATTCAGGCTGGAGGTGAGGAGGAAGTTCTTCCCCATGAGAGTGGTGAAGCCCTGGAATGGGTTGTCCGGGGAGGTGGTTGGGGCCTCATCCCTGGAGGTGTTTAAGGCCAGGCTGGATGAGGCTCTGGCCAGGCTGATCTAGTGTGGGGTGTCCCTGCCCATGGCAGGGGGGTTGGAACTAGATGATCCTTGTGGTCCCTTCCGATCCTGACTGATACTATAATAAGTTCTGCATGGAAAACTAGAACACAGAGCAGTTCCTACGCCCGCCCTCCACAAATGATCCCCGCTCATGTAATGGAAATACTTAGCAACCTAAGTAAAAGGCATTGCTGTCAGCATGAATTATAATTAACTCTCTTTCCTTTCTCATTGATTTTTCAAGATTTAGAGGACTGTTTACAACAGCACCTATAGGCATTTCCCTCCTGAATCATTAAAGACACAAATAGCAGGCTGAATTGCTACAACAGACATAGAATCATAGAACCAGTAAGGTTGGAAAAGACCTCAGAGATCATCAAGTTCAACCTACCACCCAACACTTCAGGACTGACTAAACTATGGCTTCAAGTGCCACATCCAATCCCCTCTTGAACACTTCCAGGGATGGGGACTCCACCACCTCCCTGGGCAGCACATTCCAATGGCCAATTCCTCTTTCTGGGAAGAATTCCTTCCTTACCTTCAGACCTGGACCATTAATAAGTATAACATACTCCACAGTAGAATTTAAGACTCCCCAGTTCAAGAAGGACAAGGAACTACTGGAGAGAGTCTAGTGGGGATCCACTAAGATGATGCAGGGATTGGAGCATCTACTTTACAAGGAGAGGCTAAGAGACCTGGGGCTGTTTAGCCTGGAGGACACTGAAGGGCATTGAGTCCATCATCAGTACATTTGCAGATGACACCAAGCTGGGGGCAGGAGCTGATCTGCTGGAGGGTAGAGAGGCTCTGCGGAGGGACCTTGACAAGCTGGACAGATGGGCAGAGTCCAAGGGCATGAGATTGAACACATCCAAGTGCCAGGTTCTGCACATTGGCCACAACAACCCCAGGCAGTGCTACAGGCTGGGGTCGGAGTGGCTGGAGAGCAGCCAGGCAGAAAGGGACCTGGGGGTGCTGGTTGATAGTAGGCTGAACATGAGCCTGCAGTGTGCCCAGGCAGCCAAGAAGGCCAATGGCATCCTGGCCTGCATCAGGAACAGTGTGGCCAGCAGGAGCACGGAGGTCATTCTGCCCCTGTACACTGCACTGGTTAGGCCACACCTTGAGTCATGAGTCCAATTCTGGGCCCCTCAGTTTAGGAAAGATGCTGAGTTGCTGGAAGGTGTCCAGAGAAGGGCAACAAAGCTGGGGAGGGGTTTGGAGCACAGCCCTGTGAGGAGAGGCTGAGGGAGCTGGGGTTGCTTAGCCTGGAGAGGAGGAGGCTCAGGGGAGACCTTTTAGCCAGGTGGGGGTTGGTCTCTTCTCCCAGGTAAGCAGCACCAGAACAAGAGGACACAGTCTCAAGCTGCACCTGGGGAGGTTTAGGCTGGAGGTTAGGAAGAAATTCTTCTCAGCAGGAGAGATTGGCCATTGGAATGTGCTGCCCAGGGAGATGGTGGAGTCACCATCACTGGAGGTGTTTAGGAGGAGACTTGATGGGGTGCTTGGTGCCATGGTTTAGTTGATTATATTGTGTTGGATGATAGGTTGGACTCGATGATCTCGAATGTCTCTTCCAACCTGGTTTATTCTATTCTGTTCTCAGGGGATTTACTTAATGCCTATCAATATCTCAAGGCTGAGTGTCAAGACAATGGAGCCAGTGTTGTACATGGTCAGCACAAGGGACAATGGACACAGGAGGTTCCACATAAACAGAAAGAAAAAAGCCTTCCCTTTGAGGGAGGCAGAGCACTGGAATGAGCAGTGCAGGGAAGTTGTGGAGTTTCTGTCTCTGGAAGCATTCCAAACCAGCCTGGACATTCTGAGTGATTTACTGTAGCAGTGGGTTGGACTAGGTGGTCTTCCAAGGTTCCTTCTAACCCCTACCATGCTATAATTCTGTGATAGTCGCTTGCTAGAAGTAGCAACCTGAGGGGTTAAATGGAACCAAAGAGAGCTTTAATGACCTTAATGGACAGAGCTAGTAACAAAACTAATTGTTAAAAGAACTGATTAAGTGGATTAATGATAGAGCAGATTAGATTGCAGAAGCAGTTGATCTTTAGTGACTCCCAGACTTAAATGGACTTCTCAGCCCTCATTAAACTGTCCTCAGCATCTCAGTGAGAAAGTCTCTCAGTGTGTCTGAGTGGGAAACACATCCCTGCCCCACCACAACTGCCATCTATTTTATCAGATAGTTTTCCCTTACCCCACTGCTCTTTTCTCCTTGTTCCACAGGCCCAAGAACATTTGTATTCACACTTGACTTCCAAAACCCCAGCTGCTTCAGGCAAAAAACCAGAGAAAGCCACCAATAAAGCCTGTCTCTAGAACACCATGGCAATACCATTCTCTCATGCAAGTACTTCAGTGTTTCTACACACACATCAAAAGAGCCAATTACAGAGCACAGTGTGTTACATAAAACATGGTGCCACATCTCATCTTTCTGAGACAGGTTTCATGGTCCACTGGATCTCAAGCTCTTAAGGACACTCTGCAGCCCAGGCCTGACTACAGTTCTCTATCTTGCCATGGTTTAGTTGATTAGATGGTGTTGGGTGATAGGTTGGACTCGATGATCTCAAAGGTCTTTTCCAACCTGGTCTGGTCTGGTCCATTCCATTCCATTCCATTCCATTCCATTCCATTCCATTCCATTCCATTCTACCCTATCCTATCCTATCCTATCCTATCCTATCCTATCCTATCCTATCCTATCCTATCCTATCCACAGAAAGTGTATGGTTTTCTCCTAGTCTTGTTTAGGAAAGTCCAGAGCAGATGCTGTTGTCAGAGATTCTTATGATACAAGGCCTTTTCCAACCTTACTGATTCTATGATTCTAAGGACAAATACAGGACCACATGTAGGAAATGTCAGCATTTTGGGAAGATTTGCTACCCATCCCCCCTTCTGGAATAAAACACACAGCTTTGCCCCTGAAACCCAAAACACAGAATACAGAATTAACCAGGTTGGAAAAGACCTCTGTGATCACAGAATCACAGAAACATTCTGGTTGGAAAAGACCCTCAGGACCACCAAGTCCAACCCAGAATCCTACTCTACTGTGTCCAGTTCTGGGCCCCTCAGTTTAAGAAGGACATTGAGACACTTGACCGTGTCCAGAGAAGGGCAACAAGGCTGGGGAGAGGCCTTGAGCACAGCCCTGTGAGGAGAGGCTGAGGGAGCTGGGGTTGCTTAGCCTGGAGAAGAGAAGGATCAGGGGAGACCTCATTGCCCTCTGCAACTACCTGAAAGGTGGTTGTAGACAGGAGGGGGTTGGTCTCTTCTCCCAGGCAACCAGCACCAGAACAAGGGGACACAGTCTCAAGCTGTGCCAGGGGAGGTTTAGACTCGAAGTGAGGAGGAAGTTCTTCACTGAGCGAGTCATTCGTCATTGGAATGTGCTGCCCAGGGAGGTGGTGGAGTCACCGTCCCTGGAGGTGTTCAAGGGGAGATTGGATGTGGCACTTGGTGCCATGGTCTAGTCGTGAGGTTTGTTGGGATAGGTTGGACTTGATGATCCTTGGGGTCTCTTCCAACCTTAGTTATACTGTGATACTGTGATACAAGGTTCACCCCCAAAACCATATCCCCAAGCACCGCATCCAAACCACCTTTAAACACATCCAGGTTTCAGGACTCAACCACCTCCCTGGGCAGCACATTCCAATGTCTGAACACTCCTGCTGTGAAAAAATTCTTCCTATTGTCCACTCTAAACCTGCCCAGTCACAGCTTGAGGCCACTCCCTCTTGTTCTATTGCTAATTACCTCTGTGAGAAGAGACCAGCACCAGCCTCTCCACAACATCCTTTCAGGTAGTTGTAGAGAGCAATGAGGTCTCCCCTCAGCCTCCTCTTTCTCAAACTAAACAGTCCCAGCTCTTCATCAGATTTGTTCTCCAGACCTTCCTTAGCTTCCTTGCCCTCCTCTGCCCTGGCTCCAGCACCTCCATATCTCTCTTGTATTGAGGTGCCCAAAAGTGGACACAATACTCAAGGTGTGGCCTCACCAAGTCCAACCTATCGTCCAACAGCATCAAACCAACTAAACCATGGCACCAAGTGCCTCATCCAGTCTCTTCCTAAACACCTCCAGTCATGGTGACTCTAACACTTCCCTGTGCAGCACATTCCAATGGCCAATCACTCTTTCTGTGAAAAATTTCTTCCTAACATCCAGCCTAAACCTCCCCTGGCACAGATTGAGACTGTGTCCTCTTGTTCTGTCACAGGCTGTCTGGGAGAAGTGACCAACCCCCACCTGGCTGCAACCTCCCTTCAGGGAGTTGTAGACAGCAATAAGGTCTCCTCTGAGCCTCCTCCTCTCCAGGCCAAGCAACCCCAGCTCCCTGCATCAGCTGCATGCATCAGACTTGGTCCCAATAGTCTGAAAGGTCTTGGTTTAAAATGTCTGTCTATAGAGAGCACATTGCCAGTGAGATAGGTGACGTTGGGCAGAGGCGGCGATAGTGCTCATCCAGAACATGTCCCCGGTGTCTGAAAGAAGCAACCTGAAAAGCACACAGGATGACACTGCCCAGAGGAGATGATCAGTGCAGTGGCTGTGGTTTGAAGCTGAGTAGAACAGAATAGAATAGAATAGAATAGACCAGACCAGGTTGGAAGAGACCTTCAAGATCATCATGTCCAACCCATCAACCAATCCAACCCACCTAAACAACTAACCCATGGCACCAAGCACCCCATCAAGTCTCCTCCTGAACACCTCCAGTGATGGTGACTCCACCACCTCCCTGGGCAGCCCATTCCAATGGCCAATCACTCTCTTTGTGTAGAACTTCTTCCTAACATCCAGCCTAAACCTCCCCTAGTGCAGCTTGAGACTGTATCCTCTTGTTCTGGTACTGCCTGGGAGAAGAGACCAACCTCTGCCTGTCTACAACCTCCCTTCAGGTAGCTGTAGAGAGCAATAAGGTCACCCCTGAGCCTCCTCTTCTCCAGGCTAAGCAACCCCAGCTCCCTCAGCCTCTCCTCATAGGGCTTGTGTTCCAAACCCCTCACCAACTTCGTTGCCCTTCTCTGGACACCTCCTAGCAACTTAACATCCTTCCTAAACTGAGGGGCCCAGAACTGGACACAGGACTCAAGGTGCGGCCTAACCAGTGCAGTGTACAGGGGCACAATGACCTCCGTGCTCCTGCTGGCCACACTGTTCCTGATACAGGCCAGGATGCCATTGGCACTCTTGGCCTCCTGGGCACACTGCAGGCTCATGTTCAGCCTACCATCGACCAGCACCCCCGAGAACAGAACTGCAACCAAATCATGACACTCACCAGATGAAGCCTGAGCAGATGTGAACTGCTAAATGCAGCATCCTGCCCCCAGAACCGACAGCTCTCTTCATGACAGGCTAACAAAGTACAGCATCTCCTCTATCCCTTGCTTCCTTTCCTGAAGAGGTACTACCAGCTAAATACAATTAGAATTACAGGCAGGAAGCATAGCAACATCCAATACTAAAGGTTGTCTGACGAAGCCTATTATCAGATCCTGGCCTGAAATTTGCTCTAACATCTTCTCCCTCACCATTCTGCCTCAGATGAGTGAGGAAGCCTGTGGAGTGCCTGTTTATCAAATGTCAAGCACAGCAGCTCAGCTAGAAACAGAGCTAGGAACAAATGATGTAACTAAGACTGCTATCTAAAGGGAGGTTTTAATCCCTCTATGAATGTTTCAGCAGCATCTGAACTCCTAAGCTGTGTTATCTACTGTTTACAAACGGGACCAAGACCCCAAAATGAAGGGCAAAAATCTGTTTCCTTTTCCCTGTGTATGAATGATAGAAGCACAGAATGGTAGGGTTTGGAAGGAGCCTCCAGAGATCATCTAGGCCAACCTGACGCCTAAAGCAGCTTTACCTGCAGCAGGTTGTACAGCAACATGTCCAGGCAGCTTTTCAAAGCCTCCAGAGAAGGAGATTCCAGCAGGGCAGCCTGGTCCAGTGCTCCAGCAGCCTCACAGGAAAGAAGTTTTCCCTAAGTTCAAGTGAAACCTTTTGTGTTCTAGTTTGTACCTGCTGCCTCTTGCCCTATCTCTGGGCAGCACTGAAAAGAGCACAGCCCCATCTTCTTGACCTCCACTCTTTAGATATTGGTAAGCACTGACAAGATCCCCTCTCAGACTTCTCTTTTCCAGACTAAAAGAGCCCCAGGTCTTTCAACCTCTCCTCCTAAGAGAGATGCTCCAGTTCCCTCATCTTTGTGGCTTGCCAATGTACTCTATCCAGTAGTTTCCTGTCTCTCTTGAACTGGTGAGCCCAAAACTGGACACAATACTCCAGGCCCAGCCTCAGCAGGGCAGAGTAGAGGGGGAGGAGAACCTCCCTCGACCTGCTGGCCACACTCCTCTTAATGCATCCCAGAATACTGTTGGCCT
This sequence comes from Dryobates pubescens, assembly GCF_014839835.1. Taxonomy (NCBI): domain Eukaryota; kingdom Metazoa; phylum Chordata; class Aves; order Piciformes; family Picidae; genus Dryobates; species Dryobates pubescens. The sequence continues at coordinate 39,934,316 of NC_071619.1, read as the reverse complement.
TCTTGGCCATGAAGGCACATTTGTGGCTCAAAATGAACTTGCTGCCCACCAGCATTAGAATCATAGAATCAACAAGGTTGGAAGAGACCTCAAAGATCATCAAGTCCAACCTGTCAGCCAACACCTCATGACTACTAGACCATGGCACCAAGTGCCACATCCAATCCCCTCTTGAACACCTCCAGGGATGGGGACTCCACCACCTCCCTGGGCAGCACATTCCAATGGCAAAAAACTCTCTCTGTGAAGAACTTTCTCCTCACCTCCAGCCTAAACTTCCTCTGACACAGCTTGAGACTGTGTCCCCTTGTTCTGGTGCTGGTTGCCTGGGAGAAGAGACCAACCCCCTCCTGGCTACAACCTCCCTTCAGGTAGTTGTAGACATAGACTCATAGAATCAATAAGGTTGGAAAAGACCTCAGAGATCATCAAGTCCAACCTGTCACCCAGCACCTCATGACTAACTAAACCATGGCTTCAAGTGCCACATCCAAACCTTTTTGAACACCTCCAGGGATGGTGACTCCACCACCTCCCTGGCCAGCACATTCCAATGGCCAGTCACTCTTTCTGTGAAGGATTTCTTCCTAACATCCAGCCTAAACCTCCCCTGGTGCAGCTTGAGACTGTGTCCTCTTGTTCTGGGGCTGGTTGCCTGGGAGAAGAGACCAACCCCCACCTGGCTACAACCTCCCTTCAGGGAGTTGTAAACAGCAATAAGGTCTCCCCTGAGCCTCCTCTTCTAGAGGCTAAGCAACCCCAGCTCCCTCAGCCTCTCCTCACAGGGCTGTGCTCGAGGCCTCTGACCAGCCTCGTTGCCTGAGGAGCCAGTTTCTCCCAGGTCTGTACATATTCTAGCATAAATTCCACTGAATCAACAGCTTTAAGAGAGTGATACTTTTCAGTATCACACCATAAGGTTTTAAGACAGGTTGCTGCAAATCAGAGTTTCACCTGCAAGCAGCTTGTTTGCACTGACTAACAAGGACTGTAAGGTTGAGGTCTTCAGCACAGCATTCAGCTGCCTGGCTCACATGTAACAGATCTGAGAAGCAGCTTTGTATACTTCTATCCTTCAAATCACCCCACAGAAAAGGTTGGTATTATAGATTCTCTTAGGTGCAAAACCCAGTATTTGATCATACAACTCAACACCATTTCATAACATATGCACACCATGATATCCATCCCTGGAGGTGTTCAAGAGGGGACTGGATGTGGCACTTAGTGCCATGGTTTAGTCATGAGGTCTGTGGTGACAGGTTGGACTCGATGATCTTTGGGGTCTCTTCCAACCTTGGTGATACTGTGATACTGTGATACAGCTCTGACTTTTGAGTACCTGATTTTGTGCCTTAATAATGGTTCTTAACCCTTTTCCTTTTTTTAATACAGATTCAGAGCACTGAATTGCCCACCAGGTATTAAACAGAGAGCAAACACTTCATTTGGGATTAATGTCCACCAGTTTCTTTTCAAAGCTTCTATTACTGTAATATAGATGTAGTGCTACAGGCTGGGGACAGAGTGGCTGGAGAGCAGCCAGGCAGAAAGGGACCTGGGGGCACTGGTTGAGAGTAGGCTGAAGACGAGCCAGCAGGGTGCCCAGGTGGCCAAGAAGGCCAATGGCATCCTGGCCTGCATCAGGAACAGTGTGGCCAGCAGGAGCAGGGAAGTCATTCTGCTCTGTACTCTGCACTGGTTAGGCCACATCTTGAGTCCTGTGTCCAGTTCTGGGCCCCTCAGTTTAGGAAAGATGTTGAGTTGCTGGAAGGTGTCCAGAGAAGGGCAACAAAGCTGGGGAGGGGTTTGGAGCACAGCCCTGTGAGGAGAGGCTGAGGGAGCTGAGGTTGCTTAGCCTGGAGAAGAGGAGGCTCAGGGGAGACCTTCTTGCTCTCTACAACTACCTGAAGGGAGGTTGCAGCCATGTGGGGGTTGGTCTCTTCTCCCAGGCAATCAGCACCAGAACAAGAGGACACAGTCTCAAGCTGCACCAGGGGAGGTTTAGGCTGGAGGTTAGGAAAAAGTTCTTCACAGAGAGAGTTGTTAGCCATTGGAATGTGCTGCCCAGGGAGGTGCACCACTGGAGGTGTTCAAGAGGGGATTGGATGTGGCACTTGGTGCCATGGTTGAGTTAGTCATGAGGTGCTGGGTGACAGGTTGGACTTGATGATCTCTGAGGTCTTTTCCAACCTTGTTGAGTCTATGATTCTACGGGCACTTTTGCAGTGGCACTATTTCTGACTCAGATGAAGTAATCCTGACAGAAAGATCTTCAGGAGGGTCCAAACTTAGCAGCAGATGAGAAAATATCAAAACAATTTCTTTAATAAAAAAAAAGAGAAAAAAAAAAAAGACAATAAAAAGATAGCAACTTATAACAACAAGAACAAAATACTCTTAAACACACAGGAAGAGTAACAAAAGAGGGAAGAAATCTCGTTTATCATTGCCATTAAGCAGTGTCTGACTGTAATCAGAAGGAAATGTCACTTAGCCAGTGCATATGTTCATGTATTATTTATTCTCCCTGAGAGCAGTGGGTAAATGTATAAAAACTGAGGGACTGGCAGTCCTGGAAACAGAAGGTCTCTCTGGTAATCTGCAGAGCGGATTTCACTCAGTTGTGCAGCTACATTATCCCAGGCATAATGTGGCAAAAGGCTGGGGCTGGAATGTTATTGCAGATGGCCAAGAATAGTGTCCAGCACTTGTTCTGAACCCTCTCGGCACAAAATGAACCCTGCTGTTAACAGGGAAAGTAAAAACTGCTGAGATAAGACACCCTTGGCAACAACTTTGAATACATAAGGACAGCATTTTTCTTCCCTCAAACTCTCAAGCCTTTAGGGACAGGGGAAAGGAAAGTTTCAGAGGCTCATTCCAGACCTCCTGTTTCAGGCAACAGCAAGTTTTAAATAATTCCCACACCTGAAATCCATTTCTTCATAGAATCACAGAATCAACAAGGTTGGAAAAGACCTCAGAGATCATCAAGTTCAACCTAGCACCCAACACCTCACGACTAACTAAACCATGGCACCAAGTGCCACATCCAATCCCCTCTTGAACACCTCCAGTGGTGCTGAATCCACCACCTCCCTGGGCAGCACATTCCAATGGCCAATGACTCCTTCTGTGAAAAATTTCTTCCTAACATCCAGCCTAAACCTCCCCTGGCACAGCTTGAGACTGTGTCCTCTTGTTCTGGTGCTGGCTGCCTGGGAGAAGAGACCAACCCCCACCTGGCTACAATCTCCCTCCAGGGAGTTGTAGACCCTGAGCCTCCTCTTCTCCAGACTAAGCAACCCCAGCTCCCTCAGCCTCTCCTCAGGCCTTGTGCTCCAGACCTCTCCCCAGCTTTGTTGCCCTTCTCTGGACATGTTGAAGTGTCTCAATGTCCTTCTTAAATTGAGGGGCCCAGAACTGGACACCACACCAGCACTTCCAATTTTCTGGAAGAGATCTATCCCTCCATATTCACCATCAATACCAAAGCCCTTTAGTAACAAACAATAGATTCTATGAGGAGAGTGATTTACAACTCTAGCACACCTAATGTGGTACCTGAAGTCAAAGAGGCCTTCAAATTCAACAGACACTGGGTCAGAAACACCAAGGACTTAAATCACAGTATCACAGTATCACCAAGGTTGGAAGAGACCTCGAGGATCATCGAGTCCAACCTGTCACCACAGACCTCATGACTAAACCATGGCACCGAGTGCCATGTCCAGTCTCCTCAAAAATATTTCATCAGCCTCCTCATCCTGGTTGGGTGGTCTGTAACAGACTCCAACCAGGATGTCAGATTTGTTAGGCCTCCCTCTGATTTTAACCCACAGGCTCTCAATCCCTTCATCCTCCACCTCAAGCTCTGTGATGGAGAGCAACTCCCTAATATACAGAGCCACCCCTCCTCCTCTTCTCCCTCGCCTGTCTCTCCTAAAGAGCCTGTAACCCACAGTGCAGCACTCCAATCATGCATGTTGTCCCACCATGTTTCTGAGATGGCAACTATATCATAGTCATCCTGGTGGACCAGGACCTCCAGCTCCTCTTGCTTATCGCCCATGCTGCGTGCATTGGTGTACCTGCACTGCAGCTGGGCTCCCAATGTCTCGATTAACCCTGATTTGTGTCCCACGCTCTCCTCTTCAGAGGGACTGGTTTCCTCACCCACCCCCTTCAGACCTAGTCCTAGAATCACAGAAATCACAGCACCACAAAGGTTGGAAGAGACCTCAAAGACCATCGAGTCCAACCTGTCACCACAGACCTCATGACTAGACCATGGCACCAAGTGCCACATCCAATCCCCTCTTGAACACCTCCAGGGATGGTGACTCCACCACCTCCCTGGGCAGCACATTCCAATGGCGAACAACTCTCTCGGTGAAGAACTTTCTCCTTACCTTGAGCCTAAACTTCCCCTGGCACAGTTTGAGACTCTGGAGAGCTTGAGCCTCTCCCCAGCCTCGTTGCCCTTCTCTGGACACTTTCAAGTGTCTCAATGTCCTTCCTAAACTGAGGGGCCCAGAACTGGACACAGGACTCAAGGTGTGGCCTAACCAGTGCAGGGTGCACAGGCAGAATGACCTCCCTGCTCCTGCTGGCCACACTGTTCCTGATACAGGCCAGGATGCCATTGGCCTTCTTGGCCACCTGGGCACACTGCTGGCTCATGTTTAGGCAGCTGTCAATCAGCACCCCCAGGTCCCTCTCTGTTTGGCAGCTCTCCAGCCACTCTGACCACAGCCTGTAGCTCTGCATGGGGTTGCCATGGCCAAAGTGCAGCACCTGGCACTTGGACTGTTCAGAAGTAGATATTACCCTAGGACCTTCAGTCCTTTACTTTCAAATTCTCTGAATTCAGAGGTAATGTGCAGCAAGAAGAATTCCCTACTGCATGAGCTTCCTCCACAAGGCTACCAGGACCACTACCAGAGAACAATACAGATTAATAAAACAACTTTAAAATGGCATTTTCTCCTCAAGATAACAAACCCCAGCCAAGAAAAGAAGGGCACCCAAGGGAAGGTGCTGTGTGTGCTGAGACTTTGCATTTCATGCAAATCTGCTCATGTACACACAGGAAAACTATTTAAGGACAAAGAGTAAGAACAAAATCCTTAAACCATCCTCCCAAGGCAGTATTTGAAAGGCTAATGGGGGCAATGTCAGAAGCATGCATTCCATACCAGTGCTTTCCAGCAGTGGTGAGCCTTGGGATAGCAGCAGTAAGAAATAGGTAAGAAAGTGGAAGCAAGGCAGAGGCAAAAAGCTCCAAACCAGAGTGTTGTTTCCAGCCTGATTTTCAACTGCATCACTTGATGGCCCAACACCAAGAAGATAAAGCTGCTCTTCAGACTGCTTTTGCCTTTTAAACACCTCCAGTGATGGTGACTCCACCACCTCCCTGGGCAGCACATTCCAATGGCCAATCTCTCTTTCTGGGAAGAACTGCTTCCTAACATCCAGTCTAAACCTCCCCTGGCACAGCTTGAGACTGTGTTCTCTTTTGCTGTTGCTGGTTGCCTGGGAGAAGAGACCAACCCCCACCTGGCTACAACCTCCCTTCAGGGAGTTGTAGAGAGCAAGAAGGTCTCCCCTGAGCCTCCTCCTCTCCAGGCTAAGCAACCCCAGCTCCCTCAGCCTCTCCTCACAGGGCTGTGCTTCAGACCCCTCCCCAGCTTTGTTGCCCTTCTCTGGACACCTTCCAGCAACTCAACATCTTTCCTAAACTGAGGGGCCCAGAACTGGACACAGGACTCAAGGTGTGGCCTAACCAGTGCTGAGTACAGGGCACAATGACTTCCCTGCTCCTGCTGGCCACACTATTTCTGATGCAGGCCAGGATGCCATTGGCCTTCTTGGCCATGTGGGCACACTGCAGGCTCATGCTCAGCCTACTCTCAACCAGTACCCCCAGGTCCCTTTCTGCCTGGCTGCTCTCCAGCCACTCTTACCCCAGCCTGTAGCTCTGCATGGAGTTGCTGTGGCCAGTGTGTAGAACCTGGCACTTGGATGTGTTCAATCTCATGCCCTTGGACTCTGCCCATCTGTCCAGTCTGGCAAGGTCCCTCTGCAGAGCTCTCCTACCCTCTAACAGATCATCAACTGCCCCCAGCTTGGTGTCATCTGCAAACTTACTGATGATGGACTCAATGCCCTCATCCAGATCATCAATAAAGATTTTAAAGAGCATGGGGCCCAGCACTGATCCCTGGGGCACACCACTGGTGACTGGCTGCCAGCTGGCTGTGGCACCATTCACCACCACTCTCTGGGCTCAGCCTCCAGCCAGTTCCTAACCCAGCTCAGAGTGCTGCTGTCCAAGCCAGGGGCTGACAGCTTGGCCAGGAGTTGGCTGTGGGGGACAGTGTCAAAGGCCTTGCTGAAGTCCAGGTAGACTACATCCACAGCCTGCCCCACATCTGTTCACCTGATCATAGAAGGAGATCAGGTTGGTGAGGCAGGACCTGCCCTTCCTAAATTCATGCTGGCTGGGCCTGATCCCTTGGCCATCCTGTAAGTGCTGTGTGACTGCACTCAAGATGACCTGTTCCATAATCTTGCCTGGCACTGAGGTCAGGCTGACAGGCCTGGAATTCCCTGTTTAATCCAACTGGCCCTTCTTGTGGATGGCCATCATATTGGCAGTTTCCAGTCATCTGGGACCTCTCCAGTGAGCCAGGACTGCTGAAAAATGATGGAGAGTGGCTTAACCTGGTGCTCCCCACTGTGGCCAGAGCTGGCAGAAGGTAGTGAAGAGAAGTCGAATGTGTGATGGCAAAGCTTCTTCCAAAGACTGTGAATACAGTACCTGACCTCCCATCTTCCCTCTTTGCCCATATGGAGCCATTAGAGTGATGGAAGCAGCACTGAAAGCTTGGGCAGTGCCTTGTAGCTTGGCTGGCAGGAAGGACCCTATTTTCTCATTAAGTAGAAAAGAGAGAGCAAATGGAAAGAGAGGCTTCCTGGGACTGACTGAGCTCCAAGCTGTGGGAAGGTGCCAGAATTGCCGTGGAGAGGAAAAAGTTGGCAGGTTCTAAGTGGCAGAATTGCACAGATGCCAGGAGTTAACATGGAACAGAAAGGGAAGCTAATGCACATTAGGCCTATAAAAATGTTGGAAAGTGAAAATAGGGGGTGGGAATAACAGGGCACCAGGAAAAAATGGGCAGGAGAAACTGCTGAGGTTGCTCAAATTGTGGCCCACGGTACTGGGAAGGCTCTCTTGTGAAGCTGGGACTGAGGTCTGGGTAGCTCTCTCCCACACTGCCTCAGAGAAAGAAGCAATGGAGAAGATTATTTTTTTACCTTCCCAGAGAATGGCCTTAGCTATGCCTTTTCTTTTGACTTGTGCAATGGGAACCACAAGGGCCTGTGGAGGTGAGAGGGACTAAAACAACAGCGTGGCTTAGCTAGATAGCCTTAGTGCCACAGGCACATGTCAGAAACTAACATTTCTGCTAAAAACCCTTCAAAGACAAATTCCCAGCACTCACCTCTACTACCTGCTTGAAAAGAGGTACTGGTTTCAGTTACTGCTCTTTTGGGAGGAAAAATATCTTCTACAGTTAAGGGCAATTTTTGCCTTCTCTACACATCCAAGTGCCAGGTTCTGCACATTGGCCACAGCAACCCCATGCAGAGCTACAGGCTGGGGTCAGAGTGGCTGGAGAGCTGCCAAACAGAGAGGGACCTGGGGGTGCTGGTTGATGGTAGGCTGAACATGAGCCTGCAGTGTGGCCAGGAGGGCCAAAGGCATCCTGGCCTGCATCAGGAACAGTGTGGCCAGCAGGAGCAGGGAGGTCATTCTGCCCCTCTACGCTGCATGGTTAGGCCACACCTTGAGTCCTGTGTCCAGTTCTGGGCTCCTCAGTTTAGGAGGGATGTTGACTTGCTGGAATGTGTCCACAGAAGGGCAACAAAGTTGGTGAGGGGTTTGGAGCACATCCCTGTGAGGAGAGGCTGTGGGAGCTGGGGTTGCTTAGCCTGGAGAAGAGGCTCAGGGGAGACCTTCTTGCTCTCTACAGCTACCTGAAGGGAGGTTGCAGACAGGCAGAGGTTGGTCTCTTCTCCCAGGCAACCAGCACCAGAACAAGAGGACACAGTCTCAGGCTGTGCCAGGGGAGGTTCAGACAGGATGTTAGGAGGAAGTTCTACATTGAGAGAGTGATTGCCCATTGGAATGGGCTGCCCGAGGAGGTGGTGGAGTCACCATCACTGGAGGTGTTCAGGAGGGGACTTGATAGGGTGCTTAGTTGCATGGTTTAGTTGATTAGGTGGTGTTGGATGATAGGTTGGACTCGATGATCTTGAAGATCTCTTCCAAACTGGTCTGGTCTGGTCTATTCTATTCTATTATACTATCATCACAGGTTTCATGGTGAAACTGAGTAATGCTCATGGATGGAGGCGGGCAGCTCCGCACTGCATGGTTTGTCCATAACCCCATCTAACCAGCACCCAACCCCTTCAAAAAGATTTGGAGAGTAAGGTATTGCATGCACACATGTCTATCTATCCATTTAAGAAGGATGTTGAGATGCTTGAGCCTTTCCAGAGAGGGACAGCGGGGCTGGTGGGGGGTTTGGAGCACAGCCCTGTGAGGAAAGGCTGAGGGAGCTGGGGTTGCTTAGCCTGGAGAAGAGGAGGCTCAGGGGAGACCTTCTTGCTGTCTACTACTACCTGAAGGGAGGTTGTAGCCAGGTGGGGGTTGGTCTCTTCTCCCCAGCACCCAGCACCAGAACAAGAGGACACAGTCTCAAGCTGTGCCAGGGGAAGTTTATAATCATAGAATAGAATCATAGAATCAACAACAAACCAAGACATGGATAAAGTAGAATAGAATAGCATAGCATAGACTAGACTAGACTAGACTAGAATCAGTAAGGTTGGAAAAGACCTCAGAGATCATCATTTAGGCTGGAGGTGAGGAGAAAGTTCTTCCCAGAAAGAGTAATTGGCCATTGGAATGTGCTGCCCAGGGAGGTGGTGGAGTCACCATCACTGGAGGTGTTCAAAAAGGGATTGGATGTGGCACTTGAAGCCATGGTTTGGTTAGTCATGAGGTGTTGGGTGACAGGTTGGACTTGATATCTCTGAGGTCTTTTCCAACCTTATTGGTTCTATGATTCTATGATCTTTAAGTCATTGCCTCACTCCACCAACCTGCATGCCAAAAGCAGTTGGGAAGGGCAAGGACAATGAAAATAAACTGGTTCCTACAATTATTTCACTTAGTAAAGACAAAACAAAAAGTAAGACAGGCTGTTTCAGGTGTAAGATACTGACTCTGACCTTTCTGCAGTGGCATGCAGGAGAACTGACTAAAAGCAAAACCAGCAAGACTGATTTTTCAGTTCAGCCTGACCTATGCCTTAGAAGAAATAAGCCAGCAAAGTCATTTATTTCCATTCTCATAATTTGCAGCAGCAGGAAGAAAAAAGGACTTGGTAGCATCAAGAGTATTTCAGCAGTGTTTCTGACCTAAAGATAACCCTCCAGTGATTTGTCATTTTACTCATGGAACTGTTAAAGAGAGATATTGATGCAGCTTACAGTAATGCCAGACAAAGCAATAAAAAGCTTTCTTGACATCTGCAAATTTTGAGAGTCCAGAGGGACCACCTCTCTTTATGTCATTCTATCTTATTTCTGCTTGAAGTTAATTTCTTCTTACTGCTTACATCTCAAATTAGATCACCCAAAAAGAAAGAGCTGAAGCAGCTCAATTCAGCCCTGCCTTAGCTTCCAACTCACTGTTGCACACAGACTGAGCCCTCAGATTATTTTCCATAGGAAACACCTCTTTAACAACCTAAAACAGCGCAGCCCTTCGGAAAGGAAGTATAAAAGTGGTTTAAAAATGAGAAGAAATAGCAAATTCCTTTCCACCTTCTGTGTTTTACAATGTATGTTTGTGGAGAATGTGCTGTTTAAGACAGACTGTAGAGACTGGCAGTCTGAGATAAGAAGTATTTGATAGGATAGGATAGGATAGGATAGGATAGGATAGGATAGGATAGGATAGGATAGGATAGGATAGGATAGGTTGGAATGGAATGGAATGGAATGGAATGGAATGGAATTAACCAGGTTGGAAGAGACCTTTGAGATCATCAAGTCCAACCTATCAACCAACACCATCTAATCAATTAAACCATGGCACCAAGTACCTCATCAAGTCTCTTCTTGAACACCTCCAGTGATGGTGACTCCACCACCTCCCTGGGCAGCACATTCCAATGGCCAATCTCTCTTTCTGGGAAGAACTTTCTCCTCACCTCCAGCCTAAACCTCCCCTGGCACAGCTTGAGACTGTGTCCTCTTGTTCTGGTGCTGGTTGCCTGGGAGAAGAGACCAACCCCTTCCTGGCTACAACCTCCCTTCGGGGAGTTGTAGAGAGCAATAAGGTCTCCCCTGAGCCTCCTCTTCTCCAGGCTAAGCAACCCCAGCTCCCTCACCGCTCCTTACAGGGCTGTGCTCGAGGCCTCTCCCCAGCCTCACTGCCCTTCTCTGGACATGCAAAGTACCCTTTAAATTGCTAAAGCATCAAAACTCTGGAGCTGTACTGCCTTTGAGCTCAATGGGTTGTGGCAGCTTTTGCCTAGTCTGTTTTATGAGTGTATAAAGAATTAATGTTTGTGAGGTGTTTTAAGCACAGCAGGTGTTGAGCCCTCTCCTCTGAGACAGACCACAAACCCAAGCCGGCACATCCATGGATAATGTTTCATACTGTCATAGAATCATAGAATCAATAAGGTTGGAACAGACCTCAAAGATCAAGTCCATATAGACAATGCTTGTAAAGGTCCTGTGAACCTCTTAGATGTTTTTATTTCTGAGGACCTACAATTCCACTTAGACAGAAGCATGAATGAAGTGGCCAAGTTTTCCCTGTTGCTTTTTAGGAGCTGGGCTTACCTGCAGGCATACAGAGTGCGAGTACATTATAAACTAAACCCAAACCAACACTCTAAAAATAATCCTTTTTTCTTTTCTTTAATCTGTATAGTCTTTTCTCCATCAGAAACTTCTCATATCTTCAAAACCAAGTGCTTCTCTGATAACTCATTTTTACAGAGCTGCTTCTCTACTTTCCCTTTGATTTTCCCAGACAGAGCAGTGGTATGGCAATAGAATAGAATAGAATAGAATAGAATAGAATAGAATAGAACAGAACAGAATAGAATAGACCAGGTTGGAAAAGACCTTCGAGATCATCAAGTCCAACCTATCACCCAACACCACCTAATCAACTAAACCATGGCACCAAGCACCCCATCCAGTCTCTTCCTAAACACCTCCAGTGATGGTGACTCCACCACCTCCCTGGGCAGCACATTCCAATGGCCAGCCTTTCTTTCTCTCAACAACTTCTTCCTAGCATCCAGCCTAAACCTCCCCTGGCGCAGCTTGAGACTGTGTCCTCTTGTTCTGGTGCTGGTTGCCTGGGAGAAGAAACCAACCCCCACCTGGCTACAGGCTGGCTGCCTCCTGTTCCTCCACATAAGTTACACCTCCAGTGTCTCAAGGGTCCAGCCCAGAAGGTGGACACAAGAAATAGCATATTTCATACCTATAATGTCCTGTACCCTATAAATCCATCTACAAAGTCATCCTTTTCTCTCTTTCTTCCCTCTCTGCTCCCATGGGAGATGCTCCCTATTGGGTAACAGTGGGGGAGTATCTCAAGGCCTCGTAGGCCTGGCTAGGCCTAATGCTAGGAGGAGAAGGGGAGGGCCAATCTCAGACCTGGCCAGCCTGAGACCAGCCTAGCAGTAGGGGGGAGTAGAAAGAGCCCTGGGGGGTTTGGGTGTACCCTCAGGTGGGTAGATGGGAAAGGCTGGGGACCTCTGGGTGAGCTGGAAGGGACTCCATATGCTTTGGCGTATCTTTGTCACTGCGCTTTGTAGCTTCTGTAAAACACCAATTGCTTTTCCATTTAAACTTTCCATCACTTCTGCAATCCATTTGGGTGAGTGTCATTCTTTTGCCCCTTTCTTGGGGCAAGAGAGGATCTGCCTGGCCTCAAACCAGCACAAGTGGCTTCACTGATCATGCGCCACACCAGCTCCTGATTAATTCTGATCGACAACCAGCAGTTAGCTGGCACATCATCCTCATGGCTCTAGGATGAACAATAATCTGCCTTGCCATCTGCTCCCAGATTTATTTTTAACCAGTCACCGCTCCCTCTAGTGCAGTGAGTATGGCAGGAGCGGCACTCTGCCCCCTGGAAGTGCTGTGCTGCGAGGTGGTGGCAGGGGGTGAGGGGGAATGTCCAGTCATTTGCCCCAAGCATCAGGATGGGATAGGAAACAGATGGATAAAGGCAGGATCAGAGGAAAGAAAAACTGATGCTTTGCCACAGAGGCAGACAACTGCCTGTTCTGCAGCAGATGATAGGCTATGCCCACTGGTGTTCCAGTTCTTCAGGCAAATTTAATGATGTTAAATGGTCCAAAGTGTTAAAGAGGATGGGGCCCAGCACTGATCCTTGGGGGACAGCACTAGCGCCTAGCTGCCAGCTGGATGTGGCACCATTCACCACCACTCTCTGGGCTCGGCCCTCCAGCCAGCTCCTAACCCAACGCAGTGTGCTCCTGTGCAAGCCATGGGCTGACAGCTTGGCCAGCAGTTTGCTGTGGGGGACGGTGTCAAAGGCCTTCCTGAAGTCCAGGTAGACTACATCCACAGCCTGCCCCACATCCACCAGGCTGTCACCTGGTCAGAGAAGGAGATCAGGCTGGTCAGGCAGGACCTGCCCTTCCTAAATCCATGCTGGCTGAGCCTGATCCCTCAGCCATCCTTAAGTGCTGATCTGAATGAGGGCATTGAGTCCATCATCAGTACATTTGTGGATGACACCAAGCTGGGGGCAGGAGTTGACCTGCTGGAGGGTAGAGAGGCTCTGCAGAGGGACCTCGACAGGCTGGATAGATGGGCAGAGTCCAACAGGATGGCATTCAACAAGTCCAAGTGCCAGGTGCTGCACTTTGGTCACAACAGCCCCATGAAGTGCTACAGGCTGGGGTCAGAGTGGCTGGAGAGCAGCCAGGCAGAGAGGGACCTGGGGGTGCTGGTCGATGGTAGGCTGAACATGAGCCAGCAGTGTGCCCAGGTGGCCAAGAGGGCCAATGGCATCCTGGCCTGCATCAGGAACAGTGTGGCTAGCAGGAGCAGGGAAGTCATTGTGCCCTGTACTCAGCACTGGTTAGGCCACACCTTGAGTCCTGTGTCCAGTTCTGGGCCCTTCAGTTTAGGAAGGAGGTGGTGCTACTATATCCAACTGTGGCTCAGCTGAGCTTTCGTTAATGTGGGTGAGTTAAACCATCACAACGATGCATTGTGATGCTGGACTGTCCTGAAGAACACCCTCATAAGTAAGCCAGGGAGAAAGGCAAATTGTCAATAAGGAGGGCACACAGATAAAAAAAATAGCCTCAGTGAGTAGGCATCAATAATTTGGTACCACCTGGGGTAGCTCTTTGAAGTGAGGCCCTGACAGCAGGTTGTATTTCCTAGTGACTGGCTGATAACACAACACTGTGAATTCAGTTCGGAGAGCAGAGGGGAGTTACAAATGCTTTGGGAGACTGGATTTCTAAACTGAGAAATGCTTGGAATAGGTATTACAAAATTCAATAGAGACTGGTACAAAATATTGCACTTGAGATTTTTAAAAGAAAAATAAAAGGGGGGTGGGGGTGGGGAGAGGGGGGGGGAGAAGGGAAGGAAGATGGTGTGGCCAGAAGGAGTAATTGTCTCAGCAGCACACTGCAAAGCCCTCACATTTATAACAGAGGACAAAATCAGGTAGTAACCATGTTGTGCTGCAAAAAAAGAGTTAAAAACTAATGAAATTCTGTCTGCTATATATCATAATGACCATATAGAATCACAGAATCAATAAGGTTGGAAAAGACCTAAGAGATCATCAAGTCCAACCTGTCAACCAACACCTCAGGATTAACTAAACCATGGCTTCAAGTGCCACGACCAATCCTTTTTGAACACCTCCAGGGATGGTGACTCCACCACCTCCCTGGGCAGCACATTCCAATGGCCAATCTCTCTTTCTGTGAAGAACTTCTTCCTAACCTCCAGCCTAAACCTCCCCTGGTGCAGCTTGAGACTGTGTCCTCTTGTTCTGGTGCTGGTTGCCTGGGAGAAGAGACCAAACCCCCCCTGGCTACAACCTCCCTTCAGGGAGTTGTAGAGAGCAAGAAGGTCTCCCCTGAGCCTCCTCTTCTCCAGGCTAAGCAACCCCAGCTCCCTCAGCCTCTCCTCACAGAGCTGTGCTCAAGGCCTCTCCTGCTTCATTCTGTCCTATGAATATCTCTGCTGATAAAGCAGGTACATTCTCATATCCCATACTTGAAGATGGGGACCAGCTGTAACGAGACCAAAGGAACAAAATGACACATCCTAGCACATGCTCCATGAGGGAAAAATTGGAAAGACAGACTTTAGTTTTAAGGTGGTGGTGGTGGTAGGGAACAGAAAATCTTTGATATTTAGTATGTTACAGTAAGGAAAACGGTGACAAACTGTTCTTCAGTTTCACACATACACACAAAAGATTACTCACAGCTTTAATTTGGGGTAAAGGAACTTCAAGTTAGGCTATTAAGAAAAGCAGAGGATAAGAAGTTTGGAATATGCTAGGCATGGAGGTTAAATTTATCCTGCCTCAGAACAGGATGATGGGCTATCTCTTCTAGCCCTGTGCTGCATCTGAAAATAGCCATCAGCATATTCTCAACACAAGATCTCTTTTATTGTGTACTCATTCCCCACCTTCCTACCTACTTTCAAAGCAGAAACAAACAGAACATTTTTGAAGCCACAAACAAACATAAAGCTGACAATCCAGAAAGAAAAAAATCAAGCAGAATTCCCCTCCCACAGCTGAGGGCTGTTTAATAAAAAAGATTACTAACAACTGCTTTCCTTGAAAAGCTGAGTGTGCAGCATCTTTCTGGTTCACAAACAAAGGCTTTCTCCCCTCAGTTTAAGATGTTGAGTTGCTGGAAGGTGTCCAGAGAAGGGCAACAGAGTTGAAGAGGGGTTTGGAGCACAGCCCTGTGAGGAGAGGCTGAGGGAGCTGGGGTTGCTTGGCCTGGAGGCTCAGGGGAGACCTCATTGCTCTCTACAACTACCTGAAGGGAGGTTGTAGTCAGGTGGGGGCTGGTCTCTTCTCCCAGGCAACAACCAACAGAATAAGAGGACACAGTCTCAAGCTGTGCCAGGGGAGGTTTAGGCTGGATGCTAGGAAGAGGCTCTTCATAGAAAGAGAGATTGGCCATTGGAATGTGCTGCCCAGGGAGGTGGTGGAGTCACCATCACTGGAGGTGTTTAGGAAGAGACTGGATGGGGTGCTTGGTGCCATGGTTTAGTTGATTAGATGGTGTTGAGTCTTTTCCAACCTGGTTAATTCTATTCTATTCTTTTGTTTTAGCCTTTGTTCTGTATGTTTTAATCAACAGATTGCCAATGTGACTTTTTAAGACTTATTTAATTTTTTCCTACTATGCTTATGCTGAAACTGAGCAAGCCAGAGTCTCTGTGATTGAAGGGCACCAAACTGCATGCAAACTCAAAAGCCCTGTACTCCTTAGGGAAACAAACCCTAACCCATCAGCACTATCACCAGTGATGGTGACTCCACCACCTTCCTGGGCAGCACATTCCAATGGCCAATCTCACTTTCTATGAAGAACTTCTTCCTAACATCCAGACTGAACCTGAGCTTGATACTTCCCTGCTCCTGCTGGCCACACTATTGCTGATACAGGCCAGGATGCCATTGGCCTTCTTGGCCACACTGCTGGCTCATGTTCAGCCAGCTGTCAATCAGTACCCCCAGGTCCCTTTCTGCCTGGCTGCTCTCCAGCCACTCTGACCCCAGCCTGTAGCACTGCATGGGGCTGTTGTGGCCAAAGTGCAGCACCTGGCACTTGACTTGTTAAATGCTATCCTGTTGGACTCTGCCCATCTGTCCAGCCTGGCAAGGTCCCTCTGGAGAGCCCTTATGCCCTCTAACAGATCAACTCCTGACCCCAGCTTTCTGTCATCTGCAAACTTACTGATGATGGACTCAATCCCCTCATCCAGATAATCAATAAAGATACTGAACAGGATGGGGCCCTGCACTGATCCCTGGGGCACACCACTAGTGCCTGGCTGCCAGCTGGATGTGGCACCATTCACCACCACTCTCTGGGCTCAGCCTCCAGCCAGTTCCTAACCCAGCTCAGAGTGCTGCTGTCCAAGCCAGGGGCTGACAGCTTGGCCAGGAGTTTGCTGTGGAGGACAGTGTCAAAGGCCTTGCTGAAGTCCAGGTAGACTACATCCACAGCCTGCCCCACATCCACCAGGCTGTCACCTGGTCATAGAAGGAGATCAGGTTGGTAAGGCAGGACCTGCCCCTCCTAAATCCATGCTGGCTGGGCCTGATCCCTTGGCCAGCCTGAATGCGCGCTGCGATTTTCTTCTGAGAGGAAAGGGTGTGTGCATATTGTGTCAGATACCTATGGACAGCAGTAAGAAAGAAAGTTGCAAATCTACCTTAACATTGTTAATTGGCTGATGTTTGAGAATCATCCACTCCTTTCCACTGAAAGCCAGAAAGCCCCAGCACTGCTCTCTTTAGATCTTTTCTGTTCTTCACTACAGTAACCCCTACAGTCTCATGTCAATACATTTTCTTTTCTGCTCTGCTTTACCTCCAAGAATATGTAAGGTTTTGGGGGGAAAAAAAAATCTAACAGTTACAATGCTCTGAGTATTTATTTCTCCATGCTTTTATTAAATATACCTTTTTATTTTCCTTAGAGCAAGTTTGCAGCAAGAATTCCCAGATCTAAGGTCC
Organism: Dryobates pubescens; assembly: GCF_014839835.1. Taxonomy (NCBI): domain Eukaryota; kingdom Metazoa; phylum Chordata; class Aves; order Piciformes; family Picidae; genus Dryobates; species Dryobates pubescens. Next base: position 39,917,428 of record NC_071619.1, on the reverse strand, counting down.
CTATTTACACAACCCAAGATCCTCTCTGCCACTTTTGCATCACGTTTCCTTTCAACAAAAGAGCCTCTGACTTTCCTAAGTATTTTCACACTCTCTGGGCTCAGCCTCCAGCCAATTCCTAACTCAGCTCAAAGTGCTGCTGTCCAAGCCAGGGGCTGACAGCTTGGCCAGGAGTTGGCCGTGGGGGCCGGTGTCAAAGGCCTTGCTGAGGTCCAAGTAGACTACATCCACAGCCTGCCCCACACACTTTACCTCCTTGAATGTGTAAGGTTTGGGGGGGGAGGGGGGAAGTTTAACAGATACAATGCTCTGAGTATTTCTTCATGCTTTTATTAAATATACCTTTTTATTTTCCTTAGAGCAAGTTTGCACCAAGAATTCCCAGATCTAAGGTCCCTATTTACACAACCCAAGATCCTCTCTGCCACTTTTGCATCAACTTTCCTCTGAACAAAAAACCCTGACTTTCCTAAGTATTTTCACATTCCTTTCCCCTCATTCATAAGGATTTGCTCTGGTTCCATTTGAACACACAGGGGCCAGGGGATGTTTTGCCTCAGAGCTACGACTAAATGAGGCAAACGGAGAATAAAAACAAAAGCAAAACCCCAAGCCACACAACCTTGCTCTGCTGGCACCTGCACCCGGGCCCCAGTTTGAAGGCAGATCTCTTGCCTCCCACAGGGGCAGAAAAATGAGACTCAAACAAATGGATTGCAGAAGTGATGGAAAGTTTAAATGGAAAAGCAGTGAGTGTTTTACAGAGAGCTACAAGCACAGTGACAAAGGAGATCCCAAAGCACACCCAGAAGCCTCCCAGCATTTCCCTTCTCCCTACCTGAGGGTACACCCAAAACCCCCAGGGCTTTTTCTTCCCCCACTCCACTGTTAGGCTAATCTCAGCTGGCCAGATCTGAGATTGCCCTTCCCCCTTCTCCTCTTGGCATTAGGCCTAGCCAGGCCTAAGAGGCCTTGAGATAACTCCCCTTCCATTACCAGATAGGAAGCATCTCCCACGGTAGGGGAGAGGGAGAGGGAGAGGGAGAGGGAGAGGGAGAGGGAGAGGGAGAGGGAGAGGGAGAGGGAGAGGGAGAGGGAGAGGGAGAGGGAGAGGGAGAGGGAGAGGGAGAGGGAGAGGGAGAGGGAGAGGGAGAGGGAGAGGGAGAGGGAGAGGGAGAGGGAGAGGGAGAGGGAGAGGGAGAGGGAGAGGGAGAGGGAGAGGGAGAGGGAGAGGGAGAGGGAGAGGGAGAGGGAGAGGGAGAGGACCAGGTTAGAAGAGACCTTCAAGATCACTGTGTCCAACCTATCATCCAACACCAACTAATCAACTAAACCATGCAACCAAGCACCCCATCCAGTCTCTTCCTAAACACCTCCAGTGATGGTGACTCCACCACCCCTCTGGGCAGCACATTCCAATGGCCAATCACTCTCTCTGTGTAGAATTTCTTCCTAACATCCAGTCTCAACCTCCCCTGGTGCAGCTTGAGACTGTGGCCTCTTGTTCTGGTGCTGGTTGCCTGGGAGAAGAGACCAACTCCCGCCTGGCTACAACCTCCCTTCAGGTAGTTGGAGACAGCAATAAGGTCTCCCCTGAGCCTCCTCTTCTCCAGGCTAAGCAACCCCAGCTCCCTCAGCCTCTCCTCACAGGGCTGTGCTCCAGATCCCTCCCCAGCTTTGTTGCCCTTCTCTGGACACGATCCAGCAAGTCAACATCTACACAGCTTCCTGTGTCCACCTACTGGGCTGGACACCTGGGGCACCAGAGGTGCACCCCATGTGGCAGCAGCAGGAGGCACCCAGCCCCAAACTGCCACAACCTATCATTTGCTGCACTAGGAAAAGCAGAACTTTTAATGGAAATCAGGCACAAAAGCACTTCCTGTCACTGCAATCCCAAACCAGAACACTCAATTCTCCTTGGGTACAAGATGATGTGGTGGGGAATAGAATAGAATAGGAATGGAATGGCATAGAATAGAATGGCATAGAATGGCATAGAATAGAATAGAATAGACCAGGTTGGAAAAGACCTTGGAGATCATCAAGTCCAACCTAACACCCAGCACCATCTAAGCAACTAAACCATGGCACCAAGTGCCTCATCCAGTGTCTTTTTAAACACTCCTAGTGATGGTGACTGCACCACCTGTGTCTCCTTAAGTTCAAGTGAAACCTCCTGTGTTCCAGTTTGTACCTGCTTCCCCTTGTCCTACCACTGGGCACCACTTGGAAGAGCCCAGCCCCATCCTCAAGACCTCCACCCTGTAGGTGTTGATCATCATTGACAAGATCCCCACTCAAGCTGCTCAGTTTAACAGAGGCATTGGCATTGCTGGCTTTTCCTTAGCTGTGACCAGGGAGACTGCTGCATGGAGGGGAGAGTTTTCTCTTTATGGCCCATTCAGCCTCATCTTTTCCTTGCTGAAACTGCCAACAAATGTCCCACTGATAAAAATGAGACTTTGATGAATGCTGAGAAGCCTGCAGAAACTGGTTTGGTCGTTGGAAGAAGGGACAGGCCACTCAGGAGGACTAGGAGTTGTTGTGAGGCTATGCAACAAGATTAGAAGGGCCAAAGATCAACTGCACCAGAACAAGAGGACACAGTCTCAAGCTGTGCCAGGGGAGGTTTAGGCTGTATGCTAGGAAGAGGTTCTTCCCAGAAAGAGAGATTGGCCATTGGAATGTGCTGCCCAGGGAGGTGGTGGAGTCACCATCACTGGAGGTGTTTAGGAAGAGACTGGATGAGGTGCTTGGTGCCATGGTTGAGTTGATTAGATGGTGTTGGGTGATGATGATCTCAAAGGTCTTTTCCAACCTGGTTAATTCTATTCTATTCTAATTTGGCTACAGCCATTAAATCCTTCTACAAATATAGTAGCAACAAAAGGAGGACTAAGGAGAATCTCTGTCCTTTGTTGGATGCAGGTAGAAAATAGTGGTAAAAGCTGAGGAAAAGGCTGAGGTACTCAATACCCTTTTTGTCTCAGTCTTCAGTAGTAAGAGCTGTTGTGCACTGCATACCCAGTCCCCTGGGCTGGTATATAAGGATGGGGAGCAAAACGAAGACCCCACCACCCAAAAGGAGATAGTTAGCAACCAGCTGCATCACTCAGACATAGACAAATCTATCAGGCTGGATGGCATCCACCCAAGGGTACTGAGAGAACTGACAGAAGTGTTCACCAAGCCACTTTCCATTGGTTCTGGCTAACTGGGGAGGTCCCAGATGACTAGAGACTGGCAAACATGATGCCCAGCTACTAGAAAGGTTGGGAGGATGGCCTGTACGGAGAACTACAGACCTGTCAGTCTGACCTCATTGCCAGGGAAAGTCATGGAGCAGATCAGTCTGAGTGCAACAATGCAGCATGTGCAGGACAAGCAGGTGTTCAGGCCCAGTCAGCATGGGTTTGTGAAGGGCAGGCCCTGCCTGACTTCCTTCTATAACAAAGTGACTTGTTTAGTGGATGTGGGAAAGGCTGTGGATATTGTGTACCTGGACGTCAGTATAGCCTTTGGCATTGTGCCCCACAGCATCCTCCTGGAGAAACTGGCTGCACATGGCTTGGATGTGTGGATGCTTCACTGGGTTAGCACATGGCTGGATGGCTGGGCCCAAAGAGTGGTGGTAAATGGAGTCAAATCCAGGAGGTGGCCAAACACAAGTGGTGATCCCCAGGGCTCAGTGTGGGGGCCAGTCTGGACACAGGACTCTGACCTGCATTAGGAACAGTGTGGCCAGCAGGAGCAGGGAAGTCACTGTGCCCCTGTACTCTGCATTGGTTAGGCCATACCTTGAGTCCTGTGTCCAGTTCTGGGCCCCTCAGTTTAGGAAAGATGTTGAGATGCTGGAACATGTCCAGAGAAGGGCAACAAGGCTGGGGAGAGGCCTTGAGCACAGCCCTGTGAGGAGAGGCTGAGGGAGCTGGGGTTGCTTAGCCTGGAGAAGAGGAGGCTCAGGGGAGACCTCACTGCCCTCTACAACTACCTGAAAGGTGGTGTAGCCAGGAAGGGGTTGGTCTCTTCTCCCAGGCAACCAGCACCAGAACAAGAGGACACAGACTCAAGCTGCTCCAGGGGAGGTTTAGGTAAAAGGTGAGGAGAAAGTTCTTCACAGAGAGAGTCATTGGCCATTGGAATTTGCTGCCCAGGGAGGTGGTGGAGTCCCTATCCCTGGAGGGGTTCAAGAGGGGATTGGATGTGGCACTTGGTGCCATGGTCTAGTCATGAGGTCTGTGGTGACAGGTTGGACTCAATCTTTGAGGCCTCTTCCAACCTTGGTGATACTGTGAAACAAACAACAACCCCCCTCCTAAGATCAGCAAACAGATCTTTGAACATTTTTGTCACATCAATCCTGATACAGGCAAGGATCCAAGAAGGCAAAAAAAAACCCAACCACCCAACAGCCCCCTACAGAAATGAATCCTCAGACACAGATTTCCCAACCCCATTTGCTGCCTCTCAGCACTCAGAAGCTTCCAGGGGTCTTCATGCTCACTTCAAAAGTGATTATAAACAAACACAGACATTAATTGCAAACATCTCAGCCCTCACAGGGAGTCTCAAATAGAAGGCCCACCGTGCTGTTTACTTGCTTGTGCTTTCCCTTTCCTTGAGCACGCACGCCTGCTTCTGTCAGACAAGCAGAACTGGCGTGGCTCCAAGCTAAATTGCCATCTTGCTGCTAGAAATGCACTGTGCCCAGATTTAAGGTTGGGTTTTACCAGATGTAAGTGAGCTAATGAGCTACAATTAAAATGAGAAGAGGTCAACCCCCTCCCCCACCCCCCAAGCTCTTACTGCTTGCCTTTGCAGGTGTGAAGCGCACCAATGAACTCGAGTTTGTGATAGAAACCATCCCCTGTATTCTGAAGGGGCAGAAGCAAGGTATAAAAGATCAATTTTTTGCCAAAGGTGATAAAGTCTCTTTAGATCCAAGAGAAGGCAGGCAGAAGAACCTCAGAAATTTGTGTTTACTTGTTTACACTTTTGTCTTCCAGTTAAAGTTGGTGAGGGGCTTGGAGCACAGCCCTATGAGGAGAGGCTGAGGGAGCTGGAGTTGCTTAGCCTGGAGAAGAAGAGGCTCAGGGGAGACCTTCTTGCTGTATCCAACTACCTGAAGGGAGGCTGTAGCCAGGTGGGGGTTGGTCTCTTCTTGCAGGCAACCAGCACCAGAACAAGAGGACACAGTCTCAAGCTGTGCCAGGGGAGGCTTAGGCTGGATGTTAGGAAGAAATTCTCCATAGAGAGAGTGATTTCCCATTGGAATGTGCTGCTCAGGGAGGTGGTGGAGTCACCATCACTGGAGGTGTTTAAGAGGAGACTGGATGAGGCACTTGGTGCCATGGTTTAGTTGATTAGATGGTGTTGGGTGATAGGTTGGACTTGATGATCTCAAAGGTCTCTTCCAACCTGGTTTATTCTATACTATAAAGATGAAATTCTGGAACAATGCTGAAGACTAGCAGAGACTCATTAGTATTTCTAAGGCATAAGTCCTGCTCACATGGGATATTGAGGCTCAGAGCTGCACAGAATTGGAGACCTACAAAAAATAAATACTTGGCAAGGAAAATGCTCTTTCTGAAGCTGCCAGTCTAACCAGACAAATCAAATTCAAGATCATCAAGTCCAACCTATCACCCAACACCACCTAATCAACTAAACCATGGCACCAAGCACCCTCTCCAGTCCCTTCTTAAACACCTCCAGTGATGGTGACTCCACCACCTCCCTGGGCAGCACATTCCAATGGCCAATCTCTCTTTCAGGGAAGAACTTCTTCCTAACATCCAGCCTAAACCTCCCCTGGCACAGCTTGAAACTGTGTCCTCTTGTTCTGGTGCTGGTTGCCTGCAAGAAGAGACCAACCCCCACCTGGCTACAATCTCCCTTCAGGGAGTTGTAGACAGCAAGAAGGTCTCCGCTGAGCCTCCTCTTCTCCAGGCTAAGCAACCCCAGCTCCCTCAGCCTCTCCTCACAGGGCTGTGCTCCAAATCCCTCCCCAGCTTTGTTGCCCTTCTCTGGACACCTTCCAGCAACTCAACATCTTTCCTAAACTGAGGGGCCCAGAACTGGACACAGGACTCAAGGTGTGGCCTAACCAGTGCTGAGTCCAGGGGCAAAACGACCTCCCTGCTCCTGCTGGCCACACTGTTCCTGACACAGGCCACCCTGCCTGAGTTCCACCTGTAAGCACAAATGAAGAACTTGTCTTAGCCACAGATAAGCCTCCAGCAACAAGCAAGAGTGTAAGATTAAAATTACTAAACAGCCCAGAAGAATGAAACATTTGACTGCAAAGAGGAAATATTCTTCCATGATACAATTTTAGACTGGCATTGGCTTTATCAGAGCGATTCTGTACCACTGAGCTTTTTCCTTCTGCCAAAGCAGCTGCCCATTTCCTTCCTACACCCAGATTTCCTTTAATCATTGAAGACAGGATGCTGTGCTCTGAGGAAATGCCTTTCCTGGCTATCCCTGGTGGAGGGAATTAAAAGCCTTTTGAAGTGCAAATCTTCACCATGTAGGTTCCATGCCTCTTGCTATTGTTGCCTCTCCCCGAAGAGCAAGTTAGGTGGATCAGTGAACACTGGACTGCTTCTTGCCTTCTAAACTGAGTTTTGTCTTTGCATTTGGGACTCCCCAATGTCTCCATACCCATTTGCCTTCTTTACTCCTCCCCAAACCTCCCTTTTTTCCAGAGCCTGTAACCTCTAGATGGCAGACCCCCTTGATACTCCAGCAGCACAATCATTAATTCTCCACACAGCCAATATGGCTCAGTAGAATTTATTCCTTCAAGTAACAGCTATTTCTGTTACCTGTTGAGACCTTAACAGAATAAACATTCAGTCCAAATGCTGCTTTTCAGGCTATTAACAGAAAAAACCCTTCCTCTGCACTTTTTTTTTTGGAGAGTATAGGCAAGGGAACAACATTTTATTTCAAAACAGAACAATTAGAATGAGTGAGAAGCACCCAGGCCAATAAACTAACACAGGAGAGAAAAAGTAATGTGAAACTCCCCAGGGGGCAAAGCACCCACATGAAGACTCACAGCCAAGTTTTGTTCTTTTACTTCAATTTCAGTCCACAGTTGTGGGGGGAATGGAATGGAATGGAATAGAATGGAATGGAATGGAATGGAATGGAATGGAATGGAATGGAATGGAATGGAATGGAATGGAATGGAATGGAATGGAATGGAATGGAATAGAATGGAATAGAATGGAATAGAATGGAATAGAATGGAATAGAATGGAATGGAATGGAATGGAATGGAATAGAATGGAATGGAATAGAATGGAATGGAATAGAATGGAATGGAATAGAATGGAATGGAATGGAATGGAATGGAATGGAATAGAATGGAATGGAATAGAATGGAATGGAATGGAATGGAATAGAATGGAATGGAATAGAATGGAATGGAATAGAATGGAATGGAATAGAATGGAATGGAATAGAATGGAATGGAATAGAATGGAATGGAATAGAATGGAATGGAATAGAATGGAATGGAATAGAATGGAATGGAATAGAATGGAATGGAATAGAATGGAATGGAATAGAATGGAATGGAATAGAATGGAATGGAATAGAATGGAATGGAATAGAATGGAATGGAATGGAATGGAATGGAATGGAATGGAATGGAATGGAATGGAATGGAATAGAATGGAATGGAATAGAATGGAATGGAATAGAATGGAATGGAATAGAATGGAATGGAATAGAATGGAATGGAATAGAAGGGAATAAACCAGGTTGGAAAAGACCTTCAAGATCATTGAGCCCAACCTATCACTCAGCACCATCTAATCAACTAAATCAACTAAACCTCTGAAACACAAGGCTAGAAATAACACTCTTCATTCAGATAGCATTAGTGGTTTCCTTTCTCACACTCAGAAAAGTAGGGAAGAACTGTCCATATAGTCTGTAACATCCCAGCCTCCAACAATTCCCATCAAAGGCACTGCCAGGGGAACAGGCAAACAGCAAATCTGTGACCTCTTCAACCACTAAGTTCTTCCTAGGTTTGCTACAGATTTCCACAGCAACCTTTTGCAAAATAAAAGCACACAGTGTCCAAAGGATTTGCCTCTAAAAGTTACTGATACTGCTTCTTTGAAGGCAACCATCACTGAGGAAAAAGTGGGATGTCTGGAGGTCTGTTCAAGCTCTTCCTTTAGAGCAGATACAATAGAATTAACCAGCTTGGAAGAGCCCTTTGAGACCATCGAGTCCAACCTATCACCCAACACCATCTAATCAACTAAACCATGGCACCAAGTGCCTCATTCAGACTCTCTTCAAACACTTCCAGTGATGGTGACTCCACCACCTCCCTGGGCAACACATTCCAATGGCCAACTTCTCTTTCTATAAAGAACTCCTTCCTAACATCCAGCCTAAACCTCCCCTGGTGCAGCTTGAGACTGTGTCCTCTTGTTCTGGTGCTGGTTGCCTGGGAGAAGAGACCAACCCCCACCTGGCTACAACCTCCCTTCAGGTAGTTGTAGACAGCAAGGTGGTCTGCCCTGAGCCTCCTCTTCTCCATAACCACCCAAAGTGTAGATCCCTCCAGTTGGTTGCCACGTAAGCCATGTGTCCAGGTTCATAAAGATTATCTCTGAGGCAATATTAAAAGCAAACACCTAACCTTTTTAAAATGCAGGATAGATTCAGACACAATGGAGGATCAAGAGCTCTTGTAGCTCAGCAGCAGGCTAACAGAAGGAAAATACATTTACTTCTCTTTCTGATGTTGTAATCCACTCAAAGCTCTGGAGACAGTCTCACAAATGCTGTGCCTACATTTTTGCCAATCCAAAACTGATATAACACACAATCACAGAATGGAAGGGGTTGGAAGGGATCTCTGAAGCTCACCCAGTCTAAACTAAAAAGCACCTAGAGTAAATCACACAGGAACATGTCCAGGCAGGTTTGGAATGCCTCCAGACAAGGATACTCCTCTCTGGGCAGCCTTTCCAATGATCTGCCACCTTCACAGTGAAGAATGTTTTCCTTTTGTTTAAGTGGAACCTGCAGTGTTCCAAATTGTGTCCATTGCTCCTTGTCCTGTCCCTGGACACCAACAGGTGTCTGGCTGCATCCTCCAGACACACAAGCATTAATGAGATCTCCCCTCACTCTCTACCTCTCCAAGCTAAACAGCCCCAGGTCTCTAAGTCTTTCCTCATAATGCAGACACTCCAGTCTCCTCATCATCTTAGTGGCTCTCCCCTGGACTCTTTCCAGTAATTCCTTGTTCTTACTGAACTGCAGAGCCCATAAGTGGATGCAGCATTCCAGATGAGGCCTCACCAGAGTAGGTTATAGGAGGAGATGAATCTCTCTCTACTGCTGGCCATACTCTTGTTCATAGAATCATAGACTCAACATGGTTGAGGGGCCCAGAACGGGACACAGGACTCAAGGTGTGGCCTAACCAGTGCTGAGTACAGGGGCACAATGATCTCCCTGCTCCTGCTGGCCATACTGGTCCTGATGCAGACCAGGATGCCATTGGCCATCTTGGCTGCCTGGGCACACTGCTGGCTCATGTTCAGCCTACCATGAACCACTACCCCCAGGTCTCTCTCTGCCTGGCTGCTCTCCAGCCACTCTGACCCCAGCCTGTAGCACTGCATGGGGTTGCTGTGGCCAATGTGCAGAACCTGGCACTTGGATGTGTTCAATCTCATGCCCTTGGACTCTGCCCATCTGTCCAGCCTGTCGAGGTCCCTCTGCAGAGCCTCTCTACCCTCCAGCAGATCAACTCCTGCCCCCAGCTTGGTGTCATCTGCAAATTTACTGATGATGGACTCAATGCCCTCATGCTGCAGTTTCCCTTTCCTGCTGACCTGCCTTTGCAATTAGAGAAGAGGAGCAATTTAACATTTAATGTCTTAGAAAAGGAAGCGGGGGTGGGGGTGGGAAGAGAAGCACCTTCAGAACCATTAGATATTATCTAGAGGCACACTGAGGTGCCCATTCATCTCAGTGTGCAGACCATTTTTAGCACACACAAAAAAAAGGAACAGAATTTCTGACATCCAAAAGACATTCATCTTGAACAGGTAAATCAGGGACTGAATGAGACACACATCCAATTATTGATTGGTCAGAAACACCAAATGATTCAATATGCAATTCAATACAAAATTGGGAAAGAAGAGAAGAATTTGTTCCTATTCTCAGTGAGAGCTGTTTTCTGCTCCAGCTCAGATGCACAACCTCAGCAGCTCTGAGCTGACGAGTTCTTCCTTCTGTCCTAAGGCCGATAAATTAAGCCGGACAATAAGCAGAGAGAGACACAACTGGACAGAGGGACACCTGCCCCAAGCTGGGGGCAGGAGTTAGAGGGTAGAAGGGCTCTGCAGAGAGACCTTGACAGGCAGGACAGATGGGCAGAGTCCAAAGCCATGAGATTGAACACATCCAAGTGCCAGGTTCTACACAGTAGCCACAGCAACCCCATGCAGTGCTACAGGCTGGGGTCAGAGGGGCTGAGAGCATCCAGGCAGAGAGGAACCTGGGGGTACCTGGGGGTCTGCAGTGTGCCCAGGTGGCCAAGAAGGCCAATGGCATCCTGGCCTGCATCAGAAATAGTGTGGCCAGCAGGAGCAGGGAAGTCATTGTGCCCCTGTACACTGCACTGGTTAGGCCACACCTTGAGTCCTGTGTCCAGTTCTGGGCCCCTCAGTTTAGGAAAGATGTTGAGTTGCTGGAAGGTGTCCAGAGAAGGGCAACAAAGCTGGGGAGGGGTTTGGAGCACACCCCTGTGAGGAGAGGCTGAGGGAGCTGGGGTTGCTTAGCCTGGAAAAGAGGAGGCTCAGGGGAGACCTTCTTGCTGTCTACAACTCCCTGAAGGGAGGCTGTAGCCAGGTGGGGGTTGGTCTCTTCTCCCAGGCAACCAGCACCAGAACAAGAGGACACAGTCTCAAGCTGCACCAGGGGAGGTTTAGACTGGATGTTAGGAAGAAATTCTTCATAGAGAGAGTGGTTGGCCATTGGAATGTGCTGCCCAGGGAGCTGGTGGAGTCACCATCATTGGAGGTGTTTAGAAAGAGACTTGATAGGGTGCTTGGTGCCATGGTTCAGTTGATTAGATGGTGTTGGGTGATGGGTTGGACACAATGATCTTGAAGGTCTCTTCCAACCTGGTTTATTCCATTCTAATATCCAAAGGATATAATAATATGAAGTTAATTAATTAGGAATTAATGAACCCTTTTTTTTTAACTTTTATTTTAAGCTTCCACCAAGAAGACTATGCCAAAACACCACGTGAACAAATGCATCATAACCTCAAATTGCATCCAAGAGCAGAGAGGCTGCAACACAGGTACCAGGATTCTCCTTGAGCTCCTGATTCGACTTACAGACACCGGTGCCTAAAAGAATTACACATTTGGTGGATGCTATCACCTAGGATGCAGTTTCAAAAGCAGAGCAAGTTGCTGGAGTAAAAAGACAGGCATGCTGCAGTCCAGCATTCATCAGTACATAAGGCTTAGCAATATTCACAGGTTTCACAGAGATCTTCCTGCTCTTATCTATTTCAATTTGCAAAGCCAAGAGAAAAGTTGAGGTGATAACCTTTACTTGAAGGGCAATTATTTCCTGCACTTCTAAGAATAAAATGTCCTTTGTAGACAAAAATATTGTAAGCCAGGCTCTGCATTTATCAGATACCTTTTTTTTTGCAATCTAAGAGACAGCAGAGCAGCCTGTGATGTGGAACACAGGGAAGCCAGCACTCTACAGGCAACAGCTTTTCTGAGTTACTCCAGTGCCTTGCAATCTGCACAGGGCCTACCTCTACCTTTACCTTTTTCTCCACCAAGCTGAGAGATTCATGGCTGTAGCCAGGTGGGGGTTGCTCTCTTCTCCTAGGCAACCAGCACCAGAAGAAGAGGACACAGTCTCAAGCTGCACCAGGGGAGGTTTAGGTTGGGTGTTAGGAAGAAATTCTTCAAAGGAAGAGTGACTGGCCATTGTAATGTGCTGCCCAGGTTGCTGACCTGAGGAATCACAGCATGGTTGGGGTTGGAAGGGATCTTTCAATGCCATCTAGTCCAATTTCCTTGCTGTAAGTGGAGACATCATCAGCTAGAGCAAGTTGCTGAGAGCTTTGTCCAAGCTGACCCGGAATGTTTCCAGGGATGGGGCACCTGCATCCTTTATAGGCAACCTGAGCCAGGGTCTCATCACTGCCAGTGTAAAAACATTGGCTCTTCTATCTAGTGTGAAGTGCCCTCTCTATTGGTTTAAAGCCATCACCCTTTGTTGTGTTGGCCTGCTCAGGGAGGTGGTGGAGTCACCATCACTGGAGGTATCACAGTATCACCAAGGTTGGAAGAGACCTCAAAGATCATCAAGTCCAACCTGTCACCACAGACCTCATGACTAAACCATGGCACCAAGTGCCATGTCCAATTCCCTCTTGAACACCTCCAGGGATGGTGACTCCACCACCTCACTGGGCAGCACATTCCAATGGTGAACAACTCTCTCTGTGAAGAACTTTCTCCTCACCTCCAGCCTAAACCTTCCCTGGTGCAGCTTGAGACTGTGCCCTCTTGTTCTGGTTCCCTCAGAGAAGAGACAACTCCCTCCTGGCTACAATCCCCCTTCAGGTAGTTGTAGACAGCAATAAGGTCTCCCCTGAGCCTCCTCTTCTCCAGGCTAAGCAACCCCAGCTCCCTCAGCCTCTCCTCACAAGGCTGTGCTCAAGGCCTCTTCCCAGCCTTGTTGCCCTTCTCTGGACACATTCAAGAGTCTCAATGTCCTTCTTAAACTGAGGGGCCCAGAACTGGACACAGGACTCAAGGTGTGGCCTCACCAGTGCAGAGTCCAGGGCACAATGCTCCTGCTGGCCACACTTTTAAGAGACTGGATGGGGTGCTTGGTGCCATGGTTTAGTTGATTAGATGGTGTTGGGTGATAGGTTGGACTCGATCTGAAAGGTCTTTTCCAACCTGGTTAATTCTATTCTATTCTTCCAGCCAGGTTTTTCAACCCACAGGGAGTGAGTTCAAGTTACAGATGTAACACACACATCCCTCTTAAGGCATTTGAAGGAGTATTCCTACTTTTAGAAAAACCTGCATTAATTCTGATCTGTTTTCTCTCAGGTTTTCCCTTCATGGGGCTCCAGGCCTTATCAAGCTGAAGCAGAGTAAAGCTGACAGGAACGCTCTTGGAGCTTTTGCCAGAGATTTGAATAGAAACAGAAAAACGAAGCAGAGCACGGGCAGTTTCCTTCTGTTGGTGTGTGCCAAAAGCTCTCAGTGGCAGCACAGACAAACAAAATGTGCCTGTGAAGTCAAGAAAAGAAACACCCCATAAATCATACTGATGTGTTTACGTACACTTGGAAAGCTAACAACAATAAGAACTAAAAAACCTCACGGAGCCTGAAGTTGCTCAGTACAGAACTGCTCCGAGTCCTCGTCAAGGGGAATTTCTGACACCTCAATTTACACAGACTTCCTGAGACCTCATTCTTGGATGGTAAAAAGCTGTAAATTGTTGTGGTAGCAACATCATGTTGCACATGCACAGGAGTACATGGCAGACAGAGCTATCAGAGAATGTCTGTTCTGAAAAATCACTGAAACTACAGAACAAGAATTGACAGCATAAAGATCAAGTAGGATTGACTGCATAATGTAAATAGGGGTACTGGTTGATAGTAGGCTGAACATGAGCCTGCAGTGTGCCCAGGTGGCCAAGAAGGCCAATGGCATCCTGGCCTGTAACAGGACCAGTGTGGCCAGCAGGAGCAGGGAAGTCATTCTGCCCTGTACTCAGCACTGGTTAGGCCACACCTTGAGTCCTGTGTCCAGTTCTGGGCTCCTCAGTTTAGGAAAGATGTTGAGTTGCTGGAAGGTGTCCAGAGAAGGGCAACAAAGCTGGGGAGGGGTTTGGAGCACAGCCCTGTGAGGAGAGGCTGAGGGAGCTGGGGTTGCATAGCCTGGAGAAGAGGAGGCTCAGGGGAGACCTTCTTGCTGTCTACAACTCCCTGAAGGGAGGCTGTAGCCAGGTGGGGGTTGGTCTCTTCTCCCAGGCAACCAGCACCAGAACAAGAGGACACAGTCTCAAGCTGCGCCAGGGGAGGTTTAGGCTGGATGTTAGGAAGAAGTTCTTCATAGAAAGAGAGGTTGGCCATTGGAATGTGCTGCCCAGGGAGGTAGTGGAGTCACCATCACTGGAGGTGTTGAGGAAGAGACTGGATGGGGTGCTTGGTGCCATGGTTTAGTTGATTAGATGGTGTTGGGTGTAGGAGGGACAGAATACAAAGAGAGATACACCAGAAATGGACACAAGAGCTCCCCAAGAAAAGGCAAAGCAAAAACACAGGGAAAAGGGGAAAAAAATTAACCAAATAGATAGGACAGGCTCAAAAGTAATTTGAATCAAATGAGGAAGATTCAAAGCTAGTGTAGAACTTGCCTGAGGAAGTGGAAATTCAGAACAAGAAGAGAAGACAAATGTGTTCTGAATAGCTCAGTGGGGATGATGTGAGAAGCTGAGCCCTCAGAAGAAAAGGCAGTAGCTCTAGAAGTCAACACATAAGAAGGAAGCAAAAAAGTAAATAAATCAAAGGCTAATCAAATTTCCAATCTCAGTAACAGGACCCAGGACCTGTATGCTCAGCTGCATACAGGCAGCTTGAATGGGATACAAGATGCCTTGTGACAGGTGCAGAAAATCCGCCTCTGAACACGTTATGTGCAGTTCTGAGGCACACAAATGACATGGGAAAGTGGCAGGAAAACAAGGGGAGATAAAATGAAATTCAAGGTGTTGTCTTCCCTCCTACCGAACTGATATTGCCACCTTCCATTTGCTCTTCCCAAATTCAGTTTCCTATCAGCACACAGGATGTGAAAGGGATTCAGGCAGTTTGCTGCTACTGCCATGCATCTTCAGGAACAGTAGGAGAGTGATATCCAAAAATATTTATCAAACCAAGAATAAACTGTGGGAGGGCAAAGAGCAGACAAGTAATTAGCTGCTATGATTACCAATAACAACAAAAGACTCCAGTGATTACAGCTGCAATTAAGAACATTCCAACAGCACCATCTTAGTATCAGAGTATCAGTCAGGGATGGAAGGGACTACAAGGATCATCTAGTTCCAACCCCCCTGCCATGGGCAGGGACACCCCACACTAGATCAGGCTGGCCACAGCCTCATCCAGCCTGCTCTTAAACACCTCCAGGGACAGGGGCTCAACCACCTCCCTGGACAACCCATTCCAGGGCTTCACCACTCTCATGGGGAAGAACTTCCTGATTCACATTACCCATTTATCTTCCATCCTTTCCTTTCCACTGTTTATTCATGTCTTATCTAAGTGAATGTTACAGTGAGGACACTTCATGCACTGATGCATCTAGGAGAGACCAACTGTAATTACAATTTCCTGGTAACAGCAAGGTTTTTCTTCACAGCAACAGAAGAGCAACACAAGACTGCACAAAAATTACATTGCAAAGGTAGGAAAAAGACAGAGGAAAAACTACTTCATCTTCTTTCTAACATCAAACTCACCTGCATCACTGCTGAATATCCTGGATGCAGTTTGGCATTTAGAATACCTAAGGAAATCCAGAGCTGAATAATGTGAGGCACTGTGGGACCTCATTTCTGTCAGTCCTTCAACTTCAGCCACTCTCTCCCTTTTGCAGCTTCTAGTCACACACTTTCCTTCAAACTGACCTTGAATTTGACAGTGGAACCCTAACACTACACTAGCTTCACAAATGTGATTAAAAGGTATGAGGTACACCCGAGAGCCATTCCCCACAGAGAGCCAATTAATCACCGCTACAGAACGCATACCCACGAAGGCAGTTTCCACTTCTGTGACATTCAATAAAGGATTCAACTCAAACCCATCTGTACAAAGAAGACAGCTCCCTCTACTGGGTGAGACAATGCAGCTCCTCCTCTCCCTCCCCTCGCACTCCACAGAACAGACATCTGCATACATTGTGGCCAGCAGGAGCAGGGAAGTCATTGTGCCCCTGGACTCTGCATTGGTTAGGCCACACCTTGAGTCCTGTGTCCAGTTCTGGGGTTCAGTTTAGGAAGGACATCGAGACTCTTGAATGTGACCAGGGAAGGGCAACAAGGCTGGGGAGAGGTCTGGAGCACAGCCCTGTGAGGAGAGGCTGAGGGAGCTGGGGTTGCTTAGCCTGGAGAAGAGGAGGCTCAGGGGAGACCTCATTGCCCTCTACAGCTCCCTGAAGGGAGGTTGTAGCCAGGTGGGGGTTGGTCTCTTCTCCCAGGCAACCAGCACCAGAACAAGAGGACATAGTCTCAAGCTGCACCAGGAGAAGTTTAGGCTCAAGGTGAGGAGAAAGTTCTTCACTGAGAGAGTTGTTAGCCATTGGAATGTGCTGCCCAAGGAGGTGGTGGAGTCACCATCCCTGGAGGTGTTCAAGAGGGGACTGGATGTGGCACTTGGTGCCATGGTTTAGTCATGAGGTCTGTGGTGACAGGTTGGACTCGATCTTTGAGGTCTCTTCCAACCTTGGTGATTCTGTGATATTTAATTCTCCAACAAGTAATTTAAATATAAGCATTTTAAAGATCCAGTCCCCAGGATGGCATGCAGCTGTTCAGACTTCTCTGCAGGTGTAGGATTTGGCCCACAGAAACAAGTTTATGTATTTTCTACATTTAAAAGCACAAAGACCAAACTTCGTTCCATTAGTCTAAGAGCCTAATGAAGCTACATTTTACCTCTAGGTGAAACACTTGAAAACCCAGCACCCCTTAGGTCAGTCTCTACTGTCAGCCCATGTCTGGGAACAGACAGAATTCAGCAGTGTTATTCAGTATTTGCATTTCAAACCTGGATTTCTTACTGCTAATCAGTTAAATGCTTGCTTTATATATATCCCTACTGTATGAGACAGAGCTTATCTTTTTGAAGGGAATGACTGCAGCTTTCCACCTGCACAAGGCTTCATCACATCAGCTGTATGCAATTGTTCACATATAGAACAAAGAGTGATGGAATGGAATTAACCAGGTTGGAAGAGAACTTTGAGATCATCGAGTCCAACCTCTCACCCAACACTATCTAATCAACTGAACCATGGCACCAAGCACCCCATCCAGTCTCTTCCTAAACACCTCCAGTGATGGCGACACCACCACCACCCTGGGCAGCACATTCCCATGGCCAATCTCTTTTTCTATGAAGAACTTCTTCCTAACATCCAGCCTAAACCTCCCCTGGTGCAGCTTGAGACTGTGTCCTCTTGTTCTGGTGCTGGTTGCCTGGGAGAACAGACCAACCCCCACCTGGCTACAACCTCCCGTCAGGGAGTTGTAGAGAGCAATAAGGTCTCCCCTGAGCCTCCACTTCTCCAGGCTAAGCAACCCCAGCTCCCTCAGCCTCTCCTCACAGGGCTGTGCCCCAGACCCCTCCCCAGCTTTGTTGCCCTTCTCTGGACACCTTCCAGTAACTCAACCTCCTTCCTAAACTGAGGGGCCCAGAACTGGGCACAGGACTCAAGCTGTGGCCTAAGCAGTGCTGAGTACAGGGCACAATGACCTCCCTTCTCCTGCTGGCCACACTATTCCTGATGCAGGCCAGGATGCCATTGGCCTTCATGGCTAGGGGTAAAGCTTACAACCTGGGCATGTCATGCTTAGAACTGGCAGGCACTCAATGCAACCCAGTGACTCCTCCAAATCAACTTGTGTTTCTCTCCATTTCTCAAAAGATCTCTTTGTGACAGGCGCCAGGCAACAAACCTCTGGTTTGCTCACCACCTTGGCTTTCATCATCTCACTGTTCTCATCCTTGAGCTTCCTACAAGTACCAGACCATTTTTATTCAACCTCTGACATCACAGTAAGGTTATGAAGCCTTTTAGGGATTGAAAGGGTGGAAAAACGAACGAAGAAACCACATATGCTGCTTTTACAAGCAGAGATCACACTCTCAAATCAACATTTATACCATTTTAAACCTACATTTAAAATTACCTTAGTGGCAAGTTGCTACTTGGTTTGAAAAACACCAACAGCAACCGAAGCACTTTGTACCTGTGCACCCTGAAAACAGATTTGTGTCCAGAGAAGGGCTACAAAGCTGGGGAGGGGTTTGGAGCACAAGCCCTACGAGGAGAGGCTGAGGGAGCTGGGGCTGCTTAGCTTGGAGAAGAGGAGGCTCAGGGCAAACCTTATTGCTCTCTATAACCCCAGCTCCCTCAGCCTCTCCTCACAGGGCTTGTGCTACAAGTCTGCATCTCTAGATCTAAATGTCATTTTCTTGGTGTGATAGCCCAATCCTCTCAAAACAATACGTGTGGGAGGGCAGTCCTGATAGCCCTTAATGACTCAAGGTGTGACATACCAGCTCTTGAATAGACAGTGTGATGGCCTTAATAGCTCTGGAGGAGAGCTGCCTGCTTTCTAAATGGCTTAACAATGAGAAAAGTTAATTTCTTTAGAGGCTGGAATTCCCTGTTTAAACCACTGCAAGGGCACCATGGAAAGGCAAATGTCATCCTGGCCCACATCAGGAACAGTGTGGCCAGCAGGAGCAGGGAAGTCCTTGTGCCCTGTACTCAGCACTGGTTAAGCCACACCTTGAGTCCTGTGTCCAGTTCTGGGCCCCTCCGTTTAGGAAAGATGTTGAGTTGCTGGAAGGTGTCCAGAGAAGGGCAACAAAGCTGGGGAGGGGTCTGGAGCACAGCCCTGTGAGGAGAGGCTGAAGGAGCTGGGGTTGCTTAGCCTGGAGAAGAGGAGGCTCAGGGGAGACCTTTTTGCTGTCTACAACTCCCTGAAGGGAGGCTGTAGCCAGGTGGGGGTTGGTCTGTTCTCCCAGGCAACCAGCACCAGAACAAGAGGACACAGTCTCAAGCTGTGCCAGGGGCGTTTTAGGCTGGATGTTAGGAAGTTCTTTATAGAAAGAGAGATTGGCCATTGGGATGTGCTGCCCAGGGAGCTGGTGGAGTCATCATCGCTGAAGGTGTTTAAGAAGAGCCTGGATGAGGCACTTGGTGCCATGGTTCCGTTAATTAGATGGTGTTAGGTGATAAGTTGGACTTGGTGATCTCAAAGTTCTTCTCCAACCTGGTTAATTCTATTCTATTCATACCACTCTTTGTGATTTTGGGGAGACCATGACCAGCCCCTGACAAAAGGGTACAAAAAGACAGCAAATTCCAGCGTGCATGTGTTGCACCTACCACATAAGACCCTGCTGGAGTGTACACCCACCACCAAGAACTTGGACTATACCTGTGAGACCCTGTGGGAACCAAGGGTGGTGATCTCTCCTCTCTCTTTTTTCCTCTCCTTTTTCTTCCCATTTTCCCTCTGCTCCAGTCCAACCAAGCACCCTTGAGGTGCAAGTGATAGTTTTCATCTGCTCTAATAAACCTAACTCCTCAGCCATTTGGTGTCAGTTCACCTTAATTTACTCCAAGGAAAATGTCTGAATCTTAACCCAATCCACTACCACCCAGGGCTGGGTCAGGACACTGGGCCATGACACATGGTTGTTCAAGTAAAAGAAGTTTCACAGCTCTTCTTTGGAGGCAGCAGAGAATTGCCTCAACATTTGCTTGGTCTTCCCCCCAGCCCCCCTCCTCCAAAGCAGATCAGACATCTGATGTAATCCTAGATTAAAAGATTCAAGATACCTGAACACAAAGCACCACACTCCAATGTTCCTAAGAGCATCTGACTTTTGTTCAGGGGAGATCACTGCTGCTATAAAGGAAACTGTATGGCAGCCTTCCAGTACCTGAAGGGGGCCTACAGGAAAGCTGGGGAGGGATTACTTACAAGGGCTTATAGCACTAGGACAAGGGGCAATGGTTTTAAGCTAGAGCAGCATAGATTTAGACTGGACATTAGGAACAGTTTCTTTACTATGAGGGCGGTAGAACACTGGAACAGGTTCCCCAGGGAGGTGGTTGAGGCCCCATCCCTAGATATATTCAAGGCCAGGCTTGATGGAGCTCTGATCAACCTGAACTAGTTGGTGATGTCCCTGCTTACTCAAGGGGGTTGGGCTAGATGACCTTTAGATGTCCCTTCCAACCCAGTGCATTCTACCATTTCTCAAGAAAAATCAGGATCAGGACAAAGAATTCAAAGGCAAAAAGAAAAAGTAAAGAAATGCAGAAGATGGAAGCCTAGCACCCAACCCCTGCCACCTGCCTTCCCCCCAGTCCTTACATAGAACACATACATACATAGAATAGACCAGGTTGGAAGAGACCTTCAAGATCATCGCGTCCAACCCATCAACCAATCCAACACCGCCCAAGCAACTAACCCATGGCACCAAGCACCCCATCAAGTCTCCTCCTGAACACCTCCAATGATGGTGACTCCACCACCTCCCTGGGCAGCACATTCCAATGGCCAATCACTCTCTCTCTGTAGAACTTTTTCCTAACATCCAACCTGAACCTCCCCTGGCACAGCCTGAGACTGTGTCCTCTTGTTCTGGTACTGGCTGCCTGGGAGAAGCGACCAACATCCGTCTGTCTACAACCTCCCTTCAGGTAGTTGTAGAGAGCAATAAGGTCACCCCTGAGCCTCCTCTTCTCCAGGCTAAGCAACCCCAGCTCCCTCAGCCTCTCCTCGCAGGGCTTGTGTTCCAAACCCCTCACCAACTTTGTTGCTCTTCTCTGGACTCGTTCCAGCAAGTCAACCTCCTTCCTAAACTGAGGGGCCCAGAACTGGACACAGGACTCGAGGTGTGGCCTAACCAGTCCTAGGTCAGACTAGCAAAATAGGATCAGGTGCAGATGTTCTTCCTTTCCTTCCCTTGGCCAGAAGTACAGAAGACAAAGTATTTGGACTGCCCCTGTAGACAATGACTCCCAGAAAGATTCTTACTTCATATCCATGAGGGAGAGACACCTCCACTGAGACTGAGACACACACTGAAAAAGAATCCTGTTTACTCCCAACCACAGAAAGGCTGCAATTAACTCCTGTTAACTTCCTAGGGACTGCTTTACACTTTGAAAGCAAGGTTGTGCCATACAACCATAGGACCAATAAGGTTGGAAAAGACCTCAAAGGTCATCAAGTTCAACCTGTGACCTGGCTGGAAGAAAATGAAACAGTGACAACTCAGCCACAGAGCCACCAAGGTTGGAAGAGACCTCAAAGATCATCAAGTCCAACCTACCACCCAGCACCTCAGGACTAAACCATGGCACCAAGTGCCACATCCAGTCCCTTCCAGGGACTGGTGACTCCACGACCTCCCTGGGCAGCACATTCCAGTGCCTAACAACTCTCTCAGTGAAGAACTTTCTCCTCACCTCCAGCCTAAACTTGCCCTGGTGCAGCTTTAGACTGTGTCCTCTTGTCCTTGAAAGACTATCACTAAACTACAATTTTTTGCATATCAAAGTCAACTACATATATATTTACATGCACACACACACACACGTATATGTCCTCTCTGCAGCCTACCAATAAGTCTTACAATTCAACAACAAGATCAGATCACACTGCAAAGCTGCCAGAATCATAGAATCAATAAGGTTGGAAAAGACCTCAGAGATCAGCAAGTCCAACCTGTCACTCAACACCTCAGGACTAACTAAACCATGGCACCAAGTGCCACATCCAATCCCCTCTTGAACACCTCCAGGGATGGCGACTCCACCACCTCCCTAGGCAGCACATTCCAATGGCCAATCTCTCTCTCTGTGTAGAAAACTTCCTCCTAACATCCAGTCTGAACCTCCCCTGGCACAGCTTTAGACTGTGTCCTCTTGTTCTGGTGCTGGTTGCCTGGGAGAAGAGACCAACCCTCTCCTGGCTACAACCTCCTTTCAGGGAGTTGTAGAGAGCAATAAGGTCTCCTCCCCTGAGCCTCCTCTTCTCCAGGCTAAGCAACCCCAGCTCCCTCAGCCTCTCCTCACAGGGCTGCGCTCCAGACCTCGCCCCAGCGTCACTGCCCTTCTCTAGAGATGTTCAAGTGTCTCAATGTCCTTCCTAAGCTGAGAGGCCCAGAACTGGACACAGGACTCAAGGTGTGGCCTAACCAGTGCTGAGCACAGGGCACAATGACTTCCCTGCTCCTGCTGGCCACACTATTTTTGATGCAGGCCAGGATGCTGTTGGCCTTCTTGGCCCCCTGCTGGCTCATGTTCAGCCTACCATCAACCAGCACCCCCAGGTCCCTCTCTGCCTGGCTGCTCTCCAGCCACTTTGACCCCAGCCTGTAGCACTGCATGGGGCTGTTGTGGCCAAAGTGCTGCACCCAACATTTTGACTTGTTCAATCTCATGCCCTTGGACTCTGCCCATCTGTCCAGCCTGTCAAGGTCCCTCTGCAGAGCCCTCTCTACCCTCTAACAGATCAACTCCTGCTCCCAACTTGGTGTTGTCTGCAAATTTACTGCTTATGGACTCAACGCCCTCATCCTGACCATCAATAAAGATATTGAACAGGATGGGGCCCAGCACTGATCCTTGGGGCACACCACTAGTGCCTGGCTGCCAGCTGGCTGTGGCACCATTCACCACCACTCTCTGGGCTCAGCCTCCAGCCAGTTCCTAACCCAGCTCAGAGTGCTGCTGTCCAAGACAGGGGCTAACAGCTTGGCCAGGAGCTTGCTGTGGGGGACGGTGTCAAAGGCCTTGCTGAAGTCCAGGTAGACTACATCCACAGCCTGCCCCACATCCACCAGGCTGTCACCTGGTCATAGGAGGAGATCAGGTTGGTCAGGCAGGACCTGCCCTTCCAATCAGGCTAAAATTCCATTTCCTGTAAGTCCAGAACTGACACCATGAAGGCGAGAGCAGGAGCACTCTGTTCCCCTGAAGGGAGGCTGTAGCCAGGAGGGAGTTGGTCTCTTCTCCCAGGCAACCAGCCCCAGAACAAGAGGACACAGTCTCAAGCTGTGCCAGGGGAGGTTTAGGCTGGAGGTTAGGAAGAAGTTCTACACAGAGAGAGTGCTTGCCTATTGGAATGTGCTGCCCAGGGAGGTGGTGGAGTCACCATCCCTGGAGGTGTTCAAGAGGGGATTGGACGTGGCACTTGGTGCCATGGTCTAGTCATGAGGTCTGCGGTGACAGGTTGGACTCGATGATCTTTGAGGTCTCTTCCCACCTTGGTGACACTGTGTGTGCCACCGTGTGTGACGCCCTTACCAGTCCTGGGGTCAAAGAGCTGGTTGGCCTCCAAGTCGGTGAAGGTGCTGAAGCAAATGGGGCACTTGAAGGAGGCGCGATTGGTGGAGTCCCTCTCGTCTGTCTCGATTCTCCGCCTCATGTGGTCCAGCTTGTATTTCACCACGTTCACCAGCAGCCGGTAGTTGATGAAGTAGTAGTTGTGGCGCGTGGTCTTGCCGTCGGGCGCCGTCTCCACCCTCATCCTGCACTTGATGAACTTGTCTCCCTTCAGGGTGTTGAGGACGGCCCGCAGCTGCTTCCGGTCAAACTTCAGCAGCTCCAGCATGTCCTCCTCCTTCACACAGGGGTTCCTGATGAGAATGTCCAGCGCCAGGGCGTGTTCAATGCCGTAAAAGCCACGCACCACATATTTAGCGAGGCGTTTGAGAGCGGCCGGCACCTCAGTGAGGACGTCTGGGTCAGTCATAGCGGGTTCAGAGCTCAAGCTTCATGTATACTGCAACGGAAAAAGCAGCAGATGGATTCTTAGCAGGTCTTCTGACTGCAGAACTTTACATTCACCTTACTCATAGCTAAAAGAAAGGGAGGTTTTCCATTTCTCTTTCCCAAGCCCTCAACTGCTACTGTGTCCAGTTCTGGGCCCCTCAGTTTAGGAAGGACATTGAGACACTTGAACGTGCCCAGAGAAGGGCAACGAGGCTGGGGAGAGGACTCGAGCACAGCCCTGTGAGGAGAGGCTGAGGGAGCTGGGGTTGCTTAGCCTGGAGAAGAGGAGGCTCAGGGGAGATTTTCTTGCTGTCTACAACTACCTCAAGGGAAGTTGTAGCCAGGTGGGGGTTGGTCTCTTCTCCCAGGCAACCAGCACCAGAGCAAGAGGACACAGTCTCAAGCTGTGCCAGGGGAAGTTTAGGCTTGAGGTGAGGAGAAAATTCTTCCCAGAAAGAGTAATTGGCCACTGACTCACTCCCACCAGTTAAGGCTACTCCAAAATCTGTGATCATGCATCATAGTGGCCTGATGGATTTGGTTTCTTTGGGGGTTTTGTTTGTTTTAATGGGAAACATTGCCCTCTCACAGGACTCCTGAGTAGCACTACTCACTGAAGCTTTGCTTCCTTTTAACCCCTACCCTCTCTCACAACTCAAGTAATACTACTCACTGAAGCTTTGCTTCCTTTTAACCCTTACCCTCTCCTGCAACCAAGGAGGTATGTTCCTCTCTAGGGTTACAGCCAGTACAACTGCAAAGCAACTAGGTTGTGGATTTTCAGAGCTTAACAGTGAGTAAATCAGTATTGCCCTGTCTTTCCACCCTTTAGGGTAAGAAAAACCCCAACACTTTCATTCCCTTAAGGTGATTCCCTGCCCAAGCTTCTTTTTTTCCCCTCTCAGGGCCAAGTGGTATTCACAGTGGTCAAAGTGAATTAGCTGTGACTCTCACACAAAGGACAGTTTAGACCACAGAGCTTTGTATGACAAGTAAAAGGGTTAGCAGTAAGGGATATCCCATCCTGAGTTTGCCATCCAGTATGTGTGAATCTGTAAGTCAGATCCAGTCTGCCTGTTGTCACAGGGCATTGTCTCTGAGAATCAGTTTCATTCTGTTGGCAGTTTGTAAAGGCTTTCAGTCACTTAAAGATAAATCTTGCTTTTGACTGAACCTGTCAGCAACATACTGACACCATAAATCAATGTCAAGGTAGAAGCTAGCTAGGAGCCTTTCTTTATTCAAATTGATTAACTCTTATTCAGAGCTTAAGCACAGTATATCATTAATGTAAAGACCAACTGTAAAATCCAACCTGGCACTCCAGAAGAGATTTTAAACAGCCAAACTTCTCAAGTCAAAGGGTTTTTTCAGCGCTGCTCTCAAAACCAGTCAACCAACCCAACCCTTCTCTCATCATCAATTCACTGTCTCCTAAAAATTCCTTACCAAACACTTGGGGATGAGACTTGCAGGGGGCACAGTGACCTTCAAAACATCAGCTGTAACCAAAAAAAAAACCAGAGAGAAAGAGAAAAGTGCTTTTCAATAAGCACATCTCGCTCCAGACATCTCATCTGAGAGCTGATGGAAAGCATTTTCTCTGCAAGAATCTCATTGAGAAGACAGCTGCAGATAGCCACAGCAGCTTTCAAAGCAGACTTCACAGTAACACACGGTATCACAGGGTCATTAAGGTTGGAAGAGACCTCAAAGATCATCGAGTCCAACCTGTCACCACAGACCTCATGACTAGACCATGGCACCAAGTGCCACATCCAGTCCCCTCTTGAACACCTCCAGGGATGGTGACTCCACCACCTCCCTGGGCAGCACATTCCAATGACAAATGACTCTCTCAGTGAAGAACTTTCCCCTCACCTCCAGTCTAAACCTCCCCTGGCACAGCTTCAGACTGTGTCCTCTTGTTCTGGTGCTGGTTACCTGGGAGAAGAGACCAACCCCCACCTGGCTACAACCTCCCTTCAGGGAGTTCTAGACAGCAAGAAGGTCTCCCCTGAGCCTCCTCTTCTCCAGGCTAAGCAACCCCAGCTCCCTCAGCCTCTCCTCACAGGGCTGTGCTCCAGACCCCTCCCCAGCTTTGTTGCCCTTCTCTGGACACCTTCCAGCAACTCAACATCTTTCCTAAACTGAGGGGCCCAGAACTGGACACAGGACTCAAGGTGTGGCCTAACCAATGCAGAGTCCAGGGGCACAATGACCTCCCTCCTCCTGCTGGCCACACTGTTCCTGATGCAGGCCAGGATGCCGTTGGCCTTCTTGGCCACCTGGGCACACTGCTGGCTCATGTTCAGCTGGCTGTCAATCAGCATCCCCAGGTCCCTCTCTGCCTGACTGCTCTCCAGCCACTCTGACCCCAGCCTGTAGCTCTGCATGGGGTTGCTGTGGCCAAAGTGCAGCACCTGGCACTTGGACTTGTTGAATGCCATCCTGTTGGACTCTGCCCATCTGTCCAGTTGGTCAAGGTCCCTCTGCAGAGCCCTTCTGCCCTCTAACTGACCAACATCTGCTCCTAACTTGGTGTCATCTGCAAACTTGCTGATGACTGACTCAATCCCCTTCATCAATGAAGATGTTAAAGAGGATGGGGCCCAGCACTGATCCCTGGGGGACACCACTGGTGCCTGGCTGCCAGCTGGCTGTGGCACCGTTCACCACCACTCTCTGGGCTCAGCCTCCAGCCAGTTCCTAACCCATCTCAGAGAGCTGCTGTCCAAGCCACGAGCTGACATCTTAGCTAGCAGTTTGCTGTGGGGGACGGTGTCAAAGGCCTTGTTGATGTCCAGGCAGACTACATCCACAGGCCTCCCCACGTCCAGCAGACGGGTCACCTGATCATAGGAGATCAGGTTGGACTTAAGGCACCATTTCCTGAAAAATGCACTCAAACAGCTTAAAATGAGACCTACAAAGGACCAATAAATAAGACCACCTCCAAGGGAATGCATTGTGCCTTTGGCATTCAGCAACAGTTAGAGATTCAGGAATGCTTCTTCATCTCAATTACTAAAACATTATTTTTCCCCCTCATCTAAAGTTCTTACACATTTATTTCTTCTTCTCATGCACAAGAGAAGGCTTCAAGGAGAATTTATTCTGATCTTTCAGTACATAGAGGAAGCATATTAGAAAGACAGAATAGAATAGGAATAGACCAGACCAGGTTGGAAAAGACCTTTGAGATCATCAAGTCCAACCTATCACCCAACACCATCTAATCAACTAAACCATGGCACCAAGTGCCTCAGCCAGTCTCTTCCTAAACACCTCCAGTGATGGTGACTCCACCACCTCCCTAGGCAGGCCAACACAACAAAGGATGATGGCTTTAAAACAATAGAGAGGGCACTTCACACTAGATAGAAGAGCCAATGTTTTTACACTGACAGTGATGAGACCCTGGCTCAGGTTGCCTATAATGGATGCAGGTGCCCCATCCCTGGAAACATTCCAGGTCAGCTGGAACAAGGCTCTCAGCTCTAGATGACTATGTCTCTGCTTACTGCAAGGAAACTGGACTAGATGGCAATGAAAGATCCCTTCCAACCCAAACCATGCTGTGATTCCTCAGGTCAGCAACCCCATGCAGTGCTACAGGCTGTGGACAGAGTGGCTGGAGAGTGGCCAGGCAAAAAGGGACCTGGGGGTACTGGTTGATGGCAGGCTGAACAGGAGCCTGCAGTGTGCCCAGGTGGCCAAGAAGGCCAGGGGTATCCTGGCCTGTATCAGGAATAGTGTGGCCAGCAGGAGCAGGGAAGTCATTGTGCCCCTGGACTCAGCACTGCTTAGGCCACAGCTTGAGTCCTGTGTCCAGTTCTGGGCCCCTCAGTTTAGGAAAGATGTTGAGTTGCTGGAAGGTGTCCAGAGAAGGGCAACAAAGCTGGGGAGGGGTTTGGAGCACAGCCCTGTGAGGAGAGGCTGAGGGAGCTGGGGTTGCTTAGCCTGGAGGAGACTCAAGGGAGACCTCCTTGCTCTCTACCACTCGCTGACGGGAGGTTGTAGCCAGGTGGGGGTTGGTCTCTTCTCCCAGGCACCCAGCACCAGAACAAGAGGACACAGTCTCAGGCTGCACCAGGGGAGGTTTAGGCTGGATGTTAGGAAGAAATTCTTCCCAGAAAGAGAGTTTGGCCATTGGAATGTGCTGCCCACGGAGGTGGTGGAGTCACCATCACTGGAGGTGTGTAGGAAGAGCCTGGATGAGGCACTTGGTGCCATGGTTTAGTTGATTAGATGGTGTTGGGTGATAGATTGGACTTGATGGACTTCCAACCTGGTTAATTCTATTCTGTTCTCTCATAGAATTGCTCTGGTCAGAAAAGACCTTTAAGATCATCAAGTCCAACTACTATCTAACTCTACCAAGGCTGGTACCACACCACATCCTGTAGCACCACAGAGCCAAAGGAGGTGGTAGAGTCACCCTCTCTGGAGGTGTTCAAGAAACACAGGGACATGGCGCTTCAGGACATAGTTTAATGGCCATGGTGTTCTTAGGTGGATGGTTGGACTCAATGATCTTAGAGGTCTTCATGAGGATTCAACCACATCCCTGGGGAGCCTATTCCAGGGTTTGAGAACCCTTTCTGTCAAGAGATTTTTGTCTAATGTGAAATCTAAATGTCCCCTGGCGCAACCTGAGGTCATTTCCTCTTGTCCTATCACCTGTTACAAGGGAGAAGAGACTAACACCAACCTTGCTACACATCCTTTCAGCTAGGTGCAGAGTGGTCAACAACACTGAACACAACCAAATTACCTATGAAAAGAAGAATAGACATATGTTCAGCAAACACCAATTTTTATCCTATATTGAGGCCTTATGTCAACAACTCAAAGATTTCTATGGCTGGCTTGAGAGCAGCCCTGAATAAAAAGACTTGGGGGTGCTGGTGGATGAGAAGCTCAAGGAGCCAGCAGTGAGCACTTGCAGCCCAGAAAGCCAATCAGATCCTGAGCTGCATCAAGAAAAGCATAGCCAGCAGGTCAAGGGAGGGGATTCTCCCCCTCTGCTCTGGTGAGACCCCACCTGGAGTACTGCCTCCAGTTCTGGAGCCCCTATTACAAGAGGGATCTGGAGGTGCTGGAAGGTGTCCAGAGAAGGGCTACGAGGATGAGCAGAGGGCTGGAGCACCTCTGCTGTGAGGACAGACTGAAGGAGTTGGGGCTGTTCATCTGGAGAAGAGAAGGCTCCCAGGTGACCTAATTGTGGCCTTCCAGTATCTGAAGGGGGCTACAAGAAGGCTGGGGAGGGACTTCTCAGGATCTCAGGTAGTGATAGGACTAGGGGGAATGGAATGAAGCTGGAGGTGGGGAGATTGAGGCTGGATGTTAGGAAGAAGTTCTTCCCCAGGAGGATGGCGAGACACTGGCACAGGTTGCCCAGGGAGGTGGTGGAAGCCTCATCCCTGGAGGGTTTTAAGGCCAGGCTGGATGTGGCTCTGAGCAACGCAATCTAGTGTGGGGTGTCCCTGCCCATGGCAGGGGGGTTGGAACTGGATGATCCTTGAGGTCCCTTCCAACCCTAACAATTCTATGATTCTCTGGCTGGCTGAAGGACATATTTTGCAATATCGTATTTGGTAATCACATTATCTTTTCAGTGAGGCTATGCAGAACAAAGGCATGAGAGGAGCATGCATATACCACTGCCACAACTAGGAAAAGCTAGTTTCTCTAGGAAAAGCTGATACCTGGCCACTCTGCCATGAAGAGACCCAGGCTACAGCATATGAGCTCCAAATCCTTACTAGCTTTCATCAGGTAAGTCAGACAGTGAAGCAGCTCCCAACAGTAACCCAGTGCCATGAGACTATCAGTGTGAAATTCCAAAGCAGGGGACTTCACTGTTGTATCCTTGAGCAGTGATTTCACCTTCCACTGAAGGAGTAAGTCAAACCTGAATTAATTAGTTGTGCAAAGAAAGAAGATAACATCTCCTAATAAGGTTTTAATGGACGTGCATCTGTTTCATAATGATGTCTGCACTGACCTTAATCATTTATGAACATCAGGAGACATTGGCAGGGAAGAAACAAAAGGACAACAATGGCCAAGACAAACCACTGCACAGTAACAACCTGCAGCACTGAAGATAAAGCACACTGGGTAGGATGGACATGAAAAACATCAAATTTATCACAGAATCAGTAAGGTTGGAAAAGACCTCATCGAGTCCAACCTGTCACCCAACACCTGATGACTAACTAAACCATGGCACCAAGTGCCACATCCAAGTCCCTCTTGAACACCTCCAGGGATGGTGACTCCACCACCTCCCTGGGCAGCACATTCCAATAGCAAATCACTTTCTGGGAAGAATTTCTTCCTAACATCCAACCTAATCCTCCCCTGGCACAGGTTGAGGCTGGTTGCCTGGGAGAAGAGACCAACCCCCACCTGGCTACAACCTCCCTTCAGGGAGTTGGAGAGAGCAATAAGGTCTCCCCTGAGCCTCCTCTTCTCCAGGCTAAGCAACCCCAACACCCTCAGCCTCTCCTCACAGGGCTGTGCTCCAAACCCCTCCCCAGCTTTGTTGCCCTTCTCTGGACACCTTCCAGCAACTCAACATCTTTCCTAAACTGAGGGGCCCAGAACTGGACACAGGACTCAAGAAGTAGCCTAACCAGTGCTGAGTACAGGGGCACAATGACTTCCCTGCTCCTGCAGTACATCATATAGACATTAGCATTAACAACTCTTTACAGTTGTAGCTGCAGACAAAAAATGGTGCACACCAATTACTGAAGGCCAAACTTGGTAACACAAAGAGTGAAGGTAGAAGTTCCCAGTTACAGCTTAAGTCAAATTATCCTCTCCCATAAAGAAGAGGATAATGTTCTTCCCAGGAAGGAAATTCATAAAGAAGAGGAGAATCTCCCTTCACGGCCTTCAACCACAATCCCTGCCCACTCTGCACTAATTTTGCCAGCTGTCTGAAAGGTGAATCAAGCCAATAAAAAGTGAAAAACTACCATGCCAAAGATGTAACGTATTTTAGGTGGACAGCAAGGGGGAAAAGTTCAAGAACTGAATCATTTATGCTACCAGACTACAGCCTACACAAAGTAGAGAGAAGAATGTGTGGCTAAGGATGAGGAACAGAGGGCTTTCCTCAAGTGGTGCCAAGAACATTTAATTGAGGCTCAGGGGAGACCTTCTTGCTGTCTACAACTATCTGAAGGGAGGTTGTAGCCAGGTGGGGGTTGGTCTCTTCTCCCAGGCAATCAGCACCAGAACAAGAGGACACAGTCTCAAGCTGCACCAAGGGAAGTTTAAGCTCGAGGTGAGGAGAAAGCTCTTCACAGAAAGAGTTATTGGCCATTGGAATGTGCTGCCCAGGGAGGTGGTGGAGGTCCCTGGAGGTGTTCATATAGGGACTGGACATGGGATTTGAAGCCATGAGGTGTTGGGTGACAGGTTGGACTTGATGATCTCTGCAGTCTTTTCCAACCTTATTGATTCTGTGATTCTATGACTCAACTGTAGTGTGAAATTACTAAAACATTTCAACCACCAAGCATCAGAAACTGTTACAGTTTGAACAATACAGCAACAGAAGCACAGCTATGATTTTGGAGACTCCTCAAACATGTCCCTTCTACAATGAAGTGCTAATGTTTGGCTTGATATTTTTCTAAAGGAAGTAGAACTGTTTCTCAGTATTATCAAGCCTAAGAAGTCACAATTACACTCAAGTACAGTGGGCTTAAGCCCAGCATTTGTTTTTCAGCAGCAGCAATTGTTTTCCATATTCTGGGTTCAGTGAGGCCTGGAACACCACACTTCCCACTGGGATTTTCAGGAATCCCAGCAAGAAGGTCAAGATTTACAGAAGCACTAGGTTCAGGAAAGTTTTAGTTCATCAGGGTGTAGCAGCAAAAAAAAGTGTCTATGCTGTGGAAGTAAGTAACAGAGAAACTAAACAAGATAATAGGTTAGCTTTAACTCGTGTAGCTTCTCACTTACAAGAATCCCCTGAAGTGTCCTGTGTGAAAGACTAGCAAATAGTATCTTAAAGGAAGCAGAAAAGGGGAATGAAACTCCCATCACCCCTGCTCTGCCTTCTCCTGTGCCAACTCTGGCACACACAAAGACCTGCATGTGCACCAGTTTGTATCACCAAGAGGCAAAACAATACCTTCTTTCTCCCCCTCCCCAATTCTACTGGGTTTTTCAACAGTTGAACTGGCTAGTGAAAAAGTCCAACAACCTATTGAACCAGCAAACAGGAAAGGATGCCAGTGGAGAAGATGAGAGAAGAAACTACCTTCCATGGCTGAAAAATGCTACCTGACCTGGATTCCATGAAAACATGCATTAACTGTGCACTGCTGCACACCCTTTCCAGACTGCTGAGCCTCCTTATGCATTCTGAGTCACTTGCAATGATACATGTTTGACAAGTCAAACCAATTCAACAGCTTAGTGCCCTTATGCAATGGGATGCTTATTTGCTTTTCAGGTAACCAGCAAGCTTGTGAAGCCAGAGGAAAACCTACACACCAAAAGTATGGATTTTGCTGAACTGAAGGGATTCGTTGTATGGATTCAACCAAAGGTCAAACCTGGCGAAACAAAATTGGCTAGATTTGTTGCAATGTTAGTTACTCCTCAGACTCCCATAATCTTCCACCTTCCTTCAAACTGCAGATTTCCTACAGGAGCAGACTCAGCTTTAATACCACGTGGAGTGGAGAACCCCGTATTGCTATCTGCACGGCTTCCTATCCCCTACCCATTTCATGTGGTTTTAAACAGACAATTGCATAGGCTCCTGTACCACAACCGGAGGGGCTCGGCCGCATCACCTACAAAAAAAAAAAACCAAGCAAGAAAAGCCCCACAAAAAACATACAAGGAGAGGCCGACAGTGGTTTGGAGCCAAAGGCGAAGTAGGCGCCTAGAGCAGCGGCCCAGCCAGACAACTTGAGGGGAGTACGGACCCCCACGGGCGCTGCTTGCATACCCAGCCCGTCAGCAGCACCCAAAAGAACTGGGGGAAGAGTAGGGGACGTAGTGCCGGGCCCCTGAGGACCACAGATACCCGCCGTTGGGCTCCCGGGAAGCGAATGGATGGGGGAGGGGCAGAGGGGTCTCCCAGCCATTAATCTCCCCTGGCAACACCACGTTGAGTCCCCGCCCGGAACGGCCGCTGGCCGCAGGATGGCACAGCCTGAAAGGGCGAAGCCCGGCGGGACCCCTCCAGCAGCGCAGGGCGGGCACGACCCCGGCTCGCTGAAGCCGGCACTGACCTGCCGCCGCCTCCAGCTCTCGCCGCTCCAAGCAGCGCTTCCGGCGGCTCCGCCAGAGCACGTCACACGGCCGCGCCCTCTTGTGACGTCACACAGCTCGGGGGAATCTCGGCCAACAGGGCTCCGTGTACTGCACATGCGTAGTAGAACCCCTCCTCGCCCACCGCGCGCTCGACTCACTGCGTCAGCGATGAACGACAGAAAGGCAAGCCAATCGGTACCCCGCAGAGATCCCAGCGTTCCTGCCCTCACGGAAGTTTAAGCCAATCAACACTGAAAGCGACGCCTACGCTCGAGCAGACAGCCAATAGGCGGAGAGAAGCGTGCGCTGAGATTGGCGGCCCCGGGAAGGGAAGCGGTTTCCGGGGTTGCTGGGAGGTGCAGTAAGATGGCAGCTTTGGACAGGGTCAAGGTACTGGTGTTGGGTGACTCCGGTGAGTGTCCCTCCCCTTCCCACCATCCCCCCTTTCCGGAGCCGTGAGAGAGCTGGGGATGTCCCCTTCCGCCATCTCCCCTCACACCACGGACGCGGGAGGGTGCCCTCCCCGGAGCTACTTGGCTGCGCATGCGCGTTCTGCCGTTCCCACCGCCGCTCCCTCCGCCCCTTTTGTGCTTGGGACGGGTGCTGGGAGACCCCACTCTCCGAGCTATGTCGGCCGGGGCTCTGCTCGTCTGCCCTCGCCTCACCTGTTGCAGGGAGTGCGGGGGTACCTGTCGGCCCTCGGGGCTTTGTTCCTTAACCCCCTCACACCTTTGCGCTGGGCGCTGGCCAGCGACTGTTACCCGCTCCTGCCGAGAGTTTAATTAGCGCTTCAGCCCGTGGGCTTCTCAGCCGTCCTTGTGTGATCTGCCAGGAACTGTTCTCTGTGTGTATTTGCAGGCGTCGGAAAGTCTTCCCTTGTTCATCTCCTGTGCCAAAACCAGGTGCTGGGAAACCCGTCGTGGACAGTGGGCTGCTCGGTGGATGTTCGAGTAGGTGACATGCCTGACCTCTTTATAGCCCTAGGTCAACATGTAAGCGTAGAGAAGGGCCTTGGCTTTTTTATGTAATTATTTATTCTCTTCCATAGCTTATGGCCAAAGAAAGAGGTGTCTTACAATGTGATGTTTGGTTTTGTTTGGGTTTGTTTTATTTGCTAAGGACTTAATCTTTTAAAGCAAATCAGGATGCTGGAGAGTTGGGCAGAGGTGAACCTCATGAAGTTCAACAAATGGAAGTGTAGAGTCCTGCAGCTGAGGAGGAATAACCTTGTGCACCAGTACAGAAGGACCTGGGAGTGCTAGTGGACAAGTTCAGCGTGAGCCAGCAATGTGCCCTCATGGGCAAAAAGGCCAATGGTATTCTGGGGTACATTCAGAACACTGTGACAGATGGGTTGATGGAGGTTCTTCCGTGACCCTCTGCTCTGGTGAGGCCATACCTGGAGTATTTTATTTGGTTCTAGGCTTCCAGTTCAAGAGGGACAAAAAATTACTGGAGAGAGTCTACTGGAGGACAATGAGGATGGTGAGGGGACTGAAGGATCTCTCATACAAGGAGAGGCTGCAGGACCTGGGGCTCTTTAGCCTAAAAAGAGAAGACTGAGGGAGGAAGTTAATAATGCTTATGAATATCCAAAGGGGGGAGGTCAAGGAGATGGGGCAGGGCAGTTTCCAGTGGCACCCAGTGATAGGACAAGAGGCAAAATGCACAAACTGGAACACAGGAGGTTTCACTTGGTCTTAAGGTGAGAATTCTTTCCTTTGAGGGTTCTGGAGCACTGGACCAGGCTGCCCAGTCTGGTTGTGGAGTCACCTTCCCTGAAGACATTCAAAACCTGCTTGGATATGCTCTTGTGCAACATGCTCTAGGTGACCCAGCATTAGCAGGGGGGTTGGACTACAGGATAGACTAGCACAGAATGGAATAGAACTAACCAGGTTGGAAGAGACCTTTGAGATCATTGCGTCCAACCTATCACCCAGCACCATCTAATCAACTAAACCATGGCACCAAGCACCCCAGCCAGTCTCTTCCTAAACACCTCCAGTGATGGTGACTCCACCGCCTCCCTGGGCAGCACATTCCAATGGCCAATCTCTCTTGCTGGGAAGAATTTCTTCCTAACATCCAGCCTAAACTCCCCCTGGCACAGCTTGAGACTGTGTCCTCTTGTTCTGGTGCTGGTTGCCTGGGAGAAGAGACCAACCCCCACCTGGCTACAACCTCCCTTCAGGGAGTTGTAGAGAGCAAGAAGGTCTCCCCTGAGCCTCCTCTTCTCCAGGCTAAGCAACCCCAGCTCCCTCAGCCTCTCCTCACAGGGCTGTGCTCCAGACCCCTCCCCAGCTTTGTTGCCCTTCTCTGGACACCTTCCAGCAACTCAACATCTTTCCTAAACTGAGGGGCCCAGAACTGGACACAGGACTCGAGGTGTGGCCTAACCAGTGCTGAGTACCCTTGGTGTCTTTACTGATGATGACTGTTTAAGTGTTGCATGGGTTAACTCCTGTGAGCTGGTGCTCTGGTCATGCATGCTGTGAATTTTTCATCAGATCCATGACTACAAGGAAGGGACTCCAGAAGAGAAGACCTACTACATTGAGCTGTGGGATGTTGGAGGTTCAGTGGGTAGTGCCACTAGCGTGAAAAGCACACGAGCAGTCTTTTATAACCTGCTGAATGGTAAGCTTGCTTGGTGTAAATGTTGTTTTCAAAAGTCTGGTTTTGTCACTGCTTCTGTTCTGCACTGTCTCCTGCTTTTGGGGCAGGAGCTGTGTAGGTGTTACTGAGGGCTGTATTGTTGTCTGTTCTGATTTCAGTACATTTATATGGGGGGGGGGAGGGAAATGCCATTTGGAAGCATAATTTTATGGATTCAGTTTTGAACTGAAAACTGGTTTAGATAAACATGTGCAGCTGAGTTTTGTCTGCCTTTTACTGAAGTCTTGTGCAGCTGGCACAGCAGGGAGTCTTTGAAGTGACAGTGTTGTCCCTTCCAGCTACACTTGCCTTCACCTTTCCACACCAGATATACATGTGTGGCAGTTAAGGCTGGGTGCCTCCTGTTGCTAGCACACAAGATACACCTCCAGTGTCCCGAGGGTCCAGCCCAGTGGGGGGACACAGGAAGCTGTGTATTTCATACCCATAATGTCCTGCTCCCTGTGAATCTATCAGCAGGGTCTCTCACTTCCTCTTTCTTCCCTCACTGCTTCTGTGGGAGATGCTCCCTACCTGGTGTGGTGGGTTAACACCCATTCTGAAAACAGGGTGGAGGGCTTGCAAGTGCTTTGCCCTACCACACCACATCTGGTAATGGAAGGGGAGTTGTCTCAAAGCCTCTTAGGCCTAGCCAGGCCTAATGCCAGGAGGAGAAGAGGGAAGGGCAATCTCAGATCTGGCCAGCTGAGGGTAGCCTAACAGTGGAGTGGGGGAAGAAAGAGCCCTGGTGGTTTGGGGTGTCCCCTCAGGTAGGGAGAAGGGGAATGCTGGGAGGCTTTTGGGTGTGCTGTAAGGGACTCTGTATGCTTT
Source organism: Dryobates pubescens (assembly GCF_014839835.1). Lineage (NCBI taxonomy): Eukaryota > Metazoa > Chordata > Aves > Piciformes > Picidae > Dryobates > Dryobates pubescens. Next base: position 39,880,982 of record NC_071619.1, on the reverse strand, counting down.
GGGATCTTTTTGGTCACTGTGCTTGTAGCTCTCTGTAAAACACTCACTGCTTTTCCATTTAAGCTTCCCATCACTTCTGCAATCCATTTGAGTCTCATTTTTTGTGCCCCGGTGGGAGGCAAGGGAGGGTCTGCCTCAAACTGGGACAATGTGTCTAAGCATGATGTATACTTTCTGCTCTGTTCAGTTCCAAAGTCTACATCAGTCAAATAACCAGCACCAGAACAAGAGGACACAGTCTCAAGCTGCACCAGGGGAAGTTTAAGCTGGAGGCGAGGAGAAAGTTCTTCCCAGAAAGAGAGATTGGCCATTGGAATGTGCTGCCCAGGGAGGTGGTGGAGTCACCATCCCTGGAGGTGTTCAAGAGGGGATTGGATGTGGCACTTGGTGCCATGGTTTAGTTAGTCATGAGGTGCTGGGTGACAGGTTGGACTTGATCTCTGAGGTCTTTTCCAGCCTTATTGATTCTATGACCTTCAGTAGTTATATCCTACCTGGGCAAATTTGAACTGTTCTCCCATCAGATTGCAGCAGGCTGGTAACCACCTTTGCTCCTGTAATTTGCCAAATTACTTGAAAGAATTGAATCTTGCAACCTTGCTGTATACAGAAACTAGTATTTTGTACCTTCAGCTGAGACTTAAAGGCCTACATACATAGAATACATACACAGAATACATACATAGAATAAACCAGGATGGAAGAGACCTTCAAGATCGTCGCGTCCAACCCATCAACCAATCCAACACCACCTAAACAACTAACCCACGGCACCAAGCACCCCATCAAGTCTCCTCCTGAACACCTCCAATGATGGCAACTCCACCACCTCCCCAGGCAGCCCATTCCAATGTGCAATCACTCTTTCTGTATAGAACTTTTTCCTAACATCTAGCCTGAACCTCCCCTGGCACAGCCTGAGACTGTGTCCTCTTGTTCTGGTACTGGCTGCCTGGGAGAAGAGACCAACATCTGCCTGTCTACAACCTCCCTTCAGGTAGTTGTAGAGAGTGATAAGGTCACCCCTGAGCCTCCTCTTCTCCAGGCTAAGCAACCCCAGCTCCCTCAGCCTCTCCTCGTAGGGCTTATGTTCCAAACCCCTCACCAACTTTGTTGCTCTTCTCTGGACTCGTTCCAGCAAGTCAACCTCCTTCCTAAACTGAGGGGCCCAGAACTGGACACAGGACTCGAGGTGTGGCTTAACCAGTGCAGTGTACAGGGGCAGAATGACCTCCCTGCTCCTGCTGGCCACACTGTTCCTGATGCAGGCCAGGATGCCATTGGCCCTCTTAGCTGCCTGGGCACACTGCAGGCTCATGTTCAGTCTACCATCAACCAGCACCCCCAGGTCCCTCTCTGCCTGACTGCTCTCCAGCCACTCTGACCCCAGCCTGTAGCACTGCATGGGGTTGTTGTGGCCAATGTGCAGAACCTGGCACTTGGATGTGTTCAATCTCATGCCCTTGGCCTCTGCCCATCTGTCCAGCCTGTCGAGGTCCCTCTACTAGTCCATCTCTGCCACTAGTAAGAGACTGTAAACCTAACAATGCAGTATTGCAGTTGTTACTACTTGGCATCCAAGGGTTGTTCACTAAAAGTAGGTGTATGCAAGGTTAACAACTGCTTCTGAAAGCCTGTCACAGGTGTTCTGTTTCATTCTCTTCTCTTGTGCCAAATCATTTGAGGGCCTTTCAAGAGTGTGTTAAGCCATACAATAAACACAGTTGCTCTGTGATTATTTCATTGGCTATCTTTTCCTTCTGGGCAAGGAGGAAGAAATCTGTTTATAGAATAGAACAGAATTAACCAGGTTGGAAAAGACCTTTGAGATCATTGAGTAGACTAAAGGATAGGATAGAATAGAATAGATATAACCAGGTTGGAAGAGACCTTTGAGATCATCGAGTCCAACCTATCACCCAACAGCATCCAATCAACTAAACCATGGCACCAAGCACCCCATCCAGTCTCTTCCTAAACACCTCCAGTGATGGTGACTCCACCACCTCTAGCTTATGTTTACCTCTCTAAATAAGGTTTCAGTTGAGTTGTGCCTTCAAAGCAAGTCTGTTTGGTATATGAAAAGATGGGCTTTGGCACCAGTATGCCAGTGAGTGTAGGTCAGACTTGGAAATATCCTATAACAGCACATTAGGAGATGAAATACTGAATTTATGTGTCTGAATTATAATTGATTATGTTACTAGAATAGAATTATTTGTCTCCAGTGCCCAGAAGATATTAGGCAGCTCACATATGAAACCTGTTGGCTTTAGTAGTTAGCCTTGGCTCTGGTTTCTTTCATTACATTAATTCCTTCATTAGATCATGTCTCACAAATTGCCTCTGTTTGACCTGATTTCAAAAGAGAATATGAATGTGTTCCTTCTGCCTGACTGCTTCTGCATTCTGGGCTTGCAAGTGGTCTGAAAAATCTGAGATCAAAGGACATTTAATGTTTGGTTGTGGCAGCATCTGCAAAGGCTGTCAGGGAGAGACAGTTTTTGACAAGGTTAGGTATGGTTTGCTTGGGGCTTGACCACAGTTCTGCTTTGGTGACCCTGCTTCTGGTGTGTGGACTGTGATAGTCTAGAACAGTGACTGGACAGTAAGACTGTGGCTTGCAGACCTTAGTGGGGGAGGAGGATTTCCTTTAGCAGTCATTGGTCCTGCCTGCTCTTTTTTGATCTTGACACAGTCTTTTTTTCTACTGCTGGAACTAACTGTGTAGGTTTTCAGTGAGGCAGATAAGGGGGCTGACCAGGCAAAAACATGACTGTGGAAGGGGAGGCTCCACATAAAGATAAGGAAGAAATTCTTCCCTTGGAGAGCGGCAGAGTACTGGAACAGGCTGCCCAGAGAGGTTGAGGAGTTTGGAGGCATTCAGAATGGACCTGGATGTGTTCCTTTGGGACTGACTTCAGGTGGCCCTGATTTTAGCAAGGGGGTTGAACTAGATGATCTTCAGAGTTCCCTTCCAACCCCTACTATTCTGTGAAGAGTAGCTGGAGGTGGAGAGTGTTTCTCTAAGATCATGCAGCAGTGCCTCTGAATCTGTTCCTATAGGCCAAGCTATGTTGTATCAGGGGTTTTTTTTTCCCCTATGCTGGGGGTGGACACGCAGTTGAGTTGCCTTTTCATGCTGTTACTGAGCTAAATGCTTTGAAATAGGGTGATGGTGGTGATATGTTGGGAACTCTCATAGGAGAGTGTGCACAATTGTGTGGGGGAGTGGAAAATCTTTGTGGAAATGTGGCTGGTTTGTGGCACCTTTGGGAGTTGAGTTGAAAGATTAAGTTGATAAGCTTTTTCCATCTATAGATTGTGAAGTGTGTTGAGAAGGAGTCCTGATGCAAAGAGGGGGTGTAATTCCATATTGTCCTTGAGTGGTTTGACACCTGGAGGAAGGAGGAGTATTCCACAGGTTGCAGAAGGTGTGAATGAATAGAAGAAATTTGCCAGCAGGAGTTGGTAGTTGAGTTAGGAGCTGTACTTATCAGAAGTGGATTTCTTTTAGTGGCACAGCTAGGAAGTGTGGCTGGCTGGTTTTGTCTCAGAATATACATTTTGAAGGATCATGGTAATGAAAACTGCTGGAAGCTTAGGCTTAAATACATCAAATCTTACTAGTTTCTAGCAGCCATTTGGCTGACTGAGAAAGTTTGTCAGAATCTGTTTCTCCTTTCAGATATCTCCCCAGGTATATGGACCATTAGTTCTTGAACACTCAGAAAGGCATTCTCTAAGCTCACTCAAAGAAAGAAACAGCCCTCAGACTTTTTGGATGGTATGACAAAATGACAATTATGTTTAATAACCAGGTAAAAGAGAAAGGATGAATTCTCTGCTGCAGTAACACAGTTGCAGTATCGTTAGGACTAGATGTAGGGGAATCAGGCAATGAATCATGGAATCAATGGGGAAAAGACCTCAGAGATAGTCAAGTCCAACCTATCACCCAACACCTCAGGACTAACTAAACCATGGCTCCAAGTGCCACATCCAATCCCCTCTTGAACCATCCAATCCTTTCTTGAACACCTCCAGGGATGGTGACTCCACCACCTCCCTGGGCAGCACATTCCAATGGCCAATCTCTCTTTCTGGGAAGAACTTTTTCCTCACCTCCAGCCTAAACTTCCCCTGGCACAGCTTGAGACTGTGTCCTCTTGTTCTGGTGCTGGTTGCCTGGGAGAAGAGACCAACCCCCACCTGGCTACAACCTCCATTCAGGGAGTTGTAGACAACAATAAGGTTTCCCCTGAGCCTCCACTTCTCCAGGCTAAACAACCCCAGCTCCCTCAGCCTCTCCTCACAGGGCTGTGCTCAAGGCCTCTCCCCAGCCTCGTTGCCCTTCTCTGGACACATTCAAGTGTCTCAAAGTCCTTCCTAAACTGAGGGGCCCAGAACTGGACGCAGGACTCAAGGTGTGGCCTAACACCTGCAAGCCTCTTGCAGATTAAACCCTGAGTTGGCTCTGTTCTTTAATGAGATTTTTCTCTTGGCTTTTCTCCAGTTCCTGACAAGCAGCATTAAAACTGTTGCATCCTGATATTTTCAGCTTTACTCATTCACTGTAGCTGAACTGGCTGTACCTCCCTTTCTTCATTCCCAGATATGTAGGAGCCTGCAGATGTTGTTTAAGTAAGATATGTTTTTTAAAAAGTCATTAAGTAGCATCTTGCTGCCTTCCCTTTCATTTCAGGGATCATTTTAGTGCATGATTTAACCAACAAGAAATCATCCCAGAATTTGTACCGCTGGTCTTTGGAGGCACTCAACAGAGACGTTGCTCCGACAGGAGTTCTTGTGACAAATGGGTGAGTGAAAAACAATGTGAATGCTGTGAATCCTGAGAAACAATTAGGATGCAATAGTGCCAAGGTGTTTGGGCAGTTTGTGTCCATGCCTAAGGGTAGTTGAAATTAGATCACAATATCACCAAGGTTGGAAGAGACCTCAAAGATCATCAAGTCCAACCTGTCACCACAGACCTCATGACTAAACCATGGCACCAAGTGCCACATCCAATCCCCTCTTGAACACCTCCAGGGATGGTGACTCCACCACCTCCCTGGGCAGCACATTCCAATGGTGAACAACTCTCTCCGGGAAGAACTTTCTCCTCACCTCCAGTCTAAACCTCCCCTGGTACAGCTTGAGACTGTGTCCTCTTGTTCTGGTGCTGGTTGCCTGGGAGAAGAGACCAACCCCCACCTGGCTACAACCTCCTTTCAGGTAGTTGTAGAGAGCAATAAGGTCTTCCCTGAACCTCCTCTTCTCCAGGCTAAGCAACCCCAGCTCCCTCAGTCTCTCCTCACAGGGCTGTGCTCAAGGCCTCTCCCCAGCCTCGTTGCCCTTCTCTGGACACGTTCAAGTGTCTCGATGTCCTTCTTAAACTGAGGGGCCCAGAACTGGACACAGGACTCAAGCTGTGGCCTAACCAATGCAGAGTCCAGGGACACAATGACTTCCCTGCTCCTGCTGGCCACACCATTCCTGATACAGGCCTGGATGCCGTTGGCCTTCTTGGTCACCTGGGCACACTGCTGGCTCATGTTTAGGTGGCTGTCAATCAGCACCCCCAGGTCCCTTTCTGTTTGGCAGCTCTCCAGCCACTCTGACCCCAGCCTGTAGCTCTGCATGGGGTTGCTGTGACCAAAGTGCAGCACCTGGCACTTGGACTTGTTGAATGCCATCCTGTTGGACTCTGTCCATCTGTCCAGTCAGTCGAGGTCCCTCTACAGAGCTCTTCTGCCCTGTAACTGACCAACATCTGCTCCCATCTTGGTGTCATCTGCAAATCTGCTGATGACTGACTCAATCCCCTCATCCAGATCATCAATGAAGATGTTAAAGAGCATGGGGCCCAGCACTGATCCCTGGGGGATGCCACTGGTGCCTGGCCTCCAGCTGGCTGTAGCACCATTCACCACCACTCTCTGGGCTCAGCCTCCAGCCAGTTCCTAACCCAGCTCAGAGTGCTGCTGTGCAAGCCTGGGGCTGACAGCTTAGCCAGCAGTTTGCTGTGGGGGAGAGTGTCAAAGGCCTTGCTGAAGTCCAGGTAGACCACATCCACAGCCTGCCCCACATCCACCAGGCTGTCACCTGATCATAGAAGGAGATCAGGTTGGTCAGGCAGGACCTGCCCTTCCTAAATCCATGTTGGCTGGACATGGACATTTGAGAGGGACAAGGATTGTGCTGGTGCCCCTGTGCCCAGTTAACAGGACCATTGCCTCATTCAGCATTGTGCTTGTTTCCCTCATCAGTGACTATGACCGCGAGCAGTTTGCAGATAACCAGATTCCCCTGCTGGTGATAGGGACTAAGCTGGATCAGATCCCAGAGACGAAGCGGAATGAGGTTCTGACCAGAACGGCTTTCTTGGCTGAGGATTTCAATGCTGAAGAGATAAATTTGGTGAGTATCCCTGGCATAACTGCTTGGGCTTTTTCCAGATGGGGGCAAGTCCTGTTTTTCCTAAATGAGGGTGTGCCAAAATTTAAGGTTTAGAGATTGTCTCACTAATCATAGAACCACTAAGGTTGGAAAAGACCTCAGAGATCATCAAGTCCAACCTATCACCCAACACCTCATGACTACTAAACCATGGCACCAAGTGCCACGTCCAATCCCCTCTTGAACACCTCCAGGGACAGTCACTCCACCACCTCCCAGGGCAGCACATTCCAATGGCCAATTACTCTTCCTGGGAAGAACTTTCTCCTCACCTCCAGCTTAAACTTCCCCTGGCACAGCTTGAGACTGTGTCTTCTTGTTCTAGTGCTGGTTGCCTGGGAGACGAGACCAACCCCCTTCTGGCTACAACCTCCCTTCAGGTAGTTGTAGACAGCAAGAAGTTCTCCCCTGAACCTCCTCTTCTCCAGGCTAAGCAGCCCCAGCTCCCTCAGCCTCTCCTCACAGGGCTTGTGCTTGATACCTCTCCCCAGCCTCATTGCCCTTCTCTGGACACATTCAGGTGTCTCAGTATCCTTCTTTTATTGAGTGGCCCAGAACTGGACACAGGACTGAAGGTGTGGCCTAACCAGTGCTGAGTACAGGGACACAATGACTTCCCTGCTCCTTCTGGCCACACTAGTTCTGATGCAGGCCAGGATGCTTTCTTGGCCACCTGGCCTCACTGCTGGCCCATGCTGGAGTCATACACATTTTGAATGGCTGTCTCCCTTACTTGACGAAACAAACTGTCTTTGTTTCACTACAGGAAGTTGTATAGGGAGTGTTGGATGAGGTTACCAAAGCTTAGAGCTGATGGTTGGCAGTTTTCAATGGGGGCTGAGCTCTTTTCAGTGGTGTTCAGTGATAGGGCAAGAGGCAGTGGGTACAAACTAGAGGACAGAAAGAACTGGAGGACACAGGGCTATTTGGAATCCTTCAGCTGATCACCAAACAGAAGTTGGCCTTTTGTCTGAAAAGACTGTGGAGCAGAAAGCAGCAGATGGGTTTTCTCTAGCTGTGTCTGGTGAGTGTGTTGACTTCCTTGCATTGATTTCCTTGTGTTTGGTTTGTTGCTGTGTTCTAGGATTGCACCAATCCTCGTTACCTGGCTGCAGGGTCATCCAATGCTGTCAAACTAAGCAGGTTTTTTGATAAGGTAGGTCAAGACAATTAAGATTTATTGTTCTATATATTGAGTCCTGTCTGTGAGTTGAGCATCAAAGAACTAGCTGCTCCTTTCACATTCTGCTTTTTGAGTTGATTCAAGCCAGTTGTGGAGAGGCCAAAGATTGGTCTGCTTTTGGACACCCCCAGAAAACAGCTGATCTGCTTGTAGATTTGATTCTTGATCTGCAGAGAGCAATGACAAAGAGCTGACAAATGTGCAAAGACACTCTGAGTGTGCTTTTGGAGCCCCTTTGTAGGTTTGCAGTGTGCTAAGACAGCAATGTGTGGAGGTACAAGCCTGTGGTTAGCTCTGTTCATCCCCGTTAAAGCATTTAGGAATCAAGAAATTTGGGATATTGCTCTGCCTTCCTGCAACCAAGCATCAAGGTCTGCTGTGAAAATAACAGGAGGAATGCTCTGATTTAAGCAGATCACTTCCTGTAACAGATCACACTTCAGAGGAGCTTTGGCCTGGATTCTCATTGGAGGAGGGTGTAGATTGTACAGGGGTAGAATACAGAATTAACCAGGTTGGAAAAGACCTTTGAGATCATCAAGTCCAACACAGTCTCAAGCTGCACCAGGGGAGGTTTAGGCTGGAGGTTAGGAAGAAATTCTTCATAGAGAGATTGCCCATTGGAATGTGCTGCCCAGGGAGGTGGTGGAGTCACCATCCCTGGAGGTGTTCAGGAAGAGACTGGATGAGGTGCTTGATTAGATGGTGTTGGGTGATAGGTTAGAATAGAATTAACCAGGTTGGAAAAGACCTCAGAGATCATCAAGTCCAACCTATCACCCAACACCATCTAATCAACTAAACCATGGCAGTAAGGGTCTCATCCAGCCTCTTCCTAAACACCTCCAGGGATGGTGACTCCACCACCTCCCTGGGCAGCACATTCCAATGGCCAATCTCTCTTTCTGGGAAGAACTTCTTCCTAATATCCAGCCTAAACCTCCCCTGGCACAGCTTGAGACTGTGTCCTCTTGTTCTGGTGCTGGTTGCCTGGGAGAAGAGACCAACCCCCACCTGGCTACAGCCTCCCTTCAGGTAGTTACAAACAGCAGTAAGGTGATACAAATCACTTTTTGATTCTTAGGTTGACAGTGCTGCCTCTGTATGTATCCTTCAGCACAGTGAGCAAGTCAACTACCTCTTCTCAAGCATTGCCTGTGTCTAGGGCCTCCACAGAACCACTGGAGCTCTAATGCACCTGCAGAATGAGCTTCATCTGGTGCTCAGAATGGCTGCAGCTGCAGAGAGGGATGGGAATAACTGATGCAGTAAGGAGAGATGCAAACCATTACCTCCATTAATAGTGAGGGATGAATAAATTTGGTGTGCAGAAGCTGAGGATAGCACAGGTTTGGTAAGAACAGCTGGAGGGGGCAGCTCCTTCTATGTGCAATAAAGCAATAGGCCTGGAGCAGGGAACGTGGCTCCAGACCTTGTCCCAGTTAGCCATGAGTTTCAGCACTCACATGTGAAGTGTTGACTGGAAGATGAGGTTCTGCATATGTTGTGCCTGCTGAGATCACTCTCTGTTTTTCCCAGGTTATAGAGAAGAGATACTTCTTAAGAGATGGCAATCAGGTTTGGCATTTTTTTTCTTCTTCTTCTTTTGTTTCTCCCTGTGTGATGTGAACTGCTGACAGAGTCCTCTTCAAACGTGGGCTTCTTGTGATTTGAATGATAATCTCTGCTGGTAATTGAGCCTTGAAGTCTGTGGGAGCACAGCTGGTTTGGAGAGACATTAAAAAAAAGGGCTGACTTCTGTCAGCTGAAGTGTTTGTGATTGGCAGTGAAATAATGAAGTATGCTAAGAGAGTAGAAGTTGCAAGAGTGAGGTAAATGGGCAAATAAGATCTCACTTCAAATCTGTCAGCTTCAGGCTGCTGGATTGCAGACTTAGGCCAAGATGCTGCCTGGAAAGCCAATGAAAAGGCTTTGTTTGCACAGCTGGAACCAGCATTTTATCTTCTGTATAGGTAGAATAGAATAGAATAGACCAGCTTGGAAGAGACCTTCAAGATCGAGTCCAACCTATCACCCAACACCATCTAATCAACTAAACCATGGCACCAAGTGCCTCATCCAGTCTCCTCCTGAACACCTCCAGTGAGACCCCACCTGGAGTACTGCCTCCAGTTCTGGAGCCCCTATTAAAAGAGGGATCTGGAGGTGCTGGAAGGTGTCCAGAGAAGGGCCACGAGGATGAGCAGAGGACTGGAGCACCTCTCCTGTGAGGACAGACTGAAGGAGTTGGGGCTGTTCAGTCTGGAGAAGAGAAGGCTCCCAGGTGACCTAATTGTGGCCTTCCAGTATCTGAAGGAGGCTACAAGAAGGCTGGGGAGGGACATCTCAGGTAGTGATAGGACTAGAGGGAATGGAATGAAGCTGGATGTAGGGAGATTCAGGCTGGATGTGAGGAGGAAGTTCTTCACCATGAGAGTGGTGAAGCCCTGGAATGGGCTGTCCAGGGAGGTGGTTGAGGCCCCATCCCTGGAGGTGTTTAAGAGCAGGCTGGATGTGGCTCTGGGCCAGCCTGATCTAGTGTGAGGTGTCCCTGCCCATGGCAGGGGGGTTGGAACTAGATGATCCTTGTGGTCCCTTCCAACCCTGACTGATACTATGGCAACTCCACCACCTCCCTGGGCAGCCCATTCCAATGGACAATCACTCTCTCTGTGTAGAACTTCCTCCTAACCTCCAGCCTAAACCTCTCCTGGTGCAGCTTGAGACTGTGTCCTCTTGTTCTGGTGCTGGGTGCCTGGGAGAAGAGACCAACCCCCACCTGTCTACAACCTCCCTTATGGTAGTTGTAGAGAGCAATAAGGTCACCCCTGAGTCACCTCTTCTCTAGTTTTCATAGCACCAGCAAAGCCACAAGGACAATGGCAGCATGATACCAGCTTTTAACCCACCTGTTAAGGAATGAATTAACTGCTTTCAGGACAGTTGGTGAAGAATGACTCCTGTGGCTTGGGCAGGCCACTTCAACTTTTTGTGTCCCACACCTTCCCATATGCAGTCTCATGCAGAGAGCAGTGAAGTTCCACTTACCACATCAGTGAGGTGCTTGTAAATTGCTGTCAACGGCACCACTGAAATACAATCCAATGTTTCAGTAGATGTAGCCTTGCTGAAAGTCCCTTAGGGAGAGCAGGGCGGAAGAATAGTCACAAACTGCTTACTTCCTTCGAGCATGTTTTTATGCCTTTTAAAAAGAGGCCTGGATCAGGAACAGTGTGGCCAGCAGGAGCAGGGAAGTCATTGTGCCTGTGTACTCAGCACCGGTAAGGCCACACCTTGAGTCCTGTGTCCAGTTCTGGGCCCCTCAGTTTAAGAAGGACATTGAGACACTTGAACATGTCCAGAGAAGGGCAACGAGGCTGGGGAGAGGCCTTGAGCACAGCCCTGTGAGGAGAGGCTGAGGGAGCTGGGGTTGCTTAGCCTGGAGAAGAGGAGGCTCAGGGGAGACCTTATTGCTCTCTACAACTACCTGAAGGAAGGTTGTAGCCAGGTGGGAGTTGTCTCCTCTTTCCAGCAACCAGCACCAGAACAAGAGGACACAGTCTCAAGCTGTGCCAGGGGAAGTTTAGGCTGGAGGTGAGGAGAAAGTTCTTCACAGAGGGAGTCGTTCACCATTGGAATGTGCTGCCCAGGGAGGTGGTGGAGTCACCGTCCCTGGAGGTGTTCAAGAGAGGATTGGACGTGACACTTGGTGCCATGGTTTAGTCATGGGGTCTGTGGTGACAGGTTGGACTTGATGATCTTTGAGGTCTCTTCCAACCTTGGTGATTCTGTGAAATTTATTTTTCCCTCTTTCAGTTCTGCATGAAGCCTTTCCCCTCCTCCCCTCCTCTCTCCCCTCCTCCCCACATTCTAGTAAAAGGAAGTCAAGCTTTCATGGGGGTACTATCATAGAATCAATAAGGTTGGAAAAGACCTCAGAGATCAAGTCCAACCTGTCACCCAACACCTCATGACTAGACCATGGCACCAAGTGCCACATCCAATCCCTTCTTGAACACCTCCAGGGATGGTGACTCCACCACCTCCCTGGGCAGCACATTCCAATGGCCAATTACTCTTTCTCAGAAGAACTTTCTGCTCACCTCCAGCCTAAACCTCCCCTGGTGCAGCTTGAGACTGTGTCCTCGTGTTCTGTTGCTGGTTGCCTGGGAGATGAGTAGTAGCTTAATGCAGACAGCTCCCTGTGTGCTGGTAGTGCTGGATGCATGATGTAAGCTTTTTTCTTATTTAATCATTTTTAGTGGCTAGGCAGCAATTACCTTTATATTCCTTATGGCCCTGTGCCCAAGATCACAGCCTGCTGATGACTCCCTTCTTCTGCCTCACTGACAACTCAAGAGCTTAAAATAAATCTCAAGAAATGGACAGTCATATTTAAAAAGCCCCCAAAGTCCAAACTAGAACTGGAGAGTTCAGTAGAACCTCTCAATGTTGCTAGTTGAAATTATCTACTTAGTCTAGATCTTAGTACTGTGTGTGTGTTTTCTACAGTAGGCCTCTTGGATCACTTGTGGTGTTTCAGGATGAAAATCAGTGTCAAGTTTCAGGTTTTTTGTAGCTATGGCTGTGATCAAATGTCTTATAGAGAAGGATTACTTTTAATTAGTGACTTTGATACAAAAAAAAATGCTAAAGCAGGTAAGTTTTTGCCTATGGTGTCCTGCTGCTTTTTAGAGTAGAACAGAATTAACCAGGTTGGAAAAGACCTCAAGTCCAACCTATCACCCAACACCATCTAATCAACTAAACCATGGCACCAAGTACCTCATCCAGTCTCTTCCTAAGCACCTCCAGTGATGGTGACTCCACCACCTCCCTGGGCAGCACATCCCAATGGTCAGTCACTCCTTCTGTGAAGAATTTCTTCCTAACATCCAGCCTAAGCCTCCCCTGGCACAGCTTGAGACTGTGTCCTCTTGTTCTGGTGCTGGTTGCCTGGGAGAAGAGACCAACCCCCACCTGGCTACAACCTCCCTTCAGGGAGTTGTAGAGAGCAAGAAGGTCTCCCCTGAGCCTCCTCTTCTGCAGGCTAAGCAACCCCAGCTCCCTCAGCCTCTCCTCACAGGGCTGTGCTCCAGACCCCTCCCCAGCTTTGTTGCCCTTCTCTGGACACCTTCCAGCAACTCAACATCTTTCCTGAACTGAGGGGCCCAGAACTGGACACAGGACTCAAGGTATGGCCTAAGCAGTGCTGAGTACAGGGGAAGTCATTCTGCCCTGTACTCAGCACTGCTTAGGCCACACCTTGAGTCCTGTGTCCAGCTCTAGGCCCCTCAGTTTAAGGAGGACAGTGAGACTCTTGAAGGTGTCCAGAGAAGGGCAACAAGGCTGGGGAGAGCCCTTGAGCACTCACTGTCCTAGAGTGGGCAGTGTGTACAGATTGGCCGCAAAAGCAGAAGCCCTAATCCTTTGCATTGTTGCAGCCATTTGTGTTGTGATCTTGAAGCTTGCAGCATTTGAAACTGTCCTTTCAACTCCCAGAGAAGCGCACTGCAGGCTCAGGTTAGGAGGCATAAAAGTCTCAAGAGATCTTTCATGGGACTTGGTAATACTGTTGTAGTTTCAACAATGAGTGGAGAAATTCTTGTTTGCCTTTGAGTCTGGGTGAAATGAAGAATATGAAATCTGCAATTACCTGGTTTAGGATTTGCCCCAAAGATTCAGGCTTTCATTGTAACCTTCCCCAAAAAACCTGAAGGTGCTCTGTGTAAGACATGAGCCATCCTCAAGTTTTGCAGCTTGTTTAACTAACAGCATTTTAGTCCTGATTCTGGGGGTGGAGTGGAAGAGGGAGGCACCGTTGCAGTTGGCTTGGGAACATGGTGCTCGGTTATGGACTACAGGGAGCTCACGCCGATTCTGACATGATGACTTCTCTTTCCTGTCCCTAGATTCCTGGCTTCTCTGAAAGGAAAAGGTTTGGAGGAGGAACACTGAAGAACCTTCATTATGAGTGAAAAATGAAGAGGTGGAAGATGGCTTTTTAAGGACATTCCCATTCTGACTGGATGCTGTTGTCTGGCAGGGTGAAAATGATCCTGCGGCCAAGCAGGCTGCCGAAGCTGCTTTGGCTGGAGAGGATTTCTGAACCATCTAATCTGAAGCCTAGAGAGTTGTTCCTTAGGATTGCAAGCCATCTGGATAGATGGGAACACTTGGGGGAAGTGTGCAATAAATTGAATGCCTCTCACACTGCTATGGGAAGCTTCCTCATCCACTGTGAATGCGTATGTGACGTTTGCAGCTCTAGTTTGGAGGATCTCCGGGCACTCTTTGAGATGAATTGCATTCATCTTACCTCTAAGGGAAAGGTGACACCAAGTGGGCTTCCAATTTGCAGTGAAGTGAAAAAAAAACAAGTGAGCAACATGTAAGGATGTGTTAAGGAATGGTCTGGAAAATAAGAGGAAGCCTTTATTATATGACTGGTGTTGCCTCACATGGGACACACTCTTCAGACCTGTTCAAAAGGGATAAACATAAATAGGCAAGAGGTGAAGAAAAGAGTTGAAGCCTTAATAAAAAGTCTTGAGTAGAAAACAGGTGGTGTTAATTCTGCTTCTTAAATTGAGATGTTTACTTTGTCCTCTTCCAAGTGACTCAGGTATTCCTGGTTACCTTCTCAGAAATGAGTGCAGTCCTTTTCTGAACATTAAAAGGCAATACAAGGAAAGCTGATGGGGAAAGTGGTTTATTTTATGCAGTGCTTGTTTAGGACAAATGTGACATGGTTTGACTGAGCCTCAGGGCTTAGCATATGCAGAAAATGTGACATGTAAGGACATCCTCTGAATTAGAAGGGGTAGAAATTCAACAGTTACACAAACCTCTGTACAAAGTAGGCACTGAGCCTGATTAGAAGGCAAGTTCTGTGATGGGGATGCTTCCTCTTCATATTTAGTAGTAAGGATAAAGGGGACTTGACTTGGTCTGAGGGCCACTGCAAGCTGTTCTCTTCCTAAAAGCCCAGGCTTTGCATGATTTCTCAGCCCCCCAGAAGTCCATCATCAGTACATTTGCAGATGACACCAAGCTGGGGGCAGGAGTTGATCTGCTGGAGGGTAGGAGAGCTCTGCAGAGGGACCTTGACAGGCTGGACAGATGGGCAGAGGCCAAGGGCATGAGATTGAACACATCCAAGTGCCAGGTTCTGCACATTGGCTACAGCAACCCCATGCAGTGCTACAGGCTGGGGTCAGAGTGGCTGGAGAGCAGGCAGGCAGAGAGGGAGCTGGGGGTGCTGATCAATGGTAGGCTGAACACGAGCCTGCAGTGTGCCCAGGTGGCCAAGAAGGCCAATGGCATCCTGGCCTGCATCAGGAACAGTGTGGCCAGCAGGAGCAGGGAGGTCATTCTGCCCCTGTACTCAGCACTGGTTAGGCCACACCTTGAGTCCTGTGTCCAGTTCTGGGCCCCCCAGTTTAGGAAAGATGTTGAGCATAGGACAGTATCACAGTATCACAGTAACTAAGGTTGGAAGAGACCCCAAGGATCATCAAGTCCAACCTGTTCCAACAGACCTCACAACTAGATCATAGCACCAAGCGCCACATCCAATCTCCCCTTGAACACCTCCAGGGACGGCGACTCCACCACCTCCCTGGGCAGCCCATTCCAATGACGAACGACTCGCTCAGTGAAGAACTTTTTCCTCACCTCGAGTCTAAACCTCCCCTGACACAACTTGAGACTGTGTCCCCTTGTTCTGGTGCTGGTTGCCTGGGAGAAGAGACCAACCCCCACCTGGCTACAACCACCCTTCAGGTAGTTGTAGAGGGCAATGAGGTCGCCTCTGATCCTTCTCTTCTCCAGGCTAAACAATCCCAGCTCCCTCAGCCTCTCCTCATAGGGCTTGTGCTCAAGGCCTCTCACCAGCCTTGTTGCCCTTCTCTGGACACGTTCAAGTGTCTCGATGTCCTTCCTAAACTGAGGGGCCCAGAACTGGACACAGTACTCAAGGTGTGGCCTAACCAATGCAGAGTACAGGGGCACAATGACCTCCCTGCTCCTGCTGGCCACACTATTCCTAATACAGGCCAGGATGCCATTGGCCTTCTTGGCCACCTGGGCACACTGCTGGCTCATGTTTAGGCGGGTGTCAATCAGCACCCCCAGGTCCCTCTCCGTTTGGCAGCTCTCCAGCCACTCTGACCCCAGCCTGTAGCTCTGCATGGGGTTGCCGTGGCCAAAGTGCAGCACCCGGCACTTAGACTTATTAAATGCCATCCCATTGGACTCTGCCCATCTGTCCAGTCGGTCAAGGTCCCTCTGCAGAGCCTTTCTACCTTCTAACTGACTAACATCTGTTCCCAACTTGCTGTCATCTGCAAACTTGCTGATGACTGACTCAACCCCCTCATCCAGATCATCAATGAAGATGTTAAAGAGGATGGGGCCCAGCACTGATCCCTGGGGGACGCCACTGGTGACTGGCCGCCAGCCGGATGTGGCACCATTCACCACCACTCTCTGGGCTCAGCCTCCAGCCAGTTCCTAACCCAGCACAGAGTGTTGTGGTCCAAACCACGAGCTGACAGCTTAGCCAGCAGTTTACTGTGGGGGACGGTGTCAAAGGCCTTGCTGAAGTCCAGATAGACTACATCCATGTATGTACTACATACATGTTGAGTTGCTGGAAGGTGTCCAGAGAAGGGCAACAAAGCTGGGGAGGGGTTTGGAGCACAGCCCTGTGAGGAGAGGCTGAGGGAGCTGGGGTTGCTTAGCCTGGAGAGGAGGAGGCTCAGGGGAGACCTTATTGCCCTCTACAACTCCCTGAAGGGAGGCTGTAGCCAGGTGGGGGTTGGTCTCTTCTGCCAGGCCACCAGCACCAGAACAAGAGGACACAGTCTCAAGCTGTGCCAGGGGAGGCTTAGGCTGGATGTTATGAAGAAATTCTTCACAGAAGGGTTGCCCTTTGGAATGTGCTGCCCTGGGAGGTGGTGGAGTCACCATCCCTGGAGGTGTTTAAGAAGAGACTGGATGTAGTGCTTGGTGCCATGGTTTAGTTGATTAGATGGTGTTGGGTGATAGGTTGGACTTGATCTTGAAGGCCTCTTCCAACCTGGACTATCCTATTCTAATTGCATGGAGTGGTAAAAGCCTCATTTATGGCAGCTTCTTTCCCCTCCTTCCTCACATCATCTCTAATGGTTAAGCTTCTGGCAAAGGCTGAGAGCTGGAGTTAGATATAAATACAGATTAATAACAGATGGGGATAGAAGGAAGTAAAATGCTGGTGTGAAATTGACAGGGAGCAGGGGGCTGCAGTCTGGAGATTACATCTGCCTGCAGCTCTTCTCTAGCAGCTGCTTGGAAATGAATGGAAAAGTGCTTATTGCCACTAATCAGGCACAGAAATGACAGCTAGGTGAGGCAGTCAAACTCATTAAAAATATGGGTACTTTGCATTTCCTTAGGCCATTTCCAGCAAGGTCTTGCACCATTTGCAAACATGAGCACAGGAAGTTTTCAGATGCCTGAATGAAGTAGGTTATTAGTTTGCATTTAGTTTATGACCAGGGAAGATGAGGCACAGAAATAATCATAGCAGATAACCCATGTGTGAGTGCTGCATTTTGTGACAGCACCAATGTCCCTCTGCTCCTTTGACAGTGAGAGCTGAAATGATTTTCTCAAGGTCAGGTGCTAGAATACAATAGACTAGACTAGACTAGACTAGAATTGAATTGAATTAACCAGGATGGAAATGACCTTTGAGATAGGGACTAGTGAGATTTGGATAGGGACTAGTGATATGGACAAGAGGAAGTGCTCTCAAGTTGCACCAAGGGAGGCTTAGTCTGGGTGTCAGAAGAAACTTCTTGACTGAAAGGGTTCTCAAGCACCAGGGCTCCCCAAGGAGGTGGTTGAATCCCCATCATTGGGAGTGTTTCAAAGATGCATTGAAGTGCTGAGGGACATGGTTTGGCACCAGCCTTGGTGGAGTTAGGTAATTGTTGGACTCAATCAACCTTAAGGTCTTTTTCAACTGGAAAGATTTCATGATTCCATACTCCAAGTTTTGTTGAAACACAATCCCCACTTCTCATGAGATTCCCATGCTTGGGGTTTGGATAATTGCACTGAAGCTGTCAAATGGTTTTTGCATTGATGACTGAAGCACACTGCACCTCTCTTAAAATAGCTCCAGACAGTTTTTGTTCGGAGTGGTAGCTTCTGTTTTCCTGCAGAGGCAGAATGGGGTGATAATTACTTTATTTTAAAGGAAGTGCTAGCTTCTTGGCAGAACCAGGAGCCAGAGCTGGATGCATTGGTGTTTGCAACACAGAACCACCAAAGTTGGAAAAGACCTCAGAGATCATCAAGTGCAACCTGTCTCCCAACACCTCAGGACTAATTAAACCACGGCTCCAAGTGCAACGTCCAATCCCCTCTTGAACACCTCCAGGGATGGTGACTCCACCACCTCCCTGGGCAGCACATTCCAATGGCAAATTACTCTTCCTGGGAAGAACTTTCTCCTCATCTCGAGCCTAAACCTCCCCTGGTGCAGCTTGAGACTGTGTCCTCTTGTTCTGGTGCTGATTGCCTGGGAGAAGAGACCAACCCCCACCTGGCTACAACCTCCCTCCAGGTAGTTGTAGAGAGCAATGAGGTCTGCCCTGAGCCTCCTCTTCTCCAGGCTGAACAACCCCAGCTCCCTCAGCCTCTCCTCACAGGGCTGTGCTCAAGGCCTCTCCCCAGCCTCATTGCCCTTCTCTGGACAGGTTCAAGAGTCTCAATGTCCTTCTTAAACTGAGGGGCCCAGAACTGGACACAGGACTCAAGGTGTGGCCTAACCAGTGCTGAGTACAGGGCACAATGACCTCCCTGCTCCTGCTGGCCACACTATTCCTAATGCAGGCCAGGATGCCATTGGCCTTCTTGGCCTCCTGGGCACACTGCTGGCTCATGTTTAGGTGTCTGTCAATCAGCACCCCCAGGTCCCTCTCTGTTTGGCACACCTCTTTCAGCTCTCAAAAAAAAACACCTCACCTTCAGGCTTGGGGCTGTGACCCCAGGCAGCCTCTCTGTGTCACAGTTTAAACCTCCTTCAGTGTGTTTCACCTTTCTTTGCCCCTTCTGTCAACTTTCTGTCTTGCCTGTGTCCCCCCATGCCCCTATTCTGTGCTCCTTCAGCTCCCTTCCTCCCAAATTCTTTCTCTCACCACTTCCCAGGTGGGGAAAAGGAGGCTGAGGAGAGCCCACCTCACCCTGCAACTCCTTGAAAGGAGGTGGTAGTGAGGTGGGTATTGGTCTCTTTACCTAGGAACGAGTGATAGGATGAGAGAAAATGGCCTCAAGTTCCACCAGGGGAGGTTTAGATTGCCTTTTAGAAGGAACTTTTGCTCTGAAAGGATTTTCAGAGACTGGAATAGGCTCCCCAGAGAGGAGGTTGAATCCCCATTTCTGGAGGTGTTTTAAAGACACAGAGATGTGGCCCTGAGGGACACGGTTTAGCACCAGCCTTGGTCGAGTTAGATAATGGTTGGACTCTGTGCTAAAGGTATTTAGCAACTGAAAACTTGATTCTGTGAACATGTCTTAAATAAGAACAGTCCCCCAAACCTGCCCCTCTTGATTTTCACATAGAAAAGTAGGAAATGCATGTCTGCAGTAACCTTAAATTCTTGAATGTATGGTTTTGTTCTCATAGCAAGCAGAAGTCTTTAACAAAGGTGCCTCTGGCTTTAAGCACATGAAACATATCCAGTAATGGGGTTTGGGTGCAACCTTAACAGAAATTTTCCTTATTGCTCTTTGCAGAGTGTTGTATTTGCAGAGGCAGCTGCAAACAGAAAGGGACCTGGGGGTGCTGATTGGCAGCCGGCTGAACACGAGCCAGCAGTGTGCCCAGGCGGCCAAGAAGGCCAATGGCATCCTGGCCTGCATTAGGAACAGTGTGGTCAGCAGGAGCAGGGAAGTCATTGTGCCCTGTGCTCAGCACTGGTTAGGCCACACCTTGAGTCCTGTGTCCAGTTCTGGGCCCCTCAGTTTAAGAAGGACATTGAGACACTTGAACATGTCCAGAGAAGGGCAACAAGGCTGGGGAGAGGCCTTGAGCACAGCCCTGTGAGGAGAGGCTGAGGGAGCTGGGGTTGCTTAGCCTGGAGAAGAGGAGACTCAGGGGAGACCTCATTGCTCTCTACAACTCCCTGAAGGAAGGTTGTAGCCAGGTGGGGGTTGGTCTCTTCTCCCAGGCAACCAGCCCCAGAACAAGAGGACACAGTCTCAAGCTGTGCCAGAGGAGGTTTAGGCTGGAGGTGAGGAGAAAGTTCTTCTGAGAAAGAGTAATTGGCCATTGGGATGTGCTGCCCAGGGAGGTGGTGGAGTCACCATCCCTGGAGGTGTTCAAGAGGGGATTGGACGTGGCACTTGGTGCCATGGTCTAGTCATGAGCTCTGTGGTGACAGGTTGGACTTGATGATCTTTGAGGTCTCTTCCAACCTTGGTGATTCTGAGAATGTGCTCTGCTCATCAGAAATGAGATACAAAATGCTGTGGCGTAGCATGCCATCAATAGATTTTATTTTTGGATGAGGTATAGTGAAGGTCAGGGCTTGAATTCTTGTTTCTCAGGATAAGGAGGTGAGAGACTGAACTGATGGAAGTCCTGGTTCTGCTATTTCTTTTGCTAGTCAGCTCTTCCCATTCCAAGTTATCTTTCTGTCTCACTTTCCTGATGTGGATGTGGGTTACTCTGATTCTTTTATAGGGTAGAGCAAGTCTGTGGCTTGGTGCACTACTTTTCTTTCTTTCTTTTTTTACAATAAGCCATTATCTTTATTGCTAAGCCTGTCACTGGCTGGCAAGTTACCAGAAAGTGTTCAGAGGTAGAGCTTTTAGAATCATAGAATCAATAAGGTTGGAAAAGACCTCAGAGATCATCAAGTCCAACCTGTCACCCTCATGGCTAACTAAACCATGGCTCCAAGTGCAACGTCCAATCCCTTTTTGAGCACCTCCAGGGACGGTGACTCCACCACCTCCCTGGGCAGCACATTCCAATGGCCAATTACTCTCTCTGGGAAGAACTTTCTCCTCCCCTCCAGCCTAAACCTCCCCTGGCACAGCTTCAGACTGTGTCCTCATGTTCTGGTGCTGGTTGCCTGGGAGATGACCAGAATGAAAGTCTGGGGGATTTTGGGGCAATCCAACTCAAAGTTCAGTCTTGGGTTTTTTTGACTAGGAGGAGCTTAAGGTGAAACAGTGTGTGTGATTAACCCATGCACATCTCCCTTCCCTTTGCCCTGAAAGTTAACATTTACAAAATGGAAATTCACTGCTGCCTCTGGGTTAAACATTTATTAAAGGTCAAGGGAGCTCAGTAGCTTTGGAGGCTAGGACTGCATTCAGAGTTTTTATCTTGCTGTCTGATGACATCCTCTCTTCCTGAGGCTTGTTCTTGTGTGGGCTGGATGGGCTGTCTTGCCCTGGATTTAAAGATCAGATCACAAAATTCAGTGACTGTCAAAAATTAGCACCCTCTTTACCCACTGCACCACAGTGGGAAAGGACAGAGTAGGGCAAGGTGACTGAAACTTTCTCATGATTCCTAGAAGTGGTCCTAGCCTATCCTAAAGGCAGAATAGAATAGAAGAATGGAATGGAATGGAATGGAATGGAGTGGAATGGAATGGAATGGAATGGAATAGAATAGAATAGAATAGAATAGAATAGAATAGAATAGAATAGAATAGAATAGAATAGAATAGACCAGACCAGGTTGGAAGAGACCTTTGAGATCACCGCGTCCAACCCATCATCCAACACCACCTAATCAACTAAACCATGGCACCAAGCACCCTATCAAGTCTCCTCCTAAACACCCCCAATGATGGTGACTCCACCACCTCCCAGGGCAGCACATTCCAATGGGCAATCTCTCTCTCTCTGTAGAATTTCTTCCTAACATCCAGTATGAACCTCCCCTGGCACAGCCTGAGACTGTGTCCTCTTGTTCTGGTACTGCTTGCCTGGGAGAAGAGACCAACCCCCACCTGGCTACAACCTCCCTTCAGGGAGTTGTAGGCAGCAATAAGGTCTCCCCTGAGCCTCCTCCTCTCCAGGCTAAGCAACCCCAGCTCCCTCAGCCTCTCCTCACAGGGCTGTGCTCCATCCCCCTCCCCAGCTTTGTTGCCCTTCTCTGGACACCTGCCAGCAACTCAACATCTTTCCTAAACTGAGGGGCCCAGAACTGGACACAGGACTCAAGGTGTGGCCTAACCAGTGCTGAGTACTGGGCACAATGACCTCCCTGCTCCTGCTGGCCACACTGTTCCTGATGCAGGCCAGGATGCCATTGGCCTTCTTGGCCATCTGGGCACCTGCTGGCTCATGTTCAGCCTACTGTCAATCAGCACCCCCAGGTCCCTTTCTGTTTGCAGCTGCCTCTGCAAATACAACACTGCAAGCAGCAATAAGGGGTTGTTGTGACCGAGGTGCAGCACCCAGCGTTTTGACTTGTTCAATCTCATGCCCTTGGACTCTGCCCATCTGCCCAGCCTGTCAAGGTCCCTCTGCAGAGCTCTCCTACCCTCTAACAGATCAACTCCTGCCCCCAGCTTGGTGTCATCTGCAAATGTACTGATGATGGACTCAATCCCCTCATCCTGATCATCAATAAAGATATTGAACAGGATGGGGCCCAGCACTGATCCCTGGGGCACACCACTAGTGCCTGGCTGCCAGCTGGCTGTGGCACCATTCACCACCACTCTGTGGGCTCAGCCTCCAGCCAGCTCCTAACCCAACGCAGTGTGCTCCCATCCAAGCCATGGGCTGCCAGCTTGGCCAGGAGTTTGGTGTGGGGGAAGCAAGCATCACATCACAGTGAGCAGGTGGCTTCTCCAACCACTTTTCACACAGCATCTGCTTTTGCACAACAAGGAGTGCATGCTCTCTCCTGCAGACAACTTTGATGATCTTTCCTGCACGAACAAATGATAATAATTAACCTGTCTGGCATCTGCTGCTGAATGGTCACAGAAAAATGACAAGGACATATTTCATGAGAGCCACTTGACAGAAAAGTGCTTGTTATTCAAAAGAGCTCCTTTTGCCAGAAAGCTGTTGTCAGTGATAAAGCAGCAGAACTATTATTGCTTTATTTTCTCATATTCTGATGATTAAATTCCCTGCTCTAAGTAGTGCACTGGCAGATAAACAAAGACAGCTCCTCTGAGAGCTCCTGTCACATCTGACAGCATGTAGAGGGTTAACAAACAGAGATGAAAAGCAGGTTGGGAAAGCTGAGATCACAGAAATAGGAATGAATTCATCTATTAATAGACAGGCATAGCAATGAATGCATTCTAGCCAGGCAAAGAGGTTGGTCCTCCTGGAAGCAAGATGCATCACTGGGGAGAGCAGAGGGCCGTTGCAGCACCAGGTCCACAGCCACATGAGAAATGGTTTCTGTGTCTGTGTTGCCTATTCTGTATGTTGTGCACAGGAAAGAAGAGCTTCACTGCTGGGGCTGGACAGCCATTCACTGCAGGTGAGGGTGACCCCTGGTGCAGTAATCACAGTCATCACAGCAGCAATGGCAGGCTGCAGTCCATGCTGGGGACCACTGTCCTGAGCATTGAGTAGAAAGTTATGAAGATGTCAGACCTGCTCTAGAGAGTGTATACCCTAAGAGAAAGGGGTAGGGAAGGACCAGAACCAGCACCAGAACAAGAGGACACAGTTTCAAGCTGCACCAGGGGAAGTTTAGGCTTGAGGTGAGGAGAAAGTTCTTCACAGAGAGAGTTGTTAGCCATTGGAATGTGCTGCCCAGGGAGGTGGTGGAGTCACCATCCCTGGAGGTGTTCAAGAGGGGCACTTGGTGCCATGGTCTAGTAGTCATGAGGTGTTGGGTGACAGGTTGGACTTGGTGATCTCTGAAGTCTTTTCCAACCTTGTTGATTCTATGATTCCATGATATACAGCCTTACTTCTGCCACATGGCATGAAATGCACTTTGCACAGGAAAATGCTAATGGGGAGAGTAGGGAAGCACAGGGACTGCTGCCCCATGTCCCTCCCTCCTTTTTCTCCCAGGGACACAGGTCATTCACCCAGGCAATCCTCCACTACCTGAGCTTGCAGGTGCCTCAGCCTTTTAATGCATATGCTATGAATGAGAGTTGAGTCCCTATTGACCAGCAGGTCAAATATAAAGTATCTCATCTTCTATTTGCAAGCCTTTTCCCATCCTCCTCATGGCTCATTCAGCACTGTGATGAACACTAGCTGTTAAGCTTTCAAGCAAGCCTCTTGATACTTTCTCTCATTCTGCCTTTCTAGCTTAGATGACCTCCTTGCACATCTCCATCATGATGCCTTTGAGAACAAGTCACACAGACTGGCAGAAACATAGAATGTTAAGGGTTGGAAGTGACCTCCACATTAGGTCCAGCCCCCCCTGCAAAGGAGGATCACCTAGGGCAGGCTACACAGGAATGTATCCAGTTGGGTTTTGAGAGTCTCCAGGGAAGCACACTCCACAGCTTACCTGGGCAGCCTATTCCAGTGTTTCATCAACCTCACTGCAAAGAAGTGTCTCCTCATGTTGAGGTGGAACCTTCTGCACTCTACCTTGTACCCAGTGGATCAGTGTTGGGCCCAATCCTGTTCAATATCTTTATTGATGATCTGGATGAGGGGATTGAGTCCATCAGCAGTAAGTTCACAGATGACACCAAGCTGGGGGCAGGACTTGATGTGTTAGAGGGTAGGAGAGCTCTACAGAGGGACCTTGACAGGCTGGACAGATGGGCAGAGTCCAAGGGCATGAGATTGAACACATCTAAGTGCCAGGTTCTGCACATTGGCCACAACAACCCCATGCAGTGGTACAGGCTGGGGTCAGAATGGCTGGAGAGCAGCCAGGCAGAAAGACACCTGGGGGTAGTGCTTGATAATAGACTGAACATGAACCAGCAGTGTGCCCAAGTGGCCAGGATGGCCAATGGCATCCTGGCCTGCATCAGGAATAGTGTGGCCAGCAGGAGCAGGGAAGTCATTCTGCCCTGTACTCAGCACTGGTTAGGCCACACCTTGAGTCCTGTGTCCAGTTCTGGGCCCCTCAGTTAAAGAAGGACATTGAGACTCTTGAACATGTCCAGAGAAGGGCAATGAGGCTGGGGACAGGTTTGGAGCACAGCCCTGTGAGGAGAGACTGAGGGAGCTGGGGTTGCTTAGCCTGGAGAAGAGGAGGCTCAGGGGAGACCTTATTGCTGTCTACAGCTACCTGAAGGGAGGTTGTAGCCAGGAAGGGGTTGGTCTCTTCTCCCAGGCAACCAGCACCAGAACAAGAGGACACAGTCTCAAGCTGTGCCAGGGGAAGTTGAGGCTGGAGGTGAGGAGAAAGTTCTTCACAGAGAGAGAGATTGGCCATTGGAATGTGCTGCCTGGGGAGGTGGTGGAGTCACCATCACTGGAGGTGTTTAAGAAGAGCCTGGCTGAGGCACTTGTTGCCATGGTTTAGTTGATTAGATGGTGTTGGGTGATAGGTTGGAGAGCATGATCTTGAAGGTATTTTCCAACCTGGCTAATTCTATTCTATTCTATTCTATTCTATTCTATTCTATGCTATGCTATGCTATGCTATGCTATGCTATGCTATGCTATGCTATGCTATTCAATTCCAATTCTATTCATTGGTCCTTGTCCTTAATAAGCTGCTGCTATGCAGGTACCATACAGTTGCATCTACATCACATGGTATAAATACAATTGCACTGATCTCTAATGCTTTATCACATATCCCTTTTGGGTCTCATTACATTTTTCAGCTAGAATCTTCTTGGACTAAAGGCCATGTAAAACCAAGCACTGGACAGAGATGTCATAAACCCAGGAAGGTAGCTAAGAAGACACTGAATGCTTTTAATGCTCATTCTTCCATTAATTCCTTGTGGTTCTCAATCATATTTATGTGATGATGAAGAGAGTTGCTAAAATATTGATGAAGTACATCTACACTTAATGTTTCATGAGATCTATACCTAAGAGCAGCTGCAACTAATTGAAGGGATTGTTTAAGTCAATCACAGAAACACTGAGGTTGGAAGTGACCTCTGGAGATCATCCAGTCTAACCCACGTGCTCCTGCAGGGTCAGCTGGCACTGGTTGCACAGGACTATGTGCAACATGAGCCAGGAGTGTGCCCAGGTGGCCAAGAAGGCCAATGGCACCCTGGCCTGCAACAGGAACAGTGTGGCCAGCAGGAGCAGGGAAGTCATTCTGCCCTGTACTCAGCACTGGTTAGGCCACACCTTGAGTCCTGTGTCCAGTTCTGGGCCCCTCAGGTTAGGAAAGATGTTGAGTTGCTGGGAGGTGTCCAGAGAAGGGCAACAAAGCTGGGGAGGGGTTTGGAGCACAGCCCTGTGAGGAGAGGCTGAGGGAGCTGGGGTTGCTTAGCCTGGAGAAGAGGAGGCTCAGGGGAGACCTTCTTGCTCTCTACAACTCCCTGAAGGGAGGTTGTAGCCAGGTGGGGGTTGGTCTCTTCTCCCAGGCAATCAGCACCAGAACAAGAGGACACAGTCTCAAGCTGCACCAGAGGAGGTTTAGGCTGAAGATTAGTAAGAAATTCTTCCCAGAACGAGAGATTGGCCATTGGGATGTGCTGCCCAGGGGGGTGGTGGAGTCACCATCACTAAAGGTTCAGAAAGGGATTGGATTTTTCCAACCTTATTGATTCTATGATTCTACGATTTTATTCTATGGATGTGGCACTTGGTGCCATGGTTTAGTTAGTCATGAGGTTTTGGGTGACAGGTTGGGCTTGATGATCTCAGAGGTCTTTTCCAGCCTTCTTGATTCTATGATTCTATGTTTTGAATATCTTCACATCTGGAGAATAAACTCCAGGTAATGCATTTCAGTGTTTGAGCACCAATTAATATTCACATTTAAGGGCAAAAATGCAAGTCCAGACAACTACTGACCAGTCAGCCTCAGTCAGTCCATCGTGGAGAAGGAGTGCTCCACCAACTCAGAGCAGCTAATCCTGGAAACCATTTCCAGACACATGAAGGACATGGGGGTCATCAAGATTTTGGACTTGATGATCTTAAAGGTCTTTTCCAGCTGAAATGATTCCATGATTAGTCACCATGGAGTGGCGATCTCTCCTTTAAATGGCATGATCTAGGTCACGAACAGCAAAGAAGTGGTAAAAAATCTTTCTTTATTTTGTGTAATTTGGAAGGCAGTAAATCCAGTGTCAGTTCAGAGAATGGAATGAAATGGAATGGAATGGAATGGAATGGAATGGAATGGAATGGAATGGAATGGAATGGAATGGAATGGAATGGAATAGAATAGAATAGAATAGAATAGAATAGAATAGAATAGACCAGACCAGTTTGGAAGAGACCTTTGAGATCATTGCGTCCAACCTATCACCCAACACCACCTAATCAACTAAACCATAGCACCCAGCACCCCATCCAGTTTCTTCCTAAACACCTCCAGTGATGGTGACTCCATCACCTCCCTGGGCAGCACATTCCAATGGCCAATCTCTCTATGAAGAATTTCTTCCTAACCTCCAGCCTAAACCTCCCCTGGTGCAGCTTGAGACTGTGTCCTCTTGTTCTGGTGCTGCTTGCCTGGGAGAAGAGACCAACCCCCACCTGGCCACAACCTCCCTTCAGGTAGTTGTGGACAGCAATAAGGTCTCCCCTGAGCCTCCTCTTCTCCAGGCTAAGCAACCCCAGCTCCCTCAGCCTCTCCTTATTGGGCTTGTGCTCCAAACCCCTCCCCAGCTTTGTTGCCCTTGGTTTTCCCCATATGGAACAGAAAAGCAAGGCTAGGCAGCCTAAGAAGCTTTAAACCATTTGCATGGCTGTGTAACTGTGTCCTTTCTTAGGACAACAGAAGAAGCAGGAGGTAGGCTTCCCCATGACTAACAAGCAACACCTTTATTTTGACCTGTCCCACAGGAAGAAAACAAGAGAATGGGGCCTGTAAAGAAGCGTGAGCAAGGTGAAAAGTAGGCTCACAAGGGGGATTGTAAGCTAAAATGTGATGTTATTCCTCATGCTGAGTGGAGATCCCCAGCAGAAGGGCATCATGGAAACTCCTGAAACTTCTCACCTTCAGTTTGTAAAACTGTAGTCCAATGTATTCTTCACTGTCAGAAAATAAGTGAGATGAACTCTTCAGTCTTAAAGTCTTTAGTCCTAAAGTCTTGCAGTCTCAAACTGCACCAGGGAAGGTTTAGTCTTGAGGTGAGGAGAAAGTTCTTCACAGAGAGGGGTTTGGAGCACAGCCCTGTGAGGAGAGGCTGAGGGAGCTGGGGTTGCTTAGCCTGGAGAAGAGAAGGCTCAGGGGAGACCTTATTGCTCTTTACAGCTACCTGAGGGGAGGCTGTAGCCAGGTGGGGGTTGGTCTCTTCTCCCAGGCAACCAGCACCAGAACAAGAGGACACAGTCTCAAGCTGTGCCAGGGGAAGTTTAAGCTCAAGGTGGGGAGAAAGTTCTTCACAGAGAGATTGGCCATTGGAGCACAAATCCTGTGAGGAGAGACTGAGGGAGCTGGGGTTGTTTAGCCTGGAGAAGAGGAGGCTCACGGGAGACGTTATTGCTCTTTACAGCTACCTGAGGGGAGGCTGTAGCCAGGTGGGGGTTGGTCTCTTCTCCCAGGCAACCAGCACCAGAACAAGAGGACACAGTCTCAAGCTGTGCCAGGGGAAGTTTAACCTTGAGGTGAGGAGAAAGTTCTTCACAGAGAGATTGGCCATTGGAATGTGCTGCCCAGGGAGGTGGTGGAGTCCCCATCCCTGGAGGTGTTCAAGAGGGGATTGGACGTGGCGCATGAAGCCATGGTTTAGTTAGCCATGAGGTGTTGGGTGACAGGTTGGACTTGATGGTCTCTGAGGTCTTTTCCAGCCTTATTGATTCTATGAGTCTATGAAATATTGTGCAGCAGGAAAGGAGTATCACAGGTTGATGACAGGTCCTGGCTACTTTATTATAGGATGAGAAGAAATGGCATCCAGCTGTGCCAGGGGAGTTGGGTATTAAGAAAAATGTCTTCACTGGAAGGGTTGTCAGAGCAGACTGCCCAGGGAAGTGGCACAGTCACTGTTCCTGGAGGTGTTAAAATAAAACATGTGTAGACTTGTGTGGTGGGTTTAGGCTATGCCTTTAAAATTGAGGTACAGATTTTGAGCAGAAAAACAGAGAAATATCAATAAATCACTCTTGGGTGTATAAAGGAAAACAAAAGATTATTCTAAACCAATTCATTGGGTAAATACCTGGAATAAGAGGAGCTGTACCATAACAATTCTTCCCCTTCCCTTCCCTTCCCTTCCCTTCCCTTCCCTTCCCTTCCCTTCCCTTCCCTTCCCTTCCCTTCCCTTCCCTTCCCTTCCCTTCCCTTCCCTTCCCTTCCCTTCCCTTCCCTTCCCTTCCCTTCCCTTCCCTTCCCTTCCCTTCCCTTCCCTTCCCTTCCCTTCCCTTCCCTTCCCTTCCCTTCCCTTCCCTTCCCTTCCCTTCCCTTCCCTTCCCTTCCCTTCCCCTCTCTTCTCTTCCCTTCCCTTCTCTTCTCTTCCCCTCCCTTCTCTTCTCTTCCCTTCCCTTCTCTTCTCTTCTCTTCCCTTCTCTTCCCTTCCCTTCTCTTCTCTTCTCTTCTCTTCTCTTCTCTTCTCTTCTCTTCTCTTCTCTTCTCTTCTCTTCTCTTTTCTCTTCTCTTCTCTTCTCTTCTCTTCTCTTCTCTTCTCTTCTCTTCTCTTCTCTTCTCTTCTCTTCTCTTCTCTTCTCTTCTCTTCTCTTCTCTTCTCTTCTCTTCTCTTCTCTTCTCTTCTCATTTTCCCTTGCTTGGGAGAGATAATCTGCTTGCTGGCTGGCCTTGGCTAAGTCTAACCTATTGCTTCTCTCTCTGCTCCTTTCTCTCTTGGGACAGGGAGGTGGGGAGGGGGCAGTGGAGCAGCTTCCCTGGTCTCTGACCAGGGGGGGTTCAGTGTTATTTGCTAATTGTAAATACCTGTATAACCTTGTGACTCCTGTGTATTTTGTACACATTCATTGCATTCCATTGTAGAGTGTGGATTCTGCTTGTAAATACAGCTCCATTTGCTTCTAACTGAGTTGGTCTGGCAATGTTAATGTCGGTGCGAGAAGAGAGAAGGAAGAAGAGACCAACCCCCTCCTGGCTACAACCTCCCTTCAGGTAGCTGCTGTAGACAGCAATAAGGTTTCCCCTGAGCCTCCTCTTCTCCAGGCTAAACAACCCCAGCTCCCTCAGCCTCTCCTCTTAGGGCTTGTGCTATGATTCTGTGTGAATTTCAGCATGAGCCTCTGAGAGATTTCTTCCTAGGAGGACTTACAGTAGAGCAAGTCAAAGAAAAGGAAAAAAATATTGTGCCTTTTTTTTTTTAATGAGAATTCAAAGGAAAACAATTCAATAAAATCAATTTATCTTCCCCCCCCCCCCTGCAACTTCTGGAAATGCTGAGCTACTTTCATTAGTATGCTGTAGCTAAACACTTTGCTGCCACTCTTTCCTCAGCAACAGCTTTCCTGAAAATATTAATATTTCAGCTCCAGTGGCAGGAATTCAGCCCTGAACCTGGTGTTTCACAATTAGCACTGCCTTTACCAGGATGGGGATGTGATCCTTTCTGTTCCCACTGTAACACAGCTCAGCAGCATAATGAGCAAATGCTCACTGCACTTCTGGAGGGCTGTATGTGTATGTGAAAAGTGCCAGAGAATGCAGAATACAGAATTAACCAGGTTGGAAAAGACCTTAGAGATCATCGAGCCCAACCTATCACCCAACACCATCTAATCAACTAAACCATGGCACCAAGCATCCCAGCCAGTCTCCTCCTAAACACCTCCAGTGATGGTGACTCCACCACCTCCCTGGGCAGCACATTCCAATGGCCAATCTGTCTGGGAAGAATTTCTTCCTAACACTCAGCCTAAACCTCCCCTGCAACAGCTTGAGACTGTGTCCTCTTGTTCTGGTGCTGGTTGCCTGGGAGAAGAGACCAACCCCCACCTTCTGCAACCTCCCTTCAGGGAGATGTAGACAGCAAGAAGGTCTCCCCTGAGCCTCCTCCTCTCCAGGCTAAGCAACCCCAGCTCCCTCAGCCTCTCCTCACAGGGCTGTGCTCCAAACCCCTCCCCAGCTTTGTTGCCCTTCTCTGGACACCTTCCAGCAACTCAACATCTTTCCTAAACTGAGGGGCCCAGAACTGGACACAGGACTCAAGGTGTGGCCTAACCAGTGCTGAGCACAGGGCAGAATGGCTTCCCTGCTCCTGCTGGCCACACTGTTCCCATCCAGGCCAGGATGCCATTGGCCTTCTTGGCCACCTGGGCACCTGCTGGCTCCTGTCCAGCCTACTATCAACCAGTACCCCCAGGTCCCAGAACAGTTACAAGGATGGGTTTTCTTTGTTATTAAACACCTTGCTCTTTTATCCCCCCCTCCCATTTGTGGGAGCTACAACCCCTTTTTTCAACATCTAAAGAGGAAAAGCAGCAGTGAGGGAACCCAGCCCCCCTCACCCTCCTGTTTGTTGTCTTTGAGTCGACCCTGGGGCTGGTCCTGTGGAGAAGGGCTGGCGTTTGGTTAAACACAGACTGGGCTGAGCAAACAGGTTGAAAATTCCCTTGGACTTTCTCACCTCCGGCACTGTCAGCCTGCCACAGACCCAGCTCAGTCACCCAGCTAGCAGGCTTGGCTTGGCAGGCTTGGCTTGGCAGGCTGCTTCAGCTAGATACCTGCTTGGAATCTGTGTCTTCTCCAAGAGGAGGTGAACCAGGAGGAGAATGACTGGCTTGCAGGTAAGGGGCCAGGTGCCCATGAGCTACCAGTGCTGCCTGTGGACACCTCTTCTCTACTGACTCTGGTTCCTTGGCCTTTGCTTCAGTTTAGAATAGCCCTCATTCCTGTTTCAAGGTGTGTTAAACCTCTCTCTTGGGATAAAGGACCTTGCTGCATTTTGTCTATTCTTTCCCTCTCCTACTCCTTTGGAAATCATTCTAGGTCAGTGTCCTGGTTTTGCTGGGATGGAATCCTGCTCCATCCATGGGCTGCAGACCATTAGCAGTTCTGAGTCAGCCAGGAGAGCTGACTGGAGTTGGCTACAGGTTTGTCCCAGACCCTGAGCATCACACTCAGTGTAAAGGAGGAATTTTGCTGAGGAGAGAAGAGCTTTCTGTTAGGGCCTCCTGCTTGGGCTTTGCCTCACTCTGCTCCTCTTACCCTCTCCTACTCTTGAGGACTGCCTTCATGCTTTTGAGGCACTTGGTACCATGGTTTAGTTGATTAGGTGGTGTTGGATAATAGGTTGGATTTGATGATCTCAAAGGTCTTTTCCAACCTGGTTAATTCTGTATTCTATTCTGTGTTCTGATGCTGTGACTGTTGCACCTCTGCTGGACTGAGTATAACTTTATATTCCTTGTATTGACATAGGGATCAGTTTGGCTATTTCATTAAACCCATTTTTATTTCAACCTGTTGGTCTTCTCTTCCCAGTCTCTGCTGGGGAGGTCATTGCATGACAGAGCAGCTGCTGTAGTTTAGCCCCAGATATGGTTTGAGTTGCAGACAGTCAGGCTGTCCCAAAGCAGGACCTCTTCATTGCAGGGTTTGTCCTTTCCCTGCTCTCCATGTGCACCCCTCCTCCCACCCTGGCTGCCAGGGGGGTGTTTCCTCCTCAGCCTATGAAATCTGTCTTGCAGCACCTGCCCAGATGTTGCAACCCCAACTGTCATCCTCCCCAGGGTTTCTCAGTAGCCCTTGCAGGACATGCTGTCACAGTGGGGCTCTGGCTCTGGCCTCTTTTCCAAGCCCCAAGAAGGGCAGCTGGCCAGAGCTTTCCCTGCCACTGTTTCCCAGAGCATGAGGAAGTTCTGGGGAGAGGCAGAATGTGGTGAGTTTGTGGCTCAGGTGTAGGAGCATGAGACTCACAGCTCTGCATCTCATCAGCACATTACTGCTGTCGTAGGGGGCTGAAGACCCAGGGACCCTCAGAGTGTGAGTAATACTGCAGCAGGCAGGAGTGGCAAGGTCTCACCTGGGTCTGCAATGGGTCTCAAGAGCTTGTGCAGGATTTATTTCTCCCCAGGCTTCAGTTCTATCATTGTTACTAAACATTTCCCTGGCTCTGGACTTGGCACTCATCCAGAGTGAATGGCCATTTTGGTTTATGTCATGGCTGTAACAACATCTTCCATCTTTAGCTTTGGCCTGTGCCTATCAGCCTAACACCTTGTTGACCAACTTAATTGTCACTTTACCTTTCCCCACTGCTCCTCCCAGCATCTGCCTCTCTCTTTCCTCCCTCATGGAGTGCCCTCACCCACACTAGAGGTGGGCAACTCCTTTCAGGAACAGTCTAGTCCTGGACCATCTCCAGCACTTTTAGAGCAGGAGGTTGGCCAGCCTCTGGGCATCCCCTGCTGGGACATTGGCCCTGTGGCACCGCTGCAGCACCGAGGCAGAGCTTTGGCTTGAATGCTTTGGGTTTAGCCCACAAGGAGGCTGTGAAGCCCCATGCAGAGGATGAAAATGCTGCTCTGCTCACTGCCCTAGATGCTCCTGTTCCTGTTTCTGTGGGTTTGCTTTAGCTACTCTGGTGCTGACTGAGCTGATACCAAGTGCCATGGCTTTAGTCTGGAGGCGGATGCCGTTTCCCTGTGTCTTGCAGCAGCAGTTGATAGGGAAATGCATTATGCAACGTTTGAAGAAGAGCCTTAATTATTTTGCAGCCTATGTGTTTGGACTTCAAATGTGTTTCTCCCATGCCTGCTGTCTAATCCGCTGAACAAAAGGTTATGGTTTATAGGTCAGAGCACGACACCCATTGCGAGCGCTCTGCTTTGCATCCCAGCTAGCCCAATCAATGAGCTCTGCTGAATTTTTTATGCTGTGCTGGGCTTTCATCTGCCTCACTTTATGGAAAAATGACAAAACAAGAAAACAAAGTGGAGCCAGATGCATTTCTGAGCTCCTGTTCACGTAAAGAGCTACAGGGTCTCGAACAAAACAACAACAGTAATTAAAAGCAGAAGGGAAAACTAAGGACCACAGGGAGCTTTGTGTGGCATGGAGAAACCACCAACACAACTGCCAAGCCAGTTCCCATTGACCTACCCATCCTGGACAGTGTGACTAGGAATGGTGGAGGCCAGGTGGGGACCTAGAGGGAGGGCTCTTTGAACTAAAGCCCCACTGCTGTGCCATGGAAAAGAACGTGCTGGAACATGTCCAGAGAAGGGCAACAAAGTTGGAGAGGGGTTTGAAATACAGCCCTGTGAGGAGAGGCTGAGGGAGCTGGGGTGGCTTAGCCTGGAGAAGAGGAGGCTCAGGGGAGACCTTATTGAAGAGCAAGGTGTTTAATAATGAAGAAAAACCATCCTTGTAACTGTTCTGGGACCTGGGGGTACTGGTTGATAGTAGGCTGAACAGGAGCCAGCAGGTGCCCAGGTGGCCAAGAAGGCCAATGGCATCCTGGCCTGGATGGGAACAGTGTGGCCAGCAGGAGCAGGGAGGTCATTCTGCCCCTGTACTCAGCACTGGTTAGGCGACACCTTGAGTCCTGTGTCCAGTTCTGGGCCCCTCAGTTTAGGAAAGATGTTGAGTTGCTGGAAGGTGTCCAGAGAAGGGCAACAAAGCTGGGGAGGGGTTTGGAGCACAGCCCTGTGAGGAGAGGCTGAGGGAGCTGGGGTTGCTTAGCCTGGAGAAGAGGAGGCTCAGGGGAGACCTTATTGCTCTCTACAACTACCTGAAGGGAGGTTGTAGACAGGTGGGGGTTGGTCTCTTCTCCCAGGCAACCAGCACCAGAACAAGAGGACACAGTCTCAAGCTGCACCAGGGGAGGTTTAGGCTGGATGTTAGGAAGAAATTCTTCCCAGCAAGAGAGATTGGCCATTGGAATGTGCTGCCCAGGGAGATGGTAGAGTCACCATCACTGGAGGTGTTTAGGAAGAGACTGGCTGGGGTGCTTGGTGCCATGGTTTAGTTGATTAGATGGTGTTGGGTGATAGGTTGGGCTCAATGATCTTGAAGGTCTCTTCCAACCTGGTTTGGTTTATTCTGTTTTATTCTGTTTAAAGATGGATGTCCATCTGCCCAGATATTTATGCCAGAAGGGATGTTCTGGTGTGGATGCCAGCTGGGCAGAAAGGGGTTGTTTCTTTCCTGGCTTGAGGCCACCCTGTGCAACACCGAAGGAAGGGTCAGCAGGAAGAAGAGTTGTGGTGTGCACAGCCCTGGTGCTGTTGCTCTTGGCCAACTTGCATCAGCAAGGTCCCCCTTTGCCTCTTCAGAGCCCTGGAGCACACCACTTCCAATAAATGTGAGAAGTTTTGTGTTATGCAGCTATTTTTGGCAGCCCAAGTAGTGTATGACACTGACCTCTAAGGGCATGGAGAGGAGAAAACGTCTCTGAGGTCTACCACAGGAAAAGGCAAACCAAAATGAATGAATGAGAAAAGCCACGCTGCACATCCAGGCAAAGCCTTGGAGCCACGCTCAGGGTGATAAATCATTGCCAGGACAACGTCTCTCCTCCTGCAGCTGCACTCCTGCCAATGTCTCTCTTTTTTAGCCCTCACTCATTTACCTGAGGATTTTTTTGCTTCCCTTGGTAAGGAAGAACTCATTGGACTAAACAATGATGCAGCAGCTTTTTGCCCTCTGCTCTCAGGGCAGCGGGGTGATGCCACCCTCTCCCAAACACTGCCTCTTCCCTGACTCAGCTCCCCTGCTGCAGATTGCCCAGCCTCCTGCCTTGCTGGGTGATGACCACCAGCTCTCCAGCCAGCCAGGTGGGTAGCTGCCTGGGCTGTTGTGCTCAAGGGCCAGCTGTCTGAGCCTGACAGCACAAATGTGGGCATGGAGCAGCTGCCCACACAAGTTGCTTATTGCTGGGCTGCTTTTCTTTCCTGCCCCCAGCCCAGCAAGCAGGAGCGAAGCAGATTTGGGGGATTGGGTTGAATGCCCATCCCTGAAGATGTTGAAAAGTTGCAGAGATGTGGTGCTGAGGGACATGGTTTAGCACCAGACTTGGTAAGAGTTAGGTAATGGTTGGACTCAATGATCTTAAAGGTCTTTTCCAACCAAAATGGTTGTGCAGGTCACCTGAAGGACAGGAGAGCAGTTTCTCACAGCAGAATCTAGGCACCTCCTTCCCTCTTACCCTAGCACTGTGGCAGGAGTCTGCCAGGAAGCACACACTCTTTGCCAGATGCACACAGCCACCAAGAACCAGAAACTGTCCCCTCCTAGCTCTTCACCATCTTGCTCGAGCATTTTGCAGCCCATGCTCAGCAAAGCAGCCTGCACATTACACTGACACTCTCCTGGCTGTGCTAATGGCAGGGCTTGGTGACCCTCACTTGCTATGCCTCCAGAAAACAAGCATGTCCCCCTCCTCCTGCCCTTCTTCCCTCCCCTGTTCATCAAGGTTGCCCTTCAGGCAAATGATCCAGCCATCTCTATGTTGCTGGGAGAAGAGGATTCAGTGCAGAGTCCTCTGGTAATTCAGGAAGTGCTGCAGTGCCATCAGATATTGCTGCAGTTCTGTTTAAAAGAGAGGAGGGAAAGAAAAAAGAGAGAGAGAGAGAGAGGGAAAAGAAGAAGGAAAATGGACAAAAAAAAAGAAAAGGGAAAATTCTGCTCTAGTACAATACATTTGCCAAGGCTGCTAAGGAGGCTTGCTGCTCTGCATATCAATATTCTCCATGCAGAACCCAGTGGAAAGCAGAATCCTAGCAATGGAGCTTCATTTGTGAGGAGGAGAGAGTTCTCTTCCCTAAACTGACGGGAACAGAGACGTTTGCAGGTTTGATTTCCAGCCAGCCCAGCTGCCCCTGGGATCAGACTTTCCTTACAAGTTCACTGAGAGGTGCCAGAGGAAAGCACATGGATTTTCAGGAGGTTTTGCTCTCAGAGTGTTTGTTAAAGTGGGACATTTCTAGGGGGGAGCTGCAAATCGCACAAGGCCGAGACCCTTCTGGGGCAATTAATGCAGGCACGACAATAAGGAGAGAGAGGGGATTTGTCCTGCTGCCTTCACACCACACCTCTGCCTCCCAGGGTGTCACACCACACTGGGGGAAAGGTGCCTGGCAGCTGCTGAGGTTTCTGAGCTCTGGAGCCCCGAGGCAGCTGCTGGCACACGGCAGCAGCATCGCAGTGCCGCAGCCATCCCGTTGCAGCAAGCGCTGGTGAGTCAGCTATCTGTCGGGACTCCTGGGCTTTGCCGTCCCGGCGCCGCCGTCTGAAAGCAGCCCAGCAGCCCGGCTTGTGCTTGCAGCTGGTAGAGGGGAGCATTAATATTTAACTCTCTCCCTAGGCCATGGAGCTGAACTATTGATCGCTGCCAAAACACCTCTGCGTTCACGTAGAGTTCAGCAGAGCTGCCTCATGCCTTTCCTTAGGGTCTGAAGGGACTGTGTGACACTTCTGTCAGTGCAAAGTTAAGGTCTCTATTATTCTTGCTCCCCTTGCCTGCCTCAGGTTTGCTGGGGGACTTCTCTCAGCGATGCAGAGCTGGGAGCCACATCATCTGGGGTCCTGTGGCTTTCAGTCATGCTCAGACCATCAGCTGTAGGCAGGGCAGGCATGGCAGAGTATGTAGGTCTGCTGCATCCATGGGTATCTCAGATATACATCATTCCAGAAAACCAGATTATCACCTGCTAGTGGATTATTGCTTGCTTACTCCCATAGAATCATAGAATCAATAAGGTTGGAAAAGACCTCAAAGATCATCAAGTCCAACCTGTCACCCAACACCTCATGACTAGACCATGGCACCAAGTGCCACATCCAATCCCTTCTTGAACACCTCCAGGGACAGTGACTCCACCACCTCCCTGGGCAGCACATTCCAATGGCCAGTTACTCTCTCTGGGAAGAACTTTCTCCTCACCTCCAGCCTAAACCTCCCCTGCAACAGCTTGAGACTGTGTCCTCTTGTTCTGGTGCGGGTTGCCTGGGAGAAGAGACCAACCCCCACCTGGCTACAACCTCCCTTCAGGTAGTTGTAGACAGCAAGAAGGTTTCCTTTGAGCCTCCTCTTCTCCAGGCTAAGCAACCCCAGCTCCCTCATCCTCTCCTCACAGGGCTGTGCTCAAGGCCTCTCCCCAGCCTCATTGCCCTTCTCTGGACACCTTCCAGTGTCTCAATGTCCTTCTTAAACTGAGGGGCCCAGAACTGGACACAGGACTCAAGCTGTGGCCTAACCAGTGCTGAGTACAGGGCACAATGACTTCCCTTCTCCTGCTGGCCACACTGTTCCTAATGCAGGCCAGGATGCCATTGGCCTTCTTGGCCACCTGGGCACACTGCTGGCTCATGTTCAGCTGGCTGTCAATCAGCACCCCCAGGTCCCTTTCTGCCTGGCAGCTCTCCAGCCACTCTGACCCCAGCCTGTAGCACTGCATGGGGTTGCTGTGGCCAAAGTGCAGCACCCAGCACTCGGACTTGTTAAATGTCACCCTATTGCTCTTGAGTCTGGCTGTATATGTAACAGATATCTGGCTTATTTCTCCAGTACATGGTGCACAATGTGGTCAAAATAAACATGCAGATTTAGCAGAAGAGCAAATCCTGCCTGTGCTTCCCAGGCCACCATGGATTTAGCTGATGAAGCAAAGCCAGGAGCTGTGCAAGTGGTCTGGCGCAATCCACAAGCAGAGCACCAGAGAAAGGCTCGGTGCACACAAAGAGCCTGAAAAGATGCACGGGGGAAATGATGGATGGGGGGTTTTGGAGAGGTTTTGCTTGCCTTTTCAAAATGCTAATGAGCTGTGTGGTTTATTTTCCAGTACATGTCAGGATTTGGAAATGAACATGCTTCTGAGGATCCACGTTGTCCAGGAGCTTTACCGGAGGGACAGGTACTGGGCTTTGTAAAAGTGCTGCATTAAAATGACACAGAGCAAAGGGAATATCTATTCCCTGGGCTTCTTTTAATCTTCACTAAAGTTTCCAGCAACCTTCTTTATGCAGGACTGGAATAATAAGAGGCTGGCAAAAATCAGAATGAAAGATTGCCATTCATATTTTCTGGTTTTAAGGTACTCAGGAGCTTACAAGTTTCATGTTGGGGGAGGGGGGCGTTGAAAGACTTGCCTAAATTACCACTGCTCAACAACAGCTTTCTTTCCAAAGGGAAATGGAATGGAATGGAATGGAATGGAATGGAATGGAATAGAATAGAATAGAATAGAATAGAATAGAATAGAATAGAATAGAATAGAATAGAATAGAATAGAATAGAATAGAATAAACCAGGTTGGAAGAGACCTTCGAGATCATCAAGTCCAACTTATCATCCAACACCATCTAATCAACTAAACCATGGCACCAAGCACCCCATCCAGTCTCCTCCTAAACACCTCCAATGATGGTGACTCCACCACCTCCCCAGGCAGCACATTCCAATGGGCAATCAGTATCACAGTATCACCAATGTTGGAAGAGACCTCAGAGATCATCAAGTCCAACCCCCCACCACAGACCTCATGACTGAACCATGGCACCGAGTGCCACATCCAATCCCCCGTTGAACACCTCCAGGGATGGTGACTCCACCACCTCCCTGGGCAGCACATTCCAATGACAAACAATTCTCTCAGCGAAGAACTTTCTCCTCACTTCCAGCCTAAACTTCCCCTGGCACAGCTTGAGACTATGTCCTCTTGTTCTGGGGCTGGTTGCCTGGGAGAAGAGACCAACCCCCTCCTGGCTACAACCTCCCTTCAGGTAGTTGTAGAGGGCAATAAGGTCTCCCCTGAGCCTCCTCCTCTCCATGCTAAGCAACCCCAGATCCCTCAGCCTCTCCTCACAGGGCTGTGCTCCAAACCCCTCCCCAGCTTTGTTGCCCTTCTCTGGACACCTTCCAGCAACTCAACATCTTTCCTAAACTGAGGGGCCCAGAACTGGACACAGGACCCAAGGTGTGGCCTAACCAGTGCAGTGTACAGGGGCAGAATGACCTCCCTGTTCCTGCTGGCCACACTGTTCCTGATGCAGGCCAGGATGCCACTGGCCTTCTTGGCTACCTGGGCATACTGCAGGCTCATGTTCAGCCCACCATTGACCAGTACCCCCAGGTACCTCTCTGCCTGGCTGCTCTCCAGCCACTCTGACCCCAGCCTGTAGCACTGCATGGGGTTGCTGTGGCCAATGTGCAGAACCTGGCCCTTGGATGTGTTCAATCTCATGCCCTTGGACTCTGCCCATCTGTCCAGCCTGTCCAGGTCCCTCTGCAGAGCTCTTCTACCCTCCAGCAGATCAACTCCTGCCCCCAGCTTGGTGTCATCTGTCAATTTACTGATGATGGACTCAATGCCCTCCTCCAGATCATCAATAAAGCTGTTAAAATACTCAGCCACACCAAGAGAGAAGCCTTTGCCTTTGGAATCATACAATGATAGAATGGCAGGTGCTGGAAGGGTGCTCCACAGACCATTGAGTCCACTCCCCCTGCCAAAGCAGTGCCACCTATGGCAGGTCACACAGGAATGCATCCAGATGGGTCCTGTAAGCCTCTCCACAACCTCTCTGTTCAGCTTTTTCCAGTGAGCAGAAGTTTGAAGCTTGGCAGAGAGGCATGCTGAAGCAGGGTAGGTGGCTTTCATAGCCTGCTTGATCAGGGAGGCTGGTCTAGACAATCTCCAGAGGTCCCTTCCAACCCCTACCAATCTGTGATCCTGTAATTTCTATAGGAATGTAGTCCATTGAAGCTGGCTTAGAAGCCTTTGGCAGGAGAGCAGCTCCTTTGCAGAGGGAGGACATGAATGCCTGTCATGCATTGACAGACTCATTCTTAAAAGTAAGTAGCTTCTGAACACATTTGATGAAAACAGATGATGTTGGATACTTCTCTTTTGAAGAAAGGAAGCACAGCCCGTGTGATGCCAGCCACTTTGTCTGCAGAGGCAAGAAGGAAGCTCTGAAGAATTAAAGCTCTCTCATCCCCTTTGTGCTGCCCTTCTTTACACCAGCACACATCCTGAAGCTGACTCTGCCCTCCACTGGATCTCCTATAATTCCTTTGATTTGAATGGCAGCTCTTTATGCTCAGTCAGTGATGTCCCTCGGAGCTCCTCTCCTTCCTCTGCGCAAAGAGGCCAGGAGGATCCAGGTCAAACACAGAGCTTCACAACTTCATTTTTCCTGAGTTTCCTGGACCCCACAGTGCTGTAGTGTTTTCAGATCTCCCCAGCTCTGGTGCTTAGATGTGTGTGCCACTGTGGACAGTAATGCACAACACAAGGACATGCTAGGCATGTATATATGTCCCCTAGGTCTGCATTGCAGGCTGTGGTGTGCCCACAAGATGACAAATGGTCGTGCTGGATGAGACTCACTTGATGGCTCAGCTGGTGCAGCATCTCGTTTCTGAGGCTGCCTACAGCAGATGGGTGGAGAAAAAAAATGTAAGCAAGAAGGCACCTGCAGGCTGGGAGATCCATAGTGGTAGCTGCTGGTCTGACAAGGTAGCAAGGCTGTGCTGGATGTGCCTCTTGCATTCAAAGACTAGCACCGCTTTCCAGAGGAGGAGAGCCCCTCCAGCTCCTGGCTGAAGTACTCTGAAGTAGGAGACTCAGGGGTGACCTCATTACTCTCTACAACTACCTTAAGGGAGGTTGTAGACAGGCAGGGGCTGGTCTGTTCTCCCAGGCAACCAGCACCAGAACAAGAGGACACAGTCTGAAGCTGTGCCAGGGGAGGTTTAGGCTGGAGGTTAGGAAGAAGTTTTACACAGAGTGATTGCCCATTGGAATGGGCTGCCCAGGGAGGTGGTGGAGTCACCATCATTGGAAGTGTTCAGGAGGAGACTTGATAGGGTGCTTGGTGCCATGGTTTAGCTGATTAGGTGGTGTTGGGTGATAGGTTGGATGTGATGATCTTGAAGGTTTCTTCCAACCTGATCTATTCTATTCTATTCTATTCTATTCTATTCTATTCTATTCTATTCTATTCCATTCCATTCCATTCCATTCCATTCCATCCCATCCTATTCTATTCTATTCCATTCCATCCCATCCTATTCTATTCTATTCCATCCCATCCCATCCCATCCCATCCCATCCCATCCCATCCCATCCCATCCCATCCCATCCCATCCCATTCTATTCTATTCTATTCTATTCTATTCTATTCTATTCTATTCTATCCTATCCTATCCTATCCTATCCTATCCTATCCTACTCATCTGGAAAGAGTTTGGAGTCAGTGTGGAAAGAGTTAATAGAAAATTCAGAATACAGGATAGAGGGAAAAAAAACCCCAAACACAAGATTCTCCAGTCCCAGAGGTGGATCCTTTCTCCTCTGCAGTATTTATAAGACTGGCATCTGCAGTAGTGCTGGCTAAGATAAAAATGACAAGGGCTATTGATTCCCCTGCTTCACTCTATACCCATAACAACAAGGTGGAGCTTGAGGGCTGGAAGCTACGTGCCTTCCAAGAGCTTTTCCTCTTCCTTCTGCCCACCAGTCAGGGCAGTGCTTGATACCATATGGATGTCTGATCTACTCAGCCCCAGCGGGACAACAGGATGCTAAAGCAGACCTTGCAGGAGGGAGGTGGGATGGTGTATGACTGTCCCACTGGGGGATTTCCTGCAGTTCTTGGATACCTTTGCTTCTTGCTGATCTCAAAACAACAATACATGCTGGCCTACTTAGATCAAAATGTTCAGTTTCAGTCCTCTGAAAGGAAGGAGCCTGTTCTGTAGTTATGAACTCACAGGGGTTGTTCAACCGGTGCTATTCCTAGCCATGGCTCTGCAAAGGGAAAAGTGTCCCCTTTGTACTCCAGAGAGGGACTGGCACTCTGCAGGAGCCCTGTGGAAAAGCAAAGGCTCCCACACAGGTCACTCCTGCTCCTGGGCAGCAAACAACACTGGCAGCAGGAAGCAGCATGCCAGCAAAACGCCTACTCCGGGCACCCCTCCCCTGAGCTGAGGGCAGGAGGAGGAGGTTAGAGCATAGGAGGGAGAAGCAAAGGAGCAGCTGCTGTGGGTCTTTATTAGTCCTCTGGAAAGCCAGGCAAACACTCTCTGGAGCAACCTCTCTGAATGCTTAGCCTCCCCAAAAACATGTGCATAATAAAGGTGTGCCTTGCAGTCTGCAAGTGTTGGGATCAATCCTCTTCCCTGATGCTCCCCTTGCTGACCCTCCCAAGCTTGCTCTAGCAGCAGGCATGTGCTTACTCCTTGGGGCACTTGTGTGTGTGGTATCTGGCATGTGAGAATGGGGTTTGGGGGGTCCAGGTGGTACCCATGGGACACCCAGCCTCATGGGAGTAAGAGCACAGCTACTGGGGCTGATGCATAGACTCAAGAGCACAGTCTGCCTCACAGCACCGGAGTGCTGGGCACCTGCCATGGTGCTCTGCTGGGGGCTCCAGAGATAAATAGATCCCAGCCTGCTGCCCCTCCTTAATTTTCTCACTCCTTGTTTTATCTTCTTCTTCCCTTCAGAATAATCCACAAGTCTGCCCATATGGCCTGTATGCTGAGCAGCTCTCAGGCTCTGCCTTCACCTGTCCCCGGCCCACGAACAAGAGGAGGTATGGTGACCCTTCGGGAGCGGGTGGGTGGTGTGGGCCACTGGGGAGGGATGGAGAGGTTGCCTCTGTGCCACCACTTTCTGTGAGCCCAGGTGGGTGAAAAGCCTCTGCTGTGCACTGGCAGAAGGGAAACCATGGAGAGGAAGAGAGGAAGCTTCAGTGAAGCGACTGGATTACAAAACTGCTGAGGAAGGAGGGGTCAGGACGGGAAAGAAAGTGGGTTTCTGCATCACGACAGGGATGAGACAGCTCTGAGTGGGTTGTGTGGGCTATTGGAAACAAGCTCAAGGGCTCAGCCTTGATGCTGCTGTGGCAAGATCACCACTGTGATTGGTTATGGCAAGCACCTGATGGACAGTGTCAGAACCAAGGCTGAGCAGGATTTTCTCCTTCTAGTAAGGGACACTCCACCATGCTGACCGGGGCTGCTTAGGTGCTAGCTCAGGCTGTCCCCTTTTTCAGGCTGGTCAGGGGCTCAGACCAGCATCAAGCAGCCAGCATGCTGCTTGCCACCCCACGTTCTAATAATAATAACAGAATAGAATTAACCAGGTTGGAAAAGACCTTTCAGACCATCAAGTCCAACCTATCACCCAGCACCATCTAATCAACTAAACCATGGCACCAAGTGCCTCATCCAGGCTCCTCCTAAACACCTCCAGTGATGGTGACTCCACCACCTCCCTGGGCAGCACATTCCAATGGCCAATCTCTCTTCCTGTGAAGAACTTCTTCCTCTCTGCAGGGATGGGGGATTCCAACACACCCTTGGGCAGCCTGGGCCAGGCCTTGCCAACCCCTTCAGGGAAGAAACTGTTCCTCATGTCCACCTTGAGCCTCCCCTGGCACAACTGGAGGCCATTTCCTCTTGTCCTATCACTTGTTCCTCAGGAGAAGAGACCAACCCCCACCTGACTCCAACCTTCCCTCAGGGAGTT
Organism: Dryobates pubescens; assembly: GCF_014839835.1. Lineage (NCBI taxonomy): Eukaryota > Metazoa > Chordata > Aves > Piciformes > Picidae > Dryobates > Dryobates pubescens. The sequence continues at coordinate 39,836,824 of NC_071619.1, read as the reverse complement.
GTAGAGAGCAATGCTGTCTCCCCTCAGCCTCCTCTTCTCCAGATGAAGCAATCTCACCTGCTCCATGTTCTCACTCACCTAATCTAACCTCCGCTGGAGCAACCTGAGGCCATTTCCTCCTGTCCTGTCACTTGTTACTAGGGAGAAAGGACCAACTCCCACCTCACTCCAACCTCCTTTCAGGTAGTTGTAGAGAGTAAGAAGGTCCCCCTCCAGCCTCCTTTTCTTCAGAGTAAACAACCCCAGTTCCCTCAGCTGCTCCTCACCAGCCCTGTTCTCCAAACCCTTCGCCAGCTTTTTTGCCCTCCTCTGGACCCCCCTCATTGCCCTTCTTGAAGTGAGTGCCTCAAAACTGAATCCAGTACTGCTGAGATATGGTTTCACCAATGCTGAGTACAGGGGACAGCTTGTTCCAGCTGGCAGCAGATGTCCTGGAGACCTGTCTTGGTCATTGTGCTCTGGCCATGGCCAGATTGGAGAAGATGAGTTTCTCATTTTGCTTCTCCCAGAGTGGCTTTTCTGTCCCTTCCGTTGCTCCTTCAAATGAAAGGCAAATGCATCATCCGAGCTGCCTAGCAGAGCTCTGCTCTCCAGGCCGGTGCCAGCTCGCGGTGTGGGTGGGAAAGGGATGAATCATTGTTTGCTGCATGAGGATGTCCTTGATGGAAATTTTCCAGCTCTCAGGGGAGGGCTCCCTCCTCCCGTTTCCCACCTACCCAAACTGCAGCCACCGCTGTTAACACATCAAAGGCACTGGCAGCCCTGCCTAGCTCAGATTCCTTTGTTACCTCTGCTCTCCTACCTGATTAAAAGCCCAACTTCGGCTGCTGGAGCTGCAGGCTGGCAGAGGCTGCAGCCATGGACACAGAGGGCCACAAGGAGACACTTGAATGTGTCCAGAGAAGGGCAACGAGGCTGGGGAGAGGCCTGGAGCATAAGCTCTACGAGGAGAGGTTGAGGGAGCTGGGGTTGTTTAACCTGGAGAAGAGGAGGCTCAGGGGAGACCTCATTGCTGTCTACAACTCCCTGAAGGGAGGTTGTAGCCAGGTGGGGTTGGTCTCTTCTCCCAGGCAACCAGCCCCAGAACAAGAGGACACAGTCTCAAGCTGCACCAGGGGAAGTTTAGGCTGGAGGTGAGGAGAAAGTTCTTCACAGAAAGAGCTGTTGGCCATTAAAATGTGCTGCCCAGGGAGGTGGTAGAGTCCCCATCCCTGGAGGTGTTCAAGAGGGGGTTGGATGTGGCACTTGAAGCCATGGTTTAGTTAGTCCTGAGGTGTTGGGTGACAGCTTGGACTTGATGATCTTTGAGGTCTTTTCCAACCTTATTGATTCTGTAATTCTCTGAAAGAGAATGCCAGCCCCAGGTAGGGAAGGCAGAGCTCTTACAGCAGTGGGAAGTATCATCCCATGTAAAATTCTGATCATAGAATCAACTGTTGAGGTTGGAAGAGACCTTTGAGATGATCAAGTCCAACCAGGCTAAACAACCCCAGGTCTCTCAGCCTTTACAGGTTCATTCATTTCTTGTATACATTCATATACCTGCCTGTGGATGTAAGCATGTGGAATTATATGCAAACACATATAGACATCTACCTACATATAACAACAGCATCTATTTCTATTTAGGGCCTGTAATGAAAAGCCATCTCTCTGCAAGCCTTTGTTTGTGAGCTTGTGTTTGATATTTAATACACATTTTTGGCCCAGTTGCCACCAGTGAGAATGTCAAACCTGCCTTTAGGAGCTCAATCAGCTAGCAGCCCACCAAAGGCTGTGACCTCTCCCCAGGTTAACCCAGGCCTTTTCTTTCTTTGTAGCTGGCTGTATCGGATCCTACCTTCAGTCTGCCATAAACCTTTCAAACCTCTTCAGGAGGGCCACTTGACACACAACTGGGATGAAGTTGAGCCTGACCCCAACCAGGTAACTATGCTGGAAAGAACCCTGTTACTCCCAGGAGGACAGTTAAATATTGAGCTAACCAGGGGTGCAAAGGTGCTGAGCTCCAAGAGGTCTGAGGAGACCTGTAAGGAGGTGGGGATCTGGCCAACACAGGAGCTGGATCTTGACTGGCACTTGTTATTCATCACCTGGGGGTGATCAAAGGAAGGACAGCCCTCAAAGCAATGCTCATTGCTTCCCACCTCAACAGAATGGAATGGAATGGAATGGAATGGAATGGAATGGAATGGAATAGAATAGAATAGAATAGAATAGAATAGAATAGAATAGAATAGAATAGAATAGAATAGAATAAACCAGGTTGGAAAAGACCTTAGAGATCATCAAGTCCAACCTATCACCCAACACCATCTAATCAACTAAACCATGGCACTAAGCACCCTATCAAGTCTCCTCCTAAACACCTCCAGGGATGGTGACTCCACCACCCCCCTGGACAGCACATTCCAATGGCCAACAACTCTCTCCATGAAGAACTTTCTCCTTACCTTGAGCCTAAACCTCCCCTGGCACAGCTTGAGACTGTGTCCTCTTGTTCTGGTGCTGGTTGCCTGGGAGAAGAGACCAACCCTCACCTGGATACAACCTCCCTTCAGGTAGTTGTAGAGAGCAATGAGGTCTCCCCTGAGCCTCCACTTCTGCAGTCTAAGCAACCCCAGCTCCCTCAGCCTCTCCTCATGGGGCTTGTCCTCCAAACCCCTCCCCAGCTTTGTTGCCCTTAATGGATGTTGTGCTGCTTCCCAGCATTTCTGCCATGTCACAATGCTTGATCTATGCTGTCTAGCATCTCCCTTCAGGGGTCCTGTTTGCCACCTCTTAGGTTACTCTCTCTACATCTTCAGTGACCCCCACCAAAGACCCATTGTGCCCCAGCCCAACCAGCAGAGCAGCAGCATGTTTCTGCCATCCATCCCCTCCTTCCTTGCACTTTCAGAGAGGCTCCCAGCCCGTTTCTTTGCAGCCCTCACAGGAAATCAAGCTTCATTCTGGAGAGTCATGCAGAGACATGGCATTTGTCTTCCCCTGTTATGGCCTTGCCATCATCTTTAAACATGATTTCTTCCCTTCCAGCTCCAAAACATTTGGTCTGGCTAATCTGACTCTCTCATCTTGCCACTCTCCTCTCAACATCATCTCATGGTCACCCACTTCTACTCCTCTCAGGTTTTGCCCTTTGATGTATCATTATTAGCTAATTTCCAGGCTCCCATCAGCCTCACCATTTGTCTAAACACTTTCCAAGCTCCCCTGGAGTACATTTCCCAGCTACTGACCGAGCAGTGGTGACAGGTCTGTATTTGCATGCCTTTGGTGCTCCTTTCCTGACAAAGCTCCAATGACTTCTGTTACCGCCTCATCCATCCCTGATGTCCTTTCACAGCACACAGCTGCCATTACAGTTATTTATGGCTGTGATAATTCCAAGATGCCCAGCTCTCAAGCATCTCAAGCCACATATCTGCAGCATGTCTTTTACCTAAGGCAACAGCAATAAAGATCCTGCCCACTCTCTCACCGCTTGCACTGACAAGAATCAGACTCAAAGAGCTGTTTTTCTGAGCAGAAAGTGGGAGCCTTCCCCCTGCCTCTCATGATTTAGGACTAGACTTGGTAATGATGGTTGAAGTCAATGACCTTGTGGTGGTCTGAGCCTTAACTGGGACTTAAGAGCTCAGATGGGGTCAAGGCTGTGAATCCTTTCCCCACTCCCCACTCCTCCTTCACAGTATCACAGTATCACCAAGGTTGGAAGAGACCTCAAAGATCATCGAGTCCAACCTGGCAGCACAGATCTCATGACTAGACCACGGCACCAAGTGCCAAATCCAGTCCCTTCTTGAACACCTCTAGGGATGGTGACTCCACCACCTCCCTGGGCAGCACATTCCAATGGCCAACAACTCTCTCCATGAAGAACTTTCTCCTCACCTCCAGCCTAAACTTCCCCTGGTGCAGCTTGAGACTGTGTCCCCTTGTTCTGGTTCTGGTTGCTAGAGAGAAGAGACCAACCCCTTCCTGGCTACAACCTCCCTTCAGGTAGTTGTAGAGAGCAATGAGGTCTCCCCTGAGCCTCCTCTTCTCCAGGCTAAGCAACCCCAGCTCCCTCAGCCTCTCCTCACAGGGCTGTGCTCCTGACCCCTCCCCAGCCTCATTGCCCTTCTCTGGACACGTTCAAGTGTCTCAATGTCCTTCCTAAATTGAGGGCCTCAAGGTGTGGCCTAACCAATGCAGAGTACAGGGCACAATGACTTCCCTGCTCCTGCTGGCCACACTGTTCCTAATGCAGGCGAGGATGCCATTGGCCTTCTTGGCCACCTGGGCACACTGATGGACAAGAAGGCCAAGAAGGCCAGCGGCCCAACAGAGAGGAAAAAGAAAGGGAAGGAGCAAATCCACCAAGAAATAATTTGAAGTCAGCTTGGAAGTAGAGAGGTAAAGAATTTTCTTTTATATATATATATATATATATATCTCACAGAATCACAGAAACATCCAGGTTGGAAAAGACCCTTGGGCTCATCAGGTCCAACCATTGACCCTACTCTACAAAGTCCCCAAGCACCATATCCAAACCACCTTTGAACACATCCAAGGTTGGTGACTCAGCCACCTGCCTGGGCAGTCCAACTGGCCATGGGCTACTGAATGAGCTGCACACCAAGAGCTGCCCTGCAGAGGGGCAGTTTGCTGGGTGTGTGAGCCAGGTCTCCTGGTTTAGAAAGCTGAAGGATTTATACAGACAGTGCTGACAGATTTCATTCCAGTTTTCTCCAACAGCAGAAAGTGAGACAGGGGTCAGAGACACTCCTGCAGTACCTTGAGTTCTCTCCCCACCCCATGCAGTTGCTGAGCACTTACACATATGTAACAATAACAGGTAGGGTTCACAAAGGTAAGGGATAAGGGTGGATGGGGGGGAAAAATGAAATACAAAACCAGTCCTTTGTAGTCCTGGTGGATGTAGTGGGGAGAAGGATCAGGCCTGACCACAAGGCAGAGAAGCAGGAAGGCAGCTGCAGTAGCTCTTGTCCAGGAAAGGCAGGAGCCAAAAAGAGAGCTAAAGGCTGCAGTGTCCTCCCTTTTATACCCTAGCTGGGCAGGGGGGCAGGGAGTGGAGTAGACTCAGTTTCCCAGGGGGAAATGCCCTGCAGGGAGGCCAAAGCACTGGCAAGCCCTCCCCCCCTGTTTTCAGGATGGGCATTAACCCATCACAGACCTTAAAGGTCTTTTCCAACCAAACCAATTCTCTTAGTTTCTCTCATCCCCTCTGAAGCAGGTCCTGGGACAGGTTCAGTTTATTGGATGAGGCCAACTCTCCCCTGTGGTGCTTTGTGTTTTGCCCAGATCACTTAAGGAGCTTTCCCAGTCATCATCCATCTAAAAGGATGGCCATATGGAGACACCTTATGCAAAGCCCACTGAAGCCAATGGGGGGGGGGGGGAAAGATATCTTTTAATGTTGCCTGAAGACAGTGGCAGAATCACAAAAAGGCACAGGGGACAAAAGAGGAAAAGAGACAAATGTGGTGAAACTCTGTGGCATGACACCTATGCAAGAAATGCTGAAACAGAAGAAAGCTCTCCAGCCTGGAACAGACTAAAGGGAGCTATGATTGATAGGCAGGGAGAAAACAAATGTCACATTGAAGGGGTGGGGGGAAAAAAGAGGCATAAACTGTGAAGCTTCTTGCCAGAGGATGCAGATGGATTCAAAAAGTGATTGGACAAATCTTGGGGAGATAAAAGCCATAAAGCAATAGTAAGTGCAGAGATGCTGTATCTCAAGAGGCTCACAGACCATACAGCAGGGAAAGAACACTAAATCTGCCCCATTTTAAGCACCTGGTGCTGGCTGTCACTGCCTTTCTTGGACTCCCTTTCTGGCTCAGGGTGATCATTTTTCTCTTCTTGCAGTGACTTTGTAGTTTGCAAGTGTCCCAGAGAAGGGGCTCAGACATCATTTTCTGTTGAGACCAGCGGGCTGGATGCTTTGCTTGTCCCACATGAACGACAGCTCTGGAGGTCCCACAGTGAAAATGAAGCTGCTCCACAGGAACTACTCTGTACCTGTTACTTCATCAGTAGACTTACTGCCTTCTTCCATATGCCTCAGTGAGAATATTTCCTTCCCTTTAGACTGTCATTTTACCTAACAATTGTTTCTCTCTCATGCCTTTCTCTCTATATATATCTCCTCCTGGCCTTCAGGGTCTTTTCTCTTTGTCCCTTCACGTGTCTGAGGTCTTGGGTGACAGGTTGGACCTGATGATCTGTGAGGTCTTTTCCAACCTTATTGATTCTATGATTCTATGTCCTTTCTGTCAGTATTTCACTGTGGTTTCTGTCAACTGGGTCTCAATTCCCAGTCCTGAAGGCTTAGTACAATCATTAGAAGAGCACTTCCAAGTTAAGATGCCATCACTGGCCTGCACACCTGCCATGAAGTAAACAGGAGGCAGGGAAGGTTGCAGCAGCCTCTGGAGCACCTTCTGGCAACGCTTTGCACTGGCTCTGATTTGTATCAGGAAGGCTGTCTTTGGAAGCAAAGGAAAGCAACCCTCAAATCTGTCATTTTTCACCAGCTTAGATGAAATCATCTCCTTGCTAACCAGGAGATGGGGAGGGACTTCTCAGGATGTCAGGCAGTGATAGGATTAAGGGGAATGGAATGAAGGTGGAGGTGGGGAGATTCAGACTGGAAGTGAGGAGGAAGTTCTTCCCCATGAGAGTGGTGAAGCCCTGGAATGGGAATGAGACCCCATCCCTGGAGGTGTTTAAGAGCAGGCTGGATGAGGCTGTGGCCAGCCTGATCTAGTGTGGGGTGTCCCTGCCCATGGCAGGGGAGTTGGAACTAGATGATCCTTGTGGTTCCTTCCAACCCTGACTGATACTATGATACTATACTATGATCAATGAAAATGTGCTTTAAAGAAGTCTGTAAGCAAACCCTGAGGTTCAGCACTATCTTATTGACTCTTCTGTGAGTTGTCACTTCATAAGGGTCACATCTGATCTGCTGCTGGTTACATTTGGTGTCTCCATCAAAAATATGCAGATTCTCCAGCAACCTCTTCCCCTCCACCTGGTGTCTCAGCAATGTGACCCTGAGCAGGCACCAGCATGAAGCTGCCCAGGTCTCCTGGGGAGGAAAATATGCCTCTGCCCAGCAGCAAAGGGGATGAGGGGAGAAAGGGAGAAGGAATAGAACCAGTCCAGGTGATGCAAAGCTGCTGCTGTGGTGGGATGCCCTCAGGAAGCAGACAGCTTCAGAGAGTAGAGTGGAGAAGGCCAAACCATGAGGCCAGCCCTGGGTGCAGCTGTTTCATTGTCAGTGAGCCTCTGCTTTGCTCAGCTTTACTGGCAGATGCACATGCTGGGTACAGCTGCCTGCTTCCTCCTGAGGATGGCTCTCCAGGAGAGCCTGACAAATTCCTTGGGCACCTACATTTTGATTTGGGTTTGCAAAACTTCCAGGAGGCTTGGAGGGATTTAACGATCTTTGTGTCTCTTTCAACTGTAGCTGAAATTTCACATAGTCCAGAATGGGGGGGGGGGGGGTGGCCAGCACAGGCTCCCATAAACTTTGTTTTCTCAGAGCACCAGCCTAAAAGCATGTCAGGAACCACCAGGTCAGGTAGCTAAAAGCAGCAAAATAGAGGAGAGGAGAGGAGAGGAGAGGGAGAGGAAAGGGAGAGGAGAGGGAGAGGAGAGGGAGGGGAGAGGAGAGGAGAGGGAGAGGAGAGGGAGAGGAGAGGAGAGGGAGAGGAGAGGGAGAGGAGAGGGAGAGGAGAGGGAGAGGAGAGGGAGAGGAGAGGGAGAGGAGAGGGAGAGGAGAGAGAGAGGAGAGGGAGAGGAGAGAGAGAGGAGAGGGAGAGGAGAGGGAGAGGAGAGGAGAGGAGAGGAGAGGAGAGGAGAGGAGAGGAGAGGAGAGGAGAGGAGAGGAGAGGAGAGGAGAGGAGAGGAGAGGAGAGGAGAGGAGAGGAGAGGAGAGGAGAGGAGAGGAGAGGAGAGGAGAGGAGAGGAGAGGAGAGGAGAGGAGAATTAACCAGGTTGGAAGAGACCTTTGAGATCATCAAGTCCAACCTGTCACCCAACACCATCTAATCAACTAAACCATGGCACCAAGCACCCCATCCAGTCTCTTCCTAAATACCTCCAGTGATGGTGACTCCACCACCTCCCTGGGCAGCACATTCCAATGGTCTATCTCTCTTTCTGGGAAGAACTTCTTCCTGACATAGAGCCTAAACCTCCCCTGGTGCAGCTTGAGACTGTGTCCTCTTGTTCTGGTGCTGGTTGTCTGGGAGAACACACCAACCCCCACCTGGCTACAACCTCCCTTCAGGTAGTTTTAGAGAGCAAGACGGTCTCCCCTGAGCCTCCTCTTCTCCAGGCTAAGCAACCCCAGCTCCCTCAGCCTCTCTTCATAGAGCTGTGCTCCAAACCCCATGGATGCCTGGAGTCACAGCCACTTTCACCTGGGGTCAAGCATATTGTTGCAGAGGATGCTTCTGTCAGATAGTCACATCCACATCCCTCTATTTTTTGGTGTTTGGATTGGTCCACACTAAACTTCCCTCAGTGAAGGGCTCTCAGCTGCAGCACCTCACTCCCAAGTGCTTCAGAGACCCTTAATGTGATATTAGTGATAATAAATACTTCAGGCTTCTCTGACTCCTTCTGCCTGAGGATCTCATCAGGCTTTGCAAGAAGTAATTAGCTCTCAGCTCCCATTTATGCAGGTAGAGATATTTCTGCTTCAGATGCAGGGCAAATGAGGTGGAGCAAATGGGGGTGTCATGCTGGGGTCACGGAGGGAGTGAGTCATCCAGCGCAGAGTGGAGCACAGGGCCGTGATGATGTGGCTGTGGAAAGCTGGCTCACCTGAATTTCTTTGCTCTCCACAGTGTTGTTAGTAACAGAGGAAGGGGCAGATTTTAAGCAGGATTACCTCTCTTTTTTTAACCTTGACCCTATCATCACCTGGGGGCAAGAGCTTATCTGCTGGAGGGTAGAGAGGCTCTGCAGAGGGACCTGGACAGGCTGGACAGATGGGCAGAGTCCAAGGGCATGAGATTGAACACATCCAAGTGCCAGGTTCTGCACATTGGCTACAGCAACCCCATGCAGTGCTACAGGCTGGGGTCAGGGTGGCTGGAGAGCAGCCAGGCAGAGAGGGACCTGGGGGTGCTGGTCGATGGTAGGCTGAACATGAGCCAGCAGTGTGCCCAGGCAGCCAAGAAGGCCAATGGCATCCTGGCCTGCATCAGGAACAGTGTGGCCAGCAGGGGCAGGGAGGTCATTCTGCCCCTGTACATTGCACTGGTTAGACCACAGCTTGAGTCCTGTGTCCAGTTCTGGGCCCCTCATTTTAGGAGAGATGTTGAGTTGCTGGAAGGTGTCCAGAGGAGGGCAACAAAGTTGGTGAGGGGCTTGGAACACAGCCCTGTGAGGAGAGGCTGAAGGAGCTGAGGATTGTTTAGCCTGGAGAAGAGGAGGCTCAGGGGAGACCTTATTGCTCTCTAAAACTACCTGAAAGGTGGTTGTAGCCAGAAAGGGGTTGGTCTCTTCTCCCAGGCAACCAGCCCCAGAACAAGAGGACACAGTCTCAAGCTGTGCCAGGGGAGGTTTAGGCTGGAGGTCAGGAAGAAGTTCTTCACAGAGAGAGTGATTGCCCATTGGAATGTGCTGCCCAGGGAGGTGGTGGAGTCACCATCACTGGAGGTGTTCAGGAGGAGACTTGATGGGGTGCTTGGTGCCATGGTTTAGTTGATTAGATGGTGTTGGGTGATAGGTTGGACTCGATGATCTTGAAGGGCTCTTCCAACCTGGTTTATTCTATTCTGTTCTATCATTATTTTGTAAAAAAAAAATGATTAAAATGGAAAAGAAAAAACCAACTCTCTAAAAAAAAGGGGAAAAGGACACCTGTAAGCCAAATTAAGCAAAGAGGAAAGAGTAAGCTACCTCAGCTAATAAAGGATGGGGGAGCAGGGTGGGAGGTGTGCCTGCTTGCTTTAAGGTCACCCCTGTTTGTGTTACAACCACTGCCATCACCATCTTGCTTTTTGTTTGCCTCAATTTAGCTGCGATGGAAACCTTTTGAGATCCCCAAAGCCCCTCAGCATGAGGTGGACTTCGTGAGCGTAAGTCTGGTGGCCAGGGTACCTGGGCAGCCTTTATCTCTGTTTGGGGGCTGGAAGGGCATGTGGGATGCTCAGAGCTGGGTGAACCGCAGTGGGGTTGACACCACTGGGCTTGCAGAGCCTCTGTGGGAGGGGAGAGGATCCCAGATTTCAACCAGCTGACAGTGGGTTTGGTTTTCTTTGTTGCCTTTCATAGAATCATAGAATCTATAAGGTTGGAAAAGACCTCAGAGATCATCAAGTCCAACCTGTCACCCAGCACCTCATGACTACTAAAACATGACACCAAGTGCCACATCCAGTCTCATTCTGAACACCTGCAGGGATGGTGACTCCACCACCTCCCTGGGCAGCACATTCCAATGGCCAATCTCTCTTTCTGGGAAGAACTTTCTCCTCACCTTGAACCTAAACCTCCCCTGGCACAGCTTGAGACTGTGTCCTCTTGTTCTGGTGCTAGAACTGGGAGAAGAGACCAACCCTCACCTGGCTACAACCTCCCTACAGGGAGTTGTAGAGAGCAAGAAGGTCTCCCCTGAGCCTCCTCTTCTCCAGGCTAAGCAACCCCAGCTCCCTCAGCCTCTCCTCACAGGGCTGTGCTCAAGGCCTCTCCCCAGCCTTGTTGCCCTTCTCTGGACACGTTCAAGTGTCTCAATGTCCTAAAACTGAGGGGCCCAGAACTGGACACAGGGCTCAAGGTGTGGCCTAACCAGTGCTGAGTACAGGGCACAATGACTTCCCTGCTCCTGCTGGCCACATTGTTCCTGATACAGGCCAGGATGCCATTGGCCTTCTTGGCCATCTGGGCGCACTGCTGGCTCATGTTCCGCCTACAGCCAACTGGTGCCCCCAGGTCCCTTTCTGGCTGGCTGCTCTCCAACCACTCTGTCCCCAGCCTGTAGCACTGCCTGGTGTTGTTGTGACCAAGGAATAAGGAAAACCAAACAACTCCCACTTGTCCCCAGTCCCTGGGCTGGAATACCCCAGCTTACATGGATTTTACGAAACCCTTAATATATTAAAGGAAAAGCCAACATGTTTGGCAGAAGGCTGGTAGCAGTATTGGAGGTGAAGATAGGGCAGTGATAGGCCAAGGGGCAGCAGGTAAAAACTAGAAGACAGGAGGTTTTCTTGAACTTAAGGAAAAACATCTTTCCTTTGAGGGCAAACGGAGAGCTTGTGGAGTCTTCTTCTCTGGAGACCTCCAAAACTCAAGGGGGTTGGACTAGATGGTCTCTGGAGGTCCCTTCCAACCCCTACCATTGTGTGAGAGAGTGTGGGATAAGGGGAGGAGAGGGGACTGGCCCCTGCCCCACAGCTTGCTGTTGTCACCCAGTGCTGTGGGTCTGTCCATAGGGACTGCACACCTTGTGTGGTGCTGGTGAGCCCAGAGGACGCCACGGCATCGCCATCCATATTTATGTCTGCAACATCTCCATGTTCAACAGGTCAGTGACTGCAACACCAGAGGCTCAGGCTGCCCCAAGCTCTCTGTCTGCATGTGCATGTTTGTCACTGCTGTGCCTAGCTGTTCCCAGTGCCACTGTCTTCACGCCCCTGTGCTCCTGTGTGCAGAGGTGGAGGTGTTTGTGCTGCCCGTGGCACAGGTCTGTGAAGCAGGTTGTGGCCCATGGCCAACCAATGCGGGAGTGAATGGGGAGCCATCAGAAGGAGGAAGCTAGACTTGGTGATGAAGCAAGAGGGGATGTGATGTATCCAGCTGCTCTTGTCACAGGAACCAGAGCTGCTCCTTGGAGGTCAGCACACACACAGCTTCCCCTCTGCAGCAGCTCATGGGCAAAGTCAGCCCTGCTCCTCCATTTATCACACCTGAGGCATCCATGGCTACAGAGGCAGGGACCTTGCAAAGGCTGGAGGAACTCTTGCTTCCAGACCAGGCACATTGAACCTCCCTGCCTCATCTGCACCAGTCAGGATACTGCATTCACTGACCTGCAAATAGCATCTCTGGTGCTGAAGGGGAGACCTCTGCCACATCACTATCCAAGATCAAAACTCAGTGGCTGGAGTCATGGAGTGCACAGGTGCCTGGGGCTTACAGCACCTTGACCTTCCTTTTCTTCTTTTTCTACAGATGCCTTTATAATTCAGATGGTGACTTCCTGATTGGTGAGTAGATAATTAGGCTTTTTCTTTTCCCCACGAGGGTCTACCTGGGTTGCCACCTGCCTGCCTGCCTGTTCATCCAGAGCACTGAGCCCTACAGGCACAATTTAGAGGAGAATCATAAAATCATAGAATTGTTTCAGTTGGAAAAGAACTTTACCTTCCTAAAGTTCAATTGTCAACCCAGCATCACCACGGTCATACAATCAATAAGGATGGGAAGGACCTCAGAGATCATCAAGTCCAACCTGTCACCCAACACCTCAGGACTAACTAAACCATGGCACCAAGTGCCACATCCAATCCCCTCTTGAACACCTCCAGGGATGGGGACTCCACCACCTCCCTGGGCAGCACATTCCAGTGGCCAATTACTCTTTCTGGGAAGAACTTTCTCCTCACCTTCAGCCTAAACTTCCCCTGATGCAGCTTAGAACTGTGTCCTCTTGTTCTGGTGCTGGTTGCCTGGGTGAAGAGACCAACCCCCACCTGGCTACAACCTCCCTTCAGGTAGTTGTACACAGCAATGAGGTCTCCCCTGAGCCTTCTCTTCTCCAGGCTAAGCAACCCCAGCTCCCTCAGCCTCTCCTCAAAGGGCTGTGCTCCAAACCCCTCCCCAGCCTTGTTGCCCTTCTCTGGACACCTTCAAGTGTCTCAATGTCCTTCTTAAACTGAGGAGCCCAGAACTGGACACAGGACTCAAGGTGAGGCCTAACCAGTGATGAGTGCAGGGCACAATGACTTCCCTGCTCCTGCTGGCCACACTGTTCCTGATGCAGGCCAGGATGCCATTGGCCTTCTTGGCCTCCTGGGCACACTGCAGGCTCATGTTCAGCCTACTGTCAGCCAGTACTCTCACGACTCTCTCTGCCTGGCCGCTCTCCAGCCACTCTGTCCCCAGCCTGTAGCACTGCATGGGGTTGCTGTGGCCAAAGTGCAGTGTCCCAAAGTGCCATATCTACATTTTTAACAGCTCCAGAGATGGTGATTGCACCACTTCCCTGGGCAGCCTGTTCCAATGCCTGACCACTCTTTCAGTAAAGAAAGTTTTCCTAATACCCAGTCTAAACCTCCCCTGCTGCAACTTGAGGCCATTTCCTCTCATTCTATCCCTTGTTTACTAGGGAGAAGAGACCAACCCCCACCTCACTATAGCCCTCCTTTTGGGGAGTTGTAGACAACACTGGCTTCACCCTCCTGCCATCCACACTTGGTGGTCTGGCAGCAGCTGGGCTGTTGGAAGGGTTGCACCACTCCTGTGCAGCAGAGAGCACGTCTCTGTGCCAGACCTCAGCGTTTGTTTTCCTGAGCAGCGACCCAGATTCCTCGGCGTGCTCCTCAGGGATCAGTTCCCCAGCACTCCCCAGACTGATATTAGGCACACCACAGAGGAAGTTTTCTGGGAAACACAAACCTCAGGTTTTCTGAACAGCTTACAGCTAGATGCCTTCCTTGCTTTCAGTCCAAGAGCATTTGGCACGGCAGCTTAGCTCCCACGTACTGCCAGCCTCAGGCAGCCAGGCTGCCATGATAAGCGTTGAGGCTGGCACATAAAGTGTGTACATGCTGAAAAAGCTTCTGAGTGATAGCAGAAGTCTGATATTTGCTTGTATCTTTCCTGACCATGGGACAAACATGCCTTCAGGTTACCCACAGAAACATTCCTCTCATCAAATAGCTATTAAAGTGTTCTCTCTCAGCTCCCTCGCTGCCGTGAAGTGAAAGTCTTGGGGCAGGTTGTATAAATCTGCTGCTTTTTCAATTCAAAATGTGAGCTCTCCAGGGCCAGGGCAGGCACAGAAAATAATGCAGATGTTAGTCAAGCGTTGCTTTTGCTCTCAGGAAGCAGGGAGAATGAATTATTCCCAGCTATCTCCTGCTGCCACAGTCATAACAAGGATGGGTACGTGCATGGTTTACGTGAAGATCATGAGGCAGGCAGATATGGCCCAAAATGGAGCAGAATCACAGAATCACCAAGGTTGGAAGAGACCTCAAAGATCATCAAGTCCAACCTGTCACCACAGACCTCATGACTAAACCATGGCACCAAGTGCCACATCCAATCCCCTCTTGAACTCCTCCAGGGACGGTGACTCCACCACCTCCCTGGGCAGCACATTCCAATGGCTAACAACTCTCTCAGTGAAGAACTTTCTCCTCACCTCCAGCCTAAACTTCCCCTGGTGCAGCTTGAGACCAGTTCTGGGCCCCTTGGTTTAGGAAAGATCTTGAGATGCTGGAAGGTGTCCAGAGAAGGGCAACAAAGCTGGGGAGGGGTTTGGAGCACAGCCCTGTGAGGAGAGGCTGAGGGAGCTGGGGTTGCTTAGCCTGGAGAAGAGGAGGCTCAGGGGAGACCTTCTTGCTCTCTACAACTACCTGAAGGGAGGTTGTAGCCAGTTGGGGTTGATCTCTTCTCCCAGGCAACCAGCACCAGAACAAGAAGATGCAGTCTCAAGCTGCACCAGGGGAGGTTTAGGCTGGATGTTAGAAACAAATTATTCCCAGAAAGAGAGACTGGCCATTGGAATGTGCTGCCCAGGAAGGTGGTGGAGTCACCATCACTGGAAGTGTTTAAGAGGAGACTGGATGAGGCACTTGGTGCCATGGTTTAGTTGATAAGGTGGTGTTGGGTGATAGGTTGGACTTGATGATCTCGAAGGTCTTTTCCAGCCTGGTTAATTCTATTCTATTCCTATTCTATTCTATTCTATTTTCTTGTTCTGGTGCTGGTTGCCTGGGAGAAGAGACCAACCGCCTCCTGCCTACAACCTCCCTTCTGATGGTTGTAGAGAGCAATAAGGTCTCCCCTGAGCCTCCTCTTCTCCAGGCTAAACAATCCCAGCTCCCTCAGCCTCTCCTTTGGACTGTGGCATAAACTTTGCATCAAGGCACAAAGTCAAGGATGCTCTAACCTCATGCAGGTACCTGGTGTGACATGGGGGCTGTGGGGCTGGTCTAGAAGCCCCAGACCTGTCTGGGCAGCTCTGCTGCAAGGTTCTGCATGGGAGAGGGAGCCCAGTCCTGATGTGAATCAGGGCCAGACAGGAGGCATTGCTCTTTTTTTGGAGCCTGAGTGTTTTGGGGGGAAGGAGGTGGTGGCAATCATCACATTGCTTCAGCTTCTCTGCCTGCTTTTTATTTTCACAGTGCCCCAGCAAGGGAAACTGCTCATCACAACTGAGTTTGGGAAGATGATGGTGGAGCCCAATGAAATCTGTGTCATTCAGGTAAGGGCTGACAGCACCTTTCCTGTGGCTGCTCAGAGCCTGACACTGGAGCAAGCCAGCTGCTGCATTCAGCTGTTCATGGTTTGTCAGGCAAGCCCTGGGAGGATGCCATTTTCTTCCTCTGTTTTGCAGCTAGGAATGCGCTTCAGTGTGGAGGTGTTTGGAGAGACCAGAGGCTACATCCTGGAGGTGTATGGGGCACATTTTGAGCTGCCTGACCTGGGACCCATTGGTAACAATCTCCCATCAGACCTACAGTGAATTTTATATAAAGAGACAGGAATTGCAAGCCTCAGTCCATCCTTTTCTCTCCCATGTAACACATCCTTCCAAGCAGATGCTCCTGCAGGATAATGCTTTTTGTCCCTGTACCGCTGCTCCCCAGCAGAGCAAGCATCCCCCTGGAACAGTATGCCAGCTCAGTGGTGCTGATTTTCCCCTGGGACTAAAGGAACCACTTCCCTCCCATTTTCTCTCTTCCTTTCTGGTCTGAGAGTCCCTGTCTGCTGTCTCTGAACCTGTTCCTACCAAAAGAAACTCAAAAGGCCCTCATCACTGATGCCTCTGACTTACAGGTGTGGCATAAACTGGAGAGGTGGGAGAGCAGCCAAACAGAAAGGGACCTAGTGGTACTGATTGACAGCCAGCTGAACATGAGCCAGCAGTGTGCCCAGGTGGCCAAGAAGGCCAGTGGCATCCTGGCCTGCATCAGGAATAGTGTGGCCAGCAGGAGCAGGGAAGTCATTCTGCCCTGTGCTCAGCACTGGTTACACTTTGAGTCCTGTGTCCAGTTCTGGGCCCCTCAGTTTAAGAAGGACATTGAGACTCTTGAACGTGTCCAGAGAAGGGCAACAAAGCTGGGGAGAGGCCTTGAGCACAGCCCTGTGAGGAGAGGCTGAGGGAGCTGGGGTTGTCTAGCCTCTAGAAGAAGAGGCTCAGGGGAGACCTTATTGCTGTCTACAACTACCTGAAGGGAGGTTGTAGCCAGGTGGGGGTTGGCCTCTTCTCCCAGGCAACTAGCACCAGAACAAGAGGACACAGTCTCAAGCTGCTGGAGGCTTAGGCTGGAGGTGAGGAGAAAGTTCTTCACTGAGAGAGTTGTTAGCTGTTGGAATGTGCTGCCCAGGGAGGTGGTGGAGTCCCCATCCCTGGAGGTGTTCAGGAGGGGATTGGACGTGGCACTTGGTGCCATGGTTTAGTTAGTCATGAGGTGTTGGGTGACAGGTTGGACTTGATGATCTCTGAGGTCTTTTCCAACCTTATTGATTCTATGATTCTATGATTTACCCAGTAAAAACAAAGGCAGGTTTCAGAGGCAACAGGTATTCCTGAAGCCCCATTTTAGGTTTAATCAAGTGGGTTTTTTTTTCCCCCTGACCTCTGTTAGCAGAGGCACCTTAGAGCCCCAGAGCCTGGAGTGCTTCAGTGTCAGAAGCTGTTCCTCTTGGAGAATTAGCAATCAATAGAATGAGCAGCGGAGGACTCGGATCAGCACCGCATTCACATCCTGTGTTGTGCTGCCAGGGTGGATCTGCTTTCACAGAGCACAGGGCTAGCTCTCATAAATCACAGATCCTCCCTGCCAGCTGCCTGCTGGTGTGTGCAATGCTGCAGATCATCCAGGCACAGCCTCCTGCTGCCGTGACAAAGAGATTGCGCGGGAGCGTGGCGGCTGAAGCTCCGTCGTCCTTGCTGTGCTTTCACAGCCATCTCTCTGGAGCTGCTCACCTTCCTTGGGGAGTGCAGGTTAGGGGCTGACCTGAAAGCAGCTCTGTGGAGAAGAACCAGGGAGTGCTGGAGGACAAGTTCACCATGAGCCAATAATGTGCCTTCATGGCCAAGAAGACCAACAGTATCCTGGGGTACATTAAGAAGAGACAGGCCAGCAAGCCAAGGAATGTTCTCCTCTGCTCTGCCCTGGTGAGGCCAAACCTGGAGTGTTGTGTCCAGTTCTGGGTTCTCCAGCTCAAGAGGCACAGGGAACTACTGGAGAGAGGATCCAGTGGAGAAGCTGAGAGACCTGGGGCTCTTTATCCTGGTTAAGAGAATACTGAGAAGGGATATTATCAATACTTAAAGGGTGGAAGTCAAGAAGATGGTGCTGGGCTCTTTTCTGTGGTGCTCAGTGATAGAACAAGGGCCAGAAGGTACACACTAGAATACAGGAGGTTTCACTAGAACTTAAAGAACTTCTTTCCCGTGAGGATGGCAGAGCACTGGCTGCCCAGAGAGGCTGTGTGGTGTCCTTCTCTGGAGACTTTCAAGACCTACCTGGGCATGTTCCTGTGCAACCTGAAGGGAGGTTGTAGCCAGGTGGGGGTTGGTCTCTTCTCCCAGGCAACCAACACCAGAACAAGAGGACACAGTCTCAAGCTGTGCCAGGGGAGGTTTAGGCTGGAGGTTAGGAAGAAGTTCTTCCCAGAAAGAGAGATTGGCCATTGGAATGTGCTGCCCAGGGAGGTGGTGGAGTCACCATCACTGGAGGTGTTTAGGAAGAGACTGGATCAGGCACTTGGTGCTATGGTTTAGTTGATTAGATGGTGTTGGGTGATAGGTTGGACTTGATGATCTCTGAGGTCTTTTCCAACCTGGTTAATTCTATTCTATTCTTTTCTATTCTATTCTAACCTGCTCTAAGTGAAGCTGCTTTGGCATGTAGGTTGGACTAAATGATCTTTGGAGTTCCTTCCTAACCTCTGCCATTCTATGATCCCTGGAATACTTGCCTGCAAACTTTTGTTGATGAGAAAAACACCCCTTGGTTACTGCTGCTAAGATTGTCTCAGGGAAGGGAAGTGAAGCTTCCATTCACGCAGCTAAAATAACCACAGAACCTGGCACCAATATTTCTCCACTATCAGAATGGTGGTTTGGGATGGGTTGGTTTTGATTTTAGGTTGGGTTGGCCAAGCTGTGCCAGGGGAAGTTTAGGCTGGGGGTGAGGAGAAAGTTCTTCACTGAGAGAATTGTTAGCCATTGGGATGTGCTGCCCAGGGAGGTGGTGGAGTCACCATCACTGGAGGTGTTCAAGAGGGGATTGGACGTGGCACTTGGTGCCATGGTTTAGTCATGAGGTCTGTGGTGACAGGTTGGACTCGATGATCTTTGAGGTCTCTTCCAACCTTGGTGATTCTGTGATTCTGTGATTTTTCTTCCCCCACTGGGTTGGACTTCTTTCATAGCTCTCAGGTAGATCTAAAAGACTGGCCATGCTTGAAGAAAACTGAGCTAGGTATTACCAAGCAGTAACAAGCTTGGCATGTCCCACCTATATTTATGTGGCCTTTGCCAACATCTCATAGCCATACTGAAACCAAAGCTGCTTGTACCTGCAGTGGGGAACCAGTCCTATTTCCAGCTATTTGATGGGACTTATGGGATCTCACTCCAGCATCTCTCCCATGTGACATGCTGGGCACACCTCTTTCCACATCCAGCCTCCAGTGATATTTTTTCAGCAGCTCTCCTTTCAGCCACCTGAGGTCACCTGCCTTCACCTACTTGCACTCTGTGCCTGATCCACTTGAGTATTGACACTGCTGTCTCAGCCTGTTGGTAATGAGGTTTCCCATTAGCTATTTTTTTACAGAGGCTGTTGAGCTGGATTTGGAGTTTCATTTCTTTTTTGGTCTCCAGAAGGCAGGAATCTATTATAAGGTTCACTTGCTGGAGAAAAGAAAATGAGTGCACTTGCCTGTAAACCTTTCCAGGAGGTGGCAATTATAAGAGCTCCTCTTCTCACCATCTACCCACCTTCTCCTCAGAGCCCAAGATCCTTTGTATTTCAGCCTGTCTTAATTCTAGCTTCACTTTTCACTTGAGCAAGTGACAGCTGGAGAGAAGCATCAACTGTTACACCTTAGCAGCAGGTAGTAATGTCTGCATTTTTACCCAAGAAGCTCCCAAACACTTCATA
The DNA here is from genome assembly GCF_014839835.1 of Dryobates pubescens. Lineage (NCBI taxonomy): Eukaryota > Metazoa > Chordata > Aves > Piciformes > Picidae > Dryobates > Dryobates pubescens. The sequence continues at coordinate 39,817,439 of NC_071619.1, read as the reverse complement.
ACTAATGCTGAAAAGAACATGTCAGCACCTGCATGGTGTTTCACACTTTGAAAAGGCATTCCTGGTGCTGCCAACACCCTTAGTGGGCCCAGATTCTGTAAGTAGGGGTAGCTGTGGTGGGTTGAAGTTTCCCCCAGCATTAACTTGAGCCAGACTAACCCTGGCTGTAGGTATCAGTATCCCTCTTTATGCAAGCATTCAGACATGTGTTTGGCCTCTGCTGCATGACTAAGTGTCCAGTCAGCAGGATGTCCAAAAGAAAAAGGAGAGCAACTCACCCTACATTTTTATGGCAGGGGTTGGAAGGGACCTCTGGAGATCACCTAATCCAACCCCCACTTCTAGAGCAGGTTCCTCTAGAGCAGGTTGCCCAAGGAGATGCCCAGGTGGGGTTTGAAAGTCTCCAAAGCAGGAGACTCCACAGCCTCTCTGGGCAGCTGTGGTGGGTTGAAGTTTCCCCCAGCATTAACTTGAGCCAAACTAACTCAGTTAGAAGCAAATGAAGCTGCATTTACAAGCAAAAACTACACTCTAGAATGGAATGCAATGAGTATGGACAAAATCTGTCCAAAATTATCTGGATGAGGGCATTGAGTCCATCATCAGTACATTTGCAGATGACACCAAGCTGGGGGCAGGAGTTGATCTGCTGGAGGGTTGAGAGGCTCTGCAGAGGGACCTCGACAGGCTGGGCAGATGGGCAGAGTCCAAGGGCATGAGATTGAACACATCCAAGTGCCAGGTTCTGCACATTGGCCACAGCAACCCCATGCAGAGCTACAGGCTGGGGTCAGAGTGGCTGGAGAGCAGCCAGGTGGAGAAGGACCTGGGGGTGCTGGTTGATGGTAGGCTGAACAAGAGCCAGCAGTGTGCCCAGGCAGCCAGGATGGCCAATGGCATCCTGGGCTGCATCAGGAACAGTGTGGCCAGCAGGAGCAGGGAGGTCATTCTGCCCCTGTACACTGCACTGGTTAGACCACACCTTGAGTCCTGTGTCCAGTTCTGGGCCCCTCAGTTTAGGAAGGATGCTGACTTGCTGGAACGTGTTCAGAGAAGGGCAATAAAGTTGGTGAGGGGCTTGGAGCACAGCCCTGTGAGGAGAGGCTGAGGGAGCTGGGGTTGCTTAGCCTGGAGAAGAGGAGGCTCAGGGGTGACCTTGTTGCTGTCTACAACTACCTGAAGGGAGGTTGTAGTCAGGCAGAGGTTGATCTCTTCTCCCAGGCAACCAGCACCAGAACAAGAGGACACAGTCTCAGGCTGCACCAGGGGAGGTTTAGGCTGGATGTTAGGAGGAAGTTTTACACAGAGAGAGTGATTGCCCCTTGGAATGGGCTGCCTGGGGAGGTGGTGGGGTCGCCATTCCTTGTCTTATTCCTGTGCACCACCCAAAAGAACTTAGCCCCTTCCACTTGACACCCACCCCTCAGGTATTGATAGACATTGATCAGATCCCCTCTCAGTCTTCTCCAGACTAAACAGCCCCAGAGCTCTCAGTGTCTCTTCACTGGGGAGATGCTCAAGTCCCCTAATCATCTTTGTGGTTCTCCCTTGGACTCTCTCCAGCAGGTCTCTGTCTCTCTTGAACTGGGTGCTCAGGGCGAGGCTTGACAGGATGCTTGGTTGCAGGGTTTAGTAGATTAGGTGGTGTTGGATGATAGGTTGGACTCGATGATCTTGAAGGTCTCTTCCAACCTGGTTTATTCTATTCTATTCTAAAATATACAGGAGTTACAATATTACACAGGTATTTACAATTAGCAAATAACAAGGACACCCCCCTGATCCAAAAGACCAGGGAAGGTGCTCCACTGCCTCCCCTCCAAACCTCCCAAATCCCCCTGTATCAGAGAGAGAGAGAGAGAAGCTGGGAGAAAGCAGCATTAGTCTTATCTCAAGGTCAACCAGAAGCATTATCTTCTCCCAGGCAAAGCAGAGCAGCCAAGATCAGAGGAGAAAAGGAATGAAAAGAGAAGTGAAATGTGAAGAATTGTTATGATACAGCTTCTCTTATCCCAGACATCTAGCCAATGAATTTGTTTAGAATAATCTTTTCTTCTCCTTTTTACACCCAGCAGTGATTTGTTTATATTTTTCTACTCTTCTGCTTGAAATCTGCAGCTAAATTTTAAAGGCATAGCCCAAAACTGCCTCTGCAGCCTGTTCCAGTGCCCCAGGCCAGAGGAAATGATTTTTCTCTTATGCTCAAGTGAAACCTCCTGTGTTCTAGTTTGTTACCTGCTTTTAATTGAGGATGGCATAGTCATCTGAAGGGGGCCTACAAGGAGGCTGGGGAGGGACTTCTCAGGATCTCAGGGAGTGCTAGGACTAGGGGGAATGGAATGAAGCTGGAGGTGGGGAGATTCAGGCTGGAGGTGAGGAGGAAGTTCTTCCCCATGAGAGTGCTGAAGCCCTGGAATGGGTTGTCCAGGGAGGTGGTTGAGGCCCCATCCCTGGAAGTGTTTAAGAGCAGGCTGGATGAGGCTGTGGCCAGCCTGATCTAGTGTGGGGTGTCCCTGCCCATGGCAGGGGGGTTGGAATTAGATGATCCTTGTGGTCCCTTCCAACCCTGACCTATTCTATGATTCTATGAATCTTGTTCAGAAGGGACCTCGGGGAGTAATCTTGTTCACAAGGGACCTGTGTTAGTCACAGAAGGTGAGGATAAGCTTAAATACTAGGCTGTATTACATTTACTTGCTCATAGAAGCACAAGAAGTACATGACTATTTCAGCTTTTGTGGTGGGCCAAGGAGCAGTAAGATCATTCAAAATACAGAATGGCACCCACAAAGCCAGGAATTTGTGCCAGCCTCTCTGTGTTTGCAGCTCACCCAAAGAGCTCTGGAATCTCAAGGTGCACAGGGGAGATTTAGGCTGGATGTTAGGAAGAAATTCTTCCCAGAAAGAGAGTTTGGCCATTGGAATGTGCTGCCCAGGGAGGTGGTGGAGTCACCATCCCTGGGGGTGTTTAGGAAGAGACTGGATGGGGTGCTTGGTGCCATGGTTTAGTTGATTAGATGGTGTTGGGTGATAGGTTGGACTTGATGATCTCGAAGGTCTTTACCAACCTGGTTAATTCTATTCTATATTCTATATTCTATATTCTATATTCTATATTCTATATTCTATATTCTATATTCTATTCTATTCTATTCTATTCTATTCTATTCTATCTCTCTTTCTTCCACAGGAGCCAATGGCCTGGCCAACCCACGTGATTTCCTGGTGCCCGTAGCATGGTATGAGGACCGCCGAGTGCCAGGAGGTTACACAGTGATCAGCAAGTACCAGGGCAAGCTGTTTGCAGCCCAGCAGGTGAGGATGCCCTTGGGGAACAGGTAACCCTGAAGTGCACCAGCTTCTAGTGCATGGCCTGGGATAAGCAACTCATAAAATCATAAAGGATGGAAAAGACCTCTAAGATCAAGTCTAGCTGCCAACCCAACACCACCATGGCCCTGACATGCCATATCTATATGGTTTTTTGAACATCTTCAGGGATGGTGACTCCACCACTTCCCTGGTCAGCCTGTTCCAACCCTTGGCCACTCTTTCAGTAAATAATTTTTTCCTAATATCCAATCTAAATCTCCCCTGGTACAACTTGAGGCCATTTGTTTTCATCCTATTGCTAGTTACATGGGAGAAAAGACCAACACCCATCTTGCCACAACCTCCCATCTGGGAGTTGTAGAGAGGTCTACTCTGAGCCTCCTTTTCTGCTGACTAAACAATCCCAGTTCCTTCAGCCTCTCCTGGTAAGACTTGTTCTCAGCAGCAAGCATGTAGTCTCAGGAGGTTCTGCTGGGTTAAGTGGGGCAAGACTGAGCCTTTGCTTGATTGGGTCACTCATCTTCCCAGCTGAGGCTCCTCAGGGTGCAAATAAGTGTTGGTGAAGATGTGCTTGCCCAAAGACTCAACGCTGGTCTTTGCCTCACTGTTTCCATACATTTGTGGTGACAGAGTAGAAAAGAGGAGCTGCTGTGAAAAAAACACATGGTTTCTTTACCAGAAAGCCAGTGTGGCAGCTGGCCTTGTTCAACTACTGTCTGCCCTTGGAGACCAAACCCTAGAGAGTGGGTCTGGTGGAAATGCCTTACAGTTTTGCAACTCCCTTGCAGTGTTGGGCTCTGCCTAAAGGACTTTGTGCTCCAGGCTGCCAGTGTACCTCTCATCAGCACCAAGACTGGGCACCTATTGAACTTGACATTGCACAAATGCATCAGAAATTGTCCTGTCATCCATCCATGAGTTTCTTAATATCTCATTAAAGTACACAGACAAGGAACAGGAGAAAGGACATTATGTAAGAACAGAGGGATGTAGAGCTGCCCACTTTGCACTCATGCAGCAAGTTGGAAGGTTGTGCATGGTAACCCTCTGTCTCTTTGCTTTGGTAGGAATTCTCCCCCTTCAATGTTGTAGCCTGGCATGGGAACTACACACCCTACAAGTACCAGCTGGACAAATTCATGGTCATTAACACTGTTGCTTTTGACCACGCGGTAAGTTCTGGAGCTGGGCATGGCAGGGCAATGCTGCATGGATGCATGGTGCTGTTCAAACCTTCCCTGAGCAGCAGGGGCTCAGCACTGCTTTCCCTGGGCCCAACCCAAGCTCTTGTAGACAAAGAATAGAATAGAATAGAATAGAATAGAATAGAATAGAATAGAATAGAATAGAATAGAATAGAATAGACCAGGTTGGAAGAGACCCTCAAGATCATCAAGTCCAACCTATCATCCAACACTACCTAATCAACTAACCCATGGCACCAAGCACCCTATTAAGTCTCCTCCTAAACACCTCCAGTGATGGTGACTCCACCACCTCCCCGAGCAGCTCATCCCAATAGGCAATCACTCTCTCTGTGTAGAATTTCCTCCTAACCAGCCTAAACCTCCCCTGGTGCAGCCTGAGACTGTGTCCTCTTGTTCTGGTGCTGGTTGCTTGGGAGAAGAGACCAACCTCCACCTGTCCACAGCCTCCTTTCAGGTAGTTGTAGAGAGCAATAAGGTCACCCCTGAGTCTCCTCTTCTCCAGGCTAAGCAACCCCTAAGGCTGCCTAAAGGAAGAGCCATCCAGTTCCATCTCTTTCCTGCCATATTCAGCATGGGACTGAGATGCTGGGCGCTGTCACACAAGATCACGAATCCCTTTGGCAAGGGAGACCTATATCAGCCAGGTTTACTGGAAGGCTGATCTGAGCTGGCAGCTCTGAGCCCTGCTCTGTTTCATGCTTTCACCTTTTATTTTATGTTTGTTTGTTTTTTTTCAGGATCCTTCTATCTTCACTGTCCTGACAGCCAAGACAACCCGTCCTGGAGTGGCCCTGGCTGACTTCGTCATATTTCCTCCACGCTGGGGGGTAGCTAACAACACCTTCCGGCCGCCATACTACCACCGTATGTCTGCTCTTTGAGTACAGGACTACAGAGAAAAACAAACAAACAAGCAAGCCAGCCCCCATTTATTTGAGAGGACACACAGGGATGTGGCATTCTGAAGTGTTGTCCTTGGCAGCGTTAAGAGCCAGCCTCTTGGAGCCAGCCAGTGCCTCCTCGGAAAACAAACAAAGCCAAACGTGTTCCTATTTAGAGCATCACAAAACCAATCAGAGGTGATGGGCTGGTTGTGTCTGCATAGATGGATGCATCTGTACTCAAGGGGCTCCCACTGAGACTGGGAACATATTGAACTTGGCATTGCACAAATCTGTCAGAAATTGTCCTGTCATCCAGCCGTGAATTTCTTAATACCTCATTAGAGTAGGTAGAAAAGGAGCGGGAGAGAGAAAATTATGGTGTCACAGGTGGTGAGAACAACAGAGGGATGCAGAACTGCCCAAGGCCATCAGGAGATGGGATCAGAGTTACAGCAAAGCAGTGAGCTGGCTCTCCTGAGCCCTTCTTTACCTGCTGCACAGTGACAGAGGTACCTCTGGCACAGTGAGAGCGATATCTCTGGAGAAGAGGAGGCTCAGGGGAGACCTTATTGCTCTCTACAACTACCTGAAGGGAGGTTGTAGCCAGGAGGGGGTTGGGCTCTTGTCCCAGGCAACCAGCACCAGAACAAGAGGACACAGTCTCAAGCTGTGCCAGGGGAGGTTTAGGCTGGAGGTTAGGAAGAAGTTCTTCCCAGAAAGAGTAATTTGCCATTGGAATGTGCTGCCCATGGAGGTGGTGGAGTCACCATCCCTGGAGGTGTTCAAGTGGGGATTGGATGTGGCACTTGAAGCCATGGTTTAGTTAGTCCTGAGGTGTTGGGTGACAGGTTGGACTTGATGATCTCTGAGGTCTTTTCCAATCTTATTGATTCTATGATTTAAGAAGCCAGCAATCAGGAACTGGACTCCTTCTCAGGCAGAGTAGTTGGTTGATGTTTCAGGATTGCCCTTACCAGAGTCAATTTACTTTTGGCATTTGTTTGTTTGTTCGTTTCTTCTTGACAAAGCATGGCCACATGTTGCATTGAATGGATGCTAGACATCCAGTTCTCCACATGGGATTATCCTACCAGGGTGGGAATGAGGCAACCTGCTCTGTTTTGTGCTTCAAGCACCTGCAACACAGGGATGACTGTACTGAACTTGCTTTACAGCACTTTAAGATCTCTTATCCAAGTCTGTAAACATCAGGTTACATCACACAGCTCCAGGTGGTAGGAAAAGCATAGGTCTACCAACATGAAAGTACCTTCATTAGGGAGCTCTATTTCTGAATCCTGGTAAGAGTAGAATAAAGCCTGCACAGCTTTACAAGCATTGCCTGTAGGATCCACAATGTCCTCTCATGTGATACTCTGCTTAGGAACCCCCACTGCTGGTCCAGCTTAGCTCATAGGTTTCAAGGAGCTCACAGCCCAGCTGTGAAGCCTCCCAGTCACACTGTGTTGTAACCTCTTCTCTATGCCTCCCACAGGGAACTGCATGAGTGAGTTCATGGGGCTCATCAAAGGCCACTATGAAGCAAAGGAGGAAGGCTTCCAGCCTGGAGGGGGCAGCTTGCACAGCATGATGACTCCTCATGGGCCAGATGCTGACTGTTTTGAGAAGGCAAGCAAAGCCAAGCTGGAGCCTGAGAGGGTTGCAGAAGGAACCATGGTAAGAAGCCAAGGGAGTCAGCAAGACTTTGAATGCAGCCCAGCAGAACACAGCTGTGTCACTCTCAAAATACAGCCTTGCTTCTTGCTGGCAAGTTGGAAAAGCATTTACCTCCCTTGCTGATCAGCACCAGGAGCTCCCCTGGAGCTATGCAATGCCAGGCAGCTTTGATCATCTGCCCACATAAACTGTTGCCTGAGCAGGAAGCTGGGAATTTTCATGCTGATTAATTGAATTTTGGTCTTAGCCTATGGACAAAGAAGTGAAACCCCCAACTGCCCTCCTTTCTCCACCTCCTAAAATCTAATGATGATCATCAGCAGACCTTGAATTAGAGCTTTTGGATCAAGGTGGCTTTCTTGGGCATCCAGGGAGTCCAAAGTCACTCCTGAGACCTAGTTAATAGTAGCATTGCAATGCCAGCTCTGAAAAGCAGTTCCTTCCTGGGCTGATCAGGCTGGAAACCAGTGCTGGACTATGTAACCAGCTCCGGTTTGTGGTAGAGCAGTGCCACCTGGCCTGGATTTAAACTTTTGCTCTCCTGCCCTAACCTATCTTCACTCTTCCCAACAGGCCTTCATGTTTGAAACTTCCCTCAGTCTGGCTGTCACCAAGTGGGGCCTCCAGACTTGCAATCGCCTAGATAAAAGCTACTACCAGTGCTGGGAACCTCTGAAGAGCCATTTCAACCCCAAGTGCAAGTAAAGGGAAGTATTTTTTGCTTGCAGTATGTGAGTGACAGCAGGGAGGTCCAGCATTCCTACGTGTGGAGGCACAATCGACTCAAGCAAAGCAGAGTGCTCCAACACAGAAGAGTATTTCCAGTAGCCACCAAGCTACTAAAATGATCATCCCATATGTAACTTGGGAAAGGCAGTAAAACCCCCACCATTATTCTTAACTTTCAAGTACCAATTAAAGTTTTCCTGGTGACATGCTAAAACTGAAGTACTTGCATGACTCTTCCCATGTGTGGTTGGTGTGGATGGAATGGAATGGAATGGAATGGAATGGAATGGAATGGAATAGAATAGAATAGAATAGAATAGAATAGAATAGACCAGGTTGGAGAAAACCTCTGAGATCATCAAGTCCAACCTATCACCCAACACCATCTAATCAACTAAACCATGGCACCAAGTGCCTCATCCAGTCTCTTCTTAAACACTTCCAGCGATGCCCACCACTTCCCTGGGCAGCACATTCCAATGGCCAATCTCTCTTTGTGTGAAGAATTTATTTCTAAGATCAAGCCTAAACTTCCCCCTGCACAGCTTGAGACTGTGTCCTCTTGTTCTGTCACAAGTTGCCTGGGAGAAGAGACCAACCCCCACCTGGCTACAACCTCCCTTCAGGTAGTTGTAGACAGAAATAAGGTCTCCTCTGAGCCTCCTCTTCTCCAGGCTAAGCCCAGAATCACAGTATCACAGTATCACCAAGGTTGGAAGAGACCTCAAAGATCATCAAGTCCAACCTGTCACCACAGACCTCATGACTAAACCATGGCACCAAGGGCCACATCCAATCCCCTCTTGAACACCTCCAGGGATAGTGACTCCACCACCTCCCTGGGCAGCACATTCCAATGCAACCCCAGCTCCCTCAGCCTCTCCTCACAGGGCTGTGCTCCAAACCCCTCCCCAGCTTTGCTGCCCTTCTCTGGACACCCTCCAGCAACTCAACATCTTTCCTAACCTGAGGTACATTGTGTGGACACGAGATGACAGTCAGCCTCTATTCAGAGGGCCTCCTGAGAATACAACCCTGTGTCTTTCACAGGGAGAAGCTGGGGATCCACAAAGCATTTTATGCTGTCTGTAGGACAAAGACATTTGAAGGCTCTACCAGAGCTAAGCCTCCTCTAAGAGCAAGCCACTTCAACCTGCTGATTGGTAGAGTGTTGCCAAGGAAACACCTGTTTAGAAAAGCAAACTGCAGATCAGAAATGGTTAAAGAATCCAAAGGGCCTCACTGCTAAGTGAGGGAAAGTTTCCTTTCCAGCCCCATGCTCTGGCCATCCTTCAACACTGACTGATTTGTCAGCCCTTGACAAATTCTCTCCCTAGTTAAGTGCTAAACTGCAATACCACAAATGTGGAAGGGCTCATTTGGCCAGGACAGACATTTGCTCCTGGGAAGGAAACTGAAACAAAGCTCAAGTGCAGATAACATCATGGAGGGCCTCAAAATTTGTTGGAATATGCAAGCCTGTGGTGGTTTGAGCCTTAACTGGGGCTTAAGAGCTCAGATGGGGGCCAGGCTGAGAATCCCTCTCCTGCTCCCCCCTCCTCCTTCCCAACAGAGAGGAAAAGAAAGGGAAGGAGCAAATCCACCAAGAAATAATTTGGTTTTGGCTTGGAATTAGAGAGGTAAAGAATCTTCTTTAGACAGTGTGTATGTGTGTGTATATATATATGTAACAATAGCAGGCAGGGTTCACAAGGGTAGGGAACAAGGATGGATGGGAAAAGAAAGCAATATGAAATACAAAACCAGTCCTTTGCAAAGTGTGGAAGCAGCAGGGAGCACCAGGTGGCAGGGAAGCAGCGAGCCAACACCAACTCTGTTTCATCCCTGCGAGGCAGAAGGAAGACAGCCATGGCTGCAGTGTCCTCCCCTTTATACCCCTGCTGGACAGTGGGGGGGAGTGGAACAGACCAAGTCAGTTTCCCAGGGGGAAAACACCCTCCAGGGAGGGCAAAAACCCTCACAAGCCCTCCTCCCCTGCCTCCAGGATGGGTGCAGCCCACCCCAATGCCTCATTCCCAGGTGGTAAGTTCCACAGGGTTGAGGCAGAAAGCAAAGCCTCAACAAAGAGTACATCCCAGGTACCCCAAACCTCAGACCTGCACTTTTGCATCTTCCCATATGAAAGCTACTGAGCTTGGTGCCATCAGAATCCAAGTTTCTTACTTCCCATGAGAGAAGACACTCAATTTTCCAAAAGAGAAGGAAACACAGAGCTGTGACACCTAACTTCAGTCACTTACATCCATCATCAGTTTTGGATCTGCACCAGATCCTTGGGGAAAGAAAGGGAAAAAAAGCAGCAAAACACTAGCTTTGAGCAAAGTATTACATTATAAAATCTACAGGGAGATGTGTCCTCTAAAATAGCCAGCTCAGAAAAGGACATTCAGGACAATCAATATGCCAGAGAAGCTGATTTAATCAGTCTGATCCAAAGATAAAGTAGGTTTAAATGTTTCACTGGCAAAGGGGAAAAGCTTGTTTTCTGTTTGGGACCTAAATTATCAGCCAGTGACCTGCAGGCTTGGGTTTCCCTTGCTACAGACTCATCACTGAAGCGGACCGGGATAGGATAGGATAGGATAGGATAGGATAGGATAGGATAGGATAGGATGGGATGGGATGGGATGGGATGGGATGGGATGGGATGGGATGGGATGGGATGGGATGGGATAGGATAGGGTAGGATAGGATAGGATAGGATAGGATAGGATAGGATAGGATAGGATAGGATACGATAGGATAGGATGGGATGGGATGGGATGGGAGAGAAGAGAAGAGAAGAGAAGAGAAGAGAAGAGAAGAGAAGAGAAGAGAAGAGAAGAGAAGAGAAGAGAAGAGAAGAGAAGAGAAGAGAAGAGAAGAGAAGAGAAGAGAAGAGAAGAGAAGAGAAGAGAAGAGAAGAGAAGAGAAGAGAAGAGAAGAGAAGAGAAGAGAAGAGAAGAGAAGAGAAGAGAAGAGAAGAGAAAGAGCAAATTAACCAGGTTGGAAAAGACCTCTGAGATCATCGAGTCCAACCTATCACCCAACACCATCTAATCAACTAAACCATGGCACTAAGCACCCCATCCAGTCTCTTCCTAAACACCTCCAGTGATGGTGACTCCACCACCTCCCTGGGCAGCACATTCCAATGGCCAATCTCTCTTGCTGGGAAGAATTTCTTCCTAACATCCAACCTAAACCTCCCCTGGCACAGCTTGAGACTGTGTCCTCTTGTTCTGGTGCTGGTTGACTGGGAGAAGAGACCACTCCCCACCTTGCTACAAGCTCCCTTCAGGTAGCTGTAAACACATCAGTCAGATGGTAACACATCAGTCAAGGGTGGAATTCCATGAGGCACATTCATTCTGTCTTCAACCCTACAACTCTGAAGGGAAACTCCTCTTTCTTCCCTCTCCACACCCAGCACGACTGCCTCAAACCACCTCCAGTAGCACTGCACCTTTGCTCTTTGCAAGAAAACAACTAGGAGAATTCTGCAAACAATGAGATAGAAAAGTAGGGCAGCCTTTCCCCAGGCACCACATTCAGCTCCACAGGGATGTAGCATCAGACACTCATTTGCAAAGGAAAGGGCCGTGGCAACTGCCGCCAGCGTCAATCTGAGGCTGGCCTAAAAGACCAGAGACACTGCGCTCATCCCCGGTCCATCCCGAACCATTTGCTCCACTGGCCTGAAACAAACGCAGCTGCGAGGGAGAATTTACGTGAGTGGCAACTCAGGCTCCAATTAGCTGAGGAAATGGGTCCTGGGAGATCAAATTAGGTTGTGGCAGCACTGAAGGTAGTTCATTTAGCATGCTCAGACAAGCAATTCTTTCTTTCCCTAAACACCGCTCTCTCCATGCGCCGATGCCCCTCTGCACTGATCCACAGCACTACCTTGTAGTGTCATTTGTGACTGTCCTGCAGAAGCTGTGCTGCAGGGACAATATTCTGCCTGTGCTCTGGCTAAGATAGCAGAACAAGCTGCAAGAACAGGTGCAAGAGGGCTGCTGGGAGCACACATGGGATTGCAAAAGCAGGCCATGGCTTTGCATGCTTTTCATACAAAGAGAGATTGGCCATTGGAATGTGCTGCCCGGGGAGCTGGTGGAGTCACCATCATTGGAGGTTGCTCTCTTTGCTCTCTTTAGGCCATCCAAGCCACACAGTTCACTTAGAATCAACCAGGTTGGAAAAGACCTCAAAGATCATCAAGTCCAACCTATGACCTAATACCTAACACCTCCTGACAACCAAACCATGGTTCCCAGTGCCACAGCCAAGCCCTTCTTGAACACCTCCAGGGATGGTGACTCCACCACCTCCCTGGGCAGCACATCCCAGTGGCCAATTACTCTTTCTGGGAAGAACTTTCTCCTCACCTGAGCCTAAACTTCCCCTGGCAGTACCTTTGGACTTAGTTTTATACAGCCTTGAGGTGTTCTGGGTATTGTCCATGTGTTACAAAAACAACAGAGCAGCAAACACATACTCAGGACTTGAATGCTTGCAGAGCCTTTTAGTGATCTCAGAAACCACAGTGTGGTTCTTAGCTCCCAGATGGAGATGGTGTTTAGGAAGAGCCTGGATGGGGCACTTGGTGTCATGGTTTAGTTGATTAGATGGTGTTGGGTGATAGGCTGAACTTGATGATCTCAAAGGTCTCTTCCAACCTCATTAATTCAATTCAATTCAATTCAATTCAATTCAATTCAATTCTATTCTATTTCTATTCTTATCCTATCCTATCCTATCCTATCCTATCCTATCCTATCCTATCCTATCCACTCTGCTCTGACTGCCAAGCTCCCCATGGCATGACCTTTTCATGATCCAGACAGGGAAACACTTTAAAAACAAACAAACCAACCAACCAACACACCATTAATCAGGAAAAACATTTTTATCGTGAGGGTGACTGAGCATTAGCACAGGCTGCTCAGAGAGGTTGTGGACTCTCCATCCATCAAAAGCCATTTAAACATGATCCTGAATCATGATCCAGGTGGCCTTCCTTGAGCAGAGGGTCAGACCTTCCAGAGAAGGGCAGCAAGGCTTGTGAAGGGTCTAGAGTTGGTTGCCTGGGAGAAGAGACCAACCCCCACCTGGCTACAACCACCCTTCAGGCAGCTGTAGACAGCAGTAAGGTCTCCCCTGAGCCTCCTCTTCTCCAGAGCCCCCTGTCAGTTGCCCTGGGCAGAAGACATGTTCTTACATGGAGAGAAGGCATCTTCACAGGCACAACGTCCAGTGAGGTTTGTGGTTGCATTCTGGTGATTTAAACCAGAGCCTATTTGCAGAAGTGAAATGCAACTCTCCCACACTTGAAGGGAATCAGTGCTAAGGATTAAAATCCTTGTCTGCTGACTTCTTGTGACTCACACACCAGAACCACAGTGGAAATGCTAGTCACACAGCATGACAACGCTCAGCTCACTGTTTCCAAGGCTGATCTGGCAATTTTATCCAGAGGTTTATTCTAATAATCCAACACAGGGTTGGATTATTCAGGTTTGCATTAGGGAAAACATAAATTAACCCAACTTGCAGACAGCATTCAGGCAGACTCCTGAAGTTACCGTGTCACAGAACTCAGCACTGGGGAGGCCACACCTCCAGTATGGTGTCCAGTTTGGGGCACCTCAATACAAGAGAGATGTCAAGCTGCTGGAAGGAGTGCAGAGGGCAACAAAGCTGGTGATGGGTGTGGAGAACTAAGCTTAACAAAGAGCAACTGAAGGAGCTGGGGCTGTTTAGTTTGAAAAAGGAGACATCATCACTCTCTAGAACTACCTGAAAGGACATCATAGAGACATTGGTGCTGGTCTCTTCTCACAGGTAATTAGCGATAGAACAAGAGGCAATGGCCTCAAACTGCAACAGGTGCACAGGGGATAGCAGGAGTATTTTTTTCACAGGAAGTAGTCAGACATTGGAACAGGCTGCCCAGGGAGGTGGTTTAGTCACCATCCCTGGATTTGTTTAAAGGTCATTTAGATGTGGTGCTTGGGGATATGGTTTAGTAGTGAACTTTGCAGAGTAGGGTCAATGGTCGGATTTGATGATCCCAGAAGTCTTTTCCCACCTGAGCAATTGTGTGACCTTGCCTATTATTTGATCAGGGCAAACAACATAGTCAAGGTGACAACAGGAAGTAATACCTAGTAGGTAAGCAGTGGTTCTTTGGAAACTACTTGGGATTTGTGTAACATTTTACCCTTAAGCCTGTGCTGCTCTAAGAGCAGCAACTCCCACAAGACGGAAGGAGCCTCTGTGTGTAGATCAAAGGAGCACAACGGTAGAATTCAGGACACTCTGTATCTACCTGCACTGTCATTGTTGGAAGATGCAAGATAACCAGCAAACAGTTAAGATTTATTCTTATGAAGGAGAAAGGTCAGCAGACAATACATCTGATTTTATTTATATCTCATGAGCAGCACTGCAATTCCAGGAGCTTAAAATACGCTGAATGGTCGCACGTATGTACCTTCCTGGATACGCTTCTCTCGGCGGTCCTGTGGAAGGAAGCAAACATGCAGCATTAGCCTATTAGAGAAGAATCATAGAAGCAATAAGGTTGGAAGAAACCTCAAAGATCATCAAGTCCAACCTGTCACCCAACACCTTATGACTACTAAACCATGGCACCAAGTGCCACGTCCAATCCCCTCTTGAACACCTCCAGGGACGGTGACTCCACCACCTCCCTGGGCAGCACATTCCAACGGCTAACAACTCTCTCTGTGAAGAACTTTCTCCTCACATCGAGCCTAAACTTCCCCTGGTGCAGCTTGAGACTGTGTCCTCTTGTTGTGGTGCTGGTAGCTTCTAGAGAAGGACTGAGATGAGAGAAAACCAGTCTGGTCCTTCAGCATGAACCACAAGACAGCACCACATAAGGGATTGGACGTGGCACTTGAAGGCATGGATTGGCAGTCATGAGGTCTTGGGTGACAGGTTGGACTTGATGATCTTTGAGGTCTTTTCCAACCTTATTGATTCTATGATTAGAGTCTTTCCCAACCCATATGACTCTGTAAGCACAAGCTCTGCTAACAGCTGTTGTGGTTTAAAGAGTAAAAAAGGGGCAAGCTGTTGGTCTTTTTCATAGCTTCACCTACCAGCTACAGCAGACATGCCCAGCTTGACCTCTCTGCACGTTTAGCTACTCTCTCAGGCCAGCAGAGACCAATTCCTGTGATGTATTTTCCACCAAACTAGATGCACCAGTTAAGTTATACATTCAGCTCCTGCCTCCTCGTTCCAGTTGAATAATCCATTTTAAAGATTTCATTATGGAGAAAGAGCATAACAACTTCCCTACACGTGCCTGTATTCACTGCCAGAACATTTGTATCCCATGCTGCACTCATGTGCCTTCCTGACAGGTATTGTTACGGTGCACAGCTGCTGTAGATACTGACCAGATTCCTTCTGCTGGATAAAACCAGAGGACAAGCTAAAGATTCAGCAATTTATCTTTTGCTTTCCCAGACACACAACAAATATTCATAGAATCACAGTATCAGTCAGGGTTGGAAGGGACCACAAGGATCATCTAGTTCCAACCCCCCTGCCATGGGCAGGGACACCCCACACTAGATCAGTCTGGCCACAGCCTCATCCAGCCTGCTCTTAAACACCTCCAGGGATGGGGCCTCAACCACCTCCCTGGACAACCCATTCCAGGGCTTCACCACTCTCATGGGAAGAACTTCCTCCTCACCTCCAGCCTCAATCTCCCCACCTCCAGCTTCATTCCATTCCCCTTAGCCCTATCACTCCCTGAGATCCTGAGAAGTCCCTCCCCAGCCTTCTTGTAGCCCCCTTCAGATACTGGAAGGCCACAATTAGGTCACCTGGAAGCCTTCTCTTCTCCAGACTGAACAGCCTCAACTCTTTCAGTCTTCTTCAGAGAAAAGAGTGTAACAGTTACTGTGCTTTATATAACACCAGAAAACAATGAAACATCAGGAAACATCAGTAAAAGAACTGCAATAAAGGAAAACAAATTGTCCTGGAGACTACATTCAAGGCTTCAGTTTAAATATTCCCAGGCAATTACATCTGGACTTCACACACAAGAGTTTTATTTTCAGGCACTCACATGCTAAGCCACACTTGGTGGCTAAGCTCAAGTGTGGCTTTAATTACAAAAACAAAACCTGCATGCCAAGATACTGCAGAGATGCTGAAGTCTCTAAAATATACATCAACATGTTTGACATTTCCTAAACCCTCCCTTTTCACTTCATCCTAGCAAACAACACTCCCTATTAATTTTGTGTTTGCACTTCTTGGTTTCTGACTTAATCCATTTTGGGCAAAAGAGGAAACAAAAATGTTTTAACAATAGCTGCAGATTCACTAGCAAAAATATGCCCCTGCCTGCCAGTCACCCAGCATTTTGTTATATAGGTAATTAGATACTTTTCAGAACAGTCTGTCATTGCCCAAATTCTGATGCCCATATTTCAGGTGTGGATAGGATAGAAGAGAATAGAAGAGAATAGAAGAGAATAGAAGAGAATAGAAGAGAATAGAAGAGAATAGAAGAGAATAGAAGAGAATAGAAGAGAATAGAAGAGAATAGAAGAGAATAGAAGAGAATAGAAGAGAATAGAATTAACCAGGTTGGAAAAGACCTTTGATAGCATCAAGTCCAACCTATCACCCAACAGCATGTAATCAACTAAACCATGGCACCAAGCACCCCATCCAGTCTCTTCCTAAACACCTCTAGTGATGGTGACTCCACCAGCTCCTTCTGTTCACCTTCTGTGAACACAGAAGCAACATAAACTTTCCAAAATCTTAAACCTCCAGCTGAGATCAGTGCTACAGAGAGCTTTATTATAGCAGAATATTCTGACTGGGGAAACTCTGACTGGCCATTGTCTTGGGTGCAATACAGTACTCTTAGCACACAAGGACTCTGCAACCAGTTACGAGGCTCTGAGACAGCAGGCTCTGTATCAGCCTTTCTTCTCTCATGGCTTTAATGGTATTAGAATAGAATTAACCAGGTTGGAAAAGACCTTTGAGATCATTGAGTCCAACCTATCACCCAACATCATCTAATCAACTAAACCATGGCACCAAGTGCCTCAGCCAGGCTCTCCTTAAACACCTCCAGAGACGGTGACTCCACCATCTCCCTGGGCAGCACATTCCAATGGCTAACAACTCTCTCTGGGAAGAACTTTCTCCTCACCTCCAGCCCAAACTTCCCCTGGTGCAGCTTGTGACTGTGTCCTCTTGTTCTGGGGCTGGTTGCCTGGGAGAAGAGACCAACCCCCACCTGGCTACAACCTCCCTTCAGGGAGTTGTAGAGAGCAAGAAGGTCTCCCCTGAGCCTCCTCTTCTCCAGGCTAAGCAACTCCAGCTCCCTCAGCCTCTCCAGGTGGAAGAAGATCAGACCAGCTAGCTCTCCTGGCAGAACTACCTTTTACAACGGGTGTTCACCGACGTTCAGTGTTGTCAGCTAACTTACCCTATCAACTTTGAAGAGAACAGCCCAGAAAATGAGAGGGCCTAAAGCATAAACAGCTCCAAAGAAGGACGTCTTGGCTGTCGGGCGGAAAGTCGGGTAGACGTTGTGCGTCCTTGCATAGCTCCAGCGGAGCAAGGCAGGATCTTCCTGGTTTGGAAACAAAACCAACACGGTGAAGCCCCAGGGGTCCTACAGGGGCCCCGCAACTCGGCCCAGGCCTGTCTGCCAGCGAGACGAGGCCTACAAAGTCCCCGGCGGCGGCGGGGAAGGGCGTCAAGGTCACGGGGAGCGCAGCGCCCCGGCCGCTCAAGCGCAGGGCCGCTCAGACGCAGGGCCGAGCCCCGCTCGGGGACACCGCGCACGAGGGGCAAGCCACCCCCCCGCGCCCCCTCCCCACTCACGATGACGGCCGGCGGCTTGGGGTTGTTAAGCTGCAGCTGGTACTGCCGCTTGAGGCGGGCGCGAATAGCCAAGCGCTCGGCCTCGGCACGGCGCTTCTCCGGCGACGCGTCGTAGGTCTCGGGGTCGAGCTCGGCCGGCAGCGAGACGAAGCGGTTGGGCCGGTACGCCTGGGCGGCGGTGGGAGGCGGCCCCGCCGCCATCTTGCTAGCCCCCGGTCGCCGCGCGCGCCGCCCGCCCGCCCCACGCGCAACTGCGGGAGGCGGCGCCAGCCGCGCGCCGCCGCCGCGCCCCCTGCCGGCCCGCGAGGGCGACAGCAGAGCCCGCGGCGACAGCAGCGTCCTGCGCCCTCAGGGGTGGTGGGGGGTCCGGAACGGAGGGCGGTGTCACGCTTTGCAGAGGGGAGATCAAGGCAAGGTTCGTACAGGTCCAACCTCCCTGCCGTGGGCAGGGACGCTTTCCACTAGATCAGGTTGCCCGGAGCCACATCCAGCCTGGCCTTAAAAACCTCCGGGGGTGGGGCGTCTACCACCTCCCTGGGCTGCCTGTGCCAGTGTCTCACCGCCCTCATGGGGAACAACTTCCTAACGTCTAATCTAAACCTACCCTCCTCTAACTTGGGTCCATTCCTTCTAGTTCTGTCACTACCTGACACCCTAAAATGTCCTTCACCAGCTTTCTTGTAGCCCCCTTCAGATACTGGAAGGCCACAATGAGGTCACCTGGGAGCCTTCTCTTCTCCAGACTGAACAGCCCCAGCTCTCTCAGTCTGTCCTCATAGCAGAGCAGCTCCAGCCCTCTGCTCACCTTCGTGGCCCTTCCCTGGACACCTTCCAGCACGTCCATGTATTTCTTGTAGTAGGGTTTCTAGATCTGGACACAATACTCCAGCTGGGGTCTCACTCCAGGTGTAGAGGGACAGAATCACTTCTCTCAACCTGCTGGCAACACTTCCCTTGATGCAACCCAGGAGACGGCTGGCTTTCTGGGTGACAGAGCGCTGGAACAGGCTGCCCAGAGAGGTTGCGGAGTCTCATCCTGTGGAAACTTTCAAAACCCACCTGGACACAGTCCTGTGCAACCTGCTCTAGGTGAACCTGCTTTAGCAAGAGGGTTGGACTAGGTAATCTCCAGAGACCCCTTCCAACCCCTACCATACTGTGAAAGGACCTTCAGGGAAGGCAGAGCTGAGGTGCCAGGAGTGCTGTGCTGCGCTGAGGGAGGACGCGGTGGCCACTGCTACGCAGACTGTGTGCACTGAAACAAAGTATTACTTCAGTGGTGTGTCACAGATGGGCTGGAAGTGGCAACATCCTACTGTTCCTGACTTTCAGCTTCAAATCATAGAATACATAGAATACATAGAATAAACCAGGTTGGAAGAGACCTTCAAGATCATCGCGTCCAACCCATCAACCAATCCAACACCGCCCAAGCAACTAACCCACGGCACCAAGCACCCCATCAAGTCTTCTCCTAAAAACCTCCAGTGATGGCGACTCCACCACCTCCCCAGGCAGCCCATTCCAATGTGCAATCACTCTTTCTGTATAGAACTTTTTTCTAACATCCAGCCTGAACCTCCCCTGGCGCAGCCTGAGACTGTGTCCTCTTGTTCTGGTACTGCTTGCCTGGGAGAAGAGACCAACATCCGTCTGTCTACAACCTCCCTTCAGGTAGTTGTAGAGAGTAATAAGGTCACCCCTGAGTCTCCTCTTCTCCAGGCTAAGCAACCCCAGCTCCCTCAGCCTCTCCTCGTAGGGCTTATGTTCCAAACCCCTCACCAACTTTGTGATTCTTTCTGATTCTTTAACCAAGGCCAGGCTGGTTGGGTAGGCAGCCAGATAACCTTCAGGATTATTGCGCGGTGACTCACTGCCCTGATAAAGTTTATTGACAGCTTCACAAATTGCCCTCTGCAGATGAATACAAGGTGAAGAAAGCCTGAAGGTTTTGGCTTCAGGATGTTTCTGCCCCCTCAACATGAAGTGCTTTGTTCTCCAGAGCCATAAAAAATGTAGGGAAGTTGTCTTTCTGGAAACAAACTTGCCAGGAAACAAGTTTTCTGCCGCTTCTTCTTCTTTGGGTGTACAAAACCATGACAGCAGTTATGCTGACTGGAATCAAGGAAGTTTAAGGCTGTTTATATACATTTAGAACCTCATCTACTCTGGAGTAACTCTTCAGACTCAGGGCATGTTGGACAAGGGATCACAGCTTGCTCCTAAGCACGCCTAGAATAATATCATTGACTTTATTTAAGATAACAGAGCAGAAGCTTGGCCTTGCATCTTTTGATTCCACTCTTCTTTTACCTAAGCACTTGGATAACAGATCATCTCCTGTTGGTCTGAGCACCTAGTTAGGAACTAGGGCTCTGTAATTTGATTCCAGCAGGATGAATCAGGAGTTGGATATTCCTAGAGTTTGTATGCCTTGAGCACACCCACAGAGCAGGAAAGTGCTTTTCCCTCTCTAAAGCACAAGCCTGCTGTCCTCTCAGAAACTATTTCCCAGTGCTTCTCCAGCTTTCCCACCCTCATATTCTTCACAAACACGTGGCTGCTGATCCAAGTGAAACCCAAGCTGCTTCATTCATAGTCAGCTCTCAAGAACATACTTACACACCCTGTTGCTTTGTTTCCCAGGGCTTTCAGCTAAGGACAGTAGTTTCTGCTGCAGGGAACAATTCACTCCTTTTACTCTCTCTTTTTTGTGACCATCAGATTTAGTGCACTCTGTGTCTCCAGCTCCACGATTATCTCTCTCCATAATCAGCATGTGGAGAGCTACTTTAGCAGCATGGTACATATACCAGCAGCACTGCCATGTGGTACTCCAATGGTACTTTCATCTCAGAGGGTTTCCAAAGACTTGGCAGCCTGTGTTTCCCTGCTCATGACCAGCCTGCTTATTAAACAGCTGTTCCTCCCTGCTCTCTCTTATTTCTTAAGAAATCATAGAATCAATAAGGTGGGAAAAGACCTCAAAGATTATCAAGTCCAACCTATCACCCAACATCTCATGACTAACTAAACTATGGCACCCGTGTTGAACACCTCCAGGGACGGTGATTCCACCACCTCCTTCTTAAACTGAGGGGCCTAGAACTGGACACAGGACTCAAGGTGTGGCCTAACCAGTGCTGAGTACAGGGCAGAATGACCTGCCTGCTCCTGCTGGCCACCCTGTTCCTGATGCAGGCCAGGATGCCATTGGCCCTCTTGGCCACCTGGGCACACTGCTGGCTCATGTTCAGCCAGCTGTCAATCAGTACCCCTAGGTCTCTTTCTGCCTGGCTGCTCTCCAGCCACCCTGACCCCAGCCTGCAGCACTGCATGGGGTTGTTGTGACCAAAGTGCAGCACCTGGCACTTGGACTTGTTGAATGCCATCCTGTTGGACTCTGCCCATCTGTCCACCTGGCAAGGTCCCTCTGCAGAGCTCTCTTACCCTCTGACAGATCAGCTCCTGCTCCCAGCCTGGTGTCATCTGTACATTTACTGATGATGACACATGCAGCCTTGAAACAGAGATTCCTGTCAGGAGCAGGGGTGCAGCTTGGATTAGTTTACTGGGTAGGGGTAGCTGTTCTGTGGGAAATGGTGGGCATTTTCCTCCCCTTTGTTGCATCACAGAATGGAACAGCAAAACTCCTGACCCTGCAGATCTCCAAAAGTACTTTGAGACAGCCAGTGGCTTTTCCCACAATCTGCTGGCTCCTGAGTCTGTCTGTAATTGTGTGGGATAGTTTCTGTGAGCAGAAGCAAATATGGCCTTGAGGTGAAGTCACTTGGCAAAGGCAGTGGGTTCAGCTCCCAGCCCTGCTGCAGACTCTTTGCGATCTCATCTGTGCAGGTCCAAGCTGTGCCTTCTCCCTCTCCTTGGAGCTCACAGCTGCGGGTGTGCATGCTTAGCCTGCAAACAGTGCTGAAATTAATTCTACTGGGAGTGAAACAGAAGGTGCAAAGCTACATTTCCATTAATAATGCAATGTACTGTACTAGAAATCCGAGCAGCCAGCCACTATGCTGAAAACCCCTTTGCATTTCCTCTCTAATCACTAACTCTTCTTCCCTCCCTAAGGATCAAGTTGCCCACAGGGATTCTTTTCTGAGAGGTGTCATTGGTTCCAGGAGAAGCATATTCTCAAGCCTGTTCATGGCAGTATGTTGTTTCCACTCCTCCAGAGGTGGGTTTGAGCATTTTCTTCTATTGGTAACAAGCCATGTCTCTGACTTGAAAACAGCACTGTTCAGCAGAAGCCCAAGACAGCAACAGTAAGTGATGAAACCTTGCATAAAGCAATGCAGGACAAAGACAGAAATACTCTGATTTTTTAAACATTGTTGCTGACAGGAGGTGCTGCACACAGGGAGAAATGCTGCAGTGACAAGCCAGACTCCTGTGCAGATCTCCTGCATCGTATATTGAGATGCTTGAACATGTCCAGAGAATGGCAATGAGGCTGGGGAGAGGCCTCGAGCACAGCCCTGTGAGGAGAGGCTGAGGGAGCTGGGGTTGCTTAGCCTGGAGAAGAGGAGGCTCAGGGGAGACCTTCTTGCTGTCTACAACTACCTGAAGGGAGGGTGCAGCCAGGAGGGGGTTGGTCTCTTCTCCCAGGCAATCAGCACCAGAACAAGAGGACACAGTCTCCAGCTGTGCCAGGGGAAGTTTAGGCTGGAGGTGAGGAGAAAGTTCTTCACTGAGAGAGCTGTTAGCCATTGGAATGTGCTGCCCAGGGAGGTGGTGGAGTCCCCATCCCTGGAGGTGTTCAAGAGGGGATTGGATGTGGTACTTGGTGCCATAGTTTAGTTAGGCATGAGGTGCTGGGTGACAGATTGGACTTGATGATCTTTGAGGTCTTTTCCAACCTTATTGATTCTATGATTCCAAGATACTGACCTTCACTTTAGACCTATGTGATTTTGTTGGTGACTGCAGTTGTTCTGCATATAGTTGTTCAACTATATGCAGAAAGTCACATCTTCTCAGAGTGGCCAGACTAAGTGACTCTGTTCTTCAAGTGAATTAAAGAATTAATCTCAACCACAGACCTGTCTTCCCATCAATTGTGCATGATGCCTTCAGAAGAGGTTGAGTGTGCTGTCACCTCAAAAAATACTTGTGCCTGTCAAATGTGTGCAGGGTGCTTGCAGTTCCCCTGTTTGCATCAGCTGTCAGGCTGGTTCAACACACTGGTGGACTCTGTTTTGAATTCTTACTGAGCTTTTGCAAGGAAAGCAAATTGGAGAATGGGAGAAGCTGACAAAATCGCTCATCTGACAAGAAGGTTCTTATCAGATATCCCTTGTGTCTAATCACTTCTCCCAGGTCTCTTCTCCCAGGCAAGCAGCACCAGAACAAGAGAACACAGTCTCAAGCTGCGCCAGGGGAAGTTTAGGCTGGAGGTGAGGAGAAAGTTCTTCCCAGAAAGAGTAATTGGCCATTGGAATGTGCTGCCCAGGGAGGTGGTGGAGTCACCATCCCTGGAGGTGTTCAAGAGGGGATTGGATGTGGCACATGAAGCCATGGTTTAGTTAGTCATGAGGTGTTGGGTGACAGGTTGGACTTGATGATGTCTGAGGTCTTTTCCAACCTTATTCATTCTATGATTCTAATTCCCACCTATACCAGGCAAGAAGGGTCACTTGGTTCCTGTTCCATACAAGTGAATGAATACTAATGTGTGTGCCACCTTCTGAGGGCAGTGAGTATCAGGCATCCATCTGCATGGGTACATCCATGGTAAAAAGCATAGTAGATACAGAAAGGGAGCAGTGTAAAAGTTCTAGGACACAGTATAGTTTATCTGGCTTCAGGACAGCTGTGTCTGATTGCAGCATAGAGCTATGTGAATTGTCCAGGTAAATGCAATTCATTCTGCTGAAGTCCCTCTTTATCTTTAACTTGCAGTTGCTTAAAGGAAAGCTGGCATGCAAAGGAAGGAGTTAACATGGTTAGGGGGATTATGAATAGTTCAATTACAGCCAACAGGCCACCCATAAATGTGTATCAAATGTTGAGCTCAGCAGGAGTTCCTTACAAAACTGGGACACTTAATGAGTCATAAAAGTGCCAGGAATAATGAGAGACAGCATTAACCAAACCATTTCTGTCTCTCCTGGGCTTGTCCAGAGATGGTAACAAGAAGCCCTCTGCTGTTTCAGCTTTTCCTGATGAAATAAATTTTTTCTCTTGCACTGAATTAGAGCTGTGGCTGAGCTGCCTGAGCCAGGGAGCTGGTGCTCCCTGGGAGGCTCTGGTGGGAGAAGGAGAAGCTGGCCAGAGCCATCTGTTCTCCATTCCTTTGCAGGTCAGGATTTCATAATATAATTTTCCTAGCTCTCCCTCTGCTTCCAGCTCCTTGCAGGAGAGGTGATTAATAATCACTCAGTGCTGAAGAACGAGAGATGAAGAGGTCTTAGAACAAAGTATGGTGGCAGTTAGAAAGCTGAATTTCTGAGGGTAAGTCCTATTACTGGCTAAGTGTTAGGAGTGCTCAACCAGCCAATGAGTAATGTTATTCCTAGGCTTCCCCTCACATTGGCTGTCAGGAGCCAGAGTGCATGAGAAAGCTGTCATTGCCCTGACCCTCCATCACCTCTAGGTCCAGAAACAGTGTTGAAGATCAGCCCCTTGGCCTTAGCTGTGCCTAAGCTGTGTCTGCTCTGTGTTCTGTCTATCCTTGGACCACAGTGCATCAAGGTCCCACCTTGACCTCAGACATTCCTTGTCACTTTAGCCTTGCCTGGACATCACTGAACTGTGGCTGATTGTTGTTATTTCCACTGGACCTGCACAGATCACATTGTTTGGCTTCCAGCTCTCTTTTCCCTGTGGAGCAGCCCAGTCTTGCCATTCTTGGACTGCACTGTCACTCATGGAGCAGTGCTCAACCTCATGACCATGGGGAGCATATGTGGCACCAACAGTGGACTTGTACTGATGCCAGCAAAAATTCAAAAAGCAGCTGCTAACAAGAATCAGAGAGAGGAAACTCAAGTGCTGCAGGAAATGTCTCACACAGGGTAAGGGGAGGCACCCTTTCTGGCCTGCTGCTCCTGACACACATCACTGCCAGAAGGCTTTTTCTCCATTCCTCCCAAGGTGTTTTGCTCTGCCCACAAAAGAAAGGACAGATCTGCCTTGTTCAGGGGAGTCTGAGCTTGGGGAAAGTAGCAGTGCCTGCTGTGAACTCTGCTTGCATGATGAACAAGATGCTTCCAGACTTAGTTTGGGGGAAAAGACAATGGAAGTCAGAATGGGATGTGTTGGAGGACTACAAAGAGGTGGTTCAAACAGCCAGGGATCAGGATAGCAAAGCAAAAGTGCAGATAGAATTAAGCATGGCTAGGGACATAGAATAGAATACACTTAACCAGGTTGGAAAAGACCTTTGAGATTGAATCCAACCTATCACCCAACACCATCTAATCACCTAAACCATGGCACCAAGCACCCCATCCAGTCTTTTCCTAAATACCTCCAGTGATGGTGACTCCACCACCTCCCTGGGCAGCACATTCCAATGGCCAATCTCTCTTGCTGGGAAGAATTTCTTCCTAACATCCAGCCTAAACCTCCCCTGGTGCAGTTTGAGACTGTGTTCTCTTGTTCTGGTGCTGCTTGCTTGATAGAAGAGACCAAATCCCTCCTGGCTACAACCTCCTTTCAGGTAGTTGTAGAGAGCAAGAAGGTCTCCCCTGAGCCTCCTCTTCTCCAGGCTAAGCAACCCCAGCTTCCTCAGCCTCTCCTCACAGGGCTGTGCTCAAGGCCTCTCCCCAGCCTCGTTGCCCTTCTCTGGACACGTTCAAGTGTCTCAATGTCCTTCTTAAACTGAAGGGCCCAGAACTGGACACAGGACTCAAGGTGTGTCCTCTTACCATAAACATGTCTGAGAGGATGTGAGGCATCCCCTGGAGATCCTGTCTTTCCTCACGAGGTGGGGAAAGAATCTACTTTATCCCAGATGCTCTCCAGCCCCCAGGGTATGTAATGTGTCATAGTGCCATGGCTCATGTAGCTTAAGGCCAAATCTTATACATGCTTTATTGCACCTGGAGAGCATTCCTCCAGGTTCTGTCAAAACCATGGGTGAAACCTTGGACTTGCTGACAGCAAAGCAGAGCCCTGTGAAAAACGGCTCTGCCCCCCAAAGCCATCTGATTCCTTGCGACATCTCACTTGAAGTTCTCTCATGGGTTTAGCTGGATTTCCTTCCACAAACAAAATCAGAACATGAGGAAAAGGCTACTGTGTGAGGATCCAGCCAGGAGGGGCCAGTGAGAATTTAATCCTCACTGACATGCCCACTCCTGCTCCTCATGACAGGAATACAGTGCACCAAGTGCCAGGGACTCAGCATGTCCAGGTGGGGTTCGCTCACTTTGTGGGGTCATCCAGTTCAAAATTCCTTCACAACCCCAAATGATTTTTTTTAAGTGGAAAAGGAACAGGACTTTATAGACAATAACTCCCTAAGAAGTCACAAATTTCTCCTTTGTGCAGGAAGATGCCTTGATCAGCCTTGAAGGAGAGGCAACTCTATCAGACATAGAAAGAGATACTCACTTTATTTTGCTCAAATTCTGCAGCTCAAATTTTACTGCAAGTCTTTGGGAGCACCC
Source organism: Dryobates pubescens (assembly GCF_014839835.1). Lineage (NCBI taxonomy): Eukaryota > Metazoa > Chordata > Aves > Piciformes > Picidae > Dryobates > Dryobates pubescens. The sequence continues at coordinate 39,791,075 of NC_071619.1, read as the reverse complement.
TGTGAAGCAGACCATTGGTATGAGTAAAATATGTTGGTAGGGACATGCTGAATTCAGTGTGACTCTCTGGCAATCTGTGTATTGCAGTGGGGAAGTGCTTGGTTGTGGCAATGCAGAGTGGGGGTTGGCTTTTCTCCAGGTAAAGGACAGAATACAAATGAGGCTGTTGCTGCAGAATGCCAACTAGTGGGAAATATAGGCAGTGGCCAGCCTGGGTATTTCAATGCTCAGGAAACAAACAATCAAACAAAAACAGGGGGGAAAAAACCACCCACCTTAAACTTCTGACCTGCAGAGATAGGATGTCAGAGCATCAGAGCAGCTCTTTCCTTGGGCTCTTACTATCATTGCACAAATCAGGAACTTTAGCTAAAGAAGAAATATCCCTTAGCACTGCAGAACCCTGTATCTACCAGGTTTCATCTGCCTTGCTGGGGAGACTGGGTAAGGCAGCTGGCAAGGTTAAAAATTGCCTCCTAAATTAATGTCTCCATACTTCTCTTGATAACCTCTTAGCAGCAAGGCTTGCTCCTTGAATAAACCATTTCTGTTTACAGTGCTATGAGTCACTGATCCAGCCAAAGTAACTGTGATTTGCAGCTCCTGAAGGAAAGATTTCTACCTCTGTTGTGACACAGAGTTCCTTTAGACAGTCCCTTTAGACACTGCTTTCCCTGCTCTCCTACTGCCCCTCACTCCATTCCCTTACAGCCATATGCTTCCCCTCTGCATACCTGCAGATGTTTTTGCCCTACTAAACCCTTTACTCCCACATTCCCACCACTGCTGAGGGACTCTACTCCTTGAATGTACTTCAACTTCCTCAGCCTTCAGTTGCTGCTCAGTCTTCTCCCTGCTCTCTCCTCAGCATATCCTACACATTTTCTCCCAGGCATCTTCAGAAGAAGGTCCTGCCATGGTGGCAACCACTTGCAAAATGCTTAGCAGATATAGTAATTGCCAACCTTCTGGTACTCTGCTTTCCTTTATCCTTGTCTCTGGAGCAGAGGTATTCATATTCTTACTACTTTGTTTTCATGTACTTTAGAATCCTCCTGTGGCCTGAAGCCAAGGGAAGTGCAAGCAGCCATCACAGAATCACAGAACTGTTTTGGTTGGAAAAGAGCTCTAAGATAATTGAGTGCAACCATTATGTAAGTACCAATGCTGGTGCTAAACCATGTTCCCCAGCACATCTCTGCATCTTTGAAACACCTCCAGGGATAATGATACAATCACCTCCTTGTGGAGCTTATTCCAGTGTTTGAGGACCATCTCAGTCAGGAAGTTTCTTCTAATAGCCAAATTAAACCTCTGTTGTGGCAACTTGAAGCCATTTCCTGTCCTCCTATCACTCCTTACTACAGAGAAGAGACCAACACCCACCTCACCACAACCTCCTTTCAGGGACTTGTAGAAAGGAAGATCTCTTAGCTTCATTTCCCCCAGATTAAACAATCCCAGTTCCCTCATCTGCTCAGCACATGAGGGCAGATTGAACTCAGTTTCTGCAGCAAGCCTTGCAGTTTTACAGACCAGTGACACACTGAAGGCACATCCTTCTCTGCAGAAATGCCTTGCATTGCTAATTCTTCCTTACTTTGTGTGTTGTTGTACTGGCAGGAATGAGTTTGCCTTTTCTCAGGCCCAGGCCTGGTTACCCCACCTTTTGTTACTGTGTTGGAACTGGCTGCAAGTTGCTCCACAGAGACAGTTTCCTCACGGCATGGTCCCTCAGTCACTTCAGTGACTAGAGCTGCCCATGGCATGTGGTCACAAACTGAATGAGTCCAAGGGAAACGGCCCAGCCTAGTGCTGGCATGTCTGTGTCAGTCTCTCATATCTGTCTCAGATGCCTCTTCAGCTGAACCCATCAATAGGGAGCCTGCATTTCTCCATAATTTCCCTGGGGACTGAACACATCCCATCAGCTGAAAGAACAAGGGCAGTGACTCACCACCCAGCCTGCCTCATTCTTTCCAGGATAGTCCTTCCCACAGGAGAAGCTAAAATGCCCAAATCAATTTGTCTCAAATCCAAATGAAGTTTTGCAATATGATAAACCACTCACTTTGCCCACACCACCAAAGTCAAACCACTTTTTATTTACAGTTGTGGACTGACTCCTCCCAGCACAGAGCATGACACCATTTCCTATCCTTTTGCTTTGCCCTGTGGGGCTACCTACATCAGCTCCTTGACCAACTCCTTGTTTTGCTTCACTGTATGAAGAGCAGGAAAACTGAGCCACCAATGTCAAAAACCTCCTGTATATTTTTTAAGACAAGTGAAATGATGACATCCCCTCCTGACCACAGTGCTGCCCTTTTGCCAGACAATGACAGAAAAGGGCTTTCTGGCCTATAGAGCATTCTCAAAGCAGAGTTACCTCGATCTGTACCCTCTCAGTTCTGACAGCAGTCAAGCAAATCATTTCAGTTGAGACTTTATAGGGTTTTATCATAGTTCCTCACAGTGTGACACCTATGAATACCACTGTCCCTATCTTTCAAATGCATGTGTATTGCACCTGGCCCAACCTTCATCAAACTGTGTTGGGTTTGGGCTGAGCTGGAGTTAATTCTCCTCAAAGCATGCTTCTAGTGCTGTGCTTTGCAGTGCTCTAGCTGAGTGTTGATGACACACCAGTGTTTTGGCTGCTCCTGACCCCAGACTGTGCTTTTCCAACATTTCCCCACCCCTAGAGTCTGCTGAGGGGACCCAGCCAAGCCAGCTGACCCAAACTGGCCAAAGGGATATTCCATGCTGTGGGATGTCAGCTCAGATATAAGAGCAAAGGGAAAGAAGGAAGCTGGGGGGGGGATTTGTCCATGGTGTCTGTCCTCCAGAGGAACCATTAAGCGTAGAGAAAGGCAACAAAGCTGGGGAGGGGTTTGGAGCACAGCCCTGTGAGGAGAGGCTGAGGGAGCTGGGGTTGCTTAGCCTGGAGAAGAGGAGGTTCAGGGGAGACCTTATTGCTCTCTACAACTATCTGAAGGGAGGTTATAGCCAAGTGGGGGTTGGTCTCTTCTCCCAGGCAACCAGCACCAGAACAAGAGGACACAGTCTCAAGCTGTGCCGGGGGAGGTTTAGGCTGGATGTTAGGAAGAAATTCTTCCCAGCAAGAGAGATTGGCCATTGGAATGTGCTGCCTGGGGAGGTGGTGGAGTCACCATCACTGGAGGTGTTTAGGAAGAGACTGGATGAGGCACTTGGTGCCATGGTTTAGTTGATTAGAAGGTGTTGGGTGATAGGTTGGACTTGATGATCTCAAAGGTCTTTTCCAACCTGGTTAATTCTATTCTAGTCTAGTCTAGTCTAGTCTATATTCTATTCTATTCTATTCTATTCTATTCTATTCTATTCTATTCTATTCTATTCTATTCTATTCTATTCTATTCTATTCTATTCTATTCTATTCTATTCTATTCTATTCTATTCTATTCTATTCTATTCTATTCTATTCTACTCTATTCTATTCTATTCTACTCTATTCTATTCTACTCATTGGAAGAGATAAAGGACTTAAACTAGTTGTACCGAAACAATCTCTCTCTCTTCTCTCTTCCTTGGGCTGGGAGATACTAACTTGCATCTGCTTGACCTTGGCTGCACTGCTTTTGTTGTGATTGGTATTGACTTCTCTGCTTCTGTCTCTTGTCCCTTTTATACAGGGGGGTAAGTGGGATGCAGGGAAGGGAGAAGCTAGTAGCTTCCCCTGCTCTTTGGCCAGGGGGGGTCTTTCTGCTGTTCATTAATTGTAAATACCTGTAAACATTGTAACTCCTGTATATTTTGTACATATTCTTTGCATTCCATTGTAGAGAGTCATTTTGCTTATGGATACAGCTTTCATTTGCTTCCAGCTGAGCTGGTCTGGCAAATTTAATGTTGGGAGGGGAATTTCAACCCACCACAGTTTTGAACCAAAAAGAAAATTCCCAGAGGGAAAAACACCAAAGCTTTATAATATAAGCACTTAACCAGAGTAGAGCTGTGATCAGTAATGCTTCTACACCTTCATTCTTAACCCTGAGCTGCTACCAAAATACTAATTACTTGAAAGAAGCTGCAGTGCCATTGCTCCCACAGCAAATTCCTGTTGCTTCTGTGCTAGGCATCTGGTTCAGAAAATAACATTGGGGTTGCAGCAGAGGTCTTCCAGCTGCTATGTAACTTTCCCAAAGCAAACAACCTAGGGGGGGAAATGAGAATACAGGATCCTCACTTACACAGAGCCTTCTCTTCACTGCAGGAAACACTGAATATATTAGGGCTCCAGCTGAGCTGATGCAGAGCTCTGAGGATTCATGAAGAGAAGTCCCTGACAGAGGATTCTGGTGGGTGTTTGTTGACAAAGAAAGGCTGGGATCTCATCAGAAGTGCAATAAAGGACATATCAGCAGAAAGGACAAGCTGGTGTGTTGGCCCTGCAAAAAAGCACAAAGTAAGAAGGCCAAAAGCCATCTCCCTCTGCTTGGTCTGGGAGCCAATACCTGTTGTAAAGATGCAGCACGTGGGAGGGCTGGGAACAGCAGCGAATGCACTGCCAGGCCCCGGACTTGGCAGGTTATTAATGTCAACACATGTCAAAACCCCATCTGATGATGGGGTCAGAACTCATTCTTAAGGCTGCTTTGAGAGGCCCATGCACAACAAAAGAGTGAGTAGGAGTTCTGCACTGTTCCTTCAAGGCAGAAGAGCTCTCAGCAGGGCAGGGCTGTGCAGCCCTACTGCCTGCTGGGGAATGCCAAGAGGCTTTGTACATGAAATCATAGAATCACAAAATGCTGTGGGCTGGAAGGGACCTTTAAAGGTCATCTAGTTCAACCCCCTGCAGGGGAAACAGACATCTTTCACTACACTGAGTCACTCAGTGCCTGGTCCAACCTGACCTTGAATGCTTCCAGAGATGGGGCTTCTGCCACTCTCTGGGCAACTTTTAGGAGTGCCTCACCACTCTCAGAATAAATTTCTTCTTTTTATCTAGTCTGAATCTACTCTCTTCTGCTTTAAAATCATTACTCAGTGTTCTGTTGCAAGAGACTCTGCTAAAAAGATTATTTTTCTTATAGGTCTTTAAGGATCAAAAGGCTGCAATAAAGTCTCCCTGGAGCCTTCTCTTCTCCAGGCTGAATGACCCCAATTCTCTCACTCTTTCCTCATAGAAGAGGTGTTTCAGTCCTCTGATCATTTTTGTGGCCCTCCACTGGACCTGCTCCAAGAGGTCTATGTCTTTTTTTGTGTTGAGGGCTCAGAGGTGGGCACAGTACTCCAGGTGAAGTGTCACCAGAACACAGCAAAGGGGCAGCATCACTTTCCTTGACCTGCTAGCCCTACTGCTGTTGATGCAGCCCAGGACAGGGCTGGTCCTCTGGGCTGCGAGTACACACTGCCAGCTCATGTTCAGCTTTTCATTCAAGTCCTTTTCATCAGGGCTGCTCTCAATCCCTTCATCAGCTAGTCTGTACTGATACTGGAAATTGCCCTGACCCAAGTGCAGGACCTTGTACTTGGCCTTGTTGAACCTCAAGAATTTCACACAGACCCACTTCTCAAGTTTGTCCTTGTCCCTCTAGATGGTGTTCTGCCCCTCAGCTGTCAGATGCACTACTCAGCTTGGTGTGGTCTTGCTGAGGGTGCACTCAAGGATTTTAACATCAACCTGCAAGATGCACTTTGCCCATGATGTGCAATCCAGACCATGGCTCCCATCACCAGTGGAACAGTCAGGTTCAGAGATACCTGTCCTTCTTAACAATTAAACCAGTGTGGCTGATAAGCATTTACAGTGGTTGTCCATCTCCTTTGTGGGGAGTCCTCATTCATCCTTTACCACTACCAGATGCATCCTAGTGGGTTGTGTTTAACAACAAGCAGGGGACACCAGATTTTGCTCTTGGCTTTTGTGCTGACCTTGGGAAAACTCTCCAGTTGCCTACTTCAGGTTCCCTGCCTCTACAGTGGAGAAGAGGAGGCTCAGGGGAGACCTTATTGCTCTGTACAACTACCCGAAGGGAGACTGTAGACAGGTGGGGGTTGGTCTCTTCTCCCAGGCAACCAGCCCCAGAACAAGAGGACACAGTCTCAAGCTGTGCCAGGGGAGGTTTAGGCTGGAGGTTAGGAAGAAATTCTTCCCAGAAAGAGAGATTGCCCATTGGAATGTGCTGCCCAGGGAGGTGGTGGAGTCACCATCCCTGGAAGTATTTAAGAGGGGACTGGATGAGGCACTTAGTACCATGGTTTAGTTGATTAGAAGGTGTTGTGTGGTAGGTTGGACTCAATGATCTTGAAGGTCTTTTCCAACCTGGTTAATTCTATTCTATTCTATTCTATTCTATTCTATTCTATTCTATTCTATTCTATTCTATTCTATTCTATTCTATTCTATTCCTATTTCTATTCTATTCTATTCTATTCCTATTTCTATTCTATCCTATCCTATCCTATCCTATCCTATCCTATCCTATCCTATCCTATCCTATCCTATCCTATCCTATCCTATCCTAATATTTTTTTATCCATTTTTGTTGACAGCCTGGGGAACTATAAGCAGACCACATCTCCATTCTTAACAGAGGTTGCATGTCCAGTTTTCCATGAGCATGTTTGGAATGTCATGGTTTCTACATAATCATCTTGAGGTTTGACCCTGCTGTCACAAGGGAAACATAACCAAATGTCTAAGAGCTGAAGCAAAAATGTATCCCTGGGAAGCTCAGTAAAGGCTTCCCTCTGGTCACTCCAAAGGGACCATTAGAGCAGATCCTCCCAGGCTAAAATTCTGGGTGGAAAGAGAATGTTACCAGTGAGTCATCTGGATCCTCAGTGTAGGAGGTCAGGAGACACTCCTGCTTTTACTGATTTCTTAACTCAGAAGTTTTGCCCAGGGATGCTTGCAATTACTCACATCCCCTAATATTTGGGGATGCATATAGAAGCACTTATAACACCAGACATTTTCATCCAAAATTAATGCAGTGGGACTCAGTGCTGCCAGAACTAAGTCCCTCAGTACCATCTACATTGTGCCACTGGCACAATAGAAAGAGCCATTTGGCAACTAGAGAACACAGGTTTAAAAGGGGACAGAGCAAGTGTTCTTCCTTGCCTCGTGATGGGCAGGAGATACAGTAAGAAATCATGGGTCACACCACAGGGTTTTTACCATGAAGTGTTCTCATTGCTGCTGCTTCTGGTGGTAGAATTACAGCTCTCAGGCTAGAGAATGAGCATGGAGGAGGAGTATCACAGTATCACAGTATAACTAAGGTTGGAAGAGACCCCAAGGATCATCAAATCCAACCTGTCACCACAGACCTCATGACTAGACCATGGCACCAAGTGCCACATCCAATCTTCTCTTGAACACCTCCAGGGACGGCGACTCCACCACCTCCCTGGGCAGCACATCCCAATGACGAATGACTCGCTCAGTGAAGAACTTTCTCCTCACCTCGAGTCTAAACCTCCCCTGGCACAGCTTGAGACTGTGTCCCCTTGTTCTGGTGATGGTTGCCTGGGAGAAGAGACCAACCCCTTCCTGTCTACAACCACCTTTCAGGTAGTTGTAGAGGGCAATGAGGCCACCCCTGATCCTTCTCTTCTCCAGGCTAAGCAACCCCAGCTCCCTCAGCCTCTCCTCACAGGGCTGTGCTCCAAACCCCTCCCCAGCCTTGTTGCCCTTCTCTGGACACGTTCAAGAGTCTCAATGTCCTTCTTAAACTGAGGGGCCCAGAACTGGACACAGGACTCAAGGTGTGGCCTAACCAATGCAGAGTACAGGGGCACAATGACTTCCCTGCTCCTGCTGGCCACACTATTCCTAATACAGGCCAGGATGCCATTGGCCTTCTTGGCCACCTGGGCACACTGCTGGCTCATGTTTAGGCGGGTGTCAATCAGCACCCCCAGGTCCCTCTCTGTTTGGCAGCTCTCCAAGAATCATAGAATCAATAATCTCTCATAGAATCATAGAATCAATAAGGCTAGAAAAGACCTCAAAGATCATCAAGTCCAACCTGTCACCACAGACCACATGACTAGACCATGGCAACAAGTGCCACATCCAATCCCCTCTTGAACACCTCCAGGGATGGGGACTCCACCACCTCCCTGGGCAGCACATTCTAGTGGTCAGTTATTCTCTCTGGGAAGAACTTTCTCCTCACCTCCAGCCTAAACTTCCCCTGGTGCAGCTTGAGACTGTGTCCTCTGTTTCTGGTGCTGGTTGCCTGGGAGAAGAGACCAACTCCCAACTGGCTACAACCTCCCTTCAGGTTGCTGTAGACAGCATTAAGGTCTCCCCTGAGCCTCCTCTTCTCCAGGCTAAGCCTTAGCCTCTCCCTTAGCCTGTCCTCATAGGGCTAGTGCTCGAGGCCTCTCTCCAGCCTCACAGTGGCTGTACTGCACCATGGGCATCTGCCTACCCTGTCCTTGAGGCCCTGTCTTGGGCTTTTGCAGCACTTTTGCAGCCTGCAGTTTCAGTGCCCAAATTTTGTGTGTCCTTTGGGAGGAACTCCACCAGCCCCCTGGGAAGGCACCCCTCGGTTGTGTTGTGCTCCTCTTTGCTGCTGATAATTGCCTTTCCCTTTCTCATTCTCCAGGGCTGGCTCCCTGGCAGCTCCACAGTGTCAGAAGCATCTGGTGCACGCAGAGGCAGCTCGTCAGGGAGAGAGGATGAAGAAAGCTGTTTGAGACACCCATGAAAGACCTGCTGACGCCTGATGCTGAGCCTTCATGAAATGCTGGTTTGCACACAGTTCTGCTTATAATATAGATGATCCTTTCAATCACCTGGTATTTTTAGTAACCCAGTCATTTGCATAGGAACACAGCCTTGGTGATTTGCAGACTCCTAACCTTTTCCAGCACGACAGGCTCTGATACTTGGCACTTGGGACACAGTAATATCTTAGAGTGTCTTTTACTTTTCTTTTAGCAGTGGATGGCTACATTCCAACTCATATCCATTGTAGCTGCAAACCCACCCCCACCCCCATATAAATTAAAGTAATGTTTACTATTGCTCTTCCTTATCATGAAGTGACTGCATTAGTAAGGTTGTGTTTGCCTATGTTGCATGGAGTTCTGCTCATGTAGATGGGAAATTACAGTTAGTTATAACTCCATGCATGCTTGTATTCATCATGAGCAAAAATTAGCAGTAGCTCAGGAGAAACAAAGCCTTCTTTAGAATAGAATAGAATAGAATAGAATAGAATAGAATAGAATAGAATAGAATAGAATAGAATAAACCAGGTTGGAAGAGACCTTCAAGATCATCATGTCCAACCCATCAACCAATCCAACCCACATAAACAACTAAACCATGGCACCAAGTGCCACGTCCAGTCCCCTCTTGAACACCTCCAGGGATGGTGACTCCACCACCTCCCTGGGCAGCACATTCCAATGGCCAATCTCTCTTTCTGGGAAGAACTTTCTCCTCACCTCCAGCCTAAACTTCCCCTGGCACAGCTTGGGACTGTGTCCTCTTGTTCTGGTGCTGGTTGCCTGGGAGAAGAGACCAACCCTCACCTGGCTACAACCTCCCTTCAGGGAGTTGTAGAGAGCAATAAGGTCTCCCCTAAGCCTCCTCTTTTCCAGGCTAAACAACCCCAGCTCCCTCAGCCTCTCCTCACAGGGCTGTGCTCAAGGCCTCTCCCCAGCCTTGTTGCCCTTCTCTGGACACCTTCCAGTGTCTCAATATCCTTCTTAAACTGAGGAGCCCAGAACTGGACACAATACTCAAGGTGTGGCCTAACCTACTAGTTAAGTCTAACCCAGTGCTTTCTCTCTCCTCCTTTTCTCTCTTGGGACAGGGAGGTAAGGCAGGGGGGGTGTGGGGACAGTGGAGCAACTTCCCTGGTCTCTGACCAGGGGGATTTTTTGTGTTGTTTGCTAATTGTAATTATTTGTATAACATTGTAAATCCTGTATATTTTGTACATATTCATTGCATTCCACTGTAGAGTGTAGTTCTTGCTTGCAAATACAGTGAGGTTGTAGGCAGATGGGAGTTGGTCTCTTCTCCCAGGCAACCAGCAACAGAACAAGAGGACACAGTCTCAAGCGGCACCAGGGGAGGTTTAGGCTGGATGTTAGGTAGAAGTTCTATACAGAGAGAGAGATTGGCCATTGGAATGTGCTGCCCAGGGAGGTGGTGGAATCACCATCACTGGAGGTGTTTAGGAAGAGCCTGGATGAGGCACCTGGTGCCATGGTTTAGTTGATTAGATGGTGTTGGGTGATAGGTTGGACTTGATGATCTTAAAGGTCTCTTCCAACCGGGTTAATTCTATCCTATTCTATTCTATTCTATTCTACTCTATTCTATTCTATTCTATTCTATTCTACTCTACTCTACTCTACTCTACTCTATTCTACTCTATTCTAATCTACTCTATTCTATTCTATTCTACTCTACCCTATTCTGTTCTGTTCTATTCTATTCTATTCTATTCTATTCTATTCTACTCTATTCTATTCTACTCTATTCTATTCTACTCTACTCTATACTCTACTCAATTCTATTCTATTCTACTCTATTCTAATCTATTCTAATCCATTCTATTCTACTCTACCCTATTCTATTCTATTCTACTCTATTCTACTCTATTCTACTCTACTCTACTTTATTCTACTCTACTCTATTCTATTCTATTCTATTCTACTCTACCCTATTCTATTCTATTCTATTCTACTCTATTCTATTCTACTCTTCTCTACTCTACTCTACTCTATACTATATTCTATTCTACTCTATTCTAATCTATTCTATTCTATTCTATTCTATTCTATTCTACTCTACCCTATTCTATTCTATTCTATTCTACTCTACTCTATTCTATTCTACTCTATTCTATTCTATTCTATTCTATTCTATTCTATTCTATTCATTTGCTTCTAACTGAGTTGGTCTGGCAAAGTTAATGCTGGGGGGGAAGCTTCCACCCACCACACACTGAAAAAAAGAAGAAGAAGAAGAAAAAAGTGTTATTATTCTAATCATCAAGCCACAAAAAATGATGATGCCACTGTTGTGGAGACCAGATACATGTCTCTTATCAGGCACAACAAACAAGCTAGCAGCGATTCACAGCCTGAAATACATTTCCATACATTCTTGGGTGAGCACTCATCAGTGAGAAACACCACTGGGAAAATTGTCCTGAGTCCTCATGCAGCAGAAACAGCCCCTGCTGGTTTGGAGATACATTTGTTAGAGTACAAGATGCTCAGCTTCACTGCAAGCTAATATTTCTTGCTTCCCAGTGGCTGTTGGGAAGCCTCCCTGCAAACTGAGCAGGACTGAGCCTCAGGCTAGGGCAAATTATCATGCATGTCGTGTTTCTTCTTCATTTTACTGTTGCTGTTCCTGGACTCACCTTACTCTGACTTCCCAAAGGCATCATTAACATCCTAGATTTTAGTCTATGTTTTATTTATGGCTTCAAAAAAAAACCCCAACAAAACAACAACAAAATGACCAAAACCCAAAACAAAACCAACCCACAAACAAACAAACAAACCCAACCAACCAAGCAAACAAAAAAAGGAGGAACAAAATGAAAATGGCTCAAATCCATAGCTGCTCTGGTTAGATTTCTGTTGTCACCTCAAAGCAAAGGATGTGCTGTTTGTCACACTGTGCTGTCAGTGCCTGCTGAAGAAGAGGTAGTATGAAATGCTTTGGCATTCAACAGGTCCAAGTGCCAGGTGCTGCACTTTGGCCACAACAACCCCATGCAGAGCTACAGGCTGGGGTCAGAGTGGCTGGAGAGCTCCCAGACAGAGAGGGACCTGGGGGTGATGATTGAGAGCCACCTAAACATGAGCCAGCAGTGTGCCCAGGCAGCCAAGAGGGCCAATGGCATCCTGGCCTGCATTAGGAATAGTGTGGCCAGCAGGAGCAGGGAAGTCATTGTGCCCCTGTACTCTGCATTGGTTAGGCCACACCTTGAGTCCTGTGTCCAGCTCTGGGCCCCTCAGTTTAAGAAGGACATTGAGACTCTTGAATGTGTCCAGAGAAGGGCAACAAAGCTGGGGAGAGGCCTTGAGCACAGCCCTGTGAGGAGAGGCTGAGGGAGCTGGGGTTGCTTAGCCTGGAGAAGAGGAGGCTCAGGGGTGACTTCATTGCTCTCTACAAATACCTGAAAGGTGGTTGTAGCCAGGAAGGGGTTGGTCTCTTCTCCCAGGCAACCAGCACCAGAACAAGAGGACACAGTCTCAAGCTGCACCAGGGGAAGTTGAGGCTGGAGGTGAGGAGAAAGTTCTTCACTGAGTGAGTCGTTTGCCATTGGAATGTGCTGCCCAGGGAGGTGGTAGAGTCACCATCCCTGGAGGTGTTCAAGAGGGGATTGGACGTGGCACTTGGTGCCATGGTCTAGTCATGAGGTCTGTGGAGACAGGTTGGACTTGATGATCTTTGAGGTGTCTTCCAACCTTAGTGATACTGCGAGACTGTGAAATGTGCTGTTTACTAAATGCTCTCTGCAGAAGAAAGTCACTGTCCTATTACTCACTGCTCTGCATGGCTGTGGTCCTGAATTAGCTGTGAAGACCTGAGCATCTGGTTCAGCACCTGCCTTGCTTCCCAGAAGGTCAAGAGCTTCAGCAAGCCTTGCTGACCCGTGCCCCAGGCTCTGCCTGACAGCAGGGTGTTTGTCCTGGGGCATCAGGCAGAAGGCTATGAGTTCGAGGTGAAAACAAAAGTTCTCACCTACCTTCTTCTTTTGAGAAAGGGCTTTAGGTGCAGCCAAAGGGTTGAAAAGCAAGTTAAAGGAGAAGGACGTCAAACCTCTCCAGCAGGCAGTCCCTCTGCCTTTGCTGGCCGAGGCGTCGCCTTGCAGGGAAGAGATCTGCGCCCTCTGGTGGCAGAACAGGGGAGAAGTAAGTCTGAAACCTGTCCACATTTGCTGCCCAAGGGCACCGAGGGAGGATCTGCACTCCCGGACCCCCCGGCAAAATATTTGGCCGCCAATTAGGCTTTGATATTTGGCCTTGACATTCAAGCAGCTCACAAACACAGTAAGCTCCCCCTCTGCACTCCCTGTTTCAGTGCTGAAGCCAAAGTTTGCCTGTTCCTGAGCATGCCATTGTCCAGTCAGGATGGCAGTTTCATTGAGAACACCTCCCACTGCTCAGCTCAGCTATTACAGCTCCTAAGTATGCAGCCAAGGTTATCACCATTTCTAAGTATCACAGAAATGTTTCAGTTGAAAAGACTTTAAAGACCATCAAGTCCAACCATTATCTGAATCCACCAAGGCTGCTACTAAACCATGTGCCTCAGCAGCACATCTCTGTGTCTTTGAAACACCTCCAGGGATGGGGATTCAACCAGCCCCCTGGGTGGCCTCCTACAGTGTTAGAGAACTCTTTCAGTGAAGAAGCTTCTTCTAATATCCAACCTAAACCACCCCTGGAGCAGCTTGAGGCCATTTTCTCTCTTCCTGTCACTTGTTACTAGGGAGAAGAGACCAACACATACCCTGCTACAACTTCCTTACAGAGAACTGTAGAGAGCAAGAATGTCTCCCCTCAGCCTTCTTTGCTCCAGACTAAACCACCCCAGCTCCCTCAGCTGTTCTCAGCTCCAGACCCTTCACCAGCTTTGCTGCCCTCCTCTGGACATGCTCCAGCACCTCCATGCCCTTCTTGAAGTGAGGGTCCCAAAACTGAACCAGTGCTGAGCACAGGGACACCATTTCCCTACTCCTGCTGGCCACACTGCTCCAGATACAGCCCAGGATGCTGTTGGCTTTCTTGGCCACCTGAGCAGCCTTGGGCTCATGCTCAGCCAGCTCTTCATCAACACCCCCAGGTCTTCATCTGCTGGGCAACTTTCCAGCCACACTTACCCAAGCCTGTAGTGTGGCATGGGGTTGTTTGGACTTAAGTGCAGGACTGGGCACTTGGCACTTGAATGCTTTGTTACCAGCCTGTCACACAGCACCATTGAAATGCCTGTAACAGTTGTGCTGAAATATTGACTTGGACACAGATCATAGAATCATAGAATCAATAAGGTTGGAAAAGACCTCAGAGATCATCAAGTCCAACCTGTCACCCAACACCTCATGACTAACTAAACCATGGCTTCAAGTGCCACATCCAATCCCCTCTTGAACACCTCCAGGGATGGGGACTCCACCACCTCCCAGATGCACATCAAAAGCAAGGAGGAGAGTTTTGCTGCTTGCAGGGAAAGCCCAGACCAAATGAGTTTAGTAATAACACCCATGACTAGGGTGAGTGAGATGTTTATCAGACTGTGGAGGTTTTGTTTCCTATATGTGCTGTCTTCATCCATCCCACGTGGGACACTGGCTTCACACCTTCCTCAATGCTTTCCTTTCAGCCCAACTTGTTTCTTTGGGCATGAAATGGAAGTCACTGCAGAATGATTTTCTTACAACTGCTTTCAGAAATAGTGTGGCCAGCAGGAGCAGAGAGGTCATTCTGCCCCTGCACTCAGCACTGGTTAGGCCACACCTCGAGTCCTGTGTCCAGTTCTGGGCTCCTCAGTTTAAGAAAGATATTGAGATGCTGGAAGGTGTCCAGAGAAGGGCAACAAAGCTGGGGAGGGGTTTGGAGCACAGCCCTGTGAGGAGAGGCTGAGGGAGCTGGGGTTGCTTAGCCTGGAGAAGAGGAGGCTCAGGGGAGACCTTATTGCTCTCTACAGTTCCCTCTATGAAGGGAGGTTGTAGCCAGGTGGGGGTTGGTCTCTTCTGCCAGGCAACCAGCACCAAAACAAGAGGACACAGTCTCAAGCTGTGCCAGGGGAGGTTTAGTCTGGAGGTTAGGAAGAAGTTCTTCATCAAAAGAGAGATTGGCCATTGGAATGTGCTGCCCAGGGAGGTGGTGGAGTCACCATCACTGGAGGTGTTTAGGAAGAGACTGGATGAGGCACTTGGTGCCATGGTTTAGTTGATTAGATGATGTTGGGTGATAGGTTGGACTCAATGATCTCAAAGGTCTCTTCCAACCTGGTTAATTCTATTCTACTCCTACTTCTATTCTATTCTATCCTATCCTATCCTATCCTATCCTATCCTATCCTATCCTATCCTATCCTATCCTATCCTATCCTATCCTATCCTATCCTATCCTACACAGATAAGAATGAAAACACCTTGCCTGGGATTTTCAAGATGACTACAGTGACTTTGTGTTTTCAGATCAATCTGCCAGAGAGTGACAGGCACAGTGGAGAGGAGGCACATTTCATACTGGGATGTCACTATGCCAGTCAACCATACTCAGATTATAAGAGCAAAACAATAGGAAGTAGTTTGGGGAGGGGGAGGAAAGGGTAAGTCATCTCTTCAGTCTGCATAGAGACTTTTATTCCTGTGGTATTCAAGAGAAGTTGTATGCTGCTACTCCTCCCATTGCAGTTTCCTTTGTACAAAACCTTAAGAAAAAAATTGCTTTGGCTCCCTCAGCATGGAAATTGCTGCTGCTTTTGCTCAGCATCAGCTCTGCTGGCACTGGGCCACTCCAGGTTTCTCACCCCATGTCTCTCCCACTGCACAGACTGGCTGTCTGGGTCCCTGATTCTCTGTCAAGACCCAAAGGGTACAGGTCCCCTTGGTGACACAGAGATTTTGGTGACAGCAGATGAGCCTCCTGTTATTGTGGCCCTGCTACACAAAAAGCTGCCCAGTGGAAGGACAGGAGCTGGTGGCAGAAGCATGCTAACCCTTGTCTGCTGGAATGGGCCTCCAAGGGCTGGAGACTGTTTTTCATTGCAGCCTTTGAATGCCACCCCTGTCTAGCTGTGCCAGCCTTGCTCCCTCCTGGGGCACAGTTTGGAGTCACAGAAAGTCACAGAAAGGGTCAGGTTGGAAGGGACCTCAGAGATCATCTACTCCAATCTCCCCACTATGGGCAGGGACACCTCTCAACTAGATTCAGCTGCTGAAGGCCTCATCCAGACCTGGCTTTCAACACCCCCAGGGAGGAGGCAGCCACAACCTCCCTAGGCAATCTGTTCCAGAGTCTCACCACCCTCATGCTCAAGAACTTCTTCCTCAGCTCCAGT
Organism: Dryobates pubescens; assembly: GCF_014839835.1. NCBI lineage: Eukaryota > Metazoa > Chordata > Aves > Piciformes > Picidae > Dryobates > Dryobates pubescens. The sequence continues at coordinate 39,775,024 of NC_071619.1, read as the reverse complement.
CTCACCCTGCTCTCTTTCAGCTTCAAACCATTGCCTCTTAGAATAGAATAGAATAGAATAGAATAGAATAGAATAGAATAGAATAGACCAAGTTGGAAGAGACCTTCAAGATCATCATGTCCAACCCATCAACCAATCCAACCCACTTAATCAACTAACCCATGGCACCAAGCACCCCATCAAGTCTCCTCCTGAAAACCTCCAATGACAGCGACTCCACCACCTCCCCAGGCAGCCCATTCCAATGGGCAGTCACTCTCTCTGTATAGAACTTCTTCCTCACATCCAACCTAAACCTCCCCTGGTGCAGCCTGAGGCTGTGTCCTCTTGTTCTGGTACTGGTTGCCTAGGAGAAGAGACCATCATCCATCTGTCTACAACCTCCCTTCAGGGAGTTGTAGAGAGCAATAAGGTCTCCCCTGAGTCTCCTTTTCTCCAGGCTAAGCAACCCCAGCTCCCTCAGCCTCTCCTCACAGGGCTGTGCTCCAAGCCCCTCACCAACTTTGTTGTCCTTCTCTGGACACCTTCCAGCAACTCAACATCTTTCCTAAACTGAGGGGCCCAGAACTGGACACAGGACTCAACGTGCGGCCTAACCAGTGCAGTGTACAGGGCACAATGACTTCCCTGCTCCTGCTGGCCACACTGTTCCTGATCCAGGCCAGGATGCCATTGGCCCTCTTGGCTACCTGGGCACACTGCTGGCTCGTGTTCAGCCTACTATCAACCAGGTCCCTTTCTGCCTGGCTGCTCTCCAGCCACTCTGACCCCAGCCTGTAGCTCTGCATGGGGTTGTTGTGACCAATGTGCAGAACCTGGCACTTGGATGTGTTCAATCTAATCTGCCTCTAGACACCCTCAGGAAAAGTCCCTTTGCAGCCTTCCTGTAGAATCCCTTCAGGTACTGGAAAGCAGCTCCAAGGTCCCCCCCAGCGTCTTCTCCAGGCTGAACACCCTCAGCTCCCTCAGCCTATCCTCACAGCAGAGGTGCTCCAGTCCTTCCATCACCTTTGTAGTCCTCCTCTGGACTCACTCCAGCAGCTCTGTGTCCTCCTCCTGCTGGGGACACCAGAACTGGAGGCAGGATTGGAAGTGGGGGATTTGTGCCTGGGACTGCTCTGACCCTATCTGTTTCTATACTCACTCTATTTCTATACACTTTTGTCAGCAGGAGTGCTTTGGCCCATACAGGTTGTGCTGTTTCCCCCTAAAGAGAGCACAGCTCTCTGGCCAGAAGTATTTTCTGGCCAGCATGATCACATTTACATGAAGACTTCTGCCAGCTTTGCTATATTGATCAGGGGTAGAGAGCAGGCTGAGGGTAAACGACACTCTTAGAGATAAAGCTCTGCCAAAAGAACTTTTAGTGTGGCTCAGCCTTAGCAGCTGCTGTTCTGGTGCTGTATCTCTGGCTATTTTTAGCTTGCCTTTGCAATAGACAGACCCGTACCATTCCCCTGAATGATGTGAAACTTGCCAAGTCCAGGGTGCACATTTTAATTAACTCGGTGTTTGCTCGAAAGAAAGAGACCTGCCTGCACTTTCATTTGATCATTCAAGCAATACTCACTGGGTGCTCACTCCTGACCTGCAAGCCCTCATATTTAAAACAAGCTGGGGGATGCAGGGTGGGGAGAAAGGCATTTATTTGGCAAGGAAACTGCTGCCCTCAGGCTATTAATGCATCTTAATCCTGAGCAGAAAATGAAATTGCTTTGGGCAGGTGCCAAGCAACACATTGACTTTCCTCTGTTCTTCTTCAGCTGCCTTTCCTGTATGAAGCAAGCACCATAATCCTAGGGCTCTGCTCTGGCCTCACTTTACATCACCCCTCCCAAGGTGGTATCCAACCAGCAGAGTTTCCCCCAGTTAACAGAAGGGAGGCAGATCTCATTTGTGCTGTTATGTATCCTTTGCGTTGTGGCTCAGAGCCCTTGTTCAATGTTGCTAACGCTGGACTTCATGTCTGCAGAGCCAGAGGGCACTTCTGTTTTTCTCCTGATTGTGCTTTAAAGCATAATTACCTCTGAACTGCATCATTTGCTGGTCCCCTGGTAGTGTTGCTCAGAAAGAAAAAAATATCTGAAGCTCTGCCCACCAGGCAGAAGAGCTGTGGCAGTCACCAGGCTGCTCAAAGAAACTAAATAGCATCCCCTTATTGCTGATTGATCCCAGGCTGCCATGCGTGGGCCCATTTAGCTACCCTGATGCTGCAGTGCTGACAGAAGGAAGATCTTCCACTTCTGCTCCCCTGGGGGCTTCTGGCCACTTCTTATCCTCCAACATGGGCCTGGCATGAAAGGCTGTTCGGTGAAACAGCTCACTTCCTAGGCTGGAAATTACCCCTGGAAAATGACTGTGCTGGTCTGAGTGGCTGCCCTGCTGTGCAATGATGGGGAGAAATGAGGAGCAGGATGGCTTGGGGTGCTGGCAGCCCATGCTTTAATGTTCTCAGAATCACAGAATCACCAAGGTTGGAAGAGACCTCAGAGATCATCAAGTCCAGCCTGTCACCCAACACCTCAGGACTAACTAAACCATGGCACCAAGTGCCACATCCAATCCCCTCTTGAACACCTCCAGGGATGGTGACTCCACCACCTCCCTGGGCAGCACATTCCAATGGCTAACAACTCTCTCTGTGCAGAACTTTCTCCTCACCTCCAGCCTAAACTTCCCCTGGTGCAACTTGAGACTGTGTCCTCTTGTTTTGATGCTGGTTCACTGGGAGGAGAGACCAACCCCCTCCTGTCTACAGCCTCCCTTCAGGCAGCTGTAGACAGCAATAAGGTCTCCCTTGAGCCTCCTCTTCTCCAGGCTAACTAACCCTGTGAGAGTGGTGGGCTGCAGAGATACACATTTGGCACAGCAGTGCAGTGCAGTGTTTCAGGCAGGTATACATCATCAGCATCTCCAGTTCTGTGCTATAGAAACACCAGCAAAAACAGTTCTGGGAACAAACACCTTCAGTCCCTGAACACTGCTGGAAAGTCTGAAAGCCCTCCTCACAACAGGAAAGTCAAATGTTTTCCTGGAATTTCAAGGCATGGGATGGAGTGGCAAATACAACTCATGAGAATTTGTCAGGGCCCTGAGCACACTCTTCCCCCTTCTAGAGCTGGAAGAAGCTTTTGTGGAGGCAGACCTGCACAGCTCTGCTGAGATGCTTTCATGAGGGATCCTCCTGAACTGCTTGTAAGTCATCTCTCCCTCACGCTTGGCCCCAGCCTCAGCTGTGCTACAGCTGTGCCCGTGCCAGGCTGGTACCCTACCAATCATAGTCATAGAGTGGTTTGGGGTGGAAAGAACCTTAAAGATCATCTAGTTCCAACCCACTGCCATGGGCAAGGACACCTCCAGGTTGCTTAGTCATAGAATCATAGAACTGTTTTGGTTGGAAGGACCTTTAATGGTCATAGAGTCCAACCATTCTCTAACTCTAACAAGTTTGGAGAGCCCCGACCCTGCTCTGGGGTGTCAGCTCCCCAGATGAGCCTCAGGCTGGCCTCATCACTTTTGGCATTGCTGCTGCCTGCTGTGGTTTCATTGTGGCTGCAAGAGTGGGACAGGGGCACTTGTCAAACAACAGAGCTCTGCTGCACACAGGGATGATGGATGATTTCTCCTCTGCTGCAGGGAAATTGATTTGGCAGGAACTATTGAGGATGACTTTCCAGGCTACCTTGAGACTTCTTTGCCAGCACAACACCTACTTGCAAGAGACCACTGGCCACCAGCACAACTCAGAAGTGACTGAGGAGCCAAGCCAAGGACTGAAATGATTTTGCACAGTAATTACAGGGAAAGAGAGAAACATCATTGGAGTCTGTTTCTGCACAGACTATTGAGACACAAAGAAAGCATAAGAGAAGCTATTGCTCTTTACACATCCAAGATGAGATCACCTATCTGCTCTCTACAGCAAGTCTTCCAACTAACAAGTGATAGGGTGAGAGGAAATAGCCTCAAGCTGCACAATGGGAGAGGTTTAGACAGGATATTAGAAGAAACTTCTTCACTGAAAGGGGTCTTAAACACTGGAAGAGGCTTCACAGGGAGGTGATTGAATCTCCATCCCTGGAGGTGCTTCAAAGATTAAGAGATGTGGTGCTGAGGGACATGGTTTAGCACCAGCCTTGGCCAAGTTAGGTAATGGTTGAAATCAATAATCTTTTCCAACCAAAATGATTCTATGATTCTCAGTACAGTCCATGTACTAAATGCTCCATTTTGGCATGAGCAGTTCAGGCTGGGCCAAGAAAGCAGAAAGCTAGTAACTTTAAGAACACAGCATTTCAAGTGGCTGCCTGAATAGCCTAGCCTAGCCTAGCCTAGCCTAGCCTAGCATAGCATAGCATAGAATTAGCCAGGTTGGAAAAGACCTTAGAGATCATCAAGTCCAACCTATCACCCAACACGTCCAATCAACTAAACCATGGCACCAAGCACCCCATCCAGTCTCCTCTTAAACACCTCCAGTGATGGTGACTCCACCACCTCCCTGGGCAGCACATTCCAATGGCCAATCTCTCTTTCTATGAAGAACTTCTTCCTAACATCCAGCCTAAACCTCCTCTGGCACAGCTTGAGACTGTGTCCTCTTGTTCTGGTGCTGCTTGCCTGGGAGAAGAGACCAACCTCCTCCTGGCTACAACCTCCCTTCAGGTAGTTGTAGAGAGCAATAAGGTCTCCCTTGAGCCTCCTCTTCTCCAGGCTAAGCAACCCCAGCTCCCTCAGCCTCTCCTCACAGGGCTGTGCTCCAGACCCCTCCCCAGCTTTGTTGCCCTTCTCTGGACACCTTCCAGCATCTCAACATCTTTCCTAAACTGAGGGGCCCAGAACTGGACACAGGACCCAAGGTGTAGCCTAACCAGTGCAGTGTACAGGGGCAGAATGACTTCCCTGCTCCTGCTGGCCACACTGTTCCTGATCCAGGCTAGGATGCCATTGGCCTTCTTGGCCACCTGGGCACACTGCAGGCTCATGTTCAGCCTACTGTCAACCAGCACCCCCAGCTCCCTCTCTGCCTGCCTGCTCTCCAGCCACTCTGCCCCCAGCCTGTAGCACTGCCTGGGGTTGCTGTGGCCAATGTGTAGAACCCAGCACTTGGATGTGTTCAATCTGATGCCTTTGGACTCCACTTAAAACACTGCCTCTCCTGGAGTTACACCCCAGATTCATGCAACACTGAACTGCTGAACCTATGAATCACTTTTGATGACATTGCTATGCATGACAGATCCAAAGAAAGCACACACACAAAAACCCACCCAACCTCTATTAGCACTACCTACAAGCAGCAGAGACTGCAGCCTAAAGTTGAGTCACAGCAAAATGCAAATCCACCCAGAAGAACTGAATCATTTTGTCCGTGCTGCAGAGAGAGGAGGCATCGGATTTGATTCAAAGTGAAGCAAGCAGCTAATGAACAGCAGCTTCCCTCTAGAAGTCAGCTGCTGCACAAGGAGTATCGACATACCAGTCAAGGTTTATACCATGAGCAGCAGACATGCACAGCTTGGGAACTGGGGCAGGGTACAAATGAGGAAGACTAAGAGGGCAGCCTTGAGCAAGGCCTCCAAAGCAGTTGCTCTGAGGTCAGACTACATCAGCAAAAGGGAGGCAAATGCCACATCAGACAGAGCAATAAGAAGGAGCATATGGATGAGCTGAAACCAGTGCTGCAAAACTGCATTCCTAGAAAATCACTTGCCTGCCATAGTCTGGGTGTCAAAGGGGTTTTTCTGGCACACACACACTGGATCACACCAAACATTGCAAGCTATTCACAGTCTCCTGGGAATTGTTCTTCACAAGCCTCATGCTCCTACACCACCAAGTCATTAGTAGGTAATTTTAAACCAAGAAAAAATCCAATAGAACTGGAGAATAAAACCAGGGGGAAGCAAGTTCTTCTAGCATACCTTCCTTCTTGAAATTCAGAATACAGAATTAACCAGGTTGGAAGAGACCTTTGAGATCATTGAGCCCAACCCATCATCCAACACCATCTAATCAACTAAACCATGGCACCAAGTGCCTCATCCAGGCTCTTCCTAAACACCTCCAGGGATGGTGACTCCATCACCTCCCTGGGCAGCACATTCCAATGGCCAATCTCTCTTTCTGGAAAGTATTTCTTCCTAACCTCCAGCCTAAACCTCCCCTGGTGCAGCTTGAGACTGTGTCCTCTTGTTCTGGTGCTGGTTGCCTGGGAGAAGAGACCAACCCCCACCTGGCTACAATCACCCTTCAGGGAGTTGTAGAGAGCAAGAAGGTCTCCCCTGAGCCTCCTCTTCTCCAGGCTAACCACCCCCAGCTCCCTCAGCCTCTCCTCACAGGGCTGTGCTCCAAACCCCTCCCCAGCTTTGTTGCCCTTCTCTGGACACCTTCCAGCAACTCAACATCTTTCCTAAACTGAGGGGCCCAGAACTGGACACAGGACTCAAGGTGTGGCCTAACCAGTGCTGAGTACAGGGCACAATGACTTCCCTGCTCCTGCTGGCCACACTGTTCCTGATGCAGGCCAGGATGCCATTGGCCTTCTTGGCCACCTGGGCACACTGCAGGCTCATGTTCAGCCTACCATCAACCAGTACCCCTAGGTCCCTTTCTGCCTGGCTGCTCTCCAGCCACTATGACCCCACACAAAAGAAAAGGGGGGAAGAGTTTGAGGAAGGAATCTGCAGTAATAGTCCAGACAGTGACTAGAAATAAGTTACTGGAAATAGCAAGCAAAGGGGAGGGTGTGGGATGTGCTGGATTTTAAAGAAGAAGCAAAAAGAGCAGAGTGACCTGCATAAAAATAACAAGCTCCCTTGGCTATTGCAGGCTTTTGGAATGAGAAAAACATTGTCTGCAGAGAAAAGACTAAGGCTGAAAGGTAAGGAGAAAGAGTGATTCCCAGCAAAATGGACACAGAGGACGTGGAAGAAGAAAGAATAGATGAGTAAAGGGCATCTTGCTATAGCACTTTATAAAAAGATAGTAAGAGAAAACATGATTTTTTTGAGATGGTTTAAAAACAGAGACAGAAGGAAATATCAGGCATTGTTGTTCAAACAGAAACAGTAGAATAGAATAGAATAGAATGGGATGGAATGGAATGGAATGGAATGGAACGGAATGGAATGGAATGGAATGGAATGGAATGGGATGGAATGGAATGGAATGGGATGGAATGGAATGGAATGGGATGGAATGGGATGGAATGGGATGGAATAGAATAGAATAGAATAGAATAGAATAGAATAGAATAGAATAGAATAGAATAGAATAGAATAGAATAGAATAGAATAGAATAGAAGAGGATGGAATGGAATGGAATAGAATTAACCAGGTTGGAAATTACCTTCAAGATCAAGTCCAACCTATCACCCAACACCATCTAATCAACTCAGCCATAGCACCAAGCACCCTCTCCAGTCTCTTCTTAAGCATCTCCAGGGATGGTGACTCCACCACCTCCCTGGGCAGCACATTCCAATGGCCAATCTCTCTTTCTGGGAAGAACTTCTTCCTGACATCCAGCCTAAACCTCCCCTGACACAGCTTGAGACTGTGTCCTCTTGTTCTGGTGCTGGTTGCCTGGGAGAAGAGACCAAACCCCACCTGGCTACAATCTCCCTTCAGGGAGTTGTAGAGAGCAAGAAGGTCTCCCCTGAGCCTCCTCTTCTCCAGGCTAAGCAACCCCAGCTCCCTCAGCCTCTCCTCACAGGGCTGTGCTCCAAACCCCTCCCCAGCTTTGTTGCCCTTCTCTGGACACCTCCCAGCACCTCAACATCTTTCCTAAACTGAGGGGCCCAGAACTGGACACAGGACTCAAGGTGTGGCCTAACCAGTGCTGAGCACAGGGGCAGAATGACCTCCCTGCTCCTGCTGGCCACACTGTTCCTGATACAGGCCAGTACTGCAAGAGATGAATCATGGTTTGTGTTATTGGCAGCAGCAGACAACTGATGCACTCAGGAGAAGAGATACCACAGCCTTCTTACCGTGAGTTGTCTTTAGAAGGTAGGGTTTGCTTAGCTCTGTCATTAGCTAACAAATTTCCCATCAGTGTGTCAAATCCTCCTAAGGCAATATTAACTCATTATCAGTGACTCCTGCAATCCCTCAGATAAAGCCAATGGGGTGAAATGCAGGAGAAGCTCCTGGGATGTCAAGGGCTGTCTGTGTGATTAATGTGCCACGGAGGGGGGCCGCAAGGAGCTGGGAGCCAGCTATCGATGCAGACGTGCACAGAGTTGCTGTACTGTTAATACAGCTCCTGAGCTGGCCTCAGAAATACCATCATAAGCAGAGAGGACATTCCTGCCATAAAGGATATGCTCACAAAATGACACAGTACAGTTCAAATGCAAAAGCAAAGCTTTCCTCTTCCACCCACTACCTTCTCCAGCTGCCCCTTGTTTGAAGCATATGGCAGCATATATCATGCTCTGAGCTTTCCCCATAGAATCAATCATAGACCATAGAATCAATAAGGTTGGAAAAGACCTCAGAGGTCAGCAAGTCCAAGCTGTCACCCAACACCTTGTGACTAACTAAACCATGGCACCAAGTGCCACATCCAATCCCCACTTGAACACCTCCAGGGATGGTGACTCCACCACCTCCCTGGGCAGCACATTCCAATGGCCAATTACTCTTTCTGGGAAGAACTTTCTCCTCACCTCCAGCCTAAACTTCCCCTGGTGCAGCTTGAGACAGTGTCCTCTTGTTCTGGTGCTGATTGCTTGGGAGAAGAGACCAACCCCCACCTGGCTACAACCTCCTTTCAGGTGTTTGTAGACAGCAATAAGGTATCTCCTGTTTAGGAGCATAGTTTAGTGGAACTTGGCAGTGTTATCTTTATGGTTGGACTCAACAATCTTAAAGGTCTTTTCCAACCTAAATGATTTAATGATTCCAATAATTTTGACACTCATTAATTCAGAGAAGGAACCTGTGCTTTCAGCTCTCAAAGTGGGAAACATGATGCAGCTAGAACCAAAGACTAAGAGACAGAAGTAAAACTTTGCCAACTCTTCTGTTTCTTTAGAACCACAACATCAAGATCCCAAATTGCCTACAGCTCCATGAGGGGACAAGAGATTGCTGAAGCAAGAAAGGCTCTTCATCTGCAACATGTGGCAGGAGAAAGAGGTAAGGGATTTGTCTTCCCTTTGAACAGCAAATGGCATTTTGTGTGGTCCCAGCTGTGGTCTAATTTTTGGCCCATCTCAACTGAAATAGAAGCATTTTGCAGAGGGAAGGAGATGGCCAGCAGAACTCTGCAATCTCAGTCTTCTCTCTGAGCATGCAGGGGAAAGAAAGCTTATTTTCAAGGTGGGTTGACCAACATCACATCCAATATGCATTTGCAAAAGAGAAATCAGTCATGGCCCACCCCAAAGTGCCAGGCTCTCAAAAAATATCAGTGCCTCAAGGGCCTCATGCCATTGATCTGGAGGGTAGAGAGGCTTTGCAGAGGGACCTGGACAGGCTGGACAGATGGGCAGAGGCCAAGGAGATTGAACACATCCAAGTGCCAGGTTCTGCACATTGGCCACACCAACCCCATGCAGTGCTACAGGCCGGGGTCAGAGTGGCTGAGAGCAGCCAGGCAGAGAGGGACCTGGGGGTACTGGTTGATGGTAGGCTGAACATGAGCCTGCAGTGTGCCCAGGCAGTCAAGAGGGCCAATGGCATACTGGCCTGAACAGTGTGGCCAGCAGGAGAAGGGAAGTCATTGTGACCCTGTACTCAGCACTGGTTAGGCCACACCTTGAGTCCTGTGTCCAGCTCTGGGCCCCTCAGTTTAAGAAGGACATTGAGACTCTTGAACATGTCCAGAGAAGGGCAACAAGGCTGGGGAGAGGCCTTGAGCACAGCCCTGTGAGGAGAGGCTGAGGGAGCTGGGGTTGCTTAGCCTTGAAAAGAGGAGGCTCAGGGGTGACCTCATTGCTCTCTGCAACTACCTGAAAGGAGGTTGTAGCCGGGAAGGTGTTGGTCTCTTCTCCCAGGCAATCAGCACCAGAACAAGGGGACACAGTCTCAAGCTGTGCCAGGGGAAGTTTAGGCTGGAGGTTAGGAGAAAGTTCTTCACTGAGAGAGTCGTTTGTCATTGGAATGTGCTGCCCAGGGAGGTGGTGGAGTCACCATTCCTGGAGGTGTTCAAGAGGGGATTGGACATGGCACTTGATGCCATGGTCTAGTCATGAGGTCTGTGGTGACAGGTTGGACTTGATGATCATTGAGGTCTCTTCCAACCTTATTGATACTGTGATACTGTGAATGTGTCCAGAGAAGGGCAACAAAGCTGGGGAGGGGTCTGGAGCACAGCTCTGTGAGGAGAGGCTGAGGGAGCTGGGGTTGCTTAGCCTGGAAAAGAGGAGGCTCAGGGGAGACCTTACTGCTCTCTACAACTCCCTGAAGGGAGGAGTGGGAGTTGGTCTCTTCTCCCAGGCAACCAACACTAGAACAAGAGGACACAGTCTCAAGCTGCACCAGGGGAGGTTTAGGCTGGAGGTTAGGAAGAAATTCTACACAGAGAGAGAGATTGGCCATTGGAATGTGCTGCCCAGGGAGGTGGTGGAGTCACCATCATTGGAGGTGTTTAGGAGGAGACTTGACAGGATGCTTGGTTGCATGGTTTAGTTGATTAGGTGGTGTTGGATAATAGGTTGGACACGATGATCTTGAAGGTCTCTTCCAACTTGGTCTATTCTATTCTATGCTATGCTATGCTATGCTATCCATTTTCAAAGGCCTGTAATTTGAGCATTTTAGGACACTGAGGAATGTGCTGAATAAGATGAAAAGCTTCCTTTAGTAAAATTCTGTGCTTTCAGTTCTGCTGCACTGGCTTTAAAGGGTTCAGCAGACAGCTATCTACAGGCTGAGCTCCTGAAGTGTGGGGTTACTTTGCTGGGAGGGCTCAGGCAACACCAGCATTAGTTTTAGGGGTCTGAGGTGATGTACAAGTGGGTCCATACCTCCAGAACAGGTGTCACACAAGAGGGATGAGTCTGGGAATATGCACTTGCCACTCCAGGTTATAAACTGTAAGTTGAACTCTGTTCAGCTTCCTCCAGCAAGAACAGTTGTGAGACCCAGTGATGAGCTCTTCTCACAGCAGGCAGGACTGCAGGAGCTGAGTGCAGTTCCTGTGGCTTTGAGTTATGAATTATCCAACTGTAGCTGTGTGCCAGTCTCCCACCCTGGCCAGAACTTAGCTATGAAACTCTGTCTGTTTAAGCAGCTCTCAGTTCTGTTATTTGTGAGGTCCTACAGTTGCATGTATTCAGAGTCAGAGAACAACATGAATGGGAGGAAACCTCTGGAGGTCTCTAATCAAACTCCACACTCCCAGCAGGGGTCATTCTAAAGCTAGATAAGGTTGATTATGGCCAGATGAGTCCTAAAATCTCCAAGGGAAGAGATTCCCCAGCCTCTCTCAGCACTGCTTTCCAGCTGTCCTGGTTTTGCTGGGAAAGAATCCCAGGCCATCCATGGGCTGCAGGCCATTAGCACTTCTGAGTCAGCCAGGATGGGTGACCTGAGTTGGCTACAGCTGAATCCCAGACTGTGGGCACCACACTCAGTATAAAGGAGGAAGTTAGCTGAGAAGAGGGGAGCCTCATGTTTGGAGTTCATGCCTCATCACCCCTTTCTTTCTCTTGAGGGCTGCCCTCCTGGTTATTGTGACTGCTGCGCTTTTGCTGGCAACTTCAGTTACCTTGTATTTGGGTTGGTATTAATTTGGCTGTTTAATTAAACCTGTTTTCATTTCCACCTGTGGGCTTTCTCTTCCTTTCCTGAGTCCCCATCTCTGCTGGGCAGGGGTCCCTGGGTGATAAAGGAACTTCTACAGTTCAGCTGCAGATATGGGCTAAACATAGACACCAGCATAGCTTCCACTTCTATGAGTTTGATGTCTGCCTGCTTTTCCTCCTGTAGATGAGGGAGTTAAATGGTGCTGACCCCATTATTGACCACCTGGGGCATGCTACTCAGAACTGTCTTCCTTTTAATCATTGGAATGTTGACCTTTATGCTTCGAGCTCACCTATTTTCACTCACTTTGCAGTCCATTCATAAGAGTTCGTACCACCCTGTGCTGGCTGCAAGGATACTATGAGCCAGTATTCCAGTAATCCAGCACTCCATTTTGGTGGGGGGGAGAAATATGCATGCACCCCAACATCACCCATCAAAAAGTTTTTTGTATCTCATTTGGCCACATATTCTCTGTTGGCAATAGATCAGTTACACCAAAGCTCTCTGGAAAGTGGCAGGGCAGGACACAGGGCCAGGACTTGTACATGGCAGTAAAACTGTCAGCGAGTGATGGCAAGGGGCCAGAACCACAAGCTGTGCTATGCCAGTCACAGATGGGAAATGGAAATTCCTGATGTTTTGTACTTCAGCTCAGAGCCTGAACAGATTTTCAGGAGACCACATTAAAAAAGAAAGAAGTTATCTTTCTCTGCCTGACTTCTGCACCCTGCCAAATCTCAAGAGTCTTTGCCACAACACTGCGAAGGGAGGTTGTAGCCTGGAGGGGGGTGGTCTCTTCTCCCAGGCAACCAGCACCAGAACAGGAGGACACAGTCTCAAGCTGCACCAGAGGAAGTTTAGGCTTGAGGTGAGGAGAAAGTTCTTCACAGAAAGAGTTGTTGGCCATTGGAATGTGCTGCCCAGGGAGGTGGTGGAGTCACCATCCTTGGAGGTGCTCAAGAGGGGATCGGACGTGATGCTTGGTGCCGTGGTTTAGTCATGAGGTCTGTGGTGAGGGGTTGGACTTGGTGATCTTTGAGGTCTCTTCCAACCTTGGTGATTCTGTGTGATTCTGTGAAAAAGGAAAGGCACAAAAGGGTCAGGGAGGAGCTCTTAAATTTTGTCTTAAGGAATATGTCAGGCTGCCAAGATATGAGAGTGTGAACTCCTCTGTAAAGTCACAGGAATCAGGATCTGCAGTTCTCAGCCAGGGGCTATTAGGGTTTTTTCCTACCAGTTAGCCACAGCTAACTACCAGCTAGCTGTAGCCCAAAGAAGAAAGCTATTTGTACTGATAAATCCAAACACAAACACAGCTTCCTGAGTAGCCTGATAAGGTCAGCTGAGGAACACAGAAACCCACAATGGTGGTAGCTTCTCTCTCTCATCTGAAGCTCTTGCTCCAGCTGTCTGAATTTCTACTCCTTTCTGGAATGGCTGGGGGGGGGTGGGAAAAAAAAACCAACAAACCAGCAAGTCTGCACTTTTAAAACTCTCCTTTTCCCAAGCCCCTTTTCAGAAAGCAGAGATGCTATTTCTGTAGGAACTTAAAAGGAAATACATGTCTGAGACGGAGAGCAAGGATGGAAAATTTCAGTGCAAACAAACGGTGAATGTTTGGCAGCTGGGAGCTGACAAGGTTTTGTAATATGCTGTAGCAGAGGGGTTGTCTCCTTGGCTCTACCAACAGGCAGATTTCTAAGGGTGGGGGGGGGGAAGAGATGTGTCTGTTGGAAAGTATTTTCTTCTGCAGAAAATTCTCTGAAAGTCTGTTGCAGTGGAGAAGTAGCAGCTGTTTGATCAGACAGAGCCCAGTATGTTCCCCCCAAATGCCTGTCCTCTCTGTCTCTTTCTTTCCCTTGTTCCAGCTTTGGCCAAATTCTTTAGCCACAACTGGTTTTTTAATTGCTCCTGCTGTGGCCAGCCTTACCACCTCCAGCCCACTTCCTTCTGCCTTTCATTTGTTCAGACCGGCTTTGCCAGCAGTGTGGGAAGGGAAACAAATGGCTTTAGCTTGTGTTTTCTGCACTCTGAAGGTCTGTGGCACAATGGGAAGCTCTGGTGCAAACTCACCTATGAGGAAGGTCAGCTGATGTGAAGTACCATCATTAGGCATGCAAAATTGCAGCCAGCAGGTTTCACAGCCTTTCCTATCTCCCATCAGGAAATGACCCAGCAGATAATACTGGTTGATAGAAGGCTGAACGTGAGCCTGCAGTGTGCCCAGGGGGCCAAGAAGGCCAATGGCATCCTGGCCTGCATCAGGAACAGTGTGGCCAGCAGGAGCAGGGAGGTCATTCTGCCCCTGTACTCAGCACTGGCTAGACCACACCTTGAGTCCTGTGTCCAATTCTGGGCCCCTCAGTTTAGGTAGGATGTTGAGTTGCTGGAAGGTGTCCAGAGAAGGGCAACAAAGCTGGGGAGGGGTTTGGAGCACAGCCCTGTGAGGAGAGGCTGAGGGAACTGGGGTTGCTTAGCTTGGAGAAGAGGAGGCTCAGCGGAGACCTTCTTGCTCTCTACAATTCCCTCCCTGAAGGGAGGTTGTAGCCAGGTGGGGGTTGGTCTCTTCTCCCAGGCAACCAGCACCAGAACAAGAGGACACAGTCTCAAGCTGTGCCAGGGGAGGTTTAGGCTGGATGTTAAGAAGTTCTTCCCAGAAAGAGAGATTGGCCATTGGAATGTGCTGCCCAGGGAGGTGGTGGAGTCATCATCGCTGAAGGTGTTTGAGAGGAGACTGGATGAGGCACTTGGTGCCATGGTTTAGTTGATCAGATGGTGTTGGTTGATAGGTTGGACTCGATGATATCAAAGGTTTTTTCCAACCTGGTTAATTCTATTCCATTCCATTCCATTCCATTCCATTCCATTCCATTCCATTCCATTCCATTCCTTCTCCCAAGGATACAAAGCTGGTTGTCACAAGAGGGTTTTGCTTTACCATGTTTACATACACAAACACTAAAAAGGAGACATTTCCACTACAGAGCAGATTTGAAAGGTCATGAGAAAGTAAAAAGGAGCTGTGACTGAAAAGGAACACAATGTCCATCTCTCCATGCCACCCCATCAACTGCAGGTTGCAGGTCATTTGGCACAGCCTGCACTCTGAGTGGGTACATGGGTACCAGCTCTGACCTCCATAGGTTTGAGTGGTGGCAGCAGCATGAGTTTCTTCCCAGGGTGGACAAGTCTGCTTGTTAGATTCCCAGCCAGAGGAAGGAAGTCTTTTATTTCTGTGCTTTTCTGATGCTGTTGCCAGTTGCCCAAGGAGCTTGGAGAAGAAAGGGCATTTACCTGCAATGCAGAACCCAGTAGAGAGGACCAGATGGGAAGAAAAGGGATTGTACTGAGACAAGCCTCCTGGTGCCGAAACAGAGTGGCAAAAGAGAATCAGGAATATGTAGGACAGGAGTGATAGAATCTGGACTGCTGGGGGAGATCATACTGGGAGTGGGGAGACACAGACAGAAGCAGCTGGGGTAGAGAGTTTGTGGAGAGCCTGAGGAAAGAGAGTGACAGGTGGGACAAGGAGTTGGAGGAAGAAGACTGGGAGTGGGAGATGGATGTTCAAGAGTATGCTGAGAAGAGGAAGGAGACTGAGCTTCAAAGCTGAAGGATGCCAAGTGCTTTGGGGGCTGAATGAGGAAAGCAAGCAGGAAGCAGAGACAGAAAAGAAAAGGGAAGTGGGACAAAAAAGCAGCCCTAGGTACAGGAAGGAGCAGGATAAGGTAGGAATGAAGGAATCAGGCTGAGAAGATGAGGCTGGGTTATGCTGTCACCAGGAATGGCTGGGCTCTGTTCCTTGCAGCACCAGTCCTCTGCATGGGCAGCATCCTCTCCTGCTGGTCCAATTTACAGAGGCTAACACTTACTCCCCAGTGGTAAAGGCTGTGGCCTCACTGTTGCTCTTGGTGGGTGTCCATGTGATACTGCAGCATGGGCTTTTGTTGTTGCTGTTGGATTTAGGTTTGTGGGGTTTTACTTTATTGTTCTGGAAGATGATTGGTATGAGAGTCTTTCCAAGTTAAAATGCTTTGAACCATCAGGACATCAAAGAGTATTTCAGATGTGGTGTCCCTGCTCACTGCAGGGGAGCTGGACAAGATGACCTTTGAGTATCCCTACCAACCCAATGCATCCTGTGATCTGTTCTGTAGTTACCAACATGGTAGGCCTATGAGGTGTCTGAAGTACACGTTTTGTCTTGGAATGGATAGAAGTGAGGTAGATTGATAACAGAGGTCAGATGAGTGATGGAGACCATTTAGACCTGTTTGCTTAAGGAACATGGTTTAGCACCAGACTCAGCTGGGTTAGACAGTAGTTGGACTTGATGATCTTAAAGGTCTTTTCCATCCAAAATGATCCTATGAGATCATCCCTTGCAGTGAGACCTCAAGTCACCCCCTCACAACCATTGCTCTCCAGGAGCTCTGTATGTCACCCCTGCCAGCCTCTATGCTGACACCTGAGCTAGGACACCCCTGCTTCCCACTTGCCTTTATTGTGGGCTGATCCCTGTTTCCTCTGGGTGACAGAACCACCTTCCTGTACAATGGTGTATCAGGAGACATCTGCATGTGCTTATTGTGTGGTCTAAGCCCGGCTGCTCCTGAGCCAGCGATTGCAGTGTGCCCTCTGCTGTCTTGCTCTCTGTGTCGTCTGATGTTTCTGAGCTTTATGGAAGCTGAGCCTCTGCCCGGAAGCAAGAAGCACCTGTGTCTCCCCCTGTCCCTGTCCCTCCTCAGCAATGTGTTGTCAGAGGTGTCCTGAAATGCAGAAGGAGGTTCCTAGCTCAGAGCTGCTGTGGGAGGTGCTGCAGGTACCTGCAGGTCGTGCCTCATCACGGAGCCCAGTGGATAGCAGCATGGCTCTCCTGCATATGTAACTTGAAAGGACAGCAAGACCCCAACCCTGAGGTTTTGTACAGGAAGCAGTGATGAAGATACTGAAATGGAGAGAAACACATTTTGGTTTTTACTTTAAAGAAGGTCTCCTGCAGGTGGGTTGCATTGATCTAGTTCTGTTTAACTACTTTCTTGCTTCATTAGGGCTCACCCTCCCACTGAAGGACAGATAACACTTTTTTTTCCTGTTCTTTCCTTTCATGGCTTTTACCACCTATCCTGTCTCCACTCCCTGGTGCATCCCTCCAGATCTGAATTCTCCTAGTTCATCTGCTTCATTTCTCTCTTGGTTTGTTGTTTTTCCTTCTAAAGCCAGTATTTTCCTTTGAATTTCCCCCTTTTTTCCCTCATTGCTTCTTCTTTCTTAGTTCCAAGAGCTGGTATCTCTCCTTGGGGTGTCCTGTATCTCTCCTTAAACAGGTGTAAACAGACAAATGAACTATCACCTCCTTACCAGGAACAGAACAGATTTCACTCAGGCAATGCTTCTTGGCAGCCAAAGAAAGAATCACCATTGCTTTGGAGAAAACATCTCTGAATAAATAATGCAACTAAGATAGGTTTAACTTTCTTACCTTACCATTGCAGTGCTATGTTTGCAGGAAAAGAAAGAACAATCTATGACCTCCAAAGGGGAGAGTGATTCAGCTAGGTGAAGCAGTATACCATTAGTCTTAATTAAATTGCCAGGTTTTAGTATGAGAAGAGAAGAGAGAGAGAAGAGAAGAGAGAGAGAAGAGAAGAGAGAGAGAAGAGAAGAGAGAGAGAAGAGAAGAGAGAGAGAAGAGAAGAGAGAGAGAAGAGAAGAGAGAGAGAAGAGAAGAGAAGAGAAGAGAAGAGAAGAGAAGAGAAGAGAAGAGAAGAGAAGAGAAGAGAAGAGAAGAGAAGAGAAGAGAAGAGAAGAGAAGAGAAGAGAAGAGAAGAGAAGGAGAAGAGAAGAGAAGAGAAGAGAAGAGAAGAGAAGAGAAGAGAAGAGAAGAGAAGAGAAGAGAAGAGAAGAGAAGAGAAGAGAAGAATTAACCAGGTTGGAAAAGACCGCTGAGATCGAGTCCAACCTATCACCCAACACCATCTAATCAACTAAACCATGGCACCAAATGCCTCATCCAGTCTCTTCCTAAACACCTCCAGGGATGGTGACTCCACCACCTCCCTGGGCAGCACATTCCAATGGCCAATCTCTCTTTCTGGGAAGTACTTCTTCCTAACATCCAGCCTAAACCTCCCCTGGCACAGCTTGAGACTGTGTCCTCTTGTTCTGTTGCTGGTTGTCTGGGAGAAGAAACCAACCCCCACCTGGCTGCAACCTCCATCCAGGTAGTTGTAGACAGCAATAAGGTCTCCCCTGAGCCTCTTCTTGGGCTTGAGGTGAGGAGAAAATTCTTCCCAGAAAGAGAGATTGGCCATTGGAATGTGCTGCCCAGGGAGGTGGTGGAGTCACTGTCTCTGGAGGTGTTCAAAAAAGGATTGGTCATGGCACTTGAAGCCATGGTTTAGTAGTCATGAGGTGCTGGGTGACACGTTGGACTTGATGATCTCTGAGGTCTTTTCCAACCTTATTGATTCTATGATTCCATGTGGCTCTCTCCAGCAGAGGATGATGCTTTGAGAGGGGCTGGAAGAGAAATCCAAACAGAAAACATCCCTTGAGTTTTCTCTCCTTTCCTTCAACCCCCTTTGGTAATTTTCTACAGCAGAGGCAATGTGATCCCCAGACAGGAGGATCTTACAAAGTCTGAGTAGATCTTAAGGCTGCAACACAAAAGCCCTTTGTGTGGCACACCGCAGGGTTAATCATCTGTCACGCTTGTCTACCAACAGGCTCTGCAGCCAGTTCTACACAGTGTGATTATACCTCATCAAAGTTATTTCACCAGCCTGCTTAAAAGGTTGTACAGCAGTAGAGTGAGCTTTCTCCCACCACTAGTGTCTTTTTCACCTGCTCCCCTGCTGAGGATGCTTCAGGCTGTGTGGTCCCAGCAATACCCTGCAGCATTTTTCGGTCTTGTCAGCAGGGTCCTTTCTTCTGAGCTCTTGGCTTTGGTTCCCAGCCTAAGTTAACAGGAGTCCTGTGGAAAATTATTTGGAGGACAAGAGGCAGCTCTGATAATGGGAAACGTCTGTGAGGGATTGGAACATTGGCTTGTAATCCCTGGGCAAAACTGCCTCACTCAGGAGAAGGGAGGGCAAAGAAAGCATGCAGAACAAAGATCTTATTTCACTTAGCAAACCCAACACGTGATGTTTTCTCTGGAATGCCTTGCTGACAAATGAGCCCAAATTTTCCAGGGCCCATGGCTTTTATTAGGCTCAGACAAGGCCATAAGTGGCTGAAAAGTATGTAAATTCACAGCTCATGCTAATTTGTCATTTCCAGGCTCAGCGCTACCTCTGAGACAGGTTTGGTCTCCCCTGTGGAGTGGGATGGTGGGTGAGGCCTCTGACACCCCTGCCCTGAAGCTTCTAGCCCAGCCTCGTTGTCTGTCATGTACAGCTTGGCATAGAATCATAGAATCAGTAAGGTTGGAAAAGACCTCAGAGATCAGCAAGTCCACCTTGTCACCCAGCACCTCATGACTAAACCATGGCTCCAAGTGCCACATCCAATCCCCTCTTGGACACCTCCAGGGACGGGGACTCCACCACCTCCCTGGGCAGCACATTCCAATGGCTAACAACTCTCCCTGTGAAGAACTTTCTCCTCACCTCCAGCCTAAACTTCCCCTGTCACAGCTTGAGACTGTGTCCTCTTGTTCTGGTGCTGATTGCCTGGGAGAAGAGACCAACCCCTTCCTGGCTACAGCCTCCCCCTTTAGGTAGTTGTAGACAGCAAAAAGGTCTCCCCTGAGCCTTCCCTTCTCCAGGCTAAGCAACCCCAGCTCCCTCAGCCTCTCCTCACAGGGCTGTGCTCCAGACCTCTCCCCAGCCTCCTTTCCCTTCTCTGGACACGTTCAAGTGTCTCAATGTCCTTCTTAAACTGAGGGTCCCAGAACTGGACACAGTATTCAAGGTGTGGCCTAACCAGTACTGAGTACAGGGGCACAATGACCTCCCTGCTCCTGCTGGCCACACTATTTCTGATGCATAGAGGCAGTTACAAAGAGTGGCTCCATCCAGACCTGCCTGTGTCACCAATCTGCTAAGCTTCTCCCACCAAACTGAGCTAGGTTCCCACAGGAGCCAAAATTACTAAGCTGGATGCTTTGCCTGGAGCAGATGACATGAGACCTTGCTAAATGGAGATTGATGCAAGCTTGTGAAAAACACTGGAGAGACTCTAGGCAACGTTTTGGGTTCTACCAGACCTATTGCTAAATGGCTGCAGCTCTTGTGGGAACTCATTGACACAGACATAAATGGAGTCAGAGGTTCAGACACAGCAAACACAGACTCCACTTCTAAGGGTGGAAGTGCTTCAGTGTAAAGTCAATGAGATTGTGCACATTGATTGTCCCTCAGCCTCCCACTGACAGGCAGGCCCCTCCAACTCTGCCATTCATCTGGAACCTGCCTGCCTCTCTTTCCAAGTGCTCTGATTGTGCTTTCATCTTTTCTTCTTGCCCATGGCTTGCTTTGCTTGCCTCTTCCAGTCTGTTGCACTGCTAGAAATGTGTCTCTAGTCTCCTTTCCCTTACCATCTCACATATTTCAGTGGTTTCTGCAGCACTGCACTGGCCCAGAGCAATGAGTACAATATCTGAGCTTGCTCACACTGCTCTTACAGTTTCTGTTCTCCTGGGACAACTCATCCAGTTTGCAATCACAGCTTCCTATCCACTTTGCATCCTGCCACTAGCATTTCCAGTCCAAAAGCTCTCACTCTCAGAGGTTGAGAGCAGTGACCTTTTTAATTTGGATTGGTTTTGTTTACAGTTCTTTATCCAGATGTAAAAGGTTTGGCATACATCCTGACCCACTGGGGCAGCAATTAAAGGCCAACACCTTCAAATATAGATGTCTAAGCTCAGGCACTTTCTCCATACTTACAACCTAGTTCAACAGTCTGACTTGCAAGCGCTCAGCAAATGTGCTTGCCAGCCTCCGTGGTGGAACTGAGGGTGCTTAGCATCTCCTAGGGCATGTCAGCTCTGCAGGAAGACAGACATTGCATCTCTGTATGGAGGAAAACTAACATCCCTTGGTTTCCATCACCTAGCCCAGGGCTGGGAGGGGAATCTATGATTTCATAGCATTGCTAAACAATGACAAGAGCTGGTCTCTAGGGTGGGCTGTGCTTACTAACACATTGCACATTTTCTTCCTTAACAGCACATTTTCTCATTTTATAAGAGTCCCTGAGGTAATGTTTGTGTCCTGGATCAGCTGTGCAAACTCAGACTGCCAATTCCCAAGCTTTTTCATAGAGACCACCAGAAGACCCATCCCGAGTTTGTGTGCTGACCATCACAACAGTCTGCAGTCAGATAAAGCTGTGTGGACCTCTCCTTCTGAGCTCACAAACCTCTAGTGACACAGAAAGCTGCACTTCCATACCCAGCCCTCGCTGACCCAGGCACAACTCACAGCTCAAACACATTTGGGGCAGTAAAATTCCTGAACAACTTCTAGTCAAGCATCCCAGGCTCTGCCAAGGGCTTGGACAAATAGCTAAGTGTGTTTGAGCATATTCTGTGCTAGTGGGTCAAAGAATCATAGAATCATAGAATCAATAAGGTTGGAAAAGACCTCAGAGATCATCAAGTCCAACCTATCACCCAGCACCTCATGACTAACTAAACCATGGCTTCAAGTGCCACATCCAATTCCATTTTGAACACCTCCAGGGATGGTGACTCCACCACCTCCCTGGGCAGCACATTCCAATGGCAAATTACTCTTCCTGGGAAGAACTTTCTCCTCATCGGGAGCCTAAACCTCCCCTGGCACAGCTTGAGACTGTGTCCTCCTGTTATGCCTGCTTCAAAATGAAAGTGCTGGCTGGAGCAAAGTAAAGCTGGGGCTACGGATAGAATAGAATAGAATAGAATAGAATAGAATAGAATAGAATAGAATAGAATAGAATAGACCAGACCAGGTAGGAAGAGACCTTCAAGATCATCATGTCCAACCTACTATCCAACACCATCTAATCAACTAAACCATGGAACCAAGCATCCTATCAAGTCTCCTCCTGAACACCTCCAATGATGGTGACTCCACCACCTCCCTGGGCAGCACATTCCAATGGCCAATCTCTCTCTATATGAAGAATTTCTTCCTAACCTCCAGCCTAAACTTCCCCTGGTGCAGCTTGAGACTGTGTCCTCTTGTTCTGGTGCTGGTTGCCTTGGAGAAGAGACCAACCCCCACCTGGCTACAACCTCCCTTCAGGTAGTTGTAGAGAGCAATAAGGTCTCCCCTGAGCCTCCTCTTCTCCAGGCTAAGCAACCCCAGCTCCCTCAGCCTCTCCTCACAGGGCTGTGCTCCAAACCCCTCCCCAGCTTTGTTGCCTTTCTCTGGACTCATTCCAGCAACTCAACATCTTTCCTAAACTGAGGGGCCCTGAACTGGACACAGGACTCAAGTTGTGGCCTAACCAGTGCTGAGTACAGGGGTAGAATGACCTCCCTGCTCCTGCTGGCCACACTGTTCCTGATGCAGGCCAGGATGCCATTAGCCCTCCTGGCTGCCTGGACACACTGCAGGCTCACGTTCAGCCTACCATCTACCAGTACCCCCAGGTCCCTCTCTGCCTGGCTGCTCTCCAGCCACTCTGCCCCCAGCCTGTAGCACTGCATGGGGTTGCTGTGGCCAATGTGTAGAACCCAGCACTTGGATGTGTTAAGTCTCATGCCCTTGGACTGAGTCCATCTCTCCAGCCTGTCAAAATTCCACCAAATAAAGACGCTACAACTGTCTTACCCTTCAAGTGAGACAGATTATTGCCCCATCACAGAGGCCACTTACCAAGCAACCTGATTTCATGAATTGTCACCTAAAGGGGTAGGGTGGTCACTAGCTTCAGCACAGCTCTGAAAGCACAACCCCACCCCTTAGGGCTGATGTTTCATACAGCAGGGGGAAAAGGAGGAGACTTAAAAGATGTGGGTGGTGGACAAGAGTGAGGTAATGTGGAGAGGGTGATATCATGGTATAGCCACAGGACCTGGGTGAGCACTTAAAAAGCAATTTATTGGTTCATGTTTAGCCCCATTTCCCTGAGAAATGAAGCTTTCACAATTGCTTTGGGTGTATCTGTGTGCACATGCTGTAATAAGGGAGAGGCTGCAGCTTCAGAGTAACACTCAGGAGGCAGCAGAGTGTCCAAGGGAGTGATGCTGACAGCATCCCAAGAATGAAGAAAGCTTCAGTTGGAGCCTGCATTTCATTAAACACAGGAGAAGGTACCCACCCATGAGATGCATACTTGCATGAGTTCAGGCTTAATTTGCTCTGCTTCTCAGGCAATGTCTTGTCACTGAGTTTTGGCTGCATTGCCACTTGGGCATATGTGTGAGTGTACCTCTGAATGTGCAATCCCATGTGTATAACAATATGCTTGTCTTAAAAGTACAGTGACTGGAAAGCAAGCATCAGCAGAAATGGCATACTGATGCATGTAATAGAGTAACATCTTCCCTGTAGAGCAATGATTCCCAATTTCTTTGGCCCACCAGAGCATTGCAAACTATCAACATTTCAGGCAAGCATCATTCACCCTCATAATGAAGCTTTTAGCTGAAAGCATTTTTGTGGCACTGCTTTGGTTGTGTAGCCAAAAATGATGAATTACCATAGCCACTATGGCCACAGCTTGAAACCACAACTGCAGATACATTTGCTTTCCCCTCATTCTAGTGCTTCTGACTCAAGCTACCTGTTACGGTCCGTCAGGGAAGAGCAAAGATTCCTGGCAGATTCAGTTCTTCTGCACTCAGGTAATACAAACTGCTCCCTTGCAGGTTACAGCTTCAAAGGGTGAAAGTTTGGAATAGAATAGAATAGAATAGAATAGAATAGAATAGAATAGAATAGAATAGAATAGAATAGAATAGACCAGGTTGGAATAGACCTTCAAGATCATCGCTTCCAACCCATCAACCAATCCAACCCACCTAAACAACTAAACCATGGCACCAAGCACCCCATCAAGTCTTCTCCTGAACACCTCCAATGATGGTGACTCCACCACCTCCCCAGGCAGCCCATTCCAATGGGCAATCACTCTCTCTGTATAGAACTTCCTCCTAACATCCAGTCTAAACCTCCCCTGGTGCAGCCTGAGGCTGTGTCCTCTTGTTCTGGTACTGGCTGCCTGGGAGAAGAGACCAACCCCCACCTGGCTACGACCTCCCTTCAGGGAGTTGTAGAGAGCAATAAGGTCACCCCTGAGCCTCCTCCTTTCCAGGCTAAGCAACCCCAGCTCCCTCAGCCTCTCCTCACAGGGCTTGTGTTCCAAACCCCTCACCAACTGTGTTGCCCTTCTCTGGACACCTTCCAGCAACTCAACCTCCTTCCTAAACTGAGGGGCCCAGAACTGGACACAGGACTCGAAGTGTGGCCTAACCAGTGCAGTGTACAGGGGCAGAATGACCTCCCTGCTGCTGCTGGCCACACTGTTCTTGATGCCCCTTGGCTGCCTGGGCACACTGCAGGGTCATGTTCAGTCAACAGTTTGTCAAGTATCATGTATTTGGTTATAAAATGTGTGCCTTTGTACATGATGGTAAGGTCCTGGTGTCTGTGCTGAGGTTGTTTTGCGCTGTCTGTGACAGAAGAGATTAAACAGCTTTCCCCTGCCTCAGTAAGCTTCCTGACACAGCAGATATCGAGGCTGCTACAAAAACTCTGTCCCTATCACTGTCATCTTACCATCAAAGGGCTAAGGACTGTTGCCCCCAAGTTTACCAGAGATACTCAGGCCTCATCTGAACACAAAGGTTTTACCTTATGTAAGGGGGTAGCTGTACAAATGCCTCTTTCCCCTCATGGGTACCTGTCCTGTTGTGGTAATGCTCTCTGAAGCTTGCATGAGAGATGCCTTTTGGTGTTCACCTCTATCCATTTCCACATGGTAAAATTTAATGTGAAGAAATAAGCTTTCATGTCCTTGAATGCCAACACACACTGGAGGGTTTAATCCCTTACCTCATATTTCATAATCAGTTCACTGAGTACACACAGAGACCCCTCATGCTCATGCTGACATGCATAATCCAGGACAGTAGCTAAGCCCACTTAAATGAGGTGGCTGCCCATAGCATCAAGGAGGGAATGTGGGAGCTGGGAGATCCCTGTGAGTGGTCTGTTCTCAAGAGCAGTATGAATCACTTTTACACTCTGGAAACAGGCTCCTTGTGTAGCACTGCTTGCACTGCATGGGGTGTCAAGAGGCCAGAAATTGATGAATCTTTTAAAGCCTATTTATCATTTGCCACTCGTTTTTTACTTTTTGTGGCAGTTGCATCAGGGTGACTTAGGGTGAGCCTGATCCTATGATGCCTCTGCAAACTAGAGGCCAGCTGAGTTCAGCCATAACTTTGCCTGTGCTGTGTCAGGAGGCAAGGCAATGACTCCAAAACAAAGAGGTAGATTGTGAAAGGTGAGGTGCTTGGTTTTTAATGGGAGGGAGAGAGGGAGGGACAGAGGGAGGGAGGGAGGGAGGATGGAAGGAAGGAAGGAAGGAGGAAAGGAAGGAGGAAAGGAAGGAGGAAAGGAAGGAGGAAAGGAAGGAGGAAAGGAAGAAATAAGGAAAGAAAGAAAGAAAGAAGGAAAGAAGGAAAGAAAGCAGGAAAGAGGGAAAGAGGGAAAGAGGGAAAGAAAGAAGGAAAGAAAGAAAGGGAAAGAAAGAAGGAAAGAAAGGAAGAAAGAAAGAAAGAAAGGAAGAAAGAAGGAAAGAAAGGAAGAAAGAAAGAAGGAAAGAAAGAAAGAAAGAAGGAAAGAAAGGAAGAGAGAGAGAAAGAAAAGAAAGAAAGAAAGAAAGAAAGAAAGAAAGAAAGAAAGAAAGAAAGAAAGAAAGAAAGAAAGAAAGAAAGAAAGAAAGAAAGAAAGAAAGAAAGAAAGAAAGAAAGAAAGAAAGAAAGAAAGAAGAAAGAAGGAAAGAAGAAAGAAAGAAGGGAAAGAAAGAAGAAAGAAAGAGGGAAAGAAAGAAGGAAAGAAGGAAAGAAGGAAAGAAAGAAAGAAACAGAAAAAGAAGGAAAGAAAGAAAGAGGGAAAGAAAGAAGGAAAGAAGGAAAGAAGGAAAGAAAGAAAGAAACAGAAAAAGAAGGAAAGAAGGAAAGAAAGAAAGAAAGAGAAAGAAAGAAAGAAAGAAAGAAAGAAAGAAAGAAAGAAAGAAAGAAAGAAAGAAAGAAAGAAAGAAAGAAAGAAAGAAAGAAAGAAAGAAAGAAAGGAAAAAGAAAGAAAGAAAGGAAAGAAAGAAAGAAAGGAAAGAAAGAAAGGAAGGAAGAAAGAAAAAGAAAGAAAGAACGAAAGAAAGAAAGAAAGAAAGAAAGAAAGAAAGAAAGAAAGAAAGAAAGAAAGAAAGAAAGAAAGAAAGAAAGAAAGAAAGAAAGAAAGAAAGAAAGAAAGAAAGAAAGAAAGAAAGAAAGAAAGAAAGAAAGAAAAAGAAAGAAAGAAGACACAATGAAAAGCTCATTGCTCAGCATCACAGGTTCAGCAGTGAAATAATTAGACATCTCTTCAGGATAGATTTATAGGTGATAGACAGTAGTAGAACATGCTGGGGAAGTTGGTTTATAAATGCAAAATTAGTAACAGCAGTCCCAAATACAAAACTGAGTGAGGCAGCAGAGCCTGAGGATGCACAGAAAAATAGCATAGCTGCCATGAAATAGGGCTGATCTAGGATAACTCTTCCCCAGAGTTCTTTCCTTCTAGCAGGATGCTGGAATAATATTTGGTCTTGGTGAATGATGAGGGCACACAGGCTGGAATCTCCCATGGTGCCTGCCTGTGTTGAGGGCTCAGAA
Organism: Dryobates pubescens; assembly: GCF_014839835.1. NCBI lineage: Eukaryota > Metazoa > Chordata > Aves > Piciformes > Picidae > Dryobates > Dryobates pubescens. Next base: position 39,748,443 of record NC_071619.1, on the reverse strand, counting down.
TAAAGCAGAATAAGAAGATAAACAGTTTGCAGGCACACTTGGTTATGGAGTGAGAGGGTATTTCAAAGACAGTGGTGTCATTTTGGGTTACAACCAACCTCACAAATCAAGAACCCCTTGGCAACTGGTGTCACACGGGATCACAGGATGTTAGGGGTTGGACGGGACCTCTGGAAATCTTTGAGTCCAACCCCCCTGCCAGAGCTGGACCATATCGTCTAGCATAGGTCACACAGGAATGCATCCAGATGAATGCATTCTCTCTGGGGAAAAAAAACAAAGGTCTTGACCACAAGCCCCCTGTGTTTTTCCCAATTTTCCCAACAATACCCAACCTACACCCACAAGGCTGTTGCTTTCTGTAACAGAGATGTCTTTATGTGCCCAGAACAATCAGACTCTTTGCATGGTCAGATCCTGCCTTCTAGCTACTGGAGGCTTCTCAAATTCAGAGATTAGGGGATTAAACAAGAGGCTTTATACAGGTATATATACACAAATGAGCATCACCAGGCATTTCAGGTGGGATTTCGGCTCTGCCAGGCTGCCCGTTCCCCTCAGCCAATAGAGGTCGGTGGTAACAGGTTGGACTCGATAATCTTCCAACCTTGGTGATACTGTGATACTGTAACACCATTTGCATGCTACCGCACCCAGGCTTAAACAGGAGAGTGCAAACCTGCCTGCATCCCGACACGGATGGTCCCGGCCGCCTCTGGGCCACAGCACGGTACCAGCCGGTTTTACAACGGCCAGCCTGCAGAGAAGCCACTTTTTGCCCCAGTATCCCCTTTTTCTTGACAAGGTGGAGGGCTGCCGTGGCCCCCTCGGAGGCTTGGTCCCAGCCGGGCTGTGCGAGCAGCTGCGTCCTTCGCTGGCTGCCCGGCTCCTCCCGCCCCTGTACCCCGCAGCAGCGCAGGGCTCGGAGGGTCTCTCCGGACTCAACTTCATCCCGCCCGGAGGGTGTGGGGGGCAACCCTCCCGGACCAGGGGCCCCGAGCCCCCAGGCCAGCGACCCGACAGGTTCCCCTGGACACCCCTCTCCCTCCAGCCGCTTTCAGACTCCGCCGAGGTCCCCGGTGCGGCCACCGTGAGGCCCGGCGGCTGGAGCGAGAGGGGCACGGCCGAGGGGCACGGCCGAGGGGCGGTGGGGCTGGAAGGGGGCCGGCCCCGGGGCGGGGGTAGGCGGCGGGGGTCGGGCCGGGGGTGGAGCCGCGGGGCTGGCGGGTCGGGGTGAGAGGGGAGCCCTCCCCTTCCCTTCCCGAGCGAGCCGGGGAGAGCGCCTCTGCAACTCCTCCTGCCCCGTCGGTGCTGCCAGCCGCCCGCAGCATGGTGAGCAGGGCCGCCCGGGCGGGAAGTTTGGCGGCGGCGGCCCCGGCCCCGGCCCCGCTCGCGTCTGCCCGGCCCGCGTTCACCGCCTCCCCCTCTGCTCCTTCTCTTGCAGATCTGGAAAACTCTCCCGCTGCTTTGCGCCCTGATGGCCGTCGCCCGCCTGCGGGCCGAGGTAGGCGCGGGGCCCCGGCGAGGGCCAGGGCGGGGGGCCGGGGCGGGGGGAGAGGGGAGCGGGGGTCCCTCTCTGGCGTTTTCTGCCGCGGCCCCCTCCCCGGCCGGCTGCGGGCGGCATCCTGTAGAGGGGAGGAGTCGCTGCTGGGACGGAGGAAAGTGGCAGTCGGGGCAGCGGGGAAGTTGTGGGGCTGCCGGAGCCCTCCGTGGGGGCTTAGGGGGCCGCGTTCCTGCTCGGGTAGGGCTGGGCTTCCCCCCAGCCTGCCGCCGGGCTGGGCTGCCCTGGGCAGCACCCTTTCCTTCCCTCCCTCCCGCTCGCTTTTTTCTTTCTCTGCCTTTCTTCTTCCCTTCTTTCCGTGCAATGACATTGAAAACCTCGGAAAGCCCCCGGCCCGCAGCCCACCCCCCCTGCCTCTGCTGACGAAAAATAAACGGTGTCTGAATTCCCGGTTGCGGCGGCGGCCTCCGTAAAAAGTGAGGTCAGAAACAAAATATTTGATAATTAAGGCAGGGGAAATGTGGAAGTGATTTGAGGCAAATGAACTCAAGCTGGGCTGGAGAGGGAGGCCGAGCCTGCTTTCAGAGAGCAGCGGGTCCCGCTTGGGGGTGGGGGGGGGACGCGGCTTGTCCCTCCCCTCCTGCATTTTTTTCTCCCTACATATTTCTCCCAGATGGTAAGACCCACCCTAGAGCATCACAGTTTTGCTCTGCACAAAGCAAGCAAACAAACAAAGGTATAAATACTTCTGGTTTCCACCAAACTGCTCCCTCTTCTTCTGCTTCCCGCCCGTGGGCTGTGCTGCCTGGGTTGGACAAAGAGGGGCTTTGGAGGGGGTTTTAGGGTGAAGCCCGCGGCTGTTGCTCTGTCCCTGAAAGCAAAGCTCTTCAGCAAACTCCCCGCAACTGCCAGCTGTTCCCTGAAGGGTGCAAACGAGGGAGTGCCTGAGGAGCAGGGGTGACACAGGGTGGTTGTGAGATGCTGACACTGTCAGCCTATAACTCCAGTCTTGGCAATGGCGAAAACTAAAGGGAGCAGGACTGAGCTGTGTTTTATATCTGCTTGTATGTGAGAGTATTGTCATACATCTTCTTCCCAAGGCATATCAGAGAATCATTAAGGTTGGAAAAGACCTCTGAAATCAACAAGTCCAACAAATCACCAACCCACTACCGGGCCCACTGAACCATAATTAGTAGTGAGTGTTTTCACACATCCTCTCCATCACTGTCCTGAAAAACACAAATCCATTTTATTAATGTTCTTAGGGGTTGTAAATAAACCTTAACCAGTTCTGGTCAATGAACAAAGAAACCTCAACAGGATGCACGTGCACAGTGGTGCATCCATATGACAAATGACAGTAAAGGCTAAATAATGGCAGTGATCTGGGTAAACCTTCTTGGAGTCAGTAACCCAGGGAAACATAGCCAAGATGTGTTTAGCCCTTGATTATTGATGTTACCAGTGCCCCTAAATGTATTAATGGTCAGAGTGCTAGAGCCTGCTTTTTGCCTAATGTGCTCAGAGTGCCTGGATAGCTTCCCAAGTGTAAGTACTGCGATGTCTCTGTGCCTCATCTGCAAACTAAAAGGCAAATCTGCAGTCATCGTGTTCAAAGCTGACTTTAAAGGCCAGTTCATGCTCGAGTGGGTACGTTAATGGTCTGACTTTTCTGGGGCAATGGTTCAGGTGTCAAACCAATGCACATTTTGGCTCAACTCCAGTCTGAGTTCAGCAAGCCTTGGGAGTGATGACTGAGGTTTGGGGGAAATTGACACCTCAGAAAACTTCTGTTTTGGGGTAGTTTAATTCCTCGTCGCTGGCAGTTGCTGAGTGCTGAGCATAGTTTCATTCACAGGCAGTGTCAGGGATATGCAGACCTTCTCATATTCTCGGGAGTGGGCTGTGCTTGAGGGTCCTCTGCTTGCAGCTCAGAGACCGCTTCGGTGGTTGCCCTCTTCAAACTGCTTCTTATTGCCGTTCTCCCTCTGTCACTGGCATCGAGTCAGATTAGTATGGCATTTTCCTGTGTGGTTTTCCCTGTTCCAGAGTTTGGAAGTGATAAGCTCTCTATTCCTTGCCTTTCTGCTGCAGTTTGCACTTCGTGCCTTTCGGTATACTCAGAACATTAACGCTGAGCCTTAAGCTCCTAATCCTTCTGTCGGCACAACGATATCTGAACGGCACCGAGGCTTTTGTACAGCACTCAGTTTTACAACATTGTTAGGCACATAATTAGAGTCTTTAAAGAAAGAAAGGAATTGCTTCAGTAAATGTTCCTGGCATGACTTTGTGCAGACTGGAAAATCTGAGACATGCCAAAACTTGGGAGCTTTTCTTGGCCTGGTTCAGTAATAGTCACAAGAGCAATAGAGGGTGAACTGTACTGCTCAGATGGAAGCCAGCCACCAGCTTCAGACAGCCCTTTTTATCTTTCTTGCTGGGTCATACTCTCTGTGAGGTATCTGTTCCCTCATATGATGCTACAGAGGTGAAGCTGCTTATATTCTTAGCTGGGGCTTACTGAGGCAGATAGAGTGATTTTTATTTGGGGTGGGGGGGGGCAGCATCCATTGCAGTGCAGGAAAAGGGAGAAGCTCAAAATGCCTGATGGGTGTATTAAAAGTTAATCAGCTGTTCATATCTTGCTGCACCTAGTTAATGCTGGGTAGTCCAGTTGCTGTTTGTTTGACAGTGTCCATGGGGTCTGAAGGGTGGTGCGAGGGAACACTCCCACTGGGGGTACCACTCTAATTATGCCAGCACTGTTATGTGTCCTGCCAGAATATTTGGTTCAAAATAAGAGTGGGGACTTTTCTTTTTGTTGTTTGTTTTTTTTTTCATTTTTGGCTTAAACCTGATGAAGAATCATAAAGAAAGTTATTTTTGCTATGAGTATTTAGATGTTAGCAAAGAGGCTTATGCCAGCATGGGTGTGCGTGCTGTGGACAGAAGTCCTTTCCTGAACCCAGCCTGGCCAGGAGGAGAGCCCACTGCCCTGGCCTGGCCTCTGCCATTCAGATTAATCTTTGGAACCCATAGCTGTTCTCCTGAGCTATCCTTAACCCATTTCTGGACAAATGAACCATCCTTTGTCAAGAGTTATGTAAACAGTTTAATCTGACTTCGTCTCATCTTGGCTAAGAAGAGCTAGAGGCGAGGAGATCTGCTGACAGATCTGAGGAGGCCATCACCCTCAAGTAGCAGAGCAATGACAAGCATCTGGAGGCAGATTAAGAGCCTTTTCTTATAGCACAGTCTCCACATCTGTTGTAGCCCTAGGATTGTTCTTTTGTTTTCCACCTCACCTCCTTTTCCCTCACTGTCATTTTTCCATGTGATAAGCTGAAAAGGGATGTTAGGGGGGAGAGAAAAAGACAAAGGTTTTGGTAAGTTCTATTTGTTTAACTCACATCTCAATCTCACTTGACTGCTTTTGCAGGTAGGGAGGGCAACACTCAACTGTTTCCACTGAGACACTGGTGTGTCTCGGGGGAGATAGGGCTGGGAATTCAGCTGGTCTGCATAAAACCTCCTGTACTTCCTCCCACTAGGCTGGTCACATCATCTGGCCAGCATCAGCAACTTGCTTTGGTTAAACTTCTCCCATGTTTTTGCAATCATAAAAGCTAAAAACTGCTGCCTTACTAAATGAAGCTGAATATAGTGAAGCTGAGATCCTGGTGAAATTGCTTAGCTGGCCTGGAGCCCTAATTTTAGGAAGAGTCCATTTGACTTTGAAATGAAGTGATACAGACTTTGGGGAGAGTTGAGTCCTCATCTCACTGCTACTTTGTCCATGGCAGTGGAAAGAAAAAGACACTACTATGCCAATCAGGCTGGTTTTAATATTCCCTGGCTCCATGCACTGAAACTCAGCAGTCACATGGAGCTCACTAATGTAATAAAACTGGCTTCCCAGGCCTGCTCTAGCAGGCACATCTTTGGTGGAAGGAAACATTAGATCCATTTTTCTCCCTGAGATGGTTTTGGAGTGATGGACGTCTTCCTCCTTGAAATCCTGCCCTTAAGTGCCAGGCCAGGCTTTGCTGGAGTTGTGCCTTGAAGCAATGAGGATATTTCAAATGGGGAGGCAGGGAAAAAGAGGTTCTCCCCCGGGCACAGGCTCCTGTGCGCACAGCTTGCTTTGGCCGGTGTGTGCCGTGCCATGCTCCCGGCACCCTGATGCCGCTGGGTGGCTGGAGCTGCTTTGTGCAAACGCACTGGAGCTGTCTGGATGACTTTATCTGCCAGAGTGCAAATTCCTTGCCAGTAATTAACAGGGGGCTGCTGTTGGGGGCTGCCTGGGAGGCAGCTCTGCTCCCAGTACAGGAGGAAGGGACCGGCTGAGAGTCTCCTGTTGCATTTTCCAGCTGCTGTTATTGGTACAGCTGCTTACCCATCAGGAGGCACTGAGGCACCTTTGATCTTTCTTGGGTGGTGTTACATGAGCCTGGGGAATGTTTCTCTTTGTACAGAAGAGAGTTTGTCACAAATCTCAGTCAGATCTGTCTTTCTGGGCTCGGGAGACTCTCTTTAACCAGGCTGTGTTTTGGCCTGGGAGTTAGATGAGGTTGGTTCCCAGGCACGCCTGAGTTATCTGGGCTGCATCTGTCTCTGCAGGGGTGGGGGGGGATCACCTTCTGCTGTACTACCATGAGCTAATCTGTGAATAACCAGCATTCCTTCAGAGAGATTTATCCCTCCCAGCATTGTCTCTTGAGTTCAGCAGAGGAATGGAGCAGGCTCTTACTATGCTGTGAAACATAGTTCCTTTCAGAGCTGTGTCTGGGTGGCAGGCATGGGGTTATCTACATCTTGAATTTTCCAGAGGTGGTAGATTTTGCCACAGCTTAGTGTGCAAAGTTAGATGTGAGCTGGTTAGAGCAGGGGCTTATTTATTCTTGACTCTGGGGCTCTGCCTGCAGTTCCTGGGCATTGCAGCAGTAAGTGAAGAAATAGCAAATAAGCAGGCCTGGAGGCTTGGGTGCTGTGTTAAAGCACAGAGAACTGTAGTGTGAGCAGTGACTTCATGGCATTTTCTTACTGCTTCCTGCCAAGTGTGCTTCAGTTCTGAGGGCACCACCCAGTAGTTGTGAGTGACCATGTTCCTTCTCTGCCATGCAAAACTGGAAGGGAAGTGTCTGTAAGTTCCTGTGGAATCCTATTGCCTGCTTTATGCCTTATCTCTCTCACTTAACACTGTGCCTCTTTGTTTTCACGTTGAGCCTGTGGTTGCTTGGGGCAGTAGAGTAGATGCTGGCTGCCTGTGAAAGATGATGAAGGAAAGCAGGCTCATGCTCCAGTCTGCATATCTGAAATGTCTTGAGACACCTGCACCTTTTTTGGAGTGCATCAAGAGGCCCAGAACATGGAAACTTGGCAATTTGGAGGCTTCCCTTGGACCAACACCTTTGGAAAGAGCAAGGTGTTTGAGATGGATGACTGGGGAGGGCTTTGGTGTCTCATTAGCTCAGCTGTTAGGTGGATCCCACATTTCCACTTTTTAAGAGCCAAGTAAATATTTTGGCAGAAGAAACAACACACTGCTTGAAGACTGGAATCTGGGGTGTTTCTGTGTCCCTCAGAAAAGGGTGCCAGTTCTCCTGTGCTTCCGAGGAAAATACCAATGCACCAGGAGGTTGAGGGGAAAGACTTGTTGGAACTGATCTCATTCATCTCTGTATGAACATTGCAAGATGGCTCTCTGTCCAGCATTTCCCTTGGCTCTGCCCTGTCAACTCCTGTCCCAGAGGTGGACCTCTAATGCTCAAATACTGTAATGCTTTATAATGGACCCCAGAGTAACCAACTTTTCTGGTGGTTCATTTTCCTTTAGCCTTCCCTCCTTTCATTCTGTTACACAGCAGCAAACCCATCAGCATGTGATTTGGGGGTAATTTTCCTCCTGATTGTGTCTCTGTAGAGGGCCTTGCAATGCAAAGAGCAGCAAACCAGCTTGCAGAAACAATGGAGAGAAACAGATGAAAACACTGGGGCAAATCAGCTGGGTTTCATTAGTAGGAGAGGATTTGCACACCTTATCACAGTATCACCAAGGTTGGAAGAGACCTCAAAGATCATCAAGTCCAACCTGTCACCACAGACCTCATGACTAGACCATGGCACCGAATGGCACATCCAATCCCCTCTTGAACACCTTCAGGGATGGTGACTCCACCACCTCCCTGGGCAGCACATTCCGATGCCTAACAACTCTCTCTGTGAAGAACTTCTTCCTCACCTCCAGCCTAAACTTCCCCTGGCACAGCTTGAAACTGTGTCCTCTTGTGCTGGTGCTAGTTGCTAGAGAGAAGAGACCAACCCCTTCCTGGCCACAACCACCTTTCAGGTAGTTGTAGAGTGCAATGAGGTCTCCCCTGAGCCTCCTCTTCTCCAGGCTAAGCAACCCCAGCTCCCTCAGCCTCTCCTCACAGGGCTGTGCTCCAGACCCCTCCCCAGCCTTGTTGCCCTTCTCTGGACATGTTCAAGTGTCTCAATGTCCTTCCTAAACTGAGGGGCCCAGAACTGGACACAGTATTCAAGGTTTGGCCTAACCAGTGCTGAGTACAAGGGCACAATGACTTCCCTGCTCCTGCTGGCCACACTGTTCCAAGCATGGAAAGACCAGCTGAATGGCTGTTTGTCACCTGCTGCTAGTTGACTCTAGGCAGTACATGTTCCTCTTGATCCCATCCCTGTTCCTTGCTCAGAGTCAAGAGACCTTGGGACTATAAGTGCTGGTGGAGCTTTTCACATTGAGTCAGCTTTTAGCCCACAAGGAAAGCTTTCAGGAAGTAGTGGGAAGCACCCACTGCAGCAGAGGGAAAGGGAGAGGCTTTGCAATACCTAATGAAGGCATTAAAAATTAATCATCTGTTTGTATCCTGTGGGAGTAAGTTACCTAGTTAGCACTGGAGGTGTTCAGTTGTCCTTTGACTATGTCCATGGATACTCTGTCCATGGATACTCTGTCCAGTGGAGACTTGATGGGGTGCTTGGTGCCATGGGTTAGTTGTTTAGGTGGATTGGATCGGTTGATGGGTTGGACACGATGATCTTGAAGGTCTCTTCCAACCTGGAATATCCATTCTATTCTATCCCATTCTATTCTATCCCATTCTATTCTATCCCATTCTATTCTATCCCATTCTATTCTATCCCATTCTATTCTATCCCATTCTATTCTATCCCATTCTATTCTATCCCATTCTATTCTATCCCATTCTATTCTATCCCATTCTATTCTATCCCATTCTATTCTATCCCATTCTATTCTATCCCATTCTATTCTATCCCATTCTATTCTATCCCATTCTATTCTATCCCATCTATAGCCAGAAACTACTTTGTTTATCTGCAAGGAGACCTAGGGAGGTCTAGGAGGAACTTCTTGCAGAGGTGCCTGTGACAGGAGTAAGACTCAAGCCTGAGATGGTCTTCTCTGCTCCTCCAAGTCAGAGGAGTGGAGAACAGGATATTAAGTCTTGACTAAGAGGGAACAAGAGTGGGGTGATGGGGGTGGGCTGTCACAAGTACCTGCCCCTGGTGGAAAAATGTATTTTCCTAACTCAGGATCCCATCTGCCAGGAGAAATGCTGCCTTTGAACACTCTTTCCTTGTTACTGGGGTGTCAGGGTTTGGGGCTTGACCGTCAGCGGGGCAGAACAGAGAGTTTCTGTCCACCCGCTGGAACGGATGGAAGAGGGAGCACTTGGCAGGAGCTGGCCAGTTGCCAGGTTGGCCTTTAGCACTCTTGTGTTCAGGGATGGTTTTCCTGGCAGAGTTCTGTTGCTGTTTTCCTGACAACAAATCGATCTGGAGCACGGTGTCTGTGGAGTGTGGGGAGGGGCCCTCGGCACCAGAGCAGCCCCTGCCATTTAAGTGCTGGTAAGTGTAGCCTGGAGCCAAAACCTTCCATCTGCATGATGTAAGGCTTTGCATATGTACTCCTTGCTGCTCTGGGACTTTCTCTCCCCTCCTGTGTTTTGGCCACGTTTTCATGTTTATGTTAGAGGAAGCTGAAGTATGAGGGACTGGAATTGTTGTCTCATTTCCTATATGTAGGAGGAAAGGATTTTCCTCAGGGAATTGTCGCTATGTCTGGATCATTCTCGTTGCCTGGGTGAATAAAATTCCTCAGGGATAACCAAAGAGGTTGTGACCTGCCTCTGGTTTGCAGCTCAGGCATTCAAACCCAAGGCTCTCAAGATGAAGGTGGCAGGGGCCCAAGCATTCGTGTCGAAGGCATCGCCTTCAACTTGGCAGAAGAGCTGCGGGATTCCTGTGTGAGGACAGGGTATTTGCTCTGGGTGATGCAAGCTCTGGGGTAGGCCAGCCCCAGGATGATGAGTGCCACATGAGGAGCCTCAGCCAAATCATCTTCAGGCAGTGCTCCCCTTCTTCAGTTGCCCTGCAGATGGACACTGGAGAAGTCAGGTTGCGAGGCTCCGTTTCTCAGGGAGCTGTATTTCTCATGCCCCCAGGGCTGGGGTCTAGACCTGTTGGTAGAGGATGATATGTAAGGGTAAAGGGGGAGTGCTTTTGTTTGTTTGGGGATTTTGGGGTTGTTTTTTTTAACTGCCTAATTATACCCATTCCATAGTTAAAGAGCAAGCCTCACTGCCCTTCCCACGGCCAGGGCTGGCCAGGTGGCCTCGAATCATAGAATCAATAAGGTTGGAAAAGACCTCAAAGATCATCAAGTCCAACCTGTCACCCAACACCTCATGACTACTAAACCATGGCTTCAAGTGCCACATCCAGTCCCCTCTTGAACACCTCCAGTGATGGTGACTCTACCACCTCCCTGGGCAGCACATTCCAATGGCCAATTGCTCTTTCTGGGAAGAGCTTTCTCCTCACCTCCAGCCTAAACTTCCCCTGGCACAGCTTGAGACTGTGTCCTCTTGTTCTGATGCTGGTTGCCTAGGAGAAGAGACCACCCCCCACCTGGCTGCAACCTCCTTTCAGGTAGTTGTGGAGAGCAATAAGGTCTCCCCTGAGCCTCCTCTTCTTCAGGCTAAACAACCCCAGCTCCCTTAGCTGCTCCTCTTAGGGCTTGTGCTCAAGGCCTCTCACAAGCCTCATTGCCCTAATGTCCCTGGCAAGGAGCATTCCCATATTTGACCTGGACATGTTCCTGTCTGATACACTCCAGGTGATGCTGCTTTAGCAGGGGGATTGCACTAGATGATCTGCAGAGGTCCCTTTGAAACCCTACCATTCTGCTGCAGGGTTGAGGCTGCAGTGTGGCTGGTGGCACACGTTGGTGGCTGCTTGCGGTGCCTCCGTGGTCACATCAGCTGCTGAGCTGTGGGTGGGATGCCTAGCTGAAAGGAGCACTTCAAGAAGAGTGAGAGGCACGTCCTCAGGCTTTGCTGCCCTGCAGTGTGTATGTGGGAAGGCCTGTGCACACTTGCAGGACCATTCCCTGCAGCCCCTCTGTTTCACCAGGCTTTTCAGCGGGGCGAGTGACAAACACGCTAATGCTTTTTGAGGTCCTTCAAAGCATCCCCCTTTAGACAAACAGACTGTTTCTTCTGTAAGGTATTGCTGCATGCCCTGGGATTTGCAGCTGCTTGCACACACCACAGCCATTAGTGTCTTCTCAAATCCAATTTTACACATTGCTGATGTGTGATGCCCCCTTCCTATCCGGTGGCGAATGATACCATGCTCTGGAGTATCTCAGAGTCGGCAGGTTTATCTTCATGGTCCTACTCTATGAGCAGGCAGGCCATTCATCTTTTTACTCTGTCCCAATGGTCTGAGGTGTACCCCTGTGTTCAGTGATAATTAGTGCCTCCCTCATGTGGTTATCTCCACCATGTACATGCAGCCTGTTTACAGGGTATCGTGGTATCATAGTATCAGTCAGGGTTGGAAGGGACCACAAGGATCAGCTAGTTCCAACCCCCCTGCCATGGGCAGGGACACCCCACACTAGATCAGGCTGGCCAGAACCTCATCCAGCCTGCTCTTAAACACCTCCAGGGATGGGGCCTCAACCACCTCCCTGGACAACCCATTCCAGGGCTTCACCACTCTCATGGGGAAGAACTTCCTCCCCACCTCCAGCTTCATTCCGTTCCAGCAGCTCTGTGCTTGGTCCACCTCTTTTTAAATCCTTGTAGCTCCCTTCCTCCTGTCAAAGCAAAACATTTTCCCCTAGCTGCCTAAAGAAGCAGAGCTTTATTTGATCTTCTATAAGTCTGCTTGTTGGTAGCTTTTGAACTTTTACACCTAAGATCCAGTTTCATCCATGGTTAGTGAAGTATGTTCATTTCCTACAAGGTACCAGGTTCCTCCAGCTTTGGTAAAAATAGAATAGAATAGACTCAATAAGGTTGGAAAAGACCTCAGAGATCATCAAGTCCAGCCTGTCACAGTATCACCAAGGTTGGAAGAGACCTCAAAGATCGTCAAGTCCAACCTGTCACCCAACACCTCATGACTAAACCATGGCACCAAGTGCCACATCCCATCCCCTCTTGAACACCTCCAGGGATGGTGACTCCACCACCTCCCTGGGCAGCACATTCCAGCAGCTAACAACTTTCTCTGTGTAGAACTTCTTCCTAACCTCCAGCCTAAACCTCCCCTGGCACAGCTTGAGACTGTGTCCTCTTGTTCTGGTGCTGATTGCCTGGGAGAAGAGACCACCCCCCACCTGGCTACAACCTCCCTTCAGGTAGTTGTGGAGAGCAATGATGTCTCCCCTGAGCCTCCTTTTCTCCAGGCTAAGCAACCCCAGCTCCCTCAGCCTCTCCTCATAGATGCAGGGTTGCAGTAGTTACTGCCCTACCTAAGGGAAAAGCCCCAGCATGAGATCAGCTTTTACTAGACCAGAGAAGTGTTTCATGAGTATTCCCCTTTGATCATAGTTTGTACCTCCCTGACCACCAAAGGCAATCAGTCTCAAGACAGGAATCTGTGGGAAGCAGCTTGCAGAACAGCCTGTTTTTGTTTGGCTTTGCCCTTTATGGTTTGTGCTCCTCTCTTTGGAGCTGAAAGCTGGATGCAGGCCTCCAGAAGGGTGTTGTGAAGGAACCTGTGCTGAAGCAGGTGAGTCACAGATTACAGCACATGCTTTGTTGTGCCTTGTGTGCACCTACATGCACACAGAGCCGCCTTACTGAGCCCTGCTACACAGTAACTTGCCAGTGTCTCCTACAACCCAGACCTGAGATGGGAAGGTGGAGGAAAATGCAGCAAAATTTGCAATCACTGTGGATTATTTGGGGAGTTTGGATGGTGCTGGGCGAGGGTTGAATCTCACTGTGCTACCTGAATAGCCTGAAACTGCACAGTGTCAGTTCACTGCTGGGCCACTCCTGCCTTTGTGCACACCACAACCAAAAGAGATGGGAGAACAGCTGGACATTAATACCTCCTCACCAATCACTGCCAAGCTCTTCTGCAGTGCAGCAGCATGTGTCCAGACACGGGGCTGAGTTAGGCCATCCTGGCTGCAGACAGAATAGAATTAAACAGCTTGGAAAAGACCTTCCAGATCAAGTTCAACCTGTGACCCAGCACCATCTAATCAACTAAACCATGGCACCAAGTGCCCCATCCAGTCTCTTCCTAAACACCTCCAGTGATGGTGACTCCACCACCTTGCTGGAACATGTCCAGAGAAGGGCAACAAAGTTGGTGAGGGGTTTGGAGCACAAGCCTTATGAGGAGAGGCTGAGGGAGCTGGGGTTGCTTAGCCTGGAGAAGAGGAGGCTCAGGGGAGACCTCATTGCTCTCTACAACTACCTGAAGGGAGGTTGTAGCCAGGTGGGGGTTGGTCTCCTCTCCCAGGCAACCGGCACCAGAACAAGAGGACACAGTCTCAAGCTGTGCCAGGGGAGGTTTAGGCTGGAGGTTAGGAAGAAATTCTACACAGAGAGAGAGATTGGCCATTGGAATGTGCTGCCCAGGGAGGTGGTGGAGTCACCATCACTGGAGGTGTTTAGGAGGAGACTTGATAGGGTGCTTGGTTGCATGGTTTAATTGATTAGGTGGTGTTGGATGATGGATTGGACATGATGATCTTGAAGGCCTCTTCCAACCTGATCTGGTCTGGTCTATTCTATTCTACTCTATTCTGTTCTCCCTGGGCAGCACATTCCAATGGCCAATCTCTCTTGCTGGGAAGAATTTCTTCCTAACATCCAGCCTAAACCTCCCCTGGTGCAGGTTGAGACTGTGTCCTCTTGTTGTGGTGCTGGTTGCCTGGGGGAAGAGACCAACCCCCACCTGGCTACAACCTCCCTTTCAGGTAGTTAAGGATAATGATGTTGCTGTGCCTCTCAGAGTGGTTTCTCAAGCTGAATGCATGCCTATTAGGAAAGGTTTAAAAGCTGTCGTGTAGGAGGTGCATCAGGCACTGCAGAGGTCGTTGTTCTTATCAACAACCATAAAAATAGTGAGGAGAACAGAGATGAAATGTAGACCAGAATTGCTATGTGATGCGGCCATTTCTTGCCAGGCAGAGAATAGAATAGAATAGAATAGAATAGAATAGAATAGAATAGAATAGAATAGAATAGAATAGAATAGAATAATCCAGGTTGGAAGAGACCTTCAAGAACATTAAGTCCAACCTACCACCCAACACCATCTAATCAACTAAACCATGGCACCAAGCACCCCATCCAGTCTCCTCCTAAACACCCCCAGGGATGGTAGCTCCACCACCTCCCCAGTGGGAGGTGCATAAAGGGCTTGTATGGGCCATATGTAACGTGGGAGCCACTGGCCCACAGATGGGAAGGAAGAGATGGTTAAAGGTTTTTATGGGGCCAGAGAAAAAGAGGAAGGGCCTAGGGTGGGAGAGCTGGAGTGTCTAGCAGTAGGTATTGCAGTTCTGGAGTGTGTGTGCTTTTGGAGAGGAGCAACAAGTATCTCTCCAGCCATTTGTAGGTCAGAGGAGACAAGCTGCAGGTGTGCTGTATGGGGAGCATTTGGTGCTGCAGCAATGTGGATTTGTTTCCCTGACTTGTAGTCAAGTAGAGCATCTTACAGTGGGCATAGTTGCTTTCCCTGACAGGTCTGTCAGAGGTTGATAAGGGAGACAAGATGGGTTAGCAATTTCCATTGGTTGTCATGGTAACTAATGGAAATAACTTCTTTTTGGTGATCTGTATGTCATATGTGAAGATGTTTGTTAACACAACTAGGAAACATTCTCACTCTTTTTTTGGGTGGCTTTTTCCTTCATTAGTATTTAACTGCTGACTTCTGGTCTTAAAATGTATACCCTTCACAGAATTTTTCTAGGGAGACTTCTTGAGTGTTGTAAAGAGTACCCTGGGGATGAACACCTGCAGGAGGCAGCTGCTGGGCAGTTAGAATAGAATAGAATTAACCAGGTTGGAAGAGACCTTTGAGATCATCAAGTCCAACTTAACACCCAACACCATCTGATCAACTAAACCATGGCACCAAGTGCCTCATCCAGTCTCTTCCTAAACACCTCCAATGATGGTGACTCCACCACCTCCCTGGGCAGCACATTCCAATGGCCAGTCTCTCTTTCTATGAAGAACTTCTAACCTAAACCTCCCCTGGCACAGCTTGAGACTGTGTCCTCTTGTTCTGGTGCTGGTTGCCTGGGAGAAGAGACCAACCTTTGCCTGGCTACAACCTCCCTTCAGGTAGTTGTAGAGAGCAGGAAGGTCTCCCCTGAGCCTCCTTTTCTTTCATCTGTCCATCCATTTGCAATTGTTATTCACATGAAGGTCCTTAGTGCAAGTGAGACAAAAACACAGCAATTCCCTTTCTGGCTCCACTGGCTTCTGGAGACAGCAATAAGGTCTCCCCTGAGCCTCCTCTTTTCCAGGCTAAGCAACCCCAGCTCCCTCAGCCTCTTCTCACAGGGCTGTGCTCAAGGCCTCTCCCCAGCCTCCTTGCCATTCTCTGGACATGTTCAATTGTCTCAATGTCCTTCTTAAACTGAGGGGCCCAGAACTGGACACAGGACTCAAGGTGGGCAAGAGGAAATGGTCTCAAGTTGAACCAGGGGAGATTTAGACTGGATATAAGAAGAAAGAGTTCTCAAACACTGGAATAGGCTCCTCAGGGAGGTGGTTGAATGTCTGGACACATTCTGTGTGCTGCAGCCACTTCCCACCCAGAGGCCTTCTGCAGGGCACCCTTGAGAATGCTTTGTCACCCAGAAGCCTAAAAGTAGGTGCCCAAGATCGTAGGTAGCCTCTTTCCCATGTAGATGGCAAGCAGATGGTTAGCTACTCTGAAAAGCTTCAAGGTGAGTGAAAGGGGGATGGTAATGCAGTTATTTTATGGCTTGCTGGCACAGTGGTGTTAAGGAGCTTGGAGATTTCAGGTTGAAGAGATGTGGGTGAAACATAATTCACTGTTATGACTGTTTCATGTGCATGTGAGCCTGTCTTGTCACTAAAAGTATGGCTGTCTACCAACTCCACTGATACCAAGAAGGATGGTTTTCCCCATGGATTAGTCTATAGTGAGGCCAGAAGGAGCTGTTGTGCTTTACTGCTTCTGAGGTCTTGCATAATCCAGCCCATATTATCCAGCTCTTTGATTCATTCCAGTTGCTCTGGATTCTAAAGCATCTTAAGAAACATCTAGCCTTGATGAAGTAATTGCCACAAATGGAACAGAAAAATGGCAAATACCACTGGGTTTGGTATGTTGCTCCAGTGGTTAATCCCCCACATGCTGTTACACCTCACTGCTGGCTTTCATTTGTCTAGTTTTGACCTCTGAATGCTGAATCTTGAGTTTAATCTGCTAAACAGAAGAGGCTTTTAGCACCACAGTCTGTTCCCCACCATTGTAACTGTGGTCTGGGACAAAGACTTCTCCCAGTCTTGTCTCTGGCAAACTAAGCAGTATGAACTCCTTGAGCTGTTAAGGTGTGTCTCCTAATAGAATAGAATTAACCAGGTTGGAAAAGACCTTTGAGATCATCAAGTCCAACCTATCACCCAGCACCATCTAATCAACTAAACCATGGCACCAAGCACCCCATCCAGGCTCTTCCTAAACACCTCCAGTGATGGTGACTCCACCACCTCCCTGGGCAGCACATTCCAATGGCTAACAACTCTCTCTATGAAGAATTTCTTCCTAACATCCAACCTAAACCTCCCCTGGCACAGCTTGAGACTGTGTCCTCTTGTTCTGTCACAGGTTGTCTGGCAGGGGGGACCAAACCCTACCTGACCACAACCTCCCTTCAGGTAGTTGTAGAGAGCAATAAGGTCTCCCCTGAGCTTCCTCCTCTCCAGGCTAAGCAACCCCAGCTCCCTCAGCCTCTCCTCACAGGGCTGTGCTCCAGACCCCTCCCCAGATTTGTTGCCCTTCTCTGGACACCTTCCAGCAACTCAACATCTTTCCTAAACTGAGGGGCCCACAACTGGACACAGGACTCAAGGTGTGGCCTAACCAATGCAGAGTACAGGGCACAATGACCTCCCTGCTCCTGCTGGCCACACTGATCCTGATGCAGGCCAGGATGCCATTGGCCTTCTTGGCCTCCTGGGCACACTGCTGGCTCACATTCAGCCTACTCTCAACCACTACCCCCAGGTCCCTTTCTGCCTGGCTGCTCTCCAGCCACTCTGACCCCAGCCTGTAGCACTGCATGGGGTTGTTGTGGCCAATGTGTAGAACCTGGCACTTGGATGTGTTCAATCTCATGCCCTTGGCCTCTGCCCATCTGTCCAGCTTGTCAAGGTCCCTCTGCAGAGCCTCTCTACCCTCTAACAGATCAACTCCTGCCCCCAGCTTAGTGTCATCTGCAAATTTACTGATGACAGGCTCCATCCCCTCATCCAGATCTTCAATAAAGATATGGAACAGAATGGGGCCCTGGCTCAGTACTGGGTCTGCACACATTGCATCCCCTTTCCTAGCCTGTTAGCACTCCCTTGTCATGTGATGCCAGGGCATCTCTCTGCCTGAATTTGTAGAACCAAACTCTAAAGAAAAGGAAGAAAAAAAGAAAGACAAAAACATTATCAGCCCTAATTTAATATTGGTGTGGTGTGCTGTGCTTTAACCCACACACCATCAGAAAGCATAGCTGGTGAGGTTCTCATACTAGGAGCCTTCCCACAGTATGCAAATATGCTGCTGTCATCACCAGCTAGAGCCTTGCTTTTGAGTTTCCTGTAATACACACTCAAACTAATGCTCCACTTTTAGAGTTTTGACCTCACAGATGAGATTTCACTGGACTGGAGGCCATGGACTGCGTGCTCAGCACAGCTCCTGCTCTGTAGTAGGCAAAGGGCCATATAGCAGCACTTCAGCCAGCTGGAGCCTGTCCTCTGGCAGGCAGCTTCAGCTGAGCCCTGCTAGAGCCTGTGTGCTGCCCAGCCAGTGCCCTGTCTCTGTGGTTCCAGGGCAGACCGCTTGGCTGCCTGGCTCGTGGGCCAGTTGAAGTGCACAGGCTCTTGGAGTTAACATAGTGTGCTAATGCATTAGGCATGGAAGGGAGGAAATGGCATGCATGGTCTCTTGCATTTCTCCATTTAAAAGCATCTGAACCAAGCAGTGATGGCTTGCAGAAATGGGATCTGAGAGCTTTTAATGCTGACAAGGGTGAACATGTCTCTGCACTTTGAGGTCCCATGTGAGCATCAGCACATACTGCTGTGGCTCTGATTTGTGTTCATTTTCTCATGGCAGAGGCTGGTGGATGAGCTAGGTTTTGACAGGAGAGAGAGCTTGCTTTAATATCAGAGACTGAGTCTATTTCTAGGTGTGACTTTTGATTTACAACCTGGTGAGGGGGGCACAAAGAGCATGCAGGCTCTTTGCCTCTAGATAACTCAAGCTGCCACCTGTGAGCCTGACTGTGGTTTAAGCCTTGACTGAGAGTTAAGAGCTCAGATGGGGGCAAGGCTGAGAATCTCTCCCCTGCTCCTCCCTCCTGCCTCCCAACAGAGAGGGGGAAAAAAGGGAAAGGAGCAAATCCACCAAGCAAAAGTTTGGAGTCAGCCTGGAAGTAGAGAGGTAAAGAGTTTTCTTTAAACATGAGATATATAATATATAAACCAATAACAGGTAAGATTCACAAGGGCAAGGAGCAAGGATGGATGGGAAGGTGACAAAGAAGAATACAAAACCAGTCTCTCTCTGAAGAGCCTCGGAGGCAGCAGGGAGAAGGATCAGGCCTGACCACATGGCAGAGGAGCAGGAAGGCAGCTGCAGCAGCTCTCATCCAGGAGAGGCAGGAGCCAAAAGGAGGCCTAATGACTGCAATGTCCTGCTTTTTATACCCTAGCTGGGCAGGGAGGGGGGAGTGGAACAGACTCAGATTCCCAGGAGGCAAACGCCCTGCAGGGAGGGCAAAGCACTGGCAAGCCTTCCCCCCTGTTCTCAGAATGGGCATTAACCCACCACCCTGACCTGCGCTGGATATAGTTAGACACATGCAAGTAGAGCTGGATTTCTTACTTACACCCTTCTTAAAATGACCTGTTTCTCATCAAATAACAATACAGGAGTTTCTCCCAAGGGTAGATCTTGCTTGCTTGCTGTCCCAAGGGCATGGACTCACTTATGAGATGTCTTTATACAGAGTTTATCCCAGGCTGGGCTGGCTTTTGGTGTTGACTTTGGGAATAGAATAGAATAGAATAAAGCAGGTTGGAAAAGACCTCTGAGATCATTGAGTCCAACCCATCATCCAGCACCACCTAATCAACTAAACCATGGCACCAAACACCCCATCCAGTCTCTTCCTAAACACCTCCAGTGATGGTGACTCCACCACCTCCCTGGGCAGCACATTCCAATGGCCAATCTCTCTTTCTGTGAAGAACTTCCTCCTAACATCCAGCCTAAACCTCCCCTGGCGCAGCTTGAGACTGTGTCCTCTTGTTCTGGTGCTGGATCTATAATAAAAATGTATGATAATGATTCAGGGATTATTTAAAGATCCTTGTTTAACTTTGACTTGCCATTTCCATATTTGTCTTTAAATGCAGATGTCTGGGGGCTTTTTCTTGTCTCAGAGAAACCAGAAGAACTCTGTATTTCTCATTCTCCAGTCCCTTCCAGTTCACAGCTTGGGAAGACTGAGTGGGATAGGCTAAAGTTTTGTGCTTTCCTAGCTTTAAGGCATCTTCCTGCAAGGCAGAGACATTCAAATCAAGACAGCTCATGTGCTTTCTCTGTGGGCAGGCTAGATGGAAGTTCTTTTTTTGGTCAGTGATGAGAGGTGAGAGGATGTAATTCCTTCTCCTGAGGTGGTGTTTTCACACTGTCTTCTGCTGTGAGGTCAAACCCCATTTTTTAAATAGAAGTCTGGCAAGTGGCAATAAAGCCCTGAATTCCTTGGGGCTGTCATTTTTAAGCTAGTAGACAAGTTTCCCTGCAAGACTAAAGGAGCAATTTCAGAGCAAATGCAAGTGACTCTGCCTGTGAACTGGCCTGGAGAAAGGTGAGCACCTCCCATGCTGCTTGCTCGTTGTGCTCCCACTTCTTCCTCTGCCCCTGTGCAGCTGAAAACTGAACTGTGCCCCCAAAACAGCCTCCAGTTGATGGGAAGGAGGAGGGGGAACATAGCTTTTAGGTTTTTAGCTTTCACAGACATGAGGGAAGACACAGTAAAGCAGAGCAAAAAGAGGAGAAAGGAGGTAGCCTTCCATTCCCTGATGCTGACCTCCACCCCTGGGACTGATGCCCCTTTTCTGGCTGCTCTCTTATTTTTGGGGGGATAGAGGAGGGTCTTAAAGCTTTCCCAGAGAAGCTATGGTCTATCCCCATTGTTCCTCTTGTACAAAATGCATGGGAATCCCTGTAGGTCACTAGTGTGGAGGAGTACAACCAGATAGGCTTCTTCTCCAGTTCCCACTCTGTGGGAGGGAATGTGGTGGGCTCAGGAGAAGCTTTTGGCAGCTCTGATGGTAGGGCCTGGCTGGCAGACAAGTTCCAGAGAGCACTGGGTGATTACTCAAGGACACAGCACAACTGGAGGAGGGATGCTTTTGCATCCATCAGCTTAATTCTGCATGAGGGGGACTTTGTGTCCTTGCTTTAGGCTCAAGGTGAGGAGAAAGTTCTGCACAGAGAGAGTTGTTAGCCATTGGAATGTGCTGCCCAGGGAGGTGGTGGAGTCACCATCCCTGGAGGTGTTCAAGAGGGGATTGGATGTCGCACTTGAAGCCATGGTTTAGTTAGTCACAAGGTGTTGGGTGACAGGTTGGACTTGATCTTTTCCAACCTTGTTGATTCCATGATTCTATGCTCATGCAGGTGGGCAGAGTAGTGTCATGGACTGCCTGTAGTTGTTCTTGAAGGGGTTGAGGATATGCTTACCTGGCAGGACTTGTAAGACCCAGTTTTGCTTCACACAGGCTTCCTTTGGGGTACTGTGAAGACCACTGAAACCCAGGGGTTTAAAGACAGATAATATATCTAAGGTTTATAGAGTACAAAGGATTTCACAGAATCACCAAGGTTGGAAGAAACCTCAAAGATCATCAAGTCCAACCTGTCACCACTGCCCCCATGACTAAACCATGGCACCAAGTGCCACGTCCATACCCCTCTTGAACACCTCCAGGGATGGTGACTCCACCACCTCCCTGGGCTCTGTTGACAAGGGCCTGGGCCCAAGTTCTACAAGGTGGATGCCTTGGTAGCACCCTGGTCTTATATCAGTGCATGAGATTCCTAAATGAGAGCTTTCCAGCTGATGACCGTGTTGAGGTGATAATTCAGTGCAGCTCATGCCTGTCTTCAGAAAGCAGCTATCTGATTGAGCAGCTGCAGAAGTTATGTAGAGCTGTCTCTACTTTCAGACCTGGGGCTGTTCATTTAGGCAGCAGGTGTTCACACAATGAGTACCAGGAGTCCTCAGTCTGTTCCTTTCAGCCTCTGTCCCATCCAGCAGTGTTGTGTGTTCCTAAGAGGTTGTTGAAAGCATTAGGATGTCTCAGGGAGGGGAGCCTGTGTGTGCATCATTATTTTTGATAGGATCTAGCTGTTAAAAGCCAGGCACACTGTGTACTGCTGGCTGCTGTCCCAGCCAGTGCAGTCTCAGCTCTCTGCAGTTCCATGGCTTCTAACAGGGAAGGAGGGAGGGAGCAGGGAAATTACAGCGTCTTGGCTCAGATGTAGGGACAAAACTCAGGTAAGATGAAGCAGCACAGTGAGGTCTGTGCATGGAGCATGCAGGAGTGAAGCCTATGTTTCATGGACTCTTGCTCAGTGTGCTTGAGAAGGGGAAGAAATGTCAAGATTTAATGGGACATTGATGTGACTGAAGGAACAGCTTTCCTATGGCAGGGCTGTGCTGACATCCTAGGCTCTTGGAGGATATGAGGCTCAGGAAAGTCAATCATGTTTTGCTACAACAAAGGACTTGGAGGATTACACTTGGGCAGATAAAGTGCTTGGTGACTGTGGAGACTCTTTGGCTGAAATCACAGCCATGCAGCAGGGATGGGTGGGACAGGTCACAGAGCACATCTGAAATTGCTTGTGGCACAGAGTACATTAACAGCTGACCTTGGGTCAGCTTTACTGTGCTGAATAATGCAGTAAGCTGCACCATATCAGGAGCTGCTTCACAACTGGTTTGGGTGCTTTTCCTGTAGAGCAAGGATGGGCAACTGTGGTGCTTATCTACAAGACCAGCTGGAAGGAGGATCCAGAGAATTACAGAATCACAGAGTCACCAAGGTTGGAAGAGACCTCAAAGATCATCAAGTCCAACCTGTCACCACAGACCTCATGACTAAACCATGGCACCAAGTGCCACATCCAATCCCCTCTTGAACACCTCCAGGGATGGTGACTGCACCACCTCCCTGGGCAGCACATTCCAATGGCTAACAACTCTCTTGCTGGGAAGAAATTTCTCCTCACCTCCAGCCTAAACATCCCCTGGCACAGCTTGAGACTGTGTTCTCTTGTTCTGGTGCTGGTTGCTTGAGAGAAGAGACCAATCCCCACCTGGCTACAACTGCCCTTCAGGTAGTTGTAGACAGCAATAAGGTCTCCCCTGAGCCTCCTTTTCTCAGGCTAAACAATCCCAGCTCCATGTGAGTGAGAACATGGAGCAGGTGAGATTGCTTCATCTGGAGAAGAGGAGGCTGAGGGCAGACATCATTGCTCTCTACAACTCCCTGAAAGAAGGTTGGAGTCAGGTGGGGGTTGGTTTCTTCTCCTGAGGAACAAGTGATAGTACTAGTGGAAATGGCCTCCAGTTATACCAGGGGAGGATCAAGGTGGACATGAGGAACAGTTTCTTCCCTTAAGGGGCTGGCAAGGCCTGGCCCAGGCTGCCCAAGGGTGTGTTGGAATCCCCCATCCCTGCAGAGAGGAAGAAGTTCTTCCCAGGAAGAGAGATTGGCCATTGGAGTGTGCTGCCCAGGGAGGTGGTGGAGTCACCATCACTGGAGGTGTTCAGGAAGAGCCTGGATGAGGCACTTGGTGCCATGGTTTAGTTGATTAGATGGTGCTGGGTGATAGGTTAGACTTGATGATCTGAAAGGTCTTTTCCAACCTGGTTAATTCTATTCTGTTCTATTCTGATATTAGAAGAAGCTTCTTCGCTGCAAGGGTTCTAAGAATAGGCTCCCCAGGGAGGTAGTTGAATCCTCATCCCTGGAGGTGTTTCAAAGATGCAGAGATGTGGTGCTGAGGGACATGGTTTACCCTTGGTAGAGGTTGATAATGGTTGGACTCAATGATCTTAGAGGTCTTTTCCAACCAAAACAGTTCTATGATTAATTGCTGTGCAGGAGCAGGAAGCAGCCACAAACAGTGTCTTTTGTAGACAGGTGATTTTATTCTGCACCTTGGAGCTGTTGTTACTGACTGCAACACTTCCAGGCTTCTTGTGTAAATGATCACTGCTGGGGCTGGGCTTTGTTTATGTACAGATTTCACAGAGTCAAGGGCGCCAAGTGCAAGAGCAAGTAACAACCTGCATGGGTAAGGAATTTGTGCTTCACATGGCAAGTGAGAATTGCTGTCAAGGCTCCAGGACTGACAAGCTCTTACAGATATCACAGATATGTGGTAGACATTCATGTTCACTCCAAGATACTTAATCCCTCTTTGAGCAGGGCTGTTTTCTTCTGAGTTATGACACCTGAGTCACTTCAGTGTGCTAAGTGCTAGAAGGGCATACAGCCAGCAGCTGGATTTGTGTAAGCTGTGGTAAAGATGTTAGGTGTTGTGATTCCATAAAGCTTTCATAGACTCATAGCATTATTAGGGTTGGAAGGAGGGACCTCAAGGGTCATCTAGTTCCAACCCCCCTGCTGTGGGCAGGGACACCTCACGCTAGATCAGGTTGCTCAGAGTCACATCCATCCTGGCCTTAATAACTTCCAGGGATGGGGTTTCCACCACCTCCCTGGGCAACCTGTGCCAGTGTCCCACCACCCTCATAGGGAACAACTTCTTCCTAACATCCAATCCGAATCTACCAACTTGTAGCTTTGTTCCATTCCCCCTGGTTCTGTCACTACTTGACATCCTAAAAAGTCCCTCCCCAGCTTTCCTGTAGATCCCCTTCAGACACTGGAAGGCCACAATAAGGTCTCCTCAGAGTCATCACCTCTCCAGATTGAACAGCCCCAAATAGCCCCCTTGCAGGCTAAGGTACTTTACCTGCTCTTGCTGTTGGCACAGGCTAAAGGAGCACATGCATACCATTCCTTCAGCTTGGTGAGATAACGTTCTGGAGCTGGTATCTTATGTGTGTGTCTGACCCGAAGTGTTTGCACGCTCACAAGGTCTGGGAACTTGGCAGTGAAGGGACTGGGACAAGCCTTGTGAGTTTTAGCCTAGGAGGGCTGTTAGACCTGCAACAAGGAGCTTTTAGGGCCTTTTGGCGGGGGGGTGGTGGTGGTGGTTTGGATTTTTCCCCTTAGAACCATAGAATTGTTTGTTTGGAAAAGACCTCTAAAACTATCAAGTCCAATCATCAACCTAACACCAACATGGCCATTAAACTATGTCCCAAAGTGCCATGTCCAAACATTTCTGGACACCTCCAGGGGCAGTTACTGCACCACCCCCCTGAGCAGCCTATTTTAATGTCTGATCCCACTTTGAGCAAACAAGTATTTCCTGATATCCAAGCTAAACCTCCCCTGTCACTATTTCAGGCCATTTTCTCTCATTCTATCACTTGATACTAAGGAGAAGAGATCGACCCCCACCTCACTATGACCTCCTTTGAGGTAGTTGTAAAGAGCAATGAATTAACCAGGTTGGAAAAGACCTTTGAGATCATCAAGTCCAACCTATCATCCAATGCCATCTAATCAACTAACCCATGGCACCAAGTGCCTCATCCAGTCTCTTCCTAAACACCTCCAATGATGGTGACTCCACCACCTCCCTGGGCAGCACATTCCAATGGCCAATCTCTCTTTTGACGAAGAACTTCTTCCTAACATCCAGCCTAAACCTCCCCTGGCACAGCTTGAGACTGTGTCCTCTTGTTCTGGTGCTGGTTGCCTGGGAGAAGAGACCAACCCCCACCTGGCTGTGGGGAGCCCAGAACTGGACTCGGGACTCAAGGTGTGGCCTAACCAGTGCTGAGTCCAGGGGCACAATGACCTCCCTGCTCCTGCTGGCTACACTGTTCCTGATGCAGGCCAGGATGCCATTGCATAACCATTGTAGGGAACATTGAGGTTGGTTTGATTGTTTTTATTTCACACTGAGCTAACCCAAATCATTGGGGAGCTGAAAAGTTAGGCTTAGTATCTTCAAAAAATGAAGCAAAAGGTTTTACTTAAAATCACTTAGTGTTGCTGAAGGAGCTGGGGTTGTTTACCCTGGAGAAGAGGAGGCTCAGGGGAGACCTTATCACTCTCTACAACTTCCTGAAGGGAGGTTGTAGCCAGGTGGGGGTTGGTCTCTTCTCCCAGGCAACCAGCACCAGAACAAGAGGACACAGTCTCAAGCTGTGTCAGGGGAAGTTTAGGCTGGAGGTGAGGAGAAAGTTGTTCCCAGAAAGAGAGATTGGCCATTGGAATGTGCTGCCCAGGGAGGTGGTGGAGTCACCATCCCTGAAGGTGTTCAAGTGGGGATTGGATGTGGCATTTGGTGCCATGGTTTAGTTAGTCATGAGGTGTTGGGTGATAGGTTGGACTTGATGATCTTTGAGGTCTTTTCCAACCTTACTGATTGTATGATTACTGACCCTTTTACTGCACTATACTTGATTTCCAATGCCTGACAAACCCCAGGGTGGCCTTTATCACCCTGCCTCTGGCTATTTTGGCTCAACATGTTGTTATAATATCACATGCTAGTTCTAACCTCAGTGTGAGGTGAAACAGCTTGTGTTATATTTATGTCCTGCAGCCTGCACACTTGTACAGGTGGCATCTACTATGACTGTGCTCTCCAAGGCAAGCATGACATGCAGGACGTGAGAATGTTTACACACACACGAAGATGTGTCCTTGAGCAAGCTGTTCTCAAGTTATTCAGAAGTCTACCACTGATTTCCTGGTGTGGCTGGTGTACCTCTACAAAACCAGAACAGGGGGTAACTCTTAGTGGAACAGGGAGTTTGATACCTTCCCATCAGCAAGCCTCTCAGCCTCCCTGTAGTAACCCACATGAGCGTGGCCAATGGGAACAGGTCTCTGCCCGACTCCAAGGTGACCTTATTGTGGCCTTCTAGTATCTGAATGGGGCTACAAGAAGGCTGGGGAGGGACTTCTCAGGATCTCAGGTAGTGATAGGACTAGGGGGAATGGAATGAAGCTGGAGGTGGGGAGATTCAGGCTGGAGGTGAGGAGGAAGTTCTTCCCCATGAGAGTGGTGAAGCCCTGGAATGGGTTGTCCAGGGAGGTGGTTGAGGCCCCGTCCCTGGAGGTGTTGAGCAGGCTGGATGAGGCTGTGGCCAGCCTGATCTAGCGTGAGGTGCCCCTGTCCATGGCAGGGGGGTTGGAACTAGGTGATCCTTGTGGTCCCTTCCAACTCTGACTGATGCTATGATCCTAAGTCAAAGCTAGCTCTAGGAACACATTTCAGTGCATGCTGTGGGGGTGTGAATTTCCTGGCTTTTCTGAAATCATTGTTGAGAAAGGAAAACCTATTGTCCCTTCTGAGTTTCCTGTCTGAATTTATTTTGAAACGTGCTGGGTTACCACAGAAATTGCTCCTCTGTGGAGGAGAAGAGGGTCTGGTTACATTGGGAATTGTGAACACACACTGCTGCTGCATGCAGGCAATGTCATTCCTGGAGGCCAGCCCTAGAGGTGGGAGGATAGTGCAGAAGTGCAGGCCTGAGGGTCAGGAGCGCTCTCAGCTTTGTTATGTCTGGTTGGAGCTAGAGACAATAGAGGATGCTCCTCTTCTTTCAGTGGCCTCTGGGCTATCGGGGGCATGAGCAGTGGTGATAACATCTGCATACCTGACTTCCTCTTGCCTACAGCTCCTTTGCCCTGGGATGAGCAGATAGCCAAACCAGTGTTTCCCACTGCAAAGGATACAGGAAAGAGGCACTGCAGCAATTTCTGTAGAACAAACATCTTTCACAAGTTCTTTAGCCCTTTCATTTGTCCCATTTTTCTTTTGAGTCTCTGCTAAGCCTTTCACATCAAGGGAAACATTTTGTTCTGTTCTTGGCTGCTCTTCCCCTCCTTGGATATACAGCTGCGAGTTTGAGATCTTACTGAAAAGCAGTGATCGTCAGCAGCTCAGTCTGGCACACTGGGCTGTGAACTGCAGTGGCTGAGGTACAAGCCTCTATTTCTTTCTGCTGACTTTATTAGAGGAGCAATAAATACTGGCTGGCCGACAAGGTGGACAGCCAAGGCTGGCAGACAGCTGTGCAAGCTAATGTCTTAAACTGCTGCAGTTGCATTTGCCAGAGGCTGCCTTCTTGAAACCCTTAAGTCTGCCTCAGTTTTCTGTCTATCAGAGATCTTTTTTCCTCCCCCTCTGAAAGGAATGGCAAAAATCCACTTGTCTGCACTGTGGGAGAGCCTGCCATCCCACAGTAGAACCATAGAAGCAATAAGGTTGGAAAAGACCTCAGATCATCAAGTCCAACCTGTCACCCAAGACCTCACGACTTCTAAAGCATGGCACCAAGTGCCACATCCAATACCCTCTTGAACACCTCCACTAGTACCTCCTCTCACCCCCACAACAACCCCATGCAGTGCTACAGGCTGGGGTCAGAGTGGCTGGAGAGCAGCCAGGCAGAGAGGGACCTGGGGATACTGGTCGATGAAGGCTGAACATGAGCCTGCAGTGTGCCCAGGGGGCCAAAAGGCCAATGGCATCCTGGCCTGCAACAGGAACAGTGTGGCCAGCAGGAGCAGGGAGGTCATTGTGCCCTGTACTCAGCACTGGTTAGGCCATACCTTGAGTCCTGTGTCCAGTTCTGGGCTCCTCAGTTTAGGAAAGATGTTGAGTTGCTGGGAGGTGGCCAGAGAAGGGCAACAAAGCTGGGGAGGGGTTTGGAGCACAGCCCTGTGAGGAGAGGCTGAGGGAGCTGGGGTTGCTTAGCCTGGAGAAGAGGAGGCTCAGGGGAGACCTTGTTATTCTCCCCAACTACCTGAAGGGAGGTGGTAGACAGGCAAGGGCTGGTCTCTTCTCCCAGGCAATCAGCACCAGAACAAGAGGACACAGTCTCAAGCTGCACCAGGGGAGGTTTAGGCTGGAGGTTAGGAAGAAGTTCTTTATAGAGAGAGTGATTGCCCAGTGGAATGTGCTGCCCAGGGAGGTGGTGGAGTCACCATCATTGGAGGTGTTTAGGAGGAGACTTGATAGGATGCTTGGTGCCATGGCTTAGTTGATTAGGTGGTGTTGGATAGTAGGTTGGACTCGATGATCTAGAAGGTCTCTTCCAACCTGGTCTGGTCTATTCTATTCTAAGAGCAGCCCCAGCTTTACTTTGCACACAGACTCTGCAGCACAAGCTGCAGCCATCCTGTGCTTAACTGGAATTGCCAAAGCAGTGTGACCTTCTTTTTCAGTTACTGGCCACATTCATTAGAAGGGAGATTTTCTCTGTCAACTACCAAAATTGTTCATGCTGCCTGGAGCAGGAGAAATTTGCCAAATATTTTATACTTGTTTAACTTAGAATATGTCCAAGCTCACTGTGCTCCCCCAGCCTGTGTTTTGACTTTGACACGAAGCACACAAAACACCAAGCTTCAGCCTGCTACAGATGCCTCTGTGGCATCTATACAGCTCCACAAACAAGGAGATTTGGAGACAAACATCCCCTCGGCCATTTCCACATGGTGGCTAGCAAAGGAGGAGCATGGCCACTGCCCTCACTTTGCAGAGCTGAGCGCCGCACATCAGAGAGGATATTTTCAGGCAGTGCTAGGCTAGTGCTGCAGGCTGGGTTTCCAGGGAGGCTGAAGGCTTTTCTTTCCCTTCCATACCATCAAGTGTTTCCAGCATCTGTGAACCTCAGGCTGTCTCAGGGGACATTCTACCCTGGCCAAAAAATCAGAGCAAATTTCATCACTTTCTCTTCATGGGAGGAGGTTAGAGGGAGGCATGCAGAGGTAAATACAAAAGGTGAATAGGAAAACATCAGTCTTTCATAGCATGGGAGGTGGTGGAGACCCCATCCCTGGAGACAATCAAGGTCAGGCTTGGTGGTGCTCTGAGCAGCCTAGTTGGGGATGCCCTTGCTTACTGCAGGGGGGATGGACTAGGTGACATTTAAAGGTTCCTTTCAACTCAGTGCATTTGTGATTCTATGGCTCCTAGGAGGACAGGAAGCCAATCTCAAGTATGACCAGCAAGGTTGGGAGGGCGGGAAGCCGGTCTCGAGGCATGGCCAGCAGGGTCGGGAGGGCAGGCAGGCGGTCTCGAGGCACGGCCAGCAGGGGCGGGAGGGCGGGCAGGCGGTCTCGAGGCACGGCCAGCAGGGTCGGGAGGGCAGGCAGGCGGTCTCGAGGCACGGCCAGCAGGGGCGGGAGGGCGGGCAGGCGGTCTCGAGGCAGGGCCAGCAGGGGCGGGAGGGCAGGCAGGCGGTCTCGAGGCACGGCCAGCAGGGTCGGGAGGGCGAGAAGGCGGTCTCGAGGCACGGCCAGCAGGGTCGGGAGGGCGGGCAGGCGGTCTCGAGGCAGGGCCAGCAGGGGCGGGAGGGCGGGAAGCCGGTCTCGAGGCACGGCCAGCAGGGTCAGGAGGGCGGGCAGGCGGTCTTGAGGCACGGCCAGCAGGGGCGGGAGGACGGGCAGGCGGTCTCGAGGCACGGCCAGCAGGGGCGGGAGGGCAGGCAGGCGGTCTCGAGGCAGGGCCAGCAGGGGCGGGAGGGCAGGCAGGCGGTCTCGAGGCACGGCCAGCAGGGTCGGGAGGGCGGGCAGGCGGTCTCGAGGCACGGCCAGCAGGGTCGGGAGGACGGGCAGGCGGTCTCGAGGCAGGGCCAGCAGGGGCGGGAGGGCGGGAAGCCGGTCTCGAGGCACGGCCAGCAGGGTCGGGAGGACGGGAAGGCGGTCTCGAGGCACGGCCAGCAGGGTCGGGAGGACGGGAAGGCGGTCTCGAGGCACGGCCAGCAGGGGCGGGAGGACGGGAAGCCGGTCTCGAGGCACGGCCAGCAGGGTCGGGAGGGCAGGAAGCCGGTCTCGAGGCACGGCCAGCAGGGTCGGGAGGACGGGAAGGCGGTCTCGAGGCACGGCCAGCAGGGTCGGGAGGGCGGGCAGGCGGTCTCGAGGCACGGCCAGCAGGGTCGGGAGGGCGGGCAGGCGGTCTCGAGGCACGGCCAGCAGGGTCGGGAGGGCGGGCAGGCGGTCTCGAGGCACGGCCAGCAGGGTCGGGAGGGCGGGCAGGCGGTCTCGAGGCACGGCCAGCAGGGTCGGGAGGGCAGGAAGCTGGTCTCGAATCACGACCAGCAGGGTCGGGAGGGCAGGAAGCTGGTCTCGAATCACGACCAGCAGGGTCGGGAGGGCGGGCAGGCGGTCTCGAGGCACGGCCAGCAGGGTCGGGAGGGCGGGCAGGCGGTCTCGAGGCACGGCCAGCAGGGTTGGGAGGACGGGCAGGCGGTCTCGAGGCACGGCCAGCAGGGTCGGGAGGGCAGGCAGGCGGTCTCGAGGCACGGCCAGCAGGGTCGGGAGGGCGGGCAGGCGGTCTCGAGGCACGGCCAGCAGGGGCAGGAGGGCAGGCAGGCGGTCTCGAGGCACGGCCAGCAGGGTTGGGAGGGCGGGCAGGCGGTCTCGAGGCACGGCCAGCAGGGGCGGGAGGGCAGGAAGCCGGTCTCGAGGCACGGCCAGCAGGGTCGGGAGGGCAGGAAGCTGGTCTCGAATCACGACCAGCAGGGTCGGGAGGACGGGAAGGCGGTCTCGAGGCACGGCCAGCAGGGTCGGGAGGACGGGAAGGCGGTCTCGAGGCACGGCCAGCAGGGTCGGGAGGGCAGGAAGCTGGTCTCGAATCACGACCAGCAGGGTCGGGAGGGCGGGAAGGCGGTCTCGAGGCACGGCCAGCAGGGGCGGGAGGGCGGGAAGCCGGTCTCGAGGCACGGCCAGCAGGGTCAGGTCCAGTTCAAGGAGGAGCAATGGATGGGAACCCTGGTGTTTGAAAGCATTGGTAGGGCTGTGTTGGCAAGTTACATCATATATACTCTCTGTGATTAGGGAGGCCTAGCAGAAATTCCTAGTGTCTGGCTTCTTGCTGTTATATTGGAAAACAGAAGCACACAAAAAATGTAATCATTAAATGAGCAAGCAAAAAAACCCATGGAAATAACCTGTCCCTAAGCCAGCTAAGCTGGCTTTAGTAATTGGAGAGCTGTTGTCTGCACAGAGATCTTGGCTTCTACTGCTTCTATAAACTTCCAGGTGTCTGGGGCATTTGCAGGGTCTGGCACAATCAGCTTCACTGCTCAGGGAGGGAAGGCTGCTGTGCAGGTAATGTTTACTTTTGTATGAGATGGTGCCTTGTCTTTTGTCTTGCTCCACCACCTTTGTTTTGCCTTGGATGCCCCATATCCCGCGTTCCCAAGCTCCAGGACATAAATCTGCCAAGCTGCCACTCCAGCTGCCATGAAAGACTCCTTTTTGTTGAGAGATACGTGTTGCTTGGGTGGCTGCTGCTGCTTGTGTGGTCAGGGCAAATGGCACTTGGAGGCAGTGCCTTGTGCTGGTGAGAACCAGCTGCCCACAAAGACCTTGGCCCTTCTGGGATTGAATACCACAGTGAGGTGCTGTCCTGCTGTTGGGAAGAGACCTGGGACCTATAGTGCTGGGCTCTGGTTACAGTTGGTTTTGCATTCCTCAGTGTTGTTATCCTCTGTGGTACAGAGCATGTGTAATTGTGTTTTGATATTTGCTGTTACCATCTCTCTCAGCTCATTAGAGCATTTGCCAGCAAATGACTTAAGTAGCCATCAAACCTCTGTGAGGTGGGCTGTTGCTCCATCTCCAGTTCTGAGCCCCTCAATTTAAGAAGGATATTGACACAGTTGAACATGTCCAGAGAAAGGCAATGAGGCTGGGGAGAGGTCTGGAGCACAGCCCTGTGAGGAGAGGCTGAAGGAGCTGGGGTTGCTTAGCCTGGAGAAGAGGAGGCTCAGGGGAGACCTTATTGCTCTCTACAACTACCTGAAGGGAGATTGTAGCCAGGAGAGGGTTGGTCTCTTCTCCCAGGCAACCAGCACCAGAACAAGAGGACACAGTCTCAAGCTGTGCCAGGGGAGATTTAGGCTGGAGGTTAGGAAGAAGTTCTTCCCAGAAAGAGGAATTGGCCATTGGAATGTGCTGCCCAGGGAGGTGGTGGAGTCACCATCATTGGGGGTGTTTAGGAGGAGACTTGACGGGGTGCTTGGTGCCATGGTTTAATTGATTAGATGGAGTTGGATGGCAGGTCGGATGTGATGATCTTGAAGGTCTCATCCAACCTGTTTTATTCTGTTCTATTCTATTGTTTTCAGACTTGTGCTAGCACTCAGGCTCTGAGCTGGATCCCATCATGCAGCTGGCTTGATGAAAGAACATATAAACACACAGCAGGACCTGCTGCCACAGAATCCAGGTCCAGGGGTTGGTTGTGTCCTACCTGCCCTCCTTTCTTTTCTTTAGTCTCTGTTATGTCCTGATCCTGCCTGTTCTAGGCAAAACATGTGCTGATTCAGTTCTCCACCCTTGTACTATTTGTCCTAAATTACTGTTTTCTTCTGGCCTCAGCCCAGCTGGCTTTAATGACTGACAACCTACAAGGGAGATGTAGGTCATTTTGTTGCTTCATGCTGGACCCCAAGCAGAAGCTGCTTGTGCAATTCTGTAATCCCAGCAGAATTATTTGGTCATCCTGTTCAGCTAGTATTTGGGCAAAGCAGTTGGAATCTGTGAGCCATAAGGGGAAGGATTGTTCTTAACAAGGCCTGAAGTTTCTGAAGTAGTCAGACATTAGAAAGGACACTGACTGCACATCAATTCCACACACACTCTCACATGCTTGCCAGTCTTTGAGCGATGTGGATAGCCCTTCACAAGCAGGAGGCACCGCCCTGACTCTCCCAACACATCTGGGCTCTTGCAGAGGCATTGAGAACTATTCTGCATTATGAGCACAACTCAACAATTCCTCAAACATGGACAAAATAACCCTTGCTTGATCTTGTGCTCAGAAACCACTGACCACCTTCTGTTGGCACTTGAGAAAGGAAAAGCCAGCTTGAGGCAAACACCTGGCACAGAAAATTTCAACCTGAGTAGTTCGTTGCTGGCAAAGTTCTCAGCCACAGAAAAGATGGTTTCATAATGGGAAATATCAGGGCTGCTCTTAAGTGTTGGGGTGCTCCACCCATAATGTGGGCTAACTCCCTAACTTCAGTCAGCTTGACTTGCTCTTCATTCCTCTGAGGACCTTCAGAGGAGGTCAAGACGTGAAGTGCAATCCAAAGCAAATCGTAGGCTCATTAAGGTTAGAAAAGACCTCTAAGGTAATCAGCTCCAACCATCACCCCAGCACCATCATGCCCCAGAAAATCATGACCTGGGCTACCACCTACACAGTTTTTGAGCACTTCTAGGGATGGTGATGGATCAGAGCTGCTGTTTCAGATACACAGCTCACTGTACCTTGGTCTTTTCCAGCCAGAAGGATGTCTTGTAAATACTGCATGCATGATTCTATGATTCCATGATCATGTTCCAATAAGGTTGGAAAAGACCTCAGAGATTATCAAGTCCAACCTATCACCCAACACCTCATGACTAATTAAACCATGGCACCAAGTGCCACATCCAATCCCCTCTTGAACACCTCCAGGGATGGTGACTCCACCACCTCCCTGGGCAGCACATTCCAATGTCCAATTACTCTTTCTGGGAAGAACTTTCTCCTCACCTAGAGCCTAAACTTCCCCTGGCACAGCTTCAGACTGTGTCCTCTTGTTCTGGGGCTGGTTGCCTGGGAGAAGAGACCAACCCCTGCCTGTCTACAACCTCCCTTCAGGTAGTTGTAGAGAGCAAGAAGGTCTCCCCTGAGCCTCCTCTTCTCCAGGCTAAACAACCCCAGCTCCCTCAGCCTCTCCTCACAGGGCTCTGCTCCAACCCCTCCCCAGCTTTGTTGCCCTGCTCTGGATGCCTTCCAGCAACTCAACATCTTTCCTAACCTGAGGGGCCCAGAACTGGACACAGGACTCAAGGTATGGCCTAACCAGTGCTGAGTACAGGGCACAATGACTTCCCTGCTCCTGTTGGCCACACTGTTCCTGATGCAGGACAGGATGCCATTGGCCTTCTTGGCCACCTGGGCACACTGCTGGCTCGTGTTCAGCCTACCATCTACCAGTACCCCCAGGTACCTCTCTGCCTGGCCGCTCTCCAGCCACTCTGACCCCAGCCTGTAGCACTGCATGGGGTTGCTGTGGCCAATGTGCAGAACCTGGCACTTGGATGTGTTCAATCTCATGCCCTTGGCCTCTGCCCATCTGTCCAGCCTGTCCAGGTCCCTCTGCAGAGCCTCTCCCACCCTCCAGCAGATCAACTCCTGCCCCCAGCTTGGTGTCATCTGCAAATGTACTGATGATGGACTCAATGCCCTCATCCAGATCATCAGTGAAGATATTAAAAGAGGATGGGTCCCAGCACTGATCCCTGGGGCACACCACTAGTGCCTGGCTGCCAGCTGGCTGTGGCACCATTCACCACCACTCTCTGGGCTCAGCCCTCCAGCCAGTTCCTAACCCAGCTCAGAGTGCTGCTGTCCAAGCCAGGGGCTGACAGCTTGGCCAGCAGTTTGCTGTGGGGAGCAGTGTCAAAGGCCTCTCCCATGAAGCCTGCTCTTGTCCTCCTATTTCTCCATGTAAAATTCCTTCACCAGCAGCTTCATGGACAGTGCTGCATTGCTCAGACATTTAATGCTGTAGAATTTGTCTTGGGGAATAATATAATTGTGGGGTGTTTTTTTTTCATAACAAAGCCATCACACTGTCAAAAGCTTAACTTTCTGCTGCATTAGCCAACAGCCAGAAGAGATTGCTGGGAGAAGAAAGTGCTTAGCTTAACCTAGATTTTTTACTAGCAAGAAAAATGGAATGAAAGCAAAATGAATTTATAATGAAATGGATTTATTTCTGGGCTTTCCTATTGTGCTGTTTGCTTTCTTTGAGGGCATTTAGAGCTGATTAGCAGCCCAGGAGAGAGAAGTCCATTATTTATCCAAAGAGCAGCCAAGAGTGGAGAGACAACAATGCAGCCTCCCTCCCTTTCTCTCTATTCCATCCACTGCAGCCCTCCTGCATTCCCAAAATGAGCCTCAAGTTTGTCCTGAAGGGATCATTCTTCATCACAGAAGGACAAGTAAGTCTGTGTGGTCCACTCCCTTCTGTTGGAGATGCCAGCAGAGTATTTGCTGGAGTCCTCCAGCTCCTCAGGGTGAGGTCTCTGTGCTAGGAAGGAATGCAGGAGGTGAAGGCTTGGCATGGGAGCCTGCACTGAACCAGCCTTCTGGGAAGCAGGGTCACAAGGGCTGTGGGCCCACTGAAGAGATTCTGGAAAAGGCTTGCACAAAAAAGAATCGTTTCTTTCCATTGGAGTTAAAGCTAGGGGAACAAAGTGGGAGAGTCAGATGTGAGCTGCTCTGTGGCAGCATCCCCACCCTACTTCTCCTCCCTGTCTCCCAGGAACTGATCCTGAGTTATCCACACATTCCATCTCTGGGGTATGAACACATTGAAGTGAAGTGATCCCAGGCCTTTGTGGAAATTGTTGCCTGGAGCATGGTGCTTTGAATTGCAGGCTAAGTAGCCTCAGTTTAATAGAGAAAGGTTACATTGTGGGGAAAATTCTGCCTTCTGGCTTCCTGTGGAGATCCCAGCATGGCTAATACTGGATACCAGCTTCTGCCCCTGTACTCTGTGCTGGTTAGGCCACACCTTGAGTCCTCTGTCCAGTTCTGGGACCTTCAGTTTAGGAAGGACATTGAGACAGTTGAACATATTCAAGGAGGCTGGGGAGAGGCCTTGAGACAGCCCTGTGAGGAGAGGCTGAGGGAGCTGGGGTTGCTTAGGCTGGAGAAGAGGAGGCTCAGGGGAGACCTCATTGCTGTCTACAACTACCTGAAGGGAGGTTGTAGCCAGGAGGGGGTTGGTCTCTTCTCCCAGGCAAGTAGCAGCAGAACAAGAGGACACAGTCTCAGGCTGTGAGGAGGTTTAAGCTGGATGTTAGGAAGAAGTTCTATACAGAGATAGTGATTGCCCGTTGGAATGGGCTGTCCAGGGAGGTGGTGGAGTCACCATCATTGGAGGTGTTCAGGAGGAGACTTGATGGGGTGCTTGGTGCCATGGGTTAGTTGTTTAGGTGGGTTGGATTGGTTGATGGGTTGGACACGATGATCTTGAAGGTCTCTTCCAACCTGGTTTATTCTATTATTCTTCCCAGAGAGAGCTGTTAGCCATTGGAATGTGCTGCCCAGGGAGGTGGTGGAGTCACCATCCCTGGAGGTGTTCAAGAGGGGATTGGACGTGGCACTTGGTGCCATGGTCTAGTCATAAGGTCTGTGGTGACAGGTTGGACTTGATGGTCTTTGAGGTCTCTTCCAACCTTGGTGATTCTGTGAACCTATTTCTGGAGGGAGCTGCTCTCTCTCTGAAACACAGCTGAAGTTGTCTCCTCTTAGGAGATTCATTCTGTTTGTTCCTAAATTAATGCAATGAAGAGCAAATCCCTTCTACTTCTTTCTCCATCCCTAGTCTTGCATGTCATGTCTTGTTATACGGAGGATTCTTTTTCCCTCGAAGGAACATGAATTTGGCAGTCATGACATACTGTCCTGATTATAATCCTGGCTAACCTTGCACTGTAGCAAAAATACTGAGTTCAGTTTTGAAACTTTTTTTTTCCCCTTTCCCCTCTTCTAGGCATGAAATGGGGGCAGACTGCACATTTTCACCCTCTGTATGACCTGTCCCCCAGATTTCCCCTGCAATGGGAGATTTGTTTGATTTCCTGTTCATGTAAAAGTGCTGTGGATAACAAGCAAAACACAGGTTGCTTCTATAAAAGAATGTTATCTAAGACAGACATCTGTTATTGCTATCTATTTTGCTCTCTGCTGATAGGCAGGATGAGGGAATTAGAATTAGAATTAACCAGGTTGGAAAAGACCTTTGAGATCATCGAGTCAAACCTATCACCCTACACCATCTAACCAACTAAACCATGGCACCAAGCACCCTATCAAGTCTCCTCCTAAACACCTCCAGTGATGGTGACTCCACCACCTCCCTGGGCAGCACATTCCAATGGCAAATCTCTCTGGGAAGAACTTCTTCCTAGAGGCTGAGGGTGCTGGGGTTATTTAGCCTGGAGAAGAGGAGGCTCAGGGGAGACCTTATTGCTGTCAACAACTACCTGAAAGGAGGTTGTAGCCAGGTGGGGGTAGGTCTCTTCTCCCAGGCAACCAGCACTAGAACAAGAGGACACAGTCTCAAGCTGTGCCAGGGAAGATTTAGGCTGGTTGTGAGGAGAAAGTTCTTCCCAGAAAGAGTGATTGGGCATTGGAATGTGCTGCCCAGGGAGGTGGTGGAGTCACCCTGGAGGTGTTCAAGAGGGGATTGGATGTGGGACTTGAAGCCATGGTTTAGTTAGTCATGAGGTGTTGGGTGATAGGTTAGACTTGATGATCTCTGAGGTCTTTTCCAACCTTATTGATTCTATGATTCAGGACAAGGCTGTGGGTGGGAAGGGTTGTGCAGGGGGACCTGAGGCTCGGCAGCGCTTTGGTGCAGGAACCAGCTGTGCCAGCCACAGCTCGTAGGGAAGCCATGAGTTGGGTTGGTGACCACATGCATGGCACAAAGGCACCTCATCTTGGACTGTGATTTCTGCAGGGTGGTGTGAAATGGGTCTGTTTGACAGTTTGTGTGGTGTGAAACAAGAATGGTAGTTGTTTTGGGGAGATATGGAGGGTAAAGGACCTGTCTTGAGAGTACACCCCAAAAGCAGCTACTTTGTTCCATCTTCCTTTATTGCTGTAATCTGTCTGGTGTGCTTATGGCAGTGGTACAGATTATAGAATCATAGAGTTATAGAATTGTTTTGGTTGGAAAAGACCTTTGAGATCGAGAGAAGGCAGGGAGGCTCTGCAGAGGGATCTAGACTGACTGGATTGATGTGCCAAGACTGAGTGTATGTTTCAATAAGGCCAAGGGCCAGGTTCTGCACTTAGGCCACAACAGCCCCTAGCAGCACTACAGTGTTGGGGAAGAGTGGCTAGAAAGCTGCTCAGTAGAGGGGGCCCTGTGGGTGTTGAGTAACAACTGGCTGAAGATGAGCCAGCAGTGTGCCTGGGTAGCCAAGAAGGCCAACAGCATCCTGGCCTGTATCAGGAAGAGTGGGACCAGAGAGGTGATTGTCCCCCTGTACTCAGCACTGGTGAGGCCACACCTTGAGTACTGGGTTCAGTTTTGGGCCACACACTACAAGACAGGACACTGAACCACTAGGGTGTGCCCAGAGAAGGGCAACAAAGCTGGCAAAGGGCCTAGACCACAAGCCTTATGAGTAGCAGCTAAAAGATCTGGGGTTGTTTAGTCTGGAGAAAAGGAGGCTGAGGGGAGACCTTCTTGCTCTCTACAACCACCTGAAAGAAGGTTGTAGAGAGGAGGGGTTCAGTCTGTTCAACCAAGTAACAAATGATAGGACAGGAGGAAGTGACCTGAAGTTCTACCAAGGGAAGTTCAGGTTGGATATTAGGAAGAATTTCTTTACTGAGAAGGTTATCAGGCACTGGAACAGCTTTCATGGGGCACTGGTGGACTCATCATCTCTGGAGGTATTTAAGAGTCATGTAGGGCTTAGGGATATGGTTTAGTCAAGGACTCGTCAGTGTTAGCTTAATGATTGGACTTGATGATCTTAAAGGTCTTTTCCTGTCTGGGCAATTCTGTGATTCAGCCTGCTCCAGTGGAAGAAAATAGAACATGAGCCTCAAACAGTATGATACTGTGGTGGTCTAAGCCTTAACTGAGAGTTAAGAGCTCAGATGGGAGCAAAGCTGAGAATCTCTCCCCTGCTCCCCACTCCTCCCTCCCAACAGAGAGGGGAAAAAAAGGGAAAGGAGCAAATCCACCAAGCAATAGTTTGGAGTCGGCCTGGAAGTAGAGAGGTAAAGAGTTTTCTTTAAACAAAATATATATATATATAATATATAAACCAATAACAGGTAAGGTTCACAAGGGCAAGGAACAAGGATGGATGGGAGGGGCACAAAGAAGAAGAATACAAAACCAGTCTCTCTCTGAAGAGGCACAGAGGCAGCAGGGAGAAGGATCAGGTCCAACCACGAGGCAGAGGAGCAGGAAGGCAGCTGCAGTAGCTCTCATCCAGGAGAGGCAGGAGCCAAAAGGAGACCTAATAGCTGCAATGCCCTACTTTTTATACCCTAGCTGGGCAGGGAGGGGGGAGTGTTTCCCAGGGGGGGAAAACACCCTGCAGGGAGGGCAAAGCACTTGCAAGCCCTCCCCCCTGGTTTGTGTCTTTTCAGAATGGGCATTAACCCACCACAGATACCCACAAACTGTAAGAACATTGCTTGCTGAGGGAGTCCCATGGTTTTCTATGTGGTCCCTTCCTTGAGACTTGGCATGCTTCTGCTTTGCCTGCACAAGGAAATGTGGGCATCAAGATCCTCTCCCAGGACAGAACAAGTTTCACCTTGTTTCAGCAAGGTCAAGGTTTTTCGCTGTGGCTCTGGCAGGTTTGGTGGTTTCTCTTCCACTATGCCTGGTGGCTTCATTTTTTTTATAAACAGAAGTGTTTCTAATTCCATGTAATTATAATTCCATTATAATCCTTGGTGAGCGAGGGCTGCAGCTGCTGGCCAGGCTCTGAGCTTATCTCTGCCAGCAGCCTGTGCCGCAGGCCGCTGTGATCCTTGAGACCTGCCTTCAGCTCTCCTGAGCTGTGCCAGCTTCACTCAGACAAAAGGAGTGAAAGGCTGGGATTAGAGGGGTGCAGGGGAGGCCATCATGCAGAGAGGTTCCTTCTCTTGCTGGTTTTGAGAGTTAAGGCAGAGCTTCTGCCCTGGTGCCAGAATTTAAGTGGGAACTACTGGTGGCAGCAGTATGCTGGGCTGGAATTCTGCCAGACCACTGACAGGCTCTCCCCTTAGCGCCACGATGAGACTGAGCTCCACACGGAGACCACAGGCAAGCTTTCCTTCTGTGTTTGGGGTTGGTTTGGCTTGTGCTGGGCAGGGGAGATAAGGTGCATGCAAATGTCCACGTTGCAGCTCCCCAGGCTCCTGCCAAGTGCTCCAGTGGTGCACAAACCCTGAAGTTTCTGACCAAGTCTTCAAGTGCTCTTGGGATTTCCTCTTCATGGCACAAGTTGTCCAGTGGTGGGCAGTGATGCTTCGTGGTTTGGAGCTAGGAGCCATGGAGACAGAAGAGATGAGAAACACATCTTGTTATTAAGCAGGTTTGTGTGCTGATAGCATCTTGCCCTCTGCATTTTGCACCATGTCTGCTGAAGGCCATCATAGCCCCTGAGGGAAGCAAGGGAACTACTTTGTTTTCTGCTGGGCTAGTTAGGGGGCCCTGAGGGGTGGCTGCTGGCCCCGAATCAGAGGGGGTTTGTGCCAAGACCTCGCAGCGTACCTGGCAAGCAGGGTTTTGCCAGCTGGCAGAGTGGCAGGCCTCTCTGGGCTGGAGGCAGCTCCTCCTCCCCAGCAGCGTGCCCACAGCTGCTTCGAGGAAAGCCTGCAAGCCAGGAATGCGTAAGGATGCCGGCAGCTGTGAGCACTCACAGCCTTTCATCTCCAAAACGTGGCCAGGCCACAGGGCAGAAAGCAAAACATCCTGGGAAGAGCTCAAGAAGTATTACAAAATAGTTTGTGCTTTTGGAGGCCATTCAAGCAGTCATCCCTCTTCTAGGAACATGGACTGCAGGAGGCGTGGAGAGCCTCAGGGCAGCTCACAGGCTTCAGCACCCTCCCCTTCTAGCCTAGGGCAGCACCATAGCAAGTCTCTAATATCTCATTGCTGTCCCCAGAGCAGTGAGAACAGGGAGACACACAAATGCTCAGCTTC
This sequence comes from Dryobates pubescens, assembly GCF_014839835.1. Classification (NCBI taxonomy): domain Eukaryota; kingdom Metazoa; phylum Chordata; class Aves; order Piciformes; family Picidae; genus Dryobates; species Dryobates pubescens. The sequence goes on along the minus strand of NC_071619.1, from coordinate 39,707,461 downwards.
TTGTCTTGGCACTGGTTGGCACTGGTTGCCTGTTCTTACTGATTTGGAGCCAGACAGGCTACAGAAGTTCAAAAGCCTCTTTTGAAAGTGCCTGCAGTGATGCACCCATCAGAACAAGGTCTGGGAAGGGGATCCAGGCACCCATTTCCCAGCTGCAGGCAGTTGTACACGAGTCCCAGATGCTCCCTGCTTCTAAAGACAAGCCCAAGTATCTCTGTGCCTCTCTGTAATGGAGGTATCAGCCTATCATTGGAACTTCTGCACACAAACCTCCTGGGGAACATTTGCTCACCAGCTGGGTTTGGCTGGTTCCAGCAGGAGGAGTGATACTCTCCTCTGCTGAGAACTGCAGTGTCTTGGGGTCTGAGGGATGGGAAGTGATGGGATGGGAGTGAGTCTTTGAGAGCAGGGACGGGCGTTTGCAACCCCAGTGCCATTTGGGCTGGGAGCTGCATTGTTAAAGCAGAGCTGTTTGCTCTGCCAGAGTGACTCAGAGGAGAGGATGCTTTCCCTGAAGCAACTTCTATCTGGGTTATCATAACCACCAAATAGAGCTGTGGCTTTCTTTAGCAGTTTGTTTGTTTGTTTCTTAAATGAAGCCACTGAAGTCAGCATCAACAGTCTTCCCAGCTAGACAGGAAAAAATTCCATCTCTGCAGAGAGGGAGGGAGAGAGAGAGATGTCTGCAAGAGTTCTTTGTTAACTCCAGACGTGGTCTCAAAGAGCCAGATGGAAGGAGATGAAAGAATGAGACAAATAGGTTGCTCTAGACAGCAAATAAGTATGTTTCAGGAATAAAGCCACAGGAATTTTTTGGGGTGGTTTTGTTTGGTTTGTTGTTGGTCTTCTTGTTTGTTATAATTCTTCTCTGCCTGAATCAGGGAGTCAACTCAAAGTTTCATTTCAGCTCAGCTGAAAATTATTTATTTTTTAGCATTCTCAACAGGAGAAAAGGGACAGACTCAACAAAAAGCTGCTAAGCTTATCAAAACACAGTTTTGTTTTGAATAGAAGAGAATTCACCACGTTGGAAAAGGCCTTCGAGATCATTGAGTCCAACCTATCATCCAACACCATCTAATCAACTAAACCATGGCACCAAGTGCCTCGTCCAGTCTATTCTTAAACACCTTCAGTGATGGTGACTCCACCACCTCCCTGGGCAGCACATTCCAATGGCCAATCTCTCTTTCTGGAAAGAACTTCTTCCTAACATCCAGCCTAAACTTCCCCTGGCACAGCTTGAGACTGTGTCCTCTTGTTCTGGTGCTGGTTGCCTGGGAGAAGAGACCAACCCCCACCTGGCTACAACCTCCCTTCAGGTAGTTGTAGAGCACAATAAGGTCTCCCCTGAGCCTCCTCTTCTCCAGGCTAAGCAACCCCAGCTCCCTCAGCCTCTCCTCACAGGGCTGTGCTCCAAACCCCTCCCCAGCTTTGTTGCCCTTCTCTGGACACCTTCCAGCAAGTCAACATCTTTCCTAAACTGAGGGGCCCAGAACTGGACACAGGACTCAAGGTGTGGCCTAACCAGTGCTGAGCACAGGGCACAATGACTTCCCTGCTCCTGCTGGCCACACTGATCCTGATGCAGGACAGGATGCCATTGGCCTTCTTGGCCACCTGGGCACACTGCTGGCTCATGTTCAGCATCTTATCAAAATAAAACACTCACTCAATCTTAGAAGTAATTTTGGAACCAAAGCTGTTCTCTGAACTAGGGACAAATTTCCAAATAGTTTTGGTCAAGCTCAAATAGCATTTTCTAGTGAATTAGCTCTCAGTCTGAAAAATGATCCCCAGCCTTATGTAGAAATTATGGGAAACCAATAATCACCTCTCTTGTTTCCTAATCATAGAGGGAGCAGCTGAGAGAGCTGGGGTTGTTCAGCCTGGAGAGAACGAGGCTGAGGGGAGACCTTCTGGCTCTCTACAACTGCCTGAAAGGAGGTGGGAGCAAAGTGGGTGATGATCTCTTCTCCTCAGTAGCAAGTGATAGGATAGGATAGAATAGAATTAACCAGGTTGGAAAAGACCTTTGAGATCATTGAGTCCAAGCTATCACCCAACACCATCTAATCAACTAAACCGTGGCACCAAGCACCCCATCCAGTCTCTTCCTACACACCTCCAGTGATGGTGACTCCACCACCTCCCCAGGCAGCACATTCCAATGGCCAATCTCTCTTTCTATGAAGAACCTCTTCCTAACCTCCAGCCTAAACCTCCCCTGGCACAGCTTGAGACTGTGTCCTCTTGTTCTGGTGCTGCTTGCCTGGGAGAAGAGACCAACCCCCTCCTGGCTACAACCTCCCTTCAGGTAGTTATAGAGAGCAATAAGGTCTCCCCTGAGCCTCCTCTTCTCCAGGCTAAGCAACCCCAGCTCCCTCAGCCTCTCCTCACAGGGCTGTGCTCCAAACCCCTCATAAGCTTTGTTGTGAATAGCCTCAAGCTGCACCAGGGGAGGTGTAGCTTGGCTATTAGAAGAAGCTTCTTCACTGAAAGGGTTCTTCAAGGAGGTGGTTAGAATAGAATAGAAATAGAAATAGAAGAGAATAGAAATAGAATAGACTCAGTATTCAGTATCACTAAGGTTGGAAGAGACCTCAAAGATCATTGAGTCCAACCTGTCACCACAGACCTCATAACTAGAGTAGGGAGGACACTACTGCCCACTGCAGGCTTGAACTCATGACCTTCCCATCTTATGTGCTACCAACTGAGCCACACTGTGTAGACTAGACTAGACTAGACTAGAATTAACCAGGTTGGAAAAGACCTTTGAGATCATCAAGTCCAACCTATCACCCAGCACCATCTGATCAACTCTCCCTATCCCTGAAAGTGTTTCTGAGTAGCAGAGATGTGGTATTGAGGGACATGGGTTAGCAGCACACTTGATAGATAATGGTTGGCCTCAATGATCTTTAGGGTTTTCTCTCGATTGAAATGGTTGTGTATGAATTGCCTTCAGGCTGCAAGTGCTGGCATGCCTGTGCTGTCAGCCTGGCACAGAGGCTGTGGTGTGGTATTGCCTCCCCTCCCACTGTGGGCTGGGAGAAGTGGGAGTGACTGAGTCTTCCCTGGGGTACACGTGTGGCTGTAGGGCCTGCCACTTCCAATCAGCACCACAGAGGTTAGTAACGGCTCAGTAACACTCACCCTTCGTTTTGTTTACTGCTCCACTGCTGTGGGAGGGAACACGGTTGTAACAGGTATCTTGTGAAGGCAAGAAGACTGTGAGCTGTTGGTCAGGGGGGTGTCAAGGAAATAGCATCCATCTGCTGCACTAACAGCCCACACAGCATAGCTTAACCTCTGGAACAGGAGGGGTTAAATCAGAAGTGAAACCAGGGGACCATGAGAATGAGCCACTACGAGCACAAGCAGCTTGCCTAAGAAAAAGCCTCCATGTCTGGCCAAGCAGCAAGAGTGGGCTCAGTGTGAGCTGCAGGGGCAAAGGGGCAGGGGGTGGTTGTGGTGCCAGTAGCCCAGGGTGATCCCCATCCTTGGGACATCAGTGGGAAGGCTGGAAACTCAGACTTTGGGAGTTTTCTTCTTTCCTTCCAGCTGTGGCAGTTACCATAGTGACTGGATTGTACAGCATGTTTCCTAGTGATGCTGCCCGTTTTCTCATGGCCTTATCAGAACTCCTTGGCTACCTCAGTAAAGAGGTCAGCCATTAAGCACAAGTCAGAGAGATTTAAGTGCTTTCCCTACCACAGAGGGGAACCTCTTCAGGGTAGGTGTGAAATGGTGTTAGCTCTACACAGGGATGGTTTCAGGTGCTGGTGTCTGGGCTGGAGGCTTTCTAAGGGATAAAAGGGACAGCAGGAGTTGAAAATGGAATGAAGCTGGAGGTGGGGAGATTCAGGCTGGAGGTGAGGAGGAAGTTCTTCACCATGAGAGTGCTGAAGCTCTGGAATGGGTTGTCAGGGAGGTGGTTGAGGCCCCGTCCCTGGAGGTGTTTAAGCCCAGGCTGGATGAGGCTGTGGCCAGGCTGATCTAGTGTGGGGTGTCCCTGCCCATGGCAGGGGGGTTGGAACTAGATGATCCTTGTGGTCCCTTCCAACCCTGACTGATACTATGATACTAAGAAAAGCTGGTCATAACTCGGGAATCCCAGTTCCCTTCTGCTGGGGCCTGGGTGGCTCAGCGCTGCTATTCTCTGGCCCTGTGTGGGGCTGCAGGGTGACTGCCCCTGCAGCTAATGAGATTAGCTTGTTGCTTTGGTCTGAGAGCAAAGAAAAACACATGCACATCTCTGCCTGTAGTTGGTGTGCTTGTGAGCCCTCCCAGTGTTCCTCTTGCAGCAAGGATTTTCACTTAGTTTTTACAGCAGTGGTTTTCCTCTCCTCTTTCCAGTACGGATGAGTCGGCTCACACACACTTCTGCCAGTGGTTAGGTCTTCAGCAGTAAAAGTTGAGGTTACAAGAACCTAGGGAGCTTGCTTTGTACCTGCCTACTTCCTGAAATCCTAGTTTGCATTTTGAAGGTCACAGTGTGACAGAGCTTTTGCAGACTTGCCTTCAGCTCCCTTTGGATACAGGGATGGGGGTTAACCTGTGATGGGGCAGTCCCTCTTTGGCAGATGCACCTCTGATAAGCACACTCCAGGTTAGTTCTTCTGTCTTCCCAAACTCCTCCTCTCTTGCAAGTTGATTTCACCTCACTTCTGTTTCCAGATTTTCCCATTAGCCTGATAGCCATCCCTGACTATATGGTTTCAGGAAGGGATTGCTCTGTCAATACCATGGGCCAAGAAAAGTTACCTAGACAAAATAATGCCCAAGAATGAAACTAATTCTCACTCTTCCTCACTTTTCTCACTGTGTAAAGATCATCTCAGGACTTTTCATGTAGTAAAGAGGCATCAAAGGAGAATGACTGTGACAAAGAGCACTGTTCCCTGGGAATTTGCTCTTGGCCATACCTTCTCCAGCAGCACCATTGGGTGGAGCAGCCCTGAAGCTGTTCTGCATTAACGAGGATTGAGCAAGTTCTTGACCAAGGATAGAAGATGGGAAGCATAAAACTGGCTTGTGTCCAGTTCTGGTCTCACTCTTGCTCCCACACTGAGGCTTACTCAGTGCTTCCCACCAGTCCCACAGTGATTTCCATTGCTTATTTTGTGATGTGCTGTGGAAGAAGGCAGGTAAAGAACAACCCAAATTGCAGAGCAGGGAAGGATCCTCAAATCCGTTGCATGTGATGGGAGCAAAACCATTAAGGGCAACAAAGCTGGGGAGGGGTTTGGAGCACAGCCCTGTGAGGAGAGGCTGAGGGAGCTGGGGTTGCTTAGCCTGGAGAAGAGGAGGCTCAGGGGAGACCTTCTTGCTGTCCACAACTCCCTGAAGGGAGATTGTAGCCAGGAGGGAGTTGGTCTCTTCTGCCAGGCAACCAGCACCAGAACAAGAGGATACAGTCTCAAGCTGTGCCAGGGGAGGTTTAGGCTGGAGGTTAGGAAGAAGTTCTTCCCAGAAAGAGAGATTGGCCATTGGAATGTGCTGCCTAGGGAGGTGGTGGAGTCACCATCATTGGAGGTGTTTAGGAAGAGACTGGATGAGGCACTTGGTGCCATGGTTTAGTTGATTAGATGGTGTTGGGTGATAGGTTGGATGCAATGATCTTGAAAATCTTTTCCAGCCTGGTTAATTCTATTCTATTCTATTCTATTCTATTCTATTCTATTCTATTCTATTCTATTCTATTCTATTCTATTCTATTCTATTCTATTCTATTCTATTCTATTCTATTCTATTCTATTCTTGCACAGGAAGCCAGAGACCAGCTGGTAAACCTCAGGATTTCCTGTACTCTGTGTTCCTCTTGTGTATCCAGTAGAAGAGGTGAGGGGGTGCTATAGGGTTGTACATTCTAACTTGCCTCCAACTGCTCAGCTCTCCCTTCCCTTTGCTCCACTGGAACTGGGTGATGGTTGAGAAATGTGCCAGATTTGGATCCCATTCAGAAATAAATCCTTCCAGCTGGCCAGAAAAAGAGGCAACAAAGCTTCCTGGCGGTAACGTCTGCAGGGCTTCCGAGTGTGGGAAATTAGGGGGACCAAGGATGACAGAGGAGGGACTGACATGACACAGAAAGATCTGTGCATCACCACAGATTTAGGGCTTGAATGGGAACATTTGAGCCTGTATATGACACAAACCACCTCAGAGTGGGTGATAGAGGAGGTTGGGCTGGGGCTGCTGTGTGAGTGTGCCCCAAAATGGAGCAGATGATTTCAGGGCTTTGGTGCTGGGCTTCATGTGCTTGGACTTCTTGTGTCCTGTGGTGGAAGGAGCATGCCTTTGGGGAAAAGCCTGCTGAGAGGAAAAACCTTCCTTTTACTATTGAGTCTGGCTGTGCTTGGAAGAGAAGAGAGGTGATGGCATCTGTGTTTAATGGCTGGGAGGATTTTGTGATCCACAGCTCTCCTCTAGGTTGGAGGCCAGGGACGGTGCTCCATCTCTGGTTTCCTGCCCTGAGGAAGAGCTTTTCCTCATCCTCCTGCTTTACACCTTCCTTTTGGCAAGAGCTTTCTCTGACTACTCCCAAGGTGCTGTGATTTGTCTCGTGCTACTTGCCTGCAGAGTGGCCCCTGCCTGTTGAAATGCAGGAGTCAGTGCTGGCCTTGCTTCGTTAAAAACATGAAAATAACAAGATGGAGAATTGCAATTCCCAGAAGCCCTGGGATGGCAAAAGAGAGCCTGGCCCAGGGCACTCAGGATCTGGAAGAGAGGATCATGCCCCAACAAGAACTATGACTTGTGTGTCTGCAAACCAGTCCTGGCTTCAGACCACAGAGCAAAGGGAGCTGAGCTGCTGTCTTCTGGTCATTCTTGAGCAAACCTCTTCCCTTGGGCCTCTCTTTTCCAGTCTGTTGCATGAGGAAGATGATACCAATCTCATCCCACAGGTCCTATGGGACTAGCTTAATCTGGGCCCTTTCATGTGCACTGGGATCCTTCCCTGTGCACAAGGGTTGTTTTCTTGTCCAGATGTGGTTAACTGGATTCCTTCCCCTGAGAACTGTGGTGCAGCAGCAGCACCACCACCTCCTCTACTCCCGTGGGACTGAGTCTACCTTGCTCACAGCTGAAGCCTCTCCAGCTGGTTCAGCAGGCACAGATGAGTCTCTGCCTCCATGCCTTGCAGGGAGCCTGTGCTAGCAAGAAGGTTCCTGATGGCTACAGAGGAGCTGTGGCAGGGCAGCATTGAGCCCCTTCTTCCTGAAGCACTGCAGGGTTGGGTGGAGGGAAGGAGTGCTCAGAGACAGTGCAGTTTGGGGCCATCACGTGTTTGAAACTGTGAGTGTGAGGATTGCTTTGGGGTGAGTGAGAGAGCGAGGCTGCAGCTGTGAGAGTGCTGCCAGGCACAAGCTCTCTTCCCTCTAACAGCCATTTTCCAGACTTGTTTGCAGTAGAGATTTCCTCTTCCCCAGACTCTCATGTCATTGTTCCCCTTATGGGGCCTCACCGGTCATTGCCTTGTGGTGGAAAATATGAGGTGGTGGGGGCCAGAGCACAGACATTCCTTCCAGCTTAAGAGGGAAAACAGTCCTCATGCAGTGGAGTCCCCCAGAGAGGTGTGCCTGCCTCTGTAACTGTTTGCAGCACTGTGCTGTAAGAGAAGAGGGCTGCTTGGCAAAGGCCTTTTCTCCTCATCATTAGGGTGTGAGGAGAAAAGCCTCCTCCCAATTCCTGCTTCCCTTTCCTTGCAGCCATCAGCCCCTGCCTGCTTTCTGTGGAATACAAGAAAGCCATGGCTGGTGTGTCAGGGCTGCAGTCCCTGTCAGGGGTCACTGGGGAGGTAGAACTCTCTCTACCCGCTCCACTAATCTCCACAGGGCAGTAGTGCCAAGGCAGTCTTCTTTGTAGCAGTGGCAGCATCATCTGATGTCTTAATCTCCCAGGCAGAGTCAGGAACAAATACCCATAAGCAGGCTGCCATGGGTAGTGTTGTTCTTCTGTGGCCTCTTGCAGAGGTCACCAACTTTACGGGCCCCCTGTCGTCATAGAGGTCAATTACAGCCTTACCTCTGCCCTGCTTAGTACTCTGCTATGATGCACATGGCAGTTTCATGGATCAGGGACTGAGCAGGCAAGGCCCTGCACAAATGGGTGAGGTATGGGGTTTGCAGAGAGGATACCTTCTTGTGGACAAGAAGGCCAATGCTGCATTAAGAAGAATGTGTCCAGCAGGTCAAGAGAGGTTCTCCTTTTGCTCTACTCTGCCCTGGTGAGGCCTCATCTGGAGCATTGTGTCCAGTTCTGAGCTCTCCAGTTGAAGAGAGACAGGGAACTACCTCAAGGAGTCCAATGAAGGGCCATGAAAACAACAAGGGGACTGGAACATCTCTTTACATGGAGAGGCTGAGAGACGTGGGGCTGTTTAGCCTGGAGAAAAGATGATGATGTGATCTTATCAATGCTTATCAATATCTAAAGGGTGGAGGTCATGAGGATGGGATTCAGTTCTGCTCAGTGGTGATAAGTGATAGGACAAGGGGCAGCAGGCACAATCTAGAACACAGGAGGATTCAGATAAGGAAAAATTTCCTTCGAGTGTGCCAGAGCCCTGGAGCAGGCTGCCCAGAGAGGCTGTGGAGTCTCCTTCTCTGGAGACTTTCAGAACCTGCCTGGCTGTGTTCCTGTGTGATTTACTCTAGGTGATGCTGCTCTAGCAGGGGGGGATGGAGTCATGGTCTTCAGAGGTCCCTTTCAACCCCTACCACTCTGTGATTCAGCTCCAGGAGCTGCAGGTCCCTTCTCTTGCCTAGTTGCCTCTGCATCCAGGTTTCCTGGGAGCACAGCCTGATCCCAGGCATGGGCAGAGATGTATGCTCTGCCTTGTGTCCCATCAGCAAAAGTCAGCTACCATTACAGATGCAGCTATTAACCATCCAAAAGCCTTTAAGGGCTTTTATTTAGTATGGCAGTCCTGGATGTCAGCTGAGATGTGGGAAGGGACTTGGGAGGGGGAGTGTGGGGACTGGTTTGGGACGTGTGCTCCTCTGTGGCAGGCATCCCGCAGGGGCTGTCGCAGCTCCCAGCACTGGATGGCAGTTCTCAGCCCTGGCTTGCAGCTGGCTGAAATACCTCAACAGTGGAAGCTCCAAGGAACGGGAGAAAACAGAAGTGAGATGGGGTCTGTTCCTCAATGCAAGGAAAACGCTGGGGAGGAGAACAAGGGTCAAGGTGGGGGAAGACTGAAGAGGGGCTTAGGTGGGGACCTGCCCCGAGGGATGCAAGCAGCAGAGCAGTAACGCTGAGTCTGCTGAGACAAAAGGCTGAGCCACAGAGATGTTTGGTGGGGTTCTGCAAAGGAATTGCAGCCTGGTTCCCCAAGGAAGCAGAGCTAGGTCAGCAGGCTGGCTGTGCCTGCCCGTCTCTTGCCTCCAGTGAGTCTTGAATCTCTCCGCCTGTTTCCGCCGCAGCTGATAAAGCAGTGGAGGCCTCCGAGATAATGGGATCCAGCTGGTTTGTGACTCTAGGTGACTGGCTTAATGAGAGGGGCCTCTGAACACCACACCCACCCAGGAAGGAGTCCATACACTGCCCTGGAACTAGCTGACAGGTAGGCTGTGCAGTAAGAGCTGTTGGAAACTGGACTTCATTAGTTCTGCTGCTCACAGGATGGCTTTAGGATTTAGGAGAGGAGAAATCCTGGGGGGGGGGGGGTTGTTGTTGGGTTTTGTTAGTGGTGGTGGTGGTTGTTTTTTTCCAAATGGTGCTGCATCCAGTGTAGACTTCATGCTGACACCCTTCAAGTAGGATATTGTTAGCACTGGGCACATTGTCAAATCTGTGTGTGGTCGCAGGGCCCTGGGGAATCCAGCTCTGGTCCAGACTTTGTCTCACAAACATCTTTTCTTTTCCTTTTTAACTAACTAACTAACTTGAGGAGAGCCTGTTTTCTGGCTTGCTGAGTTGCCCAGCACCACCTTTGCTGGTCTGAGCTGCAGGACACATACCATGTGCCTGCCCAGAGAAAAGGGGTTGGGGAGCTCCTGGCAAATGGATGGTTCCAGAGGGCGCCAGTTAGGGACTGGGTAACACAAGACCTGTGGAAGGGTGCAGCTGGGTCCTGATGTGGTCCTGCACCAGTGGATTTGGCAACATCTGACAGCAGATCTCATAGAAACATAGAATCAGCAATGTTGGAAAAGACCTCAAGGATCAAGTCCAACCTGTCACCCAACACCTCAGGACTAGTAAACCATGGCACCAAGTGCCACATCCAATCCCCTCTTGAACAACACCAGGGATGGTGACTCCACCACCTCCCTGGGCAGCACATTCCAATGGCAAATCTCTCTTTCTGGGAAGAATTTCTTCCTAACATCCAGCCTAAACCTCCACTGGTGCAGCTTGAGACTATGTCCTCTTGTTCTGGTTGCCTGGGAGAAGAGACCAACCCCCACCTGGCCACAACCTCCCTTCAGGTAGTTGTAGAGAGCAATAAGGTCTCCCCTGAGCCTCCTCTTCTCCAGGCTAAGCAACCCCAGCTCCTTCAGCCTCAGACAATATGGATCACTCCACAGCCCACTGTGCCATCCTAATAGTGATGATGTCCTGGGAGGTAGGTTTCAGCAGAGAGCTGAACTGAGAATGAGATACAGTTCAGTCCCACAGTGCTGGGTTTATCTCCATCTTGTCTTTGAGAACTGCGAGTCAAACCTTCCAAGTTGGACATAAAAGGTAATTTGTGGGGGGATTTCTTTCAGAGCCTGTGGATGTCCTGAAGCAGTAGCCTCAGGGAAGAGAAATTGCAAAGCTTGCCTTACCTCTGTATTTATGGGACACCCAGTGTCAGGGGTGCCTGCTTGTTTCATGCTGATCTGCTCAACGTAGGCTGCTGCCAGATTTCCACCCCATCACATCAGAATGTTAGCTCTGGGGAGCTGCTGCAGGAAGGAGGTGAGGTTTGCAGAGAGGAACAAGTGCTTTGCTTGTTAGCTGTAAACTGGAACAAGGAGACAAAAGGCTGGAGGTGACAGGCTGCATGCCCCTGTGTGCCCTCCAGTGAACATGGGATCTGCTCTCCTTGGATCTCTTCTCTGGGGCACACTGCTCTCCTGCCCAGAGGCATGCTTGAGTAATGGGATGAAATGCACAAGACAAATTGCTTTCTCCGTGTCACCTCTGTACGGGAGTTGCTGTTTTCCTCATCCCCCTGAGCTGCTCTGCTGCCTAGCCCTCTTTTGGTTATCACAGCACAGTGCAGTGCTTCTCCCTCCCAGCCCCATGACAGGAGAAGAGAGGTCGAGAGTCAGGAGTGGCTTCTTGCCTTAGCTTTCTGCATCACTAACTTAGGACTTTCTATCTCCAAATCTTTCTGAGTTGAGAAGACATTGCTAAGACAACAGCTGAATGAAGGGCTAGGTTTCATGGCTGGATGTTGAGTTGATTTAGAAATTGTGCAGGCAGCACTGTTCACAGGTGGCACCTTGGTGTGTTCAGAGACCACTTCTACCTATTTGTGTGTCAGACCATGGCAGGGAACCGGAAAAAGCTATGTGGGTGGGCAGAAAGGACTGACAGGAATACACAGCTGCAAAGCACGTGTCTTCCTGTCTGCATGGAGGGAGTGTGTTGTGGATTGTACTGGGCATGTCCAAAACCATCCCCCCAGCTTTTACTGTTGCCTTCTTTGAGGTGTGGGAAGCTGTGTGAGTCTTGCAACCCTGGTCATCATTTTGGTGCCCTTAAGTTTTGCCTTTGTACTCCTCCCATTTGTATGATGCATAGGATTGCCTCATGGAGGAGCTTCCTTTGTCGCATCTCTAGGACACACTGATTTTTCTAGCACATCAGGGCAAAAATGTAAAGCCTTGATTTTTATGGCGTCCTGGCCTGTATCTGGAGCAGTGTGGCCAGCAGGAGCAGGGAAGTCATTGTGCCCCTGGACTCAGCACCGGTGTTGTAGTTTGAGCTGGGTGCCCCCCTGGTGCATTCACTTCCTGTGTCCAGAAGTCCAGCCCAGAGGGATGGACACAGGAAAGTGTGTATTCCCTACCATAATTCTTTGCACCACTATAAGATCCAGTGCGGAGTCTGGCACTTTCTCTTTCCTTCCCTCTCCGAGACTTGGTAACTGGGGGAGAGATCTCCCGGCCATGGGCCTGATTGGGCCCAAGGCCACAGGGGGATGGGCAGTCTCAGGCCTGGCCAGCTGAGACTAGCCCAGCAGAGGGAGGGGGAAGGAGGAGCCCTGGGGGTTTTGGATGCACCCTCAGGTGGGGATGGGATCTTTCTTTGTCACTGCGCTTTGGGTTTTCTGTAACATTCACTGCTTTCTATTTAAACTTTCATCACTTTTGCAATCCGTTTGTCTGAGTCGTTATTTCTGCCTGTGGTGGGGAGGGGACCTGCCACAACCCATTACATTTTGGCGCCCAACGTGGGGCGCCAATAAAAAGAGTGTGGTGGTTTGAAAGGAAAGGCTCTGCTTTCCCTCCCCCACTGAGAAAGAGACCACGGCTAAACCCAGTCGGAGAAATGAGAGTATATTTTACAAGGAAACAGATTCTGTGTAACACAACAAATACAGGTATTTTACAATATATACAGGAATATACAGCAAATGAACTTAACCAGAAACCAGACCCCCCACAGAGGGGCTTCCCCCTGTGCCCCCTTCAACCCCCTACCTCCCTTCTCCCCCAAAAGAGGTAGAAGAAGAGACGAGGACAGTTAACAGGGCAGGAAAGGAATAAAAGCCTTGCACAGGGAGTTAGTATCTTAGTTGGCCAGAATCCCAGAAGCAGATCCAGCCGAGAGGGACAGCGAAGGAAGGAAGACTGAGAGAAAGTTCCCAGCTCCCCCGGGTCCAATCTGACCTCCCACAATCCTTAGCCAATGAAATTCGTTTAGAATACCAAAATATTTTACAAACATTTAGCCAGTGTGCCCCTTCCTTAAAGGCACAGCGTCAAACGGCCACAACCGGTTAGGCCACACCTTGAGTCCTGTGTCCAGTTCTGGGCCCCTCAGTTTAGGAAAGGTGTTGAGATGCTGGAAGGTGTCCAGAGAAGGGCAACAAAGCTGGGGAGGGGTTTGGAGCACAGCCCTGTGAGGAGAGGCTGAGGGAGCTGGGGTTGCTTAGCCTGGAGAAGAGGAGGCTCAGGGGACACCTTATTCTACCTGGAGGGAGGTTGTGGCCAGGTGGGGGTTGGTCTCTTCTCCCAGGCAACCAGCACCAGAACAAGAGGACACAGTCTCAAGCTGCACCAGAGGAAGGTTTAGGCTGGGTGTTAGGAAGAAGTTCTTCCCAGAAAGAGAGATTGCCCATTGGAATGTGCTGCCCAGGGGGGTGGTGGAGTCACCATTATTGCAGGTGTTTAGGAGGAGACTTGATAGGGTGCTTGGTGCCATGGTTTAGTTGATTAGATGGTGTTGGATGATAGGTTGGACACGATGATCTTGAAAGTCTCTTCCAACCTGGTCTATTCTATTTCTATTCTATTCTACTCTATTCTATTCCAGCAAACAGCACAGAGCATTACAGAACCATAGAATAGTTTTGGTAGGAAAAGATCTTTGAGGTCATCGAGTCCAACCATCAGCCCAGCACTGCTGTAGCCACTAAACCATATCCCAAACTGCCACTCTACACTTTTTGAACATCTCCAGGATTTGTGGCTGCGCCACTTTCCTGGGGAGCCTATTATACTGCTTGTCCATTCTTTCAGTAAAGAACTTTTTCCTCCTATCCAATCTAAACATGTCCTGCCACAGCTTGAGGCCATTTCCTCTCCTGCTATCACTAGTTATCTGGGAGAAGAGACCAACATCCACCTCACTGCAACTTCCTTTCAGGTGGTTGTAGAGAGCATGAAGGCCTCCCCTCAGCCTCCTCTTCTCCAGACTAAACAATCTCAGTTCCCTCAGGTGCTCCTTACATGATTACATGAGGGGTCAAGTAATTTTTCAGATTTCCACAAGCTGATGCCAACAGAGGGAAAATATCTGCAATCACTGCCAACAGCAGAAGAGCTTTGCACTTGTGTCAGTAGGAGCGGGACAGCGGGTAGGAAGTTCTCCAGCACAGTACAAGCTGCTGAGAAAAAGACTTCTGAGATCCCCAAGAGGAGGTTTTGTATGAAAGGATGTGCGGAAATCAGAAGAAATCTGAGGTGCATGATAACTCCTTACATTGTAGGAGAGGGTGATCTTGCTGCTCCTTTCCCAGAGAACAGAATAGAGTAGAAATTAAATTAACCAGGTTGGAAGAGACCTTTGAGTCCAACCTATCACCCAACACCATCTAATCAACTAAACCATGGCTTCAAGTGCCACATCCAATCCTTTTCTGAACACCTCCAGGGACGGTGACTCCACCACCTCCCTGGGCAGCACATTCCAATGGCCAGTAACTCTATGAAGACTTTCTTCCTAACATCCAACCTAAACCTCCCCTGGCACAGCTTGAGACTGTGTCCTCTTGTTCTGGTACTGGTTGCCTGGGAGAAGAGACCTGGCTACAACCTCCCTTCAGGGAGTTGTAGACAGCAAGAAGGTCTCCCCTGAGCCTCCTCTTCCCCAGCTCCCTCAGTCTCTCCTCACAGGGCTGTGCTCCAGACCCCTCCCCGACTTTGTAGCCCTTCTCTGGACACCTTCCAGCAGCTCAACATCCTTCCTAAACTGAGGGGCCCAGAATTGGACACAGGACTCAAGGTGTGGCCTAACCAGTGCTGAGTACAGGGCACAATGACTTCCCTGCTCCTGCTGGCCACACTGTTCCTGATGCAGGCCAGGATGCCATTGGCCTTCTTGGCCCCTTGGGCACACTGCTGGCTCATGTTCAGCCTACTCTTAACCAGTACCCCCAGGTCACTCTCTGCCTGGCTGCTCTCCAGCCACTGTGACCCCAGCCTGTAGAGCATGCATCACAGCAGAAATCCCTGTGTCTCCCTTCAGGCAGTGGGGCACTGTGGACATGCAGCTGCTTGCACAGGTCTTCTCTGCAGGTAGAAGTCTGCTCTTCTCCACAGCTGTGTTTTGTTGCTGAACTGTTAGTAGTTTCAGCTTTTACAGGATGGTTGGAAAAGGCTCTATTTCTGCCAAGTGACACCAGGCAAGTTGTGGCTCAGCAGGGGCTGGAGGAGGCAGCTACCAAGGGAGAGCTGCGGTGGGCAGCAGCAACCAAGGGAGAGCTGCGGTACACAGTCTCAAGCTGCGCCAGGGGAGGTTTAGACTCAAGGTGAGGAGAAAGCTCTTCACTGAGCGAGTTGTTCGTCATTGGGATGTGCTGCCCAGGGAGGTGGTGGAGTCACCGTCCCTGGAGGTGTTCAAGAGGGGATTGGATGTGGCATTTGGTGCCATGGTCTAGTCATGAGGTCTGTGGAGACAGGTTGGACTTGATGATCCTCGGGGTCTCTTCCAACCTTAGTGGTACTGTGATACTGCGGTGGGCAGCGGCAACCAAGGGAGAGGTGCGGTGAGCAGCGGCGAGCAAGGGAGAGGTGCGGTGAGCAGCGGCGAGCAAGGGAGAGGTGCGGTGAGCAGCGGCGAGCAAGGGAGAGGTGCGGTGAGCAGCGGCGAGCAAGGGAGAGGTGCGGTGGGCAGCGGCGAGCAAGGGAGAGGTGCGGTGGGCAGCGGCGAGCAAGGGAGAGGTGCGGTGGGCAGTGGCGAGCAAGGGAGAGGTGCGGTGGGCAGCGGCGAGCAAGGGAGAGGTGCGGTGAGCAGCAGCGAGCAAGGGAGAGGTGCGGTGGGCAGCAGCGAGCAAGGGAGAGGTGCGGTGGGCAGCGGCGAGCAAGGGAGAGGTGCGGTGGGCAGCGGCGAGCAAGGGAGAGGTGCGGTGAGCAGCGGCGAGCAAGGGAGAGGTGCGGTGGGCAGCGGCGAGCAAGGGAGAGGTGCGGTGGGCAGCGGCGAGCAAGGGAGAGGTGCGGTGGGCAGCGGCGAGCAAGGGAGAGCTGCGGTGGGCAGCGGCGAGCAAGGGAGAGGTGCGGTGGGCAGCGGCGAGCAAGGGAGAGCTGCGGTGGGCAGCGGCGAGCAAGGGAGAGGTGCGGTGGGCAGCGGCGAGCAAGGGAGAGCTGCGGTGGGCAGCGGCGAGCAAGGGAGAGCTGCGGTGGGCAGCGGCGAGCAAGGGAGAGGTGCGGTGGGCAGCGGCGAGCAAGGGAGAGGTGCGGTGGGCAGCGGCGAGCAAGGGAGAGGTGCGGTGGGCAGCGGCGAGCAAGGGAGAGGTGCGGTGAGCAGCGGCGAGCAAGGGAGAGGTGCGGTGGGCAGCGGCGAGCAAGGGAGAGGTGCGGTGAGCAGCGGCGAGCAAGGGAGAGCTGCGGTGGGCAGCGGCGAGCAAGGGAGAGCTGCGGTGGGCAGCGGCGAGCAAGGGAGAGGTGCGGTGGGCAGCGGCGAGCAAGGGAGAGGTGCGGTGGGCAGCGGCGAGCAAGGGAGAGGTGCGGTGAGCAGCGGCGAGCAAGGGAGAGGTGCGGTGGGCAGCGGCGAGCAAGGGAGAGGTGCGGTGGGCAGCGGCGAGCAAGGGAGAGCTGCGGTGGGCAGCGGCGAGCAAGGGAGAGGTGCGGTGGGCAGCGGCGAGCAAGGGAGAGGTGCGGTGGGCAGTGGCGAGCAAGGGAGAGCTGCGGTGGGCAGCGGCGAGCAAGGGAGAGCTGCGGTGGGCAGCGGCGAGCAAGGGAGAGCTGCGGTGGGCAGCGGCGAGCAAGGGAGAGGTGCGGTGGGCAGCAGCACCCTTGCCCATGAGGCCTTTTTTTCCTTCGTGCATGTGGTCACTCACATCTTGCTGAAGACATGACAGAGTTTTCATGCAGTCCCACCAGCACAGCAGTTTGCAGGCCCTTGGGACCCCATCAGACCTGCACCTGGCACTGTGTGTTGGCATGTTGAGCCAGGCTCAGTCCCAGACATCTGGGCGCAGGCAGGGGCTGGAATACGCTCCCACCCTGGGTGCTTACTCTGTGCTGGAGGTTGGCTCCGGTTCCTGCCAGTGATGAGAAACAGCCCTTCCCCATGCCTAATTTTAGCTCTCTACCTTGAGGCCCTGCATTGCTGGTTGCCATGGTGATGCTGCCTCCTGCTTTCTCACCTCTGGGTGCCTTGGAAATGTCTCTTTTTGTCTAATTTCTCTCCAGGAAGCAGCATCTGAGGCAAAAGCAGTGCATGTGGCTTACAGTGCTGTCAGCTCAGGTCTTCTGCTTAGCACTTGCCTATTCATATGCAAGAACCCTTCATCTGTGGGGTTACACTTCCTAGCCCCCTGAAAGCAGTGTGCATTCCTATCCTCGTTTGGCAGCCAGGCTGGTCCAAGCATACATGATGCTACCTGGCTCCCTTGAGTTTCTACCAGCTCTCTCCATGGTTTTTGCCTGAGAAGATATCTGGGGAGGTTGCTCTCTTGTGGATGCTGTGGGGTGAACTCAGGAGTGCTCCTGTGCTGTGACAGATGCTCTGGAGTCCAGGCATTCCTTCCTGTCCTGGCTTTGTGCTGCCTGCTTCACAGAATCACAGGATGGTAGGGGTTGGAAGGGACCCTTGAAGGACATCTAGTCCAACCCTCCTGCTAACATGTCCAGGTGGGTTTGGAGTGCTTCCACAGAAGGAGATCCCACAGCCTCTCTGGACAGCCTGTTCCAGTGCTCTGCCAATCTCAAAGTGAAGAATTTTTTCCTATGTTTAAGTGGAACCTCCTGTGTTCCAGTTTGTATCCGTGGTTCCTTGTCCTGTCACTTGACACTGCTGAGAAGAATCCAACTCCATCCTTATGGCACTCACCCTGTAGATACTGATAAGCATTGAAGAGAGTCCCCCTCAGTCTCCTCCAGGCTAAACAGCCCCAGCTCTCTCAGCCTTTCCTCATAAGGTAGATGCTCTAGTCCTGTCATCATCTTAGTGGCTCTCTGGGCAGCAGAGGACTAAATGAAAGCATTGGCCAAGCAGGGAGAGCTTGGGCATCTTACCTGAGGCAGAGAGAGGAACTGCTGTGTCAGAGCTTGCAGTGTAAAGGCCACCGTGCAGCAATTAACGACGGCTCCCTGCCCTTTCCCTTCCGCCTGCCGGAGCACGCTCTGCACAGGGATGAGTGGCACTTCCTAAGCTCACAGTGACAGAAAAGCCAGTGGCAGCTCACAGGGAGAAAGCAGTGTTAAAACCCATGATTCCTGGCTCCCAGGTCCTGAAATGAATTTAAGGGTAATGACATTGGAACGCTGTGGAGACCTTTGTGTGTGTGACCTTGCATTTAAACCTTTGCAGTTCTTATTTTCGAGCTTTCAGGTGGTAGCTGCAAGAACGAGCTCCTTAATATTGAAGTGGCAGCTGCCATCCCTGTTTACTCTCATGACTCCAGTAGATGGAGCTTTAGAAAGACCAAACATGACAAGGCCTAAGGCAGGATCAGAATATCTGTCAAAAGAAACTAGTTTGGCTGACAGCATCTAGAAGGTTGCTAGAGAATAAGGAGTGAAGATCATAAAGCCTCCTTCACAGACACCCACTGTACTGGTCCATTGCAGAGAATCATAGAATCAATAAGGTTGGAAAAGACCTCAAAGATCGTCAAGTCCAACCTGTCACCCAATACCTCATGACTAAACCATGGCACCAAGTGCCACATCCCATCCCCTCTTGAACACCTCCAGGGATGGTGACTCCACCACCTCCCTGGGCAGCACATTCCAGCAGCTAACAACTTTCTCTGTGTAGAACTTCTTCCTAACCTCCAGCCTAAACCTCCCCTGGCACAGCTTGAGACTGTGTCCTCTTGTTCTGCTGATGGTTGCCTGGGAGAAGAGACCAACCCCCTCCTGGCTACAACCTCCCTTCAGGTAGTTGTAGAGAGCAAGAAGGTCACCCCTGAGCCTCCTCTTCTCCAGGCTAAGCAACCCTAACCCCCTCAGCCTCTCCTCACAGGGCTGTGCTCAAGGCCTCTCCCCAGCCTCTGGACAGAGTTCACTAGAGTTCACAGTTCCCTTGGTCACTCAGAACATCAGTCTCTCTTGACTGCAGTTCCAAAGTGACAGCCACACTCAGCAGGTTCATCCATCGTACTCAGCGGTTACGGACCCATGGTACCAGCTAGGTGTCTCCCACAGAACCTGCACCTGGAAAACCATGGAGGCAGCATTCCCATGCACGGGCTCAGTCACTTAATCAGTGACTTATCATAGTATCAGTCAGGGTTGGAAGGAACCACAAGGATCATCCAGTTCCAACCCCCCCTGCCCTGGGCAGGGACACCCCACACTAGATCAGGCTGGCCACAGCCTCATCCAGCCTGCTCTTAAACACCTCCAGGGACAGGGCCTCAACCACCTCCCTGGACAACCCATTCCAGGGCTTCACCACTCTCATGGGGAAGAACTTCCTCCTCACCTCCAGCCTGAATCTCCCCACCTCCAACTTATGATGGAGTAGGCTGCTGCAGAGCTCATGCTAAGATGTTAGCCTGACTTTCAGTCCTTTTCCTTGGGGCAAGAGAGTCCTGATTCCTGATGACAATGATGAGACAAGTGAGCCTCTTTGGACCACTCCTTACAGGGGGACAGGGCTGGGAGCTTGCTGATTGCAATTCTGGCTGACCATGGATAAAGGGAGGCAGAGTAGTGCCACCTATTGCCAGGCACCTGGATTACAAACCGTGGTGGGTGAGTGATCACAGAATCACCATGGTTGGAAGAGACCTCAAAGATAATCAAGTCCAACCTGTCACCCAACACCTCATGACTAGACCATGGCACCAAGTGCCATGTCTGATCCCCTCTTGAACACCTCCAGGGATGGTGACTCCACCACCTCCCTGGGCAGCACATTCCAATGGCTAACAGCTCTCTCAGTGAAGAACTTTCTCCTCACCTCCAGCCTAAACTTCCCCTGGCACAGCTTGAGACTGTGTCCTCTTGTTCTGGTGCTGGTTGCCTGGGAGAAGAGACCAACCCCCTCCTGGCTACAACCTCCCTTCAGGCAGATGGTGGTGGTTAAAACTTGTGGCTAGCTCTTTTTTCCTCTGGTCTTTGACTCAGTGAGGGCATGAACAGGTTGTTTGAAGCTTTATAAATGGATCAGCACCTACAATCATAGAATCTTTTTGGTTGGGAAAGATGTCTAAGGTTATCAAGTCCAATCATGATCTAACTCTACCCAGTCTGGTGCTAAACCACATCACTCAGCACCACATCTCTGTGTCTTTGAAACACCTCCAGGGATGGGAATTCATCCACCCCTCTAGGAAGCCTATTCCAGTCTTTCAGAACACTTTCAGTGAAAAAGTTTCCTTTGATATCCAACCTAAATCTCCTCTGGTGCAACTTGATGCCATTTTCCTTTCTTCCTACCACTTGTTACTAGGGGGAAAAGGCTGAGACCCAACTGTCTCCAACCTCCTTTCAGGGAGTTTTAGAGAGCAGAATGGTCTCCCCTCAGTCTTTGTATTCTACAGACTAAACAACCCTGGTTCCCTCAGCCACTCCTCAGCCTCATTGACCTTCTCTGGACATGCTCCAGCAATTCCATGTCTTTCTTGTAGTGAGGGCTCCAAAACTAAACCCAATACTCAAGGTGTGGTCTCATGAGTCCCAAGTATAGGATCACAGTGCACTAGCCTGGTGCTTCTGGTCACACTGTTCTTGATACAGGCCAGGATGCTGTTGGCCTTCTTGGCCACCTAGGCACATGACAGCTCATTTTCAGCTGGCCATTGATCAACACCCCCAGGTCTTTCTGTGCTGGACAGCTTTCCAGCCACTCTGCCCCAAGCCTGGAGTTCATTGGGTTGTTGTGACCCAAGTGCAGGACTCGGCACTGGGCCTTGTTGAATCCTATACAATTGCTCTTGGTCCATCATTCCAGCCTGTCCAGGTCCCTCTGCAGAGCTTTCCTATCTTTGAGCAGATCAACACTCCCACTCAATGTCATGCCATCTGCAGACTTACTGAGGGTGCACTCAATCCTCTCATCCAGATCACTGATAAAGATACTAAAAGTAACTGGCCCCAATAGTCAGCACTGGGAAACACCACATGTGACCAGCTGCCAACTAGATATGATTCCATTTACTACCACTCTTTGGGCCTGGCCCAAAGACTCAGAACAAGAGGACACAGTCTCAAGCTGTGCCAGGGGAGGTTTAGGCTGGAGGTTAGGAAGAAATTCTTCCCAGAGAGATTGGCCATTGGAATGTGCTGCCCAGGGAGGTGGTGGAGTTACCATTACTGGAGGTGTTTAGGAAGAGACTGGATGGGGTACTTGGTGCCATGGTTTAGTTGATTAGATGGTGCTGGGTGACAGGTTGGACTCAATGATCTCAAAGGTCTTTTCCAACCTGGTTAATTCAATTCTATTCTATTCTACTTCTATGCTATTCCACTCCTATTCTATACTATTGTAAAGATAGCCCAAATGAGCAGAGATCAAGAGTAATACTTGAGAAGGTAAGAAGTCGTTGTGTATTAAGAGTGAAGACTCATAGCAGATGTGGTTTGAGCTATTCTGCTGATTATTTTGCATTCCTCACTCTTCTGCCTCTGATACAAAACTGCTGAGGAAGCTAGTTAGTTGGCTAGGCTCAGCTAGATACTGAGGGTACA
Source organism: Dryobates pubescens (assembly GCF_014839835.1). Taxonomy (NCBI): domain Eukaryota; kingdom Metazoa; phylum Chordata; class Aves; order Piciformes; family Picidae; genus Dryobates; species Dryobates pubescens. The sequence continues at coordinate 39,685,928 of NC_071619.1, read as the reverse complement.
GGTGGAACGTGTTAGATGAAATGAGTCACAAAGAAATTAATGACAAAGCATGGCACTAAACCAGGATCTCCCAGGTCTGAACCCCTGGAACCATCTTCTATTTTGCAAGTCTAAGAAGAAAATAAAAAAGAAGACATGAAAAGTAAATGGTGGCTTTACTGAAAACATGATGAACCTGTGGGAGTCTTCTTGCTAGGTGTCACCAGTTTGGGAACACAGTGGGACTTGAAAAAAGTCCAGTCCCCCGTGCCCTTTCTCAGGCATGATTTGGGGGTTAGCACAGAACAGCAATAACCAAGATGTAATTCACACACAGCCACCCTAATTAAGGGCTAAGACAGTTTAACAGTGGAGATATAGGCCATTCTGTCCAGCTTGGTCTCATCTCCAGCAACCCTGTGCATGCTTGATTTATTAACTCAGACACCACCAAATCCACAGCAGAATCTCTGCAACAGCCTGCAAGGAGTCAAGCACCATGAAATCCACGAAGGAAATCTAGTAATGGCCAACTGGTTAGGCCACACCTTGAGTGCTGCATCCAGTTCTGGGCCCCTCAATATAAGAAGGACATTGAGACTCTTGAATGTGTCCAGAGAAGGGCAACGAGGCTGGGGAGAGGCCTCGAGCACAGCCCTGTGAGGAGAGGCTGAGGGAGGAAGCTGGGGTTGCTTAGCCTGGAGAAGAGGAGGCTCAGGGGAAACCTTAATGCTCTCTACAACTACCTGAAGGGAGGTTGTAGCCAAGAGGGGGTTGGTCTCTTCTCCCAGGCAGCCAGCACCAGAACAAGAGGACACAGTCTCAAGCTGCACCACGGGAGGTTTAGGCTGGAGGTGAGGAGAAAGTTCTTCCCAGACAGAGTTGTTAGCGACTGGAATGTGCTGCCCAGGGAGGTGGTGGAGTCACCGTCCCTGGAGGTGTTCAAGAGGGGACTGGATGTGGCACTTGAAGCCATGGTTTAGTTAGTCATGAGGTGTTGGGTGACAGGTTGGACCTGATGATCTCTGAGGTCTTTTCCAACCTTACTGATTGTATGATTCCATGATCATGTTCCATGCATGCAGTATTTACAAGACATCCTTCTGGCTGGAAAAGACCAAGGTACAGTGAGCTGTGTGTCTGAAACAGCAGCTCTGATCCATCACCATCCCTAGAAGTGCTCAAAAACTGTGTAGGTGGTAGCCCAGGTCATGATTTTCTGGGGCATGATGGTGCTGGGGTGATGGTTGGAGCTGATTACCTTAGAGGTCTTTTCTAACCTTAATGAGCCTATGATTTGCTTTGGATTGCACTTCACGTCTTGACCTCCTCTGAAGGTCCTCAGAGGAGTGAACCTTACTGATTCTATGGTTTTAAGTGTTTAACCCGTGGAGGCAACAGGTCATATGGTTTTGTAAAGGGTTTGGGGTGGTTGTTTTTGACAGAGACATTATCTGGTGCCTGATGGCAATTTCCTCTCCCAGGTTGGTGTCACACCTTTCTCCAGGGTTATGTTTGCCTTCTTAAATACCTTAAGCAGAGACATTTCTGCTCCCTACCCTCCATGGAAAAAATGTTGAAGACAGCAGTCCTTGACATGAGCAAATCATTCTTGCCATTCATGCTAGACTTTCTTTTGCTTATGTTTGCTCCATCTGTCCTTGGTGATTGTCTGAGAATTACCTTAAGGAAGCTCTCTGTTGCTGGGGCTATAGCCCTAGCTCTTGTGTCTGCTCCTTGTTGTTCTCTGAGCTGTCCACCTATTGCAGTCATGTCTCTCTTGTTCTGTAACCTGTGCCTTACTGCCTTGGTTCTCTTTGATCCACTCTGCAGGGTAAATGTGTCACTTTTTCAAGCCATGTTGCTGCTGTTCTGGGTAACTTGAATCTATTTTGTGTCTCTTACTTTGTGTCTTGCAGGAAGAGCCAAGGAGCAAATCCAAGATCTGTGCCAATGTTTTCTGTGGCGCTGGGCGGGAGTGTGCAATGACTGAGAAGGGAGAGCCAACCTGCCTCTGCATTGAGGTATGGGGCCAGCACAGGTTCTGTGGGAGCAGGGGTCACCACCATCACCTTTTAGCTGGGTTTCAGTTGCTGAAGGATCCCATGCTGGATTGAGGTGTTGGAGTAGCTGCTAATTCACAGTGGCTCTTCAAACAGCAGGGCCTTTTCCAGTGTGTGCGTGGGAACAGCCCCACAGGGTAGGTACTGTCTGGAGCCTGCAGCTGTGCTGCTTGCTCAACTGCCTTGTGTCTTCACAGGAGACTTGGCTGGAGGTCTTTTGTTGGGAAAGCCCAGTAGGGTATTGATATGCAGCTGGCTTTGGAGGGCACTCTGGGGAATGGTCTGTGAGCTCCAAGGCAGCCTGCCCTCACTGGGGTCTTGTTTGAGGAGGTTTACAAGCACCCTACTAAAAATCAGCTTTTGTAACATGGAAATAATTGTGGTAGAGTGCTGGGAGGATGAATAGCTGCATCCAGCAGGGAGTCAGATGATTAGAAGAGCCTTTCCCAGATGTGGAGACACAGTGTCTCCCTGCTCCATCCTGCCCCATGCTTTCAAACCATTCCTGCCTGGCTCCTGGGATTGTGCCTGTGGCTCTTTGTCTCCACTCCTCTCAGAGCCTGCAGTTCTGCTGCAGCCATCCTGGGCACTGGAGAGTGAAATGCCCCATTAGCAGGAAGAGAGTCTCACCACGCTGGGCAGGCTTGGCCAGACTGAAAGGGACAGGAGAAAGAAACTCACAGCCTGAACAGTAGCACTGAATTCTCCCTCTTGCTCATGACTGATGGCTTCTGCATTTGGTTACAGAAAGGTGGGCAGAGCCTACAAAGAGATGCACTAGAGATGAGCAAGCAGAGATGCACAGAAGCGATTGACAGAAACACCTCCAGGCAGGCACATCCATGGCACCCAAAGAAGCAGCTGCAAGATTACTCTCACTCTTTATGCTGGGCACTGGTTTCTCCACTGGGCTCTGCTTTCAGGAAGAGTCATGGTGGTGGTGGTCACAGAGGCTGGGGTAAAATGAAGCCTTTGAACCCTCACCCATAGACTTCCCCCTGCAGGTTTTTCTGGGGTGACGATGGGTGGCTTCAACCCGTTTCAAGCATCTCTTGGGCCAAGGGGACTGTGCCAAGGGCTTCTGTTGAGTTGGGCTAATGCTGGGACTCACCTAGCTGTCCTGAAGAGGCAGGTAAAATGGTGTCTTCTCTGGCTCTATCACAGAAATGCAAACCTCACAAGAGGCCTGTGTGTGGTAGCAATGGCAAGACATACCTGAACCACTGTGAGCTGCACCGGGATGCCTGCCTCACTGGCTCCAAGATCCAGGTGGATTATGATGGCCACTGTAAAGGTAAGCATGGTGATGGGGGCCAGCTGCAATCAGAGAGGAAGAATCAGAAGCCAAGCATGATGGCAAGGCAGAGGCCTCACCAGCCTGGGGTTGCTGAGTGGGGTAAACTGAGCAGGCCTGAGAATGAAGACTAGGTTCAACCAAGAGTCCCAAGTCGCCAGGCAAGTTTCTGCTGATGAAACGGGTCTGAACTGAAGCCATGAAATCAAGTGTGGTGATAGTAACCAGAATCAGGCCCAGGGCAGTAACTGCCAGACAAGTCTGGAGGGATGCACTCTATAGCAGTTCTGAGATCAAGGTGGGAAGAGTCAGAACCTAGAAAAATAGTCTTTGGCAGGTATTGGAATGGTTTCAACAGGGCTGGAGACAGACATACCTATAGCATAATCCCAGGCAAGGACTAGGGGCTGAGACATTGGTTGAAATGGAGCCACTGGGCTTGTGGGTAGAGAGTGTAGGTAGTCTGGATAGAAGCCCAAGGTGAGGTTGGCAGGGTCATTAAAGCCCTCATTAGGGTACTCAGAACCCTGACACCTTGGTCACGGTGGGACCCTGGAGCTACTGTTTCCCAGGGTTTCTGGGAGGGGGGCATTCAGGAGAGCAGGGCAACTTCGTGCTCCTGCCTGCCTCTGAGCTGGTGGATTGAGGCAGGCAGGTGTCTCAGTCTCCCTACTCAGGAAAGGTCAGACTCTCAGGATAAACCCTCAAAGCCCATACTGCCATCTGAGTTCATGAGGGACCACAGGAGCTTCAGGAGCAAGGATTTTGCCTCAGCAGTGGGTCTGTTGAGCTTACCCCACACCAGCCACAGAGTAAAAACATGTTTCCTTATGTTCAGACAGAACTTCATGTACTTAAGTATGTGCCTGCTGCCACTTGCCCTGTCACTGAACACCATGGAGAAGAGCCTGGCTTAGTCTTACTCATTCCTTCCCATCAGACTTCTAAACATTGATGAGATTGCCCCTGAGCCTTCTCCAAGCTAAACAGTCCTCAGTCTGCCCTTGGGCTGACAGATGTTCCAGTCCCTTAATTGTATATGAGGCCCTCATGTTTCCAAAGACTCTTGGGTTCCTCTGCTTTGGCCCAAGCAGCACCTGGGGTGGGAAGAGGTTTGTGTTGCTTCATGTTTCATCAGGAATGTTGTCTTCTGTCTTTGATTAACAGAAAAGAAGTCTGAGAAGCCAGCTGCAAGTCCAGGTGAGAAGCCATCATCTTGCTTGCCTGGGGATTCTATGCATTTGGGAAATGAGTTGGGGGGAAGGTCTGCTGGGGGATGTGCACAGCTCTGTGTAAAAGTCATGCCTCTGCTCTGGCTGTAGCAGAGTCTGAGTTGATAAATCAGCTGAAATATGATTGCTCAGGTCTTTACACCTTGGTAACCTTTCAGAGTTCATACATCTTCACTGTGCTGGGCTGCCTCAGGGATTCTTGAGCATGCATGTGGAACAATACCAAATGTGCATCTAGGAGCACAGGCTTTGCTCATCACACAGACTGAGGGAAGAGACACTCTTTCATTAAGGGTGGTTGTAGCCAGGAGTGGGTTGGTCTCTTCTCCCAGGCAACCAGCACCAGAATGAGAGGACACAGTCTCAAGCTGCACCTGGGGAAGTTTAGGCTGGAGGTGAGGAGAAAGTTCTTCCCAGAAAGAGTAATTGTCCATTGGAATGTGCTGCCCAGGGAGGTGGTGGAGTCACCATCCTTGGAGGTGTTCAAGAGGGGACTGGACATGGCACTGGGTGCCATGGTTTAGTTAGTCCAGAGGTGTTGGGTGACAGGTTGGACTTGAAGATCTTTGAGGTCTTTTCCAGCCTCATTGATTCTATGATTCTATAATTCATATAGTTCATTGGGGATCTAAGACACAGTAACTGTGGAGCTATGTCCCTAACTCCAAGAGCATTCTTTTGAAAGGAGACTTTGTTTCAGGAGTGATTAACCAGTGGGTGTAGAGGCAGAGAGACAGCACTGTGTCATGAATGGGACATTGTCTGGGGAGTCAGGAGTTGTAGCTCAACCACCTCTCCCATCAGCCAACAAGTCTTTTTGAGTTCCTGTGCCTGCTTTCTCCCCTTATGCATTGCCTTGTGTAGTTAGCCTATAAATTCTGGGGCCATGGTCTGTGCTTCATCAGGGGATCCTTTTTTCCATCCATGGCCTCTCACTGCTGGAGCTGTACAAGCATCAGCTTCAGCTTCCTAGGACGTGAGCGCAAACCCTTGTACAGGCGTAAGGGAGAGCACAATGTCAGGGCATGGCCACCACCTCAAAGTAGTTTCAAGGAAGTTCACATTGAATATGCAGAATCCCTTCAGGTTTTTCTTCATAGAATCAATAAGGTTGAAAAAGACCTCAGAGATCATCAAGTCCAACCTGTCACCGAACACCTCATGACTGCTAAACCATGGCTCCAAGTGCCCCTCTTGAATACCTCCAGTGATGGTGACTCCACCACCTCCCTGGGCAGCACATTCCAATGGCCAATTACTCTTCCTGGGAAGAACTTTCTCCTCACCTTAAGCCTAAACCTCACCTGGCACAGCTTGAGACTGTGTTCTCTTGTTCTGTTGCTGGTTGCCTGGGAGAAGAGACCAACCCCCACCTGGCTACAACCTCCCTTCAGGTAGTTGTAGAGAGCAATAAGGTCTCCCCTGAGCCTCCTTTTCTTTCATCTGTCCATCCATTTGCAATTGTTACTCACAAGAAGGTCCTTAGTGCAAGTGAGACAAATACACAGCAATTCCCTTTCTGGCTCCACTAGCCTCTGGGCAGGGCTGACAACTCATGGAAGCCAGATCAGAGGTGTCAGTTTTGCTTCTAGACACACAGTTCAGTGTTAGCATACAGGGTGATACTCACTGAGAGAAACCTGTTACCGTGGAGAGTACTGTGAACAAGTCCAACTTGACTCCCTATTTCTGATCACAGTGGGCAAGTTAGGGCTTTGAAGAAATGAAATCTCCTGAGATAGCAAGTCTGGGGGCTAGCAGCTTGCTCAGTCTAGTCTCTGCCTTTGCAGAGGATGGAGGGTTTGCTACTTGAAGGTAGTCTGGGCATGCTGCCGGCAGGGCCAGTCGGTCACCTTTTTCCATGTATCAGTTCAGACCAAGAAGAGTCAACCCTGGGCTGTTATTCCACAGACTGATGGTGGGAAAGCAGAAGGGACTTGGCAGGAGTGTCGTTTTCTGGCCTTGCCACACGGTGTCACCCACAGCCCATCCACCGCTCGGTGCGCAGCGCCTCTGCTTTCATCGGCCTGTGGCACGTCTCCAAGGATGGAGCGGCCTGCAACCCGCCATCAGGGCTGCCTCGCTGCTGCTTTATTGCCAGCTGGCTGCCTGTGGTCTCCCTGTCAGCTTCATTCCTCTCACCCTTGCTTTTCCATTCTGTTACACCTCCTCCCATAACAGTCGTCTGCTACCAGTCGGACAGGGACGAGCTCCGGCGCCGAGTCATCCAGTGGCTGGAAGCTGAGATCATTCCAGACGGATGGTTTTCCAAGGGCAGCAACTACAGTGAAGTCCTGGACAAGTATTTCAAGGCAAGTAGAGAGGTGCCTGTCTCAGAGAACGTTCCTTGTCCTGTCACTGTAAAGCAGCTGTCACGCCCCCAGCCAAGGAGCTCCAGTGCCTGGTGCGCTTGTCAAGCCGTGGGCCAGAAAGGCCTGGTGTGTCCTGCAGCGTGATGTGGTACAGGCTGCCTGCAGCAGCTGATGATGGAGCCACTGACATGGCTGTGGGCCAGCCCTTCCCTGGGGAAAAGGAGGACAGGTTGGGTTTGCCTCTGGCAGCAGAGAGAACTGTCTCACGGGAGAGAAGATAGCCAGAGGTGAAAAGATGAGTGAAAGTGCTGGAAATGCAAGTAGGAGGAGCAGGAGGCTGGAGCAGAGGCTGCTGATCCTTTGTTCCAGGCAGTCCCAAGGCCATGCTGAGGGCAGATAGGGGATGCTTGAGGGCTTCAAGCAGAATATTTGCTTGCAAGGAATATGTCCCTGTTGTGGCCAAGAGCTGGCAGTTACAAATGCTCTGCAGAGAAAGCAGAGCCACCCATGAGTCTCAAGCCCTGCAATAATCCTGTTCTTCTTCCCTCCTCCCTGTCAGTCTGCTCATCCCCACCCCCTTTTGTAAGCAGCATATCACAGCTTCTCCCATGCTTCTGCCACATGCACTGCTTCATCCCTCCCCTTCGTGCACAACTCCTGAGAAAGACTTCAGAGCATTCAGAAAGGAGCTGAAGGAGCAGGTGGGGAAAGGGGGAGAGTGTTTAAATCATAAGCTGTTGACAGTGAGAGATTAATGGTGCCTGACAGGAGTCAGCGCTGCAAGCAAATTTGCCATGGCAATGGCACCCCCTGGTGAGACAGAGGAGCTGGTCCCCGGGCTCCAGAGAGCTGCTTTGCCTTTGTAGCCATTCATGCTGCTCCTTCTGTGGAAACCCACTTCTGGCCTACTGCCTCAGGCACCCCCACTAGCACCTGCCAGCACCAGAAAGCTGCTTCTGACCTGCAAAGCAGAGCTACTCAGTCTCTTTCCCTGCAAGCATCTCCACTGAGAACCTCTCGAGGCTTTGTCATGAGCCAGCCACAAGCTTTCTCCACCACCATGGCACAGCCTGGTCACCTCCACCATCCCCATGCCATCCATGCCCTGGTGTCAACCTGTGGCCATAGATCAGAGACAGAACCTCATGGGGAGACCTTCTTGCTCTCTACAACTGCCTTAAAGGAGGCTGGAGCAAGGTAGGGGTCTGTCTCTTCTCCCTGCTAACAAGTGATAGGATGAGAGGAAATGGCCTCATTCCTCCAGGGGAGGTTTAGGATTGGATATTAGAAGGAACTTCTTTACTGAAAGGGTTTTCAAACACTGGAACAAGCTCCCCTGGGAGTTAGTTGAATGCTCATCTCTGGAGGTGTTTCAAAGATGCAGAGATGTGGTGCTAAGAGACATGGTTTAGCACCAGCCTTGGCAGAGTTAGACAATGGTTGGTCTCCCTGATCTTAAAGGTCTTTTCCAACCAAAGCCAATGCTGTGATTCTGTCTGTGCTTTCTTTACTGTCCCCTGTTTCCTGGAGCACTGATCCCAGACAGAAGTGGGTGAAAGTTTCCATGACAAAGCCTTTCCTCAGCCCAAAGGGGGAATTTCCTTCTCTGGGGGGTGATAATCCACCTCATCAACAACCCTTAAAGCTCTGAAATACTTTTAAAGCAGAATTCAGAGCTTGAAACAACTTGAGGTACATCTAAGAAAAGTAAACTTAAGTGGGTTCAAACACACACAAATTTGTTCAAGCACTGAAGGGCTGCTGTCACTTAAGGAATTCTGCCATGCCCAGCCCTCATTCCCACTCTGCAAATGGCCTAACTCCTGCCCTGCAGGTTATAAACACTGAAAGCAAAGATGTCATGAAGCTTTTCCCTTTTCTCCTCAGTGGGGAGGTTTGTATGTCTGTCAGTAAGCTGTTTCCCTCCTGGAAGCCTGACTTGGGTGGATCACTGGGATGTGGGTTGTACATCAGGCAGGCCATGACCTTGAAGGATGTTATCTGAAGATGAGTGAGACCAGCAGTGGGAACCTGCTCTGTTTTGAAGGGTCTCTGGGGGAACATGTGAATGGAGTGGAGTGGAATGGGAATGGGATGGGATGGGATAGGATAGGATAGGATAGGATAGGATAGGATAGGATAGGATAGGATAGGATAGGATAGGATAGGATAGGATAGGATAGGATAGGATAGACCAGGTTGGAAAATACCTTTGAGATCATCAAGTCCAACCTATCATGCAACACCATCTAATCAACTAAACCATGGCACCAAGCACCCCATCCAGTCTCTTCCTAAACACCTCCAATGATGGTGACTCCACCACCTCCCTGGGCAGCACATTCCAATGGCCAATCTCTGTGAAAAACTTCTTCCTAACCTCCAGCCTAAACCCCCCCTGGCACAGCTTGAGAGTGTGTCCTCTTGTTCTGGTGCTGCTTGCCTGGGAGAAGAGTCCAACCCCCACTGGCTACAACCTCCCTTCAGGTAGTTGTAGACAGCAATAAGGTCTCCCCTGAGCCTCCTTTTCTCCAGGCTAAGCAACCCCAGCTCCCTCAGCCTCTCCTCATAGGGTTGTGCAGACCCTAGCATTGAAAGGCAAGAAATCTGGCTTGAGTCTGAGTCATTAAGGGAGCTGCAGCCACTTCCACAAGGAATAGCAGGACAAGAGGCTTCCAAGTCCAGTAGAAGTGAAACAGGTTAGTGGAGCAGTTAGATGCTGTCTACAGTGTGCAGAGGAGTTTTCCTAGCCCAACAGGTTTTGGCTAAGCCACATGGAGGTAACAAGAGGCAGTGTCTCTTCCAGCATTTCTGGAAGCACTGCATGAGGAGACAACAGTGACCTGCCCCAAGCCACACAGCAAAAATGAGCCAGCAGCAGTCTGTGTGCAGAATTCACTTTCCCCTCACTGCAATGCAGCTGTGTCTGAGGGGGCCCAGCAGTCCCTGCTGAGTGCCCAGCACTGTGGTATTGACATCTCCAAACAGGAAGGCAAAATGCAATTACTTCTTTGGCAGTAGAGCCAGGGTTTAGGGGCTAAAAATCCTGGTCTTCGGTGCCAGGAGTCCTGTCCAGACCTTAAGAAGTTGGTGGTGAGGTGCTGTGCTGTTTGATTAAATTGTTTCTTCTTTGGGATCAGCTGAAAATTGCTTCCTGTGATTTCCCCTTTTGTCACTGTCACAGTCCAGGCAGAGCTTTGGATTTACACAGACTGGAAAGCTGACACCTCCTTGAATGCAACTGGCCTGCTTAAAAGCAGGAGGTATATAAGAAGGCTAAGAGCTGGCTGGAATAAAAAGAAATGGGGTTAGAGCCATAAATCAAGCAGCAGGAGGTGAATGAGAGGCAGTGTATTTTATCAGTGAGAGCAAGGCTGGGTTCCCATCTCCCAGTTCTGATGCTAGCACGGAAATGTTGCTGGTTTCCTCTGAGCCTCTTGTTCTTTGTGCAGAACAAGGATGATGCAGCCTGTTTCACTTGAGCCTCAAAAATGCTAAGTACAAGTGGAAGAGGGAGAAGGGAAGGGGTATCCTGAACTGATAAATCAGCCCCTCTCCCATCCTCCCATCTTACCCTGCAGAGCTTTGATGATGGGGATTCTCGTCTGGATTCCACTGAATTCTTGAAGTTTGTGGAGCAGAATGAGACTGCTGTCAACATCACCACCTACATGGACCAGGAGACCAACAAGCTGCTCAGGTGGGCAATGACCAAACAGGAGGCTAGAAGGGCAAGGGGCCAGATGTGGTAGAAGGAGGGCCATGAAAATCCACTCATGGAAAGCATCACTTAGGGCTTGCACCAACAAAGACAACTGGGTGAAGTGGCTTCTCACTCAGTTAGGTGTGAATACCACCAAAAGGAGCAATCCCACCCCTCCCTTTCACATCACTTGTATTCCAACCTTCTTTTGCCTTAAATCTGGTAGGTGTGCAGCCAGCAGCTGAGTTGGGTGACAGAAAACTTGCCTATAAAATTTCCTGATAAATTAGCCAGGTCCAGTGCAAGAAAGGCTGTGGGGAAACACAGCCCATAGGCAGCTTGTAGTTGGTGCTGGTGCAAGCACAGCATAAAAATACAGTTTGGGAGGTTTCCCTTTTCTCCGTGGGTGAGACAATGAGGGGAACAGGCTGCTTGTGGTCAGGCTCTGCTTGCATCTCTACCCATGGGACAGCATGGAGATGTCAACAGTTTCCTCTTGTTGCTGTTCTGAATATCCCCCCCCACTTCCCAGCCCTTTGCCAGACAGGGTGATTTTGTGACTGTTTTTCCTTCTCTCTGTATCCATTGAGGTTTCTGTACACAAGCCACTTCTGCCAGGCATCTCAGAGCTTTCCTAGTTACTACTGGTTTCACCCATCTGTACCATGAAGCCAGTAGAGCAGGGATCAGCCTAGTGCAGCCCTGTGTAGGACATGCCTGTGTGTTTCCTTTCAGGGGACTCTGTGTAGATGCCCTCATCGAGCTGTCAGATGAAAATGCTGACTGGAAGCTCAGCTTCAACGAATTTCTCAAGTGCCTCAGCCCATCCTTCAACCCACCAGAGAAAAGTAAGAACTCCTCACTTGTATTTGGGAATGACAGGGGCCCTGCAAACAGAGCAAATGGAAGAGACCAGCTTTGGGTGACACATTAGATGCTGCAACTCCACTCCCAGAGACAATGTTGCTACACACCTAGCTCCCATCTGACTGCACCCCTTGTCCCTGCATTGTCAAAAGTACTGCTTTTTCTATCCTGGAGCTCCAAAAGCTCTTCTAATGAACAAGAGTTGGATTTTAGAAGCAAGGGTATAGGTCAAATGGGTATGGGCATGCTTGGAAGGCCAAGGCTTGTATTTAACAGTGCAGAGATGAATCACATGAGGAGTTCACGTCTGGATAACTTAGGAGCGTCAGAACAAAGTCCTGCTATGCTCTGCCTTTCACACAGAGAGCCTTCCTGATGTTCATCTCAAAGTTCACTATCCTTCCAAATCCTGTTCAGTGTAACAGTTAATGTGGAAGCAACTTAGTGTTCTGCTGAGCAGGCATGCCTAGCCATTCATCTAATTGTCTCCTCAGGGGGTGCCAGTCCAGAGGTGCCAGATTTACATCCCACTGTGGTAGCACTGAGGAGCAGGCAGAAGCATTGCTTCTCAGGGAGTATTCACCTGAAATCTCTATGGCCTGTGGGAAGCTGCTGCACCTCCCCCAGAGAACATGATCAGCTGGTTTCCACTGAGCACCAGACATGGTTTGGGGGCCTGGACTTAAACATATAATAGAGCTGTAAGAAGAAATGTGAGCTGAAATGAGAATCCTTTGGTTCTTTACTCTCTTTCTCAGGGCAACAGCAAACACACAAATCATTTGCCTAACTCCCCACCTGTAAGAGGAATTGTTTCAGAGTGACCAAAACTTTTACTCTGTGGATTCTCTTCTAGATATAGCAAATTAGGAAATTCAAATCCAGTACTGAGGCTTCATTGGGAATTGAAATGTGTTCTTTTCAGGAAGCAAATTTAAGCCTTTGACTTTCCCAAAGTATTTTTTGGGGCTGATTTCACACACCCAAACCAGCATGAATGTTTCAGTCATCATGAAACTGCTGGTGGTTAGGAATGGAGTAGAATGGAATGGAGTAGAATGGAATGGAGTAGAATGGAATAGAATGGAATGGAATAGAAGAGAATAGAATAGAAATTAGAACATAATAGAATAGAAATTAGAATAGAATAGAATAGAATAGAATAGAATAGAATAGAATAGAATAGAATAGAATAGAATAGAATAGAATTAACCAGGTTGGAAAAGACCTTCAAGATCATCAAGTCCAACCTATCACCCAACACCATCTAATCAACTAAACCATGGCACCAAGCACCCCATCCAGTCCCCTCTTAAACACCTCCAGTGATGGTGACTCCACCACCTCCCTGGGCAGCACATTCCAATGGGCAATCTCTCTTTCTATGAAGAACTTCTTCTAACATCCAGCCTAAACCTCCCCTGGCACAGCTTGAGACTGTGTCTTCTTGTTCTGGTGCTGAGTGCCTGGGAGAAGAGACCAGCCCCTGCCTGGCTACAACCTCCCTTCAGATAGCTGTAGAGAGCAAGAAGGTCTCCCCTGAGCCTCCTCTTCTCCAGGTTAAGCAAGCCCAGCTCCCTCAGCCTCTCCTCACAGGGCTGTGCTCCAAACCCCTCCCCAGCTTTGTTGCCCTTCTCTGGACACCTTCCAGCAACTCAACATCTTTCCTAAACTGAGGGGCCCAGAACTGGACACAGGACTCAAGGTGTGACCTAACCAGTGCTGAGTACAGGGCAGAATGACTTCCCTGCTCCTGCTGGCCAAGGGAAGGATGAATGTCTTTAAAACCTTGTACCTGTCCTCTCTCAAGGTATCTCCAAAGTATGTTGTCTTTTGTCTGCTCACTGTCTGACAGCCACTGCCTGTATTCTGTTCCTCTCTAGAGTGTGCCCTAGAAGATGAAACCTATGAGGATGGAGCAGAGACCCAGGTGGAGTGCAACCGCTGCGTCTGTGCCTGTGGGAACTGGGTGTGCACTGCAATGACTTGTGAGGGTCTGTATGCTCTCCAGACAATCACTCTCTTTGGCTTTCCACAAAAAGGAGATGTGCTTTCTGTCTTTCTGAGGGCACCAGCTATCCAGATTCCTTCCCTCTCAGCTACTCTATGGGTGGTATTTATATCGCCCTCCTGTGCTTTAGGTTGGCCAAACCCAAACTGGTTCTGTTCTAGAGGTCAGAGAAATGTGTAACTGGATTGAGAGCTTGTTGTTTGGATTTGATGTCATGAAAAGTCAGCAGCAGATCTTCCAGACCACAGCTATTCTGCATCCAGATGGCTTGGGGCATGTGCAGACCAAAGAGGTCACTGTCTGCAGCCATCCATGCAAGTGTGAGCAGGTCCACTTTCCTGTATGTGTATCAATATCCTCAATGCATCTGTACAGCAGGAGCTAGAGTCCTGTTTTACCCCAGAGGAGAGATACCAGACTTCATCCAGTAGGCCCAAGAAACCACTTCAGCTCCTTGCTGTAAAAACTGTAGAAGAAAATAAGAGCAAGGGAGATGAAGGGAGGTGGTGATCACAAAAAGGTTCTCAGTCTGTCCATTCTTCTTCTGGAAGGCACCTATGTTACAGTTGTGAGAAGTCATGGTGGGGTCATGAACACCACCTCTCCCTTCTGCCTTCTGACAGGCAGTCCAGGGCCAGTGGAAAGCCAGATTTACCTGGCCTTGGGAAATCTACAGGTCCTTTGCAAGGAGTCATGCCTGCCCTCCCAGCACTGCACTGTGTTTTTTATGGCTTTCTTCCCTAGAAGCAGAGCTTTGCGTGGGGTTTGTTTTCAGTGCTGTGCAGAGGCTGTCAGCAGTACATTAGTTCAGATCTATAGCCAACAGTTTGGGCAGAGGAAAGAGGGAAGCAGGAAGAGGTGTTCTTCTTTGGGATCACCTCAGCCCAGACTTCACTGTGACAGCAGAAACTCACCTCAGAAAAGATAACTTCAATACTGATAGAGCTGCCAGTGGAGCTGTGGGTAGGGCCCAGTGGTTAAGCAACTGAATGACAGACTCTTTGTGCTGCCTCCTGAGAAACAACCTTCAGAGTTGGTATGCAACTCCTGGTCTTACTGCCTGCTTTGTTCCCTGCATCCTCAGCAGAAGCACAGAGTGGGCTTGACTTTGTGCCCATGGCAGAGTAGTAGAGAGGTTAGAGGCTATGTGTTAGAGAGGTTATGAAACCCAAGATCATGACTGACGTCATTGACCTGGACGTGAGCAAAGCACCACATCCAGATCACCAAGCTGGTGCAGGATGGGTTCCAAGGATGGACCATTCAGTGGATGAAGAACTGGCTTGATGGCCATACCCAAAGGGTGGCTGTCAGTGAGTCCATGTCCAAGTGGAGGCCAGTGACAAGTGGAGTCCCTCAGGGATCAGCACTGGGACCAGGCTTGTTTAACATCTTAGTTGGCAACACGGACAGTGGCATTGAGTGCACCCTCAGCAGGTTTGCTGACAACACCAAGCTGTGTGGTGCAGCAGACAGGCTGGAGGGAAGGGATGCCATCCAGAGGGACCTTGACAGGCTGCAGAACTGGGCCCATGACAACCTCATGAGGTTCAACAAGACCAAGTGCAAGGTCCTGCATCTGGGTGGGGGCAATTCAAGCACCAATAAAGACTGGTCAGGGACTGGCTTGAGAGCAGCCCTGAAGAAAAGGACTTGGGGGTGCTGGTGGGTGAGAAGCTCAACATGAGCCAGCAGTGAGCACTTGCAGCCCAGAAAGCCAGTCACATCCTGGGCTGCATCAAGAGAAGCATAGCCAGCAAGTCGAGGGAGGTGATTCTCCCCCTCTGCTCCACTCTGGTGAGATCCCACCTGGAGTACTGCCCCCAGTTCTAGAGCCCCTATTAGAGGAAGGATGTGGAGGTGCTGGAAAGTGTCCAGAGAAGGGCCACAAGGATGAGCAGAGGGCTGGAGCACCTCTGCTGTGAGGACAGACTGAAGGAGTTGGGGCTGTTCAGTCTGGAGAAGAGAAGGCTCCGAGGTGACCTCATTGTGGCCTTCCAGTATCTGAAGGGGGCTACAGGAAAGCTGAGGAGGGCCTTTTGAGGGTGTCAGGGAGTGATAGGACTGGGGGGAATGGAAAAAACTAGAAATGGGTAGATTCAGATTGGATGTTAAGTAGTTCTTCCCCATGAAGGTGGTGAGACACTGGCACAGGTTGCCCAGGGAGGTGGTAGAAGCCTTGTCCCTGGAGGTTTTTGCAGCCAGGCTGGATGTGGCTGTGAGCAACCTGCTGTAGTGTGAAGTGTCCCTGCCCACGGCAGGGAGGTTGGAACTGGATGATCCTTGAGGTCCCTTCCAACCCTAACAATTCTATGATTCTATGATTCTAATCAGATCAGACACCTCATCAAGAGATATCTCCCTTGAGCAAAATTACCTCTTTGTGAGGCATCAGCTATCCTTCTTGGACAGCACTGAGCTTCCATTTTTTCCCCTAATTATAGGTGCTTCTTCAAAATAATACTCAGCCTCTGTGGCTTTATTATTTGTATTACTTGGGAGAGAGAGATGGGGACAAACTGAATATCCAGGTTCTGAAGTCCCAGGCAGCCAAAGGTCCATTTTCTTTCTAGAAACCAGTCCATACCTTCTTCCAGCAAGGCCTCCCTAAGCTTAAGGAATGCAGTAGTCAACCTGCCTCTTGTTGTTCCACTATGGCTCAGGCTCTGAGATTTGTATCCCCTGTTTGAGATAACACTGAACTCCATTTCTGTTTGCAGGGAAGAATGAGAAGATACCTGCTCAGAGACAGCAACCTAATCAAGATCTGACTGAGGAGGAGCTGGCTAGATACGTTCAGGAACTGCAGAAGCATCAGGTTAGTGTGGGAAGCTCTGCCTGTACTAAGCCTCTCCTTGCTAGTGGAGCTCCTTCTAAGGCTCTCCTTGCTATAGGACTTCCTTCTGCTTCTGTCACTTCTGGTATAAAGGGGGAGCAGAGTAAGGGGGTGTGGTGGTTTGAGCCTTAATTGGGATTTAAGAGCTCAGATGGGGGCAAGGCTGAGAATCCCTCCCCTGCTCCCCCCTCTTCTTTCCCAATTGAGAGGAAAAGAAAGGGAAGGAGCAAATCCACCAGGAAATAATTTGCAGTTGCTTTGCAAGTAGAGAGGTAAACATTTTCTTTAAACAGTATATATATATAAAAACAATACCAGGAAGGGTTCACAAGGGTAAAGAACAAGGATGGATGGGGAAAAAAATATATGTATATACAAAACCAGTCCTTTGAAAAGGCATAGATGTAGCAGGGAGGAGGAGGACCAGGCCTGACTGCGTGGCAGAGAAGCAGGAAGCCAGCAGCAGTCCTCTCATCCAGGCAAGGCAGGAGCCAAAAAGAGAGCCAATGGCTGCAGTGTCTTCCTTTTTATAGGCTTACTGGACAGGGAGGGGGAGTGGAACAGACTAACCCAGTTCCCCAAGGGGAAAATGCCCTCCAGGGAGAGCAAGGCTCTCACAAGCCCTCCCTGCCCTGCTTTCAGGATGGGTGTAACCCATCATAAGGGGCATCTCTGTTGCCTGTGGGATGATAGGTTGGACATGATGATCTTGAAGGTCTCTTCCAACCTGGTCTATTCTATTCTATTCTATTCTATTCTATTCTATTCTATTCTATTCTATTCTATTCTATTCTACTCTACTCTACTCTACTCTACTCTACTCTACTCTACTCCTATTCTATTCTACTCTACTCCTATTCTATTCTATTCTATTCTCAATACAGGTGTGAGGCTTTGAAGTGCAAGCCAGTATTATCACCTCTTGTGGATGGACCAAAGGATACAGGGCACTGTCGGTTCCTGTGTCAGTGTAGAGCCTCACCTCTGTGCTCTCTTTTTCTAGGAGACAGCTGAGAAGACCAAGAGAATGAGCACCAAGGAAATGTGAGGGGCCTCCACCCTGGAGGAGCCCAGGAGGATGGGCCCAACCTGATGCCCTGTCCTCCAGTGCTGATCTCAGTATGTGCAAGTGTCTGCTACGCTTGCCCAGTCACAGATATTTACATTGTATAGCGATGGGTTATTTGTTTTGTAATACACAGAGAATGGGGCCAGAAAAGGGGAGCAGAGCCCACCTGTTCAGGGAGCTTCACTGCTGGGGCCTTGGAAGGCTGGGAGGGAACTGCAGCAGCCTCTGGGACTCTCTCAGAGCAGACAGCTGCTCCCTCCAAGAGCTGACATAGATTTGTTGTTCCCCTGGATTTGGGGAAAGGATGGAGGTCACTGCTGGATAGAAAAGGGGATCTTCAATCCATACATCAATCCTTGGCTGCAGAAGTACAGACCCAGCAGTTTTGTGGCTGAGCACATGTGCTGCAGGCCGTAATTGGCCTGCTTACCCTCCCCTTTGGTTCAAGCTCCTCAAAGCTGGTCAGCCTGGTGTGACACCTGGAAGTTGTGGTGCCATGCTGCTGGTATGAGTCCAGCACGTTCCTCCTTGCGCTCCACCATCCTGTCCCCAGCAGTTCCTCCTGTACATTGTGGGCTCTAACACAACATGGTTCCTTTTGACCTCATCTCACTCTTACTCTCCTTGCCCCCTCCTTAGAGGTGCTATCATATTTTTTTCTCTTATCACATTCACATGCTGACTCCCCTTTTTGTTTTGTTGTTTTATTGCTTTATTTCCTAGGGTAGTAATTCAGCTTTTGTATGTTTTTGTAGCTCTAGCTCCTTCATGGAAACCCAGCCTGTGGGGTTTTGTTGTTGACAGTGCTGTGATGCCCGTGCACAGTTTGTATCACACCTGTGCTCAGCCACCACAAACACCACGAGCAACTTGTGAGCCCTGCTCTACAGGGTGTTTCTCAGCTGGGGACAAGCATGGGAAGAAGAGGCAGAGGTGTATTGTAATTAGTTTGACCAGGCACAGATCAACACTGCAGCTCTCTAGATCTTGCTCCCTTAGCTAGTATTGGCCATGTGGTGAGGGTCCGTGCTCATGCCTCTCTAAGTTGCCCAGAAGGAAGTGCCAAGCAGTCTAGAGACAGAGGAACCAGACAATCCCATTAGGAGGGTCTGTTAAAAGGCTCAACT
Organism: Dryobates pubescens; assembly: GCF_014839835.1. Lineage (NCBI taxonomy): Eukaryota > Metazoa > Chordata > Aves > Piciformes > Picidae > Dryobates > Dryobates pubescens. The sequence goes on along the minus strand of NC_071619.1, from coordinate 39,667,435 downwards.
ACACAGAAAGCTGTTTAATTGGAGTCTGGGCTGTTAGCCATCACCTTAGGCTTTCCATCTCCATCTGGGATGAGGCAATAGGGTTATTCTTCGACTCCAGGTTCTGAGGTTGCAGTCAGGGCTGGAAGCCTCATTGTTCACACATCTTATCTTTGATTAGACCATCTCTGACCACCCTCACCCCCCTTCACTTCTGTCTGATATGTTGCTCAGACCCTTGGTCCTAGACCGAAAGGAAATCCTGGTTTGTTGACATTCACCTCTGTAGCCTCAGGCCCAGACAATTTTCCTCCTGCAGCTGTCAAATGTACTTCATACACTCCCACACCTGAGCATCCACTTTCCATGGTCCTTTCATACCCCTGCTGTGCATCCCAAGCAGTTGTGTTTGTGAGCAGCGTCAGCAGTTGTTGCCAGGTGTCTCGCAGTCTCTAGCACTTCCTCAAGTGAAACTCCCCATGCATCTGCAGAATCACGTTCTGCTTGAGTGAAGATCAGCAGGACTTTTGTCCCAGCCTTCCCCTTCTTGCACAGTGCCCTCCTTGGAGAGGAAGAATGAGCTCCTACCTAACAAGTGTAGGAAAAGGAGAAAGCTTGGTCCATCCCATGGTCTCCCATGAGCCAGATTTGTTAAAGGCTGTCTGGTCTTTGAGCTGTTTCCCTGATACGAACCCAGAGGACTTCCACTGACTTTGTCTCAGTGCCACATTTCCAGGGGGAATCATACTGCCATCCTTGGAGGTTTTGGCATCATACAGAAGGAGGTTGGTTCTTTTCCCATAAGGGTCTGAGAAGCTGTCACCTGTGAAGGTGAGAGGCATGAGACCATAGGAACTGAGGGTAATGTGGACAATGCTGCTCAGGGACTGAGTCATTGTGTTGTGGTGGCACTGAACAAACAGTGGTTGGTGGAATCAGGAGCACCCATTAGATGTACTCTCATTCCTTCCCAACAGGATGAGTGGAACAGCTTCATGTGCTAGATGTGAAGTCACAGGAACATTGTTAATAAATGTTTTGCTTTATTCCATCCCTGCTCTGAAAGGTAGTTTGTGCCTCCCAGCTCACTTTGTTCCAGCTTGGATCATTAAAGTGCCTTAGAGAAAACACAACAGCTTGCCTTAAAGGGTGGAGATAACATTTTATTGTCCAGTCAGGAAGATCTCCAACTGGGAGAAGCAGACCATGTGCAGGAAGGGGAGGCAAATCCACAGCTGAAGAGCTTCTGTAAGATGCATTATGCAGTATGTTCTGTAGTCCCCTTCCTGTGGATGTGTGGTCGATGAGGAAGGCTGCTGGGGACGTGTGTGCTGGCTTTTGAGGTTTGCAGAGCTTGCACTTGCACTGGAGGCAAAGGGATGGACTGCTGTCTCGGGCAAGGTGAGCTGAGCTCCGTGACAAAGCCATACAGCATATCCTAGGACAGCCTGGGACAGTGGGATAGGATTGCAATGAACGTGCCTCTACCGTGCAAAGGGCTGCCAACATGTGAAGCCTTTTCCTCGTGCCCTCAGGGGACAGAGCAGCTGTGGGGATGGAGGCCAGTTTGAAGGGCTGTGGCACCCAAAGGGAACCGAATTGCCTCACCCCCCACACCCAGGGCAGAGGCAGCCCTGGGGCGAGCCATGCCCAGGCGGTACCCCGCAGCAAGCTGGCTGCTCACTGAAGTGCAGAACTGCAGCCATTGCCCTGGGGGACATTTGCTGTGCAGGCTGCAAAGGGCAGGGAAGGCTTTTTTTTTCCTTTCCCCTTTTCTTCTTTTTTTTTTTTCCCCCCCAAAAAGCCAAATGCAAGCAACAAACAAAGAAGTCAAAGACGTCCCACTCCCCCCTCTGTAATCCCTACGTGTGTGAAATTTATCAGTATTCTGTAGGTTTCCTTAGTGCACTTACTTTACTTGACTTTGTAATTGTTCTGAAGTGGGGGGGTGGGGAGGGGAGGGGTGTTGGATATTACTGCCAAATAAATGAAACCAAACCTTAAAAAAAAATAACACACTTGGGTTTGTTTCTCACAGGCTGCGTTCCTTGTTTTCCTCTTCAAAACGACAACAATCGCCGACCAAACAAGAAAGCCTCAACAGCAACAGCAAACAACCCCACACCAAAAGCACAAGCCAGCTGTCTTTCTGCACCTCGGTGCACAGGTCTTGATGGGTGTGACAGACATGAGGCACAGCTGCCTCTGGTTCACTGCTGGGGAGCCTGAGGTACAGCAGAGAGAAGTGGGAATGGAATGGAATGGAATGGAATGGAATGGAATGGAATGGAATTTGCTGTCTACAACTACCTGAAGGGTGGTTGTAGCCAGGAGGGGGTTGGTCTCTTCTCCCAGGCAACCAGCACCAGAACAAGAGGACACAGTCTCAAACTGCACCAGGGGAGGTTTAGGCTGGAGGTGAGGAGAAAGTTCTTCACCGAGAGAGTCGTTCGTCATCGGAATGTGCTGCCCAGGGAGGTGGTGGAGTCACCATCCCTGGAGGTGTTCAAGAAGGAATTGGATGTGGCACTTGGTGCCATGGTTTAGTCATGAGGTCTGTGGTGACAGGTTGGGCTTGATGATCTTTGAGGTCTCTTCCAACCTTGGTGATTCTGGAATGGAATGGAATGGAATGGAATGGAATGGAATGGAATGGAATGGAATAGGACAGGACAGGACAGGACCAGGTTGGAAAAGACCTTTGAGATCATCAAGTCCAACCTATCACCCAACACCATCTGATCAAATAAACCATGGCACCAAGCACCCCATCCAGGCTCTTCTTAAACACCTCCAGGGATGGTGACTCCACCACCTCCCTGGGCAGCACATTCCAATGGCAAACAACTCTCTCTGGAAAGAACTTTCTCCTCACCTCAAGCCTAAACTTCCCCTGGCACAGCTTGAGACTGTGTCCTCTTGTTCTGGTCCTGGTTGCCTGGGAGAAGAGACCAACCCCCACCTGGCTACAACCTCCCTTCAGGTAGTTGTAGACAGCAAGAAGGTCTCCCCTGAGCCTCCTCTTCTCCAGGCTAAGCAACCCCAGCTCCCTCAGCCTCTCCTCACAGGGCTGTGCTCCAGACCTCTCCCCAGCTTTGTTGCCCTTCTCTGGACACCTTCCAGCAACTCAACATCCTTCCTAAACTGAGGGGCCCAGAACTGGACACAGGACTCAAAGTGTGACCTAACCAGTGCTGAGTCCAGGGGCACAATGACTTCCCTGCTCCTGCTGGCCACACTGTTCCTGATGCAGGCCAGGATGCCATTGGGCTTCTTGGTCTCCTGGGCACACTGCTGGCTCGTGTTCAGCCAGTGATACCAGACAACTGTATCCCAAGACAAGTGATCAGCAGGTGGGAAACCACCTGCTAGAGTGAGAGGAGGAGTGTGGTTTATAAACAGGGAACCTGAAGGTCAGTAGGCTGTGGGAAGGGAAGTACAATGTGTAAGCATCTCCCAGTCAACAGGAGCTTGTCCGTTTGCCCACCTGTGGCAAGGGTCACCTTGTCATGAACTCCTGTCTGTGAGTTTGTATTTCAGCTCAGCATCTTGGGGGTCCAGCTGGGCTGGCCCCAGAAAGACAGTAGCATGGGAAAGGAGTAATTCAGGTGGGTAAGGGAAGAGCAAATAATGCCACCTTCCTGGACTTGTGCAAGGCCTTTAGCTCTGTCCCACACAATATCCTGGATTTGATGGATGGACCACTCTGGAAAAGGAATTGGCTAGATGGCTGCTATCAGAGTTGCAATCCAATGGCTCAGTGTCCAAATGCAGACCTGGGATTAATGGAGTCCCTCAGGGATTAGTACTGGGACTGGTGCTTGTCACTGACATGGACAGTGGGATCAAGTGTACCCTCATGAAGTTTGCCAACAACACCAACTTGTGTGGTGCAGCAGACACGCTGGAGGGAAGGGATGCCATCCAGAGGGACCTTGACAGGCTGGAGAGATGGCCCTGTGCCAACCTCATGAGGCTCAACAAGGCTAAGTGCAAGGTCCTGCACCTGGGTCAGGGCAGTCAGGCACAAATACAGGCTGGGTGATGAGTGGATTGAGCGCAGCCCTGCAGGGATGGACATGGGAGGGGTGGCTGATGAGGTACTTGACATGAGCTGGCAATGTGCACTGGCAGCCCAAAAGCAAACTGTACCCTGGGCTGCATCAAAAGGTGTGTGGGCAGCAGGCAAGGGAGGCAATTCTGCCCCTCTTCTCTGCTCTTGTGAGACCCCACCTGGAGTATTGCATCCAACTTTGGAGTCCCCAGCACAAGAAGGACATGCATCTATTGGAGTGGGTCCAGAGGGCCACAAAGATGGTAAGAGGGCTGCAGCACTTCTGTGAGGACAGGCTGATGGAGCTGGGTTGGTTCAGCCTGAAGAGGACTCCAGGAACACCTTGTGGCCACCTTCCAGTACCTGAAGGGTGGCTACAGGAAAGCTGGAGAGAGACTATCAGGGTCTGTGGTGATAGGACAAGGGGCAGTGGTTTTAAAGTAGAGCAGGTAGACTCAGATTGGACATTAGGAAGAATTTAAAGGTGGTGAGATACTGAGCCAGGTTGCCCAGAGAAGTTGTGCATGCCTTATCCCTGGAAGTGTTTGGCTGGATGAGGCTTTGAGTAGCCTGGTCTAGTGGGAGGAATCCCTGCCATGGGGTTGGAACTAGATGATCTTTAAAGTCCCTTACAACTCAAGCATTCTATTAAAGCTATAATCATTGGGAGACTGCTACCAAGATCATAGTATCATAGTATCAGTCAGAGTTGGAAGGGACTACAAGGATCATCTAGTTCCAACCCCCCTGCCATGGGCAGGGACACCCCACACTAGATCAGGCTGGCCACAGCCTCATCCAGCCTGCTCTTAAACACCTCCAGGGATGAGGCCTCAACAACCTCCCTGGACAACCCATTCCAGGGCCTCACCACTCTCACGGTGAAGAACTTCCTCCTCACCTCCAGCCTGAATCTCCCCACCTCCAGATGAACCTCCTCATCTTTCTGTGGTGGCTTCAGGTGGCATCTGTGGCTTCAGATGTGGCAGTGAAGTTGATGAGACATCAGGAAATGCTGTTGAATGTCAAGGTTAGCAAAGAGGAGGAAGATGCTTCCTTGACAACCAGCAGAGTTAGGTACTGGGAATAGACCAAGTATAGGTCATCCTGCCCCAAGATAGAAGAATTGGCTGGTGGTGACCCCCCTGAGGTCCCTTCTGTTTCTGACACAACCTTAGGAAGACAGGGCTGCATGCCTCATGCCATCTCTGCTGATCTGAAGGATGAAATGGCCTTCAATGGTGTGACAGAACAGGAGGGGATAATGGCTTACCATTCATATCTCCCATAACTATAATGAGCTTGGCCACTTCACTCTGGGCTCTCCTGTGCACGTGACAGCCCAACAGAAGCCTGCATCACTTTGGTTCACTTGGTGTGCTCCTTCCAAAGCTGCCTTAAAAAAGAAACCAAAACCAGACATTGCCTCTTAGATGTCACTTTTCACACCATATGGCCTCTTTAGCATGCACCACCTGCTGCACAAGCAGCCTGAATGGTGGTGTCCCTTGCCAGTCGCTGCTCAACTGCAGTGGGGCTGCTTCCTTACTTTGCTTTCTGCTGCTAGAATTTCCCAGGATGTTAAGCAAATGGAAGGAAGTGTCAGCCACGAGTTGAGCTAGATGGCACTATAAATACTTTGCCTTGTGCATCATGCATATTGCCAAGGGGAAATTATTTTGGGGTGAGAGAGAGGAAGAGCAGGAAGGCTGTTGCCTGCCTCTGGTAGAAGCCTGGTGAAAACTCCAGCCTGTCTGTGGAGTTAAGCACACTGAATCATCATAGAATCATAGAATCAATAAGGTTGGAAAAGACCTCAAGGATCATCAAGTCCAACCTGTCACCCAACACCTCATGACTACTAAACCATGGCACCAAGTGCCACGTCCAATCCCCTCTTGAACACCTCCAGGGACGGTGACTCCACCACCCCCCTGGGCAGCACATTCCAAGGGCTAACAACTCTCTCTGGGAAGAACTTTCTCCTCACCTCCAGCCTAAACTTCCCCTGGCACAGCTTGAGACTGTGTCCTCTTGTTCTGGGGCTGGTTGCCTGGGAGAAGAGACCAACCCCCTCCTGGCAATTATCAATGAGTTGCTGTGCTGCCTAACTACTGTGTGCACTTAAGCACTCCACTTTTCTCCAGCACTGTTAAGCTTCAAACTGAGAAATCCACTGTGGAAGTGGCTGATCAAGGCTCTGAGCTGCATTTGCAAGGTATTTATTAACTTGAATCCTGAAGATGGGAACAAACTAATCTGGTGCAAGACTCAGTTCCTGAACAAAATGGAACCAGTTCAGAGGACACAACTTTGGGAGAACACAGACATAAAACACTGCAGGAGGCAAGAGCAAAACCCAGGTGACCTTATTCTGGTGCTTACGTAACTTGTGCCACAAACTACCCTGATCCAGTTGAAACAGCACAGCCTGTACAAAGTGGGCAAAGTTCTAGTGAAAAGAAATATCTATACTGGTCCAGGATAGTCCCCCTGCAAGCCAGGAGGAAGTAGTAAGAGACCTGCTGAACCACTTGGATACTCATAAGTGTATGGGACCGGATGGGATCCATCCTAGGGTGCTGAGAGAGCTGGCAGATGAGCTGCCAAGCTGCTCACTGGAGAGGTCCCAGATGACTGGAAGCTGCCAACGTGATGCCTATCCACAAGAAGGGCTGGATGGATGAACCAGGGAATTCCAGGCCTGTCAGCCTGACCTCAGTGCCAGGCAAGATTATGGAACAGGTTATCTTGAGTGCAATCACACAGCACCTGCAGGCTGGCCAAGGGATCAGGCCCAGCCAGCATGGATTTAGGAAGGGCAGGTCCTGCCTGAGCAACCTGATCTCCTTCTATGATCAGGTGACAGCCTGGTGGATGTGGGGCAGGCTGTGGATGTAGTCTACTTGGACTTCAGCAAGGCTTTTGACACTGTCCCCCACAGCAAACTCCTGTCCAGGCTGTCAGCCTCTGGCTTGGACAGCAGCACTCTGAGCTGGGTTAGGAACTGGCTGGAGGGCCAAGCCCAGAGAGTGGTGGTGAATGGTGCCACATCCAGCTGGCAGCCAGGCACCAGTGGTGTGCCCCTGGGATCAGTGCTGGGCCCCATGCTCTTTAACACCTTTATTGATGATCTGGATGAGGGCATTGAGTCCATCATCAGTACATCTGCAGATGACACCAAGCTGGGGGCAGGAGTTGATCTGCTGGAGGGTAGAGAGGCTCTGCAGAAGGACCTTGACAGGCTGGACAGATGGGCAGAGTCCAAGGGCATGAGATTGAACACATCTAAGTGCCAGGTTCTACACATTGGCCACAGCAACCCCATGCAGAGCTACAGGCTGGGGTCAGAGTGGCTGGAGAGCAGCCAGGCAGAAAGGGACCTGGGGGTACTGGTTGATGGTAGGCTGAACAGCAGTGTGTGGCCATCAGTGTGCCCAGGTGGCCAATAAGGCCAATGGCATCCTAGGGTGCATCACAAAGACTGTGGCAAGCAGGTCATGGGAGGTTCTCCTTCTCCTCTTCTCTTCCCTAGTGAGGCTTTATCTGGACAACTGTGTCCAGTTCTGGGCTGCCCAGTTCAAGAACAGGGAACTGCTTTAGAAGGTACAGCAAAGGGCTACAAAGATGACTGGGGGACTAGCACATCTGTCTTATAAAGAAAGGCTGAGAGACTTGGGCCTTTTTCACCTAGAGAAAAGATCCCCTATGATGGGGGATCTTACTAATGCTTATAAATATTTAAAGGATGGGTGTCAGGAGGATGGGGCCAGTCTTCTTTCATTGGTGCCCAGTGACAGGACAAAAGGTAACAGGCACAAATGTGAATATAGAAAGTTCCAGCTAAACATGAGAAGGAGCTTCTTCCAGTGTGACAGGGCACTGGTAAAGGCTCACCAGAGAGGTGGTGGACTCTCTTTCTCTGGAGTCATTCACAACCTGCCTGGACACTGTCCTGTGAAACCTGGAGAAGAGGAGGCTCAGGGCAGACCTTATTGCTCTCTACAACTACCTGAAGGGAGGTGGTAGACAGGAGGGGGTTGGTCTCTTCTCCCAGGCAATCAGCACCAGAACAAGAGGACACAGTCTCAAGCTGCACCAGGGGAGGTTTAGGCTGGAGGTTAGGAAGTTTTTCCCAGAAAGAGAGATTGGCCATTGGAATGTGCTGCCCAGGGAGGTGCTGGATTTACCATCCCTGGAGGTGTTTAGGAGGAGACTGGATGGGGTGCTTGGTGCCATGGTTTAGATGATTAGATGGTGTTGCATGATAGGTTGGGCTCTATGATCTCAAAGGTCTCTTCCAACCTGGTCTATTCTATTCTATTCTATTCTAGTCTAGTCTAGTCTAGTCTAGTCTAGTCTATTCTATTCTTCTGTCCAACCCCTCTGCTGGAGCAGCATCACCTAGAATGTATCACACAGGAACACATCCAGGTGTAACTCCTGCCTTAAGAGCTGTCTTTTCACATCCAAAAAGGAGATACATCAAGACACTTACGTGGAGGCACTTCTGCTTTGGTCTGCAAGGCCCAAAGCAGACAACCCCTGGTCAACATGCTGGCCGATCCCGAGGGCGCGGGCCAGGCCCTGCCACCAGCAGCCACGAGAGGCCTTGGAGCACCGGTGGGGCACGGAGTGCCCGAGGACGAGTGAAAAAAGCTAGAGGAACCTTAAATGTTTTTCAGCCAGAGGGCTCCGGAGCCGTAGCGTGGCCCGACCCCGGCAAGCCGGGTGCACAACCCTTTGCTGGGCGCAGGGGCCACTTCCAGACCCCGCGGCGAGGGGCCGTAACGGTGACCCTGGGTGCGGCGGCGCCGCGGCCGTGCCCTGCCCCGCCGCTGCGGGGGGCGGGTGCCGGCCTCCTCGCGGCGCCCCGCACGCGCCCCCCTCCCGCCTCCGCTCTCCCCTCGCACGCTCGTTCCGGGGCCTCGGCAGAGCGCGCTCCCTCCCCGCCGTACGCCCTGGGGAGCCCCGCAACCTGCATACAGAGCGCTCGCCCCCTCTCCGCGGTCTGCCCGGGGTCAAGCATGTGACAGCGGGAGCGCGGCCCGGGGGCGTGGAGGGGGCGGTGTGGCTATTCAGATGGCGGGGCGGGGCGCGGGAGCTCCCGGCATGACGCAAGGGCGGCGGCGCGGAGAGGTCTGTGCGTGCGAGCGGTATGGCGGCGGCGGGCGGTGCGGCCCAGGAGCCGCAGGCAGAGCCAGAGCCGCCGCCGCCGCAGCGGCGCGGCCTGGCGGAAGGCGACGAGACGGCGGAGCTGGCGGCGGAGCTGGCGGCGCGGCGCAGCGCGGAGACGCGGCAGTTGGTGCTGTCGCCGCGGCGGCTGTCAGGCCCGCTGCCCGCCGGGCTGTCGCAGTGGTTCCCCGCTCTAGAGGTGCTGGACGTGAGCGGGACGGGGCTGGCGGAGCTGGGCGCGGAGCTGCTGGCGTTACCGCGCCTCCACACGCTTCTAGCTAAGAACAACCGGCTGGGCGGGCCCGGTTCGCTGCCCAAGGGTCTGGGGCAGGCCGCGCTCAGCCGCTCCCTCCGCGTCCTCAACCTCAGCGGGAACCGCTTCCCCGAGGTGCCGCCCTCCCTCTTTGGGCTACGTGGGCTGCGGAGCCTCAGCCTCGGCGGCAACCGCCTCCACGGCATCCCGCCCGACATCCAGGAGCTCCGCAGGTGAGGGCAGGGCCCCGGGCGGGACGGGCCCGCCGGGTGGGATATGCCCTCCGCGTCTCCGGGGCCGGGCCTTTGCCCCCGGGGTGGGGAGCGGGGAGAAGGAACCCCCCGGCGGCTGCCAGGCAAACCCAACCAGATTTTCTAGCCGAGAAGCGAGGCACTGCCGAGTAGCGCACTTCGTGTGTCTCTCCTGCTTGGGGAGTAAGTTTTGTCCGGCCTCAGATCTGCCCGAGGCTGAGGTACCAGAACTCGAAGCCACTCTTCTGGTGGACCGTGGGGCTCCTGCACTCGCCGCACGGGCAGCTTGTTGAGGATTCCTCAGAGCTAGGGCTGCCTTGGTGCAGGAGAGGCTCTCCGGGTGACAGTGTGGTCGGTGTGTTAATGTGCTGGAGGCACACCGTGGCAAGAGGAAAATAAAACCCTGGTGTCATTCAGCTCGTGGCTGCACAGTGGATTGCACAGGGGAATAAAGGTCTGGTTGTGGTTACATAAACAATAAGATCTTTCTGCTGATGCAGCTCCAGGCTCATCAGAGTGCTTGCTGGCACGACTGGGAGTATTTTTCTGCCTGTCTGTCCAGCTCATAAAGACCTGATGGATCAGCTGAGAGGTCTTCTGAAGCATAGGACTCGAGGCTGTGCTTGGGTGCAGTGGTACTGAATGTGGGGGGCTCTGGAGCTGGATCACACCACACAGAAACATGGGTGACTCACAGCAACTGATGAGGTGGGATTGGAGAATGGATCTTAGCTAAGGCTGATTATTGATTGTCTGTGTTGACCTGGGATAGGTAGTTCTGAAGCCTGCATCCTTCTGGGCAAGCTTTAGTCTGTGTTACATGCTGGCACTTCAGTGTGTTCTGCTGGTTTCTTGAGCCTCAGACCAGTCCTGTGTGTCTCAGTGCTAAGACATTGGGTCTGAACTTCCTTCACTCCAGCTCTTTGCTAAGGAACTTGCCAGAGGCAGCCTCTCTTACACAAATTCCAGCAACCTTGACCCTAAGTAGCTGGATTTACCCTGATGGCTCAACAGGGCTGCATCCAGTGGAAGCACAGGGTGTGTGGTGTGTGGGGTACTGTTTCCTGTGGCTCTAGGTTGGAGGTACCAGAGCTAAAAATGGGTCTGCAGCTTTTGCCCAGATGGCATAGCATGGATCTGTTGAGGATCTAGAGCAATTCTGGATTGAGCTAAGTTTGAGGCATTCTGAGTGCTGGAGAAGGCCCATGTTCTCCATGGCATAGTTGAGATGCATCCAGGGCTGGGACTGCCATTAGGAGGAGCCTTAGCTTTTTCTCCATTCAGGAGCAGTTGCTCTAGGGATAAGGGAGGAAATAAGGCCAGTGGCAACTTCATGGGAGAGGAGGCCAGTGGAGGAGTGCAGCTGTGTGTGGGAGGTGATCCACATTGCCTCTATAGCATGCCTGGTTACGTTCAGGATGTGGTTGGGGCATTATTGTGCTTATCTCTGAGGCAGAGGTTCCCTGCTCCTGGTTATGCACTCTGTGGTTTCTCTCTTTCTTATCCTGCCCCCAGTCTCTTCTTAAACACCTCCAGTGATGGTGACTCCACCACCCCCCTGGGCAGCACATTCCAATGGCCAATCTCTCTTTCTGGGAAGAATTTCTTCCTAACCTCCAGCCTAAACCTCCCCTGGCACAGCTTGAGACTGTGTCCTCTTGTTCTGGTGCTGGTGGCCTGGGAGAAGAGACCAACCCCCACCTGGCTACAACTTCCCTTCAGGAAGTTGTAGAGAGCAAGAAGGTCTCCCCTGTGCCTCCTCTTCTCCAGGTTAAGCAACCCCAGCTCCCTCAGCCTCTCCTCACAGGGCTGTGCTCCAAACCCCTCCCCAGCTTTGTTGCCCTTCTCTGGACACCTTCCAGCAACTCCAAATCATTCCTAAACTGAGGGGCCCAGAACTGGACACAGGACTCAAGGTGTGGCCTAACCAGTGCTGAGTACAGGGCAGAATGACCTCCCTGCTCCTGCTGGCCACACTGTTCCTGATCCAGGCCAGGATGCCATTGGCCTTCTTGGCCTCCTGGGCACACTGCAGGCTCATGTTCAGCCTACTATCAACCTGTACTCCCCGGTCCCTTTCTGCCTGGCTGCTCTCCAGCCACCCTGCCCCCAGCCTGTAGCACTGCCTGGGGTTGCTGTGGCCAATGTGTAGCACCCTGCACTTAGATGTGTTAAAGCAGGGCTCTTGTTTATCCTCTTCTGCAGCTTTTCTTGGGATGGTTGTGCTTGATCCCCAGAATGACAGCTCTGAGAGGGCAGATGTGGAGCAGGCCACTGAACTGTGTTGTTTATCATTACAAAGGGATGTGTCAGGTAATGAAACTAGACGAGACCCAGCTTGCGTCTGCCACCCACGTCATCACTGCCAACTCCTTGAACTTCTGCTAACCTGTCACCATCCTACAACTGAACTTTAGCTCAAGATAGTGAATACATGCTCCAGCAGGACTGTCAGCCTCTTTACCCCTGTGCCATCAGTGACTCCTCTGTATCTGGGACTGCTCAAGCAGCAAAAGGGTGCAGCAGGCTTGCTTGCCAGAGCTTGGAGAAAACAATACTTTGTAATCTAATGCTCTTCCAGGGAGAATCCTGAATCTGCTTGCTGGGAGCCAGATAACCAGTGACCTGGCACCCTTGCATAAAAGGTAGCAAAGACCTGTTGGAGAGGAACTAGTGCCAGCCCCTCCTGCCTGCTAACAGGGACGGCGGCGGCAGCGTGAGCGCACGTGGTGTTGAAGTGAGTGAAAGGAGCCTGAGCACAAAACAGAGCAGAGCTGGCTGTTGTGGCAGGGCAGCACAGAGACATCTGCTCACTTCTCAACTCCAGGTGGGCTGGGAGGTGGGGCCTGGTGTAGGTGTTTGGGCTTGTGTTTATCTCAGAGCTGAAGTTGCAAGTGTCTGTTGTGCTGCTGCTGGCAAGCCAAGACTCTGAGCCCTTTTCCATATGCAGCTCCCCATACAAGAAACATGTCTTGTGGTGTCAGACCACAGAGAAATGCAGGCAGCACTTTCACAGGATGTATTCCACCTGCTGGTATTAGAGTTCCTGCAGCCAGTGGTTCTTTCCTCCAGTGACCCTGACAGCTGCCCATTTGCTCCAGTCATTGATTATGCAGCTGAGCAGAGGTGCAGGGATCTAGAGGCATTTCTTGTGTTTCCAGGAAATAGCTGAACCCTGATAAGATTTTTACTGTCTTTTTTTAAAGAGGTTTTTGGTAACAGCCTCAGTCTTTCCTCTGCAACTCATTGGCTCCCTGTTGTAGTCTTTGAGGAGGTAGCACATCAGTTTTAGTGCAGGCCAGGAAATACAGCAGGTAAGGAGTCTACGTGGTTGGCAGAGTTGAAAGAAGAGAAAGCTGATGAGTCTGATCTGCTGAAGCTGAAGGGACAGCTTCAGATGCAGAGACCCTGGAATGAGAGGCAGGTACCATGTGTTGTTGCTCCAGTGAAGGCAGTAAATCTGCAACTTTGCTGGGGTCAGGCACTTTGTGAAAAATTCCATAGCATCATCCTAGTGATTGGGTAAGAAACACAGACCTGTTGCTGTCTTGTCATACTGCTTCCAGTTCAGCTGTCTGCCCCATCCTTGCCCACACAAATGTGTAGTGCAAGATCATGCACAGGAAGTCAGTGCCTTTCACCTGATTATCAGATACCTTCTAGTCCATTGTAGAAGTCCCATCTGTAGATGTCCTGATGCTTGAAGTTTCTTTCATGTGACTTCATAAGTGGATGGTCATGATTGCTCTGGTCATGGCAGCAGGATGGTGCTGATCATAGATAGCATACTGGCACCAAGGATGAATAGTCTTTGCTTTGTGTTTTCCTTTGGGAAAATGCAATGTTCCTTTCTCCTAATGCCACTGTTTGTGGTGGCTTGAAATGACCCAGAGAAGGGCAACGAGGCTGGGGAGGCACAAGCCCTATGAGGAGAGGCTGAGGGAGCTGGGGTTGCTTAGCCTGGAGAAGAGGAGGCTCAGGAGAGACCTCATTGCTGTCTACAACTCCCTGAAGGGAGGTTGTAGCCAGGAGGGGGTTGGTCTCTTCTCCCAGGCATCCAGCACCAGAACAAGAGGACACAGTCTCAAGCTGCACCAGGGGAAGTTTAGGCTGGAGGTGAGGAGAAAGTTCTTCCCAGAAAGAGTAATTGGCCATTGGAATGTGCTGCCCAGGGAGGTGGTGGAGTCACCATCCCTGGAGGTGTTCAGAAAAGGATTGGATGTGGCACTTGGTGCCATGGTTTAGTTAGTACTGAGGTGTTGGGTGACAGGTTGGACTTGATGATCTTTGAGGTCTTTTCCAGCCTTATTGATTCTATGATTCTATAACCCCTCAGGTTTCTGAGAAAGGTAAGAGCAGGCCTTGCTGAGGGCTGTTTTGAATCATGCTGAGGTTTGCTAGCTCATTCTGTGTGCCCATCACCCACTGTTACCTTCAGCTAGCAGTGTCAATACAGCGCAGCCCCTGGATTGCAGCACTGGCTGTTGCTCTGAATTTGGAGTAGAAAACGGCCCAGATGGGTAAGCTCTCATTGCACTGCCTTCCTGTTTGTTGCCAGATAAAAGACAATCTTAGCATAAGTAGGTGTGTGTTGGTTTGTTGTGGGGTTTTTCTGTAGTTTTCCCTCCAACATGGACCTTGTTGTGTTTTAAGTGTGAGACGGTGTGGTCACTCACTCAGGCTGCATTCACAGCCCACAGCAGCTCCAGAAGAAAAGGAACAGGTTGTGTGTTTTCTTCCTGTGCTGACCCAGCATGGAATGTGCTGCAGGGCAAAGGTGTGTTATAGCTGGTGAACTAGAAAGGTGGTCATAGAATTGTTTTGATTGGAAAGACCTCTAAGATCTTTGAGTCCCACTGTTACCTAACTCCACTAAGGCCAGTGCTAAGCTGCGTCGCTCAGCACCACATCTCTGCCACTTCGAAACCACCTCCAGGGATTGGGGATACAACCACCTCCCTGGAGAGCCTATTCCAATATTTGAGAACCCTTCCAGTGAAGAAGTTTGTTCTAATATCCAATCTAAACCTTTCCTGGGGCAACTTGAGGCCATTTCCTCTCCTCCTATCACTTGTTACTAGGGAGAAGAGGCCAACACCCACCTGGTTCCAACTTTCTTTTAGGTACTTGAGAGCCAGAAAGTCTCCCCTCAGCCTCCTTTAGTCTGGACTAAACAGCCCGAGTTCCCTCAGCTGCTCCTCTTAAAGGACCTGTTCTCCAGGTGATAAGTTTGTGCCCATTCTGGACATAATTTGTGTGGTGGATCTGGTGAGACGCAGCTCTGACCTTCACTGTCCCACTGTGGCTTTTGGCTTAAGGTTGCACGGACCCCCCCCGCCCCGCCGTCAGTGTGCATGCTTGGGGATATGTCTTGCAAATGCCCTGTAAAGGGAAAAATTGTCAAGATCTTAGTGAAATGCAATTGATGTGAATTTCAAGCTTAGTCCTGCTCTTCTGGTGAATGCTCTGGCACTCAGCAGGGCAGCAGGACCAGCAGGGAAGAGCTTGGAAAAGGCTCGTTTCAGGCTCCCGCCATGTGTGCTTCATTCCTTCTTGCCTGGATTCCTCTAGAAAAACTCAGTTGTGCAAGGGTTGGGATCAAAGGCCTCAAATGCCTAACTCAATTCACCCAGGTTCTATGTAAAGGCTTAGATGCAACAAAACCCAGAGTATTTGCTTTCATTTGTGGGTACTATTAAGCATGTTAGACAAGCACACGCATCAGAAGGGCTGCTGCAGTGTGGGAAAAACACCCAGGGAAGCTTTGATAAAGATAGAGCATTAGGAAATCTGCTTGCTGCCTCCCTTTTTTTCTTCCCCTCTTCAAACACTTTGCAAATAGTTTTCCTCCAACTGTTTGATCTTAAATTTGCCTGTCAGCAAAGGCTGTGCAGTTCTCTCAGGAATTAGCAGAACAGGGTTAACAGGGAGCGTACTGTGGGCTGCTTTCAAATTCCTCCCTTGCCTGAGCCTCCAAACTGCCCTGGAAATTTCTTGTTGGAAAGTTTTATCTTAAAAAAAAAAAAAAAACCAACAGAAGACTTGGAGCTGTTTCAGGCTCTGTAGTTGCTTTTTAGATTGCCTATTTAGATGCAGCTGTTTGATGTCAGCTGTTAAAGTTTATCCAGAGAAGCATCTGTGGGCAAACAGGGCGGGTCGAAGATTCCAGTGTCTTCTGTGCCAGGAGCCATTCTCCCCTTGGAACATCACAATGAAAGTGTAGTGGTGATTGGGAGGGTACTGGACTCAGCACTGCTTAGGCCACACCTTGTATACTGTGTCCAGTTCTGGGCCTCTCAGTTTAGGAAGGACATTGAGACAATTGAATGTGTCCAGAGAAGGGCAAAGAGGCTGGGGAGAGGTCTGGAGCACAGCCCTGTGAGGAGAGGCTGAGGGAGCTGGGGTTGCTTAGCCTGGAGAAGAGGAAGCTCAGGGGAGACCTCATTGCTCTCTACAACTACCTGAAGGGAGGTTGTAGCCAGGAGGGGGTTGGTCTCTTCTCCCAGGCAAGCAGCACCAGAACAGGAGGACACAGTCTCAAGCTGCACCAGGGTAGGCTTAGGCTGGAGATGAGGAGAAAATTCCTCCCAGAAAGAGTAATTGGCCATTGGAATGTGCTGCCCAGGGAGGTGGTGGAGTCACCATCCCTGGAAGTGTTCAAAAAGGGATTGGACGTGGCACTTGAAGCCATGGTTTAGTCAGTCATGAGGTGTTGGGTGATAGGTTGGACTTGATGATCTCTGAGGTCTTTTCCAACCTTATTGATTCTATGATAAAAAATACTCCTAGTGCTCAGAGTGAGCCCCTTACTGCTTTGGGGCTTTTTGATTTGTGTTGTGCTATGTGATGGCCTGGAAACCTCAGGGACACACTCAAAACAGAATGTACAGTACCCTGGCACGCTAAAGTTCACTGCCACCACCTGAATCGATCCAGAGTTGCTTTGAGTATTTCCTCACTCACTCTCCATGTGCAAAAGGATTGGCACAGCCACCCTACAGCCTGGTGGTGTGGTGAAACCCTCTGCTGGAGAGGAGTGAGGCACAGCTGACCTGACTGTGCTGGCTGCAGCTTGGAGCAATTAGTGCTGCATGTTCTGACCTAGGGGCCTGCTAGATGTGAAGCTGAAAGGGACTCTGGCCTTTTATTAGAGTTAGCTATATGCATTGCTGAAAGGCAACATAGAAAGCATCACACACACACATTTGTTCCTCTGTGAAATGGGATATTGTTTCCCCCCAGTTTTTGTTGAGCTAGATTTTGTTTGTGCCTGTCCTCTCTTGAAACTCCTTTGTCCAAAGTCTGTGGCAGGTTGGAAGTTCATCATTTATTCTAGCTGCAAAAACAGGAGCTGAGCTTATGTTCATTTGAGGCTGGTTGCTCTCTGGCTTTTCTAAGTTCCTGGACTGACTTTGGAAAGTACAGAAAAGTGCCAGCTCTCCCTCTGTGTACACAGTGATGCATGAGACCTTAGCTGGCTGCTCCTAATGACTCTGCAGATTAATGATTTGTCAGAAAACCCAAGTCTTGGTGTGAAAGGTTAGTTAGAATTAGTCACTAGGCTCAGCCCTGTCCCTGATATGGCCCTTTTGTGGAAAAACTGATAAATGTTGTGGATTGCCCTAGTGCAGGCTCTTCTGTGAGAATGGCAGAGCTCAGCAGTGTTCTTGCTCCTCTTACCAAGCACCAAATTGCCCCATGAGGAGGACAGCTGAAGAGCCAGCATTGCCTTAGCCCCTGGGTACAAGCTTAGTACAGCATCTCTTAGCCTACTGCCCTCAGAAAAATGGTTCAGAAGGCAGGTAAAAATAAACCAATTTCTAAGAAGCTCTTTGGTGCCACTGGAGGAATTCTATTCTTCAGTGGGTTTTTGGTTGGAGACAGTTTGGTGCTGGGGCTTTACACCCTAACTAGCATGGCTGAGCTTTCTCATGACACAGAGTTTACAGAGGATGGATTTAAAAGCCAAAAGCAGTTTGTGGGCAGTGGTTTCACATGTTTAGTCTGTGCAGTAAGCTGCTCTTGAAACCTGGGCATTTCACACCTTGAAATTAGCATCACTGCTTTTATTTGCTGTGTATTTTACACCCCTCTCTCCCTTCCCAGGCAGCATGCCTTTTTGTGCAGCGCTGCTCGGGGGGGATTGTTGTCTTCAAACACAGAGGGTGAGGAGTTAATCATTCACTCTTCCCAGGAAGTGGAAACTTGTACCCATGTCAACCTGGTTTAAACATTGAAATCCACATTTCTGGAATTGCCTTGCAACAGCCTTCTGTGTGGGCTCCAGCAATGGCATGGAGTTAAAGTATGTCTGAGAAGTTGTCCGATCAGCAGTTGAGTCCCTAAGGAAAGCCAAGCGATCCAAATCCACCTTGGGAAACAGTGGAAGGGGAAGGAGGAATTCTGGTTAAAACTCAGAGCTTTGACAGATCAAAACTTCATTGAAAATGATCTTCCCTTGACATGGTCACTGCGCAGCTCCTTGGCTACAGATTGTGCCTGTAAAATGAGAGGCTGCTTTGAGAATAGAATAGAATAAGCCAGGTTGGAAGAGACCTTCAAGATTACCGTGTCCAACCTATCATCCAGCACCACCTAATCAACTAAACCATGGCACCAAGCACCCTAGCAAGTCTCCTTCTGCACACCTTCAGTATGGTGACTCCACCACCTCCCCAGGCAGCCCATTCCAATGGGCAATCACTCTCTGTATAGAACTTCCTCCTAACATCCAGCCTAAACCTCCCCTGGTGCAGCCTGAGACTGTGTCCTCTTGTTCTGGTGCTGCTTGCCTGGGAGAAGAGACCAACCCCCACCTGGCTACAGCCACCCTTCAGGTAGTTGTAGAGAGCAAGAAGGTCTCCCCTGAGTCTCCTCTTCTGCAGGCTAAGCAACCCCAGCTCCCTCAGCCTCTCCTCACAGGGCTGTGCTCCAGACCTCTCCCCAGCTTTGTTGCCCTTCTCTGGACGCCTTCCAGCAACTCAACATCTTTCCTAAACTGAGGGGCCCAGAACTGGACACAGGACTCAAGGTGTGGCCTAACCAGTGCAGTGTACAGGGGCAGAGTGACCTCCCTGCTCCTGCTGGCCACACTGTTCCTGATGCAGGCCAGGATGCCATTGCCCCTCTTAGCTGCCTGGGCACACTGCAGGCTCATGTTCAGATGACCATTGACCAGTACCCCCAGGTCCCTCTCTGCCTGGCTGCTCTCCAGCCACTCTGACCCCAGCCTGTAGCACTGCATGGGGTTGCTGTGGCCAATGTGCAGAACCTGGCACTTGGATGTGTTCAATCTCCTGCCCTTGGACTCTGCCCATCTGTCCAGCCTGTCCAGGTCCCTCTGCAGAGCCTCTCTACCCTCCAGCAGATCAACTCCTGCCCCCAGCTTGGTGTCGTCTGCAAATGTACTGATGATGGACTCAATGCCCTCATCCAGATCATCAGTGAAGATGTTAAAGAGCATGGGGCCCAGCACTGATCCCTGGGGCACACCACTAGTGCCTGGCTGCCAGCTGGATGTAGCACCATTCACCACCACTCTCTGGGCTCAGCCTCCAGCCAGTTCCTAACCCAGCTCAGAGTGCTGCTGCCCAAGCCAGGGGCTGACAGCTTGGCCAGCAGTTTGCTGTGGGGGACGGTGTCAAAGGCGTTGCTGAAGTCCAGGTAGACTACATCCACAGCCTGCCCCACATCCACCAGGCTGTCACCTGATCATAGAAGGAGATCAGGTTGGTCAGGCAGGACCTGCCCCTCCTAAATCCATGCTGGCTGGGCCTGATCCCTTGGCCATCCTATAAGTGCTGTGTGAACACAACACTTTTGAACAGTGGGGGGGTTTTGGTGGTTGGGTTTTTGCCCCTGGGTGTCCAGAATAACCTCCTGATGTGCTGTGCCCCTTGATCTCTCAGCTGAAGCAAGCAGAGTTACTTCCTTTCACACAGTCATGTTCAGTTCAGGGCTGAATGTTGTGCCACTGACATACTCCAAAAAAAGAAGCAAACTGGGGGAAGTTAAGCACTATGTGAAGGCTCTTCCCAGAAAGAGTAATTGGCCATTGGAATGTGCTGCCCAGGGAGGTGGTGGAGTCACCATCCCTGGAGGTGTTCAAGAGGGGATTGGATGTGGCACTTGGTGCCATGGTTTAGTTAGGCATGAGGTGTTGGGTGACGGGTTGGACTTGATGATCTCTGAGGTCTTTTCCAACCTTACCGATTCTCTCTGTATCTCCTGGTGTGTTGCAGAGATCTGTTGTTCTGCCCTTCCCTGTTGGATAGCTGGACCTTTGTGCTGAGCTAGTGCCCCCTGTAGCCCAAGCAGATCCTGTCTTTAGATTTTTGGGGTCCAGGCTTCTTTTGAGAACTGCACATCCTGCTCTGCTCTGTCCCAGAGGAAGCCTCAGGGAGGAGCTTCTCTGGCATTCCACACGTGCTGTAGCGCAACTGCAGGGTGCAGACCTTCTGGAGATTGGCCACCATATCCCTTGGGTGCTGTGGTGGTGTGTTTCTGTGCCAGTTGTATCTGCAGCCTTTCTCAGTTGCTGGCAGGAGATGAAGGTGTCTGCTATTCCAAGGAGGTTAAGAACAACTTATAAAGAAAGGCTGAGGGATCCTGAATGGCTTCCTGCAGGGAATGCTGCTCTGGTTGAAGCTATCCCTGGTGACTGCAGGGGGATTGGAATAGGTGACTTTTGAGGGTTCCTTGCAACCTAAAGCACTTTATTATTGTATGGATCAGACAGGGGCAATGTGCACTGTAGCTAGGCAGCTAACCTGAGTATGTACCAGAGATGCTTACCCACAGCCTGCAGACCGGACTCTGGGGTTCACCTTTTCCAGGCACAAGGGAAAGTGGTGTCTGGGCCATGAATAGCAATGGTGTCTCTTTCCAGCCAGAAGTATCCAGACTGAAACTTTGCTTCTCTTCCAGACAGCATCTGAGAACAGGGAAGGGAAACTATTTGACTGTGAAATGGGGACTTGAAGCTATTATGTCAAAGAGAAGTCCTTGCCAATTTTTCATCTTAGTAGGGTGGGGATGCACAGCAAACACTGGCTGTTCCACCTAGCATGCCTTTATTCCTGTCTCACATCAGCTGAGTTTTTGCAGGACATGCAGTGCTTTTTAATGCTCCTCTTTTATTTAGACTCAAACAGCAGTTAAGTCTGTCTCCTGGTTTTGGGGCTTCAGGATACTGAAATCAATCAATCAGTCTGAGAAGCTGCATGCATGTACTTCTGCAACTTGCATTCACTCTCTGCTGTTGCATCTGTGGTGCTGCTGGCATGTGACTTGTCACAAAGCAGGGCTGTCTGCCTCTGACTTGTGCTGTGTCCAGTTCTGAGCCCTTCAGTTTAAGAAGGACTTTGAGACTCTTGAATGTGTCCAGAGAAGGGCAACAAAGCTGGGGAGAGGCCTCAAGTGCAGCCCTGTGAGGAGAGGCTGAGGGAGCTGGGGTTGCTTAGCCTGCAGAAGAGGAGGCTCAGGGGAGACCTCATTGCTGTCTACGACTACCTGAAGGGAGGTTGTAGCCAGGTGGGGGGCTAGTCTCTTCTCCCAGGCAACCAGCACCAGAACAAGAGGACACAGTCTCAAGCTGTGCCAGGGGAAGTTTAGGCTGGAGGTGAGGAGAAAGTTCTTCCCTGAGAGAGTTGTTAGCCATTGGAATGTGCTGCCCAGGGAGGTGGTGGAGTCACCATCACTGGAGGTGTTCAAGAGGGGATTGGATATGGCACTTGGTGCCATGGTCTAGTCATGAGGTCTGTGGTGACAGGTTGGACTTGATGATCTTTGAGGTCTCCTCCAACCTTGGTGATTCTGTGAAAGGTTGCAGTTTGTCACTGTGGGCTCAGATTATACCATAAAGAGCAACTGGTGCTTGTGCCAACAGATGTCACAATGGCTTCAGGGGGCTGGAAGTAAATCTTAACATTCTCTCTTGTGAAACAGCAGCTCTGTTGTAAAGTTGATGTGCAGCTTGTTTCCCCCCTCAGCAAATTGTCTCAAATATTGTCATCTGTAAGGTTTCTTCAAGAAATGCAGGAGATTGGAGGCATGGTGTTACATGAAACTGAGGATGACCTTCCTGAAATAATGCAGTGTTTTCTCTTCTTCAGTTTAGAGTTTCTGTACCTCGGAGGGAATTTCATCACTTCTATTCCACCTGAATTAGCAAACCTGCCTTCTCTTAGCTACCTGGTTCTGTGTGACAACAAGATCCAGAGCATTCCACCCCAGCTGGCACAGTGAGTATTTACTCTCATCATCCACCAGCTGTAATTAACTCTTTGAACTTAGGGGGTGTGGGTTAAAGTACCCGTGAGGACCTATTTGTCCTTCAGTTTTTCCAGTGTGACCAGACTTGAATGAGATCCTCAGCATGGTGCACTGCAGCAGACCATGCATACAGAATATGGAAAGCTCAATCAAAGGGCAGGGGGTGGGGGGGAAAGAATTCAGAAGTACAGACTTCAGGGGGAATTAATAGATTTGTACAGAGAGTCCTGAGAAGTCCTGCTGGATTCTTAGCGATGAATGCTTGGTCTGTTTTGTCTTACACACACACACAAAAAACTGGGTGAGCTTTTCTGTTACACCATTCCTTGTGTTCCCTTGGCATGTCTCATTCTAGGGTTTCAGTGTGGTTTAGTGTTCATTAAACCCTACAGCACAGCTCTGTTTCATAATGGGGGGGAACGGGAACACTGCACGCTCTGTATGGGCAGCCTGAGGTGCGACATAAATAATTCAGCCTGCACCTCTAACCCCAGAAGCAGCTGAATGGCAGCACACAGGTTCCTGAATTGGAATTGGGTGGTGTCATGGAATTATTAGTGATGTGCAACATCCAATTGCCTTGTCATTTGCACTGGTCTGAGAGCATCCCTGGACGCTGTACTGGAGCATTGCGTGGTGCTTCCTGAGAGAGAAGGCCTCCTTGATAGAGTCATGGGATTGTTTCCGCTGGAAATGACTTTAAAGATTGCTATCAGGCCTAAACCACGTCCCTTAGCACCACATCTCTGCATCTTTTGAACACCACCAGGCATGGGGATTCAACAGCCTCTCTGGGCAGCCTGTTCCTGTGTTCCAGAAACCTTTCAGTGAGGAAGTTTCTTCTAATAGCCAACCTAAACCACCCCTGGGGCAACCTGAGGCCATTTCCTTTCCTCCTATCGCTTGTTACTAGGAGTAAGACTGGCTCCAACCTCCTTTCTAGAGAGCAAGAAGGTCTCCCCTTAGTCCTGTTTTCTCCAGACTAAACCACCCCAGTTCCCTCAACTGCTCCTCACAAGACCTGTTCTCCAGACCCCTCTCCAGCTTCGTTCGGGCACCTCAATGTCCTCCATGCAGTGAGGGCCCCACAACCGACCCCAGCACCCAAGGTATGGCCTCACCAGTGCTGAGTACATGGCGCTCCAAAAAGCCCCAAAACTGCTTGTCAGCTGTGCTGGAGGCAGCCTGACCTGACCCTGCTTAGCTTTTGAGATCTGGTAGTATCAGCATGAGGTGTTGCAGCCTCAGGCAATGAAAACATGGGGTTTTCCAGGGCTGTCTGCCCTCCAGCAATCATCTTTAATGCATGAGTGAGAGCAGGTGACTTATTCAAAGTATTGCATGGAACTGTTCTTCATGTATGCACTAGGTACAATGAAGCCTTATCTCCCCTGAAAGCACTCTGTATGCTTTTGTTTCGTGCTGCTGTTCTGGGGGGCTTGGGAGGGAAGGAATATAGAATAGAATAGAATAGGTTGGAAGAGACCTTCAAGATCATCACATCCAACCTATCATCCAACACCTTCTAATCAACTAAACCATGCAACCAAGCACCCTATCAAGTCTCCTCCTGAACACCTCCAATGATGGTGACTCCACTACCTCCCTGGGCAGCACATTCCAATGGGCAATCACTCTCTGTGTCTAGAACTTCTTCCTAACTTCCAGCCTAAGCCTCCCCTGGTGCAGCTTGAGACTGTGTCCTCTTGTTCTGGTGCTGCTTGCCTGGGAGAAGAGACCAACCCCCACCTGGCTACAACCTCCCTTCAGGCAGTTGTAGACAGCAATAAGGTCACCCCTGAGCCTCCTCCAGGCTAAGCAACCCCAGCTCCCTCAGTCTCTCCTCACAGGGCTGTGCTCCAAACCCCTCCCCAGCTTTGTTGCCCTTCTCTGGACACCTTCCAGCAACTCAACATCTTTCCTAAACTGAGGGGCCCAGAACTGGACACAGGACTCAAGCTGTGGCCTAACCAATGCAGTGTACAGGGGCAGAATGACCTCCCTGCTCCTGCTGGCCACACTCTTCCTGATGCAGACCAGGATGCCATTGGCCTTCTTGGCCACCTGGGCACACTGCAGGCTCATGTTCAGCCTACCATTGACCAGCACCCCCAGGTCCCTTTCTGCCTGGCTGTTCTCCAGCCACTCTGACCCCAGCCTGTAGCACTGCATGGGGTTGCTGTGGCCAATGTGCAGAACCTGGCACTTGGATGTGTTAAATCTCATGCCCTTGGACTCTGCCCATCTGCCCAGCCTGTCGAGGTCCCTCTGCAGAGCCTCTCTACCCTCCAGCAGATCAACTCCTGCCCCCAGCTTGGTGTTGTCTGCAAATGTGCTGATGATGGACTCAATGCCCTCATCCAGATCATCAGTGAAGATGTTAAAGAGCATGGGGCCCAGCACTGATCCCAGGGGCACACCACTGGTGCCTGGCTGCCAGCTGGATGTGGCACCATTCACCACCACTCTCTGGGCTCAGCCTCCAGCCAGTTCCTAACCCAAGGGACAGCAGCATAGTTCAGACTCTGTTTCTTTAACAGATCTGAGCCCAGGTTTTACCCTGGGGTAAAAGCAGGTCTTTTAGCCTGAATTTGTGTTCTAAAAGGGAGACAAAGTTAGCGAAAAAGGAATTGCAGGGCGAGAGGAGAGTGAGCAGGTGTGCGTCACGCGGTTGTGCAGTCACTCTGTTTGCACCTCTTGACTGGGTTTCCATCTCCATCCTCAGGCTGCATTCCCTGCGTTCTCTTAGCCTGCACAACAACCTGCTGACTTACCTGCCTCGAGAGATCCTTAACCTGGTTCACCTGGAGGAGCTGAGCTTGCGTGGGAACCCGCTGGTGGTTCGCTTTGTCCGTGACCTGACCTACAACCCCCCGAGCCTGCTGGAGCTGGCCGGCCGCACCATCAAGACGCGCAACGTGGCCTACGCTCCCAGCGACCTCCCCGAGAACCTCGTCCGCTACCTGAGCCTGGCCAGCAACTGTCCCAACCCTAAATGTGGGGGTAAGTTCACCTGCACTGCTCTGCTGCTTACTTCTGCCTGGTGGGGCTTTTTTCCCTCTGACTTGCCATGGCTTTACTTAGGGTTAGATTTTTAACTCGAGTTAGTTAGGGTTACATGGTTTAGCTTGGGGAGGATAGGATATAGGATAGGATAGGATATAGGATAGGATAGGATATAGGATATAGGATAGGATATAGGATATAGGATAGGATATAGGATATAGGATAGGATATAGGATATAGGATAGGATATAGGATATAGGATAGGATATAGGATATAGGATAGGATATAGGATATAGGATAGGATATAGGATATAGGATAGGATATAGGATATAGGATATAGGATAGGATATAGGATATAGGATAGGATATAGGATATAGGATAGGATATAGGATATAGGATAGGATATAGGATATAGGATAGGATATAGGATATAGGATAGGATATAGGATATAGGATAGGATATAGGATAGGATATAGGATATAGGATAGGATATAGGATATAGGATAGGATATAGGATATAGGATAGGATATAGGATATAGGATAGGATATAGGATATAGGATAGGATATAGGATATAGGATAGGATATAGGATAGGATATAGGATATAGGATAGGATATAGGATATAGGATATAGGATAGGATATAGGATAGGATAGGATAGACCAGGTTGGAAAAGACCTTCAAGATCATCAAGTCCAACCTATCACCTACCACCATCTAATCAACTAAACCATGGCACTAAGTGCCCCATCCTGTCTCTTCCTAAACACTTCCAGTGCTGGTGACTCCATCACCTCCCTGAGCAATCTCTCTTTCTGGGAAGAACTTCTTCCTAGCATCCAGCCTAAACCTCCTCTGGTGTAGCTTGAGACTGTGTCCTCTTGTTCTGGTGCTGGTTGCCTGGGAGAAGAGACCAACCCCCACCTGGCTACAACCTCCCTTCAGGTAGTTGTAGAGAGCAAGAAGGTCTCCCCTGAGCCTCCTCTTATATATTATTGTTACACTGCTGCATCCAAATGCAAGGGGTATGTTGCCTGGCTCCAGGCCTCCTGCACACTTGTCTTTAAGGAGCCTTGTTTACTTGGGAATTATGTTCAGAGTTGCAGTGCTGGTTTGCTGTATTTGCATGAGAGTGTAAGACAGCATTTCTGTCAAAGCCTTGGCAGCTCAGCCCAGCATTCCACTGTGCTTTTATGGTCTGAAGTTTCCGATTCATCCGCCCTCAAATGGCCCAGGCTAAGGAGTGGGCAGGAGAGCTTCTGCAGGCACTCTTGCTGCACAGCAAGCTTCGTTTCTGGATGGAAAAAGGACTGCAGGGCCTGGCATTTACCAGGAGCAACTTGTTTGCCTCTTGCTTGGGACTACTAGCATGTGCTTCCTGGAAGAAGAGGACTTTAAAGCCTGGAGTGCTTGACCTTAATTTGGCTTAATGCTTAATCTGTATCCAGAGTAAATGATCTGCATGTTTGGCCTGTAGAAGATTAAGGGGGAAAAAATCATTCATTGCTATCTACCCTGCAGTCATAATGCAGGCTGTTATCTCCTGACAGGGCAGTATCAAAGCCTGCTCTGTGAGCAAAGACAGAAGGGCTAAAACTTGTGTTGGAAAGAAACATTTCCTTCCTTTTTTTTTTTTTGGTTAAGAGCTTTGCATAACTTGGATAGCAGTGGATTGATTTGGGTCCTTTTCACTTTTCCCTGTAAACTAGCAAAGTGCTGCAGCTGTTGCTGTAGCACTGCAGGAGAAGAGCTTACTGCATACTGGTCAGGCTTAAAACACCCCTGGAAGCATCTGAAAATGTCAGTGTCTAAAATCACTTGCTGTGACAGGAAGGGAATGGAATTGTGTGTTACAGCAACACTGTTGCCAGGGGAAGTAGCATCCAGACTCAGCATGGTGGCTTCACTCAAGCAGAAGAAAGGTAGAGCTATGAAAAGCCTATTTGCAAATGGATTTTTTTTTTTTTGCTGGCTGGTGGAAGAGGTTTTACAAGTTTGAAAACAAAGTGGATGAATTAATTTGACATGTAAGGAGTTTGCAAGTTCCCAGCCTGAGATTTCTCCCTAATGGTTAGAAGAAATTGCCAGATTCTCTGGAAGTAGCTCCCTTGTAGCTTTCCACGTAGGTGTGTTCTTCTGAATCACCTTCTGTGATCAGGTGACAGCCTGGTGGATGTGGGGCAGGCTGTGGATGTAGTCTACCTGGACTTCAGCAAGGCCTTTTGACACCGTCCCCCACAGCAAACTGCTGGCCAAGCTGTCAGCCCCTGGCTTGGACAGCAGCACTCTGAGCTGGGTTAGGAACTGGCTGGAGGCTGAGCCCAGAGAGTGGTGGTGAATGGTGCCACAGCCAGCTGGCAGCCAGGCACTAGTGGTGTGCCCCAGGGATCAGTGCTGGGCCCCATCCTGCTCAATATCTTTATTGATGATCTGGATGAGGGCATTGAGTCCATCATCAGCACATTTGCAGACAACACCAAGCTGGGGGCAGGAGTTGATCTGCTGGAGGGTAGAGAGGCTCTGCAGAGGGACCTGGACAGGCTGGGCAGATGGGCAGAGGCCAAGGGCATGAGATTGAACACATCCAAGTGCCAGGCTCTGCACATTGGCCACAGCAACCCCATGCAGTGCTACAGGCTGGGGTCAGAGTGGCTGGAGAGCAGACAGGCAGAGAGGGACCTGGGGGTACTGGTAGATGGTAGGCTGAACATGAGCCTGCAGTGTGCCCAGGCAGCCAAGAAGGCCAATGGCATCCTGACCTGCATCAGGAACAGTGTGGCCAGCAGGAGCAGGGAGGTCATTGTGCCCTGTACTCAGCACTGGTTAGGCCACACCTTGAGTCCTGTGTCCAGTTCTGGGCCCCTCAGTTTAGGAAAGATGTTGAGTTGCTGGAAGGTGTCCAGAGAAGGGCAACAAAGCTGGGGAGGAGTTTGGAGCAGAGCCCTGTGAGGAGAGGCTGAGGGAGCTGGGGTTGCTTAGCCTGGAGAAGAGGAGGCTCAGGGGTGACCTTCTTGCTGTCTACAACTGCCTGAAGGGAGGTTGTAGCCAGGTGGGGGTTGGTCTCTTCTCCCAGGCAGCCAGCACCAGAACAAGAGGACACAGTCTCAGGCTGCACCAGCGTAGGTTTAGGCTGGATATTAGGAGGAAGTTCTACACAGAGAGAATGATTGGCCATTGGAATGTGCTGCCCAGGGAGGTGGTGGAGTCACCATCATTGGAGGTGTTTAGGAGGAGACTGGATGGGGTGCTTGGTGCCATGGTTTAGTTGATTAGATGGTGTTGGGTGATGGGTTGGACTTGATGATCTCAAAGGTCTCTTCCAACCTGCTTCATTCTATTCTCCCTACCAAGTACAGTTTGTTGGGGTGGGGTTTTTTGGTTTGTCATTTGTTTGTTTGTTGCTGTTGGGTTTTGTTTGCACTAAGAAAAGATACTTCACCCTTCCATAGGCTGCCTGGGCCCTTCTCTTCCTCCAGTATCCTTTTGTCCTTCTGTATCCAGTGCTGTTAGTTACCTCCCAGTTTGAGGGGCTTGCAGAAACTTGCAGAGCTTGCAGATTTCTCTCTGTGCAGGGCCTCACGTGTTGGTGCTGTTGCCTCTGCCCTGACAGGTGTCTACTTCGACAGCTGCGTCAGACAAATCAAGTTCGTCGACTTCTGTGGGAAGTATCGGCTGCCGCTGATGCACTACCTGTGCTCCCCCGAGTGCTCCTCTCCCTGCAGCTCTGCCTCCCAGAGCTCCACTTCCCAGAGCGAGTCTGACTCTGAGGACGAAGCCAGCGTTGCTGCTCGCAGGATGCAGAAAGTCCTCCTGGGATAACAGGCAGCCAGAGCAGGGGAGCGTGGGGAGTATTTGCAAAGCAGTCACGGGACAGCGAAGCGGGGGGCTCTGGCATGAAGGCTTCACAAGAAACTGGCCTCAAGGCCATGGAAGGGGCAGAACATCTTAGCAAGCCTAGGCTTGCTTGGAGCAGTGCTACTTAGGAGAGCTAACTTGGTAGCATCCCGCCTGTAGGGTGTCTGGGGTTGTTAGAAACATCTCCTGCCCAGGAGACTCCCTTCTGCCCTTGTGCAGGGTGAGGAGGAGGAGTCCTTCTCACTGGCAGGTTGAGAATGCTTTAAGTATAACTGACAGCTTCACTGGGCTTCAGTTATCCTGCAGAGCCAAGGAGGCTGCCCAGGTCTGTTCACACAGACCTGTTAGACCTTGGCACATCTGAAGCAGGCTGGTGATGCCATGTGAGTGTTTTATGTAGCATCTTGACTTTTTTTTGCTATTTCTGATTTCAGTTACAGATTTTTACATCCACCTACTCAAAATGAGAGCTAGGCTTTGTTGGGGTTGGGTTTTTTTTTTTCCCCTGTCCAGGAGTAAATTTTTTCCAAACTTGGGTTCCTGTTCTCTGCCTAGAGGCTTAGGGTTACAGATAGAATCATAGAATCACCAAGGTTGGAAAAGACCTCAAAGATCACCAAGTCCAACCTGTCACCCAACACCTCACACCATGGCACCAAGTGCCACGTCCAGTCCCCTCTTGAACACCTCCAGGGATGGCAACTCCCCCACCTCCCTGGGTTGCAGCCACCACAGAACAGAGCCACCTTTTCTCTCCCTTGTCACACAAAGCTGCTGTTTGTGTTTGCTCCTAACCATTCATTGTTTTTACTTCCTCTTCCCATTACACCTCGAGCGCTGCTCTCTTCATGGTGCCTCCAGGAAACAAGTTACTCTACTGTGATTTGGTATTGCCTCAGATTTGTGGCCACACGTGCCTGTGCAAGGGACCAGATGCCATGCTCTGTGTGTTTTTGAGGCTCAGCTTACTGGGGCAAGTCTGCTTTCATAGCTGTGAATCGCAGGAAAGGTCTGGCTTGACGTTTCTTTTTTCTAACCAGCCATGCCCCCTGCTGCAGCTAGCTCTGCTGCGCTGGAGACAGAGTTACTTTCCCCTCTTTAAGGTCATTTGCTCGAAGTAGGCAGCAGCTTAATGAATTAGAAGTGAGAGAAGGGCTAGAGAGAAGGAAGTGGTTGTTTTCTTCTGTGCAGCATGGAGAGAAAAAGCTGGCAGGGAGGCTGAGGCAGAGTTGTCTGAGCATCTCGCACGGGGTGGTTTTGAAACCTCTTCCTTATTTATTTGTTTGCATTTGCTCTCGTTAGGATGGCTTTGGCAGCCCCTTGGCTTGTTCAGGCACCACATTGGGTTGTGTTGAACTGTGTGCAAAGGAAAGCTTGCAGAAAATAGCTCAGAATTCTGAAGAAGAAATAGCTCATGAAAAATTAGCACCAGGAGTTGACAGGTATCTATAAATCTTCCTTATGGGGCTGCTGGGTGTTGCACTCAGTGAGAGCTGCCCCTTTATTAAGATTTGATGGCAGACAGCCCTTTGGATGCAATATCAGATAGAGCAAACCCAGCTGTGCCTTCAGCTGCATGAGCAGAGAAAAGCCATTGTGTTTAGAAGCTTGAATGAGCAAGAAGAACTTTTCCTTAACCCACTTTGGCCCTGCAGGGGAAATGAAAAGCCTGGGTTCCTCTCCTGCACTCAGAAGACACATGTGCCTAGCTGCAATCTTCTGGCACCTCTGTGTCCTTTTTAATTCTATTTGACACTTTATATATTAAAGCACTTTGATAATTCTACTCTTTGGAACTAGCTTTAGTGATTTTAGTATCTTTTTTAATTAGACTACTTGTTTCCCCTTTGATGTGACCTGAAGATCAAGGTCTGTTGAAGCTTGGTGTGTCCCAGTCTGTCTCAGGGTGCAGGCTGAACTTCTTGCCTTGCATGTCCTTGACAGCAATGTTCCCTTCCCTGCTTTCCTTTGGACAGAACTGGAATTGGGTAAAAAATAATCTGGTTGTAAAATAGCAGCCTGTCTGTCACTGATCATTGCAACTTAGTCTGAAGATTACACACACAAAGATTCACAAGGAACTAAACTGCAGGTGCTCTGTGCCTTTCCCAATCAGGTCTATGTCTAATGTGCATTTTGGAATAGAATAGAATAGAATTAACCAGGTTGGAAAAGACCTCAGAGATCATCACATCCAACCTATCACCCAACACCATCTAATCAACTAAACCATGGCACCAAGCACCCCATCCAGTCTCCTCCTAAACACCTCCAGTGATGGTGACTCCACCACCTCCCTGGGCAGCACATTCCAATGGCCAATTACTCTTCCTGGGAAGAACTTTCTCCTCACCTCCAGCCTAAACCTCCCCTGGTGCAGCTTGAGACTGTGTCCTCTTGTTCTGGTGCTGTTTGCCTGGGAGAAGAGACCAACCCTCACCTGGCTACAACCTCCCTTCAGGTAGTTGTAGAGAGCAATAAGGTCTCCCCTGATTCTCCTCTTCTCCAGGCTAAGCAACCCCAGCTCCCTCAGCCTTTCCTTATAGGGCTGTGCTCCAGACCCACCCCCCAGCTTTGTTGCCCTTCTGGACACCTTCCAGCAACTCCAAATCATTCCTAAACTGAGGGGCCCAGAACTGGACACAGGACTCAAGGTGCGGCCTAACCAGTGCTGAGTACAGGGCCACAATGACTTCCCTGCTCCTGCTGGCCATGCTGTTCCTGATACAGGCCAGGATGCCATTGGCCTTCTTGGCCACCTGGGCACACTGCCTGCTCATGTTCAGCCTACTATCAACCAGTACCCCCAGGTCCCTTTCTGCCTGGCTGCTCTCCAGCCCCTCTGACCCCAGCCTGTAGCACTGGGTAGGCAAAAGCAACTGGATGTCACTTCAGCAAATCCTGTGAGGTTTGCCTGGGAAGAGCAGCCTACAGATTCTGAGAGATCAATCAAGATCTCAGTGAGAGGCCTCTGGATGGTTCTTCATCTCCTCTTCCAGGTGCTGCTTCCAGTCCCAAGTGGACATTGTCATACTAGTGCAGAAGGACACTGACTGCAGAGTCCCAATGGTAAGTTGGCTGTTAGTGTAACAGGAGGGAGCCACTAAGTGCTGTAGGGCTTGACTGTTCTGCCAGTGACAGTGAGCCGCACAGGGTGAGATCTCAAGACCTTTTGAGCTCAGGGCCATGAGGTACCTTCCACCTTCCTGTTTTCTCTTCAGCAGCAACCCTCTTGAAGTCCTGCATTTTTTTCACATCACAGAAGTTAGGAGTTGCCACAGGACACCTCTGCACGTTGTGGGTTCAGACCAGCAGTGGCTGCTTCTAATTCACCTCCATCCTTCAGTGCATTTTCTTTTCTAACTGAGCAGACATCCCATTTCTTCCCCAATTCTGGTAGGGCTAATAGGCTGATCTTTTTTTCACAGCTTCTTCACTGCAGTCAGGTGAAAACCTGACAGCTTGTGCAGTTGATATCTCTCTGCATTTTTGCACCTGATAACATGTCTTGCCCCTTAACTCCTGAACGTAGCTACCAAGTGTTTTGTTTTGCTGCTGGGCTTTAAAGTGCAATTCAATTAAGTCAGAATCTAAACCAACCAAGGACTTCTAAGAAAAAAACAGATGGTTGCTTGATTAGTTGGGTTCCTTATTTTTTTTTCCCTTGGAGGTGGATTTGAGAGGACCAGGGATGCAGTGTTGTACTGCAGTGCCTAACATGTTGAGCCCCCAGGAGTCAAGTTTTTCAGCAGCAGAGTGGGAAATGTACTGGGCAAAACAAATATAGGTAAGACCTAACTTAAATACACTGGTGGTTGGAAGGGACTAATTCCTGCCACCCCCTTCTTAGGGACTTGGAGAAGTGGACAGTGGTTTTGCCAGCACCATCACTTGTTTTGTCGGTTTGAAACAGATTGTTTCAGTTCATACAGATGTGTCTCCCAAGCAAAGTCTTCAGTCAGTGTTTTGCTGTCAGTCCCCTTGTTGCTACAGCAGCCCAGCCAGTCCAGCTTTTGAAACTTCTGAAGCCAAGGCACAAGTGTGTGAAGCAAAGCTGCTCGTTCCTCCTTCCCCACGGGGCCTGGGGCCCTGCCTGCATTCATCTTCTGCCTGCATTCATCCTCCGCCTGACCATCTCTCTGCCAAGGAGAGCTGCAGTGCCTTTCTGAATGCAGGTACTTGATGTGAGCAGTGGGGTCATGTTAAAAAGAAGCAAAATATCAATGTGACTGGAAGCAACTTCTACAGTTGCCAATTCTTTTATGCTTCTCTTTCTTTAATAAGAGGTAAGACTTGAGGAAGTCAGTAATGAATATTTAAACATACTCTGAAGTGGCCAGATGCAGTTTTGCACGGGCTTCTGTCCTGGTCATTTTTAAGCCTTTGAAATCTTGTGTTGAATTATAATGGGAGGGAGGGAGAGGGAGGGGAGAACCAGCTCCTTTTTGTTCCTTACTCTTGTTGGCAATAATGAGTGGAAGGAATTTAATCCAATGAAAGTAATGAAACTTAATCCCTGCGATGTGTCTTTGTTAGCCGGTTCAAAGCACTATTTCAATGCATCTTACTCGCACTGTGCCCTCCCTCCCTCCCCAGCTGAAGGCTGCTTCAGAATATGCACTAATCCAGCAGTAACTCTATCTCAGAAGCCTTTCTGTTGGTTCTATCATTTGTCTGCCTGGCTAGAGGATTGATCTTTGACTGACCTGAGCATCAAAAGTACAACAGAGGTCTCATCCAGCCTCTCACCGAACTTCTGTCGTGAGCGTTTGTTTTAGGAAGTCTCCAAGTGCCTTATGTTTTCCAAACTGTATTTTGCTAGAGCTGTATGGATTCTCTCTAACAGTATTTCCTGATGAGCTGTACAACAAATTGCAAACACTAAAGCAAAACTGAGATTTCTGCAGTTGTCTGTCTGTTATTTGCCGGCGTCCCAGCTTCGGTGCTGCTCGGAGGCAGAAGCCTTGCGGACTTGGAAACCTTAAAACTGGGGTTACACATGGTCAGGAAACAGAAGAGATCCGACATGTGCTGTGGAAACCAAGGGTAGATGAGATTTCTGAAGGAACTGCTGAAGCTGGTGGCTTTTGAGCCCACTTGTGACAGACCAGCCTGTGTGTCACAGACCAAACTCTGTTCTGCTTCTGGCATTGTATCAGTCAGGGTTGGAAGGGACCACAAGGATCATCTAGTTCCAACCCCCCTGCCATGGGCAGGGACACCCCACACTAGATCAGGCTGGCCACAGCCACATCCAGCCTGCTCTTAAACACCTCCAGGGATGGGGCCTCAACCACCTCCCTGGACAACCCATTCCAGGGCTTCACCACTCTCATGGGGAAGAACTTCCTCCTCACCTCCAGCTTCATTCCATTCCCCCTAGTCCTAGCACTACCTGAGATCCTGAGAAGTCCCTCCCCAGCCTTCTTGTAGCCCCAGTCCGATACTGGAAGGCCACAATTAGGTCACCTGGGAGCCGTCTCTTCTCCAGACTGAACAGCCCCAACTCCTTCAGTCTATCCTCATAGCAGAGCAGCTCCAGCCCTCTGCTCCTCCTCGTGGCCCTTCTCTGGACACCTTCCAGCACCTCCAGATCCCTCTTGTAATAGGGGCTCCAGAACTGGAGGCAGTACTCCAGGTGGGGTCTCAGCAGAGCTGAGCAGAGGGGGAGAATCACCTCCCTTGCCCTGCTGGCCACACTTCTCTTGCTGCAGCCCAGGATCTGATTGGCTTTCTGGGCTGCAAGTGCACACTGAGAGCTCATGTTGAGCTTTCTTGCATTGCAGAAATTCCCTTTGCTGTTTAAAGGTAGAAGTCACTCATGGGCAAGGCAAATACAGAATCCAGAGAAGGTGGTGTCCGGGTGGAGACTTCAGAAACACTAAACAACAGTTCTGAACTTCCCAAATGGCCTCCCTCTTAATACACTAACCCTGAAAAACACCTGTAAATGACTTCTTGAATGTTCATTTTCTGATCATGTTAACTGGCTAATGTGTTCCCATTCCTTTTGTAATCCCATGTTTCCTCCTACATCCTGAAGAGTTTTTGTGATCTGTTGCCAGCATGTTTCAGATCCTGCAGTGCAATTACCACCAGCTGTCGGTGAAGAAATGTGTACTGGAAAATGGGACAGTGGGAAACAAGAACTACTTGATATTAACTTCAGCAGGAGCTATTTCACAGGTGGTTCAACTTCATAAGTAATGAAGAACCGCGCAAATTATGCAGCAGCCCCATTTCAAGTGACATAAGGTACTGAGGAATGTGGTGACCTTGCCTGCAGTAACCTGGCTGAGAAGATTCTTGCCTCTTTAGCTAATTCAAAGATATCCTTTTCTGTGCCTTCTTAAGGCCTTCCTTACATTTGCAAACAAAATCACAGAAGTGCTGTTTCAAAGGAACCCCTAGGCCAGCCTCTTCATTTAAGCAGGGCTGGTGCCAGCACCAGTTCAGGCCTCTGTGGATATGTCTAGCTGAGTCTTGGAAACCTCCACGACCTCTCTGCCTCTGGTGCCATAATCCCCTCCTAGAGCAGAATTCTCTGCAAATGATCAGTGTCTTCCTGACATTAGTTGCCTGTCTTTCACAGCTTGACCCTCAAAGGTCGTTTTGTCCACCCCCCTTGCAATGAACAGGGATGCCTCCAACTAGATCAGGCTGCCCAGGGCCACATCAAGTCTGATCTTAGAATAGAATAGAATTAACCAGGTTGGAAAAGACCTTTGAGATCACCAAGTCCAACCTATCACCCAACACCATCTGATCAACTAAACCATGGCACCAATGGCCTCATCCAGTCTCCTCTTAAACACCTCCAGTGATGGTGACTCTACCACCTCCCTGGGCAGCACATTCCAATGGCCAATCTCTCTTGCTGGGAAGAACTTCTTCCTAACATCCAGCCTAAACTTCCTCTGGTGCAGCTTGAGACTGTGTCCTCTTGTTCTGGTGCTGGTTGCCTGGGAGAAGAGACCAACCCCCACCTGGCTACAACCTCCAGTCAAGACATGACATGCCATGTCCAAGTGTCTCTTCCTTCTCCAATAGCCACTCCTCTATGGTGACTTATCAGAGGAGGATTGAGAGCATGTGTTCTTGTACTACAGCTTGCTGCAGTCTCATCTCTCACCAGATTTGACAAGGGAGTTTAACAGCAGCCAAGATCCTTGTAGGATGGAGGGGAAGGTAATCCATAGGAGAACCAGAGCCCTGCTTCCAACTGATCTTTTGTGGCCACACCTTGAGCCCTGTGTCCAGTTCTGGGCCCCTCAGTTTAGGAAGGATGTTGAGTTGCTGGAAGGTGTCCAGAGGAGGGCAACAAAGCTGGGGAGGGGTTTGGAGCACAGCCCTGTGAGGAGAGGCTGAGGGAGCTGGGGTTGCTTAGCCTGGAGAAGAGGAAGCTCAGGGAAGACCTTATTGATCTCTGCAAATACCTGAAGGGAGGTTGTAGCCAGGAAGGGGTTGGTCTCTTCTCTCTAGCAACCAGCACCAGAAGAGGACACAGTCTCAAGCTGCACCAGGGGAGGTTTAGGCTGGAGGTTAGGAAGAAATTCTTCCCAGCAAGAGAGACTGGCCATTGGAATGTGCTGTACAGGGAGGTGGTGGAGTCACCATCACTGGAGGTGTTTAGGAGGAGACTTGATAGGGTGCTTGGTTGCATGGTTTAGTTGATTAGATGGTGTTGGATGATAGGTTGGAATTGGTGATCTCAAAGGTCTCTTCCAACGTGGTCTGGTCTATTTATGTTAGTTCAAGGACTGCTCTACCCAGGGAACACTCAGGACCCTTCTCTTTGTCCTGGCCTGGGACTTACTGGTGTCAGCTCAAAGCCTGCCATCAGGCTGGCAAAGGATAAAGATATCTTCAGCATGTTGTCCCAACACACCATGTATAACCTCTTCTGGACTCTGGTAAGAGCAGGACCTGAAGTCAGTACTGGCTAGGAAGTTGTATGTTTATCCCAAATGCTGCACTTTGATGGGCATGTGGAAGCACCACCAGGCTGGCTGCCATTTACACATCTCCAAAGATCATAGAATCAACAAGGTTGGAAAAGATCTCAGACATCATCAAGTCCAACCTGTCACCCAGCACCTCATGACTAACTAAACCATGGCACCAAGTGGCACATCCAATCCCCTCTTGAACACCTCCAGGCATGGTGACTCCACCACCTCCCTGGGCAGCACATTCCAAGGGCCAATCTCTCTCAGTGAAGAACTTTCTCCTCACCTCCAGCCTAAACTTCCCCTGGCACAGCTTGAGACTGTGTCCTCTTGTTCTGGTGCTGGTTGCTAGAGAGAAGAGACCAATCCCTTCCTGGCTACAACCTCCCTTCAGGTAGTTGTAGACAGCAAGAAAGTCTCCCCTGAGCCTCCTCTTCTCCAGGCTAAGCAACCCCAGCTCCCTCAGCCTCTCCTCACAGGGCTGTGCTCAAGGCCTCTCCCCAGCCTTGTTGCCCTTCTCTGGACATGTTCAAGAGTCTCAATGTCCTTCCTGAACTGAGGGGCCCAGAACTGGACACAGGACTCAAGGTGTGGCCTAACCAGTGCTGAGTACAGGGCACAATGACTTCCCTGCTCCTGCTGGCCACACTGTTCCTGATGCAGCCCAGGATGCCATTGGCCTTCTTGGCCACCTGGGCACACTGCTGGCTCGTGTTTAGGCAGCTGTCAATCAGCACCCCCAGGTCCCTCTCTGCCTGGCTGCTCTCCAGCCACTCTGCCCCCAGCCTGTAGCTCTGCATGGGGTTGCTGTGGCCAAAGTGCAGCACCCGGCGCTGCTGATGAAAGAGTGTGTGAAAGGTGCAGGGCTGTGGGGAGGGTTGTCCCTGAAAGATCACAATTCATCCTTAGGGTTTCAAAAATGGACCAGAAAGGGCAAAGTGACTTTATACCAATCTTGCATAGCATTGAGCAGATACTATGTTTTGTGCTGGGCAGTGTTATTGTGCTTGGTCTCCACAGCCTGGCTTTGCAACTGCTGCTTCATTAACTCTGGGGAGGGGAACCCCAGCCGCATAGATGACTTAGGTGGATTCTGCCCGCAAGCAGGATGACACTGAACAAGTCTTCACCAAGATGAAAGTTCATGGGAACAGGAGAAGTGTGGACCCAGAGCTGGACACTAGAAGTAAGTGACTTCTTATTGCCCTTATACTAGCACACTGGGCAGGGGTTTTTTGGAGATGAGAGATTGTTCGTCATTGGAATGTGCTGCCCAGGGAGGAGGTGGAGTCCCTGTCCCCAGAGGTCTTCAAAAAGGGCTTGGATGTGGCACTTGGAGCCATAGTTCAGCCATGAGGGTGACAGGTTGGACTTGATGATCTCTGAGGTCTTTTCCAGCCCTGTTGGTTCTATGATTCTAAGTCTGGTCTTTGGAGAACATCCTTTGTATCAGGCCAAGAGATCACTGCACCTCTTGTACCTCCTTGGCAGAGGATCCCTCCGAGCCACCCTGCTCTTGGTCAGAAGGGCCACGGAGCTCCCTGAACTCAACCCCCTGCTCACAGAAAACCCCCCCAACCAGTTGAGGGGCTGCTGGAAGCGCTGGCTGAACCTGGTGCTTTCTTTCTGCTGGGCCTCCTGTGCATTTCTGTACCCAAATGTCTCTTGTAATCCAGATCAGACCTGAGCGGTTTGCAGCAGAGGTTTTTGTCTTCAAACGCTGCCCTGTGTTTTCCAGAGCTGAGTTTCCCTGGTTACTCTCTTCAGATATTTGGAGTTAAATTGTCTCTTTTTGTTTGTTTTCCTTTCTTTCTTTCTTTCAAGCAGTTGTGAGTCTTCTCCTAAGAGATACAATCATAAAAGGCCTTGCAAAAATCCCCATGTGACTGGGCTGGTCGAAACATGTTTTGAAATGGTCCAGGAATGTCTGAAATTTTACCTTGGTCTTGCACAACTTGCAGCCCCAGCTGGCTGCTTTGCACTTTGAAAACCTGCTCAGAGATGACCCTTTGCCAGGCTCTGTGGGGAAAAGCCCGCCATGAAAATCTGGGCAACCTGAGGAGAGGCTGAGGGAGCTGGGGTTGCTTAGCCTGGAGAAGAGGAGGCTCAGGGGAGACCTTATTGCTCTATACAACTACCTGAAAGGAGGTTGTAGCCAGGTGGGGGTTGGTCTCTTCTCCCAAGCAACCAGCACCAGAACATGAGGACACAGTCTCAAGCTGCACCAGGTTTAGGCTGGATGTTAGGAAGAAGTTCTTCCCAGAAAGAGAGATTGGCCATTGGAATGTGCTGCCCAGGGAGGTGGTGGAGTCACCATCACTGGAGGTGTTCAAAAAGGAACTGGATGTGCCACTTGAAGCCATGGTTTAGTTAGTCATGAGGTGTTGGGTGACAGGTTGGACTTGATGATCTTTGAGGTCTTTTCCAACCTTATTGATTCTATGATTCATCCCTAGTCCCAAGCACAGCCCTCCAAGTATCCTGACTAGAAACATGTCCTAGTACTTTTAGGAGAGCAAATTTTGTTTCATGTGTATGTGGAGGGGTGAAGTATGACCTTAGGAGGCAAAAACATTCCTTGATCTATATACTGCCATACTCCAGGCTTGTCACAGCAGCAGGTATTTTCATCCCTGCACTCTGAGGTCTCTATACCTGTGGACCATGAGGAAGAAAACTGCTGCAGTGCATGTCCAGGAGCATCTCATTTGCTTCTCCATCTCTTGATAAAGGGCTGTGGGCATCTTCCCCTATTCATGTGGTGTTTGAAAGTATGTACCTGCTTTGGTTTAATGCCATAAATTTGGCTAGCATTAATAGTGGCTGGCAAAGCCCTGATGGGGAGTGCTCCTGCTCCTGCATTCCCCACTTCAAGCAGGGGATTGTGGCTGGTGAATTACCCCCCAGGAAAAGAGGGCAAAGGCAAACAGGGCGTCTCCCAGGGCCAGCATGTGGCAAGGAGCAGCCTGAGCTTGTGCTTGTTTACCTGCACCAGTTGCACATACATGCCCCTGTGCAATGCCCCTTGCCCAGCAGGGGATTTGCAGGGCTTGTCTTCCATCAGCAGGGAGCATGGAAACATTCATGCACAGTCTGCAAAGAGAGGGGCAGTGACTGTGATTTAGTGCTGGCAATGTGGGTGCCTGTCCCAAAACCGAGCTGGCTGGGCTGCTAGCAAGGACATTAAAAGAGCACAGCCCCTGTGCCAGCAGAGGCACAGCCCTGGCTGAGTGGTGCTCACAAAAACAAGAGAGGTTTGTGTGGAGTGTCTCCTAGCCTTGGGAAGTGGCAGGTGTCTTAAGCCATGATGCAGTCGAGCTTTTGCAGCCAGAAGTTCATTTCTCTTGAAGAAGGAAGGTTCCCCAGCTGCTACATCCTTCTGCTCTAGGTAGTTGCAGAGGCTTGGCTCCCACAGCTGTGGGTCTGCCCCTCCAAGGTGGCTGCCTTTGGTGTGTTCAAAATGAGTGGCAGAAGTGTCACTGCTGTGTCATGCTGGTGGTTACCTAAGTTTTGGGGGGGGTTCCTCTCATGGTTGAAGGAATATAGACCCCAGGTGTCCCAGTTTGAGGCCAGGCAGATCCTCTCTTGCCTCCCACCGGGGCAGGAAAATGAGACTCACCCAAATAGATTGCAGAAGTGATGGGAAGTTTGAATGGGAAAGCAGGGAGTGGCTTACAAAAGCTATAAAGCATAGTGACAAAGATGCCCCACAGCATAGAGAGTCCCCTTGCAGCACACCCAAAAGCCTCCCAAAACATTTCCCTTCTCCCTACCTGAGGGTACACCCAAAACCCCCAGGGCTCTTTCTCCCCCCCTCACTGCTAGGCTAGTCTCAGGCTGGCCAGGTCTGAGACTGCCTCCCCCTTTCTCCTCCTGGCATTAGACCTAGCCAGGCCCAAGAGGCCTTGAGATACTCCCCCACCATTACCAGATAGGGAGCATCTCCCACAGGAGTAGGGAGAGAAGAAAGAGCAAGTGTGAAACTTCACCAACAGATGTATAGGGCACAGGATATTATGGGTATGAAATACTCCATTTCCTGTGCCCACCTACTGGGCAGGACACTTGGGACACAGGAGGTGCATCTTGTGTGGCAGCAGCAGGAGGCACTTAGCCTAAATTGCCACACCAGGATAATTACTCAAACCCAGTACCAGCTTCTAAATGAAGGGTCTGCCAACAGACAGCACTATCTAACATCCCTTGTGTACAAGACAGGGTAGGTGATGTGTGCCATTCATCATAGGGTCTGAAGGTAGCTTTGGTTAAGAAGTGAGCAGGGAGGCAACACCCTCTTTAACAGGATTGTCTGAGTTCCAGTCCCACTTCATACAGACTCTGGCTTGTCAATAAATTCCTGGAAGATTCCTTCTATACCATCCCATAGACATCAGAAGTGTGAAGCTTGTGAGGGGTTTGGAGAGGCTGAGGGAGCTGGGATTGCTTAGCCTGGAGAAGAGGAGGCTCAGGGGAGACCTTATTGCTATCTACAACTACCTGAAGGGAGGTTGTAGCCAGGTGGGGGTTGGTCTCTTCTCCCAGCCAACCAGCACCAGAACAAGAGGACACAGTCTCAAGCTGTGCCAGGGGAGGTTTAGGCTGGATGCTAGGAATAAAGAGTGATTAGCCATTGGAATGTGCTGCCCAGGGAGGTGGTGGTCACCATCACTGGAAGTGTTTAGGAAGAGACTGGATGAGGCACTTGGTGCCATGGTTTGGTTGACTAGATGGTGTTGGGTGATAGGTTGGACTTGGTGATCTCAAAGGTCTTTTCCAACCTGGTTAATTCTGCATTCTGTACATCCTCAAGAGGATGTCTGATTCTTCACCTTTTCATCCTCCCCAAGATACTTCAAAAAGCTCTAGCAGCTGTAGTCCTGGTTCAGGCAACCACAGGAGCTGGGCATGGGTCCACAGTGACTTTGTTCAAGCAGTGCATTAATTCCTGATGTCCAGGGCAGTAGCTTGGCAACAGAAAAGTTAAGCTTGGCAACAGAGAGGTTAAGCTTGGCAACAGAAAAGATTGTCCCAGTCACCTTTCAGTACTGCTCCAAGTACCAGGAAAATGTGGTTTTCCAAGCTTACTTACTAGAAACCTGGTGCAGCCTTGGGTTTAACTAACCATTGCAGAAGCTGAGCTGGTGTTTTGTTGGAATGGAATGGAATGGAATGGAATGGAATGGAATGGAATGGAATGGAATGGAATGAAATGGAATTAACCAGGTTGGAAAAGACCTTTGAGATCATCGAGTCCAACCTATCACCCAACACCATCTAATCAGCTAAACCATGGCACCAAGCACCCCATCCAGTCTCTTCCTAAACACCTCCAGTGATGGTGACTCCACCACCTCCCTGGGCAGCACATTCCAATGGCCAATCTCTCTTTCTATGAAGAACTTCTTCCTAACATCCAGCCTAAACCTCCCCTGGCACAGCTTGAGACTGTCCTCTAACGAAGACATCAATCCTGACACTCTTGCTTAGCATGATAAAAAACCCCTCTGTGGCCCATGTGCTATCTTCATCATGATGTACCTGAACATCCCAAACCTGAGAGGTTTCCACCTGACTGTTGAATTTTACATAGCAGCCCAACCATTTCAGCAGTGACTTTCTCTTCTGCTCACAGAATCACAGAATGGTAGGGGGTGGAAGGGACCTCTGGCGATCATCTAGTCCAAGCCCCCTGCTAAGATAGAGTCTCTCAGAGCAGGTTGTGCAGGACCACATCCACACATCCAGATGGGTTTTGACAGTCTCCAGAGGAGTCAGGGCAATCCCAAGAACTGATACAGGCTGGGCAGGGACTGGCTTGAGAGCAGCCCTGAAGAAAAGGACTTGGGGGTGCTAATGGAGGAGAAGCTCAACATGAGCCAGCAGTGAGCACTTGCAGCCCAGAAAGCCAATCAGATCCTGGGCTGCAGCAAGAGAAGTGTGGCCAGCAGGGCAAGGGAGGTGATTCTCCCTCTCTGCTCAGCTCTGCTGAGACCCCAACTGGAGTACTGCCTCCAGTTCTGGAGCCTCTATTACAAGAGGGATCTGGAGGTGCTGGAACATGTCCAGAGAAGGGCCACGAGGATGAGCAGAGGGCTGGAGCACTTCTCCTGTGAGGACAGACTGAAGGAGTTGGGGCTGTTCAGTCTGGAGAAGAGAAGGCTCCAAGATGACCTAATTGTGGCCTTTCAGTATCTGAAGGGGGCTACAGGAAGGCTGGGGAGAGACTTTTGAGGGTGTCAGGGAGTGATAGGACTGGGGGGAATGGAAAAAAAAACTAGAAATGGGTAGATTCAGATTGGATGTTAAGTAGTTCTTCCCCATGAGGGTGGTGAGACACTGTGACAGGTTGCCCAGGGAGGTGGTGGAAGCCTCATCCCCGGAGGTTTTGGCAGCCAGGCTGGATGTGGCTGTGGCCAACCTGCTGTAGTGTGGAGGTGTCCCTGCCCATGGCAGGGGGGGTTGGAACTGAATGATCCTTGAGGTGCCTTCCAGCCCTGACAATTCTATGATTCTAAGGAAACTCCACAACCTCTCTGGGCAGCCTGATCCAATCCTCTGAGACCCTCAAAGGAAAAATGGTGTTGGTGGTGGTGGTTTGTCTTTACTTTTTTCTTCATTTTCCCCTTTTTCATTCAGAGAGGAAAAAAGAAATACAACAAAAAGCTTTCCAGCCTTTAAAGTCATGTTGTCATGAAGGGGGTTTTCATCATTCTCCAGGGAGGTGCAAAAGCTGACAAATATCTGGTCTTCACAAACTCTCATTCAGTAATAAATGTCTTCTCGATGTAAATTTCATTGGTAAGCATCATAAACTTTTTCAAAGGTCATCTCATCCTCCTTCTTCTTCTTCTCCTCTGCCTCCTTTTTTTCTTCTCCTCTGCCTCCTTTTTTTCTTCTTCTCCTCCTCCTTTTTTTCTTCCCCTCCTCCTCCTCCTTTTCTCCTCCTCCTCCTTTTCTTCTCCTCCTCCTCCTCCTTTTCTTCTCCTCCTCCTCCTCCTTTTCTTCTCCTCCTCCTCCTCCTTCTCCTCCTCCTCTTCTCCTCCTCTTCTTCTCCTCCTCCTCCTCTTCTTCTCCTCCTCCTCCTCCTTCTTTTCTTCTCCTCCTCCTCCTTCTTTTCTTCTCCTCCTCCTCCTTCTTTTCTTCTCCTCCTCCTCCTCCTTCTTTTCTTCTCCTCCTCCTCCTCCTTCTTTTCTTCTCCTCCTCCTCCTCCTTCTTTTCTTCTCCTCCTCCTCCTCCTCTTCTTCTCCTCCTCCTCCTCCTCTTCTTCTCCTCCTCCTCCTCCTCTTCTTCTCCTCCTCCTCCTTCTTTTCTTCTCCTCCTCCTCCTTCTTTTCTTCTCCTCCTCCTCCTTCTTTTCTTCTCCTACTCCTCCTTCTTTTCTTCTCCTCCTCCTCCTTCTTTTCTTCTCCTCCTCCTCCTCCTTCTTTTCTTCTCCTCCTCCTCCTCCTCCTTTTCTTCTCCTTCTCCTCCTCCTCCTCCTCTTCTTCTCCTCCTCCTCTTCTCCTCCTCCTCTTCTCCTCCTTTTCTTCTCCTCCTTTTCTTCTCCTCCTCTTCTTCTCCTCCTCTTCTTCTCCTCCTCTTCTTCTCCTCCTCTTCTTCTCCTCCTCTTCTTCTCCTCCTCTTCTTCTCCTCCTCTTCTTCTCCTCCTCTTCTTCTCCTCCTCTTCTTCTCCTCCTCTTCTTCTCCTCCTCTTCTTCTCCTCCTCTTCTTCTCCTCCTCTTCTTCTCCTCCTCTTCTTCTCCTCCTCTTCTTCTCCTCCTCTTCTTCTCCTCCTCCTCTTCTTCTCCTCCTCCTCCTCCTTTTCTTCTCCTCCTTTTCTCCTCCTCCTCCTCCTCCTCTTCCTCTTCTTCTCCTCCTCTTCCCCTCCTCCTCCTCCTCCTCCTCTTCTTCTTCTCCCCTTCCTCCTTCTTTTCTTCTCCTTCTTCTCCTTGTTCTTTTTCTTCTCT
This sequence comes from Dryobates pubescens, assembly GCF_014839835.1. NCBI lineage: Eukaryota > Metazoa > Chordata > Aves > Piciformes > Picidae > Dryobates > Dryobates pubescens. The sequence goes on along the minus strand of NC_071619.1, from coordinate 39,622,690 downwards.
CCTAAGGAAAGGTAGGTGTGTTCCTTTTCTTTTTAAAGCAGCCTTAAACCAAGGAGTTCACAAAGTCAGGGCTGGCATGCGCCGCTCTATGCAGTCTGTGAACACAACTCCTTCAAATGACAGCCAGCAAAAGCTCTTGTGAGTTGTAAAACATTTTCCCATCTCAGTTTCTAAATGTTGGGATGAAGCAATCTGCAGCCTCTGCCTTTGTGGCAACAAAGCGCTGAGCTCGTTGCCTCAAAGCCTAGTTAAAAATATCCTGTGCTGGAGAGCTGTGGGGTTTGAGTCCTTGACTCAAAATAGCACCAAAGGCCGTGGAAAAGCTATCATCTGCTTGTATTTCAGGTGTAAAATGTTGGCATCTTGAATCATAGAATCATTTTGGTTGGAAAAGACCTTTAAGAGCATCGAGTCCAACCACTGACCTAATACCGCCATGGGCATTAAATCATATCCCGACGAGCTACGTGCTTTGTTAAACACCTCCAGGGATGGCGACTCCACCAGCCTCCTGCGCAGTCTGTTCCAATGCCTGACCCCTCTTTTGGAAAAGAAATGTTCCTAATATCCAACCTAAACCTCCCCTGGTGCAACTGGAGGCTATTTCCTCTCCCTGGGAGATACCAGGGAGAAGAAAGCACCACCCACCTCACTACAACCTCCTTTCAGGCAGTTGTGTAGAGTGAGGAGGTCTCCCCTCAAGCCTCCTTTCCTCCAGATGAAACAACCCCAGTTTCCTCAGCTGCTCCTCACAAGACCTGTTCTCCAGATCTTCACCAGCTCCACTGACCTTCTCTGAAAGTGCTCCTGCACCTCAGTGTGTTTCTTGTAATGAAGGGGCCCAGAACTGAATCCAGGACTCACCAGTGCTGAGTACAGGGGGACAATCACCTCCCTGGTCCTGCTGGTCACACTGTTCCTGATAGAGGCCAGGATGCTGTTGTTGCCTTGGCCAGCTGGGTAAATGCTGGCTCATGTTCATCTGGCTGTTGACCAACACCCCCAAGTCTTTCTCTGCTGGGCAGCTTTCCAACCACTCCTCCCCAAGCCTGGAGCATTCATGGGGTTGCTGTGACCCAAGTACAGGACCCAGCACTTAGCTTTGTCGAGTCTCATACAATCACCCTCAGCCCATCAATCCAGCCTGTCCAGGACCCTCTGCAGAGGCTTCCTACCTTTGAGCAGATCAACACCCCCACTCAATTTAGCATCATCTGCAAACTCACCAAGGGTTCCTTGAGATTATTGCCTGCCAAGGATAAGAGGTGCGTAAGCAGCTGTGAAATCAGGTGTTGTGCATCCCTGGGAAGCTGCTGTAATGCTGCACTTGGAGCAACAGTTCTGCTTCTAGGCTTTGTTTATGCCTGTTTTACAAAGAGCAAGAAACAATTGTTTCCTTGTGTGCCAGGCTTGCAGCTGCCTTGTTTCTCAGTCATCACTCCTTCTGTTCCTGCTCCACTTTCTCTGACAAACTTCTGCCTTACAGCAACGGCATGAGATTGAACACATCCAAGTGCCAGGTTCTGCACATGGGCCACAGCAACCCCATGCAGTGCTACAGGCTGGGGGCAGAGTGGCTGGAGAGCAGCCAGGAAGAGAGGGACCTGGGGGTACTGGTTGATAGTAGGCTGAACATGAGCCAGCAGTGTGCCCAGGCAGCCAAGAGGGCCAATGGCATCCTGGCCTGCATCAGATATAGTGTGGCCAGCAGGAGCAGGGAAGTCATTGTGCCCCTGGACTCAGCACTGGTTAGGCCACACCTTGAGTCCTGTGTCCAGTTCTGGGCCCCTCAGTTTAGGAAGGAGGTTGAGTTGCTGGAAGGTGTCCAGAGAAGGGCAACAAAGCTGGGGAGGGGTTTGGAGCACAGCCCTGTGAGGAGAGGCTGAGGGAGCTGGGGTTGCTTAGCCTGGAGAAGAGGAGGCTCAGGGGAGACCTTATTGCTCTCTACAACTCCCTGAAGGGAGGTTGTAGACAGGCAGAGGTTGGTCTCTTCTCCCAGGCAACCAGCACCAGAACAAGAGGACACAGTCTCAAGCTGCACCAGGGGAGGTTTAGGCTGGAGGTTAGGAAGAAGTTCTTTCCAGAGAGACTGGCCATTGGAATGTGCTGCCCAGGGAGGTGGTGGAGTCACCATCACTGGAGGTGTTTAGGAGGAGACTGGATGGGGTGCTTGGTGCCATGGTTTAGTTGATTAGATGGTGTTGGATAGGTTGGACTCGATGATCTCCAAGGTCATTTCCAACCTTGTCTATCCTATCCTATCCTATCCTATCCTATCCTATCCTATCCTATCCTATCCTCTCCTATTCAACATTGCAGCTGATTTTAATGTAGGCACCAGCAAACCAGTAGCATTTAGTGTTCTTCAGCCACTGTTCCTCAAGCTGTTCTTTCTGCAGGATGTGCTTGTCCTCCCCACCATGTTCACTGTCCACTTCCTCATTGGAAGTGTTCTCAACTGTTGGAATAGGCTCCCCAGGGAGGTGGTTGAATTCTCCACCTTTGCAGGTGGTTGAAAGAGGCAGGGATGTGGTGCTGAGGGAGGTGGTTTAGCATCAGACTTGGTAGAGTTAGATACTGGTGGGACTTAATGAACTTAAAGGTCTTTTCTCGCCCAAATGGCACTATGGTTCTCTGACCTTATATTTATGCCATATATAATGATTACATCTTGGACATGGAGGAGCCCCACAGCAAACCCTGCCTTCAGTTGTCTTTCCCTCTGTATGCTGCTCACCACTTCTGTACTTGCTGCTCTTTGAATGTGCTGGTCTTCTGACTTGGCAAATTTCTTGGAGACACTTGCTGCCAGGGGCTTGTGTGCATTCCCTCAGAGATCTTAGTCCTCCTTTTACCTTCCCCCTTGCTTTGGTTCCTTCCCTGAGCTCAAGTTTACTAAATTATTCTTGATCTTACAGGTACTGAAATGTGGATGGTGGTAACTTCTGTTTCTCACAACCCACTTTAGCTTATTCTCTGAAGTCATCAGCACTGTCCTTCTGAAAGTCAAGGCTTTGTGCTGATCCAGCAGATGTGTTTCAGCTTCTCACTCCTACTGCCTTGTCTTTACTCCCATTTGCCCCCACACTTCTGTGCTGGGGGAGCAGGAAGTTTAGCCCTTGCACTAAACCATTACACCCCATCACACTCTTTTCCCCATCCATTCCTCATTGCAGTCTCCTCTCTGGCAGCCAGCACATACACCAAGGATGTGCCACTCTGCCAAGGATCCCCATTTGAGCAGACATGCTTTTCCATAGTGCTCTTGCAAGCCACTGGGGGCCTGCCTTTCTTCTGTCCTGTCCTGTCTTCTCCTCTCCTGTCCTCTCCTGTCCTCTCCTGTTCTGTTCTATTCTATTCTTTTCTATTCTATTCTATTCTATTCTATTCTATTCTATTCTATTCTATTCTATTCTACTCTACTCTACTCTACTCTACTCCACTCTACTATACTCCACTCCACTCCACTCTACTCTACTCTACTCTATTCTACTCTACTCTACTCTATTCTATTCTTCTTGCCTCTACTTCCTCTTCCTAGTGAGCCCCCAGAGACACCATCTTCCACTGCTTACCCCTAGCACACCATAGCTGGGGCAATGGATGGGTAAGGATGCAGCCAGCTGGTCTCTGCTCCATGATGGCCAATTCCCCTAAGAGATGTGAGAATCTCCTCATTCAACACACTCCCACCAGCCTCAAAAGCGTATGTTGAGCAGTGAACAGCTGCTTCATGTGGTTGTCAGCCTCAGGTTCAGAGTGAAGTCTTGGTCTTTGTCTCTAAGGACTGCCACAAGCAAGGTTTCCTTCACTCTGAGGATTTGGAAAGGGGGAATGTACAGTCCTTGCCTGGCAGCTGAGTGCTTAGCAGCCAGGGAAAGAAGCTCCAGGCCCAGGGAGGTGGCGGAGGCACCATCCCTGCAGGTGTTCAAAAAGGGATTGGATGTGGCACTTGGTGCCATGGTTTAGTTAGTCCTGAGGTGTTGGGTGACAGGTTGGACTTGATGATCTCTGAGGTCTTTTCCAACCTTATTGATTCTATGATTCTGTGACCCTCCTCATAACAAGGGACAACCTTTGAAGGAAGTTGATGGTTTGTATTTGGAACTCTTCTCACGCTTCAGATGTGGCAGCTAGAGCCAGAATCCAGGGCTACTGCTGTTGTGCCTTGGATGTGCATTAGATCTGCATTAATAGAAAGGAGTTTGGGTTTGGCTTTGTTCTCCATTGTTAGAAAGAAAACCATCTTCACTCTGCCAGGTAGAAGAAAGAACATGGTGAATAAATGAGGTGAGATCATTGTATGACTTCAGGAGTAGTCACAAACTGCTGCAATTGAGGGAAACTATCATTTACCACCTGTTATTTAGCAGACGGGCACAGCTGAAACTCAGCTCCACTTCAGACTTTATTGCTTCCCTGTCAAATCCTAAGAGGCTGAGATACTTCCCAAGAGACCACTAATCACTGCTGGGGCTGGGTGTTGCTGGCAGCATTAAGTGAACCTTGAAAAGTTGGGTGGTTCAGATTAGCATCAAAGAGGCTGAACACTTCCCCTGGGTTCCAGGACATGCTAAAGCTCTAATAAAAAACCTACCTTGAGATTCAGAATGAAAGGAGAGAGTAAGCAGGCTCGTTGGCAGCATCTGGCATGACCAATGCCTTACCCAAAATGAGCTAAACTGGTATCCCATGTCACCATGCACTCAGGCTTGGGCTAACCTGGGTGTTAAACTGCAGCAGGGTAGATTTAGATTAGCCATTACGAAGAAGGTGTTTACTGTGTGGGTGGTGAGACACTAGAACAGGTTGCCCAGAGAAGTTGTGGACACCTCATCCCTGGAAGTGTTTAAGACCAGGTTGGATAGAGCTTTGAGCAGCTTGGTCTAGGGGGATGTGCATTGCATGAACACACGTGGGACAAGTTTGGGTTAAAAATGTAGGTGCTTCACTTTGGCCACAACAGCTCCATGCAGAGCTACAGGCTGGGGACAGAGTGGCTGGAGAGTGGCCAGGCAGAAAGGGACGTGGGGGGACTGGTTGACAGCCAGAGGAACAGGAGCCAGCAGTGTGCCCAGGGGGCCAAGAAGGCAAATGGCATCCTGGTCTGCATCAGGAACAGTGTGGCCAGCAGGAGCAGGGAAGTCATTGTGCCCCTGTACACTGCACTGATTAGGCCACACCTTGAGTCCTGTGTCCAGTTCTGGGCCCCTCAGTTTAGGAAAGATGTTGAGTTGCTGGAAGGTGTCCAGAGAAGGGCAACAAAGCTGGGGAGGGGTTTGGAGCACAGCCCTGTGAGGAGAGACTGAGGGAGCTGGGGTTGCTTAGCCTGGAGGAGTCTTGGGGGAGACCTTATTACTGTCTGCAACTCCCTGAAGGGAGGTTGTAGCCAGGAGGGGTTTGGTCTCTTCTCCCAGGCAACCAGCACCAGAACAAGAAGACACAGCCTCAAGCTGTGCCAAGGGAGGTTTAGGCTGGAGGTGAGGAGAAAGTTCTTCCCAGAAAGAGTAATTGGCCATTGGAATGTGCTGCCCAGGGAGGTGGTGGAGTCACTGTCCCTGGAGGTGTTCAAGAGGGAGCTGGACGTGGCCCTGCAAGCCAGCTGGCCTAATGATGTGCAGTGGCCTTCCTTAAGTGCAGCTCTGTGGCTCAATCTGCAAGAGTTGTCCACACATGTCCACAGTTGCCTTAACAAGGCAAACAAGTGTAATGGGCAGCTTCCATCAAGCAGAATAAAGAGGAGTTAAGAAGAAAACCTTTAGGAAGTGTTGCAAAGCCAACAGGATGGTGTGGGAATAGAATCCCAGATTCTCTTTGCTTGGAAAAGAGCTCAAGTCCATCATGACCTCCAGATCATCAAGTCTAACCATTGACCTAATGCCACCATCACCACTTGGTGCCATGGTCTAGTAGTCATGAGGTCTTGGGTGACAGGTTGGGCTTGGGTGATCTTTGAGGCCTTTTCCAACCTTATTGATTCTATGATTAAACCATGTTCCAAAGTGCCATGTCTATACATTCTTAAAACACCTCCAGGGACAGTAGCTCCACCACCAACTTGGGCAGCCTTTTTTTTTCCTAACCTTAGAATCAACAAGGTTGGAAAAGACCTCAGAGATCATCAAGTCCAAGCTGTCACCCAACACCTCATGACTAACTAAACCATGGCTTCAAGTGCCACATCCAAGCCCTTTTTGAACACCTCCGGGGACAGTGACTCTATCACCTCCCTGGGCAGCACATTCCAACTAATACCCAATCCAAACCTTCCCCTGGTGCAACTTCAGTAGAAGAGATTATTCCAGACTTCAGGAACTTCAGAAACGTCCAACAGCCTCCAAGTGGTCACTTCAAAGGTCCTGTTCCTGTGAGCTGCAGGAGAGAACAGAGGCTCCTGGAGGTTGAAGCAGTGGCCAGTGTTTGAGAGAGGCTTCACTGTGTGCAGAACCCAGCCCTAGTGCATGGGGACAGAGTGGTGCTATGGGCTGTCCTGCCTGTCCAAAGCCCAGTGCCCAGCCTCACAGCCTGAAAACAGGCTGGAAAAGACAGGCTGTTTTCAACAAACCCTGCAAAGAGGATCTTCAAATGGACAAAAGCTTCGACAATTTGAACTGAAGGCACCACAGGCTAAGTGCATCTCACAGAATCACAGACTATATCTGCTTGGAAGTGACCTTCAAGATCATCCAGTCCAACCTTTGACCCAGTACTGAAGAGTCATCACTAAACCATGTCCCTGTGCACCAGGTCTACACACCATTTAAACACCCCCAGGGATGGTAACTCCACTGCTGCCCTGGGAGGACCATCCCAATGATTGATAACCCTCTCAGAGCAGAAATGTTTCCTAATATCCAGGCTAAGCCTCCTCTGGTGCCACTTGTAACCATTTCCTCTAGTCTTGTTGCTTGCCACCAAGGAGAAGAGGCTGGCCTCCTCCTTGCTCCAAACTCCCTTCAGGTAGTTGTTAAGAGTGACAAGATCTCCCCTCAACCTCCTCTTCTTTAGGCTGAACAACCCCAGTTCCCTCAGCCACTCTGTAGTGGTTTGAGCCTTAACTGGGAGTTAAGAGCTCAGGTGGGGGCAAGGCTGAGAATCTCTCCCCTGCACCCCCCTCCTCCCCCCCAACAGAGAGGGGAAAAAAAGGGAAGGAGCAAATCCACCAAGCAATAATTTGGAGTTGGCCTGGAAGTAGAGAGGTAAAGAGTTTTCTTTAAACATTATATATATATAACAATAACAGGGAAGGTTCACAAGGGCAAGGAACAAGGATGGATGGGGGTGGGGGGAAAAACAGGAATACAAAACCAGTCTCTCTCTGAAGAGGCACAGAGGCAGCAGGGAGAAGGATCAGGCCTGACCACGAGGCAGAGGAGCAGGAAGGCAGCTGCAGCAGCTCTCATCCAGGAGAGGCAGGAGCCAAAAGGAGAGCTAATGACTGCAATGTCCTTTTTGTACCCTAGCTGGGCAGGGAGGGGGGAGTGGAACAGACTCAGTTTCCCAGGGGGCAAACGCCCTGCAGGGAGAGCAAAGCACTCGCAAGCCCTCCCCCCTGGTTTGTTTCCAGGATGGGTGTTAACCCACCACACATTCCTTGTAGGCCATGTGCTCCAGGCCCTGCAAAAGCCTCCTTGCCCCTCTCTGTGAAAATGTGATTTGTCAAAGAAGAAAATAACCAGCTGTTTCAATTCCAGAATGAAAATCCTTTGCCAGTAAGGGGGGGGGAAAAAAAAGCCATCTCCAGCAGTGAATGGGACAAAACCAGTGCTGCCAAGTGTGGCCAGATGGTTTCTTTAATGGAGATGTTACAACTGCTGGCTACCACATGCTGAGAAAGGAGCTAGCAAGTGGAAGAGATAAAGACGGTACTTTATGCTAACGACAACATCACCTGCTTCAGCATGAAGAGCAGCACGGAGCAGACTGAATGTAGATCAACCTGCTAATTAGCAAAGCCTGAGAAGGAGTACTCTGTGCACACCCATGTGTAGACCTGACTCCCTCATCAAACAGGGCCCAGGGAGGATGTCTCTTCTGCAGGCTTATTTGCAACGTGTGAAATGAGACCTGTATTTGCATCAAGAATTTAATTCTGGGACACATCTGTGGAAATTGCCTGCAGGCCACAGCCAAGTCTCATGAGACTTTCCGAGCCTGCTGGATGATGATTTCCCAGCAGAGGATGCAGCCAGCCAGCACATGCTGTCTCCCTTCCAGATTCATGGTGAAGAGTAAAGAAGGATTCACTGCTGAGCTACCAGCAGTAAAGTTTCCTCGAGCACAAGCCCTGTGAGGAGAGGCTGAGGGAGCTGGGGTTGTTTAGCCTGGAGAGGAGGAGGCTCAGGGGTGACCTCATTGCTCTCTACAACTACCTGAAGGGAGGTTGTAGCCAGGTAGGGGTTGGTCTCTTCTCCCAGGTAACCAGCACCAGAACAAGAGGACACAGTCTCAAGCTGTGCCAGGGGAAGTTTAGGCTGGAGGTGAGGAGAAAGTTCTCCACAGAGAGAGTTGTTAGCCATTGGAATGTGCTGCCCAGGTTGGTGGTGGAGTCACCATCCCTGGAGGTGCTCAAGAGGGGATTGGATGTGGCACTTGGTGCCATGGTCTAGTCATGAGGTCTGTGGAGACAGGTTGGACTTGATGATCCTCAAGGTCTCTTCCAACCTTAGTTATACTGTGATACTGTGACTTGGCACTTGGAGCCATGGTTTAGTTAGTCATGAGGTGAGGTTGGACTTGATGATCTCTGAGGTCTTTTCCAACCTTATTGATCCTATGATTATAGAATGACAGAATCATCAAGATTGGAACAGGTGTCTATGATCATCAAACCCATCTGTCAACCCAATACCACCATGCCCAGTAAACCAGGTCCCAAAGAGATTGATGTGAGCAAAGTCAGGACAATCATAGTCAGTCATGTATGATTTTGGATTCTCAAAGAGACTGATTGTCCCCAAACTGAGGAAAACACAACTTGCAGTTAATCTTGGAGCAAATGGAGGTAAATTAAGTGGAATCTGGCTGAGCAGTGAGTCACTTAGGAAGAGTTTAGCAGCTGGCCAAAAGCTGTAGTTTCAGTGTTGCTCTGTGCAACAAACTGATTGAATGTGAACCCCTGAGGGCAGACAATGCATGTGTGTTAAATGGGTTGGAGCCCTGATACTTGTCAGACCTCAGCACCACAGAATCCTAGAATTGTTTTGGTTGGGAGAGACCTTTAAGATCATCAAGCCCAGCCGTTAACCCAGCACTGCAAGGTCTCCACTAAACCATGTCCCTCAGCGCCACATCTGCATGTCTTTTAAATACCTCCAGGGATGGTGTCTCCACCACTTCCCTGAGAAGTGCTTTACAGCCTCTCAGAAGAGAGGTTTTACTGCTAGCAGCTGGCAAGCAGGGTGTCTCATTCCACAAAGAGCAGCTCCAAACCCACTTTGCTCAGCAGTAAACTTCACATAAACATCATTGCATGCACCTTGGGGTCAACGGCCTGGGCCATACCTCCCAAGTGCAGCACACCCTTTTCTGCCTCCAGACAAAACACCCAGGCCCTTTCCTGGTGTTCCAAGCATGGTAGAACAAGAGGACACAGTCTCAAGCTGTGCCAGGGGGAGGTTTAGGCTGGATGTTAGGAAGAAATTCTTCCCAGCAAGAGAGATTGGCCATTGGAATGTGCTGCCCAGGGAGGTGGTGGAGTCACCATCACTGGAGGTGTTTAGGAAGAGACTGGATGGGGTTCTTGGTGCCATGGTTTAGTTGATTAGATGGTGTTGGGTGAGAGGTTGGACTCGATGATCTTGAAGGTCTTTTCCAACCTGATTAATTCTACTCTACTCTACTCTACTCTACTCTACTCTACTCTAGCTGCAGCTGCACATTGTTTGACAATTCCAAGTGACAACCAGAGGACTGTCCCAGCCCCCCAGAGGGCACAGAGCTCCTGCAGTCTTGCTTCTGCTGGGTGAGGTTTAAGAGATGATGCAGGTGCTCACATCTGTGGTGGCTGCCGTGGAAATGTTGACACATCCAGAGCTTTGATTTGTTTTGAGACAAAGCCTGGGGCAAAACCAAGGCACACACAAAGCAGCAACTTCTTCTTGTCACTGTTCAGAAGGAGCTTAGTGATATGCTCTTGTCAGTGGGGCAACACAAGCACTTTCTGTTAGCTTGAGGGAGGAATTCGGCCAGCAGGTGGAGGGAGGCTCTCCTCCTCCTCCTCTGCCCTGGTGAGGCCTTGTCTGGAATACTGTGTCCAGTTCTGGGCTCTCCAGTTCAGGAAGGACAAGGACTTAGTGGAGAGAGTCCAGCAGAGAGATGCCACGATGAGGAGCCTGGAACTTCTCCTTCATGAGCAAAAGCCGAGAGAGCTGGGGTTGCTTAGTCTGGAGAAGAGGAGGCTCAGGGGCATTGCATTAATGCTTATCAATATTTGAAGGGTGAGTGTCATGGGAATGGAGCCAGACTCTTCTCAGCGGTGTTCCTGAAGAGAACAAGGGGCAATGGACACAAACTGGAACACAGGAGGTTCCACATAAACAGAAGGAAAAAACCTCTTCACTTTAAGGGTAGCAGAACACCAGAACAGGCTTCCCAGAGGGGTTGTGAAGTCTCCTTCCCTGGAGGCATTCCAAACATGCCTGGAAGTGCTCCTCCTGTGTGATTTACTCTAGGTGATCCTGCTTTAGCAGTGGGGTTGGACTAGACAGAAGGACCTCTTCAGAGGGCCCTTCCAACCCCTAGCATTTTGTGATTCTGAAGGGTCAAACTCCCACTCCTCTCCCCTCCCTCTCCTATGTGAGACATTTTTGGTTTATGGTCCTGGTTTTACAGAGGTGGAGACCAGATTGATAAGTCCAGTCTAAGAGTCTGCATGTTTTAAGATCTCAGATTTTGAAAGACACCAAGATAAGGAGAACCTTCATCAGAGCCACTGGAAAAGACATCTAAGATCATTGAGTCCCACTGTTGGCCTAGTACCACCGTGGCCATTGAACCATGCTCTGGTGTCCCACATCTCCATGGTTTTTAAGCACCTGCAGGGATGGTGACTCCACCACCTCCTTGTGCAGCCTGTTCCACTGCCTGACCACTCTTTCAGTAAAGAAATTTCCCCTGATATCCAGTATAAACCTCTCCTGGGGCAATTTGAGGCTATTTCCTCTCATTCTATCACTTGATATTAGCAAGAAGAGACCAGCCCCCACCTCATTCCAGTCTCCTTTCAGGCAGTTGTAGAGAGCAGTGAGGTTTCTTCTCAGCCTCCTTTTCTTCAGAGTAAAAGCCCCAGGTGCCCCACAGGACCTGTTCTCCAGAACCCCTCACCAGCATCACTGCCATTCTCTGGACATGCTCCAGCATCTCAATGTCTTCCTTGTAGTGAGGGTCCTGTTGAGGGCATCAGGGGCCATGGGAGGCAGAGGAAGGAAACAGGCAGCTCAGGGATGCTGAGTGAGGTGGTGGGTCTATCCACACGACAGCGTTGCTCACACAGAACATACCTCTTGCACTAGTCACCTCGGCTACCACTGGCCACGGGGCTGCAGAAGCAGGTGGCAGAGCCACCCTCGCGTTTACTCACCTTCTCCGTCCGGTTTTGCCACCACACACGTGGGGTTTTTGTGCTGCCTCAGCTGCAGGCAGCGCCCAGCCCAGACGGTTCATTACCGGCTGGGCCGCGTCCCTGCCTCCAGCAGCCCGGGGCGGGCACAGCAGATGGGCAGCGCCAGGGGGCACCGCCATGGATCGCGGGACTTAACGGGACATGGGGACAGGTCGGACGGGCCGGAGGGGTGGGGGCTGTGCTGGTGGGGGTCCCGGCTCTGGTATGGGGTGTGTTTTGGGGGCGAGGTGATGGTGGAGACACCGCTGTGGTATGAAGCAGCCCCACCAGGACAAGCTCATCCTCTGGGTTTCTCTCCTGCCGCCTGAGAAGTTTTGTCCCGGGACAGACTAAAAAAAGACCGGAGCCACCGCTCGGGAGGGAGGAGCTCGGCTGCCGCGGCCCCTCCCCGCCGCCCGCCTCCACCGGGCCGAGCCGAGCCGAGCCGAGCCGAGTCAGGGCGTTGTGGGACTGGACGGGACGGCACGGCAGGGCAGTCGGCGCGGAGCTCCGCGTCCCCCGGCGGCGGTGGCCAGGGCTGCTTTTGGCCCAACTTCGTAAGGGAGCACACAGCCAGCCCCGCAGGTCTGCAGCCCAGACTTGGGTGCCGTCCCCACAGGTAGGTTTGGGTCTCGGGGCTGTAGGAGTTGGTTTGGGGGTGAGGTAGAGCTGGCAGTGGTGGATGGGGGTACGTCGTTCTAGCCGGTCCCGGCGGTGCCCTGACGGTAGCTGAGACGAGAGGCGCCGTTTGCTTCCCGAGGTGCTGTTCAGCCTTTGGAGTGCTTTCTTCCCCACCCCGCGTCCCCAGTCCCCGCGGGGGTGTCGTGCAGCCCTGCGGGACACCTTCCCAGCTGCGAGCCTGGACTGGGCCGGTGGTTACAGACAGGAAGGCGCAGCAGCACCCCGGAGCTTCCACGCTGCGGCAAGGGGCCGGTGGTAGTGGGCAGGCCAGGTTTGAGGGCACATTTTGGGGATGGAGCGCCCCTCCTTTGCCGATTGTTGGCTTGGTGGTGCCCGGAATCCTGCCCTGAGCTCGAAATGGTTGTGGACTTGTACCGGTGTTTTGTAGCTCTCTAGAGAAACACCATTCCAAACACTCCAAGGAGGCGGTGGGAGTGGGATCCTGCCCTTAAAGGGCTGTCCGGCAAAGATGTGGATTTGCAGCACCGGTTAATTTGGTCTAACGAAACCGTAGTGACTTGGGCAGGCTGTGTGCCTTGCAGAGTTTAATTTGGGGTGAAGAAAGATAGCAACTAACCCCATGGTGGCAACCTGTCTATTTAAAAGAGACCGACAGAGAGCGACCTGTGCACTCCTTCAGGGCTGGATCCTGCCCCTGCCTCCTAGGGTAGCCCCCCAAGAAGCATTCCATGACCCAGTGTCGGCTTCCTGTTGGCTGCTGGTGCTGAGCATCACACAGCACCCAGGCATGTCTCAGGGAGGGCAACTCGTGGAGCCCTCAGCCAGACCTGGATTTTCCACTGCCCTACAGGTGCTCTGCAGCCTGAGAGGAGCGGGGAGGCAGCCAAGGAAATTTGATCCCTGGTAATGGGGAGCTGTCAGTGTTGAGTTGCAGCTGGTGTTTCTTATGTGTCTGTGCTGCATCTGCCGCATCGCCTCACCTGCCTGGAGCCGGGGCATTGCACACGCCTCTCCTGTTGCAGACCCTGTCACACCGCTGATTCTGCAGCTGCACCTCTCCATTCTCGAGAAAGCCTCAGCACTCTCTGCAGGGTTGCCTTGTGGAAACCTTTGTGTGGCCCTGTTTCTTGATGGGGTGCTTGCTTCACCCAGCAAAGGGATGAGAAGCCTGAGCAGGGTGACCGCTGGCGCAGTTTGGCAGCCTGTGTTATCCAAGAGGTGAGGTAGATGAACCATGGACATCTCCAGCTGTCAGAGCTTTGAGTCAAATCTGTCTCCTAGGGGAAGTATTCCCTGCTGGTAGCTCAGCAGGGGCAAGGCAAAAGAGCCATGGTGCTCTCTTCTGTCCCCTCTTTTGGGGACACTATGTATCACTTGATTTCCAGAGCCCTGCCAAATTTAAAGGTAAAAAGAGGAAGAGGAAGGAGGGTGACTGTGTCAGAGTTAGCAGATGTCCCCGGGCTTGCAACTGTCTTTGCAACCCAGCCATCCTGGCCCTCTTCTTGGGAACAGCACTGGGCTGGTGCTGCACGGGCTGTGAGGAGCCAGTCTTCGACGGCGTGAAGGAGCTTTCTGCCAGCGTTGGAAGGAGAGAGCTCTTGAGGGCAGAGGCTCAATCTGAAATCTAACTTTATGAAAATATGCCCTCTGTGGCCTCTTCCTCCTCTGCTTTTGATAGCCCAGCAGCCAATAGCTTCAGTGGGGCTGAGCCTCTGCTTCTTAAGTCACACACACCTCAACCACAAAGTAGATCTCTCATGTAAATGAAGAGACTAAATCATCAGGCTTTTTTTGCCTCTTATTCATGGTGGCACTCACTCTAAAGATAATACAATTAAGGGGGGGTGGGAATTACAGGCTACACCTCCCTGTAGAGCTATTGAGCTTGTTGCTGTTTCTCAGACTGATGCAAACACCCTGAAGGAGCTGGGGTGTGCGAGTGATGCTGGAACTGCCAGCAGCACTGCTTGGGGCCGAGCTGTGCCTCACAGCAGCCACTAAGCATAAAGTAGCAGTGTTTGGTGGGAATGGCCTTGGGAAAGACAGTTTTTTGAAGGACATCATAGCCACAGATGGATGGAAGCAGGAGAGGACCACAGAGGCAATGTGGATGGACAGGGACCCCAGGCTCTGAGCACTGAGAACTCTTGATGCTGCACCAGAGTACTGTAAGCATGCCTTGAACCAGCGACCTGGTGTGCAAGTGTGAGTGTCACACAGCTGCAAGGGCATGTCCTGCACCATCCTTGCCTTGTGACAGCCTCCCTGGGGCAGGGATGTGGGGGTGATCCTTGGCAGAGATTGGAGACTGACCAGCCCTGCAGATGAGGGCTTGCTGCTTGCCCTGCAGCAATGACTTGGGATGCAAGGATGGCAAATTGTGAAGCAGGTGCTTGAGGGTTTTTTGCACAGCTCCAGTATTTCTTCTCTTTGGGCACACCAGGCAGCATGGTGGGCAGGAGCCATGTTTCTGTGGGCACAGGACATGGTGGCCTTGCATTTTAACCCTGAAACCAGCCCTGCCTCTTTGTGGTGAAGGTACAGATTAGCATGGAAATGGCCATGTGTTTTGGAGGGGCAGCCCTTGCCACCTCACTTTCAGGTCATCTGCCATGTACCTGATGTTTGGGAGGGGGAGCCTCCTGCTTCAGGGCTTGGAGACAAATGGGGAGATTGCTCTGAGGAGGCAGAACAGTGCCTACAGGTGTGGCCTCACACTAATAAATGAAATGATTGATGAAGTCACTGTGGAATAACAAAACCCCAAGACTTTGACCCAGAGTGGTGAAAAACCTCTGCTTGGCCTCACTCTTCATGCAGCATGGCTGCTAGGGTGTTACAGGCTGTGGTGCAGAAACTTGAGCATGGAAAGAGGTGAGAGGAGCAACACAGCATCTTCTCAGAGCTGTGCTTGAGGTATGTTCCCTATCTGTTTCCACCCTCAATGGTAAAGGTGCTGCCTTGCAGCAGGGGTCCCACCACCTCTCTCGTTCACCTCAGACAAGTGGACTGGAAGTAAAGTACCAATGGTGTCACTGAAATTTGGCAGGAAGGAGCTTTTGGGAGGTGTTCTGGCACTGTGTCTGGGAACTGTGTGGGGCTCCCAACACATGGACTCCCAGCTGCTCAAAGGAGGCAGAAGCCCTGAGGTGTGCACTCCTTTCATCCATATGCTGCTACAGCCAGGCACATAGGAGGGCTTGAGCCTTTGCTTGGCACAGAATTGCTCAGTGGGAGCTCCAGGCATTTGTCTCACTTCCCTATCAGGTCTGGTCATGTCAGTCTTCTCTGCAACAAGCTCCTCCAAGTTCTCTGTATTTGCTCCTTGTTTTCATTCCTTTGAGCACCTGCAGCCTAGTCTGTCTGTATTTCTTGCACACTGATCACTGTAAAGCAAAGTGAGTATTAAAAGCCTCATCAGCTCCCTGGATGGAGATTGTTTAGCCTGGAGAAGAGGAGGCTCAGGGGAGACCTTCTTGCTGTCTACAACTACCTGAAGGGAGGTTGTAGCCAGGTGGGGGTTGGTCTCTTCTCCCAGGCAACCAGCACCAGAACAAGAGGGCACAGTCTCAAGCTGTGCCAGAGGAGGTTTAGGCTGGATTCTTCATAGAAAGAGAGATTGGCCATTGGAATGTGCTGCCCAGGGAGGTGGTGGAGTCACCATCCCTGGAGGTGTTCAAGAGGGGATTGGACGTGGCACTTGGTGCCATGGTGTAGTAGTCATGAGGTGTTGGGTGATAGGTTGGACTTGATCTCTGAGGTCTTTTCCAACCTTATTGATTCTATGATCCTATGACCCACAGTGGACAGCCATGTAGCACTGGGGTGATTGGTAAGGTCCGTGTTCAGAAGCAATTGCCATCATGGTCGTGGGAGATGCCATCATAAACAGCTAGGAGGCCTCCAAATTGGAACAACTGGCTTCAATCAGCATGGAATTTCAGTTTTCAGAGTTAGCTGGTGGGCTCCCTGTGTTTTGGGAGACAGAAGG
Organism: Dryobates pubescens; assembly: GCF_014839835.1. Taxonomy (NCBI): domain Eukaryota; kingdom Metazoa; phylum Chordata; class Aves; order Piciformes; family Picidae; genus Dryobates; species Dryobates pubescens. Next base: position 39,606,455 of record NC_071619.1, on the reverse strand, counting down.
CACCTCCTGCCTTTGTGTATAGCAAAGTCCTGGTGGTTATCTCCCATACCCTAGGTGTAGGTCACAGATTGAGAGCACAGCCAGGGACACTCCTGGGTGGGAAGATGACCCAGTTTGGGCCCTGTGACACGGCCTTTGATATGGCTGTGCCATGAACAAGAGGACACAGTCTCACACTGTGCCAAGGGAAGTTTAGGCTGGAGGTGAGGAGAAAGTTCTTCAGAGAGAGAGTTGTTAGCCATTGGAATGTGCTGCCCAGGGAGGTGGTGGAGTCACCATCCCTGGAGGTGTTCAAGAGGGGATTGGATGTGGCACTTGGTGCCATGGTTCAGTAGTCATGAGGTGTTGGGTGACAGGTTGGACTTGATGATCTATGAGGTCTTTTCCAACCTTATTGATTCTATGAGCTAGGTGTCTGCCTGCTAGCAATGGTGACATCTGGGAGACCTTGAGATGCCTCTGGAAGTGGTCCCTGAGAAGCAGGGTGAGGGCTTTGCAGCTCCCTGTCACTCCTGGGGGCTGAGGCTTTGTAACCTGGGGTTTAGGGTTCCACAATGAACAGAGCTTCTTGGGTTTCTTTCCTTTCATTGTTTTTCCTTCAGGGGCAAGTGCAAAAGCTGAGATGCTGCAGCTTTAAATATAAATTGAAAATAGGCTTCAGAGGTGCAGGGGAGTTTTAGCTCACCATTTGCAACTAGCTCTGTTGGAGGGGGTGTTGCAGTAAGTGTAGCTTGTGATTTATTTTTTATTCTCTTTTTTTAATCACCTTGGGGTTAGCAGTACTGCAGGTTTCTCAGGCCAAACAGGAAGGGATCTTGTTGGACAAGAAGAGTGGAAGGGAAGAGCAGAAGCCTCTCTCAGAAGTTTTGATGTTTTCTGAATTGCAAAACCCCCATCTGATGTCGTTCATCTTGCTGGAACAGTTATCCAGGTGACTAGCCATTCTAACTGGGTGTCCCTGTATCCTCTCTAGCTCAGGCTGGTTCCCACCAGCAGACCTCCATTTCCCATGAGCAGTGGTAAACAGCAGCACAGACCAACCATGGGTGAGCCAAGGTCCCTCTGCTCCTCTGCCAAAGCAGCAGGAGTGCCTCTGCTCTCAGCACACTGCTCCTTGCCCCACTGGTTGTTCTTCTCTGTCTCTCTGGCATGAAGCAAAACCACAGGCTGCAGCTGATCATACAGCCATCTTCCCAGGATAGGATGGGATAGGATGGGATGGGATGGGATAGAATGGGATAGGATGGGATGGAATAGAATGGGATAGGATGGGATGGAATAGAATGGGATAGGATGGGATGGAATAGAATGGGATAGGATGGGATGGAATAGAATGGGATAGGATAGAGAATTAATCAGGTTGGAAAAGACCTTTGAGATCATCAAGTCCAACCTATCACCCAACACCATCTAATCAACTAAAGCATGGCACCAAGTGCCCCAGCCAGTCTCTTCTTAAGCACTTCCAGATGTTCTTCCCAATGGATGTGCATCTCCAGCTGTGGTCCTCTCTTCCCTTGTTGGGGCTGATGTGCCCAGACAGGACTGCAGGGCTCATTTAAGAAACCTAACACCAGCACATTTGGGACTGTAGCTGTTTCTGCTGCCTGCTGTTTGACATCTTCAGGTTTCCACTTTTTGATTCATGGAGCTGTGACATTGCCTGGTTCTTTTGGGAAGTGTCTCTTTCAGCCCCAGATCAAAAGGACCCAGCTGGGGTGAAATGTTCTTTCTGCCTGCTCTCAGCCCATAAGTGCTACATCAATTTTTCATCTTCCTTTTGATCTTCCCCACACACACCCTGTTTTTTCTTCTCAAAAGAGAGATTTTGAAGGGAAGAGAACCTTTGAGAGAGTAGAGATGTGCATTTAGATGTCATCAGATTTTTTTTGAGGGATAGTTATGCATTAGCATTGGTGAATAGAAGAAACCAGGTTGGAAGAGACCTTCAAGATCATCAAGTCCAACCTATCATCCAACACCACCTAATCAACTAAACCATGGCACCAAGCACCCTATCAAGTCTCCTCTTGAACACCTCCAGTGATGGTGACTCCAGCACCTCCTCAGGCAGCACATTCCAATGGGCAATCACTCTCTCAGTGTAAAACTTCCTCTTAACCTCCAGCCTAAACCTCCCCTGACGCAGCTTGAGACTGTGTCCTCTTGTTCTGGTGCTGGTTGCCTGGGAGAAGAGACCAACCCCTTCCTGGCTACAACCTCCCTTCAGGGAGTTGTAGAGAGCAAGAAGGTCACCCCTGAGTCTCCTCTTCTCCAGGCTAAGCAACCCCAGCTCCCTCAGCCTCTCCTCACAGGGCTGTGCTCCAAACCCCTCCCCAGCTTTGTTGCCCTTCTCTGGACACCTTCCAGCAACTCAACATCTTTCCTAAACTGAGGGGCCCAGAACTGGACACAGGACTCAAGGTGTGGCCTAACCAGTGCTGAGTCCAGGGACAGAATGACTTCCCTGCTCCTGCTGGCCATAGTGTTCCTGATGCAGGCCAGGATGCCATTGGCCCTCTTGGCCGCCTGGGCACACTGCAGGCTCATGTTCAGCCTACCATCAACCAGTATCCCCAGGTCCCTCTCTGCCTGGCTGCTCTCCAGCCACTCTGACCCCAGCCTGTAGCACTGCATGGGGTTGCTGTGGCCAATGTGCAGAGCCTGGCACTTGGATGTGTTCAATCTCATGCCCTTGGCCTCTGCCCATCTGCCCAGCCTGTCGAGGTCCCTCTGCAGAGCCTCTCTACCCTCCAGCAGATCAACTCCTGCCCCCAGCTTGGTGTCGTCTGCAAATTTACTGATGATGGACTCAATGTCCTCATCCAGATCATCAATAAAGATGTTAAAGAGCATGGGGCCCAGCACTGATCCCTGGGGCACACCACTGGTGCCTGTCTGCCAGCTGGCTGTGGCACCATTCACCACCACTCTCTGGGCTCAGCCCTCCAGCCAGTTCCTAACCCATCGCAGTGTGCTCCCATCCAAGCCAGGGGCTGACAGCTTGGCCAGGAACTGACAGCTTGGCCAGGAAAGATAAGTGGTCTTGGGTCTTGAAGGGTCTAAGGCAACAGATTTTCCAAGCCATTTCCAAGCCATTGAGGTGGCTGCAAATTGCTTTTATCTGAGTATTGTTTTTAAGGGTCTGTGCTTCCTTTTCACGTTAGAAGATGATAATGTTCATGTTTTTCATGTGTTCCAGTCATTTGGATCCTGTCAGCTTCAGGCTTGCTGGATCACGTCCCCATGCACGCTGGTGCTCAGCTGTGGCCACTGTCACCCAACCAGCCAGCAGATGTGATACCACAGTGCCCCAAGCCCATAGGGGGAGGAGAGCAAGACAGGCAGAGCCAGGGGGCTGAGCAAGGGGTTTACTTCACCTGATGCTGTGACTGCTTGCATGGGATGTGTGGGCTGCTGGAAACTGCCCTTGTGGTGTTCTCTCTCTCTGTTGTTTGAAAATCTCTGCTGAGATCCCACTTGGAGTACTGTGTCCAGCTCTAGAGTCCTGGCACAATAAAAGGACATGGACCTGTTGGAGTGGGTCCAGAGAAGGCCAGAGAAATGATTTGAAGGCTGGAACCCCTCCGCTGTGAGGACAGGCTGAGAGGGTTGGGATTGTTCAGTCTGGAAAAGAAGGCTCTGGGGAGACCTTTCAGTACTTCAAAGGCCTATAAGAATGATGGGGACAATCTTTTCATCTGAGCCTGTTGTAACAGGACAAGGGGTGATAGTTTTGAAGTAGAAGAGGGAGATTTAGAGTAGATAGAAGGCAGACACTTTTACAATGAGAGAGGTGAAGCACTGGAACATGTGGTTTAGAGAGGTGGTAGATGCCCCATCACTAGAAACATTCAAGGCCACACTGGATGGCTTTTTGAGCAGTGTGATCTAGTGAAAGATGTCCCTGTCCATGGCAGAAGTGTTAGTCTAGATGACTTCTGGAAGTGTCTTCCAACTCATAACACTCTGTGGTTGTGCTGTGTAAGTGATCCATCAGATCTGTTGGGCGTTTTGCTGTTGAACAGTGACAACAACAACCAACCAAACAGTACCAACAACAAAAACCCCACCCCACCCCCCAAAACTCCCACAGGTCTCAGCCCTTGAGAAACCCTCACATTTTAAGGCTGTGTTTTCTTACTCCTGTTGCTGTTTGTCCACCCAACCATTGCCCAACCTCACCATGAAGGGCAGTGATCCTCACCCCGCAGCACTGGTCCCCCTTGAATGCTCTCCAGGCCATGCAGCAGCATTCCTGCCAGCTCTCACCAGAGGCAGGAGCTGGGCTCAAATGCCTCTTGCCTTTCAGCAGCAACCATGCTAGTGCTGGCTTTGTTGCATACCAATGAGCACTAATTGGCCTTGGCTTGTTATTGATGTTGTGTGGGAGCCTTTTGTGGAATGGCAGGATGGAAGATGGGGAGACACTAAGGTCCTCTGCCATGGGGTGGCTTCCTGGGGGGATGGGGACTGAACTCCTATTCCTTGCAGCAGCCTCTCCATTTGTGAGCCATGGGAGGGCCATGCCTACTGGCTTTACACCACCCTTAGTAATGGCCCACCTGGCTTGTGGACTCCCCTTCTTGACATGGCAGGAGGTTACAGGCAGGGTGTGTTTAAACACACCTAGGGGCATGGGAAGGAGTTGAGCTCTTTGGAAGGCTATGTAGTGCTTGCCTGCAGGTCTTCTCAGCATCAACAATTCAATGCTGCTCTCCTATCTCCATCCCCAAGGCACTGCACACAACCCCTCCGTGCTCTGTCACATTTGCCAGTGTTACCCCTGAGCTGTTCACCTCTCCACTGCTCCTTTATCATTGTTGTAAAGTCTGGTGTTTGCTGCAGCAGTTGGGTATCTCTGCATCTGTCTGCTGAGCCTGAGTGATGAAGGGCATGGAAACCTCCAGAGGGTGGTCACAGAATCACAGATTAATAGGGTTTGGAAGGGCCCTCTGAAGATATCTAGTCCAACCCCTCTGCTAAAGCAGGTTCCCCTAGATCAGGTTGCACAGGAATGTGTCCAGCTGGGTTCTGAGGGTCTCCAGAGAAGGAGACTATAACCTCTCTGGGCAGCCTGTTCCAGTGTGCTGGCACCCTCAAAGTAAAGAAATTTTCCCCTAAGTTCAAGTGGAACCTTCTGTATTTAGTTTGTACCCATTTCATAGTAGTATCATAGTATCAGTCAGGGTTGGAAGGGACCACAAGGATCATCTAGTTCCAGCCTCCCTGCCATGCCCTTGGATTGTCACTACACAGCACTGACAAGATCCCAGCCCCATTGTCCTGCTGTGGAGGAAACACCACCATGGTTTGCTACAAGCCAGAGAGAGAGGGAGGCTTGATGGGGCTGGCTTGCCCTCCTGAAAATAACTTCTATCACACACAAAACAGAAGTCTGGCTAATGTGGGATGCTGCAGCTGTAGGATGGGAAGCTGACCTCGTGCTGGGGACAGCCCTGGCACAGGCAGGACAGCATCCAGCCCCACAGTATGCTGGGGCTTCTGCCAAGCAGCAGTGTTGTGGTTGTTGGTTCATATGTGGCTCTGCTAATTTTGGCCCCACTGACCCTGCTGTTTTTGTGCTAGGATTTGCAAGCAACATTTGCCAAAGCTGAGAATCAAGCCCATAGCTTTGCTGGCATTCAAGTCCTGATCATCTCCTGTGAAGAACAGCAAGTGTCATCACCATGTGTCAGTTTGAGTCTACTTTTTCATTGGTCATGCAATGATAGGAGGTTTCCCAAAGAAAGCACTTGTGAGGAGAGGAGAGTGACATGTGGGGAGTAGCAGCAGGGAAGGATGGAGCACTGGCCAGGCATGAGGTCTGAGCATGGAATCTTGGGCAGGAGAGCAGCCCCAAGGAGCATGCCTTTTCCCCCCCCCCCCTTCCCACCTGTTGTTAGGAGCTAGTAGGGAGAGAGCCATTGCCCTTCCTCCCTGGCTGCTAACGACAGGAGTCTTGCTTTTGGTCGTGCGCTGGAAGCTAATTAAAACCAGTGACAATGGTAATTGAGTAAGGATGCTTGAGGATAAGTATGACCTCATGTCTAAAATGGTAATGAGGCTAATTAAAGTCCCCACCAAAAAGGGAAATGAAAGAGGGAAGGGAGGCAAAGGTGGTGTGAGGGGAGCGGGAGCAGGCAGCAACAACACCCTGGCAGCCAGAGCGCCGTGAGGGATAGGGAGCATGGAGGTGCCAGGCTTTTAAACCTCCTGAATAAACAGGTGTAGGTCCCATTAAGTGTGGGCAATGCTTGTTGGTTTGTTTGTTGTTGTCTTCACTTGCTGGTTCTTTGCTGGCCAAAGCAAAACCAGCAGTGGCTGCTGGTGCAGGGAGGGAACCCACAAAGCTACATCATGGAATCGCACCAGTGCAGGGAAGCGCAATTGCAGAGGAACACTGGGGTGTAGGGGCTGGGGGCCACTGTGACCCTGACATGTGTTGATTTGCAGGGTGATGTAGCAGGGCTCAGGGTGCCACTGCGCTCTGCAGGGACTCACACCCTGTGCTGACTCATCTGGCTGCAGAGGACACACCAAGGGACACCAAGAGGTGAGCGCTCCCTGTCCTGGCTCTGGATGTCCAGTGCTTCACTTTGGGTAAGCTCAGCCCTGGGCTGCCAGGCCCCTGTGCCCCACACCCTGCTGACTGGATGAGATACAGCCTGTGCCAAAAGGCTGCTTCTTGCTGGAGAAAGCTTGACCCTCATTCTTCCATCAGGGGTGAAGGTACAGCTGCATGACTGCTGAGGATGTGCTATGGAGCTGGGGTTCAACTGCTCTGAGCTCTGCGATGGCAGCTCCAGTTTTGGCAGCCAGGCTCCACAGCAGCAGGCACTGCAGGAGCTCTGCACTGTCACAGTGGTAAGTATGGAAGTGGGGAGCGCTCTAGGGCACAAGGTTTGCTGCAGAAGTAGGGGGGAGGCTGGCAGAGGGGAAGGCACAGAGGCACAGCCGCCAAACAATCCCAGTCCACCCAGAGGCTGAGAGCTGTCACCTCCTGGGGTGGCCTCCAAGACAAGAGCTGCCTAGGTGAGACCCTGCAGTTAGGCAGAAGGTGAGGAAGCAGCCACAAGCAGCCAAGCTGTATTAAGCATCCCTGCTGTTTGTTGGCTGCCATGATGGCTGCTTAGGAGTGGCCTGGGGTGACCTCCTCTGCCCTTGACCTTTCCCGTCTCCTGGAACTTCAGAGTGCTTCTCAAACACAAATAGAGCAGGATTTAATTAAAAGCCATCACTGATAATAAATGGTACCTCTCCCCCCACCACTAAGCCAGTAGAAAGGACACAGGGGTGCATTTAGTTGCAGTTGACTTCACCTGAGGCTGCTGGGTTCTTCAGCAAAGCTTGGCCTATTTGGCTCTCCACCATGTCCTGCACGACCATGGGCCTTTAATTAGAAGACCATAAGCTGCTTGGCTTCTCTGGCTCTGGCAGCTGCCTGACAATTAATATTCCCCCTGCTCTGGCAGCTGCCTGACAATTAATATTCCCCCTGCTAGGGCCAGGATTTACTCCACTCAGCAGCAGATGAAGCGCTCCATCAACTTCAAGTTGCATCAACATCCAGGGAAACAGTCAGGTTGGGGAGGGGGAATGTGTTGGGAAAGGAAAGGTGGAGAACACAGGGGTGTTTCTGACCCCTGGGTGGTTGCTTTCAGCAGCAGCCAGAGGTGGAAAAATACTGTTGGTGGATGCAGCTGGGAGTGAAGTGTGGGAGCCCTGGGATGCTGAGTCCACCCTGCTCACCTTGCTGACCAAAGCCAGGTGTTGCCCTTGGGCTTGACTAGGTAGGATGCAGATGGTAGAATGGTGCTACAGCCCTGAACCACCCCTGAGCAGCCCTATCATCCCCTCTCAGCTACAGGCAGGTGGGAAGATGACCCTGATTCATGCTGAGTGATGGGGTCTTGGTGAAGGAGAGGGTGACCAAGCTGGCTGATTTCTCAGAGAGCCAAAAGACTCTCCAGGGGATGGGGAGAGGGAAGAGGAAGTTTGCAGGAGGGAGATGAACATCTCCCCAGGGATCCCTTCATGCTGATGCAAAGTGCCATATCCCAGCACAACACAGCAGCAGCAGTGGTGGCTCTCAGCTGGTGGCCTCTCCCAGTCAGGGGTTTGCCTTACCCAGCAGCTCTGCAACCAACATGGCACCAACATGTGAGCTGCCATAAGCCTGCAGATTAGGAGTTAGGTGTTGGATTTAATTCTCTGAGCTGTGCCTTGTTCTTGCTCATCCAGAGGAGATGGAGCTCAGCTGGAGAAGAGAGATGAGGCATCAGCTGGGAACAGCTGCCTCGCTTCTCCCTGCAGGTATATTTCTAGCAAGGCTGAAAGCAGAAACAGCTCAAACTTTGGAGGGAGAGCTGGGAGTATGGGACAGTGGCAGCTGTCAGGAAAACAGTCTTCTGCTGAAGGAATTGTGTGCAGGTGAACTGGAATACCTGAGAAAGGACTTAGCACCAGAGAAGATGAAGGTGTGTGTGATTCCAGCTCAGTCACCATCCTCCTCCCCTTAATGGGGACCTGGCAGTGGTTAAGTTGGAACAGGCTACCCAGGGAAGCAAAGGAGTCACCACCATCCTGGAGGTGTTAAAAAATGTGTAGACATGGCACTTCAGGATGTAGAATAGACTAGAATTAACCAAGGTGGAAAAGACCTTCGAGATCATCAAGTCCAACCTATCATCCAACACCACCTAATCAACTAAACCATGGCACCAAGCACCCTATCAAGTCTCCTCCTGAACACCTCCACCACCTCCCTGGACAGCACATTCCAATGGCCATTCACTCTTTCTGTGAAGAACTTCTTCCTAACCTCCAGCCTAAACCTCCCCTGGTGCAGCTTGAGACTGTGTCCTCTTGTTCTGGTGCTGGGTGCCTGGGAGAAGAGACCAACCCCCACCTGGCTACAACCTCCCTTCAGGTAGTTGTAGAGCGCAAGAAGGTCTCCCCTGAGCCTCCTCTTCTCCAGGCTAAGCAACCCCAGCTCCCTCAGCCTCTCCTCACAGGGCTGTGCTCCAAACCCCTCCCCAGCTTTGTTGCCCTTCTCTGGACACCTTCCAGCAACTCAACATCTTTCCTAAACCGAGGGGCCCAGAACTGGACACAGGACTCAAGGTGTGGACTTCTGTGCAAGGAGAGAGCTGCCTCCATCATACCTCCTGTGGGAGTGTCCCTCAAAAGCCAGTTCTCATCTGATGTCTGCCTAGGACCAAGTTAGTTTGAAGGCAGCTGGGAGATGGGTGGAGTGCAGCTTGGTGTGTCACTGTGTGATGTGTCAGGAAAACGCTGTTCCATTGCCTTTTCTGTGCTTTCTGCATGGAATGGCAGCTGTGCTGCTGGCTCACAGTCACGTCAGCCACCTAGTTGGTTACCTGCTGCTGGTAGAGGTAAGGATGCCCTACTCAGCTTTCTATAGGAGCATGCTATGACTGGGGTACCACAAGGTCTTGCTCCAGAGGTTTCTCGCTAGAGGAGGACAGTGGGGAACCATCACCCATTTCCCTTCTCCCATGGCCAGGGCTGCCTGAGGTTTATGAGTTGCTTGTCTGGTTTCATTATGCATTTGGCTGGTTGGCCATAAGAAGAGGGCTCCTGGACTGCCCTCTCCTCCTGCATGCTCAACATGTGGCAGAGTATTGTATCCTGTTTACACACATCTCACTAGACCTGGTCTTGGTCTGGTGCTGTGGTGTCTGCTTACAAGGAGGGGTTTGGGAGATGTGGTTGCTGGCTGAGCAGGAGCACCCATGGGAGTCATAATACCAGAGCAGGGACCTTCTGTGCCGGGAGCCCCAGCAATGTCCTCTTCTTCCTCACTCCTTTTGCCTCCAGCAGACATCTGACCGCAGTGGGAAGAGCTCCCCATCCTTCTCTGTTGCCCTGGTGGGAATTGTGTGGACGCTGCTGACCGGAGGAGTCCTGCTAGCGCTCTTCTTTCTTGTCTTCACCATTCGCTGCAGGAAAAACAGGTAAGGGCTTCCCTCTCCTGCTGTGAGAGTTCCCCAGGGCTGCAGCAGAAGGATCAAGCTAATCAGGACCAGGCTCTGAACTGATAGTAGCATACAAACCTGAAGGAGCAGCATGGTACAAGCAGGGCAGTGCCAGGGATATTGGAGTTGTTTCCATCGTACCCAGTGTTGATCACTGGCAGGAACACTCCTGCTGGTACTGCTGCCTCCTTCACCAAGGCCAGGGAGCTGTGGACGAGACAGAGACCCCCAGCATGGCACAGGGAGCAGTGAATGGTCTCATCCAGAAGGTGCTATTCAATAAAAACATCAACAAGGGTGAGCAGAGAGAGCTGGTCTCCTCCTCCACATGGCAGTCTTGGTGACTATCCCTTTGAGCAGCACAGGTCTGTGAGCAAAGCCATCATGCTCTCCCCAGCATGCACACATATCCTTCCTGCTGTAGTTTGAGGGTATTGCTAACCATTTGTGATCTTGGTGGTTGTCCATAGTGGTGGAGAACATGTCCATCGTGGTGGTAAGAAAAGCTAGTGGTGAAGTGCTTGCTTTCCTTGGTGCTCTTCAGTCTGCACAAAGGATGTGGAGAGTCCTGCTCCTCAGAATGCAGCATAACCCAAGCAGAAGCCTCAGCAGTTCCTCATATCTCAAACTGTCTCACCCAGCACTTCATGATCCTCAGCACTTCTGGATGTCCCTCCTGCCTTCTTGCCACCTTCTCAGCTTCATTAGTCCCTTGGTGTCTCAGCTGCTTTTCCTCCCCACGGAGATCAATCCTGCTCCCAAGCTTTACCTGGAAAAGTCTTTGTGCTCCATGTGTCATTGTTTCATAGAGGGGTGCATCTGTCTGCAGCCTGGGCTGCTGCTGTCCCAGTGCTCTGGTGGTGCTCTTGTTCTGGTGGTGTGCTTCTCATAACCACCCTGCAGTCCAGAGGGTCCTGCTCATGCAGGTTTATCTTGAGCCCCATGCCTGCTGTGGTGCAGTAGCTGCACTTGGTTTGTGGAAGGACAGTGGTGTTTAGTTTAGTTGCAACTTGAATTGATGGGCAAATTCTTCATGCTCCCTGAAGGTACTCTCAGAGTGAAGCTGTAATGAGTGTGGTTTATTTATTGGCACTGCAGCAAATAAATATTGGCCTGCTTGCTGAACCTGGGAAGGCAAAGGAGACCTTTTGCAGCGTGCAGATGAGAGGGTGAGCTGATGGGTGTCTTTCCCCAGGGGCTGAGGCATGGTGGGGGTGACAGGGAGGGAGAGGCCCAGGGTGAATCCTAGGCTCTGTACATGAGGTGCAAGCCAGGAAGAAACTCCAGGGTGGAGAAATGCAATGACTTAACAGCAGATTGAAGGCATGGAGCTCCATGAGGGAGTGGCAGGAGAAAGAGCTTTCACCTGATGGGCTTGCTGGAGAAGGGTAAGAGGTCGAGAGAGATCGGTGGGTCGATTCTCCCATCCCTGAGTACAGTTACAGGATTATGAGTGATGGGGTGGAATTACAGAGGAGAAGCTGTAACCTGAACGTTGCTGGCAGCTTCCTGAAGTTGAGACTGTGCTGAGGGGAGAGATATCACCTCAAAAGAAGGAGCAGTGGGAAGAGCCTATTCCTGGAGGCATTTGTAGCTGATGTAACCAGAGCTTACTGCTGGGGACAGTCAGCCAGGCTGCACTGGTGAGGTTTTCTACTTCTACCCCTTTATAGCAGAGGACAGTGGAGGAAGGTGTTTGCCTTGAACCTGGGGGCTGTGCTGTGGTGCTACTTGCATGTCTGTGGAGCATTGGTTGCTCTTGCTCTGTACCACTGTGGGAATGTGTGGCTGCAGCATGTGCTGCCACTGCTGTGCAGCTCTGCATGTCTGCCACGGGCTCTGGTAGCAGAGAGATCCAGCTGGGGTGACTCTGCTTTGCTGCTAGAAGCCTGTGGCTTCCCATAATTCTGTCTGAAATGATGCTAGCTGAAGCTGCTTCAAGGATGCTTTTCCATGCCACAGATCCATGCAGGGGCTAGAGGTGCCATGGGGCAAGCCTGGTAATACTTGAGGGATTGTGAAGCACTTTGGCAACACAGGGGAGAGGATGGGCATGCACCAAGGAGACGTGGATGGGGCATGCACCAAGGAGAACTGGATGGAGCATGCACCAAGGAGCAATAGCTGAACTTCTGGAGGAGCTATGAACAGCAGGAACTTGGTGGGGACTGTGTCAGCATCCCCTATGGCCATCATCATCTCTCTAAGGGGACCTTACCCTTGTGCTGTCAGGTCATGATGCTCAGTAACTGTCACTGCCTTCCCTCTTTTGTTTCCTGGAGGATTGTGAAGATGTCCAGCCCCAATCTGAACATTGTGACCCTCCTGGGCAGTGGTATGACTTACACTAGTGCTTACCTCTTTGGGATTCAGGAGCAGAGCCTGCCATCTGGAGACTTGGTGGAGAAGCTTATTCAGGTGAGTAGGGTGGAAGGTTTGCTGAAAGGGGCACCTTCACTCTTGCACCTGCTCTCTTTAGCTGGAGCCTGTCACTACCTCAGTGATGGGCATGTCTGGATGGGCTGTAGTTTCCACAGCCTCAAAATGCAACCAGGTGCTTTCCATCTGAGCAGCCCTCATAGTTCTGCAAACCACAGGCACACCGAGGGGCACACCAAGCAGCTCCCTGGGGAGAGGCAGGCTTGTGCAATAGGGAGAGGGAAGCCTGTCCAGCCTGTCGAGGTCCCTCTGTAGAGAGGCTCTGCGGAGGGACCTCGACAGGCTGGACAGATGGGCAGAGTCCAAGGGCATGAGATTGAACACATCCAAGTGCCAGGTTCTGCACATCGGCCACAACAACCCCATGCAGAGCTACAGGCTGGGGTCAGAGTGGCTGGAGAGCAGCCAGGCAGACAGGGACCTGGGGGTGCTGGTTGACGGTAGACTGAACATGAGCCTGCAGTGTGCCCAGGCAGCTAAGAGGGCCAATGGCATCCTGGCCTGCATCAGGAAGAGTGTGGCCAGCAGGAGCAGGGAGGTCATTCTGCCCCTGTACACTGCACTGGTTAGGCCGCACCTCGAGTACTGTGTCCAGTTCTGGGCCCCTCAGTTTAGGAAGGAGGTTGACTTGCTGGAACGAGTCCAGAGAAGAGCAACAAAGTTGGTGAGGGGTTTGGAACATAAGCCCTACGAGGAGAGGCTGAGGGAGCTGGGGTTGCTTAGCCTGGAGAAGAGGAGACTCAGGGGTGACCTTCTTGCTCTCTACAACTACCTGAAGGGAGGTTGTAGACAGACGGATGTTGGTCTCTTCTCCCAGGCAGCCAGCACCAGAACAAGAGGACACAGTCTCAGGCTGCGCCAGGGGAGGTTCAGGCTGGATGTTAGGAAAAAGTTCTATACAGAAAGAGTGATTGCACATTGGAATGTGCTGCCTGGGGAGGTGGTGGAGTCGCCATCACTGGAGGTGTTCAGGAGAAGACTTGATGGGGTGCTTGGTGCCGTGGGTTAGTTGTTTGGGTGGTGTTGGATTGGTTGATGGGTTGGACGCAGTGATCTTGAAGGTCTCTTCCAACCTGGTTTATTCTATGTATTCTATGTAAGTGAGGTGGGATCCTTTGAGCAGCCACTGCCCAGTGTGGCGTAGGTGCCACAGGGTTGCAGGGGAGGGGTTTTTTTTTTGGCTGCAAAGCAGATCTGCACCAAAACACTGACCTGTGTGATGAACCCCTGTCTTTGACCTGGGACCAACACCCTGACAGACCAGGGACTGGGCATGCACCTAGTAGGAGAGAGGGATGTGGGAGAGAGCACGTTCTGCTCTTCTGCTCAGCCACCAAGCTGAGGATAATTAATAGAGGTCTCTGCAAATGATTTATTGCTGCTGTGACTCTCCATTCCCCTGCTGCTCCAAGCTGCCTGGTTCTCCCTGCCTGCTCGTCCCAAGCTGGGGAGGAAAAGGCAAGCAGCAGGCATGCCTGCCTTTTAATTTATTTCACCCTGTGGTGATCAGGCTTTCTGGTACCCAACATGACACACACAGCACCCCAGAATCCCACAGGCTCATCCCCACCTATCTTTACTGCATCCCTGGGTGGGAGGGCGCAGGGTGCTCTTGCAAGCCCCATGGCTGCCCTTCAGCCCACTCATTCTGCCCCCTCCCCTGGCAGGTGCGGCTCTGCCTGCTGTGTGTGGGCAGCTCTCTGGTGCTTGGCCCCATCCTGGGCAAGAGCTGGCGGCTCTACAGGGTGTTCACCCAGAGGGTGCCGGACAAGCGGGTGGTGAGTATGCAGCACCTGGATGGGGAGGGCAAACTACCCAGAGGGACAAACACCAGCAAGTCCCTAACAGGTGGGGGACAGCAGGTAAAACCAACATGACAGAGTGCCAACAAACACAGGTCTGGTTTCACATTGTGGTGGTTTAACCCAACTGCATCAACAAAAGCTCGTTGGACATGGGCTCTTCATTTATTCCTGCACAATGAGCTGAGGGAGCTGGGGTTGCTTAGCCTGGAGGAGGCTCAGGGGAGACCTTATTGCTGTCTATAACTACCTGAAGGTGGGGGTTGGTCTCTTCTCCCAGGCAAGCAGCACCAGAACAAGAGGACACAGTCTCAAGCTGTGCCAGGGGAGGTTTAGGCTGGAAGTGAGGAGAAAATTCTTCCCAGGAAGAGTAATTTGCCGTTGGAATGTGCTGCCCAGGGAGGTGGTGGAGTCACCATCCCTGGAGGTGTTCAAAAAAGGATTGGACGTGGCACTTGAAGCCATGGTTTAGTTAGTCCTGAGGTGTTGGGTGACAGGTTGGACTTGATGATCTCTGAGGTCTTTTCCAACCTTATTGATTCTATGATTCTGTGAGGCATGATGCTTTCCACTCCATCAGCAAGCAGGTGCCCTGCCGCGCTGTCTGTTCCCCAGCCTCATCCCTGAGCAAGGTCTTGTTCTCATTTTGCATCAACCATGTGTCTTAATTACGCTTCCCACCAGTGTTTGTGTCCAGGCTCTGGGATGATTGGTTTTCTGGGATGAAAATAAATCAGGTGTTCTCAGGGGCTTCTGATGTAGGGTCATGGTCAGGTGCTTCTGATCCCCTCTTGAAGGGAGGGAGGGAGCACTGTGGGCTCTTCTGCAGCCACTTTTCAAAGGCAAAAAAAGTGGGTGAAAGGTGAGAGAAGAGGTTTGGCAGGGGAACTGGGTACCAGCAGGGACTCCCCTTCCTGAGCCACCAGGATCTGTCTTAAACTGAGAAAATAATAATCCTACCAGATTTTTTTCCTCACCCTTTATGTCTCTGCTTGTGATACGACCCTAAGGAATGACACTCTTGTTTTCTGACATAGCAGCTACCAGCTAGCCACCCAGCTCAGGAAGGTTTATGCCTGTCCCCAAGACTAGTTAGGCCTTCAGGAGTTTGGGAGCTAGAACCAAAGCCAACTTGGATGTTGATGAGTTACTGAAGTCCACTCTGGGTGAATTATTAGGATGGACATGCCCCTTGGAAGAAACAACCATGAAGAGACCCAAGGGGATGGAGATTATTGGTGCCCATTTGCCCACCACAGCAATGCTTCTTTCTTTGCAGATTATCAAAGACCTCCAGTTGCTGGTGATGGTGGCAGTGCTGGTGCTGGCAGATGCCATGTTGCTCTTGACTTGGGTGTTCTCTGATCCAGTCAAGTGCTTCCGAAGCCTCAGCGTCTCACTGCGGGTAAAGAGACGAGGAGGGGCAGTGGAGGGTTTCACTGTGCCCTATCTGATCGGTCTGGGCAAAGGTGGTAGGAAGGTCAGCTCTTTGGTGGGCAAAGGTGGTAGGAAGGTCAGCTCTTTGGTGGGCAAAGGTGGTAGGAAGGTCAGCCCAGTGGGTGGACACAGGAAGCTGCATATTTCATACCCATAATGTCCTGCTCCCTATAAATCTATCAGCAGGGTCTCTCACTTCCTCTTTCTTCCCTCGCTGCTCCTGTGGGAGATGCTCCCTATCTGGTAATGGAAGGGGAGTTATCTCAAGGCCTCCTAGGCCTGCCTAGGCCTAATGCCAAGAGGAGAAGGGGGAAGGGCAATATGGCCAGCCTAACAGTGGAGTGGGGGAAGAAAGAGCCCTGGAGGTTTTGGGTGTACCCTCAGGTAGGGAGAAGGGAAATGCTGGGAGGCTTTCTGGGTATGCTTTGGGTTTCTTTTGTCACTGTCTTGTAGCTCTCTGTAAAACACTCCCTGCTTTTCCATTTGAACTTACCATCACTTCTGCAATCCATTTGTGTGAGCCTCATAAGTTTTCTGCCCCGCTGGGAGGCAAGACAGGATCTGCCTCAAACTGGGACAGAGGGTGCTGGAGCGTGGGACCAGGCTGCCCAGAGAGGTGGTGGAGTCTCCTTCTCTGGAGACTCTCAAAACCCACCTGGATGTGTTCCCGTGCAGCCTGCTCTAGGTGAACCTGCTTTAGCAGAGGGCTTGGACTAGATGATCCCCAGGCTTCCCTTCCAACCCCTGCCATTGTGTGATTCTGTGATTGCCCTTGCCTTCTAGGCAACAGAGAAAGGCATGAGCTGCTCGGTGAGCCGGGTGCAGTCCTGCGCGTCTCTTTACTCCGATCTTTGGCTCATTCTCATTCTCGGGTTTAAGGTATGTAACCTCTCATTGATTCCTGCATTGTATCTCCTCCAGTCTTGCAACATCAACTATTCAGCAGCATGAATAGAATAGAAGAGTAGAGTAGAGTAGAGTAGAGTAGAGTAGAATAGAATAGAATAGAATAGAATTAACCAGGTTGGAAGAGACCATAGCTCTGCTGCCCCTCCAGGTGTCATGTCTGCTGCGGGTTCTGGCTACTCCTGTTCATCTTGAAAGCCCTCCCATCTCCAGTCCTTCCCTTCTCAGTGTTTTCTTGCATTCCCTTGTAAAAACCTGTTAGCCATTTCTTGCCTGCCCCACCATCTTTCACACACACCATGTGCTGCCTCTCTAGTTCTCTCCCTGCAATCCCCATACCTTATCTACTCTCCTTCTCCAAACTCATGTGTTGCTAAAGCACACTCTGTCCATAGAACCTCAGGTGACCATCCACGGCGGTGATGCACCTCATGGCTCAGCCCTCCCGTCCTCTGACTGCAAATCAAAGAGGTGCTGATGACAAGTGCGTGGTGTTGACCTTTACAGGATGTGCATCAGCTTAATTATGCCACCAAGGTCCACTTTCACTGGTGCAGCTTTGCACGTGGCCGTTCCTGTTCCAGAAGAGTTAGTTCTGCTGATGTAACTACGGAGGCATAATTATCGCTGTAATTGGCTGTGGTCTCCTGTGTCTCTGGGTTGTCAGAAGCTGGACACATTTCAGAAGGCTGATGTTGATGAAGCTTGTGAGCTCACAGCCTGTGCTTGGGAATGGCTCCATCTCTGCGTGCGGCACAGGCAGTTCCTTTCTGACTCACCAGCTACCCAGAACTATAGGGAAAAGAGCAGAGAGAAACCTCACGACGTGGCCAAGTCCTTCTTCCCCCCCTTCCCCCTACATTTAATTTTAAAGACATTAGTCTAGCCTATCATTAAAAGCCCTTTGGTGCTAGGGATTGCAGGCGTTCCCTGGGATTCCAGGGCTGTGTCTCCACCTCTGATTTTGTCCACGGTTTGTATTAGCATTTAGACAGGCGATGCTTTTGCCTCAGCTCCTGCAAACTGCTTTTTGGAATAAAGCAGCTCCCTTTCTGGGCTGCAGCAAGAGAAGTGTGGCCAGCAGGGCAAGGGAGGTGATTCTCCCCCTCTACTCAGCTCTGCTGAGACCCCACCTGGAGTACTGCCTCCAGTTCTGGAGCCCCTATTACAAGAGGGATCTGGAGGTGCTGGAAGGTGTCCAGAGAAGGGCCACGAGGATGAGCAGAGGGCTGGAGCACCTCTCCTGTGAGGACAGACTGAAGGAGTTGGGGCTGTTCAGTCTGGAGAAGAGAAGGCTCCAAGGTGACCTAATTGTGGCTTTCCAGTATCTGAAGGGGGCCTACAAGAAGGCTGGGGAGGGACTTCTCAGGATCTCAGGGAGTGCTAGGACTAGGGGGAATGGAATGAAGCTGGAGGTGGGGAGATTGAGGCTGGAGGTGAGGAGGAAGTTCTTCCCCATGAGAGTGGTGAAGCCCTGGAATGGGTTGTCCAGGGAGGTATCACAGTATCACAGTATAACTAAGGTTGGAAGAGACCCCAAGGATCATCAAGTCCAACCTGTTCCAACAGACCTCACAACTAGACCATGGCACCAAGTGCCACGTCCAATCTCCCCTTGAACAGGTGTTTAAGGCCAGGCTGGATGAGGCTGTGGCCAGCCTGATCTAGTGTGGGGTGTCCCTGCCCATGGCAGGGGGGTTGGAACTAGATGATCCTTGTGGTCCCTTCCAACCCTGACAGATACTATGATTACCAGTCCCATGTACCCTTCATTAGTGTTGCATTGAACTTGACCCTGATCCTATCCACCTACTGTGGGTCACAGAGCTGTTTCTTTGGCAGTTCCTCTGAACTCAGTCTGGATTTCCATTAACGTGAGAGTAGGCTCCATCTGCCTGCAGGGAGCACATCTTGTCTTCCACGGCATTCCATGTGCTCAGCCCTTTGTGAAGCAACCCAGTGCATTACCCTGGTTTGCCTGGCACAGAGCAATGAACAGAAAGACTTGCCAAGGGCATACCTGGAGTTAGGAGCAAAGGCCTCTGTTCAAGATTCAAACAAACAAACAGCTTAGCGCCGTGCTTGCTGGAAGTCCTAGTTTACGAGACAGCAGTGCTGTTGTCTGTGTCCCAGATAGACTGTATGAATTTTAAATGGGACTTTGAGGCTGGATTTTTCCTCTTGCTTTGGGATTAGGAGCTGGTTTGCTTTTGGAGGTGTGTTTGGAGGTACCCCATAGTGATCACAGTTATGATCCCATGCAGATCCTATGAAGTAGGGTCAGGCATCAGCCTAGTTCCCAGCAAGACAGATCTCAGTATTACAGCCACCCCTTGAGAATGTGTGGTGCTCTGTGGGTGGGAGTCTCACCAAAGACCATGGGGGGAAACATCTCTTCCCTGTAAGAGTGTTCCTCCAGACCCTAGCCCTGCAAGTGGCCATGGCAGTCATCAAGCAGCCACAGCGTGGAAAGGTGCAGAAGAGTCTACTGAATGTATGTACTGCAGATGCAGATCTGTCCCACAAAGCACTTCTTGATGCCCAAATAACAATTTCATGTCTCTTAGTAAAAGGCTGACAGTCACATGTGCTGGGTAGCACAGGAATAAGGAAGGAGTCATCTTCCCTGTGTTCTGGATCCTTGCAGGAGCAGGGATTTTGTTGGATGGTATTTCCCAATGATCCCGAAGGCAGACCATGCCCTGCTCTACCAAGGTGGGCAAAAAATACTTGGTGTTTCCCCACAGTGTGCCCTGGGGAAGGAGGGATTCAGCCTTCTGGGTAGTTCAGTCCTGAGCACACTGGAAAGATGCATGCATGGCACACTTGAGGGGCAGTATGGTAAGGAAGCCTGCTCTGAAACAACTGACCTAGTCCAGGGAAGGGAGGGCCCCTGTGTACAGAGCACTTCTCCAGCTCCTTTCACTGCTGCTGGCGTCAGGCAGGAAGCAGCAAAGGAAAGGGAGAAGAATTGCACCTGGTAGTTTTTCAGATTTCTATTTAAGGAGGAATCAAGCACATCCTTTTACCTCCAGCCTAAACCTCCTCATCTTCTGCCTTGCTTTTTCCTTCTGAATCTCCTTTCTGCTCTTTCAGAGGTATGCTGTTGCTCCTTGATGTGGCACCCCACCCTGGCCTCCCTGCAGGGACCTCCATCTCTTTTCTCTCCGTTTTTGCTGCTCCTGCTCCAGGTTGCCCAAGGGGACATTTTCAGGTGCCCTGCTCTGTGCCACCTGACCCCCAGCCTGTCATGCCCCTTTCTCAGGGGCCACCAGCACCTTCACTCCTGCTCTGCCTCCCACTTGTGACGTGCAGCAAGGTGCCGGGCGTCTGCTGCGGTGTCACCGCCACACGCTGAAGGGCTGCAGCGTAGATCAAAGAGCATTAATTAGGATTGTGCTGAGTGTATCTGAGCTCACTGGGCTCGGCACAAGGTGGGGGTTGACACCATCAGGCTGTAATTTTCCACACTCTGGAAACCTCTTTTTTCTCCTTCCAGAGTATCCTCCTGCTGTACGGGACCTACTTGGCCGGTCTGACTGACAATGTCAGCTCCCCGCCGGTCAACCAGTCCTTGACGCTCATCGTGGGGGTCAACCTCATTTTCCTGGCCGCTGGCGTTGTCTGCTTAGTTCACCGCTTCCTCTGTGCTTGGCACAACCTGCTGTTTGGTTTCACCTCTGGAAGCATCTTCGTGTGTACAACCACGATCAACTGCTTTATCTTTGTCCCACAGGTATGCTGCCGCCTCTGCCTTGCCAGCTGGCTGGGGACAGGCACATGGGGTCAGAGTTTAGCCATGTGAGCCAAAGGGCTTACTGCCCATCTTTTTACCTCAAAGGCTCAGGCTCACTTGCATAGCTCATCCTCCAAGCCCACAGCGGCTCTGCTTCCTCAAGCAAGTCCCCTGAGTCTCTAAGGATTGCAGGCATGTTGTAGAGCTGATGGTCCAAAACCCTCCTGCAAGAACATGCCGTGGGTGGCAGCCACTCAGAAGGCATGTGTGGAGATGAGGTCAGAGGTCATAGTATCATAGAATCAGTCAGGGTTAGAAGGGACCACAAGGATCATCCAGTTCCAACCCCCCTGCCATGGGCAGGGACACCCCACACTAGATCAGGCTGGCCACAGCCTCATCCAGCCTGCTCTTAAACACCTCCAGGGATGGATGGGGCCTCAACCACCTCCCTGGACAACCCATTCCAGGGCTTCACCACTCTCATGGGGAAGAACTTCCTCCCCACCTCCAGCTTCATTCCATTCCCCCTAGTCCTAGCACTACCTGATATCCTGAGAAGTCCCTCCCCAGCCTTCTTGTAGCCCCCTTCAGATACTGGAAGGCCACAATGAGGTCACCTGGGAGCCTTCTCTTCTCCAGACTGAACAGCCCCAACTCCTTCAGTCTGTCCTCATAGGAGAGGTGCTCCAGCCCTCTGCTCATCCTCATGGCCCTTCTCTGGACACCTTCCAGCACCTCCAGATCCCTCTTGTAATAGGGGCTCCAGAACTGGAGGCAGTACTCCAAGTGGGGTCTCAGCAGAGCTGAGCAGAGGGGGAGAATCACCTCCCTTGCCCTGCTGGCCACACTTCTCTTGCTGCAGCCCAGGATCTGATTGGCTTTCCGGTCAGAGAAGGGCCACGAGATTCAGGCTGGATGTGAGGAGGAAGTTCTTCCCCATGAGAGTGGTGAAGCCCTGGAATGGGTTGTCCAGGGAGGTGGTTGAGGCCCTGTCCCTGGAGGTGTTTAAGCCCAGGCTGGATGAGGCTGTGGCCAGCCTGATCTAGTGTGGGGTGTCCCTGCCCATGGCAGGGGGGCTGGAACTAGATGATCCTTGTGGTCCCTTCCAACCCTGACTGATACTGTGATACTGATACTATGAGGTGGCTGCTGCCATCCTCTTCCATCTGGGTGGTGGGACTGGTCCTTTAAGCACTTGTCCTCTCCTCATGCCCCATGCACCTGCTCTCATTAAGAGTTTCTGCTCATGGCAGGGATGGAGCTGGGCTCTGGCCATCCAGATGGTCTCAGTAAGCTCAGAGGGTTCTTGGCTGCTGGCGGTCCTTGGGGGAGGCTGTCTCCCTCTGTGCTCTTGGAGAAGGAAGCTGGGCTTTGCCACAAATGAGGGGGAGGGCACAGAGGTGTTTGAAGGAAACCTTTTGTCTTGACTTGAGGCTCTTCTGCTTCCCCTGTCCTCCAGAAGCAGCCTGATGTGCCTGACCACAATGTTAGTGGGAAAAGGTTTTCATTGTTAGAGGCAGAGGAAGCAGTTGTTTACTCAGTTTAATGTTTAGAGGGATGTTTGGGCTCAAGGAAATGAGGTGAGAAAGGGAGGAAGAGGTGAAGCTGAAGAAAGAGAACATCTGTGCCAGAGAGGGCTCAGGGGAATCTCACCAGTGTGAGGTATAAATACTGTTGGGGGTGGAGTAGGGAAGGGGGAGACAAGCTTTTCTCAGTGGTGTCCATTGACAGGACAGGAAACAATGGGCACAGATTGAAAGGCAGGAAGTTCTATTTAAATCACAAATTTTTATCATATTTTTCCCTGTGAGAGTTGTGAAGCACTGGAGCAGGCTCCCCAGAGAGCTTGTGGAGTCTCCATCCTTGGAGATACTCAAGACACAGGTGGACATAGTCCTGGGCAGCTCGGTGTAGCTGCCCTTGCTTGAGCAGGGTGGTTGGAGCAGAGGATTTCCTGAGGTCCCCTCCTACCTCAGTGGATGCAGTCCTTGGGAGCAGGATCCAAACCTCCTCTGACAAGCACCAAGCCTGCTGGCAATACTCTGCCAAGCGTGAGGTCTCTTGGAGCGAGGCTGGAGGAGCTGATAAGCTGTACTTGTTCTCTGCCTGTACTGGTTTTGCTGTTGTAGCCTGGGGGCCTTGAACAGTCTGTTTAATTTGGATCTGTTAATTCATCAACTTGTTCTTCCTAATGGGCTTGCTCTTCTCTGGCTCATCCAAGATCGATAAGGAGCTGGGCTGCGCAAGGCTTCCACGAGGACGCCAGGCTAGGAAAGGGATGCTGAATGTCGCTGATTTTCAGCTTGTCATTGGTGATCTGGGGACACGGAGGCGTGTGTGACACAGCCTTTGTCTGTCATGGAGTCAGGGATGGGGGAGAAGAGGGAGGGGGCCTTTACAGCATGCTTGGAGGTTGCAGTGCAGGCAGGCACCCACCCCTCGCTGCACTAAAGGCTGGAGCCAGGGACAGGGTAGGGCTCAGATGGGTGGGAGGCTCCAAGTGACACAGTGGCCCCTTGCCTAGCCATCTCTGCTCCTCCATCACACCCTCCCTTTGTCTCCCGCTCTCCATCCCTTTGTCTCCCGCTCTCCATCCCTTTGTCTCCCGCTCTCCATCCCTTTGTCTCCCGCTCTCCATCCCTTTGTCTCCCTCCTTCCCGCTCGAGCTGTGCCTGCCTGCTTCCTGCCACGTCGGCAGGGGCTGTGCCTGCTGTGTCGATGATGCCTTCTTCTACCCACTCCCCTACTCCCCCTAGCTCAAGCAGTGGAAGGACTTTGAAGAGGAAAACCAAACCATGAGCCACATGGCAAAGTATTTCACCAGTCCAAGCCGGAGCTGCCGCTCGGTGTACAGCGAGGATCAGCTCTACCAACTGATAGGGGAGAAAAACTCCATGAAGAGGCTGCTCACCGAGGTACAGAGCTCTGCTGGCCCCCCTCACACACGCCAACTTCTCCCCTTCTCTTTTATGGGGCTCAAGGCTTTGCAGGGTGGGAAGCCTTTCCTTATGCCACAGTGCACAGTGGTGCTCTCCCTCAGGCCTCTTCCCTCCTGCTTTGTTTTGTCACATCACCCCACACCTCAAAATTCCAACATTTGGGCACAATCGAGGGTTTAAAAAAACCCAAACATGTAGGGAGGAGAGCAGGAGAGTCTTGTTCCAAATATGGTTAATTTAGAGGGGAGATATTCTATCTCAGAAAAGGCTTCTTCCTGCTCCCTCACCTACCTGCATGGGTGGGAGAACCCCAGCTCAGAGAGCTGTCTGCCATAGTATCCCCTTTCCCACACTCATGTTGTGGGGATGCTCTGGAGGGGCTGCAGGGGAGGATGAGGTTACACACATGCAGGCCTGCTGCTGTGCTGCCTCAGAGCACCTGTCCATGAGGAAAGGGCAATTTGTTTTCTGGCAGCACCTGCTTCCAAACTGGTGGTGTTTTTGTGCTCTGCACCCACCCCGTGCTTGACAGGTGTATTTGTCTGACACAGAAAAATGCCGTGATTGAAAGCCTGCAGGAGCAAGTCAGCAGTGCCAAGGAGAAGCTGATGAGGCTGATGTCTGCAGAGAGCGGCTGTGACCCCCACGTGCTGCTGGCAGCACCTTGCACCCGGAGCTCAGAGCGGTGCGGGGATGTGCCAGGGAACCACTGCCTCCCTGATCCAGAACAGGATGGATGGCAGCACCCCTGCTTGCTGGGCACACCACCTCCTTCCCGTGATGCTCAGGACCTCCAGAGAGATGTGAACCATAAGCCTGTTTGTTCTCAGGTGCTGCTTTTTAACAGGGAGGACAGCATCGATCGTGGCCAGAAAGATGCCCAGGAATGCGGGACACCTGCAGGGCAGGGGCACTCTCTGGAGCAGCTGCCCAGCCAGGACACATCAGCTGGCACGGCCTGGGACTCCTCTCCAAAAGTCAGCTACGTGAGCAGCGAGAAGCTGCGTGAAATCTTGCAAGAGCTGAGCCTGGATGGCAAAACCTACAGCCCAGCCTTACCTGGGGGACCCTCATGGGGCAGCCAGGGGCTCCCAAGCAAGCAGGGAGGAAGGTGGAGAGCCCAGGAGGGCTATCCAGGCAGCCACACGCCCCTCAGCCCCTACCTGACAAGGCGTCGGCGGAGGACCCCACTGCCCGGACACGTGTCCCCTCACGCCAGGCGCGGGGTGAAGGAGGCAGGCGGCTGGAGCCATGGGGAGCTGTCACATATCTCCCTGGTGAGGGAAAGGGAGATGGCTAGTGGAGGGCTTCCTCCCCCACCAGCACCATCCCTTGCAGCTATCGCTAGGGAGGGCTACCTGCAGCCAGAGGGATGGCCAGGACGGCCAGAGTCCCAGGATGCTTCACCGTGCATCCCACGGGGGCAGCCATGGCAGCGGGGTGCCCCAAGGGGACCTTCTGAGCCCTCCCTGCGCTCCCTGTACTATTACCCGGACTCTGACTCCAGCAGCAGCAGCAGCTCTGAGGAGATGTTTCATGGCTGCCACCGGCCGTGCTGTGAGGTCTGCTTCCAGAGCCCACGTGGCTCCCTGGGCAGCAGTAGCACAGATACTGACACAGAGCCCAGCAGCTGTGGGGACCACTGGACAGAGTGCCACAATGGGTCCCAGCTTGTGGTGAATTTCAATGAAGACCTGAAACCCACCTTTGTGTGACTGAGAGCACCCCTGCCCCAAAGGCAGCCAGAACACTGTGTTTTCAGTGATGCTAAGCCACACATCCTTCTAAGGGATCTGTCTTGTTCTGGCAGCTGGGGCAGAACCTTGCCCCAGCCTGGTCAGTGGTGACTGCAGACAGTGTTTGGCTGGGAGGTGGTTGGCAGCACTTGGGGAGGTGGCAGTGGTTTTGTCCTGGCTGCTCTGGGCAGCCACCTGTACCACACAGACGCCTGGCACGTCTGTCCATCCCAGTGCCACCAGTGGAAAGACTGGAGATGGGTCTTGCGTGGGCGAGAGCCCAAACTCCTTCATTTCAGAGGGTTCTCCCTGCAGGAGATGGGTGAATCACACCAGCAGGTAGCTGTACCATGGCTCAGGGAGCTATGTGGCTTCTTGCACGTGACAGACAGCCCGGACTCCTTCCCTGAGCCTGCCAGCGTAGAGCCCGGAGATGGGAGGCAGCCGGACACCCACAGCACTTGCAGGCTGCCACTCACTGCAGACATGCTGCTCCCTGGCAGAGTAAGGACCTCAGAGCGGGGCATGTGCAGGACACTCTCGGGGAGGTTCCTTTGTGGTAGCATCTGAGTGGCAAAAAATGGAGTCCAAAGGTGGCATCACTGGAGGTGACTTTGTGTTTTGTGTAGTTCAGCTGCGCGGCCATAGGCGAGACTTGGGTCAGAGCTGGAGGGAAAGAAACGAACACTCATAAAAGAGGATGTCAAAATGGTTTTCTGGGTTGGTTTTTGTCCCCCTCCATGTTCTTCTGGGTCTTGTGCCTTCTGTATGCCTTTGTATGGATGCTGTAGTCTGGAATGAGGTTTGCTTAAATTAATGTGGCCTGTTACCTTGGAAATAACCAAGTAAACCCAGGGTGTCCACTTCGGGGGTGATATCTTTGAAGGCATTTCAGTGTATCACTGTCCCTACAGGAACAAGGTCAGGATGCTGAGGCTTGATGCCCATTGCATTAAAAAATCCTCTGAAGAAAGGCTTTGTCTATAGGGCAGGTGACAGAAGGATCCCAGACCTGGTTCTGAACAACACACGTTAGCACTGCGCTCTCCATTACCCATTTATGATGGTGAAACCCCTCACTCCTGTGTCCCTTCATCAGTTGTCACCTTAGTGAAACCCCTCACTTCTGTGTCCCTTCATCAGTTGTCACCTTAGTGAAACCCCTCACTTCTGTGTCCCTTCATCAGTTGTCACCTTAGTGAAACCCCTCACTTCTGTGTCCCTTCATCAGTTGTCACCTTAGTGAAACCCCTCACTCCTGTGTCCCTTCATCAGTTGTCACCTTAGTGAAACCCCTCACTTCTGTGTCCCTTCATCAGTTGTCACCTTAGTGAAACCCCTCACTCCTATGTCTCCTTATCAATGACCTGGATGAGGGCATTGAGTCCATCATCAGTACATTTGCAGATGACACCAAGCTGGGGGCAGGAGTTGATCTGCTGGAGGGTAGAGAGGCTCTGCAGAGGGACCTCGACAGGCTGGACAGATGGGCAGAGGCCAAGGGCATGAGATTGAACACATCCAAGTGCCGGGTTCTGCACATTGGCCACAACAACCCCATGCAGAGCTACAGGCTGGGGTCAGAGTGGCTGGAGAGCAGCCAGGCAGAGAGGGACCTGGGCGTACTGGTTGAGAGTAGGCTGAACATGAGCCAGCAGTGTGCCCAGGTGGCCAAGAAGGCCAATGGCATCCTGGCCTGCATCAGGAACAGTGTGGCCAGCAGGAGCAGGGAAGTCATTCTGCCCCTGTACTCTGCACTGGTTAGGCCACACCTTGAGTCCTGTGTCCAGTTCTGGGCCACTCAGTTTAAGAAGGACATTGAGACACTTGAACGTGTCCAGAGAAGGGCAACAAGGCTGGGGAGGGTTCTTGAGCACAGCCCTGTGAGGAGAGGCTGAGGGAGCTGGGGTTGTTTAGCCTGGAGGAGGCTCAGGAGAGACCTTCTTGCTGTCTACAACTCCCTGAAGGGAGGTTGTAGCCAGGTGTAGGTTGGTCTCTTCTCCCAGGCAACCATCACCAGAACAAGAGGACACAGTCTCAAGCTGTGCCAGGGGAAATTTAGGCTTGAGGTGAAGAGAAAGTTCTTCCCAGAAAGAGTAATTGGCCATTGGAATGTGCTGCCCAGGGAGGTGGTGGAGTCACCACCCCTGGAGGTGTTCAAAAAAGGATTGGATGTGGCACTTGGTGCCATGGTTTAGTAGTCATGAGGTGTTGAGTGATAGGTTGGGCTTGATGATCTTTGAGGTCTTTTCCAACCTGATTGATTCTGTGATTCTATGATTAATTTTAAAATAATAACCCCCTCCTAATATTAATACTAAGATAAAGTACACCCAGTTGCAGTCTGCCCATGTAGTGGTTGCCAGCAGTGAAGGTTTAATATCTTCATCCATGATACAGACAGTGGGAGTGAGTGCATCCTCAGCAAGTTTGCAGAAGACACCAAGATGAGGGGACCTGGAGAAGCTGGAGAAGTGGGCCCAAGTGAACTTCATGAAGTTCAATGAGGCCAAGTGCAAGGTCCTGCACCTGGGTTGGGACAATCCGTGTTATCAGTCTGGGCTGGGGGCAAGGAAATAGAGAGCAGCCCTGTGGCAAAGGACTTGGGGGTGCTGGTGAACAAAAAGCTGGGCATGAGCCAACAATGTGCACTTGCAGCACAAAAGGGCGATCACATCCTGAGCTGCATCAAAAGAAGCATGGCCAGCAGGTTGGGAGAGGTGGTTCTGCCACTCTCCTCTGCTGAGACCTCACCTGGAGCACTGAATACAAGGAGGACATGGACCTGCTAGAGAGGGTCCAAAGGAGGACCACAAAGACATCAGAGGGCCGGAGCCCCTCTCCTGTGAAGACAGGCTGAAAGAATTGGGGTGGTTTGACTGGAGAAAAGAAGGCTCCAGGGAGATCTTCTGGCAGCCTTACAGCACCTGAAGGGGGCCTACAGGAAAGCAGGGGAGGGATTGTTTACAAGGGCTTGTAGTGATAGCACAAGGGGCAATGGTTTTGAACTAGAGCAGGGTAGGTTTAGATTGGATGTTAGGAGGAAGTTCTTTACTATGGGGATGGTGGAACACTGGAACAGGTTGTCCAAGGAGGTGGTGGAGGCCCCATCCCTGGAGATGTTCAAGGTCAAGGGGAGGGCTGTGGATGTGGTCTGTCTAGACTTCAGTGAAGCCTTTGACACAGTCACCCACAGCATCCTGGAAAAGCTGACAGCTCATGGCTTGGACAGGTGCACCCTTCACTGGCTTAAAAAGTGGTTGGATGCTCAGGCACAGAGAGTGGTTGTGAATGGTGCTGCATCCAGTTGGTAGCTGGTGACCAGTGGTGTCCCTCAGGGATCAGTGCTGGGCCCAGTCCTATTCAACATCTTTATTGATGACTTGGATGAGAGAGGATTGAGTCTACTGTTAGTAAATTTGCAGATGGCACCAAGTTCAGGGGGAGAGTCAATCTGCTGGAAGGTAGGAAGATATTCCAGAGAGACCTGGTCAGGCTGGGGCCAGTGGTATGAGATTCAACAAGTCCCTGGAGGTGTTCAAGAGGGGATTGGACGTGGCACTTGGTGCCATGGTTTAGTCATGAGGTCTGTGGTGACAGGTTGGACTTGATGATCTTTGAGGTGTCTTCCAACCTTGGTGGTGATACTGTGATAACCCCATGCAGCACTACAGGCTGGGGTCAGAGTGGCTGGAGAGCAGTCCAGCAGAGAGGGACCTGGGGGTACTGGTTGACAGTAGGCTGAACATGAGCCAGCAGTGTGCCCAGGTGGCACAGAAGGCCAATGGCATCTTGGCTTGTATCAGGAATAGTGTGGCCAGCAAGACTAAGGATGTAATTCTGCCCCTCTGCTTGGCTCTGGAGAGGCCTTACCTCCAGTAGCGTGTGCTGTTCTGGGCCAGTCACTTCAAGTACGATATTGAGGTGCTGGAGTGGGTCCAGAGGAGAGCCATGAGACTCGTGAAGGGACTGGAGGTAAAGTCTTATGAGCAGAGGCTGAGGGAGCTGGGGTTGTTTAGCCTGGAGAAGAGGAGACTTGGGGAAGGGGAGCTCTATCACACTCCACAACTACCTGAAGTGGTTGTAGTAAGGTGGGGGTCAGGCTCTTCTCCCAGGCAACTTGTGACAAGAGGAGAGGGCATGACCTGAAGCTGTGCCAGGGGAGAATTAGGTTGGATGTTAGGAGGCACTTCCTCATGGAAAGGGTGATTAGACACTGGAATGGACTGCCCAGGGAGGTACTGTAGTTGCCATCCCTGGAGGTGTTTAAGTAAACATTGGATGTGGCCCTTAGTGACATGGTCTAGTCAGTGTAGTGGTGTCAGGTCAGAGGCTGGTCTTGATGATCTCAGAGGTCTGTTCTGGCCTCAGTGATTCTGTGAAGGTCAGGCTTGATGGGGTTGTGAGCAACTTGATTTAATTGGGGATGTCCCTGCTTACTGCAGGGGGTTTGTGCCAGATGACCTCTAGAGGTCCCTTCCAACCAGTGCATTCTATGATTCTACAATTCTCTGACCCTGCTGGATGGTTGGATGTCAGGCACTGCAAACACCACAGCTCCAGAGAAAGCATGACTGTGACAGCAAACTGGAGAGTAGGTCTTGGGAGCAGAATGCTGTGTGAGATGCTAGAGGGATGATGGCCATTGAGGAAAAGTGATAACCCCCAACACCCTTTCTGATTTATAGGGAGTGTGATGTTTATGGTACAGAGTACTTCTGTTGACCAGTTTCCATCAGCTGCCCTGGCATTCACTTCTCCTGATTTAAGCACTTGGGTAGCTCAGAAGCTGCTGAAGACCTTGGTCAGCATGACCACAAATGAAAACAGAGTGCCTTACCAACTTTGTTCTCACCAAATAGGTGCTGCAGTCTTCTCAAAGGAGTCCAGCTTTCCTGGATAGAAAATTGACCCTATTCCAGCAAAACCAGGCTGTCACCTGAACTTAGGGAAGAACTTCTCTCCTTAGAGGGTGGCAGGGCAGTGGAACAGGCTGTCAGAGAGGTTATGGAGTTTCCTTCCCTGAAGACTTTCCTATGCAACCTTCTCTGGGAGAACTTGTTCTGGCAGATCTCCAGAGGTCACTTTCAAGCCATACCATTTTGTGATTGTGACATGGGCAGCCCCATAAAGCAGGTTTTATTACTTGAATCCACCCTGTGCCAATACAAAGCCACAGGGAGCTTATTTAGAGCTAGAAAGTACCAAACTGTCTGGCCCCAGGAGAGCAGGAGAATCCTCTGCTCAGGCAATGGATGATGGTTTATTTTAAACCATTCTTTATTTAGAATAGAATAGAATAGAATAGAATAAACCAGGTTGGAAGAGACCTTCAAGATCATCATGTCCAGCCTATCATCCAACACCACCCAATCAACTAAACCATGGAACCAAGCATCCTGTCAAGCCTCGACCTGAACACCCCCAGCGATGGCGACCCCACCACCCCCTCAGGCAGCCCATTCCAAAGGGCAATCACTCTCTCTGTGTAAAACTTCCTCCTAACCTCCAGCCTAAACCTCCCCTGACGCAGCCTGAGACTGTGTCCTCTTGTTCTGGTACTGGTTGCCTGGGAGAAGAGACCAACCTCTGCCTCACTACAACCTCCCTTCAGGTAGTTGTAGAGAGCAATAAGGTCACCCCTGAGTCTCCTCCTCTCCAGACTAAGCAACCCCAGCTCCCTCAATCTCTCCTCATAGGGCTGTGCTCCAAGCCCCTCACCAACCTTGTTGCCCTTTTCTGGACACGCTCCAGCAAGTCAACCTCCTTCCTAAACTGAGGGGCCCAGAACTGGACACGACCTGAAAGCATCCCTGGTGTGTGGAGCCGGGATGATAGCAAGGAGAGCCCTGGGCAGGGGCCTCTTGCTGCCCTCTCCCGGGCAGGATGCCGCAGGTGGGGTTCGGATGGCTCTTGCCCCATCGCTTCGCAGCCGCGGGGCTGGTGAACAGGCACCTGCAGTTTTGCAGCGCTCGCAGCAGGGGCTGCTGCTGCCGCATCGGGTGCAGCAGTGAGCCTCCCAAGTGTTCCCACCCAGCGCCGCCCCACAGCATCCGATGCGTGCTGGGACCGTGCGTGGGACAGGGAGGTTGCCGAGATGCTTCAGAGACCCTATCAAATACGGGAGTTTTCCAGACTGGGGCTGACTCGTCCCGATCCCCAAGCATGTTAAGAGCAGCACTTTGCTCTGGAGCTAGGAAATACCACAGCACGGCTGTAGGAAATGATCAACCACGAAGCCACCTGGAAGCAGCTGATATAAAAATTAACTTCACATCTGGTAGCCAATGCAGAAAATCTCTCCAGAGGACTTTGACCCTCGGGTTTGTTTGCAAACTTGTCACTGGAACCTGGGGCAGTTGCTTTTCTGTCTGGTGACCAGCTGAAATCTGCATGTCATGTGGATGCACCGCCTAAACAGCCAACAGCATCTTTGCTTGTATCAGAAATAGGGTGGCCAGCAGGACCAGGGAAGTGATTGCCCCCCTGTATGGAACAATGGTGAGGCCACACCTTGAGTTCTGGGTTCCATTTGGGGCCCCTCACAACAAGAAAGACACTGAGGTGCTGGAGCAGGTCCAAAGAAAGGCAATGAAGCTGGTGAAGGGTCTTGAGCACCAGTCCTATGAGGAGCAGCCATAGGAACTGGGGTTGTTTGGCCTGGAGAAGAGGAGGCTGAGGTGAGACCTTCTCACATTGCACAACTCCCTGAAAGGAGGTTGTAGCCAGGTAGGGATTGATAGGGATTGATATGGGCAGAATCCAATGGTGTGAGATTGAACACATCCAAGTGCCGGGTTCTGCACATTGGCCACAGCAACCCCATGCAGTGCTACAGGCTGGGGTCAGAGTGGCTGGAGAGTGGCCAGGTACAGGGGGACCTGGAGGTGTTGGTTGATGGTAGGCTGAACATGAGCCTACAGTGTGCCCAGGTGGCCAAGAAGTCCAATGGCATCCTGGCCTGCATCATGAACAGTATGGCCAGCAGGAGCAGGGAATTCATTGTGCCCCTGTACACTGCACTGGTTAGGCCACACCTTGAGTCCTGTGTCCAGTTCTGGGCCCTACAGTTTTGGAAGGATGTTGAGTGGCTGGAACATGTCCAGAGAAGGGCAAAGAAGTTGGTGAGGTGTTCGGAACACAGCCCTGTGAGGAGAGGCTGAGGGAGCTGGGGTTGCTTAGCCTGGAGAAGAGGAGGCTCAGGGATGACCTTATTGCTCTCTACAACTCCCTGAAGGGAGGTTGTGGACAGGTGGGGGTTGGTCTCTTCTCCCAGGCAGCTAGCACCAGAACAGGTGGACACAGCCTCAAGCTGTGCCAGGGGAGGTTTAGGTTGGATGTTAGGAAGAAGTTCTATACAGAGAGAGTGATTGGCCATTGGAATGTGCTGCCCGGGGAGGTGGTGGAGTCACCATTATCGGAGGTGTTCAGGAGGAGACTTGATGGGGTGCTTGGTGCCGTGGGTTAGTTGTTTGGGTGGTGTTGGATTGGTTGATGGGTTGGACACGATGATCTTGAAGGTCTCTTCCAACCTGGTTTATTCTATTCTATCTTCTCCCTAGTAACAAACAATAGGACAAGAGCAAATGGCCTCTGGTTGCACCAGGGGAGGTTTAGTTTGGATATTAGTAGAAATTTCTTTATCAGGAGAATTGTCAGGCACTGGAACAGGCTGCCCTGGAATGTGGTGGAGTCACCATCCCTGGAGGTATTTAAAAGACATGTAGATGTGGTGCTTAGAGACTTGGTTTAGTGCTGGACATGGTGGTGTTGGACTCAATGACCTTAAAGGTCCAGCCTAAATGATTCTGTGCCTGTGCTTCCTCCCTGCACACAGAAGGCTGATGCAGCTGACACTTGCACGTGCAGGTGTGCACTCACTGGTGCTGTTGATGACTGCCAACTCTGCCTTTTCCTTGTTTCCATGAAGGAAACAAGGTGGGGAGGGGTCAAAGCACTATGTCATGGAGTGAGCTTCCTGCATGTGAGAAGGACAGAGCAAGATGTTGGCCTGCCTTTCACTGCCATTGGTATTATGGGGACTTTGCACTGGGGAGTTGTGCTGGGGCATGCAGAGAAGCCTTCATGCTGCTGAATTCAGGCCTTTGTAGAGTCTTTGGAAGAGCTTGTTCTTCCCCATTAAACCATTCAAAGCATCTTAATGAGAGGTCTGCCCTGTATCCAAGGTTTCTGAGCAGCAGAAGAGACCAACCCCCACCTGGCTACAACCTCCCTTCAGGTAGTTGTAGAGAGCAATAAGGTCTCCCCTGAGTCTCCTCTTCTGCAGGCTAAGCAACCCCAGCTCCCTCAGCCTCTCCTCACAGGGCTGTGCTTCATACCCCTCCCCAGCTTTGTTGCCCATCTCTGGACCTATTCCAGCAACTAGTTGATGTTAATTGCAGGAACTTTCCACTACATTATATGATCATGCCCTGTGGAAACAATCCCTGCATGCACCTGGCTGAGCAAGTGCCTGGGGTACCTCCACACTGTTCCAAGCACTGGGATTCTTTCCCACATGAAAATTGTGTATGGAAGCTGCTGGAGCAGCTCAAAGCATGTACCTCTCAGTATTTACACTGAGGTCTCTTCTCCCAGGCAACCACCAACAGAACAAGAGGACACAGTCTCAAGCTGTGCCAGGGGAGGTTTAGGCTGGATGTTAGGAAGAAGTTCTTCCCAGAAAGAGAGATTGGCCATTGGAATGTGCTGCCCAGGGAGGTGGTGGAGTCACCATCCCTGGAGGTGTTTAGGAAGAGAGTGGATGGGTTGCTTGGTGCCATGGTTTAGTTGATCAGATGGTGTTGGATGATAGGTTGGACTCGATGATCTCGAAGGTCTCTTCCAACCTGGTTAATCCTACCCTACCCTACCCCTACCCTACCCCTACCCCTACCCCTACCCCTACCCTACCCTACCCTACCCTACCCTACCCTACCCTACCCTACCCTACCCTACCCTACCCTACCCTACCCTACCCTATTCTTGCTTTAATGTCTATGCCACTACCTTTCTCCTGTGCAGAGGAGCCTGTAGCTCAACTGCTTCTCTTCTGACGTAGGCATCCATAGCTTTACACTTTGTGCTGCCAGAGCACAATTATTTATCTAGGGATTTATTCTATTATCTTTTTTTATTTCCCCCCTGGAGGTTCTTACAGACAGGGTGGGTAAGAGGGACTTTGTCCTGCCAGGCAGCTATATAAAGCACTCAGTGATTCAGCATTTACTGCACCCTACACAGATTCCTGTGCTATCATATGAACAGGAATGCAGGGCTCGAAGGGATCTCCTAGGCATCATCATATTCCCCAGCTAGGACAAGCACAGAATCATAAAGTTCCTCTTGTTAATTTATCACAGTCCATCTTAAGAGTCATTGGGAATTTTCTTGGCAGGTTATTTCAGAACCTCACTCTGACAGAAGGAAGCTTGTTTCAGATTTGCAGCCCACATTTTTTCATAGCCTATTTTTATCCACTTGTTCTCAAGCCAGTGCTGTCTTCTAGTTAGGAGCTGTTTTCCCTTCTCATTCTCTAACTTGCTCTCTTACATGCTGCTGAAGAATATGGCCTTTTCTTCCCAGGATCCCTGGTCTACTCAGAGACAAGACTGTCTATTTTCAGGTCTCTCTAGCAGCTCCTACCTGCCCCTCTTTCAGTCTGCAGGAAGGCATTGAGGCAGAACCCTCGTTTCATCACTACCAGGCCACTCTCTTCCCATTGCAGTGGTGTGCAGATGGATGTGTACACTGCTCCCTTCCTCCAGCTGCAGAAGGGTCTATGCAGAGTTTGGCAACATGCTAGAACATGCCTATACCTTTTGAAAAGGACATGGGCTACCCAGGCCAGAAGCAAGCAGATTTCCTGTGGGTCAGCAGGAATTTGCCATTTTCTCTGCAAGCCTGCAGTGGACATGAAGTTCCCAGCACCCATCAGGTGCTAGGTTTACTAGCAGTGTTTTAAAGTACTCACAGGGTAAGGCTTGTCCATCCATCTTTCCTCACACCACACCTCCTGCAAGTGCTCAGAGGTTCATCTGTGCCTCGTAGGTACAGAAATCCTGAAGAACTTTTGTTTCTGGGAGGTTCCCATGGCTTAGGAAATCCATAAGGACTGGAGTTCCTTAGGAAGCTCCTGTTACCTCTTAGGGTGCCTGTAGGAAGGGAAAATGAAGGCACAGCCTCCACAGTGTCCTGATGGCATGACCCCACACAGGGATAGCATGGACATTCACAGGGAACTACTGGAGAGAGTCCAACAAAGGGCCACAAAGATGCTTAGGAAACTGGAGCATCTCTTTTAGGAGAGGCTGAGAGGCCTGGGTCTCTTTAGCCTGGAATAGAGAAGACCGAGAGGGAATCTTACCAATGCTTATCAATATCTAAAGGGCAGGTGGCAAGAGGATGGGGCTGGGCTCTTTTCAGTGGTGCCCAGTGATGGGACAAGGGGCAATAGGCACAACCTGGAACACAGGAGATTTCACTTGAACTTAAAGAGAAATTTTGAGGGTGCTGGAGCACAGGACCAGGCTGTCCAGAGATGTTGTGGAGTAGCCTTCCCTGGAGACTTTCAAAACCCACCTGGAGGTGTTCCTGTGCAACCTTGCTCTAGGTGAACCTGCTTTAGCAGGGGTGTTGGACTAGATGATCTCCAGAAGTTCCTTCCAACCCCTACCATTCTATGATTCTATAGCATTTTATTGGAGAGGTGACTATAACTAGCAGGGCACCCTTCTGGAGCTGCATGCTGGTTTCCAGGCAATTACATCTTATATCTATCCCAAATGAGTCAAGCAACATTTCAAACCAAAGAAGGCTGCAAGAATAATGTTAGCTGATGCAATTGCACCTTGAATTTACAGCAGTGCTAGGCAGATCCATGAATGGTGGGACACACTGCACATGATTACAGCAAATTCAAGCCCTTGTTTGAAAGCAGCTGGGTTTTGCTTGGGCCTTTTTTAACAGTCCCCCAAATACAGGTGCTGGATAAAGGCTGCCTTTCCTCTGACAGGTGACTCTGCCATTTGATGGTGGATTATGCTTTTGCAAATATCAGCTCATTTTCTTGCTATTAGAGCCTTTTTCATCCTAGACACAAAAACACATTTAGTGCACTCCTGCTTCTGCAATCCATTCTTCGCAGTTCTCCAAGGGTGAGGTCTTTATCCTAGTTCTCCTAATGCCTGATACCAGCATGCTGCAGCCAATAAGGCAGGCAGGCTCTCCTGTTCCTGGAAGCCAGACATTGTTGGGTACCTGCTGTGCCACACTATGACATGATTGGGCTAAATTCCACCCTCTGATAGAAGAAAAATTGTTTCAGCCTTGCTGCCTTCAGCAGCAACACTTGAGGGTCTCTGAATTTAGCCTGTAAAGCAGGAAAACCCAAAGAACAGCAAAGAGTACCTGAGGATGACATGGGATCTAATTTACTTAAGGGGAATGGAATGGAATGGAATGGAATGGAATGGAATGGAATGGAATGGAATGGAATGGAATGGACCAGGTTGGAAGAGACCTTCAAGATCATCGAGTCCAACCTATCACCCAACACCACCTAATCAACTAAACCATGGCACCAAGCACCCCATCCAGTCTCTTCCTAAACACCTCCAGTGATGGTAATTCCACCACCTCCCTGGGCAGCACATTCCAATGGCCAATTACTCTTTCTGGGAAGAATTTCTTCCTGACATCCAGCCTAAACCTCCCCTGGTGCAACTTGAGACTGTGTCCTCTTGTTCTGGTGCTAGTTGCCTGGGAGAAGAGACCAATCCCCACCTGGCTACAACCTCCCTTCAGGTAGCTGTAGAGAGCAAGAAGGTCTCCCCTGAGCCTCCTCTTCTCCAGGCTAAGCAACCCCAGCTCCCTCAGCCTCTCCTCACAGGGCTGTGCTCCAAACCCCTCCCCAGCTTTGTTGCCCTTCTCTGGACACCTTCCAGCAACTCAACATTTTTCCTAAACTGAGGGGCCCAGAACTGGACACAGGACTCAAGGTGTGGCCTAACCAGTGCTGAGTCCAGGGACAGAATGACTTCCCTGCTCCTGCTGGCAACACTATTCCTGAGGTAGTCCAGGATGCCATTGGCCTTCTTGGCCACCTGGGCACACTGCAGGCTCATGTTCAGTCTACTGTCAACCAGTACCCCCAGGTCCCTCTCTGCCTGGCTGCTCTCCAGCCACTCTGACCCCAGCCTTTAGCACTGCCTGGGGTTGTTGTGGCCAATGTGTAGAACCCAGCACTTAGATGTGTTCAATCTCATTACCTTAGCTTAGCCTATTTGCAGAAGAAGCAGAGTGAAATATAGGGGGGAAAAAACCCAGCATAAACCAGAAAGCCAAAAGCAGGAGCTGCCCAACTCCCACATGCCTCACTGCCATCCCTGCAGGAAAATAGAAGAGCCAACCCCCAAGAAGTAAGAAGCCAGAAGCAGCAACCAGAACAGGAAGCCTCCTATGTTACAATCTGAACTTCATGCCCCACAATACTTTGCTGCAGTTAGCACTTTCATTCTTGAAGCTGGCATGATGCAGCGTGGCATGACTAACAGCAGCAGGTTCAGTTCAGTCCATGACACAACCACTGATTAGAAAGAGCCAAGAACGCTGCTCCCCATCAGCAATCCAGTCATCTGCTGATGCAAGGATGAGATTTCTACCACTAAGTGAAGATATTTCTAGATAATGACAGTATTGGAAACAACCCCAGAAGCAGGTGAGATGCATCTGCTAAAGTGCTCAAATTAACAAATGAAAGATCATCTTGCAGCTTTCCCCTGGGAAAAAAATGAGTAGCCTGCTACACAGTCAGATTCTGGGCTGCAGGGGGTCCACAGTCCTACAAGGAAAGATGACACCTCTATGCTGGACAGAGCTGGGGCCCATTGGTGAGAGCGGTGGTGAATGGTGCCACATCCAGCTGGCAGCCAGGCACCAGTGGTGTCCCCCAGGGATCAGTGCTGGGCCCCATCCTGTTCAGTATCTTTATCGATGATCTGGATGAGGGCAGTGAGTCCATCATCAGTACATTTGCAGATGACACCAAGCTGGGGGCAGGAGTTGATCTCTTAGAGGGTAGGAGAGCTCTGCAGAGGGACCTCGACAGGCTGGACAGATGGGCAGAGTCCAAGGGCATGAGATTGAACACATCCAAGTGCCAGGTTCTACACATTGGCCATAACAACCCCATGCAGTGCTACAGGCTGGGGTCAGAGTGGCTGGAGAGCAGCCAGGCAGAGAGGGATCCGGGGGTACTGGTTGATAGTAGGCTGAGCATGAGCCTGCAGTGTGCCCAGGTGGCCAAGAAGGCCAATGGCATCCTGGCCTGCATCAGGAACAGTGTGGCCAGCAGGAGCAGGGAGGTCATTGTGCCCTGTACTCAGCACTGGTTAGGCCACAGCTTGAGTCCTGTGTCCAGTTCTGGGCCCCCCAGTTTAGGAAAGATGTTGAGATGCTGAAAGGTGTCCAGAGAAGGGCAACAAAGCTGGGGAGGGGTTTGGAGCAGAGCCCTGTGAGGAGAGGCTGAGGGAGCTGGGGTTGCTTAGCCTGGAGAAGAGGAGGCTCAGGGGAGACCTTCTTGCTGTCTGCAACTACCTGAAGGGAGGCTGTAGCCAGGTGGGGGTTGGTCTCTTCTCCTAGGCAACCAGCACCAGAACAAGAGGACACAGTCTCAAGCTGTGCCAGGGGAGGTTTAGGCTGGATGTTAGGAAGAAATTCTTCCCAGAAAGAGTGATTGCCCATTGGAATGTGCTGCCCAAGGAGGTGGTGGAGTCACCATCACTGAAGGTGTTTAGGAAGAGACTGGATGGGGCACTTGGTGCCATGGTTTAGTTGATTAAATGGTGTTGGGTGATAGGCTGGACTCGATGATCTCTGAGGTCTTTTCCAACCTGGTTAATTCTGTGTTCTATTTTGCAGAATTGGCCTATCCTTCCCTGTTTCAGATAGCATCAATCTTACATCAGAAGCAGGAGGTAAGGTAGGTTTTGTGCTGACCTTCCAGTACAGCTGGAAATCTAGGAGCAATGTTGTTTCAAGCATTATCCATCAGGTTTCAAGTCTGGTGACAAACTCTGTGCAGCTAACAGCTGAGCAGCTGAGATTTTGCCTCTCCTTCTACAGGATTGCTATAATAGGATTTCCCTCCATGGCCAGTTTAGGCTGTTCTGATGCACAGTCACAAATGAGCCATGGACTTTTTAAGATCTTCCTACCCTCAGGGTGGCAGATGAAAGAATAGGTTGCAGCTTTGTTCTGCCTGGACATGCCTGGAAGTGTTGAGAGACATGCTTTCTTTGCAGGGAAATTTCCACTGTCTCGCTGGTTTTTGCTAGTTTGCAACCTTCCTGTAGAGTCCAACAGAAATGCTGGGCTGACTGAAACACAGAGTCCCAGAATCACAGAGCGATAGGGGTTGGAAAGGACCTCTGGAGATCACCTAGTCCAAGCTGCCTGTCAGAGCAGGATCAGCTAGAGCATGCTGTACAGGAACATATCACAGAATCACCAAGGTTGGAAGAGACCTCAAAGATCATCGAGTCCAGCCTGTCACCACAGACCTTATGACTAAACCATGGCACCAAGTGCCACATCCAATCCTCTCTTGAACACCTCCAGGGATGGTGACTCCACCACCTCCCTGGGCAGCACATTCCAATGGCTAACAACTCTCTCAGTGAAGAACTTTCTCCTCACCTCCAGCCTAAACTTCCCCTGGCACAGCTTGAGACTGTGTCCTCTTGTTCTGGTGCTGGTTGCCTGGGAGAAGAGACCAACCCCCTCCTGGCTACAACCTCCCTTCAGGTAGTTGTAAACAGCAATAATATCCAGGCAGGTCTTGAATGACTGCCAAGATGGAGATTCCACTACTTCCCTGGGCAGCCTGTTCCAGTGCTTTACCACCCTCAAAGCAGAACAAAAAGTTCCTCTCATGTCATAAGACAGATAGAAGACATTGGTTGGTTTGTGCCATTTAGGTAGCAATAGCTCTCACACCGGTGTCTGAGTCCATTAGTAGAAGCAGAGTGATTTTCACCTCTAACATAAACCTTGTGGCATTTTTTTTCAGCAGCTCAGCAAGCATGGCACAAGCCCTAGGATGGCATAATTCCCACACCACATCCTGGTCTCCAAACTGGTGACACATGGGTTTGATGGGTGGACCACTAGATGGATACAGAACTGGCTTGATGGCTGCACCCAAAGCTTGGCTGTCCATGGCTCCATGTCCCAGTGGAGGCCAGGGACAAGCAGAGTCCCTCAGGGATCAGTCCTGGGATCAGGCTTGTTCAACATCTTTGTGGGTGCCATGGACAGTGGCATTGAGTGCAGCCTCAGCAAGTTTGCTGATGACACCAAGCTGTGCGGTGCAACAGACAGCTGGAGGGAAGGGATGCCATCCAGAGGGACCTTGACAGGCTGGAGAGGTGGGCACAAGCCAACCTCATGAGCTTCAACAAGACCAAGGGCAGGGTCCTGCATCTGGGACCTGTGCCTGGCAATCCCAGGCACAAATCCAGGCTGGGCAGGGACTGGCTGGAAAGCAGCCCTGAGGAGAGAGACTTGGGGGTGCTGGTGGAGGAGAAGCTCAACAGGAGCTCTCAGTGTGCACTTGCAGCCCAGAAAGCCAATCAGATCCTGGGCTGCAGCAAGAGAAGTGTGGCCAGCAGGGCAAGGGAGGTGATTCTCCCCCTCTGCTCAGCTCTGCTGAGACCCCACCTGGAGTACTGCCTCCAGTTCTGGAGCCCCTGTGACAAGAGGGATCTGGAGGTGCTGGAAGGTGTCCAGAGAAGGGCCATGAGGATGAGCAGAGGGCTGGAGCACCTCTCCTGTGAGGACAGACTGAAGGAGTTGGGGCTGTTCAGTCTGGAGAAGAGAAGGCTCCCAGGAGACCTAATTGTGGCCTTCCAGTATCTGAAGGGGGCTACAAGAAGGCTGGGGAGGGACTGCTCAGGATCACAGGGAGTGCTAGGACTAGGGGGAATGGAATGAAGCTGGAGGTGAGGAGGAAGTCCTTCCCCATGAGAGTGGTGAAGCCCTGGAATGGGTTGTCCAGGGAGGTGGTTGAGGCCCCATCCCTGGAGGTGTTTAAGCTCAGGCTGGATGAGGCTGTGGCCAGCCTGATCTAGTGTGGGGTGTCCCTGCCCATGGCAGAAGGGTTGGAACTGGATGATCCTTGTGGTCCCTTCCCACCCTGACTGATACTATGAATTCATTTAATGAATCTGAATATAATTGTTGCCAAATGAAGTGATCAGTGTAAGAGAAGACCCTGACACTCTGCTGTGAAGGAACTAAATGAGCTGCTTCAGCAGACTGCTCCTTTAACACTGCCTATAGTTTGTCTCTCATTTAATCCCACTAATTTCATAGTTCTGCAGTGACAAATGGAATGAATTGATTCAGGGCTTGTTCCACATAATGAGGAACTTGTCCTGCAGCAACAAACTCTCCAGTGAAGACCAAAATGTTAGAGGCCCTGAGTGTGCAGCTAGTAGCAGATTTTGATTAAGTGGCAAGAATGGAAATGAGAAAACCAGAAGTGAAAGGGAGTGAAATACCTGATGATTTCCTTATCTCATGGTTAACATCCCTACACATTGGGATGCATAATGTCCCCTGCATTTTAAGGCTGCACAGCACTTACCATAAACATATTGAACTGCTGGAGTGGGTCCCAAGGAGGGCCATGAAAATGATCAAAGGGCTGGAGCACCTCCCCTGTGGGCACAGTCTGCAAGAGTTGGGGCTGTTTAGCCTGGAGAAAAGAAGGCTCTGGAGAGACCTTATAACAGCCTTCCACTACCTGATGGGGGCCTACAAGGAAGCTGGGGAGGGACTTTTTACAAGGGAGAAGAGGGAATGGGTTGAAGCTTGAGGAGGGTAGATTCAGATGAGATATTAGAAAGGAATTTTTTAGAGCAAAGGTGGTGAAACACTGGAGCAGGTTGTCCCAAGGAGGTTGTGGATGCCCCTTCCCTAGAGGTGCTCAAGGCCAGGCTCAAAACCCATTCAGACTGAACCACACTGAAAAATCACAGGCCAAACAGATCTGTGGAGGCTTTTTAGCATTTAGTGGACAAAAGGCCAGCCCCAAATCACTCCTGGAAACCCCACTGCAGTTAGGTATGCTCCATGACCTAGCAGCTGCTAGAGCACCCTGCACCTGGGCTGTCCACAGGTGGTGGCCAAGCCCACCCCACCTGTGAGTCATTGCAGTTAGCACTGTGGGAGGGTGCACTGAGCCCAGAACAAAGCATGGATTCTCCTCATAAAGGTGGTGACCATTGTGCTGGAAATGAAGGTGCATGGCAGAAAGAGCAGTTGTGCAAGCTCGTTGTGGGAGAAAAACAGTAAGTCTGGCTGGAGAACCTGTTGTGGCTGGGGGAGAAGGTGGTGGTGGAAGAGGGTGTATTGGATTTGGCTGAGCTAGAGTTAATTCTCCCCAGAGCATCTTTGGTAGTGCTGTGTTTTGCAGTGCTGTAGCTGGATGTTGATAACACAGCACTATTTTAGCTACTGCTGAGCCAAGCACCAAGGCTGTGCTTTTCCTACACTCTCCCCCCCCATCAAGAGTAAGCTAATGGATGGGCAAGATCTTGGGAGGGAACACAGCTGGCCAGCTGATCCAAGCTGAGCAAAGAGGTATTCCATGCCATATAATGTCAGCTCAGATAGGAAAGCAAAGGGAAAGAAGGAAGTGTGGGGACACTTGTTGATCTGTCCTCTCGAGTAACTGCTATGTGTACTGGAGCCCTGCTTCCCAGGAGTGACCCAACATCATCTGCTGATGGGAAGTAGAGAAGTAGAGAATGATATCTCTGTTTGCTTTTGC
Organism: Dryobates pubescens; assembly: GCF_014839835.1. Taxonomy (NCBI): domain Eukaryota; kingdom Metazoa; phylum Chordata; class Aves; order Piciformes; family Picidae; genus Dryobates; species Dryobates pubescens. The sequence goes on along the minus strand of NC_071619.1, from coordinate 39,563,620 downwards.
TTCTGTGTGTGGCCTTTGCTTTTCATCCTATTATCTTGCTTCTGTCTTGACTCACAGGCCTTTGGTTCCTATTTTTCTTCTCCCCTGTCATCTAAGAAGGGGAGTGACAGAGCAGCTTTGGTAGGCATCTGGCTCCCAGCCAGGGACAAACCATTGCAAAGGGAAAGATGGTGTGAGCAGGGCAGATGAGGGAACATGGAGAGCTTTGTTTTCTGAGTCAATAAAGAATAGGAATGAGGATTAAGCCACTAAGGATTTCAGGGTGTGGGAGAGGCTGGTGAGCAAAAAATAAGGCAAGGGAGTAGGGGAAAGAGCAGTGGTGAAAAGATGTGTGATGGTAGGACAAGCCAGGTGTCTAGGAGTGGGGCAGAGGTAGGGTATGGGTGTGACTTGTGGTGGGATGTAATCAGTGGAGGCAAGAGGGGGAGAGGAAACACCCTGGCTTGGCAATGGTGGAGCAGGAAGCAGAGGCAGTAGCAAAGGAGCTGTTTGGGGAAAATAGGACTGGAAAGAACATGGACAGAAACAAGCAAAAAGCTCCTGGTGGTATGTGTTGCTCTCCAGAGTCTGGGAGGGAATTCAGGTGTCCTGAGACTTTCATCTCTGCTGCCAGCATGTGTATTTGAAAGGCAAGCCCTGGAATGGCTTGTCCAGGGAGGTGGTTGAGGCTCCGTCCCTGGTGGTGTTTAAGACCAGGCTGGATGAGGTTCTCCCCCTCTACTCAGCTCTGGTGAGACCTCACCTGGAGTACTGCCTCCAGTTCTGGAGCCCCTATTACAAGAGGGATCTGGAGGTGCTGGAAGGTGTCCAGAGAAGGGCCACGAGGATGAGCAGAGGGCTGGAGCACCTCTCCTGTGAGGACAGACTGAAGGAGTTGGGGCTGTTCAGTCTGGAGAAGAGAAGGCTCCAAGGTGACCTCATTGTGGCCTTCCAGTATCTGAAGGGGGCTACAAGAAGGCTGGGGAGGGACGTCTCAGGCTCTCAGGTAGTGCTAGGACTAGGGGGAATGGAATGAAGCTGGAGGTGGGGAGATTGAGGCTGGAGGTGAGGAGGAAGTCCTTCCCCATGAGAGTGGTGAAGCCCTGGAATGGGTTGTCCAGGGAGGTGGTTGGGGCCCCATCCCTGGAGGTGTTTAAGCCCAGGCTGGATGAGGCTGTGGCCAGCCTGATCTAGTGTGGGGTGTCCCTGCTCATGGCAGGGGGGTTGGAACTAGATGATCCTTGTGGTCCCTTCCAACCCTAACTGATTCTATGACTGCTTCTATGATGCTGGCCAGCAGTTCAGTGATCTCTTCCTACTGCCACCCATACCTTCATTAGCTGGAAAACACACAATCACCTGGGTTTCCTCTGCCAGTTCCTGGAAGATGTGCTTCTGGTGGATCTGTTACAAGGTTGTTAATGAACCTTATGGATGCTTTAAAACAAACCAGCAGAACCATAAAAAGCTGTGCACTATAATCTGTGCCAGACAAGCTCTGAAATCAAGCACTGGGAAGTTAGGTATGGCTGGAATTAAACCAATTTGTGCATACTTAATTTGGCTTAATCTTGGCATGCATAGCTTTGTGGGAAACAGGCCTGGAAGGGACCTCAAAGAACCCTCTGGGAACTCCAGTTCATCTCTTTCCCCCAAGGCAGGACCTAGACCACTCTTGACAAATGTTTCTCTAATCTTCTTTGGCAAGACAGGTGTTCATAACATGATTGCATACTTTTTCTTAATGGAATCCTGCCCCAGTGCATAAAATCTACCAGGAACGAGCTTTGAAGGAGATTCATGGTTCAGCTTAGGGACTGCTGCCCTGGACAACTGCCTCAGCTTCAGAGTTCCTGGGTGGTCCACTCAAATCAGACTTCTCCCAGACAGTCATTAGTTTTATTGTCTCCATGTTCTGGGTGCTCAGGTCTGGGAAATACTGCTTCTGATTTAACTGTCCATGCATGGTGCCCTCTTTTGATACAGCATTGGGGCTTTCATTTTACCACCCCCACCCCCCCAAACAGCCCAGCCCTTGTTGCCATAGACTAGGAAACAGAACTGAAATTCTTGAGTACTGTGCTCAGCACTGGCTGTCATAAGCCACTCATCTGCCACTTCTTGTCTGACCCTGCTCTGTGTGCTCTGTCAGCCTCCATCTCCCCACACCTCAATTACTGTGCTGAAAGCATGTGTCCAGAACCTCACAGTCATGAATGATGATTCCCAGTTCCTGCTGTCTTATTTTTTTTTGGTTCTGGAGAATTCCTCTGACTATTTTATTAAGCCCAGGTTTCCCTGTAACCACCTCATCCTCAGAGGTACATACATTCAGTGCAATTAATTACAGCAGTAACATCTATAATTACCTCAGAGAGAGGTCAGTAAAATGCATAAGAACTGACAGCATAGAGAACACCAGAAACTGCTGTGGTGGATCACAGAATCATCACAGGGTTATGGAGGATGGAAGGAACCTCTGGAGATCATCTAATCCAATCCTCCTTACTCATGGAGGGTCAGTTAAAGCCTGTTACCCAGGACCATGTCCAGAGAGGTTTTGTGTAGTTCCAGAGGTGAAGACTCCATAACCTCTTTGGTTCACCTGCTCCACTCTTTGATCACCTCTACAGTAACACAAAAGTGTTTTCTGGTGTGCAGGTGTAGTTTCATGTGTTTCAAACAATGTCTACTGCTTCTTGTCCTAGCAGTGGGCAGCCATCTCCCTCCCACCAGGTATTTATACACATTGATGAAATTCCCTCGGAGCCTTTTCTTCTCTAGCCTGAACAGTCCAAAGCTCTTTGTGTCTCGTCTCACATGAGAGATGATCCAGTTCCTTAATTGCCTTTGTGGCCCTTTGCTGGACTCACTCCAGTAAGTCTCTGCATTTTTTTGTACTGGGGGGCCAAGAACTCAGCACAGGACTCCAGGTGTGGCTCCACCACTGCTGAGTAGAAGGGAAAGATCACTTCTCTTGGCTAACTGGCAATACTTGCCCTAACTCTGCCCAGGATGTTGCTGGCTGTCTTTGCTGCAAGAGCACCCTGATGACTCATGGCCAGCTTGCTGTCCAGGAGAACCCCTCACATCCTTCTCTGCAGGTGCATGCATTCCTCTGCAGGTGCATGCATTCCTCCCCAGGTGCAGGACTTTGCATTTCCTTTTGTTGAATTTCATGTGATTCCTGTCTACCCAATTCCCCAGCATGTGCAGGTCACTCTGGATGGCAGCACACCATCTGGTGTCTCAGCCCCTCACAGCTTTGTATAATCTGTAAATTCACCAAAGGTGTACTCTGCCCCATCAGCCAGATCATTAATGAATATGTTAAACAGTCTGAGACCTAGTAACAGGATATACTGCTAATGACTGGCCTCTAGCTGGACTTTGTGCCACTGATATGACCCTCTGGGTCTGGCTATTCAGCCATTTTTGGATCTACCTCACTGTCAATTTATGTAACCCATACTTTGTCAGCTTATCTACAGGGCTCTTATAGGAGACAGGGTCAAAAGCCTCGCTGAAGTCAAGGCAAACAGCATCCATTGCTCTCTGCACACTCCCTAAGCCAGTCCTCTTGCTGTGAAAGGCTGTAAGGTTGGTTATGCTTGATTTCCCCTTTGTAAATCCATGCTTACTATGCTCCATCAACTCCTTGTTCTTCCCATGTCTGGAAATGATTTCCATGTTTTCTTGCCCCACTGTCTTTGCAGGGATTGAGGTGAGGCTGACCAGACCGCAGTCTATCAGATCCTTCTTCTTGTCCTATTGAAGACAGAAGTGACATTTGCTTTCTTCTAGGCCTCAGGAACTTCTCCTGATCACCATGATCTTTTAAGGAGTGGCCTTGGATGACACTGGCCATCTCCCTCATTCACTTTTGGGCCCTCTCACAGAGGCCTCAGGCTGCTGAAGGACATTCTCGGCAGGAAGGCTTCCCCCTAGGTCACCAACTTCCGCCATTTGTACATTTCAGTTTTATGTCAGTTTAATGAGGAGCTCCTTTTACATGCCTCTTGCCACCTTGGTTTGATTCTCTTCTTGTCAGGATGAACCAATCTACCTTCAAGGAGATAATCTTTGATTATTAAGCAGTTCAGCTTCAGTAGTCCAGCATCTTGTTCCTGACTGTGGTCAGGGCAAGATGTTTCAGAGTGTTTTAGAAAACTTCCTGTATTTCCACACTTACTGATTTGAATCCAGACAGTAAGTTTAATACCCCTTACTGGGGGGGGAGGGGAGGAAAGGGAAAGGAGTTTCAGTATTGCCTGCTTCTGGGGTCAGTGTCATCCAGGTACTTCCCATCAGTAGAATAGAATAGACCAGGTTGGAAGAGACCTTCAAGATCATCGTGTCCAGCTCACCATCCAACACCATCTACCAACTAAACCATGCATCCAAGGATCCCCATCAAGTCTCCTACTAAACACCCCCCATGATGGTGACTCTAGCACCTCCCCAGGCAGCCCACTCCAATGGGCAATCACTCTCTCTATGAAGAATTTCTTCCTAACATCCAGCCTAAACCTCCTCTGGCACAGCTTGAGACTGTGTCCTCTTGTTCTGGTGCTGGTTGCCTGGGAGAAGAGACCAACCCCCACCTGGCTACAACCTCCCTTCAGGTAGTTGGAGACAGCAATAAGGTCTCCCCTGAGCCTCCTCTTCTCCAGGTGAAGCAACCCCAGCTCCCTCAGCCTCTCCTCACAGGGCTGTGCTCAAGGCCTCTCCCCAGCCTCATTGCCCTTCTCTGGACATATTCAAGTGTCTCAATATCCTTCTTAAACTGAGGGGCCCAGAACTGGACACAGGACTCAAGGTGTGGCCTAACCAGTGCTGAGTACAGGGCACAATGACTTCCCTGCTCCTGCTGGCCACACTCTTCCTGATAGAGGCCAGGATGCCATTGGCCTTCTTGACTGCCTGGCCACACTGCTGGCTCATGTTCAGCCTACTGTCAACCAGTACCCCCAGGTCCCTTTCTGCCTGGCTGCTCTCCAGCTCCTCTGACCCCAGCCTGTAGCACTGCATGGGGTTGTGGTCAACGTGTAGAACCTGGCACTTGGATGTGTTATATCTCATGCCCTGGGATTCTGCCTATCTGTCCAGCCTGTCAAGGTCCCTCTGCAGAGCTCTCCCACCCTCTAAGAGATCAACTCCTGCCCCCAGCTTGGTGTCATCTGCAAATTTACTGATGACTGACTCAGTCCCCTCATCCAGATCATCAATGAATAATATCCTGCAGCAGTGACTTTTCAGACTCCATTCAGAAATATGTCTTCCTGTCACCTAGTGGGAGGCTTCTTACCTCAGAATCCACTTACTAGGCAGGTCTTTCTAGGGTCCTTCCATAGGTGTGGAGAAAAGAAAGGGATCCTCTAGGTGAAGTTTAAGAGCAACCCCACCTAAGAATCATCTCCTGGAGAAGACTCTCACCTTCCAATGACCAGAAAAGAATTCTACTTTAAGTGCTCAACATCTGCAACTACTGCTTCATTTAAACCCACTTCCTTCTACTGCTATGGAAAGGGCCACCTTTCCCATTAATGGCATTGTCCCCTTGCTGCTGGGCTGCAAAGCAAAGAGAATATCCTTTTGAACTCTGAATGGCCTTGTCAGCTTGATATGGCTTAGATCCAGTCCAATTAAAAATAAATAAAATGTAGTACTTCCCTAAAGACAGATGTCCTGAAATGACTCCTTTCTGGAAAGAAAAAGGCATTGTTAGGTCTACCAGGCTCTTTCTGCTTGCAGGCTCCTTTCTTAGGGGTCATTTGGAGTGACCACACTAACCTTGTTTAAGGTCCCCCATTTCCTTTCTGCGTCCTTAGGTGCCTACTGATTGTTGGCTGCTGAGTTCAGCTTTGCTCTTGCTGTCGGCTTGAGGCCTCTCACAGGGTCTGAGAGGAGTGCTCATCCAAATCTTGCAGAGCAGCATGTGAGCTGGGTGAGATGGGGAGATAAGCTTTGCTGACCGTTAGCAAAACAATGGACTGTATGCTCAGCGCTGTTCAATGCACAAAATAAACAGGGAGGGGGGGAAAAAAATACCTTGCTTGTAACAATTACGGTCACAAAGTGTTCAGGAGGAAATGAGAGTCTGGAAAAGCTTTATTTATTTATTTATAAGGAAAGTCATTGTTTCCATTGATTTCCAAGGCTTTTTGGTGCTTTCATGCTACTGGCTTCTTGTCTCCAGTTAGATCTTGCTGCCCGGTCCTGAATCCTGCCTTCTGAAAAGGCTTTAGAATTACATCTAACAGGCTGAAGCAAAAGCAACAAACTAACAGGATATGATTGAATTAGGAGGTGTACTCTGTTGTGCAAAGATTTTGCCATCTCAGGCAGTCCACAGGGAATTGGGGGTGGGGGGGGAGCATTTTTTTTAATGGGAAGCAACAAGGACTCCCATTTTAAAGACACAGCAGTGAGTCTTTTTTATTCTGATTCTTGTGCCTACTCTTAAGCTTTGTGCTTACAGACCCTCTGGCCTGCCCACATATTGGTTACCTTTTTATATTGGGTAACTCAGTTTCAATGCCCCATTTTCCCAGATGTTTTTGAGATTTGAGAGGGAGCTCTCCTTTTTCTAAATAGCTGTCTCCCCATCTCAGGGCAATGGCAGCTGTCAAGAGCAGCTGTACCATGCAAGATGCAGGCAACAATTAGTAACCACTTTCAAGCCAAAGATGTAGGAATGACTGTGTGATGGTGATTAGTGAGTGGCCAGGGACGGGGATCATTAAATCAATTAGAGTGCTTGGCAAAAATTCAATGAGCAAAATGAAAACACTGTTACACTTTTGGCCACTTCATAATTAACTGTGCATTTTCTGCCAGGTTCTGAGGGGAATCACCACCTTTAATTCTGGGCTGCAAGCTAAAGAGCCCCAGTTAATAAGCAAGACGTACAACAGCGGTGCAAGTTGGCTGCTGTGGCCGATTGTATGTAGAATGGTCTAAGTTTCTTAGCTCCATTCAACCACTCTGCTGTATGTTGTATATCTCAGATCAATTGTTCCTCTCTGAAGACATGAGTGTATTATGCTCCTCACAGCTTGCCTTGTGGATATCAAGAATGGCTCTAACTCACCAAGCACTATCATCCCCTTGCTGCCCAAGGGAGCTGGTTGTTCTGGGGAGGCCCATATCCGTGCAGTTGTTTTCACCCAGGGTGAAAAAGCAGCCGTGACAGCAAGAGCTTGTTGAGCATTTCATTGCAGACAAGGGTAGAAACATCAGTCTACAGGGAGACCTTGCAGTGAGGACAGCATTCCAAGCAGGCACATTGCTGCTTTCTTTTGCTTCTTTGGTGATGCAGACATCTATTCCCAACTGCCTTTTCTCCTCTTTTGGCACCTTGCACTGTGCACAACATTTTCTTTCCAAAAACTATTTCAATAGGAACCAGCAAGTCCTCTTCCTGCATTTGTGAGAAGGCTTAGTAAATCTCATCGCCCTGGTGCAACATCCCCCAGCTGTCTGAAGGAGGAAGCAGAGAAAAATTCTCCTTTGTTGGCTGTTGTGCTTGGCTCCCTGTATGACTTCTAGATCACTGTGATGGCTTGGAAACCCAGCGTGAGTCTTCTCCCCTGCCCGTGCCTCTCCCATATGCCTACCAAGATCCATCTACAGAGTAGTCCTAATCCCCTATCTCAAGATAAGTCTTCCTAGCCCTACAAGATTTTCTTGGATGGTCTGAAGGCCTCAAGGATCAGGCTGGCTTTAACTCTCTTTATTTTGAAAGTCTCCTCAACAGCCTGTTGACTGGGGAGGCAGAGAAATAGTAAGCATGGGACATTCATGGGCCCTTCCACCAGTACTAATGGAGACACTGGAAACTGTAGGTAATGGGATCATTGTAACTTCCTGCTGTAAGGCTGACCCATCTGCTCCCTGGTATCCCCTTCACCAAAAAAAAGCCAGACCTGCTGACAGCATGGGAAAATACAAGCAGAAAGCAAATTGATGTCAGACTTGGGCTGTTTGGTTGAATTTAATGTGAGGGAGATGAAACACACAGAAGAGCCCCACAATTTTCTAGACCTGAACACTTTCAAACTTGTGAGGAAAGGGTTGGTTTTGGGTTTTTTTTGCTTTCCAGAAAACAAATGCCTGGAAAACTTGTGAAAGGCTCATTAGAGTGACAGAGCTGTTCTGGCTCTGGCCACTGTGGTTTTCCAGGGTTATTTATGATGAAGGTGTGGTCAGACAAACGCTGGAGCAAGGGAAACAGTCCAAATGAACAAGATGTTCTCCCAGCACAGTGAGAAAGCTGCTGCTTCTTTCAAAAGCCAGTGGATAAGACCAGCCTAAAACCTGTGCAGACCATCAGCAGGAAGGGCTTCCAGAGAAGAATGCGTTTGCTGGCTCAGTGAGTCACTGATGCGTTCCCTGTGTTGCAATGCTGCCATGAACCTGCGTTTGGCACCTCTGCTTGTTCAACTGTGCTGCAGAATTGGGAAATGGAAGTCATCTGGAGGTCCTGTTACACCGAACTGTTCAGGCCACTTGGCTCTGTCGGTTTTGGCAAGCTTACCTGCAGTCCTGCGAGGCCTAGGTGCACCCACGCACATTCAGATCAGCAAAACATGAGCTGTTCTCTGAAGCAATCCTTGGTGATGACATATTTTGTGACAGGAAATCATTGCAAAACGCTGGGATTCGCAGGATTAAAAACTTCTGTCCTCCCCAGAAAAAAACAATGCGACTGGTGTGTGCTCTAAACATAGATTCCTTTGGATTTTGTTCTGGGACAACAATGAAACCCACTTTTCAGGATTTATTGTCTAATCATTAACACCTGGGCAGTCAGTAGGCTTGTGACTGTTACAATCTCTGCTTTTTCCACTGGAAAAAGAAAAGTTAAAGTTCAACCCTGACCATTGAGTTTGTCCGTGCCAATCAAACAAAGAGACAAGCCATTACAATATCCCACTGGTTAGGCCTCACCTTGAGTACTGTGTCCAGTTCTAGGCCCCTCAGTTTAGGAAGGAGGTTTACAGAATAGAATACAGAATTAACCAGGTTGGAAAAGACCTTTGAGATCATCCAGTCCAACCTATCACCCAACACCATCTGATCAACTAAACCATGGCACCAAGTGCCTCGTCCAGTCTCTACCTAAGTTGACTTGCTGGAACGTGTCCAGAGAAGGGCAAGGAAATTGGTGAGGGGTTTGGAACACAAGCCCTAGGAGAAGAGGCTGAGGAAAATGGGGTTGCTTAGCCTGGAGAAGAGGAGGCTCAGGGGTAACCTTATTGCTGTCTACAACTATCTGAAGGGAGGTTGTAGAGAGGCAGAGGTTGGTCTCTTCTCCCAGGCAACCAGCACCAGAACAAGAGGACATGGTCTTAGGCTGTGCCAGGGGAGGTTTAGGCTGGATGTTAGGAAGAAGTTCTATACAGAGAGTGATTGGTCATTGGAATGTGCTGCCTGGGGAGGTGGTGGAGTCACCATCATTGGAGGTGTTCAGGAGGAGACTTGATAGGGTGCTTGGTTGTATGGTTTAGTTGATTAGGTGGTGTTGGATTAGTTGATAGGTTGGACATGATGATCTTGAAGGTCTCTTCCAACCTGGTCTGGTCTATTCTATTCTATTCTAGATTGTTCTGTGGATAATTCCCTTGGCAGTATTAGGGAATCAGATGCAAGACTGGTACATCCATTAATATCATTTGGATTCCCTAGTTGAATTTTGATTTCACTAGCTGAAAACAGCCTTGAATGACCGCACCCTCACCAGCAGAGTGGAGGTAGTCCTCTCACCATGGCATCTGGTGGAATGACCCAGCAAGAGCTGCAAGGTAAGCAAACAGAAAATCTTCCTGCTGATCATCCCAAAATGAAGCAATGGAGTAAGAAAAGGCAGGAGTTGCCTGTGCAGGAAGGTGTCTGCTGGTGCATGTTGGAACTGACCAGTGTCCGATAAGGTGCCTGGATTTGAAGTTTATGGTGATACATGAAATGTACACAGACAAACAGGAAAAGCCTCCCCTCCTGTTGTACTGAGCTTCTTAGAGCTTTGTTCTACCCAGAAAGAGTGTCTAATTTCCAACTCACTGCCACCTTATGGCATCTGAGAGAGATAACACTTCAGTAATTTCTATCAGATGCTTGGTATTTTCAGGCAGCCCTTCTGGGAACCTGGAAGTCACAGAAACGCAGCAGCTGTAAATCGGCCCCTAGCATCCAGATTTGGACCAATATTAATGGCTGAGACACTGGATTGTGCTTGCTTGTGGAAACTGATCACTAAAACATCAATTCTGTTTATATTTGCAGATTTTTAGAGGAAGGTCATTTTGCCAGCCAAGGGGCCAAAAATAAACACAAACTTTGCAATGTTGTCACAAGAGACTCTTTCAGGCTGAAAAAAGCAACTAGCTCACTCATGGCTCTCAGAATCACAGAATCACCAAGGTTGGAAGAGACCTCAAAGATCATCAAGTCCAATCTGTCACCACAGATCTCATGACTAAACCATGGCACCAAGTGCCACATCCAATCCCCTCTTGAACACCTCCAGGGATGGTGACTCCACCACCTCCCTGGGCAGCACATTCCAATGGTGAACGACTCTCTCAGTGAAGAACTTTCTCCTCACCTCCAGCCTAAACTTCCCCTGGCACAGCTCCCAAATTAATTTGTCAGTCCATTATTGAAATGGATGGTGAAAGCTTAACAGCTGCCTTTATTGTGTGTTTAGGGGTTTTCTGAGAGTAATATTAGATAAGGAAAGACAGAAATCAGAGATGCTTTATAGTTTCCCATCCTTCCAGTTCCATAATCATCTTCCTTAAGGATACTTGTGTGGCTTCCTGCTAGATGAGAAGATGCTCGGACTTGAATGGACAGACTATGGAGAGTTTGTTGGTGAATTGTTACTTGGAAATGTGAGCAGGATTGCCTACTAGGAAATAGAGCATTCCCCAAGTGGATGATGAGGACTGATCTTCAGAAATGGGAGTTAGCAGTAACTGAGAGGTTTGAGCTTGATTTGGATTGCTTGTGTACCGAAGAGGAAACTGGGTGATGTTTCAGGAAGGGCTAAACAGGAGGACAAGTTCTTTTCCTGAGGCAGCCTTGTTCTCTGTAAGTGAAGTTGATTTCCCATTTTTATTATTATGGCTTTAAGTTGGAAGAGGGTAGATTCACACTGGATTCAAGGCCAAGTTGGATGGGGCCTTGAGAAACTTGGAGTTGTGGGAGGTGTCCCTGCCCACGGCAGGGAGTGTGGAACTAGATGATCTCTGAGGTCCCTTCCAACCCAAACCCTTCTATGATTGTATCAGGTTATAGACTTGTTATAAAGCTTTAAGGGACACTTTTCAAACAGACACACTCAGTGTAAATTATGGTCTGATTTTTATTTACTGTGATGATGAGTAACAGCAAATGCTATAGCAAAGAGCTCATCCCACCCCACCTGCTACTTTTCGGACCACCAACTTCTCCAAGTAACACAGCTCAGCTGTTTCTCTTAAATTTGCTCTCCTGTTTGTGTATTCTTTTGAAAGAACTTTGTCAGCAAATAAGAAAATGCTATTTGCATTGGCATTTTGGTGCTCATGGCCACAACCCCCTTATTTTGAGCTCATGAGCGTCTTGTGATGTATTTCAGGTAATAGAGAGCTGGGCACCACCTAGCTGGATGTTTACTTTGTCCTTTTCTATAAGGTCACTCTTTTAGAGAACTAATTCAATCTGTAGCCTTAATTTTGACTAATAATCATGGCTAGGCTCAACATCTCTACTGAAACAGAAGAGGTTTATTGAGACTGTCTCAGCAATGTTCAGTACACTGGTGTCTCAGAGCAGGGAGCTTTGGGATGGTTACAGTACCACTCCTCTTTTAGTCCTTGTGAGGACACACCACTCTCAGCTGTCAGCTTTCCAGCTATACAAAGCTGCACAGGCAGTGCATGAGGAACCAAACCTTAAACAATCCCAAGTCCTTTGTAGTAGGTAAACCCATTAATCATTTATAAAACAGGATAAAAGTTTCCAGCAAACCAAGCACCCTGGGGCAAGCAAATTGCTGAACAGGACCATTTTGAGAGACTGGGTTTATTTTCTGCTTTGGAAAAGAGCTCCTGTAAAGAATACATTTCAACTGCCTTTGGCCAGGTCTTTGTTTGCTCACATAGCAATGTTGTTCAGAACATGGCTGGAAAAAAGAAGTTAAAAAAAAGTAGTAAATCTGGCAGTATTTTGATGTCTTGAAAAGAAAACAGCAGCTCAGTTAGATTCTAACACTAGCAAAAAAATGCTCCTGCTAGTCCAAGTTATTTTGTTTGTGGTATAAACTATTCTGGCAAGAACACTTTTATTTCAATGGCATAAGCAAGCAGTGCTCAATTTTTGCTGGGGTCTGCCAAGTGATTTTTACTGAGGTCAGAGCAGGGAGCAGTCCTCCAGCGCCTGCTTTGCTAGGGCTGGGAACCAATGTCCTCAGGGCTGCTTCAGAGCCTTGAGGTACAGGCTCTTCCAGAACAGTGCTTGGTACACCAGCTCAGGGCTAAGCTCAGTCCATTCATGGTGGCAGTGAGAGCTGGACATGACTGCCAGTTTAGTAGCTCTAATACAAACTGTAAGAAGGTGTTGCTGGTAAAAAGCTGAACTGGAAGAACTTCAGAGAAGTCTTGATCTTATTTTGCCGTCAGAATTTTTGGTTGGAAAGTTTTGGTTGGAAAAGACCTTTAAGATTGTTGAGTTCAACCATCATGTAACTCTACCAGTTCTGTGCTAAAACATATCCCTCAGCATCACATCTTTGCATCTTCTGAACACCTCCAGAAATGGTGACTCCACCACTTCCCTGGGCAGCCTGTCCCAATGCTTGACAGCCCTCTTGGTGAAGAGATTTCTACTTCTGTCCAATCTAAATCTCCCCTGGCACCGCTTCACACCTATCACTTGTTATTAGGGAGAAAACACCAACCCCTACCTTGCTACAACCTCCTTCAGGGGAGTTGTAGAACGCAAGAAGTTCACCCCTCAGCCTCCTTTTCTTGAGGCTAAACAGCCCCAGTCCCCTCAGCTGCTCCTCGCAAGACCTGCTCTCCGAATTCCTCACCAGCTTTGTTGCTTCTCTCTGGATGTGCTCCAGCACCTCAATGTCTTTTCTGTAGTGAGGGCCACAGAACTATGCCAGCACTCAAGGTGTGGCCTCACCAGTGCTGCACATAGGCAGGACAATCAGTTCCATCACTCAACCCAGTCTGTGCAGAACAGGCTCAGCATCACATCATGTGCCCCCTCTGTGCCTTCAAGCACACTGTCCCTCTTAAAAAAAATAAAGAAATCATCTCACCACACTGCAACCCCTTTCCCACAGCCAAGGGCTTCTTCCACCAGCCTATACAATGACAACACTGCGCGGTGGTAGCAACGGCTGGTTCAAAGTTACTGTCTTTCACAGCTCGGCAAGGGATTGAGGGCAGGCCCACAGAGCCTCATTCCCTGATCTTTCAGGCACAACCCAGATAACCGCGGGCCTTCCTTTCACCAAGCAACGCCACGCAGCGCGATCCCGGGGGGACAGGGCTCGGAGCCACCCCTAGAGGGCTGGCAGGGCCCGAGCGGCAGCTGCTATCCCCCCCCCAGGCTACAAGGGCGACCGCGAGGGTACAGGGCGGTGGCCCCTGAGGCCCTCCCTTCGCTCCGCAGCAAGCATGCGCACCCCACCGCACCCCCCGGCTCCGCCCTGCGCACGGTGAGGTCATAAAGGTGAGCGGCCGTGTCCCAACGGGAACGGGTGCTGCCTGGGGCCTCGCGGATTGGTCCGTGCCACAGAGCTGGATGGCGTCCTCGGGCCGCCTCATCGCCGCGAGCCAATCGCAGCGCTCCGCTAGGGAAGCCAATCGCCAACCTGCGTCCGCGCTCTGCCTCGGGCTGCTGCTTGAAGCCATCCCAGGGCTGTGTGACAGAGACGGCGCGCCCCTTGATTGGCTCTCCTGCTTCGGCTTTCTTCGGGTCGACTCAGCAATAACCGGAAGAAGAGGCTCCTTCCTATTGGCTCCCTGAACGCGCTGCTAGGGCGGCGGCAGCCTTTTCCGATTGGGGCTCTGTTTCACTTCGGAGAGACTCGGCTGCGCCCATAATAGCTTCGTGATTGGTTATGACCTGCTAGAGTCATTTCCGTAACGACCTCGGGATTGGTCCCGAGGAAGCTCGGGTATTTCCGTAAGGGCCTCGGCCTGGGGGTTAGCGAGTGTGTTAGGCTCTTCGGCTAGGTATTCACAGAAGGTGCTTAGGGCCATTTCGCAGCGTAGGGCAGCGACGGGTATAGGCGTCTGCGCGGCACTGGCGCACACGCAGAGCACAGCAGCAGGAGCCCGGCACGCAGCGGAGGCAGCAGCGGGGACAAAGGGACTGATCGGAAGAAAAGGGGAGGGGGGCTGGCAGGAAGCAGCCGGCGCGGGGAGGGAGCGGCAGGAGGTTTCAACTAGGCGGGCGAGTCCCATGTGCCTTGAACGTCCAGGGCAGCAGCAGCAGCAACCACTGCCGCGGCCAGCGCCCTGAAGCCGGCTGAGGAGGAGCCGGGGAACCGTCGCCGCCGCCGTCGTCATGGCCTGCGCCGCCGGCCGCCGCCCGCAGTGCAGCGTCCCCAGCCTGAGCCGCCGCCAGCTGCCCCTGCGGGCGCAATGAGGAGCCGCGCCGGAGCCACCGCCTCAGCGCCGTACTGAGCATCTGCCTTAGCGAGCGACCGAGGCCACCCGGGCCGTTTCACCCCTACTCCGCCCGCCGCGGATCACACCGCACCTGCCGGATCCCCTTGCGAGCAGCCGCATCACCTCCTGTCGGCGGATCCGGGAGCCTTGAGATCACTCCGCCCGGGGAAAGAAAAAATAGTCCCGCTCCCTGCCGCCTCCCTCAGAGGAGAGGGGGAAGGAGAGGGGAGGAGAAAGAAAGAGGAGGAAGAAAAAGAAGAAAGGAGGGGAAAAAAAGGAGAGAGAGAAAGAGAAACCCAGCGAAGGGAGCACAGGAGCCGGACCGTGAGCCTCCGCCCCATGTGACTGGCGCCCAGGGTGGGGGCAGTGAGGCCTAGCCAACCCCCCTCGCTCGCGGCCGACAGCAGGAGCGGGAGCGGCGCCGGGGGGGGGGCTGCGGACTGGGTGGAGGCGGCTCTCGGACCCACCGGCGCTGCCGGGAAGGATGGTTTTGTGAGAAACGGGCGGCGTGAGCAGGAGGGCGACGAAGAAACCGGGCGAAGAGAGCGACAGAGACCGAGAGGGGAGGGGGCTTCCCCGAGGGGGGTGGGGGGGAAGGGGGGAACCCAGCGTTTCATGTAGCGCGTCCCGCCCGTGTCCTCCAGCTGAGCGAGCGAGGGAGCGACAGGCGGGCCCGCCGGGGCGAGGCGGAGGGGGAAGGCAGGAAGAGAGAGGTGATCGGGGCAGAACAGGAGCAAGAGACCATGTCCGGGCGGCCCAGGACCACCTCCTTCGCGGAGAGCTGCAAGCCGGTGCAGCAGCCCTCGGCCTTCGGCAGCATGAAAGTTAGCCGTGAGTATCCAACCGCCCTGCGCGGGGCCGGGGCGTGGGTGTCTGTCTGGCGTTACCGGGGCTTTTACCCCTTCGTCCCTTTACTGAGAGCCCGGCCGGCGGCCGAGCGAGCGAGAGGCCTCAGCCCCGGCTGAAGCAGATCGCTTTCTCTCCCCTTCCCCCCCATTAACCTTGAATAGGCGCACGCCGCCGCTTCGTTTGGGGCCTGTTGGACAAAAAACGCCCGTTGGTTTGCCCTCTTCTTTTGCCTCCGATAGCTGCTAGCGTCTTAAACGGCCTCTGGCTAATTAAACTCCCCCTTCCCCCCCGCCCACCCCCCTTTGTGAGGCGGGTTGGGCACTCCATAGCCCTATATTTCCTTTTCATTTTCCTCCCCGAAAGGAGGAAACGATTTGCGGGCACACGGATACGACCGTGACATTCACGTTTATTATGTGTGGGGTTTTTTTAAGCACTCCGGGCTTTGAAGGGGAGAGAGCTTGGAAGATATTTTTTATTCCGTGCACCCGTAGATCGGGTGTGAGCACCTATTAGTCCAGCCCATTAAAGAAAAAAAAGAAAGAGGGGAAAAAAAACCCGGAGGGGGAGGGGAGCTTACAAAAGGTGTCTCTAATATCCACCAGGCTCTGGCAAAACGCTCAATAAAGGGATAAGAAAATAGTTGTGGATTTTTTTCTTTCTTTATTTCTTTTTTTTTTTTTCCCTCTATTTTTTTTAACATGCAAACCTATGGGGGAGTTTTGGTTTTTTTTCAACCTTTTCAGCCTTTTTCCGATTGTTTTTTTCCTGCTCAGAGGAATATTTGGAAGAATGAGGCCTGTGTTTTATTCTGCACGGGCATGTTGGAGGTTGTGCTTTAAGTACGTGTCCATCCTTTGTAATTCTAGCTTGTGGGCTTAGCTGATTTTTCTGTGAATTAAAAATATGTATTTAATCTGGCCAGATGTACTGTTCAGTTGGGAAAAGGCCCTGCTCTGTGTTGCCAAGTGTTGCCTATGTGCTTATCATAGGGAATTGGTTTTGAACTCCCGGTTTAAATATGTTCATATTACCAACTTAATTGTTCTCCCAGATTGACACGAATAGCGTAGTTTTCAGAGATCTTTACCTTATGGAAGTGCAGGGTGGCATCTTTACGGGGCCAGGAATGCCTGATACACGTTACCATTCGATTGATCTATTTGATACTTGGGTACAGCCACACCTGACATGGCTTTGCGTGTGCATACGTATCGCATCGGTTTATGCATTTCGTGCCGAAGTGGTGCAAGATTGTGAGCTTTTTTGCTAGGTGAGCAATTGTGACGGTTTTTTTCTGCCCTGAAATGTCTTCCACTGCGGTTGAAGCCTTGAAGAGAGTGATTGGCTCGGGGTCTGTAGCCTTACCTTGTATCTGCATGATCAGCGTGCCTGCAGCACTTCAAAAAACATGGGTGCAGTTAACCCGTGTTGGTAGCATAAGAGTGTGTGTTTGGTCAGGTTCAGCATTAGCATTTATTCTTCTTGATTTGTGTGGAGAAAATAAACTGTGGGTGACTCCATTTTAGTGTATTGATTTACTTTAGGTGCTTGTGGAATCGGAATTGGGCCTTGTGATCAGTTTCTGCAGGTGGCTGGCTGAACTAAGTGGGACCGAGCCCGGTCATTCTCAGCAACTGCATTTGTCTTCCTGGAGCTCTACAGCTTGGTTCTTGAAAGGTCATTGATGCTTCTTTCCCATTTATTTGAGGTCAAAGACTACACAGATGCTTGCCTGTGAAGAAGGTGCTAACTGATGCAGACTAACAAGTTTGCAAATATGATTCAATCCCAAGTGTATAATGCTGAGGGAGAAACAAAGGCCGTAGCATAAAGCACATGCACTTGTGATAACCCCCACAGTCGCTCTAGTCATGTGCTCCTGGTCCTTCTGCTGTCTGGAAAAAAAAATGTCAGAACAAAGCAAGAGAACCACATAAGAGGACTCTGTGGGAAATGCAGCTTGTATTTTCAGTTGATCCATCCATGTAAGACAGTCCAGGAGGTTTACTACTTTTTTTTTTGTTTTATAAGGGAAAAATTCCTAGGTGTCACAAGGCTCTATATTTTTCTGGTTCTCAGGAGTTCTGGTGTGATCTTATGGCATGATGTAGCAAGTTATCTGTTACCATGTTGAGTACTCGAAAAAAGATAGTCAAAAAGCTCTTGTGTGGTGACCAGAGAGTTTGCTCTGCTCTTTTATTTTGCTGTATTTTTACAGACTAATACTTAGTTGTATTCTGAGCCCTTTTGAGTGAAAGCTGGGATAAAAGACTCATGGTGAGGTAGGTGAAAATTGATGGATTGGTATCTTCTGAATCTCTGAGATGTCTTGAGTACCTCCATCTTGGTGCAGGTCTTTTCCGAGTCATCACCGGGAGCAAAATCTGGCTTGCTTGATGTCAGCCTTTTGGCTTTTATTTGTAAGCCCAGAGTAGCAGTGAAATTAGATGATGAAGTCACTCTTGCTCTGGTGTCTCTGCAGCTATTGGTGCTACTGACTGAGCACTGCAGCAGTTATCTAGGAAGAATGGATCCAAGTGATGAGGAAAGGATTGATAGAATAGTTGAGAAGGGCTCACTGATCCTTGTTTTAACTGGCAGGAGAAATACTAGAACCGTATGAAGATTCTCTTCTCTCCAAGGTAGATGGGGAGAAAGTGTGAGTAATGGGTTTTTCATCTCTTTGCTGTGTAATTTATTAGACTTAATTTATGAGACACTGTTCTTTGAAGTTGGTATGAAAGCCTGAGCCTTGAGCAAAAGGATGGGAGATTACCAACAGCTGCTTCTCCTCTGGCTGTTGGGAAAGATGACTTGTGCATGCTGCTCTCATTGCTCTGTGATAGAAGTTACAAGGGTTTCAGTCTCTCTGCAGGAGTAGGAACCCTGTAGCCTTACCTCTTTTAAGCCATGCCAGCATCAAGAGTCCTTTTTGCTATCTGACTTTGGTTTTCTGTCTTTTGGTGGGTTTGAAATTAATCCACCATTCTTTCCATTCCACAATGTGGATTTCTACATTGAAGTAATTCTCAGGTAGGTTATTCTTTGTGCAAGTCTGTCTTGCTTGCTTTGTGGGCTTTCCTTGCACAACACGAAGGGATATGTGCTGCTTGTGTTGAGCCTGTCCCTCAATAGGAGGGAGCTGAGCTTCCACTTTTCCACTTGCTGATCCTCTCAACCTGCTGTTGATGGGTGTAAGGGACAAGGTATGATCTTGAAGCTTTTTGTTCTTCACCTAGTTCTTGTATTGCTTCCAGATGTACATTGCTTCCCAAATGGGACAAAAATAATCCTGTAATATAACTGGTAGTCATGCAACACAACCAAAAATACCTGTATAAAAATAGAGGGCTGGAAGTGTGCAGTTTCAGATTTTTTTTCACCTGATGACTGTGGAACTGATTTTTTAATTCTTTTTTTTTTTTTTAAATTTTCCTTTCCTGAGCTGCTGGAAAATAGCTTTTCAAGTAACACCAAGTCCTTGTAGACAGCAGGACTTAGGGTAACCATAGCCAATTATCTGGTTGATCAGCAGTGAAAACCGCCATGCTTAATGCTTGCTGTGAAGAATTCTTTGCTCCATGTGCAAGTGTCATGGCTCTGTAATGGGTTATGCAGAATTTGTTGATTTGGAGGGTGAAGAAGAAAATTTTTTTTCCCCCTTGCTTTAGCTAATGCTGATGTTGTACACATACTCTTGGTTGCAAAATCTAAAGGACAAACTTGCAATATTTCATTTTGGACAGTGGTTTCATTTTGTTACAGTGGTGCCAAACTTGCTGTTTGTTGACGTTTTTATTTGCTTCTTAGATTTTCTTGGGGTTTTTTTTGGGTGCTGTAGAATTTCAAAGCAGCACAAGAGCTTGATGAACCTCTGTTGCTCTGTACTGTTCACACATGGTACTACTGCTGGCATTTGAGTGTAATGCATCTTTTGTAAGGGTAATGGCTCTTTAAAAATGGGGTCACCAGGGAATGAAGTTTGGGAGTTTGTTGCTCTGTTAGTAGCCATTCCACAAGCCATGGCATAAAAGTAACTGCTTTTTAGGTAGGATGTGATGTCTAGGTGAGAGTTTAATATTTTGTTGTCCAGGTAAGTGTGTAGGAAGAGTGTTGGAAAAGAGCACCCTGGGCAACTTCAGCAAGAAGGAATGAGTGAGGCTGTTGAAACTGGCGAAAGGATTGAGATACTGAGATAATGCCACCTCCTGTTTCTCAACCCAGTTAGGGTAGGGCCCTCTCTATTGCTTTGATAGCAGTTTCTGCCTAATTGGTTTCTGAAACTAGAAGCCGCCCATCCTGCTCTCCTTGCTGGAGAGAGGAAGATCACTCCCTTCCAGAAGCCTGCTGAGTGTTATGTGGCTGGCAGTCGCTGATCCTAGCCCTGTCCAGCGCTCTGTCTGCCACTGGGTGAACCGCTCTCCTCATGCCTGAACTTGAAAGAATTTCACTGACAGGGTCAGCTAGTGACCATGTGCACTGCAGTGAAAAGTCTCTCAGGCTGTAGTGTCCCAAACTCATGCCTCACAGTCTCAAAAAGAATAAACCAGTTCTCTCCTGTATTTAATTCTAATGCTGCCAAACTATTTTCATTCAGTAGTAGGGTAGTTGAGGAGAAAAATAACAAAAAGGTGAAGCCTGCCAATGGAATCTGTCAGATGGCAATTTGACTAATTACTCTGCTCTACCCCCAACATCTTATTTCTGTGTGTTTTTTTGGGGTTTCTTTTCCTTGTAAATTAGATTGGGATTTAACCTGAGCCTTTTCTTCTCATTCCATCACTATTCTGCTAATTTCTTCTTCCCTGTGCTGCTTCCTGGAGATGCTACCTTATTGTATTATCACTTGATTCACCTTTTATATTTCTTAGCAATGTTTTAACCATCTTGTTCATCTGTTTGCACAGCTGTGGAAACCCATATGGCATATGGAGTATGTTCCTTGCCTGAATGCATCCTGGCTCTGGAAGTTCTCATAATACTTGATAGGGCCTTGTAGGTATCACAAAGCAGTACTGGTTTATCTACTTTGATCTTTTTCTTGAGAGATAAGTAGTTCATTGACATGTATTGCAGCAAAACACCCCACAGGCTGAAGAGTTTCCCTCTATTGTCCCAAGAGTTCTTTAATTTTGGTGTATCTTTAAGCACTATTTTAGATAGACCATAAAGGACTTTTCCAGTATTGGTGTCCAGTCTACCCCCCACATCTTCACAGCCATACAAATCTGTGGGATATTGGCTATTGCTGTTCCCTCACCCCATGTTCATCCCTCCACTGGATGGCTGAGTGATGTGAAGAAGATCCTGAATGCCTGTAGAATGTCTTTGTCTGCAAAAAGCCTACATTTAACGTGGCAATGGTAGCAATAAGTGGTGTGAGCAATCTGGCAGTATAAGCTTGGAGCCTGACATGGTGGTAGGCCATGCTCAGCATAAGTGCAGCTAGCAGTTTAGCAAAACAGTGCTGTGCCTGCAGCATGTAACTAAAGCAGGGTGCTGGTAGCTATAAACACAGACAGTTATCTGGGAATAACAGGACACACACCTGCATCAACAACCTCACATGTTAGAATACATAGAATAAACCAGGTTGGAAGAGACCTTCAAGATCATCACGTCCAACCCATCAACCAATCCAACACCACCCAAACAACTAACCCACGGCACCAAGCACCCCATCAAGTCTTCTCCTGAAAACCTCCAGGGATGGCGACTCCACCACCTCCCCAGGCAGCCCATTCCAATGGGCAATCACTCTTTCTGTATAGAACTTTTTCCTAACATCTAGCCTGAACCTCCCCTGGTGCAGCCTGAGACTGTGTCCTCTTGTTCTGGTACTGGCCGCCTGGGAGAAGAGACCAACATCCGTCTGTCTACAACCTCCCTTCAGGTAGTTGTAGAGAGTAATAAGGTCACCCCTGAGCCTCCTCTTCTCCAGGCTAAGCAACCCCAGCTCCCTCAGCCTCTCCTCGTAGGGCTTATGTTCCAAACCCCTCACCAACTTTGTTGCTCTTCTCTGGACTCGTTCCAGCAAGTCAACATCCTTCCTAAACTGTGGGGCCCAGAACTGGACACAGTACTCGACGTGCGGCCTAACCAGTGCAGTGTACAGGGGCTTATTAGTAGGTTGACCAATAATCTATAATAGCATAATGTGTGGTCACTCATGGGGAGCCAATGAAGCTATGCCAACGATGCTCTCTGAGTCTCTGTAAGCTGTAGAAGTTCCCTTCATAAATGACCAACGCTGGATCACATTGGTCGTCCGCATTGACTCCATTCTCCCTCGCTGACAATCTAAACCTTTGTGCTGTACCCAGCTCCAGCGTTTTCTGAAATGAATTCATGCTAAACACCTTAAGGTATTTGAGCACGTGAGCTAGTGATCTGCAGGGTGGTTGGGGAACACTTGCAGCTTTTTGTTTCAAGTTGTCAGAGTCTCTTTGCTGGGAATGACATGAGGAGGCCCATTTTGAATTGGAAATCTGTTACTTGCCATTTTCCAGAAGTTTCTGTAGACTTGAACATTTTTCTGGAGTTCTTTCACTTTTTTTTTGTTAAAAAAACCCACCCCAAACTGAAACAAAAAACAAGCAAGAACCAACCCCAACTTTACTCTGAGGACTTTTAGTCACCCATAGCTAGTGTGGGAAGTGCTAAAGTGGCTGCCTCCTGCAGAAGCTTATGGCTGCTGGAGTTACTTGCTGCTTGCTGAATTTAATGAGCATCAGCCGAGTAGTGCCTTGAAAGACAAAGCTTTGAGTCAAACGGCTACAAAGAGGAGCTGATTGAAAGTTTAAATGTCTCACAAACCAGCTCTCCTCATTTTTCTTTGACTCAAGCTCATATAAAGTCCTAAATTTTTTCATCAGCACTTCCTTCAGTGAGCTCCACAAATAGATGCTCTTTTATTTCTGTATTTTGAAAATAAGTGTTAATTACAGCTTTTACCATGTGGCAAGAAAAGATACTCCCTCAGACCAAGGCTCAAACCTATAGAGTGCTGTGCAAGTCAAACCTTCTCTTTAGGTGCAAACCCAGGAACCCTCTTGGCACTTCTCACCCAGTGGAGATTGTTGCCAAAATACTGCATTACTGCCGTTGGGGAAGACAGAAGTCTGGATGCTTGATCCTTTGCCACTTAATATTTTCTAAATGGATTTAAAATGTAGCCATACATTGAGTGCATTGCAGCAATCTGTTCTTAAGGGGAGAAAGGTGAGAGAGAAGTCGTAGCAAGATCCACCTCTGTGAAAAATGGCTACAACTTAATAGTCGTGCTCAGACAAGGTGTTCCTGATCAGCACTGATGTGTTTCATTAAATGGATGCTTAAAATGAATCTCTGCCCAAATCCTTTGTAAACTAGATTTTGATAACTACTATAGGTAGAACCATGTTCACCAAACCTTCAAAATCCTTCCTGTCCCTATTGGTACTGGCTTACCATGCTGTAGAGAGAGGGTTAGTTATTCAGGTGCAGTGCATGAGATGGCACATTTGGCTCAATCCTGTATCCTCTTAACAGTGCTGGTGTGATGCTCTGTTTGTGCAGTAGGTGAGATGATTCTAACAGAAATCCATTTTGGAGACCTTACCAAAGGCAATTTTTATATTGTCCTCTGAGAACTGTCAAAAATGTAGATGCCCAGAAGTCATGCTGATCTGCCTCTGCAAAGTGGACAGTATCTTTTCTTGTATGATCAGTGCTATCAAAGAATCTTCTCATTAGGTATTCTTGCCACAGATGACTTGTCTGTTGTTCAGAAATAAAGCAAAGCAATTCATTCTCTACTTTTATCTCTTGCAGATGGCAAGTAGATCTAAGCATTTAAGGCAATTTATGTTCTCACCTAGTCTGTCTTACATTGGAAGAAAGGAAGGTGGTAAGGTAACTTGTCAATGTCAAGCACTGTGAACTTTTCTTTTCCTAGACAAAAGCTCTACAGCAACAACTCCTTCTGAAGGGATAGCACCAGTCTTTGACAAGAGTATTGCTACTTCCCCACAGCTGCTAGCAGACTTAATATTTCTGGCTTAGTGTCATCAGCTGAGGGGCATTTAACTTATTGCCAGTGCTTCCTGTACATGCACTTGATGAGTGAGTTGTTACTAACTGGGCAAAAGTGAGGTGCCACCTCTCTTCGACTGTCAGTAACGTGGAGTCCATTCAACTGAAGGAGTAGAGCTAAAGGGTTGCAGAGGACTTTGCTGGCTGCCAGAGGAAATTCAGTATAGCTTGTTTGTAAGAACTTGAAGTGAAGGAAAATGCAGTTTCATTACTTTGTAAATAGGCCTGAAAAGGGACGAGTGTGTCTTTGCAGGTTGTAGTGACCAGTGTTGAAAGTACTGAATGACTGTTACGGTGGTATTGTGAAATGGTTGGGTTAAATTATTTAGAGATAGCTACTAGGACCATGTTTAGCTGGCTTCTGTTGATTCTATTTCTGATCCTGGAAGGTGCCTCTTACAATGTATCACAGGAACCTCTAGTGATACAGTTAGATTGCTCAATGTGTCTCTTCAGGCCGTTGGGCTGATTTGAAGAAACCTGTGAGTAGGTGAAGTGCCTTACATTGATCGTAGCAAGAAACCTGCTGATCAGAGGACAAAGGGAAGATGTTCCTGGTTGATACCACTGGATAAGTGATGCTGTAGAGGGTGTATGGGACTTAAGAACACTGTACTATTCTATTAACACTATACTATTCTGGCCTGCATTTGGAATAGTGTGGCCAGCAGGAGCAGGGAAGTCATTGTGCCCTGTACTCTACATTGGTTAGGCTGCACCTTGAGTCCTGTGTCCATTTCTGGGCCCCTCAGTTTAAGAAGGACATCAAAACACTTGAATGTGTCCGGAGAAGGGCAGCAAGGCTGGGGAGTAGGCCTTGAGCACAGCCCTGTGAGAAGAGGCTGAGGGAGCTGGGGTTGCTTAGCCTGGAGAAGAGGAGGCTCAGGGGAGACCTTAATGCTCTCTACAACTACCTGAAGGGATGTTGTAGCCAAGAGGGGGTTGGTCTCTTCTCCCAGGCAACCAGCACCAGAACAAGAGGACACAGTCTCAAGCTGCACCATGGGAAGTTTAGGCTCGAGGTGAGGAGAAAGTTCTTCCCAGAGAGAGTTGTTAGCCACTGGAATGTGCTGCCCAGGGAGGTGGTGGAGTCGACGTCTCTGGAGGTGTTCAGGAGGAGACTGGACGTGGCACTTGGTGCCATGGTCTAGTCATGAGGTCTGTGGAGACAGGTTGGACTCCACGATCTTTGAGGTCTCTTCTAACCTTGGTTATACTGTGATACTGCTGTGCATGCATGAGGATAAGTGAATGCAGCATCAACAGTTGCCACAGGATTTTGGATCAGAGCACTTAGAAGGAGAGAAGTTGGGTGTTGGCTCTGAAGTTATAACCAGAAGGGAAGCAGCAGCTGAATTTTTCCAACCAAGGCAGACTTCTTTCAGCCACAACTGTAGAACATCGTCTGTTTTGACTTTTTTAGTAGGAATATAATTCTTGTCAGCCACAAGCCCTGTAGTTCAAAGCAGTGTCTCTTGCCAGGAATGCAGGCAATTGTTTAATTTCAAGACAGGCCAAGAGCATGTTTTGCTGAACGACAAACTGAAATGTGACTGTTGCTGCAGTGAGGAATTGAATTTTTCTTGCAGTGCAGAAAGAGGAAAAACTATTTAGTTGCTGTTGATAAAGCCAAGCTGTTTGGTTTTCTGGATTCACACCCCACTGCAAGCATTTCTGTAGGATACCAATAATCATATAGATTCTCTCTCCCGTTGTTCATTTGTTTTAAGTGTAAAAAAAGCAGCACAATGAATTGAACCGTATGAGTGGGTTTCCTTGAGGGAGAAAGGGGACACAAATTCACAGCTTTAAATAAACAGAATATTTGGTTGTTGGCCAAGTCAACATGAATCATTTGGCATAGAGCTGCATCCTCGTGAATGAAGTCCACGGCCATAAATGAATTTCCCTGCGCTTGTGGGAGGCTGAGAATCGGCGTCAGAAAGAATGTTTTGTGCCTTGCTGAGAGAAGAAAAGCTTTCTGGCGAGGCTTGCTTATTGCAGGTGAGTCGATGTAAGGCTTCTGGAATGGTTTTTCTTTAGATATACAATTGCTCAATTGAAACCTAAAGAAGCAGAAAATAATGTTGTCCTTGAGAAGATAGTATCTGTTGACCGTTTTACTTCTAATCTTGCAATCTTACTCATGATTGTAAGTACTGGCTTGGGAGCCACTGGTATGTATAATGTAATGCAGTGCAAGTTCAAGTAGTTGCAGGCTATTGTGGTGTTTTTGTGTGTGTGTTGTTTTCTTTGTTCCCCCTTCTGTGTTCAGTATTAGTCAAATGTCCATTTTAGACACTTTGAGACAGGTTTGGAAGATTTGTTAATGTTGGATAACATGTTTTAGTAACCACCAGGTCCAGAGGGACCTGCATCTGGGTCGAGGCAATCCCAGGCACAAATCCAGGCTGGGCAGGGACTGACTGGAAAGCAGCTTGGAGGAGAGAGACTTGGGGGTGCTGGTGGATGAGAAGCTCAACATGAGCTCTCAGTGTGCACTTGCAGCCCAGAAAGCCAATCAGATCCTGGGCTGCAGCAAGAGAAGTGTGGCCAGCAGGGCAAGGGAGGTGATTCTCCCCTTCTGCTCAGCTCTGCTGAGACCCCACCTGGAGTACTGCCTCCAGTTCTGGAGCCCCTATGACAAGAGGGATCTGGAGGTGCTGGAAGGTATCCAGAGAAGGGCCACGAGGATGAGCAGAGGGCTGGAGCACCTCTCCTGTGAGGACAGACTGAAAGAGTTGAGGCTGTTCAGTCTGGAGAAGAGAAGGCTCCAAGGTGACCTAATTGTGGCCTTCCAGTATCTGAAGGGGGCTACAAGAAGGCTGGGGAGGGACTTCTCAGGATGTCAGGTAGTGCTAGGACTAGGGGGAATGGAATGAAGCTGGAGGTGGGGAGATTGAGGCTGGAGGTGAGGAGGAAGTTCTTCCCCATGAGAGTGGTGAAGCCCTGGAATGGGTTGTCCAGGGAGGTGGTTGAGGAGGTGATCCCTAGAGGTGTTTAAGCCCAGGCTGGATGAGGCTGTGGCCAGCCTGATCTAGTGTGGGGTTGTGTATAGATTTTTCTCATGCAAGTGACATGGGGATGGCAGTTGAGTACGTTTGGACTCTTTACACATCTGAGTAAAAGTTAACCAGCAAATTCTCTAATGACATTCAGTTTGAGTGTATTTTGGAATCTGAGTAGTTGGCTTCATAGGGTAAAGAATGCTACCAAATCTACAAGTCTCTTCTATTTCATTATAGACCTAACCTTAATGTACTGAAGCTTCTCTTTGGCTGTAGTTACTGACTTCTGGTGTCCATGGAAGCTGACAAGGGATCCGAGACAGGAGAAGAATGATGTCTGTTTTCCCAGGTGGCACATTTGAAATGCTTATGGGATTTTGCAGGCAGGCATAGATATTCATGGGACAACAACCACCATTTTGTGGGGTGTCAACAATGCTTTGGCTTTCTGCAATAGCCTTTGGATTCTTTTTTTTGTGATACTGTTGAAAAGCTAATGAATTGTAATGTTTGAGCAGGTCCTGATTGACTGCAAGTTTTGATTCTAGTGGGATGAGTCTAAAAGGGACTAATGCAGAGATGTCTATGCCTGCATTCAAAAGTATCTGGTGAATGTCTTACCATTCTATTTTGGTGCAAAATGGAAGTGTCTTCCAGAATTTAGCACATGTAGTAGCTACCTATGGCTTTTATTTTATTCAGACACTATGAGGACATGGGTTTGGGTGTTATTTTGTTTGGTTAGGGATTTATTTTAGTGTTAATTGATTTTTTTCTTTTTTATTTTAAGGACACCTTGAATCAGGGAGGGCTTCCTGGCATACCTGCTCCAAATGAGTAGATTCCAGATGAGGCATAAATTGTCTGCTAGTAGCTTCTTCCAACGGCATGAGATTGAACACATCCAAGTGCCAGGTTCTGCACATTGGCCACAGCAACCCCATGCAATGCTACAGGCTGGGGTCAGAGGGGCTGGAGAGCAGCCAGGCAGAGAGGGACCTGGGGGTGCTGGTTGATGGTAGGCTGAACATGAGCCTGCAGTGTGCCCAGGCAGCCAAGAGGGCCAATGGCATCCTGGCCTGCATCAGGAGGAGAGTGGCCAGCAGGAGCAGGGAAGTCATTGTGCCCCTGTACACTGCACTGGTTAGGCTGCACCTTGAGTCCTGTGTCCAGTTCTGGGCCCCTCAGTTTAGGAAAGATGTTGAGTTGCTGGAAGGTGTCCAGAGAAGGGCAACAAAGTTGGTGAGGGGTTTGGAACACAGCCCTGTGAGGAGAGGCTGAGGAGTTGATGAGATGATCTAGATTCCTGAGATCTGGAATTTAAACCTAGGCCATATGTGAAGGCTTTGCTTTAGAGCTTGTGCTTTTACAGCCTCCTTTAAAATGCTCTGCCAAATGTGGTTGACATTTCTGTAGACCGAACTTGGTAGTAATGTTTTAATACTTGAACAATAATTGTTTTGTCAGAAACAGCAAACCTGTTTCTCATTTGACTTCACATGGTATAGAATAGAATAAACCGGGTTGGAAGAGACCTTCAAAATTGTGTCCAACCTGTCATCCAACACCATCTAATCAACTAAACCAAGTGCCCAATCCAGTCTCCTGAACACCTCCAGTGATGGTGACTCCACCACCTCCCCAGGCAGCCCATTCCAATGGGCAATCACTCTCTCTGTGTAGAACTTCCTCCTAACCTCCAGCCACAACCTCCCCTGGTGCAGCTTGAGACTGTGTCCTCTTGTTCTGGTGCTGGTTGCCTGGGAGAAGAGACCAACCTCTGCCTGTCTACAACCTCCCTTCAGGTAGTTGTAGAGAACAATAAGGTCAGCCCTGAGTCTCCTCTTCTCCAGACTAAGCAACCCCAGCTAACTCAGCCTCTCCTCATAGGGCTGTGCTCCAAACCCTTCACCAACTTTGTTGCCCTTCTCTGGACACCTTCCAGCAACTCAACATCTTTCTTAAACCGAGGAGCCCAGAACTGGACACAGTACTCGAGGTGCGGCCTAACCAGTGCAGTGTATGGGGGCAGAATGACCTCCCTGCTCCTGCTGGCCACACTGTTCCTGATGCAGGCCAGGATGCCATGGGCCCTCCTGGCTGCCTGGGCACACTGCTGGCTCATGTGCAGCCTACCATCAACCAGTACCCCCAGGTCCCTCTCTGCCTGGCTGCTCTCCAGCCCCTCTGACCCCAGCCTGTAGCACTGCATGGGGTTGTTGTGGCCAATGTGCAGAACCTGGCACTTGGATGATAGGTTCTGTGCCTTGGTAATGTCTTATCCCACTAGCATTAGCATTTAATTTTGAGGCTGTTAAGTGAGCACTGAAAGAAGCTGCATTGCAACCTAATGTGCTGTCTTCTATCACTCCAAATGCTTTTGGTTTTTCTTTTTCCTTTGAGTGTTGCCACTATGGGAGGCCTGTCTTCTGGTTGCACATTTTGCATGTAGGTTGTCAGCAAGACAATTGTTAAAGAGCACAGCGGTAAGGTAGGAAATGGGATTGCTAACTTTGATTAATTGTTAAGAATTTTGTCCTGTGTATGGCTATAAAATTGAATACTTTAAAAACTTAAGGGGTTAGCTTTAGTGCCATAGTCAGTATGTGGCTTTAAAATAAGACACTTTATTCATTTAATGGGTTTTAAAAGTTCTTGATATAGGGAGAGGTTTGAGGCACAGAAGTTCTATGAGTATTTGCAGTACTGTTTAGTGAACCTGTAACAATTTATACTGAATGCTGGGATTCAGTATTCATAGATTATTTTTTTCCCCAGGATATTGCAAAAACAAGCAAATAAACCTCCCAAACACCAAACTCCCAGACCAGTAGTAGGTGTACATATGTCTTTTTATTTTTTTTTTAAAAGGAAATTGTAGTCTCTCTGTTGTTATTTTTGACTACATGATTCAAGCAGTACATTGAACTGTTCTTACTATAGCGTTGCTGTGACTAATACATGGGAAAAGCAAAGGGATTTGACAACACTGTTGATATCTCAAGATAATTTTCTGGCAATGTGGTGTATACTGTCACAAATGCTGTATGCCTGTGGCCTGTTCTTGTTGCTTAGTTGTAGGCTGATTTTTTCACCTTAGTGTATGAGTATGAATGTTTGTATTTAATTTCAAAGCCACTCATGGCATTCTGGTTTGAGTACCTGGGAAGATTGGGAATGTCTAGGTTTTATCTGGGTTGTTTTGACTGCTAACACTTGCTGTGTAGCTTGGTGTCCTCTGTATTGTTGCGCTTCTGTCTCTCCCAGCATTCTTGTCTACTGCTGTGCTTGCAGTGAAATCCCCTAGTGTGGAGCACCAGGACTTGGTGTATGGATTCGTCACCACCCTAAGGGTGGTGAGACACTGGAACAGGTTGCCCAGAGAGGTGGTGGAAGCCCCATCACTGGATGTTTTTAAGGCCAGGCTGGATGTGGTTCTGGGTAACCTGATCTAGTGGAAGGTGTCCCTGTCGATGGCAGGGGTGTTGGAACTAGATGATCCTTGAAGTCCCTTCAAACTCTGACAATTCCATGATCTGCAGAGGTGAGCATCCCTGGCCTAGTACTTCACAGGTGTGCCTTCAGTCTGTGTGAATGAAGTAAGCAATTCTGACAGGGCAGGGAAGAGGAGTGATATCTGTGTCTGGTGTGCCAGTATGTCAGACACTTTTCTGGGAAACACAATGAAATGTATGAGAAGTGTATTGGTAGTCCATTAACTTGTAGAACTTTGGCAAGGCATTTATGCAGTAAGAAGAACAAAGTGTTGGTGCTGCTGATGTGGGAGGAATGTTGAGTAACATAGTCATGTATGTTTAGCATGTACTTGAGTTTCCTCACTGACATACTGAGGGATGGCAACTTTAAAGTTGTAGTTAATTAGGCAAAGGTTTTCTTTTGGGCACCCTGGCCTTCAAAAGCTGCTTTGAAATTGGGTGTTTATGTTATGTGAGCCTTGCCTCATCAGTTTTAGCCACAACAGGGATGTCTTATCTTCACGAGACTCCCTCCTTCATCTTTTTTGCAGGCCAGTTTCATGGATCTTCATTTAACACAAACACCTGCTAACTGTAGATGACCTTGGTCTTGAGGCATGCTAAACCAACTTCCCTTCCTGTCCCATGGCCAGCCTAGGGAGTTTCACAACACCCCCCTTCCCCTATTTTTAAATGAAAATACAAAGAGCTAATGCAATAATACAAATGTAAATATATATTTATGGTATGTTCCTCTTTGTAAATATATCTCTTTGGATGTCCTGAGATAGACTGTAAAAGAGAGAGCTCTTCAAGTGGCATGAAAGTTGGAGCTGAATTACAAGTGACATTGGAGGCTGGATAATGTGACTTGAGTGTGGGTGCTGCAACAGGAAGTTCAAGAGTGTATTTTATTCTGCAGAATGCAGTAAGTTAGGCTGGTGTAGTTATCACTTTTGCCATGGTGTTGAGGAAAAAAACACCCCTTTGTGCTACTACAAGAGAAATAGCTGAAACCCTCTAGAAGTTATTCAGAACTACCTTTTTAAAAAGGTAGAGTACACTTCAGATTCTTAAGTAGTAACCCACCTTGTGGCTCTTCTTTGAAGAAGAGAATATGTAGACCACATAACTGAAGCCTCTTAAAAGATGATCAGCCATGGAATGTGCTGGTAAATGGAGTCGACTGTGTGGCATGAAAGCGCTTGCTTAAAGACACATCATCCACTGAAAACTTCAAATGTGTACTTTTATGGAATGCTGTTGTTTTGGTGTTTTTTTTTCTTCCTCCAGTAACTGAGTCACAGCATTTTCACTTTTGTTTTTTTGGCTTTGTGCAGATGGGAGCTCTTTGTTCTCCATAAACTGATGTTGAACATGGGCGGCATGATGCTGTGCTGGAGACTCATGCAGTTTGTTGTTAGATAAAGCTACAGAGTGTGCCTAAAATCTATAACAAGTATGTGTATATATAATTTAAGGCATATGTATGCATGCCTACCTCCTATTATTAATTGCTGTGGTGTTATTCTCTGGGTGTATGCTTAGGGTTGCTCTCGAAGACAGGAAAGTGGATTAGGCAATGTCTTGATCCGACCCAGTCTGTTCTTGCAAATGAAATGTCTTTATATTGGCTGTGCTCGTTTTCATACTGTTAACTGCTTTTTTTTCATACCCTGGCAGAAACTCAGGCTTTTGTTTTTCTGCAGCCATTATGAAAGAAATGTTCCTTTGAAATTAATTAGCACTCGTGGCCAAACAAGAAGAATGGGACAAGGAAGTTCTGCAGAGTTTTAAGTGTGGTAGTAAGTTTTTGCAGCTGATCCGAGTAAACTGTCTAGACTTGTGTATTGCTTTCCCTTCAGAGGCACTCCAAGGACTCAAGGACATGGTTCAAAATGATCTTGACAAAACAGTGGTACTTAAGTGGGGTGAAATTTAGCAGAGGCAGATGTAGTTGGTTAGTCTTCAGTGAGACTTGACTGTGCCAACAGCAGGTTGGGAAGTAATTGGATATGGGAAGAAATCTGTCAGTGAAGAATCTAGGATCTAGGTTTTTTTGCATAGTGGCTGTGAATCAAGTGATGTTGCAGAATGAGCAAAAATTCTACTGGATGTATTAACAGGAATGTCAGGTAAAATAGATTAAGTTGGCCTTGCTTTTTGGCACGCTACTGAAACTTAAGATAAAGTACAGAACAAGAGGACACAGTCTCAGGCTGTGCCAGGGGAGGTTTAGGTTGGATGTTAGGAAGAAGTTCTATGCAGAGAGAGTGATTGCCCATTGGAATGGGCTGCCTGGGGAGGTGGTGGAGTCACCATCACTGGAGGTGTTCAGGAGGAGACTTGCTGGGGTGCTTGGTGCCATGGTTTAGTTGTTTAGGTGGGTTGGATTGGTTGATGGGTTGGACGCGATGATCTTGAAGGTCTCTTCCAACCTGGTTTATTCTATTCTACAGGACCTAGTTTTGGTATTCTACTAGGAAAAGAATGGCTGCAGACAAAGAGGAATGGTCAGAGATCTGGAAAGCCTCTGAAAGCTGAAGCACTTTGGATGATTTCTTGTAGAAGA
This sequence comes from Dryobates pubescens, assembly GCF_014839835.1. Classification (NCBI taxonomy): domain Eukaryota; kingdom Metazoa; phylum Chordata; class Aves; order Piciformes; family Picidae; genus Dryobates; species Dryobates pubescens. The sequence goes on along the minus strand of NC_071619.1, from coordinate 39,530,985 downwards.
GACTGAGGGGAAATTTCTTTCAGTAGTGTTCTCTAAATAGATTAAAGGTAGCTGGAAAGAAAAAGATAGGCTGTTGTCTTCTCCACTGGAGATGGAAACAATTTGTGGGTTTAAACTGCAGCAAACATTTGTTAATTGCTTGAGTCAACTTTCAAGAACAACAGGAGCACTGGAATGATTATGAAGGCTGTGTGAGTCCCAGTAGTTGCTGTTTTTAGAAATGAAAGTTGCCAGGTAGATTATATATAGAAATATGGAGAGGTTTTAATTAAGATAGCCTGTGGTCCCTTATGGTATTATTACTTGCCTTTCTGGTTATTTTTACTTGATCTGGAGATGAATTTCAGTTACTGACATTAATCCTGTTCCTTCTCCCCTTGGGATAAGGTAGTCTTGTGCTACTGGCAACTTGCTGGCAATTACTAGATGTCAGTTTCACAGATCCTCATCTTAACCTCGGTTTTCAACACTTAGAGGCTGGATAGACTCAAGGTAACCTCTCCAAGATAATCTGGGAATTAGCATGTGCAGTGACTTGTCCTGTCTTTAGCATGTAGCTCTAATTTTGAAAGAATCATAGAATAGTTTGTGTTGGAAGGGACTTTTAAAGGTCATCTAGGTCATTACCTGTGCAGTAAGCAGTGACATTCTCAGAGCCCTGTTCAACCTGACCTGGAATGTTTCCAGGTATGGGGCATCAACCATCATTCTGGGCAACCTGTGCCAATGTCTCACCACCCTTACTGTAAAACATTTCTGATCTGTGTCTAGTCTGAAAAAACTTTCTTACCCTTGGAGTTTAGGTACTGTATTTGGAAAAGCTTGGTGTGATTGGGGACTCTTATTTTTAGCTGCAAGTTTAAATCAGCTATAAATTGTATTTTTCTTTACAGAAGTGCAGTTCAGATGAAAGCTTGCTTTTGTTTGCTAGTCCTGAACTGCAGCTGACCACCTGACTTTCTGTGGGAGGTCTCTAGAGCTTACTTCATGTGGGTCCTGAGAAGAACAATGCTTTTTCTTCAGTTTTTTTCATCCAGTGGTTCTTAACTTCATCACAAGAATTTAGCACAAGTGAAGAACTGTTCAGAGCTACATGCACAGGCCAGGATTGTATTGCTGTAGCAGTGTAAGTACTAAGCTTATGGTAGGGGGCTGTCTGCCCAAAAGAACTTAGTGTATGTGTATAGTGTCTGAAAAATAGTAATCTCTTAATGCATGACTACCTCTGCACAGTATAGTCATTTTAGTTTTTATCTGATGAATGGGGAAGTGTCTGAAGAGTGTGTGTAGAAACCTAATGTTGAATAGAATGTGCCAAGGAAGAAAAGAAGTTTGTGGTGGTGGTGCTTGTCTATGGAGTGTAGATAGATACATTATTTCCATATTATTTCTTTTTAGTGCTGTTTCAAAGGTTGAAGAATTGATGTGAACCTTGAAAATCAAAGTGTTGCCTTTTCTCACTTCTTTATTCTCAAACATTTTAATGGATTTTAATTGATTTATACTTTCTCTGTGGACATGAAGGATATGAGAAACTTAAGATTTGAGGTCTCACATGAGAAATGATAAAGACTTTAAGGCAAAATGTGTATGTCATATGGTGCAGAAACTTTGGCTAGAACTAAACAACTGCTTTTTCTGTGTCTCTTTAGGTTACAATTTTATTTAGTGTACAGCTGAGGTTACTTGGAAGACTGGAATCCTGAGCTAGTGTTCATATAAATTCTCCTAAAATTGTAACTTGGTTCTGTAAAAATCTGCTGATATTTTGCTCCTGTATTTCAAGTGATTCTGAATATGCAAAAATAGATGTCAAATGGTATTTTAATTTTTCTAATCTGCCTAAAAGAGAAGGAAGAAATGATAACCCTAAAACCATGTGTCCAGTTCTGGGCCCCTCAGTTTAGGAAAGATGTTGAGTTGCTGGAAGGTGTCCAGAGAAGGGCAACAAAGCTGGGGAGGGGTCTGGAGCACAGCCCTGTGAGGAGAGGCTGAAGGAGCTGGGGTTGCTTAGCCTGGAGAAGAGGAGGCTCAGGGGAGACCTTATTGTTGTCTACAAGTACCTGAAGGGAGGTTGTAGCTAGGTGGTGGTTGGTCTCTTCTCCCAGGCAACCAGCACCAGAACAAGAGGACACAGTCTCAAGCTGTGCCAGGGGAGGTTTAGGCTGGATGTTAGAAAGAAGTGCTTCATAGAAAGAGAGACTGGCCATTGGAATGTGCTGCCCAGGGAGGTGGTGGAGTTGGCATCACTGGAGGTGCTTAGGAAGAGACTGGATGGGGTGCTTGGTGCCATGGTTTAGTTGATTAGATAGTGTTGGGTGGTAGTTTGGACTTGATGATCTCAACGGTCTTTCCCAACCTGGTTAATTCTATTCTATCTCTCCACATATGCTAGAACCCTTCTAAGATGCAGCAGTAGATCAGAATGCCTTCCCCCTCTTCCCCCCCATGTTTAAATGTTTGATTAGAGAGATAGACTACTAGCTGTAAGAGAGGCTCTTGCTGGAGACTCTGTACTTCATTTTTCAGGCAGCATTTTGCTTAAGGCTGTGCATCGTCTTCGCTCTTTGACATGCACAGTGTAGTTCATCTTTTAGATGGCTTAGACTGTCAGGGTGTATAGTTCTTTTCTTTTTTGTCTGCAGCTGTCATCTCCTGAGTGATAGAAGGCTTTATAACTTAGATATTGTTGAAAACTTGTTCCTCTTCCCTCCTGAGCTCTGTGAGAGACTGAGGCGATTCTGCTGACATGCTTCAGTGCTGTGACGACGACAAGTCAACAGAATAACCTGACCTCAGTAATGGCTGCTGGGAAGGAAGTACAGTACAATGTAGTCTTTTTGGCTTATTGAAATCAGGCAAGTTGAGTGTTCTGAAAATGGATAAGGATTTAAAATAATCAATCACACACACACAAAAAAATCCCCCCTCTTCCCTGAGCCTGTCATTAAGTTCAGGAAACTTAAGATGAAAACAGGTGGAATGTTAACTGAAATAAGAAGTTAATGGTGCTACTATTAAAGTAACTTTCTCATGGGCAACAAAAACTGGAGGGATGTAGCTGTTCCTTCTGCCATATTTGTCTAAATATTATTAACTTCTCTTCAAATATAAAGACATTTCTGGTTTAAATGGCTGAGAAGTTCTTCTCAGAAAGAGAGAGTGGCCATTGGAATGTGCTGCCCAGGCAGGTGGTGGAGTCACCATCCCTGGAGGTGTTTAGGAAGAGACTGGATGGGGCACTTGGTGCCATGGTTTAGTTGATTAGATGGTGTTGGATGGTAGGTTGGACTCTATGATCTCAAAGGTCTTTTCCAACCTGGTTAATTCTATTCTAGTCTGTCTTACTCTTTTCTTGTTCCTTTACCTTTGGTGTAGTCAATTTGTATTTGAAGTCACATGCAACCACGGCTATTGAATGGAATTATCTCTGGGAAGTGTTTATAATGCCAGTGTTTACTGTTTCTAATGCCAGCTTTTAACTGATGTTGCACTCAGGTTTTTATGTGTGTGTTGTTGGGTTTTTATGGTCTTATTTGTTTGGTTTTTTTCCCTATCTCTTAGTTTTATGCAAATACGTTTCACAAATAAACATTTTTGAGGGGAAAGAGACCATGGCAATAGCAAACCTGAAAATGGGTCTAGTTTAAAGAATGCAGAAGTGCACCTTTGGGTTAGAGAAAGAAAGCAATGATAATTGTAAATCCCAGGTCCTGCTAATGCCTTAAATATGTGTGTTTTAAAATGTTTTGGAACTTTTTTGATACTGGCTTTCGAATCTCATTAGAGATGGTGGTAGAAGCACATGCAAATGGACTTAAGCATTCAAATTTGTACTACACTTGATGTGCAGATCACTGGCTCCAGCTGGGAAGCTTTTAATTAAGCATGCTAATAAAGTTGTGTGAGGTACTCAACATCACTGCCTGGTTTTGGGGAAGAAGAACAGTTGCCTTGGCTGAGCGAAGGGGAACTACTTTGTTGCATCACCCTTCTGTGATGGGGAAGAGAATGTGGAGTCCAAAGTTGCTCAAAAATATTCTGAGAAATAGCAGTAAAATTTTACTCTTCTTATTTAAGTGCATCTTGCTTTTTCTGTTGTTAAACACTCTTTAATGTGGGACAAATTCTTAACCTTCATTAGCATGAGAGTACAATAGTATGTGTGAATACTTCAGTGGCCATGAATACAGGTGCCCTAGAAACAGCATGCTGTAATAGAGAGCTTATATGTTGGAGAGCTCACGTAGCGAGCCTGTTGTTTGCAAATGTGCATAGACAAGGTTTTTTGCCAGGATGTTGATATGACTTGGACATCTGAACAATACAGCTCTAAGTGTGGTAAGCGATTCTGGGTAGCATATTCCAGAGACAGGGAAATTGAGTCATAGTTGCTGCTGCTAGGGCCACGTGGAAAGTATGCTTGCTCCAGTCTGACCACTTGGGCTTCATGAAAGGGGAATTCAGTCTGAAGCACAAACCAGGATGATCAAGGGAAAGGTGAACCAGGAAATGAAACCCATGATGTTTGTCTTAACTTCAGCAGAATCGATTGTGTGTTGTTTTATTTTCCCCCTCTGTAAATGCTTTAATGTTGGCTCGCTCTGCCATTAGTTTAATTATTGCTTGTGCTTCCCTCAAGTACAATGCTTGTGCAAAACCAAGGACACTGGCTTTAAAAAGGGATGCATCTTCTGTCTTAAAAATCTTATTTTCTGTTCTACTCACACAAAGAAGAAGACATTTTTAGAATTTTGTCCCTCAAAAGAAGGAAAGAATCTTAAAGGCTCACTTTGATTGAATACATGCACAGGGCTATACTATATAGTTTCCTGCAGTATGAAGAAGTTGGGCTTGGGTAGCTAAGAGATCCTTTTTGGTTTTCTGCTTATTGGAAGGTATGGGTGGGCACAAGCCAACCTCATGAGGTTCAACAAGACCAAGTGCAGGGTCTTGCATCTGGGTCGAGGCAATCCCAGGCACAAATCCAGGCTGGGCAGGGACTGGCTGGAAAGCAGCCCTGAGGAGAGAGACTTGGGGGTGCTGGTGGAGGAGAAGCTCAACAGGAGCTCTCAGTGTGCACTTGCAGCCCAGAAAGCCAATCAGCTCCTGGGCTGCAGCAAGAGAAGTGTGGCCAGCAGGTCAAGGGAGGTGATTCTCCCCCTCTGCTCAGCTCTGGTGAGACCCCACCTGGAGTACTGCCTCCAGTTCTGGAGCCTCTATTACAAGAGGGATCTGGAGGTGCTGGAAGGTGTCCAGAGAAGGGCCACGAGAATGAGCAGAGGGCTGGAGCACCTCTCCTATGAGGACAGACTGAAGGAGTTGGGGCTGTTCAGTCTGGAGAAGAGAAGGCTCCCAGGTGACCTCATTGTGGCCTTCCAGTATCTGAAGGGGGGTACAAGAAGGCTGGGGAGGGACTTCTCAGGATCACAGGTAGTGCTAGGACTAGGGGGAATGGAATGAAGCTGGAGGTGGGGAGATTGAGGCTGGAGGTGAGGAGGAAGTTCTTCCCCATGAGAGTGGTGAAGCCCTGGAATGGGTTGTCCAGGGAGGTGGTTGAGGCCCCATCCCTGGAGGTGTTTAAGCCCAGGCTGGACGAGGCTGTGGCCAGCCTGATCTAGTGTGGGGTGTCCCTGCCCATGGCAGGGGGGTTGGAACTAGATGATCCTTGTGGTGGTCCCTTCCCACCCTGACTGATACTATGATACTACTGTGATATGCATGAAAAAGTAAAACAGGAAAGCTTTCACGATTTTAAAACACTACCAACAAAGCTGTCAAAGTAGCAACTTGAGCTATGAGGGGGATGTTCTGGCATATGTGGAGATCTCCTTTCTTGTGGCTTGAAGAGAAGCCTTGTTAAAGAGCAGTTGTGTGCCTTCATCCTGACCACTGAAGTGTCTGGAATAAAGCGAAAATGAATACAGAGAACCATAGTAATTTAGCTGTCATGAGTGCGTGTGGAATGTGTCTCTGTGGCCCGCGGTAAGCCATGTAGCGTTATCAGATGAAGTGTTTTGCACTGGGTTTAGGAACTTCCTATACTATCAGACTTGTCCAGTTTTGCACCTGTTTAAGATTTGAGACTGGCACAAAAAAAGCCATTTTGTCTGTGTGATAATAGCAGCTTCCTCCCCCTTCCCCCCCCACTGTTTTTCATGAGGAGAAGTTAAAGAAACTCTACCCTGGCTTGAGTTTGTCCTGTTTAAGTTTTCTGTCATTCTTTGAGGCATTGATTTCTGTTGTTGCCTCTAGAGTATTGGGAATGGTTGCAGACTGTTGAGGTGAATCCCCCTCCTCATTTGATGAGCCTGTAACTACCAGTGTTCTGGTTGTGATCCAAGTTCAGGGACCATCTGAATATATGCACTGAGCTGTGTTTTGCTTGAAGTTTAAATTGCTTTTAGCTGCCATCATTTGTGCAGCTTGGTTTGAAGCTGGATCACTCAACATTTGGAGGGTATGTTTTGTCTGACTTGGGGAGAATATACCAGCATCTTCATGATGGAGTGGAAACCAAGGTGATTTGAAAATGCTGTAGGCAGATTTGACTGTACCTTTAGGTTTCAGCATATGTGGAGCTCTTGAGGAGTGGGGTTATACTGTTTAGAACAGTTTTCAGTAAGGATGACAGCTTGGATATTGAAATTGACTATTTATACTGTTTGTGTAGAAATTGAATGTACTGGAAAATGGGGGAATTACCTGGGAGTCACTTAGTGTGGCATTTGTTGTTGGGGTAATTTTTTAATCTATAGGAAGAATGTGCATGTCCAGTGTTGTGCTAGCAGATCCTTAACATGATGTAAGCCTTCCAGTGAAGGCACCTAGGTAAACTTACTCAAGTTCTAGTTTAAGCACAATTTAACCTCTTTTTTTGGTTCTTTTTAATTTTAAACCACATTTTTCTCATTGCCTCTTTTAGCTAAAATACTGCTTTAGCTGTGGGTAGAAGACTTCTTTCATTCTTTCTCTGATGTTGTTGGCTTCTCAAAGTATTGGATGGCTTAAAAAACCAACCCTGAAAACAGAACTGGTTTTGGTCAGAGTGCCACACCTGTTTCTGCTTACTGTTTTCTAGTCCTTGACCTACTGACAGCAAAACCCTTTTTTGAACTTCTTGAGCCAAAACATTGGGCAGAAGTCTTGGACAAGTTCAGTCAGTCAGTGTTGAGGGTGGTTTGATAGTGAAAATTTGTTGTCTAGTGCTTCTGCAAGTGAAGTGGTTTAGAATAGAATAGAATAAACCAGGTTGGAAGAGACCTTCAAAATCATCGTGTCCAACCTATCATCCAACACCACCTAATCAACTAAACCATGCAACCAAGCACCCTATCAAGCCTCCTTCTGAACACCTCCAGTGATGGCAACTCCACCACCTCCTCGGGCAGCACATTCCAATGGGCAATCACTCTCTCTGTGTAGAACTTTCTCCTAACCTCCAGCCTAAACCTCCCCTGGCACAGCCTGAGACTGTGTCCTCTTGTTCTGGTGCTGGTTTCCTGGGAGAAGAGACCAACCCCCACCTGTCTACAACCTCCTTCAGGTAGTTGTAGACATCAATAAAGTCTCCCCCAAGCCTCCTCTTCTCCAGGCTAAGCAACCCCAGCTCCCTCAGTCTCTCCTCATAGGGCTTGTATTCCAAGCCCCTCCCCACCTTTGTTGCCCTTCTCTGGACACGCTCCAGCAAGTCAACAGCCTTCCTAAACTGTATACCCAAAACTTCATTTTGGCAAGGAGTTAAAACTAATCAAGAAGTAAAACAGCCATACAACTTGTGCTCTGTTTCCAAGCATAGGTAGCTTTGATGAGTTGCACCATGACTTTCTAAACTTCTTTTTATTTCAAGTCCTGTTAGAGTTTGATAAAAGAGCATGTAGGTGTCTGCTTATCATGGTTGGCTGCTTTATTTTCACTGTACTGTTGCAACATGCCAGGTTTTTTTAAAAGTGTATTTTCTTCTCCCTGTTGACTGTCCTGTAATGATTCTTCTGCATGGAATGTTTTGGCTAAATTTATGGGTTTGTTTTGATTTTTCTCCAAGTGACATAACTTAAATGTGTAAGTACAGCTTTAAAGGAATCATCTTTTTCTTTATCGCTGTTATGTTCATTCATGGTGAGCTGCATGCCTTAACCAATGGGGTAGCCAGGAGGGGGTTGGTCTCTTCTCCCAGGCAACCAGCACCAGAACAAGGGGACACAGTCTCAAGCTGTGCCAGGGGAAGTTTAGGCTTGAGGTAAGGAGAAAGTTCTTCACTGCGAGCGTTGTTAGCCATTGGAATGTGCTGCCCAGGGAGGTGGTGGAGTCCCCATCCCTGGAGGTGTTCAAGAGGGGATTGGATGTGGCACTTGGTGCCATGGTCTAGTAGGTGTTGGGTGACAGGTTGGACTTGATGATCTTTGAGGTCTTTTCCAACCTTGTTGATTCTATGAATGTGGTGACAGTGTTGCAGGATCAGAGGCATGCCTCTGGTCCCACAGAATGCTACCAGATAAGCAGCATGCTGCCTTCAGCATGCTGAGTTCCTGCTGAAGATGTGTTAGTGTTCCATGGAAATAACATGCTTTTTTTGTTCCTGGGGGGCTGTCCAGAGGGTGTGTGCACTTTGTAGCAGATAAAGAGAAATAGTGATACGTGAAAATGAAAGTACCAGTTTAATGTGACCTTTGAGAGCATTTGGTTGTTGTGAAACTTTAATGCACTGGGCAGTGGAATTAATTGTATGTACAAAGTAACTACTTGGTCATTTGGTGTAGCTTCCCCACTATTTGGTAGCTCCCTGGCTTCACAGCATGCTCACGCCCTGGCATAGCCCCTCATCAACTTCTTGAAAGCTTTCCAGATTGTGTCTTCTGGTTAGGAGGTGTCAGCCTCTTTTAGTGCTGTCACATACAGTTTATAACCAGATATAAACAGCCTTGAACTTCTAAACCTTGGCTTAGAGACTTGCCTCTTGTGGTATGCTTTGTTGGTTTTTGTTTTGGTTTGGGTGTTTTTGTGTGTGTTGTGGTTTTGCTTGGTTGGGTTTAGGTGATTGTTGTTGTTGTGTTTTGGTGAAACCAAAATACTTAGTGTTTTAAGGTGGAACTACCTGGTTTTGAACTGGAGTACAAGCTAGTTCACCAAACCTGCAGCTGGAATCTGAGGTGCTGAGGCATGGAAGTTACTGTACATATGAGGGTGATGTTCCACCTTGTAGTGAGGCCATAAAAGAACCACAGTCATAATGCAGACGTAAGACAGCGCATGTGAATTTTGCATGTGGCCAACCGTGGTTCTCCTTGGTTTCCTGTACCCACCAGCACATTTCCTGCTGGTGGGTCCAGAAAGAGGAATTGAGGTCATTTTACCTGTATTGCTCTCGAACATGCAAATGCAAATGAAATATTCATCTGCAGTCTAGGAAGGGAACAACTTATTTTTGGCCTAATTTCTGCAGATTTGCCTTGCCCTTTATTTGCTTACAGCTGTGCTCTTGATCTGATTTTTAGCTAAAAAAATCATAGTTAAAAGTTTTGGTTGCTATTTTAGAGTAAATATCAGACAAGCATTTTAGTTTTTTGCATGGTTTGTAATAAAGGCTTGCTGCTTTATCTCACTTGGAAATAGGGCAGAGCACATGAAGCCTATATACTTCTGCCTCTGTGTATTGGTTTTAGTATTTCACCATCTGTATTCAAACTATTCAGTTTGGTCTCCATATGCCCCCCCAGTACACACCCCAGTAACAGTGTCATTTTTGCCTGTGACCCAGGGATCGGAGAAGGGCAACAGGGTTGGTGAGGGGCTTGGAAAACAAGCCCTATGAAGAGAGACTGAGGGAGCTGGGGTTGCTTAGCCTGGAGAAGAGGAGGCTCAGGGGAGACCTTCTTGCTGTCTACAACTACCTGAAGGGAGCTTGTAGACAGGTGGGGGTTGGTCTCTTCTCCCAGGCAACCAGTACCAGAACAAGAGGACACAGTCTCAAGCTGCGCCAGGGAGGTTTAGGCTGGAGGTTAGGAGAAAGTTCTACACAGAGAGAGTGATTGCCCATCGGAATGTGCTCCCCGAGGAGGTGGTGGAATCACCATCACTGGAGGTGTTCAGGAGGAGGCTTGATAGGGTGCTTGGTTGCATGGTTTAGTTGATTAGGTGGTGTTGGATGATAGATTGGACTCCGTGATCTTGAAGGTCTCTTCCAACCTTGTTTATTTTATTGGTTTGCATTTTTTTTCCCCCCTATACAGGATTCCTTGAACTAGAATGTGGCTGCCATTCATTGCTCTGAATATGAGGCTGATCACATCCTTAAATAAAAATGCCCCTTTTTAAAATGGCCCAGTTTTCTCCCTTCCCAAAGGAAATAGCAGACTGCCATCAGATTCTCTGTCTTGGTCCTTGGCATTCTTCATGATAGACTTTAATTTACTGAGAACACCAGTCATTTTGAAAGTAAAGAGTTATCTCCAGAGTCTCCTATAAGGAGATTCTTATTTTTAGATGTTGATGTCCAAAATGATGGCCTTAATTACTGATCTGAGGGTGTGAAGGGTTTCAGGTCTTTCAGTGTGACCGGATAAGTAACTTCATAAGCTATATTAAGCATCCAAGATAATTGGGATCTCTGATGTTGGATATTAGGCTTTTCGGGAGCTCTCGGAGGACTCTCTTGCTTTCCGATGTATAATATATCCACTTAAATTCTCAGAACACACAGTGTGCTTGGGGAAAGCCACTGTTTAATTTGTTGAGTCAACAAATCATTAAGAATAGAATTAACCAGGTTGGAAAAGACCTTTGAGATCATAGAGTCCAACCTGTCATCCAACACCATCTAATCAACTAAACCATGGCACCAAGCACCCCATCCAGTCTCTTCCTAAACACCTCCAATGATGGTGACTCCGCCACCTCCCTGGGCAGCACATTCCAATGGCCAATCTCTCTTTCTGTGAAGAACTTCTTCCTAACATCCAGCCTAAGACTCCCCTGGCGCAGCCTGAGACTGTGTCCTCTTGTTCTGGTGCTGGCCGCCTGGGAGAAGAGACCAACCTCTGCCTGTCTACAACCTCCCTTCAGGTAGTTGTAGAGAGCAATAAGGTCTCCCCTGAGCCTCCTCTTCTCCAGGCTAAGCAACCCCAGCTCCCTCAGCCTCTCCTCATAGGGCTTGTGTTCCAAACCCCTCCCCAACTTTGTTGCCCTTCTGTGGACACGTTCCAGCAAGTCAACATCCCTCCTAAACTGAGGGCCCCAGAACTGGACACAGGACTCAAGGTGTGGCCTAACCAGTGCTGAGTACAGGGGCAGAACGACCTCCCTGCTCCTGCTGGCCACACTGTGGCCAGATCACCTTGTGGTGCTGTGATAGCTTCCTATATCTTCTAGTTTGGTTTCATTTTACAGATGGGGAGCATTTGAATTTTCAGTTTTGCTGAATTTTTGCTGGCCATACTGTTCCTGATACAGGCCTGAGCATGTACACTTCTGATGAGCAGTGTTTTTAAGGTGTCATATGTTGCACCGTGGTTTTTCTTTTGCATGCCGTGTTGTGATCGCTTTGTCTAAAGGAATTAACAAAGATATGGGAGATGTGTATATATATATTATTCTAACCACAGGGCTTACTGAAGTTATAACAGTGGTCAGAATTAAAGAGATTAATTGATGGTCTTTTTAACTTTATTGTTTTTCCTTCTTGGATTGACTTAAACCTACAAGATGTTGGATAAAATAGTGTTTTTATTTCAAAGCAGATGTTTTGCCCCTTTTGAGTGCAAAATCTTCTTTATTTTTTTCATCCATCTATTACATGTTCTTTTGTAGAACAGAAGATGCTGCTTGTCAATTCTTGGAATGTTGAGGTTCCATGTTATGGTTTGAATTCTGTGAAGCACAGCCTTTTATGGTCTTTTGATCATGGAAAAAAACATAGTGATGGAGATGTGTAAATGAACTATCTTCTTCTCAGACACTTACTGATATGATGTGTTATATATAGTAGGTTCTTTTGATAGGAGTCTTAGATATGATGCAGTGAATGATTGAGTCAAGAGGGACAGATTTGAAGAAACAATGAGAAGTTCTTTAACAACGTGCTTAGGAAATGAGTAGTTCTTCTGATATGTTTAGATAATGTTCTGCTCAACTATGGAGATCAGTTCTGTCTTCTAACTTTGACTGGAAAGTCAACCTTCACCTTGTTGTGGAGATAAGGCAGTGACCTTGGTTGATGAGGCCAAGGTATATTAAAGGTGAGTTGTGTGTACCTAATTTGAAGTAAGAATACCTGTCTGCAACATGTCTCACTTTTAATCTTCTCTAATTTAACTCTCCCTTCAGCCCTGTGCAGATGAAACCTTAGCATGACATTTGTATTATGTTTCACCTGCTCAGGTGGCTGGTTATGGTGTTAACACAGACCAGGGAGCAAATGGGACAGGCAGTCATAGCCTTTGCATAGAAGCCTCCAAACTTAAGGTATCCAGAAAGAAAATATTCAGTGAAAATTATGCAGTATATACAGAGGCTTTCAAGTCATCACACTGGACAAAGTTAATAGACTAGAATTGACTAGGTTGGGAAAAACCTTGGAGATTGAGTCCAACCTATCATCCAACACCATCTAATCAACTAAACCATGGCACCAAGCGCCCTATCAAGTCTCCTCCTAAACACCTCCAGTGGTGGTGACTCCACCACCTCCTCGGGCAGCACATTCCAATGGGCAATCTCTCTTTTTGGGAAGAACTTTCCTAACATCCAGCCTAAACCTCCCCTGGTGCAGCTTGAGACTGTGTCCTCTTGTTCTGGTGCTGGTTGCCTGGGAGAAGAGACCAACCCCCACCTGGCTACAACCTCCCTTCAGGTAGTTGCAGACAGCAATAAGGTCTCCCCTGAGCCTCCTCCTCTCCAGGCTAAGCAGCCCCAGCTCCCTCAGCCTCTCCTCACAGGGCTGTGCTCCAAACCCCTCTTCAACTCTTTTGCCCTTTGCTGGACACCTTCCAGAAACTCAACATCTTTCCTAAACTGAGGGGCCCAGAACTGGACACAGACTCAAGAAGCAGCCTAACCAGTGCTGAGTACAGGGGCACAATGACTTCCCTGATTTTGCTGACCATAGTGTTCCTGATACAGGCCAGGATGCCATTGGCCTTCTTGGCCACCTGGCCACACTGCAGGCTCATGTTCAATCTTCTGTCAACCAGTGCCCCCAGGTCCCTTTCTGCCTGGCTGCTCTCCAGCCACTCTGACCCCAGCCTGTAGCATTGCATGGGGTGGTTGTGGGCAATGTGTGGAATCTGGCACTGAAATGTGTTCAGTCTCATGTTCAATGTTCATAGGCTCATGTTCAGCCTGTGACATTGTTAGGTCTAGTGGGGTAAGAAGTCATTGTTCATTGCATGCTTTTACTAAAATTTAAGCAAAGAATTGAAGGTATTACTAGGTGTCCTGCCTTAGGTGCCTTGAATTTACCCTGATGATGTTATCATGTGTGAGTGAGCTCATAGGCACCACCACGCACTTCTAAGAATGTGCCATTGTGGAGTCATTCATAGTTCAGAGTCCCCTCTGAATTTCACATCCTCCTACAAAGTGTTTACAGGCAGGAGCAGCATGGTAAGCAGACAGAAATAGAAAACCAAATTGTCAGTTCTGTAGATCTTGAATGCTGTGAAACGTGTTGGCTGAGCTTTCGTGCGCTTAAAGAAAGTCTGTTCTAAATGTGAAGGTTAGGAAATGAGTTGTTCTGCTTGCTCTCCTCTTCATTAGGAGAAACTGACTTTTTTTTGGTGGTTGTTTTTGTTTTACATTTGTTGTGAAAGGTTTCCTTCTCCTGTTTAGAGCTATTCCCTGTCTAGTGGTTGTTCAGCTAGACTGGGTGTGAATGCTCATTCCCCAACATGTGCCTGGGTTGGGCCCAGACTATTTCTGAAGTACTTCTCCCAGAAAAGCCTGAGCACTGATACAGTAATGGCTTTGCTTTTGAAGCCTGTTACATGGCAGTAGCATTAAGAAAATGAAAGTCATCCCTCAGCAGCTGAGTTTTCATAGAATCATGTTGGGTGGAAAAGGCCTGTAAGACTGACTTCATTCTAGTCTGGTGCTAAACCACATCCTTCAGCACCACATCTCTGCATCTTCTGAATGGCTGCGGGGATGTGAATTCAACCACATCCTTGGGAAGCCTATTTCAGTGTTTGAGACCCCTTTCTTGTAATAGCCAATTGAAATCTCCCCTCTTGCAACCTGGGACTATTTGGGACCAATGGAATGAAGCTGGAGGTGGGGAGATTCAGACTGGACATGAGGAAGAAGTTCTTCACTATGAGAGTGGTGAAGCCCTGGAATGGGATGTACAGGGAGGTGGTTGAGGCTCCGTCCCTGGAGGTGTTTATGACAAGGCTGGACGAGGTTCTTCCCCTCTACTCAGCTCTGGTGAGACCTCACCTGGAGTACTGCCTCCAGTTCTGGAGCCCCTATTACAAGAGGGATCTGGAGGTGCTGGAAGGTGTCCAGAGAAGGGCCACGAGGATGAGCAGAGGGCTGGAGCACCTCTCCTGTGAGGACAGACTGAAGGAGTTGGGGCTGTTCAGTCTGGAGAAGAGAAGGCTCTGAGATGACCTAATTGTGGCCTTCCAGTATCTGAAGGGGGCTCCAAGAAGGCTGGGGAGGGACTTCTCAGGATCTCAGGTAGTGCTAGGACTAGGGGGAATGGAATGAAGCTGGAGGTGGGGAGATTGAGGCTGGAGGTGAGGAGGAAGTTCTTCCCCATGAGCGTGGTGAAGCCCTGGAATGGGTTGTCCAGGGAGGTGGTTGAGGCCCCATCCATCCCTGGAGGTGTTTAAGAGCAGGCTGGATGAGGCTCTGGCCAGCCTGATCTAGTGTGGGGTGTCCCTGCCCATGGCAGGGGGATTGGAACCAGATGATCCTTGTGGTCCCTTCCAACCCTGACTGATTCTATGATACTATACTATGATTTCCTCTCATCTCATCACTTGTTACCAGGGAGGAGAGGTCAGAGTTTTGTTTGAACACTCCACACAATGTAGAATTGAGGTAAATTTATCAGATTTATCATGGACCTTATTAATGTAAATGGATCTGCTTTAAGCTGTTGCCAGGTTGCTGCTGGTGTGCTGGTTGTTGTTGTAGTAGTTTGTTTAAGGAAAGATTTCTATGCCATGTTTGTCTTTGGTTTAGAAATAAACTTTCATGTTAGAATTACATTTACCTTTCACCTTTGGTCTTCAGAACTAACACTCTGCCTGTTAATAAGACATTACTTACAGCTTTACAAAGTTTTGTAACATTTTTATCTGTCTCTGCTTTTATTGCAACCTGTTACACATGGATTCTCTGTAGGCAGTTGGTGGCAGGGTTGTCCTGATGTAATGAAAACACCCTTGGACTGTGATGAGAATTCAGCTTGCAGCTGCACATCTATAGTAGAAATAAATTATCCACTTTGCACACAAGTGCATGGGTGCAAACACAGAGTGACCATACTGCAAAAGATGTAGCTCTTGTTACTGCAGATTGCCTAAGGGTGTGTTGTCAAGATTTTAAAGCAGGTTGGGTGGGACTGGGTAGGTAAACACATTGAGTTAAATGTAGGTGGAGGCAGAGCACTGAAATGCTTTAAATAGGAAGTTTGTGGACACAGGATACAGAGATGTTGTGCTGAGAGACACGATTTAGCATCAGACTAGTAGAGTCAGATAATGGTTGATCTCAGTCTTAAAGGTCTTTCCTAACTGAAACAATTCTAGGATTCTGTATGGCACAGACTTCTGAACAGTAGAACTAATGATGCCTCCTTTTTTAAGGATTTGACAATTTTATTCATGTACTGTAACTCAGTGACCTTGGATTCCTTCACTCTCAGGCAGAGAGGGCAAGGATTTGGGGCTACCTGGAGCAGGGCATATTTTTGTTGGTGCCTGGTACATGTATATTCATCAGTTGGCTTCCTGCTGCTAGCCAGTGTAAAAAAATAAAAAGGAGAATGTTACCTTGTTTGCTGGCTTGACAGAGGGAACAAAATACCTCTGAGATTGCTGCTCTTTCAGATAAGATGGATAAATGGCCACTTTTGGTGTTGGGGAAGAAAAAGAGATGGGTAAAATGGTGGCCACATAAGCTTCATTAGCTGGGGGAACCAGTTTAAAAGCAGCCAAGGTAGAGAATGTACAGAGGAAATGGCAGAATATCAAACAGAAGTAGAAATGAACTTTGTCAGAACTTGTCCCTTCAGGCAAAAGTGGTCATGTGTGGGTTTTTTGGTGTGTTGGTTTTGTTGCTGTGTTGTGTTTTGTTTTTAATTCAGCATTTCAATTTGCAGGGTGTTATGCTGAGTGCCTTACAAGCACTACCTGGAGAAGCTGTCATGGAGCATTCATTACCTCCAAAAGGAAATGTCAGCCAGAAAGACTTGCCCACTATGTGATGCTTTTGGTTTAGTTTCCAAGTCTGTCTAGGTTTTCAGTCTTGCTGTGCTGCTTTTGATGCAGGACAGTGTTTTGTTGTTAGTGGAGAGACAAGGGTTGGTCAGTACTCACTGGCCATTATCAGCCTTGTCTGAAGGAGCAGAAATCTCAGGATGTATCACATGTAATTGTCACTCCATGTGGAAATGGCTATTCAAATGAAAAGAAGTCTTTATTTTCTTCTGATTGTGTCCCCTGTAGGATTGTTCCTATCAGTCAATATTGATGCCTAATGTAGGCAAATACTGCTTTGTGCAGTGCTTCAGCTCCAAAATGTGATTAATGGCTTTCTCCTATCCCATCAGATATGAGGGTAGATACAGATTCTGAAGGTATTGCAGCAGTAAGGACCCAAGGGTATGGACATGAGAACAATCATTGTGGGTCAGCTGTGTGGAACTCTGATTTATGATAGTTGTTTGTGTGTTCATTCAGAGCCTATACAAGGAAATACCACAAGGAAACTACTTCAGAGCGACTGCACAGATGGAAAGCTGTATATCATTCTAGAGTAAATTCAGTCATCTATTTCCCATGCAGTGGTGTGCTTGTGTGTCCATGTTCTGAGGGAGGGAGAGTCAGACCACCTGAGATTGTTCCTTTTTAAGGCTTAGGAAGGGAAGTGTAGCAGTAAATTACAAGTGTTTTATACCTAAGGATCCAGTTTTAGTGGTAGCATATGGGGGGAGGAAGCAATCTCTTGTACCTAGACAGGAGAACACTCACAGGCTATACCCCTTTCTGAGGCCATGCTCTGATTCCTGCCCTTGAGCACAGAGAGCATTGGTTGCAACATGCATAGCTGTACAGGGCCTCTTTGTACAGCCAAAGAGATGCCACCAAGGGCTGCTTAAAATACATACACATCTACTTTTCCTAAAGGTCGTCATGTAGCTTGCAAGTAGTTTGTAAATAATATGAATGTGGTACAAAGCCACTGGGTTTGGTGTTTTTAATTAAGGCACTGCAACTCCATATACATTGTTATATACAAGTCTGAAGTAACTTAAGCAGGAAGAGGTAGGGTAGCTTCAGCTCAGTATTTCTGGAAGGTACTGACTAAACATCCTCTTCCTCTCCCTGCTCCTGAATCCCTGCTGAGTACAATGCATGTTCTGTCTGTGGTCTCCTCTCCTTCTCTTTCCCACATTTGTTACTTTTAATCTGCTTGTGGAAGAGAAGAAATCTTTTTGAGTGTACTACTGAGAAGTTTGGGGTGATTTCCTTTCAAGCCAAAGGTCCTGCCTACTCAGATTTGCAGATTGAAAGTACCTCAACTGAAAGCCTGACCGCTGAGTTCCCTTTCAGCTGTTGCATGTTTTCAGTCTTGCTGAACACAATGGGATTTTCTGGGTTTGGTTTTCAGGTTGGATTCTTTTGTTTGGTGCTGCATCCTCAAGAGGGCATTGAATTTGAAGATTGCATCGTATTACTGTTTTTCTACTCAGAATAGTTCAACACCTCCAGGTTATTTTAGGCTTAGAAATTACTTTTGTGAAAAGAGTTGGGGCTTATTTGAGTTTGCCCCTGGAGTTTGCTGGAAAGTAGCCTGGAGGAGAGAGACCTGGGGGTGCTGGTGGAGGAGAAGCTCAACATGAGCTCTCAATGTGCACTTGCAGCCCAGAAAGCCAATCAACTCCTGGGCTGCATCAAGAGAAGTGTGGCCAGCAGGTCAAGGGAGGTGATTCTCCCCCTCTTCTCAGCTCTGCTGAGACCCCACCTGGAGTACTGCCTCCAGTTCTGGAGCCTCTATTACAGGAGGGATCTGGAGGTGCTGGAAGGTGTCCAGAGAAGGGCCACGAGGATGAGCAGAGGGCTGGAGCACTTCTGCTATGAGGACAGACTGAAAGAGTTGGGGCTGTTCAGTCTGGAGAAGAGAAGGCTCCCAGGTGACCTCATTGTGGCCTTCCAGTATCTGAAGGGTGCCTACAATAAGGCTGGGGAGGGACTGCTCAGGATCTCAGGTAGTGCTAGGACTAGGGGGAATGGAATGAAGCTGGAGGTGGGGAGATTGAGGCTGGAGGTGAGGAGGAAGTTCTTCCCCATGAGAGTGGTGAAGCCCTGGAATGGGTTGTCCAGGGAGGTGGTTGAGGCCCCATGCCTGGAGGTGTTTAAGAGCAGGCTGGTTGAGGCTCTGGGCAGCCTGATCTAGTGTGGGGTGTCCCTGCCCATGGCAGGGGGGTTGGAACTAGATGATCCTTGTGGTCCCTTCCAACCCTGACTGATACTATGATGCTATACTATGATCAGTGAAATTTTGTAACAGGTATTGAATTTCCTTCCCCATTTTCTGTTCAGTGGGTTTTCATGAACAACAAATAGTAATAGTAGCTTGTATAGAATCAGAATGGTTTGGGTCGAAAGGGACCTCTGAAGGTCATCTAGTCCAACCCCCCATGCAGTAAGCGGGGACATCCTCAACTTTATCAGGTTGCCCAGAGCCCTGGGTCAAGAATTGCCCTTACATGGTTTTGAGCTTTGAAGTAAATTACATATATTTATATATATAATCTATGAGTAATTGCATCCTTGTATAGAGTCTGTGCATACATACATACAAAAGTATTTGGCAAGGCCTTGGTTTTTGCTTGAAAGTCCTAGGTTGTACTGTAATTTGAAGCTTCTCTTGAATGTAATTTCCTTTAGCTTTGGAGTGCATTTAGCTGTGAGTTGAGTAGAATTGTCTCTCTGCTGTCAAAACAAGGTTCTGCTACTGGCTATATTGCTATTACGTTCTGTATGTTGTCTCGCTGGAGCTTGCATGACCCTATAGTGAGCCAGTTGAACTTGCTTTACTCTCAACATGAGAGTAAAGAGTTTTCTGCCAGGCTTGCCAGAGTTGAATTGGTTTATTTTGTAGTTAAGATGTCAAAGGATGGCATGGTCTGTATAGCTGGGGGGGAGCAGAAAGGAGTGTCCCTGCTGATGACAGTGAAGCATTAGGTCACCTTAACAGCTTTGCCTGACCACACCCATAACAACATAGTTAAAGACTGAAGGCCCTCCTCGCATGTTTGCCCTGGAAGGCTGGCAGACATCCTTCCTGGAGTAGCAGTTTCCTTCCTTAGATGGAAACCTGCAGTCAGATTTTTAGTTGCAGGTCTGTGTGCAGATGACTTGGCTTATAAAGTGGGGGGGAGTGGGCTGAAATGTCCTATGCTTAGAACTCAGGTTTATCAGGACAGTGCTGGGAAACACTACTAAAAGTTTTTCACACTTACATTGCTACTGAAGCAGCAAGGACTGTTTTTTTGCAAGTGGAAGGGTATTGTTAAGACTTGTAAATAGCAAGGCTTTGGCTTCATCCAGTTACCAGTACTTGGCTGTGCTCTAACCTTTGCACACTCTTCTGCCAACACACAAAGCTGTAAGGGGTGAAGCACTTGTGGCAGGTACCTATGAAGCCCGCACTTGGGTTGCAGAATGTGTCAAATGTAAGCCAAGAAGGGGGATGGAGGATGGGTGTACTTGCAAAAGAAATACTGGCAGTACCTAGAGATTGTTGTTGGCCTCACCACTGCTTTTTAAAATAATGGAATAGGTAAACAAGCCTTGGTATGTGGGGAGCTGTGTGGGACAGCTGGTTACATGTGCCTTAAGTTCTCTTCCAAGTAGGGCTGTTCTGGTGTACCAGCTGACTTACTGCATGCAAAAACACCTCGGGCTTTAGATTTTGGGATTGTCTTAGGAAGAGACATTTGTGTCTAGTCTGCTACTGCTGCCTGTATATATCATAGTATCAGTCAGGGTTGGGAGGGACCACGAGGATCATCTAGTTCCAACCCACCTGTCATGGGCAGGAACACCCCACACTAGATCAGGCTGCCCAGAGCCTGATCCAGCCTGCTCTTAAACACCTCCAGGGATGGGGCCTCAACCACCTCCCTGGACAACCCATTCCAGGGCTTCACCACTCTCATGGTGAAGAATTTCCTCCTCACCTCCAGCCTAAACTTCCCCTGGCGCAGCTTGAGACTGTGTCCTCTTGGTCTCTTCTCTCAAGCAACCAGCACCAGAACAACCTGGCCTGGCTACAATCCCCCTTCAGGTAGTTGTAGAGAGCAATGAGGTCTCCCCTGAGCCTCCTCTTCTCCAGGCTAAGCAACCCCAGCTCCCTCAGCCTCTCCTCACAGGGCTGTGCTCAAGGCCTCTCCCCAGCCTCGTTGCCCTTCTGGACATGTTCAAGTGTCTCAATGTCCTTCTTAAACTGAGGGGCCCACAACTGGGCACAGGACTCAAGGTGTGGCCTACAGGGGGACAATGACTTCCCTGCTCCTGCTGGCCACGCTATTCATGATGCAGGCCAGGATGCCTTTGGCCTTCTTGGCCACCTGGGCACACTACTGGCTCATGTTTAGGCAGCTGTCAATCAGCACCCCCAGGTCCCTTTCTGTTTGGCAGCTCTCCAGCCACTCTGACCCCAGCCTGTAGCTCTGCATGGGGTGGTTGTGGCCAAAATGCAGAACCCAGCACTTGGATTTGTTGAATGCCATCCTGTTGGCCAAGGTTACCATCCTGTTCTAGGTTACCATTTAGAATAATCGTATGTTCACCAGGAACTTATCTCATCCACTGAAACTTGTACCTAAAGGGAGAAATGGGGGAAGCCTTCCTTGCTTAAAGCTTATATTATTCAGGCTGTGCTAGTAGTGCTACAGCATCTCTTGTAGCTACACTTAGCTTGGAAAAAATCAGTCTGAAGAAGCTGATTTCCCAAATTAAATAAACAGTTGCAAAGATTACGTGCAATCAGTTCTGCTGTTTGCTGTCATCAGTGTAAACAACTTCTCTCTTCCAAATTGGCATTTCGAGATGTGGGAATTCAGTTAAAGTGGAAAGCTGTCTTAGACAATCATGAAAGTTAAGTGGTTTTCTCTAAGTAGTACTGTTTGTTCCATACAAGCAGCTGGAGAGGGAGAAGTTTGGCAATGCAGGGTAATACCGTTTCTTGATGCTACCTACATGAAACTTAGGGTATGAAATTCGTTTGACTTCTGTCCCTGCACTGCTTGGGCACAGGGCTGAGCTCTCCCCTCGCACTGATAGAATAGAATGGAATAAACCAGGTTGGAAGAGGCCTTCAAGATCATCGTGTCCAACCCACCTAAACAACTAACCCATGGCACCAAGCACCCCATCAAGTCTCCTCCTGAACACCTCCAATGATGGTGACTCCACCACCTCCCCAGGCAGCCCATTCCAATGGCCAATCACTCTCTATATAGAACTTCTTCCTAACTTCCAGCCTAAACCTCCCCTGGCGCAGCCTGAGACTGTGTCCTCTTGTTCTGGTGCTGGTTGCCTGGGAGAAGAGACCAACCCCCACCTGGCTACAACCTCCCTTCAGGGAGTTGTAGAGAGCAATAAGGTCACCCCTGAGTCTCCCCTTCTCCAGGCTAAGCAGCCCCAGCTCCCTCAGCCTCCCCTCATAGGGCTTGTGTTCCAAACCCCTCACCAACTTCGTTGCCCTTCTGTGGGCATGTTCCAGCAACTCAACATCCTTCCTAAACTGAGGGGCCCAGAACTGGATAGTTTCTGCTTCCACCCAAATAGTTAAAAGAGCCTTTCAAATGCATCCTGCTGATACTCTTAGATGTGTAAAAATCCATGATTCTGTTTCACATCATGTTGAGTGCTGTGATGAGTGGAAAGGAGATCTGCAGTTGTGATACGACAGTGTGAGATTTGAGCTTGTCTGTTAAGAGCTTCCCTCTATAAAAGACATTTTAAAGAGCCACGTGGATTACAGGACAAAGCCAAAATTGTGGTTGAATACAGAGGTGCTTGAGATAGTTCTAGAACTTAATATCCCATTTAGGAGAACACAGCATGTTCTGCAATAGAAAAAGGAAACTTGTGAGTTGCTTTCAGTCTGTCTCTTACATAGAGAAATACAGTTACTCAATGCTGTCTAGTCTGTAGTTTAAAACAGCATATGTGCTGAGGGCAACGAAAACAGCACTTGGAAGTGGCTGTAATTGCTTCCATAAACTTGGATTAGGAGCTTGTGAGTGCCCTATGGGTTCTGGAAATGTTACAAGCGTTTGCTCAAGCTCCTGAAGGAAGAATCCATTGAGGGGAAAAAAGAAAACAAACCGAAACCATGCAAATACCAAAGTGGCACACAGTGGGTGATGTACCTGGAGATACCACCATTTGGAGAGGACTTCAATATCCCCAGCATGGATGGGGTGTTGACTGTCAGGTTGCTTGTCTTTGGGGCTTGGAAGCATCTTTTAAAATAGTAGCCAGAGGCTAAAACTGAGTCCAGCTCTTTCAGGTGAGTTGACTGGGATTTGAGTGTAATGGCAGGCTAATAGCTTTATGAAAGCAGTTGCTAGCTTGCTAGCTGGTTGCCCTCTGTCTGGTCCTGGTATCAAAGTGGTTATTGCAAGTATGGTCTGTTATCTCTGGCTCTTGTGCTTCAGGCATGACAGATCAGGTAAGGGAGCAGATGCTTGTGTATGTTTAAGGCTGGGCTCTTATCAGGGTGTGGTGTGAGCAAGGCAGCTCTTATTACGAGGGGCTGCCCAGTCACGTGGAATTGTCCATGCTTGGAGCCTCTTCAGCCACCCTTGCTTTTTTTCTTCAGTAGTCCTTAGCAGTTTGGAAACTGATTTTCCACACCCCAGCTGTTAGGTGGGATGACATTAAATTCCAGGAAAATGTAAATCCTAAAATGAGTAACTGGATGTCCCTGCCCCACAAGCTATTAGTGAGTCTGGGATGAATTTTTACTAAAATGGGGTTCAGGTACTCTTTCAGGAAAAGAGTAATGCTGGTTGTAGGCTGGTGTGCAGCAGCACAGGAGAGTCAATTGTGTGACAGGTTCTTTCCTGGCTGCTGCACAAACACTGTGTAGACTAGCATTTGGCTGTGCGTGCCTCTGGGCAGTGATGGGCTGTGCAGAAACTGAGCTTTGCTTTTAATCATAGGGAGGCTGTTTATCTGCAAGGAAGGTTAAAATAACATGAATGACTTTGCCAGTCACCTCTTGAAACAGGTTAGAATAGATAGCCAGACATAGGGTGAGGTAATCCTCCCATCTGAGGGGGTTGGATGGAGGCAAACTAGAAGCTGCTACCATAATTCTGCGTCCCAGACAAGGAATAAGCAGGACAGAATTGCTGGAAGAAGCAAAATGGATCTGAAGAGGCAGCTGGAGTAAACAAGGAAAGAATATGGGAGTACAAACCAGGGGAGATCTAGAATGAAACCAAGTAAATTGACAAGGGTAGATTTAGACTAGATATTAGGAAGACATTCTGCTGGAGGGTAGAGAGGCTCTGCAGAGGGACCTCGACAGGCTGGACGGATGGGCAGAGTCCAACAGCATGAGATTGAACACATCCAAGTGCCAGGTTCTGCACATTGGCCACAACAACCCCATGCAGTGCTACAGGCTGGGGTCAGGGTGGCTGGAGAGCAGTCAGGTGGAAAGGGACCTGGGGGTGCTGGTTGATGGTAGGCTGAACATGAGCCTGCAGTGTGCCCAGGCAGCCAGGAGGACCAATGGCATCCTGGCCTGCATCAGGAACAGTGTGGCCAGCAGGAGCAGGGAAGTCATTCTGCCCCTGCACACTGCACTGGTTAGGCCACACCTCAGGTCCTGTGTCCAGTTCTGGGCCCCTCAGTTTAGGAAGGAGGTTGACTTGCTGGAGCGTGTCCAGAAAAGGGCAACAAGGATGGTGAGGGGCTTGGAGCACAGCCCTGTGAGGAGAGGCTGAGGGAGCTGGGGTTGCTCAGCCTGGAGAGGAGGAGACTCAGGGATGACCTTCTTGCTCTCTACAACTACCTGAAGGGGAGTTGTAGTGAGGCAGAGGTTGGTCTCTTCTCCCAGGCGGCCAGTACCAGGCGGCCAGTACCAGAACAAGAGGACACAGTCTCAGGCTGCACCAGGGGAGGTTTAGGCTGGCGGTTAGGAGGAAGTTTTACACAGAGAGAGTGATTGCCCATTGGAATGGGCTGCCTGGGGAGGTGGTGGGGTCGCCGTCGCTGGGGGTGTGCAGGGCGAGGCTTGACAGGATGCTTGGTTGCATGGTTTAGTTGATTGGGTAGTGTTGGATGGTAGGTTGGACATGATGATCTCGAAGGTCTCTTCCAACCTGGTTAATTCTATTCTATTCATTACAGTAAGGGTGGGGAGGCACTGGAAGAGGTTGCTCAGGGAGCTGTTCCAAGTTGAATGAGATCTTGACTAGTGGAAGGTGTCCCAGTCAATGCCGGTGGGTTTGGAAGTAGATGATCTTCAAGGTCCCTTCCAACCCAACCCATTCTGTGAATCTATGTAACTAAATTTCTAGCTGTTGGAATCAACTGGTCTGGAACATTGTGCAAGTATATTAAAAGAAATCATTTTAGTTTGAGTAAATTTGTGAAGTTCACTGTAGTGCAGTTTTGTAGGAGTTTGAACTCCTGCTTGCCCTCTGAGTAAACCAAAATGTGCTGAGCTCTAGCTGGCTGTGTTTTGCATTAAAACAAACAGAAGCTGGTTGTTGTACCTAATTTTGCAATTGTCAACTGATCACAAGCAGTGCTGTTGGGAATTATGATACTCCTCTCGCTTGAGATGGAAGAAGGAAGGGTGTGTTTTTTTGTCTTTAGGGTTATGACTCTGTATTACCCAGGGTTCCTGCTTAACCATAATAAGAGAAATGAGAATTACTTCTAAGGAGAGCTGATATTTTTTGCATGATCAAGTGACTCCAGACTCAGTGAAAGGTAATAGTAACATACAGAGCTTAGCCTTTTTTATCACCTTTATTTCCTTAGCTATGTTAGTTGACAGAAAACTCAGTGTGTTACTTCCTGAGTTCTCTAGTGTGTTGTCTCCACCCAGTGCAATGACAAATAATTCTAGTGGTTTCCTTTATTTCTCTTGCTTAGATTTTTACTTGGAAAAGTCCCTAGATCTCCAGTTCCCAAGAAATTCCCCAAACAATATGATAAACGTTACTAAAATAAGGACTTTGTCTGTAGATAGACTGTCACACAACTAAAACAACCACAAAAACCTTTTCTGGTTCCTCTGGTTGAATAAATGAAGATAAAAAATAAGATTATCTTACTCTTTCTGTTTGGTGGAATTAGATTGTTGGTGCCTAGTGTCATAGAACAAACTGCTGTTTCAAGTTGCAATACTTTTGGCACTTCATTTCTCTTGCTGTAAAAAAAATACTTGATTTAAGTGTTGGAGATAATCAGAAAAGTAGGGCCACAAGGATGATCAGAGGGCTGGAGCACCTCTCCTATGAGGACAGACTGAAAGAGTTGGGGCTGTTCAGTCTGGAGAAGAGAAGGCTCCCAGGTGACCTAATTGTGGCCTTCCAGTATCTGAAGGGGGCTACAAGAAGGCTGGGGAGGGACTGCTCAGGATCACAGGTAGTGATAGGACTAGGGGGAATGGAATGAAGCTGGAGGTGAGGAAGAAGTTCTTCCCCGTGAGAGTGGTGAAGCCCTGGAATGGGTTGTCCAGGGAGGTGGTTGAGGCCCCATCCCTGGAGGTGTTTAAGAGCAGGCTGGATGAGGCTCTGGCCACCCTGATCCAGTGGGGGTGTCCCTGCCCATGGCAGGGGGGTTGGAACTGGATGATCCTTGTGGTCCCTTCCAACCCTGATTGATGCTATGATATGTGTCATTTTCTTCTACTGGGATTTGAAGATACAGATACAGAAATAAATTTTCTTGTATTTCCTCTATTATTGCCCTGGATGCTGAGTCCTCACAGCCTGCAAATGAAGGGAAAGAGGTCATAGTCTTTTAGCAGTGTCTGCTGGTGCCCAGTTGGGTCTCCCCTTACCCTTCCAGGACTGTGGAAGGTTTCATTATGTCCCATCTGCAGTAGGGCTTGGGTGTCAACCCAAGGCAAGAATTGCACTGGATCCCTTGGTCCTATGTGTTTTGGTTTCTCTCCTGTCCAGCGTGGCTGATCGGAGCAGATCCGGTTCAGGGTCTGTACTGACAAGTATCAGCTCAGTCCAGTGTGCTCAAACTGTTTTGCTTCAGCTGATTAAGACTGAGCACTGACTTTTTAAGAGTTTTAAGAGCTTCTCTGTCCAGGTAAGCAGTTGTGTGCTCTAGGCATGTATTAAGTTGTCCATGACAACCTGATGTAGTACTGAAAGCTGTTTCCAGACCATCTTGTAAAGAACAAGAGACCAAAGCCGTACTTAGGTGTATTCCCCATGAGCACTGGCTGTATACTAAGACACATGCCCTCTCTGCCCTGAAGTGCAGCCCAAGGAGGAGACAGCGCTGCTCAGCCATGGAGGACCCAGTAATAGAGCACATCTTTAATCACCTTAAGATATTCCTCCAGGGACTGTGTTGATTCCAGTGCTTTCAGAGCATGTCTGTTTACTTCTCTTCTGCCATCCCCTATAGTAGGAGCAGGAAGCAGTGAAACAGAGCAGGTGACTGCTTGGAGAAAAACATGGGAAGGGATTAAGCCAACCTGTGTGTTTAGGTACTCAAGTAGTCTGGGTCAGAAGAGTAGGTTGTAGAGCTGTTCCTTCAGCAGAAGTTAGTATGAGAACCTCACTCTTTTCTTGCTTACATGGCATTTCCAAGGCAGAGAGGAATACTAGTGAGACTGCTGGTGTTTGAAACCAGCCATCTAAATGTACTTAATGTGGCCTTGTCTCTTCTGAAGAAACTTTTGCAGCTGAGACACTAGGCAGTGACTCAGTTGTTATAAGCCTGTTTTTCTCTCCCTCCTCATTTAAAATTTGCCTGGAGAGGATAGGCCTTCATGGGGAAATAAGTGCTGCCTTTTAAAGGTGTGTTTTACTGGGTGGAATTCCCTCGAGATGACATCAAGGAACTTGTAACTATGGTTGGTCATGCAGCCAGGTGCAGGCAGCCCATTTCTAATCTGGGCTGCCTTTGTTGACCTTGAAGCTTTCAGAGATGGAGCCTGTGGCACAGAGGTGCGTGGCTATTTCAGGAGCAAGCTTTTCTTGACTCTTAAGTGCTTGGAGTAATGTATAATTGAGATTGCTAAGCTTGACTTCTTCCTGTTCACTCTCCTCCATCCCAAAAGCCAAGCTCCTCACCACATCTAACTTAACATCTATGCTGTTCTCCAAAGCGGGTTGCCTTGTAAGACTGTAATGGAAATTAGGTCTCCACATTATGTTTTAAGAAGTTTTCCTTGCATTAGGTCTGTTTGAAATATTTAACATTAATAGTTTGGTTTCCAGTTTTGACTTAGAAGGTTTAAAACCCCGTGGTTTATCAGGTCAGTAGTTCGTGTAGCCAAAGGTGTGGTCATCACCAGTGGCAGTGACATTGCAATTTAGGGAATACAGGAGCCAGCAGTGTGCCCAGGTGGCCAAGAAGGCCAATGGCATCCTGGCCTGCATTAGGAATAGTGTGGCCAGCAGGAGCAGGGAAGTCATTGTGCCCCTGTACTTTGCTTTGGTTAGGCCACAACTTGAGTCCTGTGTCCAGTTCTGGGACCCTCAGTTTAAGAAGGACATCGAGACACTTGAACATGTCCAGAGAAGGACAGCGAGGCTGGGGAGAGGCCTTGAGCACAGCCCTGTGAGGAGAGGCTGAGGGAGCTGGGGTTGCTTAGCCTGGAGAAGAGGAGGCTCAGGGGTGACCTCATTGCCCTCTACAACTACCTGAAAGGTGGTTGTAGACAGGAAGGGGTTGGTCTCTTCTCCCAGGCAACCAGCACCAGAACAAGAGGACACAGTCTCCAGCTGCACCAGGGGAGGTTTAGACTCGAGGTGAAAGAGAGAAGAAAGTTCTTCACTGAGAGAGTCATTCGTCATTGGAATGTACTGCCCAGGGAGGTGGTGGAGTCACCATCCATGGAGGTGTTCAAGAGGGGATTGGACGTGGCACTTGGTGCCATGGTCTAGTCATGAGGTCTGTGGTGACCTCGATGATCTCTGAGGTCTCTTCCAACCTTAGTGATACTGTGATACATGGGGGCATGGCCACTCTGAGTTACTGCCCTCCTACTGTTCCAGTGTCCACTCATCAGGCTGGCATCAGTAGAGGCTACATCCTTGGCTGTTCCCTTTATCTGCTCCTGATCATGAGGTAATAGATTCCCAAATTTCCTTGCCAGCAATGATGATTTTGCCTGCTGCTCTCAGCCTTCTATAAGTGTCAAATACATTGCACTCTCTCACTCCTCATATTGCACCTGAATTGAAGAGGTCCAGCCTCTTCAGTGTTTTCTCCCAAGCCAGTTTCTCTCTTTAGTCCTGTGGTGGTTTAGGCTGGGTGCTGGCCCAGATGCCACTGCGCAGGCCACACCTGGGAGGTCCCAAGGGGTGGGCCCAGACCAGGGGGTGGTCACAGGGACCAGGTATTCCATTCCCATAATGCTCTGCTCCCCTATAAAAAGTCCATGCAGGGTCTTCACTTCCTCTTTCGTCCC
Organism: Dryobates pubescens; assembly: GCF_014839835.1. NCBI lineage: Eukaryota > Metazoa > Chordata > Aves > Piciformes > Picidae > Dryobates > Dryobates pubescens. The sequence goes on along the minus strand of NC_071619.1, from coordinate 39,502,119 downwards.
CTGCTGCTGCCCAAGGCTGGGGTGGGGGGGGGTAAGAGCCCTGGGGGGTGGTTGGGTGTACCCCCAGGTGGGGATGGGATGTTCTTGGGTATGTTCTGGGATCTCTCTCTTTATCATGGTGCTTGTGGGTCTCTGTAAAACTTTCATTGTTGTTTATTGTTGTTTTCCTATTTAAACTTTCCATCACTTTTGCAATCCGTTTGCCTGAGTCGTTATTTCTGCCTGTGGTGGGGAGGGGATCTGCCCCAACCCATTACAAATCCTTAATTGCCCTTCTCTGTAACTCTGAATTCTGCTCTGCCCTGCCTGTAATCCATTTCTGTCTCTATATCTTAGTTGTTAAGACTGCAGTGCATCAGGTCTTCACACAGCAGGAAGATTACTTTATACCTAGTTTGCACTTCCTTCCTGTTGATGTCCAATATCTAGATGACATTTTTGGCAAGTCTTGCATGCTGAGCCAGTAATTTCAGAGGACTGTAAATGATGACTTCAAGATCACTTCTTTGAATTGTAAATCCCAGCTATAAAGTCAGCATGGAAGCACAACATGGATTTTTTGGTTTTGTTTCCTTTCATATCCATTGTTTCGGATCTGTCTGCAGGTAAGCTTATCTGTCACACTTTGCTTATTCATCTTAGTGAGGTCCTTCTGGAGTTTGTAGTCATTGCTGTTGCAGCTGGCCAGCATGAAAAAAGGTAGCTTTATCTGTACACTAAGAGAATTTCACTGTGCACTTCTATCCAGGTCACTGAAGATGTGGAATAGAATGAGTCCTGGCAATGCTGCCAGGTCAGCTCCACTATTGACTCTTCTCTGTAGTGGAAAGTTGACTAAGTCTTAACCCTTGCTTCCTAATCTTCAGCCAGCTTTCTGCCCATAAATGGACTGTTCCTCTATAACCAGACAACTTGACTTCTTGCCATAGGCTGTTAAGCAGCCTGGGCTTTTTGAAAGTCTAAATATGTGTTTTCCTTGGATTCCTTTACCTGTTTTCTCGGAGTGCCAACAGGGTTTGTCTTTGCCAAAGCCATTTTCAACTTATCCCGGCAGGCTGTTTGCCATGGCCTTACATCTGCAGTCATCCCATGGGTGGAGAGCACATTTAGTAGTCTGTAGCTGTTAGGATACCTGCTGGAGTCTTTTGGAGAGCCCACCAGGCCAATTATCAAACAACTTGAAAGAAACCTGCAAGTTTGGACTTGATGATCTTTGAGGTCTCTTCCAACCTTGGTGATACTGTTTTCATCTCCTGACCTGGCACATGCAAAAGCATGGGTTGGGAGAGCATGAAGTTAATCTTGACTCCCTTAACTGTACTATGTTATATGGCATATCAGACCTAGATTAGGCACGTGGTTTCCTGTAAATCTGTACATGACTTACCAGTTCTGATAAATGAATACTGCTTAGGTTTGGTGGGATTTGTTCATTTGTCTTTTTGGTTTATGGAAAAAAATGGCAAATCTACTCTTAGCACTTGGGTTAAAGGTAAGCCTGTTCTGATAGTGGCAGTTAAGGCTGAGAAACCTCTTACTCCTTTACAGAATCACAGAATGGTTGGGGTTGGAAGGGACCTCTAGAGATTCTGTAGTCCAGTCCCCTGCTAAAGCAGGTTTTGAAAATGTTTAGAAGAGATTCCACAACTTCTTTGGGCAGCTCTGCCAGTGCTCTGGCACCTTCTAAGTTAAGTATTTCCTTGTGTTTAGTTGGAACTTCCTGTGTTCTTGTTTGTGCATGTTGCCCCTTCCTTCCTCTATCACTGGACACCACTGGAAAGACCCCAGCCCCATCCTCCTGCCCCCCACCCCTTAGATATTGATAAGCACTGCTAAGATCCTCTCTGTCTCTCCAGGCTAGACACACCCAGCTCTCTCAGCCCATTCTTGCAAGAGGTGCTCCAGACCCCTAATCATCTTTGTAGCTCTTTGTTGGACTCTCTTGAACTGGGGAGCCCAGAACTGGACACAGTACTCCAGGTGCAGTCTCAGTAGGTCAGAGAAGAGGAGGAAGAGAACCTCCCTTGACCTGCTGGCCACACTATTCTGGAGGCACCCCAAAAGAGCATTGGCCTTCTTGGCCACAAGGGCACACTTCTGGCTCATAGTGAACTTGTTATCCATCAGGGCTCCCAGGTCGTCCTCTCCAGAGCTGCTTTCTGTCATGTTGGCCCCTAAGCTGTACTAGTGTAAGGGGTTATTACTCCTCAGATGCAGTACCCTGCATTTATCCATGTTGGACTTCATTAAATTAATCTCTGCCCAATTCTCCAGCCTCTCCAGGCCCTCTTTGTCCATTTTGGATTTTTTTTGAGTACAGATTTACTTAAATTTTCCTGATGAGAAGGCTAGTTTAATTTTCCTGCCTTACTCTGACCTGCCCCCCAACTAGTTTCTTCCACAGCTATGCTGCAAACCCAGTCAGTGAGGGGATCCAGACTTGTGAGGGTTATGGTTTATAACAAAAAAAACCCCATAGTTTGGTTTCCATCCCAGATGACTTCATTGATGTTTATAGCATAGTCACACAAACAGTTTCATCAGCATGATTTAGTGTGTGATAAATTATGGCAGTAGGGCAAGGAAGAATCTGCTGTGCTTCTGTGTGAGACTTCTTAATATGACTTAGCTAGCAGAAAAAGGCAGTGTGCAATTACACATGTATGGAAGACTTCATAGAAAAACACTTAGTATCATAGCATCAGTCAGGGTTGGAAGGGACCACAAGGATCATCTAGTTCCAACCCCCCTGCCCTGGGCAGGGACACCCCACACTAGATCAGGCTGGCCACAGCCTCATCCAGCCTGCTCTTAAACACCTCCAGGGCTGGGGCCCCAACCACCTCCCTGGACAACCCATTCCAGGGCTTCACCACTCTCATGGGGAAGAACTTCCTCCTCACTTCCAGCCTCAATCTCCCCACCTCCAGCTTCATTCCATTCCCCCTAGTCCTATCACTACCTGATAGTCTGAGAAGTCCCTCCCCAGCCTTCTTGTAGCCCCCTTCAGATACTGGAAGGCCACAGTAAGGTCACCTTGGAGCCATCTCTTCTCTAGACTGAACAGCCCTAACTCTTTCAGTCTTCTCAGTTTTGGCTACCAGGGTGATTGTGATGTGACATGCTTGAAGCTCACTGCTAACTCTTTTGGTTCAGTGTCATTGTTTAAGTGCAAATACGTGATATACAGTAAATGTTGACTTGTGGCCATAGGGTGTCATAATAGAATCTTGAACTCCAGCAGTTGCTCTGATCTAGAAAGACTTGTGTTTGTGACAGTAAGTTATTATGGAATCCTGTTAGGAAATATGGAAGATGGCAAATTGCTTTTCTGTTTGAATTAACCTTTATGTTACATTCAGATTGTGGGTTTGCTGAAATTGAACTAATGGAAAGTAAAAGAACAGATACTTGGGGAACAGAAGTAAGTTGAACCAGTGTGTGACCATACACTTGAAAGGGATGTTGTAGTGCTGAAGCAGAGCCATCCACTTGGAGATAAGTATGATAGAATAAAATAGAATTAACAAGGTTGGAAAAGCCCTTTGAGATCATCAAGTCCAACCTATCACCCAACACCATCTAATCAACTAAACCATGGCACTAAGTGCCCCCAGCCTGTCTCTTTTTAAACACTACCAGTGAT